>NC_136931.1:17425487-18810863 GCF_949752795.1 Hyperoodon ampullatus
CTGCTGCAATGGCACCATCTATCCTACTGCTCACCCTGTGATTGTACAGAAAATGGACCCAAAATTGTCCTTGAGACTGGGTTTGGCTGGAAGCCCAGATAAGAATGAATAACAACCCAAGGCAGAGCGCCACAGTCCCAGGCTGGGCCAGACCCAAGGCCTCTGAGGCCATCAGTGCTACCTGGGAAGTGATGTCAGGCCATGGGCTGGGGGCAGGGATTGAAATGACTCCCACTTCCCAGTATTTTCTTTCCCCAAGAAAAGGAAAAAGAGTGATACTTGTACCTTTCTGCCTATATTCCTGGTTAGTGTGATTTTTTGAACTACAGATAATCTCCATGCCATGGCTCTTTCATTATTAAAAACCATGGCCACATTCAAGACCTGGGACTTGGAAGAAATGCTAATCCAAGGACATTTAATCTGACCTAGGATAGTGTATTAGTTATCTATTACTGCATAACAAATTACCATAAACTTTAGCAGCTTAAAACAATACATATTAGTATCTCACAGTTTCTCTGGGTCAGGAGCCCAGGCAGGGCCTAGCTGGGTCCTCTGCTCAGCGATGCTCACAGAAGGCCATCAAGGTGTTGGCTGGGCTGCTGCCGTCTCAAGGTTCTAAGAGCGTGTAGTTGCTGGCAAGATTCATTTCCTCACGGGCTGTTGGGCTGAGGGCCTCAGTTCCTCGCTGGCTGTTGACACAAAGGGGCCCTCAGTCCCTTACCATGTGGGCCTCCCCACCATGGCGGCTTGCTTCATCGAAGTACACAAGCCAAGAAGGCAGTGGAGGAGAGTCAGCTAGCAAGAGGTAGATCCAAATCCTTTGTAAATTAATCGCAGGAAGAGAGAGCCCATCACCTTTACCATATTCTATTGGTTAGAAGCAAGTCTCTAGACCACTCCCACCCAAGGGGAGGGGATTATACCACAAGGGTGTGCGTACCAGGAGGGGGTCATGGGGGGCCACCTAAGAAGCCTGCCTCCTACAGATAAAAACAAGAATTCACCAGGGTAATCCACAATCGACTACAGTGGGTTTTTCATTTTTAATTTCAGTGCCTAATGAAAGCCTCAGAATAAAGATAATGTTAATAGAAAATATAGAAGTAAAACATTCCTCGTTTATATGCAGGACTACCTATTGCTCCCAGTGGCTTTAGGGATAACAAAACAAAACAAAACAAAATCCCTAGAGTTAGGAACCAAGTCAGTGCTCTTAAGAAGTGAGGTGCAAAATCGTGGCTGATTAGTAAAAATCAGTTCTGACATGTATTTATCCTTTCTCCCTCCCAAGACCCCACTAAAATGAGAGTGAATGAATGTCAAAGATTTCCCATTTTGCCCTTGCCATTTGGCCCAAGTTAAGAGGTAGCATCTGTGAGGTGGACCAGGGAATTCGACACATTTCTGGAAGGAGGAAAGCAGGAGCAGCGGCCGGGCAGCAGGAGCCCCAGCTTCAAATTCATGTGGAAGGAGATTAGCCTAAAGGATTCTGAGCAGGGAAAGGCTCAGGCTTAAGATCGGAGTTAGTGCCATGGGGGTAAACACGACAGCTCAGTCGAAAGTCAATATAATGAAACAGCCAAGCCCGCTTTGGGACCTCTCTGCACAGCTGCAAGCTGCCCACAGGCAGACCTACAGAAAGGAAAGGAAGCTAACTGAGATAGATAGCAGATGAAGCATCTCCTCTCCCTCTCCAGCCTCACTAAAACAACAGTGAAGAAAGCTTTGTGAAAGTCTTAATCCACAAAGGCAAAGAGAACATAAGAGGATTCAGCAGTGGACAAGGTTGTTTAACAAAGTGTTTAAAGGTGGAGTGTAACCAACCAAGGAGAAGTCTTAACCTAAGACACTGCAGAGGGAGATGCAGACAGAAAATGAGCGAGTCCTCACGGAGACTCAGTGCTTAAGGGCAACAGGAAGGCAGGAGGGGAGCAGAAACTGGAGTAGGTAAAAGTCTCTACACAGAAGGGTGGGATACAGGTCCCCATGAAGCCCCATACAGCTTGGCTACCTCCCCTCTGCCAGCTACAGGAGACCAGGGGGCAAGTGGAGCCCCAGGCTCAGGGACCCGAATCAGAGCAGAGGGCTGGGGGGAGAGAAAAGGTCAGGTCAGTGGCCAGGACTCTGAGAGCCCTGGCTCCTTCCTGCTCCTTGTTCCCAGGAAGCCTACAGGCAGGTTACCTGGCTCAGGTATAGTCTCCCACTCAGGTGGGGAGCTGAAGACTCATCTCTGGAGAAACTGATCACCCCAGAGAAAAGACCCCTGGACAGTGATAATTAGGGCCCCATGAAAAAGCCCACTTGCCACCTAATACCCTTACAGCAGAGACCAGCAGGCAAGAGACCACTCATGAATGTCTTTCTCTGAAATATGGAGCCAACATTTTTGAGTAAGGAGTTATTCTTTTCCTCCTTCTCCACCTGCACTCGCTTCTTCCTGTCTAATGGTTTTGCAGCTGCCACATCCTGTCCTGCTGGCCATCCATTCCAGAGTCTGGTCTTTGAATGGCAGTTTGGGGCCCTGGCCTGGGGGGGACATAGGAATGTCACAGATCCAGGCCAGAACCAGTGGGATGGTTTGGCTTAATGAGTTTGCCTCCTTGGGCCTCCATCTTTCTCAAAGCCACAGCCAGGTACACAACTGGTGCCCATCTCCCCTCCCTTCTGGAGCATATTTAGACCCCTTACCCCACGGCAGCCACCACTGCCAGGCTCTAGGTGCAGCCGACCCACAGTTCGATCTTGCCAACGTTCTGCATTTTTGTTTTATTTATAACCCATGGCCTTATTTATCTTGTTTTTGAACCAGCCTTTTTTTCTGTCTTTTTATATTTGTGTTCCCTTTTTATATTATACGTTTGGAGCCGAGAAGCTGATCAAGTCATGAGTTCATGGTACCATCTTGATGGAACCCCACATTTTGGTTTCTAGTACTATTTTACACCAAAAAGAACCAGGGCTCCTAGTGGAGTAGTTGATTCTGTGTTTGGGCAAGAGAACTAGTGTTGGGACTAGATGTCATGGAGACCATCAAGTATATCTGGAGAGGTGACAAGAGAGTCAAGTTGAAGGGGCCAAAACTGTGACAAGCATCAAAAAGAACACAATGATCATTGTCACTGGGACCAGCTGAGTTGGAGTGAGGCCCTGAGTCCATGATGACATTCAGAAGGTACAAAAAACAGAAAATGTGCCAAAGACAAGTCACGTGCTCCGATCTGAGTCAGCTGATTGGTGCCTGACTCGTGCAGCACGGACCACAGGAAAGTGACCTTGTGACTATGAAACTTAAACCAACCTCAGAATCAGAGGGACGTGGAGAAAAGGGTATTTAAAACTAGACTCATGGGGGAGAGTGTAGGGAAATGAGCAGAGGTAATAACTTTGGGCACTGACTCAATTTTTTTCCCCAAGATGAGGCTAGGGCCTTGTTGTTGCCGAGTTTAGCTGAAGATCAAGAAGAGCCTGCTATTTGTAAGCATTCCTCTGAATGGAAGCACATAGATCTTTAGCATAAGTTTTCTAGAAGGATGATGTGAGCCCCACTATAGAAGGGCAATGGGGTAGCAACAGCTGAGCTTTCCAGATCCAGTGAGGTCCCACCTTATATAAAGTTTTGAGCCCCACTGGGGACCTTGGGTGACAAAGGGAGTCATATCTGCTCTTCAGTTCCAAAATAATTTGTAGCTTTGGCTAATTTTATCAGGAACTTACTACAGCGTGTAGAGGTAGGGAGGCTTCCTGCTTGTCTAATTTAACTTGAAACACTTAAGAGTAAGAAAAAAAAATGAGGATATAGTAAAAACAAGGATCAGTAATTAGAATCCCTAGGGTGAAAGAGCTGTATGAGGGAGAAATAGTTGTACTACATTACACCATTTAGTTCTGGAGTAAACGGCATTTATATCATCATAGTGATATAAACATTTTTCTTGCTTTCCAGTTTTTTGAATAAACCTTTAGAAAAGTACAGACTTCATTATGGTTACAAAATAGAACATAAATGGTTTAAAAAAAAAAAAAAAAAACACTATGATCATGTAAAAGCAAAAGGGCAGATGCCCAGAGTTAGGAGATGGAAAAGTGAAAAAAGAGCTGGAAGAACAGACAGGGAGCTCATAGATCCAGTTCGCAGAGTGGGGAGGCAAGGGGTCCTGTCCAATGCTAAGGCTGGTAAAACAAGAACCTTTTTGAAGGGCAACTGAGTAGAATCTGTTGGGATTTTAAAGTCTATCTTGAGAGATCTGAAAGAAACCAGCAACAACAGTCGCCTCTAGAAGGTGATCAGAATCCCTGAGGAACAAAAGAGTGGGGCTTTCACTGTGGACCCTTCTATCTTGGACTTCTAAACCTTTTTTACAACTTTAAAATAAAAATAAAGGTGCATAGTCAACCGTCCAACTCCAGGACTGCCCCCTCCCAGAAGAGCAGCATCGGTGCACAAGACCTGACCAAGAGCCTCCACCAGCAAACTGTTGGACACAAATACAGTGCCCATTAGGACAAAGATGGTTGTGTTACGGGACAACCATGACATGGGATATCACACACTAAAGAATTCACTGGACCTACGTTGACGAACATGGAAAGGTGTCCCTAATAATATCTCATTTAATGAGATGAGTTGCTCAATATGTGTAAGATCTCACTTTTAGTACATTTTAAAATTATATGTACATATGATTTACACACACAAAAATAGTCTGGAAGGACAGCAAACTGAACAGCAGTTACTTCTGGGAATAAGAGCGGGGAGAACAATTTCGACTAGAGATGTCTTATTGGAATTTATTATAGACGTCTGTATAATGTGTGGACTTTTGTCGATAATTTCCTCAAAATATAGCTTTGGTGCTGGGGGTAGTGAATTCAGCTGATGAACTCCAGGGAGGAGATGCTCTGCCACCTCTGCCTCCCCTGGGAAGAAGCCCGGTGAGAGCAAAGCCTGATCCAGGACAAAGTCATTTCCATGTCAAAAGCATCAAGACTGCACTGATGGGTCCTATCTGGACCTTCAAGTGTTCAAAAAAGTGGGCGGCAAGCCCTTGCCTGACCATGATGAGCTCAAGATCAGGGAGTCCCTCTATGATCACGGAACTCAAGAAACCCCAGGAAATGTTTCTTGAATGAATGATTGCCCAGAACACTGTCCCCAGGAGACGGTTCCTGAAGCCGGTCCAACCTGCAGGCTCGGCTGTTGGTGCTCTGGCTCCACGGCAACTGCTCAAAGAAACCCAGGCCAAAAGGGTGCTGTGAGGCAACTGACCGAGGGCGGAAGCCTGTGATCCCCGGACAAGGACTCAGCCACCCACCAGAAGTGTGGCTGTCTTGGTTAATGACGCACACAATTCTCAAAACCAGCAAGGTCATATGGAATGTCCGCCCCTGTCTGGACCTGGAGGGTCTGTGGGGCCTAGAGGCCTTTTGTCTGGAGGACAATAATTTTGGACACATCCACGCCACCACCACCCACAGCTGCTGATTGTTTATTGCACAAGAAACTGGCAATACCGAGGCAAGGGGGTGGGCATTACAAAACAATCTGGTGACCAACTCAGAGCTACCAAAGGGCATTCCGTACAGACACCTCAGTTATATACACGTATGTACACACCCACACCCACACGACAACACTCTGCACACGCATGAGCCTGAGGCTCCCAAACCCCGCAAGGCAGCTTGCACCCCAACCCCCAACATGATGAGACACCGCAGGGAAGCACTGCCAATGATTCGAGGGAAGAAAGGTTGGGCTGCAGTGAGCTGAGCCACTCGAATCAGCACACACAACAGAGCCAACATGGACCAGGGGTAAGGACAAGGACCTGGGAGCATGAGACTGTCCTCAGAAGGCCCCGTAGCCGGTCTGAGGGCCTGCGTGGGGGCCCAGCGACAATCACCACTCCAGCATCCCAGAGGAGAGTATTTGCCTGGAAGATCTCAACACACAGCGGGATGCCCATGGCAGAGGCTGGCAGGAGCTCCAGCAATCAAGTCAGACAGTGGGCAGCAGCTCAGGGCCCTTCTGCTGGCTTCCAAGAGCATCGTTTCCTCTGTGCAGGTAAAGCTGCACTTCTAGGCAGAGTGAACACACTCTACAGTAGCTGGGGTGCACTTCATTCTCAACCCGGACACATGTGCTGCCTGGAGGTCCGGGGGCTTGGCAGGTCAGCCCCACGTGCCCTGTCACCCCATCTATCAAAGGGAGTTGTCTACTGGAGGCGGAGAGGTCGGGGTGCCACTCAGGACAACAACCCCCTTCCCTCTCTGTCAAGGGTCGGGGACAAGGCTGTTGGGAAGCTGAGCCGCCGGGTCAGGCCTGCCTGAGCTCGTAGAACTGCTAAGCAGGTTCCTAAGGGGAGCAGCTGTTTGGGAAATTCTTGGACCAACAGTGCTGGGTCCCTCAGGGTCCCAGCCATGCCTGGCGCACCAGCTCCTTGACAGGAAGTAGTGACAGCAGCATACCAACAACAGAACACAAAGCAGCCCTACACACAAAATGTTTCAAGTGTATGTAAAAGGGAAAAGAAAGCCTGAGGGGGTTTGCCGTTTCCATCCGCAACACCCAAGCAGCTGGTAGGACCCTTTATCTGCTGGAAAGAACCAATTGGCCAGCAATGAGTGGAGGGAGGGGCCGTGCTGCTCAGCCTCTGTAGCTGGAGACGGCTAGCGAGGGACGAGTGGTGACCTTGATCTGGAGCTCCGCTCCCTCAGACCTTCATTTATACAGATAACTGGAAAAGTTCTATACAAAACAGAACCTCTTTTACTGGCAAAGACCGTGGGCTTTGTCAGCCCAGAACACCTACTCCGAGTGGTCGGTCTCCTTCTCACCTAACCAGCCCATGAGGCCTAGGGCTTCGGCATGGCGCGCCCCACCTTGCACACTCACACACACCTAGGATTGGTCTCGGGGGAGAAGGAGGGTGAGCTCTACAGAGAGGGTCAGCCCTCCAGACTTTGCAATGGTTGATGGGGCCAAGAGTGACATGGGGGCTTTATTCCAGACTGCCACCAGTGGGTAGGAGGATGGGGTGGGCAGGGCCTCTTGAGGTCAGGCTCTGCTGCCACCAGCCTGAGGACAGTGTGGTCCTACGCAGGGCCACCATCCGCAGGGGCCTCCCGGGCTGTGCGGCCAGCAGTTTCTCGGGCAGGCAGGACTCAAGACTACATATGTGCTGGGGGTGTGGGAAGGGGCAGCCTGAGTTACTCCTGTCCAAAGCCCTCGGTCTCCTCGACGGCATATAGCAGCTTCTCCTTCAGCTGCTCATAGCTCTTGTATGGTGGCAGATCCAGCCGGTTGAAACTGTGGAGAAAGGAGAGCAGGGCAGTCAGCACAGGGAGGTCGGAGCTCTAACAGCCATAGGGTGGGGTCAAAAGAGTTCCCAGACTATGGCTCGACCACAATGCCAGCCAGCCAGACGCCAGAACAGGGTCCCTGAAAGCTGTGCTGTGTCCCTGGACTGTGAAGGGGTCAGAGGAGGCAGGGCTGCAAGGGAAATGGGGAACCACAGGCAGGGGGGACTCAGGACAGCAGCTCTTCACCGACTGGAATAGGAGTGTTTCAGTAATTCATATCTGGTACAGCCGTCAGGGCACAGAACTGCTCTCACAACTCCCAAAAGATCAGAGGCCCAGGCCCAGGAGCCCCTCCTCCCCAAACCCCAGAACTACACACAAGTTGCCCGGGTCAAGGCCCTGAAGCCACCTTGCCCACAGGGCTGCCCTCACTGGCTCATCGGGTCTCAGGTTCTGGCCCCCTCCCACCAAAACCAGCACACTCACCAGGTGTGGCTTCTGGGCAGCCAGGTTTCCTTGCCAACCTTGTCAATGCAAAACTTCTGTGGTCCATTGCTACCTGTTCCCCAAAGAAAAACACATTGTATATAACAGTATGGTCCCTTCCTAAGGCAGGACCCTCCGACTCCACCACAGATGGCTCAGCCCCCTTCCCCTGACTTGCTTCCAGGAAGACACTAGGTCCTGCTCCCGCTTTGAGCTGTCCTTACCTCCACCCAAGGGTGCGAGCAGGGCAAGGGAAAACATACCAATGAGTTCGGTGAATCCCCCAACAGGCAGGCGGCAGGTCCCAGTGACAAACTGCAGCAGCCGGATTCTCTTCTCATTGTCCATCTCCTTCACCACCTGGAAGCCCGCAAGCCAAGGCAGAGTCAGGGCCCCCATGGCCCAGCACTTCGCCCTGACCTGTAACTCTCCAGTCAGCCAGGGCCCCTCTTTAGGGCTGAGAACATGGAGCCCAGGCTGGGTGGGAAGGTGACAGCCAGTACCTGGGAAACCCCAAAGCTGCTCTAAGAGGCTGTGCTTATGGACCATTCCCACCAATCTATGTGACATCTCTTGGTCTTGGGGACACCTCAGGCCAGGTAGTCTCCTTCCCATGCAAGTTCCACTTTTAAAAACACACTAAGGGTCTTCCCTGGTGGCTCAGTGGTTAAGAATCCGCCTGCCAATGCAGGGGACACGGGTGCGAGTCCTGGTCCGGGAGGATGCCACATGCCATGGAGCAGCTAAGACCGTGTGCCACAACTACTGAGTCCACTCACCATAACTCTGAAGCCCGTGCGCTTAGAGCCCGTGCTCCACAACAAGAGAAGACCGCACACCACAACAAAGAGTAGCCCCCACTCACTGCAACTAGAGAAAGCCGGCGCGCAGCAACAGACCCAACGCAGCCAAAAAATAATTAATTAATTAATTTTAGAAAAAATGCTAAGGATGAGACTGACTGCTTAATAGATATGAGGTTCGTTTCTTGTTTTTTTTTTTTTTTTTTTTTTCTGCTGCACTGCATGGCTTGTGGGATCTTAGTTCCCCAACCAGGGATTGAACCAAGCCCTCATCTGGGCCCTCGGCAGTGAGAGCTTGGAGTCCTAACCACTGGACTGCCAGGGAATTCCCTGTATGAGGTTTCTTTTTAAGGGAGATGAAATGTGCTGGAATTCGATAATGGTGATGGTTCCACAACGTTGTCAAAAGCCACTGTAAAAGCCACTGAACTGTATACCTTAAAATGCTTAAATTAACATGGTGAACTTTTATGGTATGTGAATTTTACCTCCATAGAAAACCTATATACGCTCATTCTTTTTTATGTACGCTATACTTCAAAAGGACAACAACGACAAGACCCACTCATATAAAGGAATCGATTCACTGTATCCAGGACATCAAGCTCTTTCAGTTTTTCTGGAGCACACCCAGGCTTTCCCACCCCACCTGGCTGGAAGGAGACCACGCGACCCACGAGAGCTCTCCCTCCTGCCTAAACCACCCCCCGTCCACACACACACACCAACATTGGGAGCTGACCCACCGCTGACACTCCTGTCAAATGCAGTGGCCATGACCCAGCTGCAACAGCTCCTTTTTGTCCCAAGGTTGGGTTTTTCATCTCCTTTTGCAAGTTGGGGGAGGTGAGGAGAGTGTCAAAGACGAGGGAGGTGATAACACAAGCGTCCTCAAGCTTGGGGTCGAATCAGGTCTCGCTTTCTGCAGGGACTGCTCAAACATCCCTGCCCAGACCCTCACCCTGACTGCAGGGGCCAGACCCAATACCCACCTGCCAGAACCACTGGATCTGCTTGCTGTTCTTGGTATAGTGCCGGTAGATAGTGTTCTTCTGCCAGTCGCTCATGTCTATCTCCTGCATGCCGCACAGCATCAGCTGCGGTGGACAGAGAGGGTGTCAGGCGCCCGGCGCCAGCCCTTTCCCCATGGTGCGCCGTGCCTCATCCACTCCCTGACAGATGAAAGCATCCCACACATCTTCAACTATTTCTGTGGGCAGTTTTAATAGTATGGGTAACACGTGGACCCCCCCGCAGACAAGGGCCCAGGTGAGGGCAGGTGAGAGACCCAAATCAATGTTATTCGCCCGCTGCCACCGTACTGGGAGAGCGCGGGGCTTTACTGGTGAGTCGCTGTGGGTGCGCGGCGAGGCTATCAAAATGCAGGACAGCCCCAGGGGCAGGGGTTCAGGGTCCCAGCGACCTCAGCCCTCACCTCCAGCTCTTTCTCATCAAAGTAGCGCAACCACTCCAGGGGGGCCACCTCGTTGAAGCCATCCAGGAAGGCCTTGGTCTGCTCTTCCACGCCTCGGGTGAAGCGCCAGTCAGTCAGCAGCCTGAAACCAAGACCGGCCGTCGGAGGAGCCCGAGATCCACTGCCCAGGAGGCCACCGCCAGGGCCTGCCAGGGGGCTGTTATCGGCAGCAAGGAGGCAGCGGAGAGTTGACCTCGGGCAGGCGGGACTCCCAGGCTGCGGCCGGCCCCGAGAGCACGGCCTTTAAAACCTCAGAGTAACCCGGAGACACTTGACCCTTTGAAATACCCACCCCCTTCGGCTCCTCTCACCACTGCTGACTGAACCTCAGACGAGTGGAGGTTAAAAGGTGAGACCAAGGGACCTGAAGTAATGGGCACATTCACGCACAATCTCACGTGCGATAGTGGGCTTAAGCGGGCAGGACACAGACACCCTTTGAGTTAGGAGAAAGAAGGGGGATGCATCGAAGCTTTATGCCTCTTCAAAGAAATTCAGCCTTGTGGTCTTGAAGTCTACCACCCGGGAACGAAGAGCACCCGGGAGCTGGCACAGAGGGCCTCGGGCTCTGGCTGCCCCGGCTCTGGTCAGCACGTGACTGGCCACGGCAGCCATCTAAGGTCAGTGCAAAGTGAGAGGTTCTTTCCATCCCTGGTGACCCAGGGGCCAGGCGTGGGGGCCTGGCTGAAGAGGGTGCCCCGGGATAAGAGCGGGAGACCCTTTCTCTGCAGCCAGCTGTGTCTCTGCTTCCCTTTCTCCAGGCCCCTGGCTCCCCAGCGCTTGAAACTCACATGATGTACTCTTCCTTGTTCTCCTCTGTCACTCGGATGCTCTCACCACCTTCCTTCAGCTCATGGGTTGTCACCTTGCCCAGGATCTCCATGTCCTGGATGAAGTACAGCTCTAGGCCGCACTCTTCCAGATTGTTCTCTCTGGGGGCACGAGAGACCAAGAGGGAAGATGTCTGTCTTAGAAGGGTCTTCCCTCCCTCCTGCTCCGTCACTCACTTTTAGTGCCCGTGGGACGCGAGGACTCACAGGTGGCCTAAAACCCAGAAAGGCATCACGGGACATCTCCCTGATGCAAGGAGAGAATTCCAGAGCGGCCCTGCCGGGGGACCTAGAAGCTGTGCATCCACCCGCACCACTACCCGCCCTGAGACTCCCTCTTCTCCCAGCACAGGGCGATGGAGGGGACTCACTTGATCCAGATGATAGATTTGTAGAATTCGGGGTCGATGGATTCCAGGTCTTTCAGGGTTGGTCTCTTGTTTAGCATCCGCTTGTAGAAAGGGAGGGTGAAGCCTGTATCGATGAACTTTCCATGGTACAGAGCCTGAGGAAGGCAGAGACATGGCAGAGAGATCTGGTTTTCCCAGGATGCCCCATATCAGCTACTGCCCAGCTACTGCTCCCTGCCCTCCTGAGCATCCGGCTGCCCCAGGGGCCTGAAGGGAACATCTGCAGCACTCTTGGTCCCGCCTGCAGACCTCGGAGATGAGCAGAGCTGGCTGCTCAGGAACCCACCTCCGGCCCACTACCTGCCTGCCGGCTCCCTGCTCTAGCAGAGATCTGCCCCCAGGCGCACAGAGACGACTCATTCAGCACAGCTCCAGGTGGCGGCCCTGACTCACTGCTGCTCTGAGCTGGGCAGCAGAGGCAGCCAAAAATAATGCAGACGCGGCTGCTGGCGGGCCAGTGGTGAGTAATAGTCTAGGGTTTTACTGGTCTGTCCTGTCCGCTGCAGGGCCAGGCGGGTCTCTAGACCGGGGAAGAATGTGCCCACTTCCTGAGCCCAGCACCTTGGCCAAGAACTTCCAGACAAAGGGAAGGGACATATTTAGTCATGGGCTCTTGGGTCCTCCTGAGAGGGAAGTGGGGCAGACACTCACTCGGGAAGTCAGGGGAAGAAGTGAAGGAAAGCTAGCAGTGAAACCTCTTGAACTACCAAATGTGGCAGCGGGACCGAGGCCCTCACGGGCTCCCGTCTCCATCCTGGTTCTTGATGCTCAAGAGACACTCAACAGGACACTCAACAATATTCACACTGTGCTCCTATTTCTACATAAATACAAATACCTAACTCCCGCCTCCCTACTTTGCCCTCCTCCTGACAGATGCCTCCTATATCTTGCACCAACCAGTCTACTAGGGTTCTATTCTAAGCTAGTGTAGATTCCAAATCCCCTTCCAGAAGGCCCGAGTCTCAGTCGGACATTCCCAAATGCTGCCACCCAGCTTGTGGCAACACCCAGAGACAGGCAGCAGGTGGGCCTTGCGCGTCATGCCCCACCCTCAACAGGGCAAGTGCTGAATGTTAAGTGAAGACTTTGATCCAGGGACCCTGGGCTTTCGCTTGACAAATCCTACACAAATCAACACGAAAACCTTCTCAGTGCCCTGGGGTGGCCACTGAGAGAGCTCTGAACTATTTCCAGAACTCGCGCTAGCTTTTTGCATCTTTAGTGAGTAGTTCTGTAAAAGGACGAGGGTGGGGCTCAGAGAGGGGGGCGCCAGGCTGCAGCCGCTGCTGGTGGTGTATAGGGTCGCCACCCTCCCTGGAGGGCTCGCGGCAGCGAATCTTACCATGGCAATGAATCTGCCAATAAAGCGGAAGTAGGTGAGGTGGTCGGGGTTGATGGAGGAGGCGGGGTTGATCTGCAGGCAGTAATTGTTCTTCCCGGCGTATTCAAATAAACAGTACATGGGGTTGAGCACCTCGTGGGACAGGAGGAAAAACCACTCTCTGTGAGAGAAGAGAGACAAAAACGGAACTAATGGATCCCTCCCTGCACACCTGTTCTGGAGGTGTGACTCTCCTGTGCTGTCCTGTTTCACCTAGTCTGGAGACATGCGTCCTGGGGAGGCAGCCCCACTGGGATCAACAGCTGGTCAGTGAACGGGGCAGGGTCAGACCTAGGGTGAACCAGAAAAACTGCACTTGACGATGACGCTCAGGAAAACCTGCGTGCCTGCATGCTGGCTCCAGGTGCTGCATTCCAGGACTTTCCATCTGTTATCCAGAGCGCCTAATGGCAAAGGAGCTCCTTGCACCCTGAGCCACTATGCACAGTTGTGTAGGCTGTGCACTGCACAACGACACGATGTTACAGTATCATAGATCTGTATATTTATCACAACAATTTTCCTGCAAATAGCAGTCAAGCTGCCTTTTTTTCTGATAAAACCAGTATATCTCGGCCATATTCCAACACAGAAGTGTCTTGACAAAGGGCATCTTTTTCTAAATCTTGCAAAGGTGCTGTATGAACAGCAGGCTTCCACCCTACCTGAGTAGGCAGCATAATGTGAATACGAGGTAATACGTTCCTAACTCCTTCTGCATGAAAACTCTGTCACCAATGCAATGTCTACACTTCACTCCCACCAGCTACCACGCAGGTCTCTCACTGCCCTTGCACTTTGCCATCCCCTCACCCCAGACCCCATCAACCACACCCTTCCCCATATGTCCACGCATTCATCTGAACCAATGCCCACGCCTTAGCATCTCTTTGCTCCCTAAGGTACAAGCCTCAAGCCAGAATTCAGAGTCCTTTGGGGCTTGAGCTAAACCAGCAGGGGGACGTCCCAAGCGGGCCAGTCCCTGGCTGCTGGGCTGTTTGTGGCCAGGCAGACGAGGAGTCCTTCGATGCAGAGGGTGCCCCGGTATCCTGTCCGTGGTTCTACCCTGTGGTAGAACAGCATGACGTAACCTACCATAGGGTAAAACCACTGGCAGGACACAGAGAGACAGACACACACGGGGCGGGAGCCACACCACCAAGCAGAGCCTAGAGAGGAGGTCACCACGGTCACCACGGAAAAAAGAGCAATCGATCCATGGGTGCCAACACAGAGGGCAATGCCACCAGCACACAGAGGACCAGAAGCAAGTTAACCCAACACCAAGTGAGAAGACGTCCCCACACCATGAGAGGTCAGCAAGCTGAGCAGTCACCGCAGGCCAAGATGCTCCTTCTCTCTGCCGGGGCCCTTGTGCCCCATCGTCCAAGGCAACATTTTGCCAGAGTCTGTTAACTTTTGTAGGTGGGCTGGGGTAAGGGCAAGACAATGCTTTGAGCTCTTTTTAGGGTTATATCAGCTATTTTAACTTATTGACCCTGTGCACATGACACGCAGCTGAGTACTGATCAATGCCCTTTGGATTGTGACACAGCTTATACATGCCAGGTATACACCAAGACAGCTGACTTAACACGCCCCGGCTGCCTCAAGACGAAGTGAAGCCCAGGGTCGATTCTACTGGACAACCACTTAACACTGATATTTAGCTACTGACACTGGTGTAGCCAGAAATAATGACAGGTTGGTTGGTAAAGAGCCATTGTCCTGAGCCCCTCCCCCAGAAGCCCCCTAGCCTTCCTATGACCCAAAAACTAAAGGATTAGTACCTAGCCCAGCAGGGGACCCCTGGACCCAGCTCCAGCGCCCCTTTGGACTGGCCACACCCCTGCCCACTCCTGAAGATGCAGATCTGGTAACACTCTGAGCAAGAAGCAGGCAGCTTTCGGGGCGTGGGCCCTGTAGCCTGGGGAAGCGGGGTGCAGCACAGCCTTCCAGGGCTCCCAGCTCACCTGGCAATGCCTCCATAGTCCAGGCCCTCCTCGCCGCGCATGATGATGTAGAGCCGGCGGCGCAGGTCATAGGGCTTCATGTTCATGATCTGGGGAGACAGAAGATCGTGGCCAGCCTGCCACTCTCCGTTCCATGGCAGGCTGCGGGGTGGGGGACTGGGGACTCCCAGGCCTGCTCTTCGGCAGATACCGGTCACCAAAGCCCACGCCTTGAGAACTCTACCATGTGGGCTTAACAGGCTACATGATAGAAGACAGGGTAGCGGGAAGGGACCTCCTGCCTGCCCCTGGTCTTAGACACGGTGATTATTCTCTAACCTGTTGGAAAGAATCCTCAAAAAGTGTCTGCCTGGAAACGCTGATCTTCACATGGCTGGGGAGAGCATTTGACTGATAAGAAAAGGAAAAAACAAACCTCAAATTGGGGTCTTGGTGGTAACTGTTCAGTCTGGTCACCTGTCTGTCTGAACAGGCTTCCCCATCCCCCTGGGCTTGGGGAGAGAACTTGGCTGGCTTCCTAGAGATAACGTCACAAAACTGCTCGAGGTGAGACAAGTGACCTGCTCCCACCTAAGACACAGGCATTCCAACGCCTGCTGCTGGGCTAGAAAATTGTGCTGAGATAACTCTACAACCCCAATCTCCGGGGGATGTCCCAGTACCAGAACTCACATGGCAGAGGAAACGGAACTGGTGATACTTCCACCGAAAACTTCGGTCATAGGCACCAGGGGAACCTTGCTTCGTCCTGGGAAGAGCAAAGATGTTCTGGAATCCATGTGATTTCTCAAAAATTAGCAACGCATCTTGTTAGTCCTAAGGAAAGCTGATGCTATGTTAATTTAAAGACGAGTAAAGTAAGGCGTAAAATAAAGAAAGTGACTGCCATTAAGATCTTCTGAAGATTTGAAGATTAAAAAGAAAAACTAGAGATAAAGCCAGAGGGACTTCCCTGGTGGCGCAGTGGTTAAGAATCCACCTGCCAAGGCAGGGGACACGGGTTCGAGCTCTGGTCCGGGAAAATCCCACATGCCACAGAGCAACTAAGCCCATGTGCCACAACTACTGAGCCTGCGCTCCAGAGCCTGCAAGCCACAACTACTGAGCCCATGTGCCACGACTACTGAAGCCTGTGCACCTAGAGCCCATGCTCTGCAACAAAGAGTAGCCCCCGCTCGCCGCAACTAGAGAAAGCCCGCGTGCAGCAATGAAGACCCAATGCAGCCATAAATAAATAAATTTATTTTTAAAAAAGAAAGCCAGACCTCTTGCTTTTAGAGAAAGACCACCAGTGTTATTCTGAGTAAATAGAGTAGCCCCTTCCCTCCACATCCCCACTAGTGTGACATCAAAAATGGCCACTAGAGGGCAGTAAGAGCAGCTATACCAGGCCTGTGCTAAGAGTGATGTCACCTGTGCAACGTCCTTACCCAGACTCAAACCCTGGGCGAGGATCCTTAAAGGTGGTGGTGCGGGTATTGTGGTCCACGAAGTAACGCACCCCCTCGCTGGTGTACTTCATCTCCCACCCTGGGGGCAGAGCTGGTTCCTGGATCATCCTGGAAACATGGGAAGAGAGGGGCTAAGGGCTGGCCTCACCTTCTGGGCCTCCATGCTGAGGCGGCTGGGGTCCCTGAAGTTCTGCTTTCTCTCTGTTTTTACCCAGGCCCTGCACAGCCCTTGAGGGTGGGCCTTGAGGAAATGTGCTTGGCAATACCCAAGTCCTGAGGATGGTTCTGCAGCAGAGAGAGGTCATCTACTGTCCCAGGGCCAAAGAACCAGACCTGGGTGGATGGCCGTGGCCTGAGCGGGCACCAGCAATCCCAAGGCACCCAGTGCTCCATCCCAGACTAGCTTCTGGGGGGTGGGGAGTTGACAGTGTTGGGGCAGGGCTCTCAACCCTTCTGAAATCACATGATCGGAATCCTGCACAATTGGCACAGAGACCAGCAGCACCTGCCAGCCAGGCCACTCTGTATCCATGAGGAAGGCCAACTTAAGGTGCCACTTTCAAGCTCTCACTGGGCCAACACCATATCATGAGGGTCTCAGGGCACCTGTGTGTGGCCGAAGTTCCCAGAACATCGGCCGTGGAGGACAAATGCAGTCCAAGGCCACCGGGCCAGTACTGGAGGTGCACAGGGCCCAGCCCAGACCCCTCCCGGCCTGAGTCCTTACCCCTGGGTCCGAGGGTCCTCCCACTGGGTAGTGCGCGTGTTATGGTTCACGTAATACACCCGTCCGTTGTCCTGTCTCTTCTCTGTCAGGGGAGAAGAAGGAAAAGCGGACTCTCAGATTGAGATGTCTTGAGCCCATGTCCTCTCCCCTCTGGCTTCCACCTCCTGGGCGCTGGGTCTGAATTTCTACCCCTGTCCCTAACCTGTTAGAGAAGTTTAACCAGTGCGAGCCTGGCTCACTCACATCTGTCACTGGCAAAAAGGACAAAGAGAATCTTTCCCTACTGGGGAGGAGGGGAGGGATATACACATTTTCAACTCCAGATCAAACACCATCTTTGGTTGGTTGATTTGCTGGAGGCAAAGGGGTGGTGTGGCAACACGGAGCGGGGAACACGGAGCGGGGGCAGCCCAGCTGAAACCAGAGGCATAATTGCATCCAGCTGTGTGCAAAGTGGAGGCACAGTCCAGCCTCCCCTGGATCCTGGTCCCCACCCCAGTCCATCACGGCTGCTCTCTGGTTCTGCAGCCCCTCTATCTACCGGATGCAGCCGACCCAGGTGCCCCTGTCCCACAGGCAGGGTCACTGTGGGGTGGCTGCATTTTCCTTCATCCCTCTCTGATCAGCGCTCTGCACCACAGGGTCTACGTACCCCCCTGCTTAAAGGCAAAGTTTTGTTCTCAAACTCCTACATCGCAGCAAAACCTCTATGTTGCACACATGCCAAGAGACAGCTGGGGTTGTGGGCACTTAGAGTGCCATCTTGGTCTTATACCTAAGTGTGTGCTTCGAGATGGGGCAGCGTTCGGGGAGCTCAGACATACTTTCTATTCTCTGGACAACATTTACCCTCTTGCCCTTTTACTGGTGTGCTAACAATGGCACTGAGTTGTTTGAGGGAGAAGCTCTGGGCTCCAAGGGCAAACTCAGCTGCAGCTGGTGATTCTGGTCTTTAAGAGGGATTGAAAGGGGCGCCCATCAGCTCCAGGTGGATGGCAGGCAAGACTGGAGCAAGACTCCGAAACCAAGAGCGGTCACCTTTCCCAGCTCAAAGTTCCTGGGCTTTCAAACCTGTTTCTGTCCTGAAAACAAACAATGCTCATGGCCCTCCCTCTTTTACGATGACAGGGAGGAATTAAAGAAATAAAAATAATCAGTTCCAGAAGCTACAGGGAAACCAAAAGCTGAAAAAGGCACAGAACTAGAGAGCCCAGCCCCCTCCCCTTGAGTAGCAGGCTGCAATGTTCACAGTATCAACCCATGGTCCTGGTCTCTGTCTGACTTACCTGGTATCCACTACTTGATGGAAATTTCAAAAACAAGAGACTTGAAAGAACGAAAAGAAGGTGACTGGGATTGCTACAGAGCTACCATCACCTCAGAACAGCCTGTGGGACCGTCCCACAGAAGACCGGCTTCCCGACAGGGTTCTGAGGGGAAGAAGGAGCCGCTCCCAGCCCGGAAGCTTCTGCTTTGAACTAGATCCTCCCGCGTGCTCTCTCCCAAGGGCCAAAGCCGAGGCGGGTGGATCTGTCCAGCCGGGAAGTGCCCTTGTTGCTGCATGGAGGCCTTTCATGGCCCACTGGAACCACCTTGCTGCATGCAAGGTCGTAGTCTGGGAGCTGAGAAAGTCCTTAGGTGACATCTAGCTTGACCCCATTTAGGAAGAAGTGGACTCGGGAGCATTCAGTCACATGCCCAGGGTCAGAGCAGCTGAGACGATGTGGATCTCAAACCTCACGTGCTCTGACCCCTGGGTCGGTGCTCAGGGAAAATGTGGGATCTCTCCTAGAGGAGCAGAAAGGGACCCAGGACTGAGCACAGGAGACTTGACAGCAGGCTTGCACTAAATGCAACTCTCCTTTGGTTTTGCTATACTTTCTGTTCAATCTTAACTCCCCTTGGGGAGATGACCCTGCCACAGCCCTGGGAAAGCTAACACAAAGCCCAAAGGATTTGATCAGGAAGGTTCCCTGGCCCTCGGCCAGATGTTCTTTTCCTCTCAGTTTCGTATCATTACAGTCTCGTGTGTTCTCCTGATCATTTGTAAACAGCACTGACTCCCACCACGGCTCCTATTCCCATCTCAAATATTTCACGCCTGGCTTCTAGGAGCTGTTTTCGAGACCCTATAAGCTGCTCTTCCTTGGTGACCATCGTTTAGCAGAAGTGGTACAGAAATAAACCACTGGACTCTACAGATCCAGGAACAATTCTGGGTCCCCTGCTCTAGTTCACAGGGTCTGCCAGATAGCCTTACAGATTCTTATTTCATCGGATGAGTCTTCCCCTGCCCAGCCAGGGATCCTATGTTTGACCCTCTCACATTTGACTTGCTGCCCATCTCTGAGACAACAGTGAACAATGACCTTTCATCGGTTCAGGGAGCCGGGTGGATCAGCTGTGTGCCTAAGGGATTCCCCCGCTGAAAAGCCAAGAACTGTGTGGAGGCCTCGCTGTCTGAGATTTTCCTCTAGGAGGGCTAGGAGGCCTTTCCAAGTGCCCTGGCGTGCAGTGGTAGTCGACTAACTGATACCCTGCCGGGCCACAGGGGTTGATGCAACCCTGTAAATTACTACCAGGGAGTAGCTGTGTCTGTATGGAGAGATGGAGAGGATCCAGTTCAAAAGCTGCACTTTTCCAGGTGATGCTTTTCCTATCATTGTCAGCTTCGTCGTCTTTGTTGGGAAGCACACCCCGGCCTATTTTAATACTATCTGTGAACACCATCAAACCAGCATTCTCTGTCTTCTGCTGGTCTAACAAACAAACTAAACCTGACCCACAACAATTCCTGCAAAAACGGCCCTCTTCAGCTCCCAGGGACTTCTGTCGTACATGCCGAACAAAACCCTGACCCAGCTCGGAGCTGCAGAATGCGCTGGGTCCTGCCATCTCTCATGACCCCTTTGTGCATGGCCACTCCTTCCCAGAAGAGCCATAAGGCACGCCGTCTCACCAAGTCATGGTTGTGCATCCCTCTAACTCATTATTGGCAAATCACACCAAGGACTTGGAGTTCTCCAGTGACAAGGAGAATCCAGTACGACATCATTAACTAGCAACAGTGCACTTTCATAACATCACCAGCCCGCACTCAACTCTCTTATCTGCTTCCCTCTGGCCCCTTTCACAGCCGTTATCATAAATAAAAAGGCGGCTGAAGTCAAAATCAGGCTGAAGTCCTCCAACATCTCAGCTGCAAAGAAAGGTTTGGTAAGGTGTCTAAGCAGACAGCCACGGACCTGAAACAAATGCATCTGGGAAGCAGCCAGTGTCAAAATGCCTTCATCAAATAGGATGGATTCTTGAGGAGACACCTTGAAAGTCAGCACCACAACCCAACAGTCCCAAGGCTGCTGGGGGATTTCTCTCATAGGGTCACCCCCCTGCAGCTGTGGCAGGTGAGTGCTATAGGGGTGCAGGGGAACTCAGTTACTTTCCCAACCTTCCAGCTCCATCACCTGCAACTGCTCCAGCTGGGTATCCCCAGAGGGTGTGCTGGAGAGAATAGAAACGGGGAACCGAGGCAGGGAAGTGAGAAGATGTGCAGGGAAAGAGGACAGAGCACAACAGAGCATCAGCTGATGTGGCTGAGGGCACAGGAGAATTCAGTACTTACCCCAGCCAGGAGGGAGGGGGCCCAGTGGGTCATGGTCAGTGGAAGCACCCGAAGACTAAACACAAGAAACACAGCAGAACACAGAAGTTAAAAAAAAAAAAAAAAAGCACTGGTTAAAAATAAATCAATCGATAAAAATAAAAATGCCAAGGACTGGTTTCCACATTTTAGCACTTTGCAGAGTATACGGTGGGGCCTTAGGTGGCATCTGCTCCTCTCGAAAGTCTTCAAAGAAGAAGAGAAACCAAAAAAGAACCCTGCACGCTGAGGGCCCAGACGGGTTGTGGAGAGGGTGGAGCGAGGGGGAGGGAGAGGTGTGCAGAGGAAGGTGGGCCAGGACGCCCCCAGGCCAGGCCGGGAGCCCGGAGCGGGGCTGCCCGGCAAAGCGCGGCCGGCCGGTGCGTCAGCCGCTCGGCTACTGCTCAAGGCGGCCAAGGCGGCTGAAATCACCACCACCTCCAACTTTCTCCAAGAACCACACACGGGAGGGGAAAAAATATCGCAGGCCTTTCCAATGAAATCATTCCCACAAGCCCTGCCCACGCCCAGAGCTTCCTGGCTGGGGGCTGGGCCCTCCTCCCTCCTGGGCGCGCGGGGAGAGGGAGCAGCGGTGTGCGGCAGACTGAGGGCCATTCAGGCCCCGGGCCCCTCACGTCCCCCAGGAATGTTTTGCTTCCCTTCACAAAGCACCTTTCTTCTCCTCCGGCCTGAACCTGAAGTTGTTCAGTGTTCTGTGTGCGTCTGTCTGGGGAGGTGGGGCTGGGGGCGAGATGATGAGAGAGAGAGAGAGAGAGAGAGACAGACAGAGAGAGAGGGAGAGAGAGAGAGAGAGAGAGGGAGAGAGACAGAGACAGAGAGAGAGAGGGAGAGAGGGAGAGAGGGAGAGACAGAGACAGAGAGACAGACAGAGAGACAGAGAGAGACAGAGAGAGAGAGAGAGAGAGAGACAAAGAGACAGAGACAGAGAGAGACAGAGACAGAGAGACAGAGCGAGACAGAGAGGGAGAGAGAGAGAAGGGGAGACAGCAGAAAGAAGCGGGAGCTGACTCCGGGCCTTCGGGGTCGCTGTTTACATTAGAACCCCCACCCCCAGCCTCACTCTGCTGCGGGGTCCCTGGGGCAGGGCTGCAGTGGCCCAAGAGTTCTCATAGCCTGCGGGGAACGGGGGTGCTGTCAAAGACTCTTCACACTGAAATAAAACAAGTATTGTTCCCCGCTGGCTTGCTTTCTCACTCTCTCTCCTTTTTTTTCCCTTCTTTTTTTTTTTTTTTTTTTTTTTGTGCCAAAGCATTTTTATTTCACTTACTAAAATTTAATTGTTACATGAGGGGGATCAAGTTCTCAATGCAGACTTCGGGCTGCCTGGCGGGCCCCGTCTGGGGGCGGTGGAGCCACACACGGGCAGGAGGATGAATGGAGCTCAGTCTCGGCTTGAGAAAACATTGGTAGAACTCAACTGCCAACGAACCCCCTTCCATGGCCCTCCCTCCACCCCCCGCTGAAAGGACAGAGAAACTTTCTTTCTGAGGTGGCAGCTACAAGTGACTCTTCCAAAGCAAGTTCCAACAAAGACGTTTCAGTCTTGAAACCATAGGTTCCTCGATGGGACGGAGCCCCCTTCCAGCAGAGGGCCTCCTAACCAGGCAGAGGGAAACTGCTCGAAGGTGCGGGAAGCCGGGCTGTCCTGGATTTAGGGCATGTTGCCCTCAGCCTCGAGGGTGTGCTTACGACCCCCACCACTGTTCCGATTTGCCTGATGGCTGCTGAAAGAAAACTTCCCCAATTCACGGAGGTTATTATGGCGTGTGTGTGGCGGAGAGGTGAGGGGAGGGGAGTTGGCAGGTCATGAAACCCAAGCTCCTCCACCTTTTTCGTAGTTAATACATAACAAGAACAGTGGGTACAAAAAACACGCGGCAACAGAAGGGAAGGAACTACCTTGTGAAACATGCACGCGCTTCAGACAACGAAGCCAAATAGAAGGCGGCAGGTGACATTGAGCTGGACCAGTGTCCTCGCAAAAGGGAAGGGCTACAGAAAAGATCATTCTAAGGAATTAAAAGAAGCAGCATTTGGTGCAATTTTTTTGGCTGATTCAGGCCTTTTTTCTCCCCCACCAGAGTAAGTGGATGATCTGCAAAGCATTCAGAAGTTCTGCTGGGAAATTAGCTCCCAACTGGTACCAACTGGGCTTCAGCGGGCTTACAGTCGTCTCTTGCCTAACTCTACAAATCAACACACCAAAAGGTCTTTTTTCTGACAGCCTTCGTGACCTGCACTGAACTAGAAACAAAAAATGTTTAAGGGCCCTTTCTTAATCTTTGCCTTTTTTTTTTAATGTCAGAAATTAAATGTTCACACAGTGTTGGCTCTCTTTCATGAAGGTGGTTTTTTGAAAAATGTCTTTTAGACAAGAGTTCTGCTCCTCTAAGACTTACTTTTGGTCTTGTGCTCAGAAATGCTCAGATGGGTACAGCCATCACCAAGGGTGGGGTGGGAGGGCAGAGGGGAAATAAAAAATGAAGCATCAAAAAAAAAAAAAAAAATGAAAAATGTCTTTGATATCCTCTCATTCTCATCCCTAGAGGCAGAGAGAAGAGGAGACGGACAGGAAGGGAGAGAGACCAGAGGCTGATAAACACGAGCGACACGTGAAATGGGTCAGCGGAAGTTGACGCTCATAATCATTTTACCTCTTACAGTTAAAGCAAAGCACTTGATTATTTTGGATATTTCTTCCCTAATGTATATAGTACAACTTGAAAAATGTTTAAAGGAAGTGAACAGAAGCCAAGAAGACACAAAAAAATTAAAAGCTATATATCCTGGCCAGAAAACCAAAACCCCAAAACCCCACATCTCCAGTGAGTCAACCAACTGCCCCTTCTCTCCTGCCACAACTTCCCCTGAAATGAGAGATCCCAAGTGTTACCTGGAGCACGGCTGGAAAAGCACAGAGAAAGGGGTATGGCGGGGGAGGGGACTGCGGTCAGAAAAGAGATCCTGGGATGTGCAGGTGACTCTAAGAGACAAGACAGTTTCCTTTATGATTAAGAAGAGAAAGGAATGCTGTTGAATAATTTTCCTGGTAACCGTCCCTGGGCTGGAAGAACTGGGGTGCAGGCCATGAGCCAGAGGGCTCACATGAGTTCAAGTCCCTTAGGGACTAAAAGCATTTAGTTCCAGTAATATTTTAAGATACAAACTCAGAAATAAAAAATGTCTAGCAAATACAGCCGAGGGCAAGACAAGCTCTGGGAAGGGCATAGAGGTTACAGTGTGAAAGGCAGGCTCCTTTTTGTTTTTTTTTTAAAGGATGTACCCACTGGGCACAGAACAAAACCCAGGTGCTTGAGAATTTGATCCAAGGGGCTCTTTGCAGAGCAAGAAACAAGTTGTCTGTTTCTGGATATAGCACTTTGGCGTCCATACGTTAGGAGCCGCAGGATGATTTGCTTCAGTCTTGCCAACACTGGCTACTTCGATTATCATGGGAGGATCAGGCAGGAGTGGAGGAGGAGCTGCCACAGGAACAGTAGTAGGCTGCAAGCAGAGTCCCGTCACAATTACAAGATGCACACGACTGGGCTGGGCATGCTCGGTGGACCGCAGCAGGACCACAAAACAGAGGGCAAATCGAAACTGCAGCGGCCAAGCGCAAGTATGTGCACGATGATCACAAGTAACAACGGCACACTGGGGCGTCAGGAGAGGGAAACGTGTCAGAGATAAGGGGACGATAACAGCCAGACCGAAAAAGGTATGCATTGAGGCAGGAAGGAATTGCAGAAGACTGCCATCTGGGATTCCCTTGATTTCCCATATTGAACTGTATTTCGTGTTCCCTGCAGGCAGCAAAGAAGAACGAGGTCTGGTTTCAGCCCAGCAGCAGCAGCAGGAGGGGGAGGGGAAGCCAATGGTATAGTATCAGCTCTTAAGTCTTCCGAGTCAAACCCTGGGCCAAGGCCAAACCCCAAAATAACTCTATGAAAGCGACTCTTCTTACTTGTAACCAGGACATGGCACCATAGCAAACAAGAGGGGTAAACCAAACCCAGAGGGGAGGGGAATCAACAGAGAGTCATTGAAAGCTGACCCAAAAAAGATTCCTACCACGTTTTTCAATATGAGTCTTGTTTCAGGAACAAAAGGGAACCATCACCTCCATCCAGAACCCTCCTGGATCCCCAGCCAAGCTGAGAAAACCATGTTAGAGGACTCAGAGAGAACATTTTCTTTTAAGCGCTGAATTTTTACTTTTAGGGGACACTCCAAGTCAAAGTTCTACCTCTGCAGGCCTGGAATGATGTTGCTAAAATGAGAGAGGCAGGAGAGAGGAATGAAGGCTCCAAAAGACCGAGCAGACGTGAGCTCCAGAATCTTCCCTTTCACACACCAAACATCTGGGTCAACTGACAGAACCTACACAGTGCATGGGAGGGTAGGAAAAAAAAAAAGAGTCCTTCAATGGAGTTTTCTTTTTTAATTTAAGAAGTCGGGTAAACAGGGAGACAAAACCATGTGAGACTCCTAAAACGCGTCCTTGTCTCTAAGTCAAAAGACAAAGATTCCCAGACCTTTCCAGTTTTGCAGCCATGACCACCCAAGAAAATGGTAGGGAAAGTCTTTGGGGCCCAGCTCAAAAGGAATAATTTCTGAAATGCAGAGAAGGACCAGATTCCATCCAATTTTGAAACATGCCAGAACTGGATGCCCGGCATGTATGAAGGGGGCTGTGGAGTGGGAGGCCAGATGCCCAGAAGTGCTGCACCAGGTAGACCACTGGGCACGGGTTGTAGACAGGCATCATAGCTGACCTTGGAGGCAACTCAATGTGACAAACACCAGACTTTCTGCTCATCCATACTAAGGAAACACTATATGATGAGCAATCAGCCCCCGCAGACAGAAGAGGGAACAAGCCAGCCAAGGCCAATGTCACCATGCCTTCTGGTTGATGGGGTAGCTCCTGCTTTGGGTGAGCAGAGAAAGAGCTGGAAATGATGGCAAAGCTGATGATGAATGTTATTAACTGGAATTACAGGTTTTCTGAGCATTTAGAAATGGGTTGTAGGGTTAAAGTTCATTTCAAATAGAAACAATGTGAGTTAAATGTGGTGATGTCCTAGACCAGCTCAAAAAGTTTCCAACTTCCAATATACCACACCCTGTGCAGGTTCCACTGCAGGGGAAACAAAGCTTCATGTTCAAGGGGCTCTGAGAAAATGTAATCAGAGTTCCAACTTGGGAATCCCACTTCTCTCTGCCAAAGAAGCTGTGTGGCTGGGCTCCCCACCAAGCACCAGGCTGCTGGTAGGGGCTCTAATGAGACAGAGACCCAGGAAGGAAGGTTCCTAAAGGGACCCAGTATGGGAGACCATTAGACAGTTAATTTGGGACCACAACACTCTGACTTATGGACTAGAAGGTTTAAATGTTATTCTGTAGGTAATGACCACAGAAGGTTTCGAGCCAGTGATTAATAATGTAGAGCAAAGCCCCATTCCTTAAATCTTCCACAGTGATTCTTTTTAAAAAGTGACAAAATGGGGAATTCCCTGGTGGTCCAGTGGTTAGACTCCGAGCTTCCACTGCAGGGGGCCCAGGTTCGATCCCTGGCTCGGAGACTAAGATCCTGCAGCTGCGTGGCATGGCCAAAAAATTAAAAAGAAAAAAAAAGTGACAAAATGACAGAGATATTTGAAGACTGCTCTGCTAGAAACAGGCAGTACACATTGGAGGAGAGAGAATGACAGCAAAGAGACAATTCGAAGTCTGCCTTAATCATTCAGGTGGGAGGGACAGACGAAAATCAGGAATCAGATAGAAGGAGGCTGACCTAGACCGGTGGTCAATACACTTTTTCTGTAAAGGGCCACAGAAATATTTTAGGCTTTATGGGCCACCTGGTCTTTGTTGTGGCTACTCAACTCTGCCATTGTAGCATGAAAGCAGCCACAGTCAATATCCACACTATGGGGTGTGCTTGTGTTCCGATAAAACTTTATTTACAAAACTAGCTGGGGGCCCGTTTGGCCCAAAGGCCATAGTTTGCCCACCCCAAATCCAGATGAACTTTAAGGTCCCTCCATCCTTCAGAACCTGTCAGATGATAAACGTCTAAAGAAAACCAGTAGCAGCAATAGAAAGGGAAGGATTTGGGTGACTGCTTTGATTTGAAAAGGCAAGGTATGGGAGAGGTCACAGCAATCTTCAGGTCTCAAGTCTGGGTAAATGGACTTGGATCGAGGGACCGGAAGAGAAATCTAGTGCTGGAAGAAAGATGGGGGAATTCAGTTTCAGATACATGTACTGAGTCCATAAACACAGAAGGTGGACATTGAGTCACTAAGTTAGAAACACTGGAGTTTGAGGCATTTCACTGTGATGAGTAAAATCTCCAGTGTCAGAGCACTGACATTTCTAGCCACCATTTTCCCTGCTCACCAAACAGGTGGACGGAGAATGTGCGTGGCCGCTGGGAGGCTCCCCTCCCTCGTGGCTGGTCCCCGCCTCTCACCTGGTAGAGGAATCTTTGGCTGAAGTGCTGCATGGCGCCCTGGAGCTGGTTGCGCTGGGACTGCCACTGCTCATAATTCCGCACGTACTCGGCCGTGGGGCGCTGCCAGGTGGTGGTCCGAGTGTTGTGGTCCACGTAGTAGAACCTGCCTCGGGGGTCTGTGCGTTTCTCCCAGCTGCAAATATCAAGCTCAGAATGAATACAGTGACCGCCTCACCCCTCCGCTCAAATGCTAGAGAAATCGCAGGATGGCTGGCAAGAAGGAGGGTGAGGAAGGGTCTGGTGTGGGGTCTGGCACAGGAGTCTGGCTGCTCCGGGAAGGCACAGCCAGGTGGGCTCCAGTCACGGAGGCTTCTAGGGCTTAGATGATTCTAGCAGACATGTGTGGTTGCCCCCTCCCCACCAGCAACCAACCCCTCTTTACCAACAGCTCCTGATATCCATGTCAGAGATCCAAGTGGTTCTGGGGCACCTGACTGTACTCCCAACCCTGGAGTTGAACTGTTGACTGGACCAGGAGTGGGCAAGTGACCTATGCTGAGCCAGTCAGGATGAATCTCATGGCTTTTGCTAGTTATGGTGGGAAGAATGTAGTCTCTCTTCTTTGCCGGATATGACTGAGAAAGTATGCAGTCCTGGCACTGGCTGCCATCTTGGACCCAAACACAATATGAAGTTGACCCAGTAGATGGCAGAGCAGAAAAATGGGAAAAAAGCCAGTCTCTTGGGGATACTGTTGAGCCAATGGATCATGGTTCACTTGAAACCAGGATCTACATCTAGAATTTTTAGTTACATGAGGCAGTGAATTCTCTTCATTATTCAAGCCAATTTGGATCCCAATTTTTGTTCCTTGAAACTGAAATTATCCTGATATAAGGTGCCAGTGAAAATACGCTGCATGACCACGAGAAGAAGAGTTGGTGCAAATGACAGCAGGACTCTCCACATTATCTTTTGTTGAGGAAGCAATCTTTCCAGAGTTGGCCCTAAAATATCCATGGGCAAGGCAGGGCTAGAACAGAGAGTAAAAATCCTCAGCTGTGCTTGGGAGGTGTAACTTGATTTCCACATACACAGGGAAGAAGTGATCAAAAGAAAGTAAGAAAGGGGACTCCGCAGGGTGATAGAAATATTGTACATTTTGATGGAGTGTGAGTTACATAAGTGTATGCATTTGTCAAAGCTCAGTGAACTGTATAACTAAGATCTGTTTATCTCACTGTGTGTAAATTATATTTCAATTTTCAAAAATGAATTTGAATCTAATTAAGCCTCCATATCTAACAACCAGTTTACCAGGAAAGATAAGGAATAAAGGAACATGTAACACAACACCAGGAGTCACAATCAGCCACATCCAGAATGTGAGAAATTCTACAAGACAGATGCCCAGGATCTTCAACAAATAAATAGCCAGAAAAAAACAAGAAAGGGTGGAGGAACTTATAGATTAAGAGAGACTTATGAGATCAGCCAAAAGCAATATGTTGATCTTGAGTTTGGATCTGATTCAAACAAATCAAGTGTGAAAACATTTTTAAGACAATTGGGGAAAACGCAACACAGACTGTGTATGACATAAGTAAGGAAATACTGTTAATTGTGTTGGGTGGGATAATGGTATTTTGGTTGTGTTTAAAACAAAACACTCATCTGTTAGAGGTGTATGTGATGTATTTATGGATCCAAGGATATGATGACTGGGATTTGCTTTACAATTCATTGGTCCCCTCCCCTGAAGAGTGGGAAGATCAGATAAAACAAAATATTAACTGTTAGAACCAGGCAATGGTTACAAGGGATTCATTGCTATTCTCTCAAATTTGCTGTATGCCTGAATTTTCCATTATAAATTTGAAAGGGGAAGGAGGAGGAAAGGAGTTTTAAAAACATAAGAGAGAGACACCACTGAAGAAAACGGGGTTAACCCAATGCAAAAGGAACCCAACATGGATTACACTGTACGCTTCCACAGTGTTGGAGGGTCTTTGTTCCCTAACTACCCTGTCACATCATCTCTGAATTCTGATCTTATCCACATGACTATGGCGCTTTGGTCTGATACTTTCCTCAGCTTTCAGGGTTAGCCTCCTGGCTGACTTTTGTTGCCACCTCTTCAACAATTCTTTCAAACTCAAAGCCTCCCTAAAAATGGCTTCTCCTCAAGTAGTTCCCAGTCCCTGTTCACAGACTGTGTCTGGATTCCGCTTGCTGGACTGCCTTGCCGTCCTGACCTGCTGCCACTTTGGATTCAACTAAATGTCATCCCTCTCGCCCCAAACCTGAGCCTTTCCCCGTCCTCCCTGCATCAGTCCTCCTCCCAGGGATAAAACAACACCATCATTCCTGACTCGATGTCACTAAGCCACTCAGCCCGAGGGCTGCTTTTTATTTCGTCTCCCTGCTCTTGACTTTCCATTTCTACGTCCAACTATCTCTGAACTAATCTCCTTATCCAATCCAGCCAATAAACTGCCATCAGGGTAACCCCAGCAGTCTGACTCCTTATGTCAGGCTCGAGTCAAAACCTTGAATCAGTATTCAAGGCTCACAATAATCTGGAACCTTCCCACCTTTCTCATAAATTCTCCCAACCAGTGATTTTTATTTATTTTTATTTGTTAGCAAAGGAATCATGTATCTATGGTTTGAAACACAAACAGTACTACAGGAGATTCAATGAAAAGCAGTGTCTCCTCCCCTCCTCCCCACTGATGATTTCTGCTCCCCAGAGGCAACAACTACTTTCAGCCCTTGACTGCTTCTTCTATTGACAGTCGTACTTCTCAATAAATGCTTACTCCATAATTTCTTGATTTCTGCCAAATTAGATATGACTTATGGACTTTCCACTAGCAAAGCTGAGGATTTAGTTCTTGCATTCCACCCCCCAACACACACAATGCTCTCTCCTCCCCCATCCTCCCAATTTAGAAAACCATCATTAACTCAATATTCAGAGTCTGGATTATGACTTTGTAGAATACTATACATACATTTGCTTACTTGTACACCTTTTTTTCTTTTTCTCTACAGTTAAGAACTGCGTGTTTGATTCTGCTTGGTTTTCAAGGACCTATCACAAATTCACCCCCAGATTCTGACAGGGCTGGTGGCCTCCCAGGATCACTTAACTCTGGGCCTCATTTCTCCAGGCACCCTTTGTCCAGCGTGGACAGCTGTCCTCCAGGCCTGCCTGCTCTACATTCCTGCCCTGAGTCATCTTCCCTCACCCTCCTCTTGGCCCCTGAACTGAGTCCCCTGTGTCTTGCATCTCAGGACTTCTTTCTCTGTTTCCTCTTGTCTGGTAGAAGAAATCATCTAGGAGTTTCTGAGAAAGGATGCACCAAAGTTAATTTTTTGAAACACTGCATGTCCGAAGATGCCTTTATTTCAACCCTCACACCTGAGTGTTAAAATGTCTAAAAGTTGATTTCTGGATTCACTCAGCTGTTTCATTAGAAGATCCCCAAATATCACAAACTATAGTTTTCTTCCATTAGACTGGTCACTTTCCCCAGCAAAAAAAACCTTCCAGTCTTTTTACCCTGGAGACAGCATCCTCACTTAATCCCTTTTTCCTGAGTTCATCTCTGCCTTCGGCTATGGCTGTGTTCTCTACACTGGTTCTACTCTCCCAGGAACTTCTTACACTAGCAGCACTCACGTGGCTGTGCATGCGTGTATGTGAACATGTGTGTGTGTGTGCATGTCTGTGTGTGCACACATACACATGGCAGAGGGTTGGGAGCGATGGCTGACAACCTAGAAATATAGCTGCTCCTTGCACAAATTTTAAACTTCCAAGTTTTTTGTCTCATTACACATACACATACACATTCACACACACACCCCATATGTCTCTGATCACTGAAGCTTTCCAGGGCTCCATGGTGCAAATTGGCTGCCTTCCGGGTGGAAACTCCACACCGGAAGCTTGGGTTTCAGCTTCTGCAACTCTGCCATTTATCCATCAGCAACTAAACTCTGATTACAATCTCCCATATGCTTTTTCTCCTCTTCCATTCCTTTATCATTATACTTTTTTATAACCTTTATTGCTATTTTAGTGGGTTTTCAGGAAGGAATGGAAATAAACACATGTTCGATCCATATGTTTAACTAGAAGTCCTCTGCACTGGTGAATTTCAAACTTCTAAGCAGCATAATCACACCCTTGGTTGCAGGTAAAATCCTACGCAGAATCACAATCTACAAAAACAGAGCAGTGGTTGGAGGCCAGGTCAGCCCTTTCATGTTGTTTGGTTCCAGGGGGCAGCTACACCAAACCCAGGGGCCTTGCTGTACACACTTTGAGCATCTTTGTTTCACACAAACCCTCCACTAACGCAAAACTGCTCCATGCATCATTCCCTAAACACAGCTTTTACATTCACACTGTTCTCCCAAACTGGATCACCTTCCTCTTCTCACTGAAGTCCACCCCTCAGCCTTTCCTAAAGATCAACTCTAAGCCCCCTATGAGGCCTCCCCAATACCATGCTCTATGGTGATCACTCTCCCTGCTCACCTCAAGTTTGAGAACCACCTAAGAATGACTAAACAGCAAATTACTGCATTCATCCTTAACTACCAGGTCCAATACTTTTTTCTCCTGGATAAAACGACTGGTCTTCATACAAGTGTCCCATGGGTGGGACAGAAGGGGATGGCCATGATAAACTGAATCCTTTGGTTCAATCTCGCTCCTGGATGTCTAGGTCTGCTGATATAATGGCTCCATCTATAGTTTCAAGGTTGCTCTCACCATGGTAATACTTCCCCAGGGCGGAACTTCTCCCATTAATTAGCAACGAAAGCTTGAGCATTCTGTTCTCTCTGGGTTCCCTATTACATAGCAGAACTAAGTGCCAGGGGCTTAAAGGTCTGGGTCTAAAACTCAGGAAGAACTCATAGGCTATAGGGGGTGCAGAGCTGAGCCATCTCACAATAAAACATTAAAACTATCCTGAAAATAAGAAAGCTGGGTCTAGTATTCCACCTCAATACTTAAAGAAGAGTAAATCCTCAGCCATTCTTAGGAGATACCATTAAATATCTTCATTTAGATTCCATTCAAATGTTCACCAGGTCAAGGTCTAAATAACTTATAGACCAGAGAGGTTAAGAGGCAAGCAACCAGCACACTTACAGAGTTACCACCACTTTTAAATATATGTGTCATAGGGAGATTGGTTCAAGATGGCAGAGCAGAAGGACGTGCGCTCACTCCCTCTTGTGAGAGCACTGGAATCACAACTAACTGCTGAACAATCATCGACAGGAAGACACTGGAACTCACCAAAAAAGATACCCCACATCCAAAGACAAAGGAGAAGCCACAATGAGATAGTAGGAGGGGCGCAATTACAATAAAATCAAGTCCCATAACTGCTGGGTGGGTGACTCACAAACTGGAGAACACTTATACCACAGAAGTCCACCCAATGGAGTGAAGGTTCTGAGCCCCACGTCAGGCTTCCCAACCTGTGGGTCTGGCAACAGGAGGAGGAATTCCTAGAGAATCAGACTTTGAAGGCTAGCGGGATTTGACTACAGGACTTTGACAGGACTGGGGGAAACAGAGACTCCACTCTTAGAGGGCATACACAAAGTAGTGTGCACATCAGGACCCAGGGGAAGGAGCAGTGACCCCATAGGAGACTGAACCACACCTACCTGCTGGTGTTGGAGGGTCTCCTGCAGAGGTGGGGCATGGCTGTGGCTCACCGTGGGGACGGGGACACTGGCAGCGGAAGTTCTGGGAAGTACTCCTTGGAGTGAGCCCTCCCAGAGTCTGCCATTAGCCCCACCAAAGAGCCGGTAGACTCCAGTGCTGGGTCGCCTCAGGCCAAACAACCAACAGGGAGGGAACTCAGCCCCACCCAACAGCAGACAAGCGGATTGATTAAAGTTTTACTGAGCTCTGCCCACCAGGGCAACACCCAGCTCTACCCACCACCAGTCCTTCCCATCAAGAAGCTTGCACAAGCCTCTTAGATAGCCTAATCCACCAGAGGGCAGACAGCAGAAGCAAGAAGAACTACAATTCTGCAGCCTGTGGAAGGAAAACCACATTCACAGAAATAGAGATAAAATGAAAAGGCAGAGGACTATATACCAGATGAAGGAACAAGATAAAACCCCAGAAAAACAACTAAATGAAGTGGAGATAGGCAACCTTCCAGAAAAAGAATTCAGAATAATGATAGTGAAGATGATCCAGGACCTCGGAAAAAGAATGGAGGCAAAGATCGAGAAGATGCAAGAAATGTTTAACAAAGACCTAGAAGAATTAAAGAAAAAACACCTAGAAGAATTAAAGAACAAACAAACAGAGATGAACAATACAATACCTGAAATGAAAACTATACTAGAAGGAATCAATAGCAGAATAACTGAGGCAGAAGAACAGACAAGTCACCTGGAAGACAGAATGGTGGAATTCACTGCCGCGGAACAGAAAAAAGAATGAAAAGAAATGAAGACAGCCTAAGATAACCTCTGGGACAACATTAAACACACCAACATTCACATTATAGGGGTCCCAGAAGGAGACGAGAAAGAGGAAGGACCTGAGAAAATATTTGAAGAGATTATAGTTGAAAACTTCCCTAACATGGGAAAAGAAGTACCCACCCAAGTCCAGGAAGCGCAGAGAGTCCCAGGCAGGATAAACCCAAGGAGAAACACACCAAGACACACAGTAATCAAACTGACAAAAAATAAGACAAAGAAAAATTACTGAAAGCAACAAGGGAAAACTGACAAATAACATACAAGGGAACTCCCATAAGGTTAACAGCTGATTTCTCAGCAGAAACTCTACAAGCCAGAAGGGAGTGGCAGGATACATTTAAAGTGATGAAAGGGAAGAACCTGCAGCCAAGATTACTCTACCTGGTAAGGATCTCATTCAGATTCGACAGAGAAATCAAAAGCTTTACAGACAAGCAAAAGCTAAGAGAATTCAGCATCACCAACCCAGCTCTACAACAAATGCTAAAGGAACTTCTCTAAATGGGAAACACAGAGAAGAAAAGGACCTACAAAAACAAACCAATAGGGCTTCCCTGGTGGCGCAGTGGTTGAGAGTCCGCCTGTCAATGCAGGCGACGCGGGTTTGTGCCCCGGTCTGGGAAGATTCCACATGCCGCGGAGCGGCTGGGCCCATGAGCCATGGCTGCTGAGCCTGCAGGTCCGGAGCCTGTGCTCCACAATGGGAGAGGCCACAGCAGTGAGAGGCCCGCATACCGCAAAAAAAAAAAAAAAAAAAAACCAAAAACACATAACAGTTAAGAAAATGGTAATAGGAATATACATATCAATAATTACCTTAAATTTGAACGGATTAAATGCTCCAAACAAAAGACACAGGCTCGCTGAATGGATACAAATACAAGACCCATATATATGCTGTCTACAAGAGACCCACTTCAGACCTAGGGATACATACAGACTGAAAGTGAGGGGATGGAAAAAGATATTCTATGCAAATGGAAATCAAAAGAAAGCTGGAGTAGCAATACTCATATCAGATAAAATAGACTTTAAAATAAAGGATGTTACAAGAGACAAGGAAGGACACTACGTAATGATCAAGGGATCAATCCAAGAAGAAGATATAACAATTATAAATATATATGCACCCAACATAACAATTATAAATATATATGCACCTCAATACATAAGGCAACTGCTAACAGCTATAAAAGAGGAAACAGACAGTAACAGAATAATAGTGGGGGACTTTAACACCTCACTTACACCAATGGACAGATCATCCAGACAGAAAATTAATAAGGAAATACAAGCTTTAAATGACACAATAGACTAGATAGATTTAATTGATATTTATAGGACATTCCATCCAAAAACAGCAGATTACACTTTCTTCTCAAGTGCACACAAAACATTCTCCAGGAGACATCACATCTTGGGTCACAAATCAAGCCTCAGTAAATTTAAGAAAACTGAAATGACATCAACCATCTTTTCTGACCACAATGCTTGCTATGAGATTAGAAATCAATTACAGGGAAAACAACGTAAAAAACACAAACACATGGAGGCTAAACAACATGTTACTAAATAACCAAGAGATCACTGAAGAAATGAAAGAGGAAATCAAAAATACCTAGAGACAACTTACAACAAAAACACGATGATCCAAAACCTATGGGATGCAGCAAAAGCAGTTCTAAGAGGGAAGTTTATAGCAGTACAAGCCTACCTCAAGAAACAAGGAAAATCTCAAATAAACAATCTAACCTTACACCTAAAGGAACTAGAGAAAGAAGAACAAACAAAACCCAAAGTTAGTAGAAGGAAAGAAATCATAAAGATCAGAGCAGAAATAAGTGAAAAAGAAACAAAGAAAACAATAGCAAAGATCAATAAAACTAAAAGCTGGTTCTTTAAGAAGATAAACAAAGTTGATAAACCTTTAGCCAGACTCATCAAGAAAAAGAGGGAGAGGACTCAAATCAATAAAATTAGAAATGAGAAAGGAGAAGTTACAATGGACACTGCAGAAATACAAAGCATCCTAAGAGACTACTACAAGCAACTCTATGCCAATAAAATGGACAACCTGGAGAAATGGACAAATTCTTAGAAAAGTATAGGCTTCCAAGACTGAACCAGGAAGAAATAGAAAATATGAACAGACCAATCACAAGTAATGAAATTGAAACTGTGATTAAAAATCTTCCAACAAACAAAAGTCCAGGACCAGATGGCTTCACAAGTGAATTCTATCAAACATTTAGAGAAGAGCTAACACTCATCCTTCTCAAACTCTTCCAAAAAATTGCAGAGGGAGGAACACTCCCAAACTCATTCTATGAGGCCACCAACACCCTGATACCAAAACCAGACAAAGATATTACAAAAAAAGAAAATTACAGACCAATATCACTGATGAATATAGATGCAAAAGTCCTCAATAAAATACTAGCAAACAGAATCCAACAGCACATTAAAAGGATCATACACCATGATCAAGTGGGATTTATCCCATGGATGCAAGAATTCTTCAATATACGCAAATCAATCAATGTGATACACCATATTAACAAATTGTAGCAGAAAAACCACATGATCATCTCAGTAGATGCAGAAAAAGCTTTTGACAAAATTCAACACCCATTTATGATAAAAACTCTGCAGAAAATGGGCATACAGGGAAACTACCTCAACATAATAAAGGCCATATACAACAAACCCACAGCAAACATCATTCCCAATGGTGAAAAACTGAAAGCATTTCCTCTAAGATCAGGAACAAGACAGGGATGTCCACTCTCGCCACTACTATTCAACATAGCTTTGGAAGTCCTAGCCACGGCAATCAGAGAAGAAAAAGAAATAAAAGGAATACAAATTGGAAAAGAAGAGGTAAAACTGTCACTGTTTGCAGATGGATTTGGATTGGAAGAATCAATATTGTGAAAATGACTATACTACCCAAAGCAATCTACAGATTCAGTGCAATCCCTGTCAAATTACCAGTGGCTATTTTTACAGAACTAGAACAAAAAATCTTGAAATTTGTATGGAGACACAAAAGACCCCGAACTGCCAAAGCAGTCTTGAGGGAAAAAAACGGAGCTGGAGGAATCAGATGCCCTGACTTCAGACTATACTACAAAGCTACAGTAATCAAGACAATACGGTACTGGCACAAAAACAGAAATACAGATCAATGGAAAAGGACAGAAAACCCAGAGATAAACCCACACACCTATGGTCAACTAATCTATGACAAAGGAGGCAAGGATATATAATGGAGAAAAGACAGTCTCTTCAATAAGTGGTGCTGGGAAAACTGGAGAGCTACATGTAAAAGAATGAAATTAGAACACTCCCTAACACCATACACAAAAATAAACTCAAAATGGATTAGAGACCTAAATGTAAGACCAGACACTATAAAACTCTTAGAGGAAAACATAGGAAGAACAAACACCCTTTGACATAAATCACAGCAAGATCTTTTTTGATCCACCTCCTAGAATAATGGAAATAAAAATAAAAAATTAACAAATGGGACCTAGTGAAACTTAAAAGCTTTTTCAAAGCAAAGGAAACTACAAACAAGATGAAAAGACAATCCTCAGAATGGGAGAAAACATTTGCAAATGAATCAACGGACAAAGGATTAATCTCCAAAATATATACACAGCTCATGCAGCTCAATATTAAAAAAACAAACAACCCAATTCAAAATTGCAGAGAAGACCTAAACAGACATTTCTCCAAAGAAGACATACAGATGGCCATAAGCACAGGAAAAGATGCTCAACATCACTAATCGTTAGAGAAATGCAAATTAAAACTACAATGAGGTATCACCTCACACCAGTTAGAATGGGCATCATCAGAAAATCTACAAACAACAAATGCTGGATAGGGTGTGGAGAAAAGGGAACCCTCTTGCACTGTTGGTGGGAATGTAAATTGATACAACCACTATGGAGAACAGTATGGAGGTTCCTTAAAAAACTAAAAATAGAATTACCATATGAGCCTGCAATCCCACTCCTGGGCATATACCCAGAGAAAACCATAATTCAAGAAGACACATGCACCCCAATGTTCATTGTAGCACTATTTACAATAGCCAGGTCATGGAAGCAACCTAAATGCCCATCGACAGACGAAAGGATAAAGAAGATGTGGTACATATATATGATGGAATATTACTCAGCCATAAAAAGGAATGAAATTGGGTCATTTGTAGCGATGTGGACGAATCTAGAGACTGTCATACAGAGTGAAGTAAGTCAGAAAGAGAAAAACAAATATCGCATATTAATGCATATATGTGGAACCTAGAAAAATGGTACAGATGAACCGGTCTGCAAGGCAGAAATAGCGACACAGATGTGGAGAACAAACGTATGGACACCAAGGGGGGAAAGTGACAGGGGTGGGTGGGTGGTGGTGGTGGTGTGATGAATTGGGAGATTGGGATTGACACATATACACTAATATGTATAAAATGGATAACTAATAAGAACCTGCTGTATAAAAAATATATAAAATAAAATTCAAAAGTTCAAAACAAAAATGACAGACAAAAAAATATATACAGGCTGTAAATTCACAAAGTACAAGTGTGCAATGTGCCCTGTTAAAAGTTGATGATTAATTTGTGAGACAACTGGAGAAATCTGACTACTCACTGGGTTTGATGGTGGTAGGTAAATACTGTTAATAATATAGTGGTTTTACTTTTAATAAGAGAACATTTTTTAGAAATATATACTGAAATTCGGATAAAATGATACGATTTCTGGGATCTGCTTCAAAATAATCTAGAACAGGGGTAGGGGAGGGGTGAGTGAGGATTACACAGCAGGAGGTGGCAAATGTTTTCTACCAAGGGCCGAAAAGTAAATATTTCAGTCTTTGCAGGCTTTACAGTCTGTATCACAATTACTCAACTCGGCCAATGAGCACAAAAGCAGCCATGGACAATAAGTAAACAAATGAGAGGGGCTGTGTTCCAATAAAACTTTATTTACAAAACAGGTAGCAGGCTGGATTTTGTCCACAGGCCCACAGTTTGCCAACCGCTGGTATAGATGAAACAAGAGTGGCCATGAGTTGATAATTATTGAAGCTAGGTGTTGAGTGTGTGGGCATTCTTTGTCCCACATATTTGAAAAGTTCAATATGAAAATTTCTATAATTTCCATAATAAAATGTTTTAATTTTTTTCTAAGAAGTCAATGTTTATCTTTGGTAAGTTCCCTGGACTTAAAGGAGAAACAGAGTGAGAACGAAGGATGGCGGATTATGAGTGTGATTTCCAGAACGGTAAGGAAGAAAAGGAAAACACAAGCATTCTACTGGAAAACTGAAACTAAAAGCAGCCCATCCGTGGAAACTTGTAGGACTGGAAAGTGAGGTGATATTTGCCCGGCACATGCCTGACAGGTGAACAAAACAGAGCACAGGGGCTCTCCCGATACGCCCACCTCTGACATCCTCTCCCTCCGCGAGCTTCGGAGGGGGAAGTCAGCGTTCATGTTCTATGTAGGAGCCCTTCATGGCTGCTTTACTGGGAGGTGATTCTTTCCTGAGAGCAGAATGCATTCCCTTTCGAAAGCTCTCAGGACTGGGAGACACATGTGGAAAGAACTTTCTGTCCCTGGCAGACAGGGAACCAAACCCCTTCTCCTTGAACTTGGACAGTCTTCCCTCACTTGGAAGCCTCACTCATCCTCTGGTTTTGGAGAACTTAGCTGCGTTCTCGCAAAGCCCGCTGAACGAGAAGCACACTGTCTCCAGGGGCTGGTTGGACACAGGGCGTTATGAAGTGCATCAACACCCTCTCTATCTTGGCTTCCTTGTGCTCGTTTTTCCCCCAGAGATGCTCTAAATGTTCCTAGTCTGTCCTAGGAAATGAGAGTAGAATTAAAGTAAGTGAGTAGGGAAGGCAATCAAGGGACCCAGGATAAATGTCCCTGGACTTTGCTACCTCTGCAGAAAGAAACTGAAAATCAGGCCCTATAGGATATTTCTGTAGGTGAAATGACTGAGGCCAGTGAGAGACCAAGGGCCCCGGAGGCCTCCCCAACCCTCCTTCCTCCAGAACCCAATATCCATGGGGGCTCTGAATACCACTTAAGAAAGCCCATGACCAATACAACACATGTAGGAAGAAGGGAAAGTAGAAAGAGAGAGCAGAGAATGCAGAAGGGGATGACTGCAGGAGGAGGGGAAAAGAAAGAGAGAAAGGACGAGAGTGGGGGGAAAATAAAGAGATGGCCATGGCAGTGAGTGGTGGAGAAGCTGATGGGGGACTCTTGGCACCATTTCTAGAGCCTCGGGTCTTACTGGTCCAAGCCTTACCCTGGAGGAAGAGGCCGCTCCCAGGTGGTGGTCTTGGTATTGTGGTCAACATAATAGACACGCCCATTGGGGAGCTCTCGCTGCTCCCATCTGCAAAATAAAGTCAAGGGAGGCATGAGACACACAGGTGAAAGGCATATGCCCTTGCTCAAAGGAGTCATTCACTACTATTAGGCTAATGTGAGAGGTAACATCAAAGTCGACATGCAAGACCAACCCGCTGGTCAGACAAGCTCCACGTTGTCACTGATGGTGGCACACACGTCTGCTTCTTGAAAAAACTATAACAGTTCCCCTTTATGGATTCAAGGTACTAGATAACCCACAGATCATGCTAAATTCCCCTAAACAACCCATATGAATCTACATTGCCATGGATTTTTGTGAATCACTGTCTCTTGGCCATTTCGGGATCAAAGAGCCCTTTAGGAATGTGATGAAAGCTTCCAAAATGCACTTACCAACAAAAATGTGTGTGCAATTTCTGGGATTCCCGGACCTCTCCTAAAGCTCATCCATGGACCCTCCAGCGCTTGTAGCCTACTACCTCTTAAAGTCACAAATTATATGACTATCCCTGTTCTCCTAGAATCATATATATTCATGATCACATTTCTTTTTAAAATACAGGATTCATTTACAGAGGATCTTTAAAAAGAGATCTGGATGGATCAAGAAATATAGCATACTGCTATTTATTGGCTGCTCTAACCCTCAGTCTGTGTGTGGGTTACTATGAGATCAGGGTGCTGAGGGTGGCTCATCTGTGCTAATGGCAGAACGACAAGGTAGCAGAGGATCCAAAGAGTTACGACAAAGGCAAAATCACTACAAAATACAGCCAAGGACCACCCATCCCAACACTCCCGTTATTCCCACATTCAATGCAATCTGACAATAACTCCACTTCCCTAGAATACAGTAACCTATATATACGGGATGCAAAGATTTATGTTTATAAAATGATTACTGTTTTATGAAGGATGTTAATGGTCCTTTTAGCCTTTATGTTTTACATTGATTTTAGTTACTGCTACTTTTGGGTACTGCCTAGGGGAAGGTGACCTTTGCCAGGAAGCTAGTACAGTCAGTTCTACTGAAATGCTTGTTTTAAAAACACAAATCTAGGGCTTCCCTGGTGGTGCAGTGGTTGAGAGTCCGCCTGCTGATGCAGGGGACACGGGTTCGTGCCCCGGTCCGGGAGGATCCCACATGCCGCGGAGCGGCTGGGCCCGTGAGCCGTGGCCGCTGAGCCTGCGCGTCCAGAGCCTGTGCTCCGCAACGGGAGAGGCCACAACAGTGAGAGGCCCATGTACCACAAAAATAAATAAATAAATAAATAAATAAATGAAAATAAAAATAAAAACACAAATCTATGCCAATGTGATTGATACATAAGGGAACATACTATGAATTTTGGGTTTGCCTTGTATGAATTTGCCTTCAAAACACACTAGATGAACACAGAAGACTTCCCCCAGCTAAACCCAGTCATGTAGAAATACACAAAACCCACACTCATCTGCCAGCTACCTCACTTTACTGCGTGTTACACACCATACTCACCCACATCTGGTGCTATATCTCCCATCTGATTTCAGAAAACCCTCTTTGTACCACTTCATGACAACACTCAAAAGCTCCAACCCTTCCAACACCTGCTTCCACAAGCAAACTTCAGGTCTTCTCATGGAAATGTGCCATATGTATTGTAGTGTTATGATCTCAACCATTTAACATGTGTAAAACTGTGCTACCATTGTTATTAGGTTCCTATTTGTGTCACTGACTAATTTTTGACTGTTACACCCCTAATCCACTTTTTCCCATAAGCCCTGTGGGGTTTTTTTTGTTTTTTGCTTTTTGTTTTTGCAGTATGTGGGCCTCTCACTGTTGTGGCCTCTCCCGTTGAGGAGCACAGGCTCTGGACGCACAGGCTCAGCAGCCATGGCTCATGGGCCCAGCCGCTCCACGGCATGTGGGATCTTCCCGGACCGGGGCACGAACCCGTGTCCCCTGCATCGGCAGGCAGACTCTCAACCACTGCGCCACCAGGGAAGCCCAGCCCTGTGGTTTTTACTGCATGATTTGGCATAGCGTGGTGGTTTCTAGGAACACATATGTTATAGCAGAGTTGACTGTATACTGAAATAAATGTCCTAACTTCTGTTACTAAGCCTGGTGTGTCTACTCAAATAGACATCAGCTTTATTCGATACCATTTCTCACGTCTGATCAGCAGACGGCATTGATAAGCCCCTCTGAGGTTAATTCAGATACAGGTATACGCAAGGTCTTTAAGACAAAGATGGGAAGGGGGTAACCATCACCCACTGAACATCCACAATGAGCTGCAGGCTCATTTTTACTTCATTCAGTCCTGCCTTCATCGTTTACGGTGGCACATGCCATCACCATCAAGGGAACTGAGGCTCAGAGAGGCTAAGTAACTCTTACGTGGCATTTAAACTCAGCTCTCTGGGACTTCCCTCGTGGTCCAGTGGTTAAGACTTCACCTTCCAATGCAGGCGGTGCAGGTTCAATCCCTGCTCGGGGAACTAAGATCCCACGTGCCTCGTGGCCAAAAAACCAAAACATAAAACAGAAGCAATATTGTAACAAATTCAATAAAGACATTAAAAATGGTTCACATTGGGACTTCCCTGGTGGTCCAGTGGCTGAGACTCCGTGCTCCCAATGCAGGGGGCCGGGTTCGATCCCTGGTCAGGGAACTAGGTCCCACATGCCACAACTAAGAGTTCACATGCCTCAACTAAAGAGCCCACATGCTGCAACTAAGACCCGGCGCAGCCAAATAAATAAATATTTTTAAAGTTATTTTTTTTAATGGTCCACATCAGAAAAATCTAAACAAACAAACAAACTCAGCTCTGACTCTCTGGCCCATGAGTTTTACCATGTCACTCTGAAAGGAAGAAAGGAGGAAAAGGAAGGGCAACTGGAACTTATAAGGAACCCACAACCCAGCAGACAAGGTGCCAGGTGCCTTTCCAAAGCCCACCTCAACGTGAACAGCTTTCCCTAGTACAGGAATCTGGGTGGGGGACCTATAGGATCAAGACGACTGGGGAGAAATTATAGTAAGTCCACCTAGTTAATTTCTAGGCTCCATTTTAATCACAACCCTCTGCTCAGATACAATCTATGGGAAGAGGCTGAACATTTTGCACCACTGGGAGGCTTAGCCTGGGAGCAGTGAGGTCTGGTAGTCCCAGACTCCCTCCTTCCAAAAGGGATCAACTGGATCCCTGAGGACTGGAGTGCTATAAACACCATTAAAATGAGCTCGAGAACATTTTCTCTCCTGGGTATTCCTGCTCAAGGTTCTGGTTGAAGCAGATACTGGTGACTTGGCCCAGGCGCCCTGGGTTCCTCCCACTGCAAAAGGAAGATTCTTGCACTTCAGTCAGTATTTTATTGAAAGGGCAGAATCTTCTGACAAAACTGACCAGGTGAAAATAAACACAGGGTAAAGTTAAAGCTCTTCTCCCTCTCGATGCCCTTCTGAATTAAAGACAAAAGAGTAACAGATATTGCCAGCTCAAAAGACTGGTAGGGATCTGGTGGGGACCCTTCAGCAAAAAAGGCTAACATACTGTGATTTCACACCAGCTCTCCAAATTCCTCCTGTCTGCTGGGTAATCAAGCAGCAAATCCGATACCCTCTTTATTCATCTGAATTTGGAAATAAGGAAAGTCTTGAGAAAGATACTTGGCTTAAGGGTAAGTAGTGAAATATGGAAGCTCCCCAGGCAAGGGTAGCAAGCCACTCTTTCATAACATTTGCTCCTAATAAAGACTTAAGGAGCTGAGAATTCCTCAGCATTTCCTAAGAAATTAGCTCTATCCTTCCTGTCCTTGGCAATTTTGTGGCACAAAAGCACCAATAAAACAACTTTGCTCATTTTGCAGTCACTAATTGGAAAACTGACCATAATTGGTGGGTGGGGCTGCCCCTTGAATGAAGACAAAATATGTGTTGTTGCAGTTGGAGAGAAAAGGTGCTAAAACACATTTTTTCTTTATTCCAACAATTCTGTTGTTACAACTTTCATCTTATAAGTGGTCTCGACTTCTGGCTTCTTTTCTATTTCATTTGAGGCAAGGAGAAAACTTTGGTTTTATTATACTTTGGCTAATAGTTTCATTTGAAGATGGAATAATTCTTAAAATTCCATGAATTAAATGCCTTGAATTGACACAGTGGTCTTCCTGCACTGCCAGAAAGGAAATCGGTGTGAAGTCCTCTTTGCTTATATTCAAGAGTTATGACGGCTCCTCCCAGGCCTTGACAAGACCCGTCTATCCTGTCTTTGATCCCGGCTGATCCTAGAAATGAAAGGCTCTCTTTTGGGCACTGTTATTGTCCAGCGAATCTCAGTGTCCTTCTATGAACCCTCTCAATTGGCTTAGCTAGAAAAATAGTTACCAAGAGGAACAAGACCTTTCTTCCATTACCTTTTTTTTGATATCTACATTCTTCCTTTTAAAACTGGACTCCTGCTTGGATTAAATGTCCATGTGGGTCCTCCCTGATCCGTGACCTGGCCTAACTGCTTTCCTTAGAGAACTCTCAACTCCTCCCTACCTGCATGGCTCCTCAGAATTCATACAAATCCCTCCCCTCCATTTGTGTAGCAGAGTCGGTCGATTCTATCGTCAATCAAACGAGCCCCTGGATTCTCATTTCTCCGCTGTAACTGCTGACCCATATAGACTGAGCCTTCCGACTGTCTTGGTTTGGTCTCCCCATGCCAAGAAAGTGATACTGGAAGTGACCTTTCATCAGCACATCCCTGGCAGGGGTTAGGTTTCTGAACCTTATAAGCATCTTCTTCATGCTGAGATTAAAAGGCTTTTCAATCAAACTACCCATGGGTCTCGATACTGCATCCTGGTCACGTGGGTCATATCCTCTCCCACTGAATAGCTTTCTTTGATGCTCTCAGAAACAGCGTTCAAAGCACCAAGCTTGATTCAGGTCCCTTCCCAACACATTGCTCCTTGGCTTTCGATGTATAGCCTTTAGTTGGACCATGGACTACACAGGGTCTTTCTATTTTGAAAGTACTTAAAAAATAGTCTCCAATTTCAATTAATCTCTGTACTTTTTTTTTTTTTTTTGCAGTACGTGGGCCTCTCACTGTTGTGGCCTCTCCCATTGCGGAGCACAGGCTCCGGACGCGCAGGCTCAGCAGCCACGGCTCACGGGCCCAGCCGCTCCGTAGCATGTGGGATCTTCCCGGACCGGGGCACGAACCCATGTCCCCTGCATCGGCAGGCGGACTCTCAACAACTGCACCACCAGGGAAGCCCCTGTACTTTTTTTTCAACCTAAATTCCCTTTGCTCCTATGGATTTTAACTGTCCTTTATTCAGTTTGTAATAGGGAAGAGCAAATCTGACTCCATATTAGATTAGTTTCTTTTACTTTAACCCTAGTGCTCTGTTGCCTGTGCTTATCATGCTGGCTCTGCACCTTTTGTAAAAGAATGTTGCCTATAGCCTGAAATAGACAGGATAGCCCATTCTCAAGACTCTGACCTTTAAGAGTCCATTCATTTAGAGATAAAAAAAGTTGCAGAACAGAGAGTAACATTTGTCTTGTTGGAGGTTTACAGGAACATTGTGACTTGACCTACACGAACACTGTGACTTGACCTAGCTGCATGAACAAAGGATTCCAACACCAAGAAGTCTGAGACAACTAACCATGCCCCTCCCTCACCTCGCCTTTAAAAGTGATTTGCTGAAACCCTTCGAGGAGTTCAGGGTTTGCTGGGCACAAGCCACCCGTCTCCTTGCATGGCCCTGCAATAAACCTTTCTCTGCTCCAAACTCCAACGTGTCGGTATTGTTTAGCCTCACTGTCCATTGGGCACACGAACTTGCGTTTGTTAACAAGTTGTATATCTTCCATGCCCATGCCCCCATCCCCCCCACCATCATCGTTAAAAAGGTAAAGGATGAAAATCTCAATTCCATTATTAGGATGGCATTCAATCATTTCTCTCCTATGTTATCTGAAAGGAAATTGTCTGGTCACTTAACAGTGACCACATTTTTTTTTTTTTTTTTGGATGCACCATGCAGCTTATGGGACCCCGACCAGGGCCCTCAGCAGTGAAAGGACGGAGTCCTAACCACTGGACCGCCAGGGATATTCCCTGAACCACATTTTCTTGTGGAAGGTTTCCTAAAAGGTCTTCAGGAAATCAATTCTCAGTTACTTGCCATTACAGTGTATATTCAACCATCCTGATCAACACACTTCTTGGTCAGATTCCTCTAAGTTTGGACAGAATCACAGTTTCACCAAAAGTCGGATTAAATTGGGAAGGAATTTAAAGCTGGGCAATCTGAGGATTTCAGGTTAGTATCAGAGATGATATCATCACACTCACAAATTCTTAGTAAGAACATTATTAATTTGTATTATTTATAATTTGTTAATAAATTTTATTAACAAAAGCACTGGGCATTAGTAAAGCTGACTCTCATTCAAAATACACTGTCTCCATCAGAAAACAAAGTCATGCCAGAACACTTATGCACCAATAAAGAAAAGATGCCTTGCTGGTTACCTGGACAAAAACTAAACTTCAGAAAAATACACTGAAAGTATTCAGGTATTCTTAAAGCTGCCTATGTAGAAGTTCAACTCCCCTCAGGCAAATATTACAGGGAATTCATATTTTCTTACTTCATGCTCTTATAATAAATTTTAACTGAACCAAATCCTATTCCCCAAACTCTGGCCACTTCCTGAGTGAACGGTAAGATTTACTCCCCCTGTAGGGACATTGTCAGACTGTCTTATGAGTCAAAAATCTGTGTGCAGCAGAACACATCTCCTACTCACTGTTTTCATTGCTTCAGTAGGTCCTCTGTAAACTGGGTAGGAAGTGTGTTAAACTCAGACCTTCCCCCAAGAACCCTTCTTGAAATACTGAGCTTTCCTTTAAATCCAAGCACACTAACCCCCTTTTTAAAACTATCAACAGGGCTTCCCTGGTGGCGCGGTGGTTGAGAGTCAGCCTGCCGATGCAGGGGACACGGGTTCGTGCGCCGGTCCAGGAAGATCCCACATGCCGCGGAGCGGCTGGGCCCGTGAGCCATGGCCGCTGAACCTGCGCGTCCGGAGCCTATGCTCCGCAACGGGAGAGGCCACAACAGTGAGAGGCCTGCGTACCGCAAAAAACAAACAAACAAACAAACAAAAAAACTATCAACAACCAGCACTTTATGCCCCTTAATCACAGGGGGGCACAGTAGTAGCTACTGAGGACTCTGAATTAAGGTCTGTTTTTCATCTCTTTCTTCTTCACCCATCCCATTTTCTTTGCCTTGGAAAAGTCCCCAAAGCTCTTCAATGGAAGATGGCAACTGCTTTCGGGACTTCCCTGGTGGCCCAGTGGTAAAGAATCCGCCTTCCAATTCAGGGGACGCGGGTACAATCCCTGGTCAGAGAACTAAGATCCCACATGCCGTAGGGCAACTAAGCCTGTGCACCACAACTATTGAGCTCGCACACCTCAATGAGAGAGCCCGTATGCCACAAACTACAGAGCCCATGCACCCTGGAGCCTGCGCGCCACGACTCGAGAGAGAAAACACACACGCCACAACTAGAGAAAAGCCCGAGCGCTGCAACGAGGAGACCATGCCCCGCAATGAAAGATCCTGTGTGCCACAACTAAGACCCAGCACAGGCAAAAAAATAAATTAAAAAAAAAAGATATGCTCTCACAGACAGGCAAGACAATTCCTAGAGACGGTGTCTATAAAAAAATTTTTTTAACATTATTGCAGATTTTAAAAACTGTGCAGATAAGTTTGGCAATGCAGGGAAATAGCCACTCTTAAAAAATAGTGAGGGACTTCCCTGGTGGTCCAGTGGCTAAGACTCCGAGCTCCCAATGCAGGGGACCCAGGTTCGATCCCTGGTCAGGGAACAAGATCCCACATGCCACAACTAAAGATCCTGCACACCGCAACTAAAGATCCCACATGCTGCAACTAAGACCCGATGCAGCCAAATAAATATATAAATAAATATTTTAAAAAATAGTTAGTGGGAGCAAAAATGGGTATACTCTTTCCTAAGGGTAATTTGGCAACTCAGTCAAAAACCTTTCCTGGGCTTCCCTGGTGGCGCAGTGGTTGAGAGTCCGCCTGCCGATGCAGGGGAAACGGGTTCGTGCCCTGGTCTGGGAAGATCCCACATGCCGCGGAGCGGCTGGGCCCGTGAGCCATGGCCGCTGGGCCTGTGCGTCCGGAGCCTGTGCTCCGCAACGGGAGAGGCCACAACAGTGAGAGGCCCACATACCACAAAAAAAAAAAAAAAAAAAAACCTTTCCTACATGAATACCCTTTAATTCAGCAACTCTTGTTCTAGGACATATCCTAAGGAAATAATTATGTGTCAAAGATTTAGCTTTAAGTGCATCCATCACAGAACGTTGCAGCATGTTACAGAAAAACTGCAAACAACCTAAATGCTCCAAAGTGGAGGATTAGTAAAATAAATTATGTTCATTCTATAATGGGTATTCCATCATTTAAAATATCATTGTGGATAATATAGATTTGTACAGATGTTTACAATATATCAGGTAACAAAAGTAAGTGAAAAAATAACATGCATAAGATGATCAAAATTTTGTTTAAAAATTATAAAAATATACTATTTTTCATTAAATCTAAAATGTCACCAATTATAAGATTTTTTTTTTTTTTTTTTTTTTTTTTTTTGCGGTAGGCGGGCCTCTCACTGTTGTGGCCTCTCCCCTTGCGGAGCACAGGCTCCGGAGCACAGGCTCAGCGGCCACGGCTCACGGGCCCAGCCGCTCCGCGGCATGTGGGATCCTCCCAGACCGGGGCACGAACCCGCGTCCCCTGCATCGGCAGGTGGACTCTCAACCACTGCGCCACCAGGGAAGCCCATAAAATGTCACCAATTATAAGATTTTTAACATACCACCAAGAAAGAAAAAAATGCTGCCAATTAAACTATGACACTCCAATGTTTGTAAATCACATCTTGATTTTAAAGAAGTTAAATGTGAAATAACACGCGTATCAGAATCTACAAAACATGGGGGCAGGGGGATCACATATGCGTGTAAAATTTTTACAACATCAGAGTAAGGAAGTATTTCGGACAGACACAAGAGGCACGTGAAAAAGATGAACAGATTTGGCTAGCTAAAAATTTGAACTCCTGTACAATAAAAAGCAACATTAAAAAGTGAAAAGACAAGCCACAGACTGGGAGAAAATATTTGCAATGCACATACATAATTGAGAGGGGATTAGTATCCAGCATATATTAAGAAATCCTGCAGATTAAAAAGACAGATAGCAAACAGAAAAATGGACAAAAATATATGAATAGACAATTCACAAGAAAGGAAACTCAAGAACCAAATTAAAATAACATGTAAGAAGAGGTTTTCAAATTAAAACCAGCAAGAAATACCCTTTCACACCCATCAGACTGGCCAACATGAAAAAAAATCTGACAATTCTGAGTTTTAGCAGGAATGCTATGCATGCTCATGGGAGCATGAACTGGTGAGCTGACTCAAAAAGCAATCTGAGGGCTTCCCTGGTGGCGCAGTGGTTGAGAGTCCGCCTGTCGATGCAGGGGACACGGGTTCGTGCCCCGGTCCGGGAGGATCCCACTTGCCGCAGAGCGGCTGGGCCCGTGAGCCATGGCCACTGAGCCTGCGCGTCCTGAGCTTGTGCTCCGCAACGGGAGAGGCCACAACAGTGAGAGGCCTGCGTACCGCAAAAAAAAAAAAAAAAAAGCAATCTGATAGTGTCTACTAAAACTGAAACTGAAGACCTTCATCTTCCTACAAAGAAGAAACCCTAGTTCCAGTACTTGCACTAAAGAAACAAACATGCACACAAAAAGGCATACACAGAAAAAACTTCATTGTAGCATTGTTTATAAAGGCAAAGATGTAATTATAGTATAAATAAACACAAATATAAAATGTTATTTTTTATATTTTACATTTATATGATATAGAATATACACAGTAAATATAAATAAATTTTAATTATAACATAAATAAAATTTTACCTATTCATACAACAGAAGACCATAGAGCAGTTTAAATGAATGTACCAAGTTCCATGTATCTCTGTATATAGGGAATGGGACCAGGGAGGGGTTCACAGGGACTTTCAACTTTATTGACAGTCTTCATCAAGAGGTTAAAAAACAGGGGGGAGGTTTATAGCAAATGCAGCATAATGCTAAAGTTTGATATGGCTCGGTAGGGGAGCCCACAAGTATTTCTTACGTTACTTTCTATTCTTATCTGCATGCTTAAAATATTTTACAATTAAAAAATAAATTTTAAAAGCACATACCCTAAGATTGTCAAAAAATTTTGGTAGATGTGTGTTGACGTGTACATGTCTGTATATGTGCTCTTGGGCAGACTGCTTAAGGTTTCCTCATTTGCAAAATAAGGGTGAAAGTAGCTACTACACAGAGTGCCGTGAAGACTGAAATAACCCATGTATGAAACCTAGCACTCCCCAGCACTCTGGAAACATTTAACACATGTTAACTCTCACCAATGATCAGGCAAAAAAATGCACAAGGTGCATGAAAAGCACCAGTGGTTAAATCTAGGTGGGTGTGTGTTTGTTATTGCTGTTGTTCTACTTCTTTCTTCTATTTTTGTTTCTAAGTTTTCCAAAAGAAAAAAAAAACTGTAAAAAATTGTAAGAGCTATTGAGAATGAAAACACTTATCCAGTCATTCAACAAACATTTCTCACTCCATCTCCCTAGGAGCCAAGTACTATGCTAGGTGCTGGGAATACAAAAACCCAATAATCCCAACTCTTGAGGAGCTCTCAAGAAAGTGTAGTAAAAAAGGAAAATTCCTCATTACACATGAATACATACATATAGCAGGGCGAGAACTTCTCATGGGTCAGTCCCAACAACAGTAGAATTTTTGGAAACAAGTCTCTCGTCCTGAGATGAGGAGGAGGAAGCCAGGAACATGTATTATCTGGCATTAACTAAGCATGTAATAATCCCTGCAGAGTCAAGAACTAAACCATACTACTTAGCAAAAAGGCACAGATTCTCCAGTATAATCCTTTAGTCCTTTGCTACTAAAGTATGGTCCATGGCTCAAACTGTTACTATTCAGCAACCAGAAAAGTACGGAAGCTTCTAGGTGTTTAGAAACTTTTGGACCAATTTGACATTGCCACAACATCCAAATATGTGATCTGTAGATCTGCCTCACTGAACAGAACAGAGGACAAAAGTAAAGGTTCATAAGAGATTGAAAAAAAAATTAAAACAGAACAAACAAAACCAGAAGGAAAAAAAAAACAAACAAACAAGGACTAGTTCTTCACAGACAGTTTCAGAAGCACTGCTTTAAAACTCCTTGGGTAAGGATCTTTGGCTAGCGCCAAAATTGAGTTTGGAATGAAATTCAGTGGCAGCAGCTGGTTTATAACTTAGCAGAAAAGCTGCAAATTCCAACGTCTCTTAAAGTGTCTCTACAAAGAAAACATCAAAGAACTCTTACCAGGTTGTCATCCTTGATAGTGTGTCAAGGACCACCTGGAGAAAGGACCTCTGGGTCTCCATTACTGGGCCTGGGGGTAGGGGAAGATGGCAAATCAAACAGATCCAGAAAACACCCTCCTCAATTATTTCTACTCTGAGGCAGGAAACGGCCAGGGCAGCCAATGACTGCAAGAGGAGAGGGATGGTGTGAAGTGGCAGTGCTGAGGTAAGTTGGCAGAGTCCAAACACAATGGCCTCCCTTATGTAAGAAACCACAGCACAGCGCGGGCTGCCAGGGTGAAATAATGTGCCTCTGTGTGAGAGGGCCTGGGCGAGCTGCAGAGCCTGGGACGCACTTGGAGTTTATCTAAGCCATGTACACACGGTCTGTTAATGAGCATTTGGTCCCCAAAGTGGGCTCCCTGCTGATAAAAACCAGATGCGGGGCCAGCTGATCAAAGTGGCCTCCCTCCCCACTGCCCACTGCCTGGACCACTATCTCACCATGTCTCCCGAGCCTTCCTGGCACCCCCTCCTTTAACGGACATTTGCCAGCTGAAAACACCATGCCCTTCCAACTAGCTTCTTTCGTGCTAATTAAATTAAAAGGTAGGGGAAGCAGGAGGGTTTGGAGACAGGGAGAGAGAGGAAAGGGATAAAGGGTGTTCTATTTGGATTTATGTGGCCCAGTTTTCGGTGGCCTTCGGTCACTAAAACACACAGACGGACGTGACATCCTTATGTCCAGTCTCATCTGCTGCAAGTTTCAGAAAGGCAATGCAGCAACTGGAAAAATAAGCCCTTGGGATCCCCAACTGAACTGTGCCCGATCCCTCTGTAAAGGAGATTGAGATGGTAAGGTTAGAAAGAGACAAAGTCAGCTGGATGCCATGAAAAAGCAGTCTAGCATGGCTCAGAAATGCCTTGGCAAAGGGGAGACATGGTCCACAGTGTCTCCCAGGGCATGAGGACCCCTAGTGAGCAGGGAAGAGCATTCTGACCCTTTGAGAGATTCATACTTGAACCCAAAGCCAGACAACCTAGCCTAGTTAGTAACCCCTTAGGGTCTTGTTCTTGGGAAGAAAATGCAGTATTCCTGTCATAGTTCCTCTTTATTTGAGGCATCAAAGAAGCAGAAAACATTCATCCAGGTGGAGAAAAAAAAAAAAAAAGATGGCATTTAAATCGATTCATTAATTCACTACAAGTATGTCTTGGGGGCCGACTTTGTTCCAGGCTTCTTGCCATCTTGGCATTTACAGCCCAGCAGAGCAGAGAGACGCAAAACACGCAATTACACGTGTGAGAAGTTACAGAACACAGGGTGGTCTGACCTTGTCTACTGGGGATCGAGGAAGGATTCCCAGAGGAAGTGCTGATTAATCTGAGACTTGAAGATGGATAGAAAGTAATGGACAAAATGGTGAGGAAGGTTTCAGAAGGGGTAACCAGCATGGCAGAGGGTCCCAAATCCAGAGAAAGGGTGGTACATCTGTCAAACTAAAATAAGTTACAGCTACAGCTTAGAGAGCAAAGCAAAGAATGTCTTCCATGGAAGGCTTGAGGGGTAGATGAGGTCCTACACTGCAGAGCTTTTCAGGTCTTATTAAGATTTGAGAATTTATCCCTAAAGACAATAGGAAGCCATTGCAGCATTCTAAGTGGTGAAATGTCGTGCTCGGAGTTTTATTTAAAAAAGGTTAAGGGCTTCCCTGGTGGCGCAGTGGTTGAGAGTCCGCCTGCCGATGCAGGGGACACGGGTTCGTGCCCCGGTCCGGGAAGATCCCACATGCCGCGGAGCGGCTGGGCCCGTGGGCCATGGCCGCTGAGCCTGCGCGTCCGGAGGCTGTGCTCCGCAACGGGAGAGGCCACAACAGTGAGAGGCCCGCATACCGCAAAAAAAAAAAAAAAAAAAGGTTAAAAGTGGTCCCCTGACTCCTGAATGCAAGATACCAGAAATAACAAATATCGTATATTAACGCACATACGTAGAATCTAGAAAATGGTACAGATGCACCTATTTGCAAAGCAGAAATAGAGACACAGATGTAGAGAACAAACATATGGATACCAAGGGGGGAAAGGCGGGGGTGGGGTGAACTGGGAGATTGGGATTGACATATATACTCTACTATGTATAAAATAGGCAACTAATGAGAACCTGCTGTATAGCACAGGGACCTCTACTCAATGCTCTGTGGTGACCTAAATGGGAAGGAAAGCCAAAAAAGAGGGGATATATGTATGCATATAGCTGATTCATTTTGCTATACTGCAGAAACTAGCACAACACTGTAAAGCATCTATACCCCAATTAAAAAAAATTTTTAATAAAAATAAAACAAAATAATTTCAAAAAAAATAAATAAAATAATTTCAGAAAAGTAAAAAAAAAAAAAAAAAGATACCAGGAAAAGAGGAATAACTCATCTTGTCTGAATCTCCTAAACTTGTAAATAATCTAGGGCGGGGACGGTAGGTCTGTGAATTGGAAGGCTCACGGTGGAAAGTGCACCCTTTCTGGCTTGCTGTCACAGAGCCGAGAACTGAAAGCCTGCCATCCTCACCGCCTCACACTCAGCAGTGCCGGTGGCAATCTCCAGGCCCTGAGACAGCCCGCAAAGTACCGGAGCTTCCAGTGGGCACCTGGAAGTCCATCTGGGTTGGAAAACTGGGTCTCGGTACCTTTCTCTGGCCCATGATACATGTTCAAGTGGGGAGTGGCCTCCCCAGACCCACACACAGGGCCTCATCCCATTCTAAACACTCCAGGGAGAAGGTGCTGTTCAAACTCTACTCAGGAAAAGCGTTTCAGCCTCTGGTTGGGCGGTGGGTGGAGGGGGGGGTAGGAGAACAGGCTTCTCTGAGCTGCTCAATCGCCAGACTCAGAATAAAGGGTGTTTTCAAGGCCTGGAGTTTTCCAGCTGCCTGGAAACAGGAAGAGCCCAATCCAGGAGAACAGTAACCCTCACACACGCCCTACATAAAGACGCGTTGAGCCATTAGCCCTAATTGCCTGTGACTGACACCGGGAGTGAAGCCCGCCCTCCAGGCAGTTGCTCAGCGGAAAGCAAACAAACAGCTCCTGCAGCACCCGGGCAGCCATTTTCTCTCCTTTCTGCCAAAATGATTCTGCCCTGTTCCCCCCAAATTATATACAGATTTCAAATTATAAACCAAACAAAGGTCTTTCAAGTATTCCTTACCACGTACGAAAGAGGAAAAAAAAAAAAAGAACGTCTCTGTAGGGAGGAGTTACACACAAGCAATTGCTTATGAATCTTTTCACAAAATCAAAAACTTCACAAAAGACTTTTTGGAGCCACCTCTCAATACCCCCAATTCTCTCTGGGTTTGAGGTATTAAAAACTATTTGCAATACTTTTCACGTGTTCATTGTGTTTTATTAAGAAATATAAGTTAAGTTGTGTGCCAAATGCTGGGGATCGCAAATGCCTTCGGATTTAGGATTTTTTGCTTAAACAACTGGGTTTTCTAAAGTGGTTTAAGAACAATACAGAATGTTATACATCAAGCAAGAGACCATCCATCCTCCCCTTTTCCTTTGTGAATCACCCACACACCACCACCACTGGCCAGACCACGGTGACTGTGGTGATATGGACATTGGTTTCCTCAGTACCAACTGATAACCAGGATGGGCATTGGGACCACAACGGGACTGGCCCTGAAAGTGAGCAGTAGTCCTTAGATAAGACTGTTTCCCAGTTCAGAACTGTTCTGTTCCTTTGTGGTTCCTTCATACCCACTTAAAAAATATCATTCACCAGGTAAAACACCAACCATTGGGTGAGGGCTTCATATACACTGTCTTATTTGAGTCCCTTAACTTCCTGGGGAGATAGATAGGCATGATTATTACCTCCACCTTACCGAGATGGTAAGTCACACAGCCAAAGTCATAAAGGGTTGAGTGCGGAGTTAAACCCAGATCTACTTGATTCCCAGGTCCATGCTTTTAATCTCCACTCACTTTTGGCCTGCTGGGGCCGTCTTCTTGTCATCCAGGGCCTTCAGCATCAGATTTAATTCTGAACTAAAAGGTGGCTCCAAGAAAACCAGGAGCCCGCGCTAACGTCAGCCCCAGCCATGGGAATAACATACAGTAATATTCAGAGCCTGAAGTCCTCCATGGGCCATTGAGATAAAACGCAAGGGAGAAAAGCTGTTTTCTAGGCAGGATCTAGGCAAATCCAGTGATGCCGGAGGGCAAAATGAGCTCCTTGTTCCATAAAAGCCACATTCTTTGAGTCAAGCTGTGCATTTCAAGTCACGGTATAAGGTACCATTGATTCTGCCCTAGATGATTTAGATCCTTTTCAAGATTTATGCAGAACGAGCAGTTCTCCCACACCTCCCTTGTTCCTATGCATGGCAGCCTCCCCAGAGACTACTAGCCACCAGGTAATAAATAACCATGTTGTTTCTGCCCTGGTGAAGGAGCCTCAGTTGTTTTTTTATTTCAGGGGGTGGGGAGGGAGGTGCTGCTGTGGGATAGAAGGCTACTCACCCAGCAGGCAGAGCATCAGGGGCCTGGGCAGCCGCTGGGAGCTGCTGGGTGCCCGAAGTGCTGGGCTCCTCTCCTTCCTCCGGCGTGGCCGTGGCAGGGAGAGTCGCGGTGGCGGGGCTGGGGACCGCACTCGATGCCACAGCAGGTGGGGACGCCACAGCAACAGCGGAGGGTCCTTCGGGGTCAGTGGCTGCAGTGGGTTCATCATTCACTGAAAATACAGGAACCGTAGTTTAGAGATCAACTCAGCGTTGTGTTCACATTCACCAGGTTTCTCACTTAACATGGTAACACAGTACCTACAAGGTGACTGTACATGTTACCTGGTGACGGCAAAAAGTTTTACAGAACATAACTTTGGAAAGGGCAGCAAGTCAGTGAGGGCCTGCCGGAAGAAAAGTGGGAGATGGAGCTGAAATAAATAGATTATTAAATATTACCTCTTTTATATAACTTCACTAAATTTTTCTAACATGCCATGGTTACGTTTACAGCAATAAAAGAGTAGCAGGAAAAATAATGTACCAGGGAAGCATGTTAGTGCTACATGGAGCAAGGCCAAGGCCAAAGCCAAGCTTATAGGGTTGTATACTTTTCTTTGTCACTTGTCTGCTAGGCACAAATAGCACCTTCCTTCAAAAAGCTCCATACACACTAAGAGGTAGAAAACTTCCAATAATGTGCTTGTTCTTTTAAAGACTCATGCTCAAAGTGGGGGGCAAGGATTAACACCCTAGACGGAAAAGATGGAGCTGTGAGAGAAGGGACTTGTCTCCAAGGTAACAATAGACAAAGAGACAGAAGTGAAATAAGCTGATTCCTGAGTCTCCTCATTTTTCCATTCCTTTGATGATCACTCATGTTCACAAGGATCCCAAGGCACTGCAATATCCTCTCACTCAGAAAGGGATCAAATGCGGTTTCAAAGAATTAAAATTCTTTGAAAATGGATAAGCCATAAACAGAGAATTTTCTACATATGTGATTGCATATGTGTACATTTACACTAGAATTTCGTAGGAAAACCCCTTGGTTTAGCCTCATCTTCCTAATTCAGAAACTCTTTTTGCAGTTCCCCTAACAAATGGCTATCCAGATTGAACATTTCGTCTGACAAGCACCTTGCTACAGAGCCATTCCATTGTTGAACAGATGTAGCTGCCAGAAAGATTTTTCTTATGGTAAGCTGAATTCCACTAGATGGTTTTAGTCCCCACACCCCAAGCAATATAAAATAAGTATCCGGCCACCCTGTTTCTCATCCACCCTCTCTATTCCAGTAAAAGGCCTATTTCTTTAATGTCTCTAGGTTACTCTCTTCTTATGACCTGGCTGCCCTCTTGTAGATATTTTCTTCTATTACCTCCCATTTCTAAATAATGGTACCATGAACTGAACATAATAAACGAGATACCATCAGACCAGCAGAGTCAGATTTCCAGTATAAAAGATATTAGTTATATTTATAGAACACCAGTTATATTTATAGAATACCAGAACGCCAGCCAAAGTACACGTCATTGCTTTTTGGATTATCTCATTTAAGCCTCATACACAAGCCCATTTTACAGTTGAGGAAACTGAAGCTCGAAGAGGTTAAATAACCTGCCAAGGTCACAGGGCACCTAATTCACACCCCTGCTGTCTGCCTCCAGAGCCTGAACCCTCACTCACTACACGCTACTTCTCCCTCTCTGCGCATCCTCTAATGCAGCCCGGGATTATAATAACTCAGAGGCAACCACATGAGCCTGTCGGCTAACGTGAGACTGGTGGTCAGCTGAAACTAAAATTTCTTCACATGAGATGATGCCAAGCTTGATCTTAACAAACAGCAAAGAGCCTAGGAACTACCTATGATTAATGTAAATAATCTGCTTTCTCTTCAGTATATGAAATATTGTCTGGCACACAGACTAAATTAGTTGTTTAATAAATGACTATATTTTATGCAACTGATGTTTCCTCAACATAAATGCAAGAATTTTTATTGATATTCCTAGTCTATCTCAGCTGAGTTAGTAAAACACAGCAGATGGCAATTATTTTTATGCAAATCTATACGTTTTACTCAATTCCAATGAAAAAACCATCATGACCTTTATGAGAACTAAATAAATTCATTCTAAAATGTATAAGTAAAACTAAACACAGAAGAATAGCCATAAAAATTCTAGAGATGAAGAGTCTTGTGTGCATGGGTGGGGGAGAGGGGAGGAGGTAGTTTTCTAAGGTATTAATTAACCCATATTATAAAGCTACAGCACTGATACATGAATAGGCAGATGTCGATTAAATAAACAAGATAGCTCAGAAACAGAATTAAATACACATGGGAATTAAGGAATTTATTATACGACAAAGGTGACATTTTAAATTCCTGCAGAAAAGACAGACTATTCAATAAACAGCACTGTGACAAGTGGGTAGTGTACTGGACAAAAACTGAGATATATTCCTACCTCACTCCTTACATCAAAATAAATTCCAGATAGATCAGAGATTTTGACATAAAAAATGAAATCACAGAGGAACCAAAGAAAATGGAGAACAGTTTTATAATCTCGAAGTGGAAAAGACAGAATCTAAAAGTTATAAAGTATTGATGAATTCAACTACATTAATTTTTTTTAAAATCTAAATGGCAAAAAACCACCATAAGCAAAATTAAAATCAAAAGAAAAACAACAAACTGGGAAAGATTATTATCAATTCATATTACAAACAAGTTGCTAATTTCTTTGATATGAAAAAGGCCTCTACAAAACAGTAAGAAAGGGACTTCCCTGGTGGCACAGTGCTTAAGAACCCACCTACCAATGCAGGAGACACGGGTTCGAGCCCTGGTCCAGGAAGATCCCACGTGCCGTGGAGCAACTGAGCCTGTGCGCCACAACTACTGAGCCTGTGCTCTAGAGCCCAACAGCCACAAGTACTGAGCCCACATGTCACAACTACTGAAGCCCATGCGCCTAGAGCCCGTGCTCCACAACGAGAAGCCACCGCAATGAGAAGCCCACGCACAGCGACGAAGAGTAGCCCCCCCTCGCCGCAGCTAGAGAAAGCCCACACAGCAATGAAAACCCAACGCAGCCAAAAATAAATTAATTAATTTAAAAAAAAAACAAGTAAGAAAAAGACCAAAAATATGCAGACACTTCACAGTTAAGGAAATACAAATTACCCCTAAACATACGAAAAGATGCTCAACCTCAATTATGATACAAAAAAATGCAATTTAAGGCTATAATGAAATGCCATTTTTTAACCTATCACACTAGCAAGAGTGAAAAATATTCAACCACACTGATAAGAATGAAAAACTGGATTTTTACATACAGCTGGTAAGAGGAGAAACTGCTAGAACCTCTGTGGAGTGCAGCGGGGCAATACCAAAAATTTAAATACAATAATTGGGAGGTGGGGGGAAGCTTGGGTGGGTACAGAGAAGAGAGGTCAGGGGGCCTACAGGTGAAATTAAAATGGCCATGAGTCAATAACAGTCAAAGCTGGGTGATGGGTTCATTGTAATATTCCTTTTTACTTTTGTACATATTCAATGTCTGTGGCACAGATGGAGTGTGTACTCCCATCAGGAGAGGCACATAATGTCTGGTCGTTTCTCTTTTGCAATGTTAGCAGCCATTGATGATTATTGCCTAAATCCACTAACTGGTAAAGAACCGAAAAATAGTAATATTCTAATTCTATCACGCCTCTAAAGAGAAATTTCCCCTATCAACTATTTGGTTACTTTGAGGTTCAGTTTGTAAAGAAAAGGCAAGAGAATTGCTTGAGTCTTTCCTTTCATTTACCAGTTTTCAGAAGAATGAGTTGATACTCTCATGTCCTCCAAAAATAAACAGTGAAATTTTGCTCTGTTTAAAAACCATTATGAGTTCTTGGATTTAAATATATTTAAAGCATTTCAATCTTTTGTGATTATTGTTCTTACTGAAGCTAAAATTGTCCCCATCTTTGGCTGGGGTTAGCAGAAGAGGGAAGGGCCAAAGATCTTCAAGTTGGCTTCAAGTTCTTTGGAAAAAATTCTAAGATAATTAATAAGTGGGAAAGTGCAGAACAGCATATATATTGTGCTACTATTTGTGTGTGTATGTTCAAAGAATATGCTTGTATATTCAAAGAATATCTTGGAAAGAATCATACGAAACACAACAGTGACTGCCTCTGGGGAGGGAAGGGGAAGCTGGAAGTCCAGAATAGGAAGGAGACTTTCGTTACACTGTTTAAGCTTTTATACCTTTAAAGTGTTGACAACATACATGTACTGCCTATTAAAAATTTTTTTATGGGGCTTCCCTGGTGGCGCAGTGGTTGGGAGTCCACCTGCCGATGCAGGGGACACGGGTTCGTGCCCTGGTCCGGGAAGATCCCATATGCCGCGGAGCAACTAGGCCTGTGAGCCATGGCCGCTGAGCCTGCGCGTCCGGAGCCTGTGCTCCACAACGGGAGAGGCCACAACAGTGAGAGGCCCGCGTACCGCCAAAAAAAAAAAAAAAAATTTATGAAATTGTCAACCAGGAAAAGAACAAAACCAGAGCCCTGTAGCATGCCAGTGGAAAAGACCGCCTAGTCAATACTATTTGGATCTTACCATTCATGCCGCTGCAAATCTAGTTAGAAGGGTTCCCACCAGGACTGCATCTGTCCACAGAGCTATCCGAGAGCCTTTGATTCACCAGAGTAGTTCATCTGTTTAAGAGCTTTGTGGTTTCTCGAGTTGAGATTTGGAAACAGAATGTGAAAGCCAGATATCCTAGCATTGAAACTTTATGTGTCCATGCTTATACTCTCTGCTCTCAAAGACTCTGTATGTGTATGTGTATGGACATACCTCAGAGATATTGCAGGTTTGGTTCCAGACCACCACAATAAAGCAAATATCGCAATAAAGCAAGTTTTTTGGTTTTCTAGTGCATGTAAGTTTTGTTTACACTATATTGCAGTCTATTAAGTGTACAATAATAGCATGATATCTTAAAATACAATGTATACTTTATTGCTAAAATGCTACCCATCATCTGAGTGAGTCGTAATCTTTTTGCTGGTGGAGGGTTTGAGATATTGCAAGAACTGGGGAATTCTCTGGTGGTCCAGTGGTAAGGACTCTGCACTTTCACTGCCGAGGGCCCAGGTTCAATCCCTGGTCAGGGAACTAAGGTCCCACAAGCCACATGGCATGGCCAAAAAAAAAGGAAAAAAAGAAACATTGCAAGAGTTACCAAAATATGACACAGAGACACGAAGTGAGCAAATGCTATTGGAAAAATGGTGCCGGCAGACTTGCTTGATGCAGGGTTGCCACAAACCTTCAATTTGTGAAAAAAAAAAAAAAAAAAAAAAAAAAAGAAGGAGAAGAAGAAAAAATGTAATGTCTGTGAAGCACAATAAAGCAAAAAGAGATAAAACAAAGGTGTGCCTGTATATACACACATGTTCTTAGAAAATAAGTGCTTGAAACCTCAGAAGTAAATCCAAACCATCGCAGCTTACAGTCAGAAGAAACCAAAGTTCAGATAATTCAGTTACTGCGTCATGGTCACCCTGGTAAAAAAGTGACAGAGTGCCACATTTGAGCCATGACTTCAAGTAGAGAGAAAAACTGGATTGACAAAGACAAGGAGTTACAATTTCATCATGCCTTAGAAAATTGCTGTATTTTACATTTAAGCTCTATTCAGTATAGCCAGTATTCTCTATTAATCATAATTATTTGATATACACAACTTATCTCCCCCAAAAGACAGCATCCTTCTTGAGAATGAGGGCAAATTTGTTTTCCTTCATTTTTTGCTACTTCCATTCTCCACCTACTACATTCTTGTCTCCACCCCTTTGCTCACTTCAGCCCTCCTTCCCTAGAGGCTCTCCCCACCACTTCAGCCCAGACGGATCCCTTTGCACCTGTGGCCTTGGCTACTCAACCTCGCAGCCCCTGTGACATCTGCTGTGTTGGTACTTGGCTGACTGGGGCTTTTCAGCTTCTTTCCCTGAAACAGACTATAGGGCAGAGACCTTATTTCATACTTCTTCACACTGCCATAGCGCTTAGCAAAATGGCATTCGATAAATATTGATTGAATAAATACTTGTTTAATAGGCCTAATAATCTAGCAAAAGATATCTGAAATAAAACCGACTCACATTTGGGTAACACTATCACTTGCAAAGCAGGTTCTTTTTAAATTTTTTAAATTTTGGAATAGTTTTAAATTTATAGAAAAATTACAAAGATAGCACAAAGATAGCATGCCCTTCATCCATGCTATTACTACCTTGCTGAACTATGGCACATTTGTCAAAACTAAAAAAATAACATTAGTATATTACTATTAATTAAATTCTAGAATTTATTTGGATTTCACCAGGTTTTCCACTAATGTCCTTTTACTACTCCAAGATCCAATCCAGGATCCCATGCTGCTTTTCACAAGTTCATTCTCATTAGCTCACTTATCCTCCTAATAACCCCATGAGGAAGGTAGTATTATTCCCATTTTACTGAAGGTAAAACTGAGGTTCCCAGAGGCACCACTCAGAGAGGTGCCAAGCAAGTAGCAGAACCAGCACTCAAATCCAGAAGACTATTAAACAAAAACAATGGAAGGAGGTGGGAGGAGGAGAAATGAAGATGGCTTAGATGGCTTTCCTGTGTGGGAAAGAAAAGCTGGGTACCAAGATGAGAGGGTAAATGGGATAAGGTGGTAAAATGGCTGATTTCTGCAACTGTGGGTATTTCACAAGGTTCCCTCTGTGATGTTGGTTAAACATTCTAACTTTCTGAATCAGATATTCATTCAGGACTAAGACATACTCTAGTCACAGTTGGCCAAAAAAGGATCAGGAATTGGAAATTCTTTTTCTTAATCCTAGACAGGCTGCCAGCTCACTGCGTGTTCCAAGATCTTTAGGTGTGTGTGTGGTGTAGCACAGACTCTCACTGGACACACAGGTCTTTTCAGCCCCCTCACTCAGGCATGGAGAAGGCGACTGCCAACAATGGAAACTTTTTAAACTGAAGATCAGCTCGTAACATATGATACATGGTAAAGCAGTTGGTATCTCTCATCCGTGAAACCCAAGCAATGCCTTCTAATGCAATCGATCAACTCAGCTCTTCAAGGGAGCAGACCAAAACTAGAAAAATATTTCATAATTAGTATGACACAGGGTGGGTGAGGATTATATTTTAAAAAGCAATTAAATTAGATGGAAAAAAGAAGAAAAACTTAAAAATGGATAAAGCCATACCATGTCACCTGATGGGAAAGTTCAATCTTTCCTTGCTCCATATGTAGATTCATACAGTTTTCACTTACATTCCACCATGCTTCTAAGCATTCAAAGTCTGATTTGTTTTGAAAATGTATAAACTATCAAAAAATATCATGGAGAAAAAGCAATAAGGTAGGACTAGCCCTTCCAGACATTAGAAAAACATCCTATAACATGTCGATAATCAAAATCACGCAAGACTGGCTCAAAACCTGAAATAAATGGGATAAGTAAAGAGTCCGGAAATGAATACTCACTGCATATAAGAATACAGTAAGTGATAAACACTGAGTAAAACCACAGAAAGAAAAAAAGTAATTAATGTTTACAGGATAATAAGACCCTGCTATAGAGAAAAATTAATTGAAACCCAACTTTCATTATATTTATGTATGTATAGATACAGATAAACCAGTATAATTTCCAGTGGGATATTTTTAACATAAAAAAAAGTAAAACAGAAAATATTTATTCCATCTAGAGACAAGAGAGAATCTTTTCACTACTGAAGCAAAAGTTAAAATTATAAATATTAAAAAAATGCTCAGGCACAATTTTTTTTAAGTTTTTAACTCCTTTGCTACAGAAACCACAGAAAATGAGACAAAAGGCAAAACAATGATATAGGGGGAAAACTTATAATCATACAAATACCAGATAAAACTTGTACCTAGATACTTCACACCCATTAGGACGGCTAGTACGGGGAAAAAAACCAAACCAAAACAAAACGAAAAAAACAGAAAAAAACAAGTGTTGGCAAGGATGTTAAAAAATTGGAATGCTCATTCACTGCTGGTGGGAAAAGACAGTACAGCTGTTCTGGAAAACAGTTCGAGGGTTCCTCAAACGCTAAACATAGAATTACCCTATGACCCATCAACTCTACTCCAAGGTATACAGCCAAAAGAATTGAAAGAACAGACTCAAACAGATACTTGGACATCCATGTTCACAGCAGCATTCACAATAGCCAAGGAGTGGACACAACCCAAATGTCTATCAACAGATGAATGGATAAATTAAACATGGTAAAAACATACAACAGAATATTATTCAGCCTGAAAAAGGAATGAAACCCCAACACATGCTACAACGTGGATGAATCTTGAAAACATTATGCTAAGTGAAATAAGCCAGAGACAAAAGGTACCTAGAATAAACAAATTCATACAGACATAAAGCAGAACGAAGGTTACCAGGGGCTAGGGCTGGCGGGTAGGAGGAAGGGAGACTGTTTTTGTGTAAAAGGTACAGAGTTTCAGTTTGGGATGATGAAAAGTTTCTGGAAATGGATAGTGGTAAAGTTGCACAACACTGTGAATGTACTCAATGCTACTGAATTATACACTTAAAAATGGTTTATATGGGGGCTTCCCTAGTGGTGCAGTGGTTGAGAGTCCGCCTGCCGATGCAGGGGACACGGGTTCGTGCCCTGGTCCGGGAAGTCCCACATGCCACAGAGCAGCTGGGCCCGTGAGCCGTGGCAGCTGAGCCTGCACATCCGGAGCCTGTGCTCCGCAATGGGAGAGGCCACAACAGTGAGAAGCCCACGTACAGCAAAAAAAAAAAAAAAAAAAGGTTTATATGGTAAATTTTATGTTATGAGCATTTTACCACAATTTTATTAAAAACCTGTACTTAGACTATATAAATCTCTAAAATAAACATCTATAACTTCATGAGACAAATAACTGAACACCATGAAAAAAGTCGCTTAAGAGAAAAGCAACTGATAATTGTAGAAATGCAATGAGGTTAAACGACGAGGTGGCACCCAATACCTGTTAGCAAAATGACAAACCAGTATTTACAAGGTCAAGGGAAAAATAAACCTCACATGCCACGAGGAAAATTTTACAGTGCCTTGGGATGTATGATTATTTCCAACCTTTTGGAAGGCACTCTGGTAACACACTTCAGATTTTTAAAATTCTCATCCTTTGACTCAAGAACTCCATTCTGGAAGAAACAAAGTTGTGTGCAAAGAATGTTTACATCAGGATTTTGTTTTATAAAAGGGAAATACACAAGGACTGCAAAATGGTTATATGAGTTATGGCATATTAACTGTGAAATAGTATGAGGTCACTAAAAAAAGGTAAACAAGAAGACCACTGATACATGAACACGTGTAACAAAAATAATGAAATGGAAAAAAGAATATCTATCCACGCTGCATAATTATAACCATATGAAATTATTCGTAAAGACAAAAGCTGAGAGCTTACTATGTCCCAGGCACTGTGCTAAACATGCTACATGTTTTATATAATTTATTCCTTACAACAACGCTATGAGATATATAATCTTGTCCTAATTTTATTAATGAGAAAACTAAGGCCCAACTAGTCCCTGGGTCTCACACACATGCTATACACCGGGGGCAGAATCTGACTGCAGTCAGTGTGACTCCCCACCTTACATGCATGGAAATCACATTTAAGGGAGGAACGAGTGAGAGATGTAATTTTTTTTGGGGGGGGTAAAGTTTTCAAGAAAAAATTAGAAAGTAAATCATTGCACACAAGTCTCAATAAAGTGCTATACCATTAGCCTAGTCCTTGATTCCACCACTTCTATAACTCAGAAATATAGAGCTTCCCTGGTGGTGCAGTGGTTGAGAGTCCGCCTGCCGATGCAGGGGACACAGGTTCGTGCCCTGGTCTGGGAAGATCCCACATGCCACGGAGCGTCTAGGCCCGTGAGCCATGGCTGCTGAGCCTGCACGCCTGGAGCCTGTGCTCTGCAACGGGAGAGGCCACAACAGTGAGAGGCCCCCATACAGCAAAAAAAAAAAAAAAAAAAAAAAAGAAATATAATATTTATACAGACAGACCGCCATTCACTTTCTTTTTATAAAAATGGATACTTTACAGTTGTGATGTGAAAAAAACACCTGGAAGTCAGCTCTGTCTTTGCCCCAGGTGTCTTTTTCATGCATAGCTGCAGAGCACAGCCAAAAAGGCTTGCTAAATAAATCTTGTATGTCTCTGGAAACATTTCCTGGAAGCACGGCTTTCCACCACCACCATTTTGGAACTGGTCCTCGCAGTTCGAACAGCGGTATATGGAGATGTCCATACACCTGTATGTCCATACAGGGATGGAGATGTCCTCAATCAGAGCCTCAACCCCCTTCTAGTTTTACGCTACCAAAGAGGGGCGCTTCTGTCTGCTCCCCAAAGGAAAGGTGAGATCTTTCTGTACCCCTGGGATAGACATTAAAAAGCCTACAAAGTCCAGGCTGGCTGTGAGCCAAATGTGAACCGTCATCAGAGCAGAAAGGAGAGAAACAAGATAGGGGCCAAGGCCTCAGTATTTTAACAGGCAGAAATCCCTAACATTCAATGACTGTCCTTCACAGACAGGTTTGGGAACAGTTTGGGCATTCAGACACAGCACCATAAGACATCTCCAAGGCAGTTTGGGGTTACAGATATTTGGCTTTCAGAAGACGTGGCTGGCACGTGCCTCGTCTGCCAAAATACATAATGTTCCTGGAGATAAGCACAATACACAAAGGTACCTAAAAATAAGAGTAGGGGAAACACAGACCTGTTTAAATGTCCAAGGAGAGTTACTCAAAGACCATCACCACAGAAAGGCAATTTACCCATAGGTGGTTTTTTTTTTGGGGGGGGTGGTTTTTTGTTTTTTGGGGGTTTTTTTGGCTGTGCCACGCAGGATGTGGGATCCTAGTTCCCCGACCCAGGATCGAAGCTGTGACCCCTGCATTGGAGGCGTGCAGTCCCAACCACAGGACAACCCAGGAAGTCCTACCCATAGTTTTTGTAAGACAAGCAGAGATGGCTGGGGGAGACCAGCGTCACAATGAGGGAGGCCCCTGGAGGAACAAAGTGGCTGGTGTCACGTCTGTGGCATCCAAGCAACAACGGGTTCCAAAGCCAGTTCCCCTTGCCCGTTTGTGAACACCTCATCTATGAGTGACTTTTTTGTTTCATCACGCCACATGGCTTGTGGGATCTTAGTTCCCGGACCAGGGGTTTAACCTGGGCCCTGGCAGTGAAAGAGCCGAGTCCTAACCACTGGACCACCAGGGAGTTCCCATAAGTGACTTATTTGCTTAAGAGAAACATGTTTACTGGTGCTTGCGGAGCTGCATACAGTATTCTGTAACGCAGTCCACGGCCCCCACCTCGCTGTCCCCACCACACAAACGGGAAGCCAGGCCACCCCTGGCTTCTGTAACTGGCAGTTCCAGCACTTGGACACGGTGGTTGGCAAAGGAGCACCAGGCAGGCTGAGACAGCTACCGCTTATGCCCCTCACCTCCAGCTCATCCTCGTCCTCAAGGCTCGGGGGGAGCTCGCTAACTCAATTCCTGCAGGCGGGTCCCAAACTCCAGGGAGAAAGGCCACTGCACACACAGTGAGCCTTGCGGGACACAGGCCACTCCACCCTGCAGTCTGCCGCAGACAACAGTAGAGCCGGGCACGCTGAGCTATCAAAGGGGCTCTGCAGCCCTCATGCAGTGCTGCAAGAGAACTAACAGTCATTAGAAAGTAATCCCAATCGACTTCTCCTGCTCAATAAGTCTGTCACACAAACGGCAGGAACAGTACCATGGTAACGCTTATGTGAAGAAGCTGTGCTGCTCTGAACCTCCCGACCTTCCTGCCACACCTCTGCTATCACAAGCATCTACAAAATTATTTCGGTGTCTCTTACTGATTTAAACACCTGCATTTCCCCCACCTACAGCTTATCAAAGCAAACGCCCATGTCCCTTCCCAACTGCCCCAAATTAAGACAAATTACCAAATGACCAGCAGTCACAAAAGATATGACAATCTTCAAGATGTTTAGGAAAAAAACCTTTTTTGGGGTCCTTTCCCCTTTTTAATTCAACAATGTCCGGATGAGACAGGAGGAAAACATGACAAAAATGGATTTGTTCTGAAATAGGTCCTTCTCTTCCCACTTATGGGGAAGCAGGATCAAGTGCAGAGAGGTTCCATGTGGATGTGGAAGCGCCATCTACTCTCAAATGGAACAAATACTCTCAATGGAACAGCCGCAGGAGGCCCCCCAGTGGCAGCTGGGCTTTGCTCCTGGTCTGGCATCCCAACCCGCTCAGCAATGCTGCCATCTTCTCTAAGCCAGCTCTTCACAACAATCCTTAGCCTTCTTTCTCCCTAGTCTGATTATTCCCTTAAATTAAGGAAATGAAAAAAACGTGTCATGTGTAAGATATCGTCCCCCTCACAAAGAAATCCGATGTTGATAAGAAATGAATTTAAATATCAATACTTTTTATTTCTGTACAGAGGAAGATTTCAGACGAGCACAGTCATGTGGAGAATAACCTTGGCTGTACACACTACGCCAGAGAGAAAAGAAGACGGGTCATGGAAGGACTGATGGATTCAAATTCCATCTTAGTGCGGGAGTCTCCTCTCGCCCACCCTGCATCCTGACACAGCAGGCAGGGTCCCGACTCCATGTGAGAACAAGTTAGAGGCCATGCTTTAGTCTGGGCTGGTGCTCTGTGCTGTCACTCACCTGTGCCATTGGCCAAGCCACTGTGGCTTGGGTTCTTGAGGGGCTGATGCTGCCGGCTGCTAGTACCGGGGCTCTGCTCACCAGTTGCCGTGGCTGTTCTGGCTGAACCACCTGAATGTCTGTGTGTCCTGGGGGTTCAAAATATAAAGCAGACAGATATAAGTCACTGTGAAAAAGACAGAGGTGTGCCCCACCTGAGTCACTGTATTCCCTCTCTTGCTATTTATGGGAAATAAGCCCTGTAGTCCTTCTGGTCCTTGACTCGACAGAAGCTGGCCCTGAATGGAGAGACCCATGTAAGCTTCCTTCTTGGTAAAAGCACAGAAGGCAACTTTCGGTAAACTTTTCCATTTGAAGTGAACAAATCCAGAGTGAATTTCCCCCACATCTGAAATAACCGGCAAAATATCCCGTGACCATCACATTATTTTTATTGGGCTTGAATGTAAGAAATAAACAAGAATCACTGAACAGGCTACAGATGACATGTTTCTCCCATTAGCCAAAAAGGAGCCCAAAACTTATCCAAATCCATATTCTCTATGGCTAGAAACATGCTTGCCTTGGGAATAAAAGTCAAGGGGCATTAGACAACTTCAACCAATGTGTACGTTGACATGTTTTATCTAGAAAAGGTGATTCAACATCCATGCAAGTAAATGAGGAACAAATGCAGAGAAGGATCTGTACCACAAGGAGAATGGTGGAATACAGCAGCAGAGGCTCTATCTAACATCTTCAGAGGACACAAGGCAACAGGCAGTACACGTCCTCACGGTCCTGTCGTAGCTTGATTTTGTTCACTTGATGGAAATGTCTAAGCTTCCCTGCCTTTCTCAGTTTTGTCAAAGGAGATTATTCTACTTCCTACTCATTATATACTACTTTTCAACAGTGAGATGATTTAAGTACTACCCAGTGAAGAAAAGACCACCCCTCTCCAGGCAGAGAAACAGAGATCCAGAGAACAATTTACAACCACGGGACTCGGGGCAGTGACAATACCACCAACAATAAACGTGAAAACAATGACTATGGAAGAATTTAATATTCATTGAGCTGGAACATTATGTTCCAGGTACCTGTGGTGTGCTGTGCACTTTGCATATATTATCTCATTTAACATGGCAACCCTAGAGGTGGCTTACTATTATTATGCTCATTTTACAGGTGAAAACAGACACCGAGAAAGTGAGCAATGGAGCAAAGACTCGAATCCAGGTGCTCTAAGGTCAAGAGCCCACGCTCTCTGGTCGGAGGCTGGGGGTGGGAAGCCTGGACTTAAGCTGAATCCCTTCCAGGCTATTCATTGGTCACTTGGTCAATGGCGAGACAAAGACCTCTAATAGAAAGCTCCCAGAAATAGTCACAAATGTAGAAAATAAACGTATGGTTACCAGGGGATAAGCAGGGGAAGGGATAAACTGGAAGACTGGGATTGACACACACACACTACTGTATATAAAATAGATAACTAATAAGGACCTACTGTGTAATAGCACAGGGAACTCAACTCAATACTCTGTAATGGCCTATATGGGAAAATAATCTAAAAAAGAGTGGATAGGGACTTCTCTCGTGGTCCAGTGGTTAAGACTTCACCTTCCAATGCAGGTGGTGCAGGTTGGATCCCTGGTCAGGGAGCTAAGATCTCACACGCCTTGGGACCAAAAAACCAAACATAAAACAGAAACAATATTGTAAGAAATTCAATAAAGACTTCAAAAATGGTCCACATCGGGCTTCCCTGGTGGTGCAGTGGTTGAGAATCTGCCTGCCAATGCAGGGGACACGGGTTCGAGCCCTGGTCTGGGAAGATCCCACATGCCGCGGAGCAACTGGGCCCGCAAGCCACAACTACTGAGCCCGCACGACACAACTAGTGAAGCCCACGTGCCTAGAGCCCATGCTCCGCAACAAGAGAAGCCACTGCAATGAGAAGCCCGTGCACCGCAGTGAAGAGTAGCCCCCGCTCGCTGCAACTAGAGAAAGCCTGCACACAGCAACAAAGACCCAGTGCAGCCAAAAATAAATTAATTAATTTTTTTAAAAAAAGGACAAAAGAAAAAAAGCCTCTGTGATTTTGTACTCACAGCCCACAGCAGAGGGCTCACCCACTCTGGGCGCAGCAGGCCACAGGGCGGGGGAGGGGGGCAGCATGGAAAATGTGACACTCGTGTCACACGCACAGGCTCTGACAGGCCATGATTCCTTCTAGGTCCTGGGCTCCTTGTCCCTCTGCAGAGCAGCTGGGCATGACAACAGGGTGGGTCCCATTACTCTCCTAGCCCCTCCCTCCCTTCCCCAAAGGGGCGTGCGGTCGGAGTTGAGAGAGAATACTTTCAGAAATGTTCAACCACTAATGACAGCAGCACACCCTGAATGACAGGCTGGTGCAGAGCCGGGATTAGCCTGTAAACCAGGGGCAGCTGGGACCACTTTGTGTGAATTGCCACCTCCCTGCCCATGGCTCACGGCCACCCAGCTACCCACCCACCCACCACACACACACACACACACACACACACACACACCCCACCCCACCCCACACACACACACACCCTTCCCCCGATTCTTCTCTTGCCCTGGAGCTTCCACTTTTCCCCTCTTGAATTACCTTTAAAATAAGACTCTTAGAAGGAAGAGAAGGCCCCAGTGTTTGAGGACAATCTTCTCTTCAGCAGTTTCCTCTCTGGGAGGTCATTCAACCCTTAAAAGATGGGACTGTGTTGTTATTAAAAGCTGGCCCAAAAGCTGAAACCACACACCATAAGCCAAAATAGTACCAGGACACAAGTGGGGCGATGGGGTGGAGATGAGCTGGGCCCCACCACAGGCAGCCTGGCTTCGGCTCTGCCAATGACTTCAACCTTGGCCTGATCCCTCCACCATCTTGGGGGCGGGAGGGAGGAGCTATGCAGCCCCTGGGGCAGTCAGAAGAAGGCGGAACGGCAAAATTCCACGAATGGGTTTAAGTCGCCTAGTTACAGAGATTCAGCTCTCACTACACCACGTGCCTCTCAAAATGCTGGTGTGAAGTTACCTAAGTTCCTCCCTCAGATCAGAAACTAAGACCCCCCCCTAAGGAATGCCAGTCAAGGTCAGGGCCCTGGGATTCTCTCTCCACTCTGCAGAAAGAGAATTGATGCAGGTGAGGTCCCCAGGAGAGGGCTCTTGGCTGTCCCTTGCCATTCAAGCTTTGACATTCATAGCATTGGCCTCAGTCCTCAGCTGACTCTGAGAGCCACAGCCTCCAATGTTGTGGGACACCCTGCATTGCCTTGCATGAAGGCCAGAGAATTGCATTCAATCATTATTTTCTGAGCACTAGGCCCTGTTCTAGGGCTAGCAACAAAACAGAAAGAGTCTCTGATCTCAAGGAGCTTACATCTTAGTGGAAATGCAGTGATTTGTACTTCTGCTCAGAAACAAATTTGCATCACACCCTACAATGCCAGTGTGTGGGAGAGCCACTTGTCTAGTGAGTGTGCCTGCCTGATAACTTGGCATTGTCACCCAATGCAGCTCTGTTGATCATCACATATGTAATAGTTTATGTGGAGTAATTAAACAAAACAAAACTTTGTTTAAAAAAAAAAGCCAGCCCTAGCATCAGTAATGCAAATGAAAACAAAATGAAGAGTCAAAAAAAGTGGTGGCTCACAAGACACGAAAACAAAAATTTTTGCTAAATTAAAAAATGAAATTCCAAATTTGGTGGTCGCTCAGAATTTGGGATTGATAAATCTATCATATCCTTTATGAGGAAATGGATTGAAAAAGTAGTCGGTGGCTTCATCAAAATTTAAAACTCCTGCTCTTCCAAAGACACTATCAAGAAAATGAAAAGACAGTCCCTAGACTGGGAAAAATCATTTGCAAAATACCTATCTGATAAAGGATTTATTTCTAGAAAAAAAACTCTCAAAACTCAATAATAAAAAGAATAAACCAATAAAAATAATCAAAAGATTTTAAAAGAGAAGATCTACAAATAGCAAATAAGCACATGAGAGATGCTCAACATCATTAGTCATTAGGGAAACACAAATTAAAACGACAATGAGGTACCATCACACAACTGTTAGAACGGACAAAGTAAAAACAAAACAAAACAAACCTAAAAAATCACACACACACAAAAACAAAACAGAAAAACCTGACAGTAACAGTACTGGTGAGAACACAAAGCACCTGGGACTCTCAAACACTGCTGTGGGGAACACAACGTGGCACCATCACTTTGGAAAAGAGTTTGGCAGTTTCTTATAAAGTTAAACATGCACTTAGCATACAAACCAACAATCCTATGCCTAGGTATTTATGCAAGAGAAATGAAAATGTTTACATGAAACCTGTAGGCAAATTATAGTGACTTTATTCATAATTTCCAAAAACATAAACAACCCAAACTGGTGAATGAACAGACAGACTGTGGTACATCCACACAGTGCAATACTACTCAGTAAATAAAGGGACTGAACAACTGATGATGCAACAACATAGATGAATCACAAATGCATTATGCTAAGTGGAAGAAGACAGACACAAAAGGCTACAGAGTATATCCATCCATTTTTATGACATTTAGGAAGAGGTAAAACTGTAGGGAAAGGAAGCAATTAGTAGTAGCTGGAGTAGCTGCCAGTAGCTGGAGAAAGAAGTAGGGGCTGTCTATAAAGGGGCATGAGGGAACTTCTGGGGGAGGTGCTTTCAATATCTTGATTATGGTAGTGTTTACCAGACGCTATACTTTTATCAAACTGTACATTGCATAGGGGGCGTTTTATTGTATACCTCCATAAACCTATCTTCATAATTTTAAAAAGCAATTTGTGTTCTTCAGTCGCTGCAAAAACAGCTCATCACGTGAGAAAAAATTAAAGTTTTAAAAGGCAGGTAACTTGGGACTTCCCTGGTGGTCCAGTGGTTAAGAATCCGCCTTCCAATGCAGGGGACGAGGGTTCGATCCCTGGCCGGGGAACTAAGATCCCACATGCCGTGGGGCAACTAAGCCTGTGCGCCACAACTAGAGAGCCCATGTGCTGCAACTACTGAGCCCGCACGCTCTGGAGCCCATGCACAACAACTAGAGAGAAACCCATATGAGGCAATGAAGAGCCCGTGCACCGCAATGAAAGATCCCGCGTGCCACAGCTAAGACCCGACACAGCCATAAATAAATAAATAAATATATTTTTTAAAAGGCATGTAACTTATGGTATGAGGATAGCCCCCTCCCAAAAATAAAACACCCAGAAAACAAGAACCTTGATGGGAATGTGATTCAGGCAATACTCTGGACTCTACAAACACTCTGTATTAATAAATATAGGGATTCATCAAAGTCTGGGGACACATCTCTCCCAAATGTCAAGAATTCGTGGCTGACCGGATACCGGGTGCCAAGCATACTTTTCTATCTTGGTAAGAGGCCCAGGATACTAAAGGGAGGTTCTTTGACCTCAGAATTCAGGCCCATTAGCTCAGCAAAAGAGAAGTTTCAGGGTAGAACTACTGATAGTGGGGTTTTCCTCCATTTAAATTAAAAAAAACAAAAACCAAAAAACGGGTACAGAAGTTAAAAATTGCCTAATAATCTTAAAACTCTTCTCACACTCCAATCCAGGGAATCGATTTTTGTCTGGATGACTAGAACCAAGAGGGTGGCCCCTCCTCCGAGTCCTCTTAACTGGGCATTGTCTTTTAATAGCAGCATGGAAACAAAACTGAGTGAGGCTGGGCTGGTTTCCAGAAAAAGAAAAAAAAAAAAAAAAAAAAAAACACCAGCCACTTAAAATAGAAGCATGGAGGGAAAAAATGGGAAGTGGTGATGGGAAAAGAAACGATTTCCACCATTCAGAGAGGCGTCACTAAGCAAACCTGCTCCCACCTACAGCCGCCTCAATTCTTCCTTCTCATTCAAATGTGGACGGTGTGGGGGGAGGGATGAAAAGGAGAGGTGAAAAGGGAAAGGCGCAATTAGAGTTAAAAATGGGGCCATTCGAGTCATTCCAAGGGTAATTTATGGCTCCATTCCACACCCTACCTCTAGCTGCCAGCCTCAGAAATGACAGGAAAGGTAAAAATAAAACTGCTGCAAGTCCATTCTACGTGACAGAAAGACAAGTGATTTACTTTTGCCCAACCTGGAATATAGAGCAAACTTCTCAATGGTGGCAGCTCTCTGAGACTAAAAAAATTCATTTTAAGAGAGAAAATACAATAAATTTTGACTCACCTCATCTCATTCCAGGTTGCATGTTGGGCTTCACTAAAAAGAACGCTCAAACGCCCTCCCAAACTTGAACAAGAGATGAAGTCCAGGGGAAGCGGTCACTGTCTCGTTCCACCCCACCCCCACTAGGGGCAGGAGGGGATGATCCGAGGTTCCTTGAACACAGAGGGCAGCCCCTAATTTGTCCCATGTCCTGAGATGGTACAAGGGCATGGGATGCTCTAGCAGCTCAGGAGACGAGCGTGGTGGACCATCAGCCTCCACTGACACACAGGAGGAAGCTGCACAGGGCTGACCCTGAATACGGAGCTCCAGCTTCTGCTACAGGTGGGCCAGAAAAGTATCTCCACCTTCTTCCTCGCGGCATCACATCTTGTTTGAACCTGGCCCAGCCCAGAGTGTCCCTGTGCTACAGCCCCAGACCTGAAAGGACCACAGGGGACCCTGCGGTACCAGGGATGACAGTACACGAGGCGTTATTTCTAAGTGTTCTGACAACAAATCGCAAAGGCAGGGATTCAGCAGGAGGGAGGTAAGCTCCTAAAAGAATATGTTCAACGGACATTCCTCCAAACCTCCCTCGAAACTCCTCCCAAGGAAAATTCAGAGCCTTTGCTGATCTACTCGCCTGGCATCCTCTTCTCTGGACTCTTCACCCAGTTGGCTTCTCATCCAAATCTTAGTCTAAACGTCCCTCACCTCCCAGCCTGCATTAAATTCCCTTGAATTCTTTTCACACAGCATTCTAAACTTCTCCTTTATGGCACTTCCATTTGTGATTATATGTTTATCTGTTTAATGTCTGACTTCAACAAGGCCCATGAGGGTAGGACCTTGTCTGTTTTATGTACCTTTGTATAACCAGCACCTGGAATGTGCTTGGCCCCAGAGTAGGCATATAAAAACATTTGCTGAATGAATAAAAGAAGCAAGCCCTCAAGCACAAAAGCACTCTTGGGCCTGTAATCTCTAATACTTCCCATGTTCGTGGCAACCAGTTCTCACCTCCCCATCTCCCTCCACCCTTTTAAAGAACGGAATCCGTGCTGAGAGATGGAATCCACAATCTACCAGGTATTGAGAAGTGTCAGAGTTAGTGTCTTCCAGAAAGGTTAGCCCTGAACATCATGTAAAAACATTCTCTAGGGCTTCCCTGGTGGTGCAGTGGTTGAGAGTCTGCCTGCTGATGCAGGGGACACGGGTTCGTGCCCCGGTCCAGGAAGATCCCACATGCCGCGGAGCGGCTGGGCCCGTGAGCCATGGCCGCTGAGCCTGCGCGTCCGGAGCCTGTGCTCCACAACGGGAGAGGCCACAACAGTGAGAGGCCCACGTACCGCAAAAAAAAAAAAAAAAAAATCTCTAGCATAAGGGTCTACAAATAAAAATCATTTCATTAGACTCATTACTAAAATTGCAAGACAATCTTCAAATCCAACCAAATTTTATTTATCATGGTTTTTTTTTGTTTTAGCTATAATTTTCAAGTGCTCTCCAACAGGTGAAGACTAGGCAAGTGATTAAATATGGGATTTAAGAAAGATACCTTCTGTGGTCGGCAGAATTTCTAAAATGCCCCTCCTCCCAAAGACACCCCACCCTAATGCGTAAAACTAGGGAATATGATGATATATCACACCCTTGATTATGTTATTATATGGCACATGATATTACCATAATAATATATGATAATATTATGATATTATATGGCACAGCTGACCTTAAGAAAGGGACATGAGGGAATTCCCTGGTAGTCCAGTGGTTAGGACTCAGCACTTTCACTGCTGGGGCCCAGGTTCAATCTCCGGTAGGGATTGCCATGCGGTGTGGCCAAATAAAAAAAATAAATGTATTTAAAAAAGAAAAAGAAAGGGACATCATCCAGATGGGTCCAATCTAATGACAATCTCCTAAAAGCAGAACACTTTCTCCAGCAGTTGTCAAAAGTGGAGGGCAGAAGAGAAAATCAGAGAGATTCAAAGCACGAGGGAAATCTGACACACCCTTGCCAGCTTGATGATGAGTGGGGTGGGGGTGGGGGGTTACATATGAGAAGAAATGTGGATGGCCTTAATAAGGAGCCGAGTAAGGACCTAACTGAGAGCCAGCAAGGAAATGGGAACTCAGTCCTACAATGACTCAGTCAATGACTCGAAGGAGCTTTGAAGCAAATTCTTCCTTAGTTTCCAGATAAGCATGCAGCCCTGCTGACACCTTGATTTTGGCCTTGTGAGACCCTAAGGAGACCAGTCAGCCAGCTATGGTGTCCCGGTCTTCTAACCTACAGAACTGTAAGCTCACAAATGATGCTGTTTTAAGCCCTAAATTTGTGGTGATTTGTTACACGGCAGTTGAAAACTAATAGATCCTCTCAGTACAAATGAATGTCACTTTCCACAGAAGAAGATACTAATTTTCAAATACACGGCTAGGTAATTCTTGCTGAGCACCCCACCTCACTCTGTCAGAAGGCCTTATACAGAGATGGAGGTGCCCTATGGAATCAGTGCTCATCTCATAGGGGCGCATTTCCATGATCCGAATGTCCTTTATGAGACACGCATTCCTCACATTCAACCATCACTTGGGGATTTGAACAGCTATATATATGTGGGACATTACTGTTCTCAGAGGGTGAGTAAGTAACTCTCTTTCCTGGTAGAGTTCAGGCACATGGACTTTACACATTCTTTTTCCAAGCAAGACGTATTTATGTGTCAACTTATCTCTGATTCCAAAGTTAACCTTAAAAGTTGCAAGGATTTGAGAAGAACAGTCCATGAAAAAAGGGTTCAAAGTGGAAATATCAATCATGAAGAAAAAAACAGGAGGAACAGGAGAGACGGAGCAGGCAGTGGGAACCCACCACATTCTTGGTGGTCCGGCTAAGCCTTGGAAAGCACAAGGCTGTACTGATAAAAAGTCTTCCCTGTAACCTGTGCCCCTGAAACCGTCACTTCTCAGGGAGTCAGGGTGCCAAGGAATGTAAACCAGTAGGAAGACCCACCCCAAAGTCCTGGCAAGTGAGAAGCAGAAACACAAGACTCTTTCAACTCAACAAAGATTTATTGAGCTGCTGCTACGTGCAGCAAAGCACTATTCTAGGCCCTGGTAGGGACACAAAGATGCATAAGGTCCAGATGAGTTTGGCTGAGAACTCAGCACCACTCCCCCTGTACCCCTCCCCACCTCCAAAAAAAGGAGTGCTGTAGATGGAAGAGGAAAAACTAACTCCTCAGGAGTCCCCAGTTCACCATTCTTTTCTAAGTGTAAAGCAAAATTGTATGATGTGATGTAAAATAAAGCTTTTTGCTTACCTTTTTTAAGGTAAATTTTTTAAGGTAAAATTTTAAAGAAAAAGAACCATGTCCTCATCTCCCCTTCTCCTTCACAAAATAACAATTATTCATACCATCTCCTATTCTAGACTTTCGCTAATCTCATGTTAAAAAGTGTTGTTGTTTTCTCATTTTAAAGTTGTACCTTCAAAGGCCATTTATAAGCACACAAAGTAGACCCAACACACAGATGTGCCATAAAAGTCCAAGTAAAGTCCAAGTCCAAACAGAAAATCTTCAGACAGGGAGCCTGGGTAGAAATTCTTGTTCTCTTTACACTGTTAGGTGCAGAATTTCACACTCCATTATCAAATAATCAGTGAGCCAAAGATACCTTCAACTCATCAAGACAAAGAAAAGGCAGGCCAAACACAGGCTTAAAGTGCAAAGTTAGCTTAGCAAAGGGAAACAACGAAGGCAGGACAGATAGCAATTAAAAGGCAAGAAGATAAAAAGAGAGCGAAGAGATATTGGGAACATATGTATATGTATAACTGATTCACTTTGTTATAAAGCAGAAACTAGCAAACGCCAAAGATATCGAGAATCACAAGAAACATAAATGGACTAACTGTGAGAGCTTAAAGATAAAAGGTATCATATTGGTTTGGGTTTTTTTTCAACCTTTTTTTTAATTGAAATATAGTTGTCATATAAATTACATTAGTTTCAGGTATACGACATAGTGGTTCAACATTTATATACATTCTGAATTGATCACCACAATGTCTAGCTACCATCTGTTACCATACAGTGATTACAATATTATTGACTATATTCCCTACATTGTACATACGTCACGATTTACATCATGACGTACGTACGTCATGACGTATGTACGTCATGATTTATTTATTTTATAACTGGAAGTCTGCACCTCTTAATCCTCTTCACCTATTTCTCCCAACCTCCCACACACCTTATACTATTTGTTAAAAATCCCGTTAAATGCTGTTGCAAGCAACACCATCTAATATATAAGCATCCAAAAGGCTGAAACTAAATGTGTGGGGAAAAATATGCTGAGAAAACACAAAACAAAAGTCAGCTGGGGAAGCTACGTTAATGTCAAACCAAACAGATTTTTTTTTTTTTTGCGGTACGCGGGCCTCTCACTGTTGTGGCCCCTCCCGTTGCGGAGCACAGGCTCCGGGTGCGCAGGCTCAGCGGCCATGGCTCACGGGCCCAGCCGCTCCGCAGCATGTGGGATCTTTCTCACTATTTAGGGATCATCAGGTGAAACATCTCTAGTTGTTCATGCCCCAGATCGGGGCATGAACCCGTCTCCCCTGCAACGGCAGGCGGATTCTCAACCACTGCGCCACCAGGGAAGCCCCCCAAACAGATTTTTTTAAATGATTTTTAAAATTCAGGCATATTTATTAATACATATAGTCAAATTCACCCTTTTTAAGGGTGCAGTTCAGTGAGTTTTAACAAACGCATACAATCGTGTTACCACCACCACAGTCAAGACGTAAAACATTTCCCTCGCCCCCCAAAACTTCTTGGTGCCCTTGGCAGTCAATTCCCCCCCTCAATTCCCAACAACTGCTGATTTCTGTCCCAATAATTGTGCCTTTTCCAGTATGTTATGTAAATGGAGTCACATAAAATGTAGCTTTTTGTGTCTGGCTTCTTGCACTTAGCATAATGCTTTTGAGAATCATCCATGTTGCTGTAGGCTGTTCCTTTTTATTGCTCAGAACAAATAAATTTTAAGAGAAAAAGCTCTAGAAAAAGAGAAGATGGTGAGATAAGGATAAAAGGTTCAATTCACCCACAAGACGTACTTCAAATTTGTATTGTGGACAAAATAACCTTGAAATACATAATGCAGAAATTCATGGGAATTCCCTGGTGGCACAGTGGTTAAGAATCAGCCTGCCAATGCAGAGGACACAGGTTCGAGTCCTGGTCTGGGAAGACCCCACATGCCGCGGAGCAACTAAACCCATGCGCCACAACTACTGAAGCCCGTGTGCTTAGAGCCCAACAAAAGAGAAGCCACCGCAATGAGAGGCCCGCGCACCGCAACGAAGAGTAGCCCCTGCTCACCGCAACTAGAGAAAGCCCGTGCGCAGCAACGAAGACCCAACGCAGCCATAAATAAATAAATAAATAGAAACATTTATTTTTAAAAAAAGGAAAGAAATTCATGGATATAATCTGGCCCTACCTGTTACTGCTGTCACCTCCTATTTTCCCTTCACTCCCTCCACTCCAGCCAGACTGGCCTCCTTCAACTCCAAAGGCACGCTCCCAGCTCGATTCCTTTGCAAGAGCCATTGCTCTGCCCAACATTCTTCCCTGAGATAGCCTCATGGATAAATCTCTCACCTTCTTCAAATTTTTGCTTATAGGTCACCTTCTTAATGATACCTCTCTTGACTGCATTATATAATTGTGCATCCTGCTATTGTGTAATACATTTATATATATTTTTTCACGTGGATCAAATTTGTTTTTTAAATAATGAAGATCAATAAAACCAGAAAAAAGAGGAACACTCTGGGATTCCACACTACTATAGATGCCAAGGCAGGCAACTTTTCCAGAAAGGACGAGTCCACAAGGTGAAACCTGCAGACAAGTCAGCTGGGCTTTTGTGGCTGTAATTTTGGCAGAATGATAGAGGCGGATGCTAGAATGAAGCGAACTAATACACAAATAGAGATAAGGATGGGAGACCCAAAGAATATTAAGACTAATATCTTCACTATATTTTCAGTAAGTTATGGGTACATAACAACTTCAGGAACCCCTGTGGCATGTAGAGCGTAAAGCAATATAAATTCCGTGCTTCAGTTCTGTGACTATTTTTACCTAACACAAAATGAAAACCCTAAATATAGAATTGTTCCAGTGTTTGAAAGGAGTCGTTCTATTTAGGTTATGGAGCATGCCATCATAAAGACAGTCACTAAACCAAACCCCAAATCTCCACTTCCACAGACCTTGGCACTTTCAAAAGGAGCCATCCAGTGCCAACAGAATCCTAAAGGAAAAGTCTAACCTCACCTCACCAAACCACAACCACAAACACCATGGCTTCAGCAACCCTTTCCCCCACCATCCACATCTGTCCAAAGCATTTGCAGTCAGTTCTATTCCAATCTTCGATCATCCCATACTCAAACTGCCCAAGCTCCCATGACTAAAAGCTCCTTTCTCTGAGACGCATACTCTTTTTACTGGTTTCTCTCTAAACTCTTTCCCTTTCAATCACAATTTTCTGGGGCTGAGAAGTGCTAAAATCCAGACACAGATCTAGTTCAAGTACAATAGAAATTTCACCCCGTCCCCTAAATTGTGGAGACACTTATATTGGCCCCGTTGTTCACTGTCAGGAATACACTTTGATTTGCTCTGTATCTCCTAAGTTTGTTTTGCTCTGCATTCCTCCTCCTATGGATACGCTTTTAGAGGAATGACTCCGTCCCAGTTCCACAGAGCCTGCTAAGCACCAATCACAACCATCATGGGGGATGCCACCTTAAAGTGACAGCTTCATAAGCTGCTCCCCTCTTGCATTTCTTAGTTCCGTGAATGGCGTCTCAATCCAAGAGCCTGAGAGTCCCCTATATGCCTCCTCATCCTCCACCCTGTCTCACTAGTGAGTCACCCAGTCCTGCTCAATGATTACACCTCCTAGGTCTTTCTCCTATTTCCTCCCTAATCTGCCACCACCCACAGCTAGTCATCCACTCCTATCTCACCAGTTCCCACAGCAGTCCTCTTATTGGTCCCTGAGTCTAGCCTCAACCTCTACTGTGTCAGACATTCCTACTTTCTTCTATTCCACATGTGTCCCTTGTCCTGTCCCCTCACTGCATGGGCTAGAAAACTCTCAGACTACCATGCCCCTAGGTTCTGGAAGTGATTTAGGTTGCACCAATGAGAAGCTCTTGCAGGAGATTTGGAAAGCAGAAGAAAGGGAGAGACCACTCTTCTGGTGGTGGTGATGACTGTCAGTAGTTCCAGCAGTCTCCCTGCTTCACTGCCTGGACACCACTTCAGGCACATGCAGTGGTTGGAGGGGCAGAAGTTTCCTGACATCTGACTGGATTGCCATCACAGGACTATGACCTTGAAACCAAGGCTGGGGAGGGGCTCATTTCTCCTCCAGCCCACCCAGTGACTTTTATAAATACCTAATTCCCCATATTAAATCCCTTTCTGCTCAAAATACCTAGAGTGGTTTCTGTTTCCTGCAATGAACCCTAACTGATACAACTTCAAATTCATCCAGCAGATACTTACCTGAATAATTTACCACAGAAATAACACAACATGCCCTTGCTCAAAACTCAGTGGTTCCCTTTCTCCAAAGAATAAAATCTGAAGTCCTCAGCAAAGCATAACCCTTTGTGAACTGGTCTCACCTTCTTACCATCTCCCACAGCCGGGATCAGCATTCTGTAAAGGGCCAGACAGTGAATATCTTAGGCTTTGCAGACCATATGGTCTCTGTCACACCTATTTAACTCTGCCATTGTAGCATGAAAGTAGCCATAGATTATATGTAAGTGAATGAGTATAGCTGTATTCAAATAAAATTTTATTTACAAGAAGAGGTGGTCAAGAGAATAAGAAGACAAGACACAGACTGGAAGAAAATATTTGCAAAAGACATATCTGATAAAGGACTGTTATCAGAACTCTTAAAACTTAACAATAAAGAAAGGAAAAACCTGATTTAAAAAATGGGCAAGGGCTTCCCTGGTGGCGCAGTGGTTGAGAGTCCGCCTGCCGATGCAGGGGACACGGGTTCGTGCCCCGGTCCGGGAAGATCCCACATGCCGCGGAGCGGCTGGGCCCGTGAGCCATGGCCGCTGAGGCTGTGCGTCCGGAGCCTGTGCTCCGCAACGGGAGAGGCCACAACAGTGAGAGGCCCACGTACCGCAAAAAAAAAAAAAAAAAAAAAAAAAAAAAAAAAAAAAATGGGCAAAAGACCTGAACAGACACCTCACCAAAGAAGATATACAGATGGCAAATAAGTATATGAAAACCTGCTCTACCACGTACATCATCAGGTAAATGCAAATGAGATACCACTACATGCCTATTAGAATGGCCAAAATCTGGAACATTGATAACACCAAATGCTGGTGAGGATACAGAGCAACAGGAATTCTCATTCATTGCTGGTAGGGATGTAAAATGGTACAGCCATTTTGGAAGACAGCTTGGCAATTTCTTACAAAACTAAATACACTCTTACACTCTTACCATACAACCTAGCAATGGCTCTCCTTGGTATTACCCAAAGGAGTTGAAGACACAGCCACAGACAAACCTGCACAGGGATGTTTAGAGCAGCTTTATTCATAATTGTCAAAACTCAGAAGCAACCAAGATTTCCTGTAGGTGAATGAATAAACCATGGTACATCCAGATAATGGAATTTTATTCAGTGCTAAAAAACAAATGAGCTATCAAGCCATGAAAAGACATGGAAGAACCTCAAATGCACATTACTAAGTGAAAGGAGATAATCTGAGCTACAAACTTTATGATTCCAATTATATGACATTCTAGAAAAAGGCAAAACTATGTAGACAGTAAAAGGATCAGTAGTTGCCAGGAATTAATAGGGAGGGAGGTATGAATAGGCAAAACACAGGAGATTTTTAGAGCCCCAAAAGTATTCTGCATAATACTATAATGGTGCATGCATGTCACTATACATTTGTCAAAACTCACAAAGTGTACAACAGCAAGAATGAACCCTAATATAAACTATGGACGTTGGGGGATAAAGTCCCTCATTATCATTTGGGATAATGATGTGTCAACGTAGGTTCAACGATTATAACAAAATGTACCACTCTAGTGTGGGATGCTGACAGCAGGGGAGGCTGTGTGTAAGTGGGGCAGGGGGTATATGGGAAATCTCTGTACCTCATACTCAGTTTTGCTATGAACCTAACACTGCTCTAAACAAACAAACAAACAAACAGGTGGCAGCCTGGATGTGACCTGCAAACCATGGTTTGCTTCAGCTATCATCCTGAATATCTATGTGTCAACGTTACCAAATGACTAATATGTCCTCAATTATGCCAAGTTCTCTCTTTCTCCATTGCATTTTCCCACGCTGCTCCCTTCCCTTACCCTCACTTCACTGGTCTGCAAACTCCTTAAAAGTGCAGCTCAAATGTGTGAGGTTTTCCCCTAAACCCCGCTAGGTGGATTGTGGTAAACTTTCCACTGCCTTCACTCACCATCACTATGGGGTCCATTGCACTAAACTGGAATTCTCACCTGTGTCTCTGTCTCCTACTGGATGCCAGTCCTCGATGTCAGGGGCCGTGGTTTTTCATCCTTTTATCACCACAACCTAGCTCACAGCCTGGCACTCATGTCTGTGGAACGAATATTGCCTCCAATTGCAGATACTTCAGATACTTGCCTTACTTTCTGGCACATACCACACCTCTCTGGGCTCATACAGAAGAAATGCCCAGTAAAGACCAATGAAATAAGTGGATCTGAATAAATAAATGTACAATAGGGAATTCCCTGGCAGTCCAGTGGTTAGGACTCTGTGCCTCCACTGCCGGGGGCCTGGTCGGGGAACTAAGATCCCACAAGCCTCGCAGCATGGCCAAAAGCAAACAAAAAAAAAAGTACAATAACGTATAATGCATAATTTTAATTAGCGCAGAATTAATAATTAATTAATTAATTAATTAATTAATGTATAAATGAATGTGTAATTAATCTCCAGGATGACTTTTTGATGTCTGCCTTTGAGAACGCAGTGGGGCTCCTGTCCACAGTCTCAATCCTATTCCTTATACACCACCTGCTCAGAAGAGAGCCCTGAAAGCTCCTTGTGTGCAGGGACCAGATCTTAGTTATCAATGAACGAGTAAATGAAGTACATGTATTCCTTTCCTTACTCCTTTCTCATCCCCAGCAATTGCAGTGAGGCTACAGCTAGATTTTAAGTAAAAGCTATTGGGTGGGAGGCCTGAACCGTAAAGATGCTGGGTTCAGTGTCATGCTGACCGGGTGACATCGCCACATAACTACAGTTCCAAATCAAGTACCTTTAGTCATCTCAGTGGAAGGACAGGTGACAGTGGCCAACAATGACAGAGAGTGCCTGAAGGCTCAGTTCCTATCCACCCCTCGTTACCCCATTAGCTTTGCTTCCCACTCCCCGCTGGCACTCCCAGGACTCCCAGCAGTGTTCCCAGCAGTCTCAGGCCCCGTTAAGTTTATTTTTCTTTCCTTTCTGGGCTAGGCTGTCTGCAGACACAGCTGATGAGCTATTTAGAGCTCACCAGAGACCTTGCGCCTTTCTATGCTGCCGAGATTACAGCTCTTTTACATCTCCAGAGGTCACTGATGCCAAGGCAAGGGAGTCAATAAATCTGATATGTTTTCATCAAAGCAGGATAAAAAGGGAGAGAGGAAAGGAGGCTGGATGAAAACTTACTACAGGAGGGTCTGAACTTTCACATGTAAAAGAATCGTGTGGGAGCTTGTTAAAATCTAGATTCCAGCCAACACTGCCCAGAAGTGACAGCTGATGGAGGACGGAGGCCTGCAGCCCTTCACACAAAACACACGCACACACTCACGCACCTTCACATATACTCTTACAATAAATATGTACATGATACATAATAAAGAAAAATTAATTATTTAAGCCCCTATGTCTAGATTCTTAACCAAGATCCCTTTCACAGTTTTCAGACCTATTAATGAAAAACTTCAGGAACCTAAAAGCAAATTCAATGCATTCTTCCATTTGTTGGTACCATTTCCCTGTATGACGATGGAAAATCTACAGGGATTCTAGATGGAGGAGCTAGTTACTCAAGTCAGAAGAAATCTTAAGGCTATGCTTGGAGCAGCAGCAGCGCTCACGGGCAGTCCTATGGTTTCACCCATTAGGTGACATCACCTTAACTCCCTGGTTTCATGTAATAGCTGGGGAGGGGGGAAAAAGTCACAGGTGATGAAGAATCGGCAAACCACAGAGGGACTCCAACCTCCTGGCTTTTCTAACCTAGTGGTAGCTCTGAAGAGAGCTGCAGGTACCAGGGTGGATCCCCTTGCTGGGTTCTTTCCCCATCCACATCCACCACAGCACTAGCTCCTCTAGTTTACTAGTTAGCACCCTCACGTGTTAGCCCCTAAGACACTGTACTGAACCTTTGGACAGTGGACAAGTCTCTCTGCAAACCCACGCCCCCCCTCGCCTCGGTTTCTCCCTCCCCGCACGCTCATCTCTCCTCTCTCTGAGCTTCCCGTGACGCTCGCCATTTCATATACATCGTGTACGCCACGAAGACTGTGCGCTCACTGTGGAGAGCGGGCGCCATGCTTCTGGCAGACCTCGTGCAAGGCAATGTGTGCACGACACCGGGCACACGTGAGAACTGCAAAGCCTGAATTGACTTAGGCACGGTTCCCAAGCTGGCCCTCATTCCAGCAAAATAAAATAAACACCGAGGGATTATTAAAGGGCGTAGTAGGCCCTCCCCATGCCAACTAGCACACGCTCTCCCAGGGGGCTCCATAACACACTGGAATAAGGAACGCTGGCTGAGGACACAGGGCAGGACAGTCCACTCACAGACAGAGCCCAGGGTACACCACGTAACGGTCCCCACGCCAAACACCAAAGGGCCTCCTGGGCCCCCAAGATTAGTGCTGTTCTGACACATGATCTGGCAGTGACCAGCTTTCATCTGGAACCCTTTCCCAAGGCCCAAACTAAATTCTCCCACCTGAGGTTTCTAAGTAACAGGAGCACAGCCAACAAGGCCAACGTGAAGCATCGCCTTAGAATCACTGGCTCCACTGCTATAAAGATACACTGGGCAGAAGAGAAATGAGTGGTCATTGTCGAGCCTGGAGAAACCCTAAGTTCTGAAATCTGTCTACCTCGATGGCACACAGCAATTTCTCCAACCTAACACCATCACTCTACAGTTTACCTAGGTTGGTGGATGACAGTTTTTGTATTATGAAGTATACAGTGTAAACCAAAGAATATATTAAATATATAGTCAGTAGAAAAAAGAATAATAAAATGAACACCCAGGGCCAAGAAATAGCATCCCCCATACCCAGAAGCTTTCACTGTGCTTCTTCCTCATTAAACCCACCAGTGACAACCATCCTCCTGAATTCAGGGTTAATCAGCATTCCCTTCCAATTTTTATAGTTTTACCACCTATGAAGGTATCCATAAAAAATACACGGTTTCGGGCTTCCCTGGTGGCGCAGTGGTTGAGAGTCCGCCTGCCGATGCAGGGGACACGGGTTCATGTCCCGGTCCGGGAGGATCCCACATGCCACAGAGCGGCTGGGCCCGTGAGCCATGGCTGCTGGGCCTGCGCGTCCAGAGCCTGTGCTCCGCAACGGGAGAGGCCGCAACAGTGAGAGGCCCGCGTACAGCAAAAAAAAAAAAAAATACATGGTTTCAATTTACATTTTTGAACTTTACATAAATGACATCATACTATATATTTTTTCTGTGATCTGCTGCTCTTGTTCAACATTATGTTTCTGAGATTCTACCACAATGATGCAACTATCTTTCCTCCATTTTTGTTATGGGATGGCATTTCATTGTAGGACTGAACAACGATGTACGATATTAACTCTTTCTTTACTCAGCCAGACTCACCGACTGGATACTAACATGGTCTGTCTGCTAATAAATTTATGCCATGGATGGCGATCCCGTGCTGGCTTCCATGTGGCAGCTCAGATGGCAAAACAACTAGAGATGTTTCACCTGATGATCCCTAAATAGTGAGAAAGATCCCAGTAAGAGACGGAGCTTTGAGGCCTTGTTTAGCAAGCACATAGTAGCTTTGCTGGATGAGCTTGGGTAGATGAACCTTTAAGATAAAACTCTCACACGGTTCCAGTTCTATGGCTGTATAAAGCAGGGGAAGGAGAAGAAAAGGCTGCTTTCACATTGTAATCTTCACCTTCACAGGCACATCAGAGCACCTTTGATCATGGAGAATAGCACCCAAGTCCAAGAAAAACCTACCATTCAGACGGCGAAAGCTAAATATTTAGTCTGGGAGGCGGCAAGCAGAAGCCCGTCATTCTCTCTGCCACAGGAAACCAAGGACAGCGGAGGACTGTCCCTGAATTCTGAACGTTAGATTCACCACCCTCCTAACTACAGTCTCCTGGACGGGAATGCTTCAGTAATGCCGTGCTTCCCAGGTTTGGGTGTGGGGATGTGGGGCGCAAAAGACAGTCTCCAGATGCAACTCCTGGCCACCTTCACTGAGCACTCCCAGTGTGCAACGCCCTCAGACTGACAGAACTCATCTCAGTTAATTCCTACAATGACCCTGTGAGGCAGGTGATGTCCCCATTTCATGCCTGAAAAAACTGAGAGGCTCAGCATTTCAGTAACTTGTCCAATATTGTACAGCAAGTAAACGACAGGCCAGGATTCAATCTACATCTGATTCCAGAGCCTCACACTCATCCAGCAGACTACTCTGCTACCCCCTGTGTGCAGCGTGGCCTTCGTAAATGCGGCAGCAATGCGGAAAGGGGGTTCTTAAGGATGCAGAAGAGACTGCCTTTGGGCCACACATCCAAAAGTGTTTGCTGCTGAATGGCAGCAGGTTCCATGCGAACACACAATAAATACTTAGATGGCAGAGGCCTGTGAAAATTCAGAGGCCATGCATGGAAAATGCTGCAGTAGCTGGGCAGGCGGAGGAGGACTCCCACACGGCTTCAGCTACCTAGAAGGCAATTTGCCCACTAAAAATTAACTAGCATTGAATGTCCACCATGTGTTATGGGCAAAAATGCGTCCGATTTTCTGTTGAAGTCTGCCTGCTGCTCTAACACTCAAGAATCCTCAACACAAACATCAGCAAAGAAGGGCTATCCAGACATGTAAATTTCAAGGTCTATCAACTAGAGAACTTCAGAGAGCAACAAACAGGTCAAGAACTTAAGTCCAAATGTTAAGAGCTGAACACTGCCCTCTAGCCCCAAATTAAGTGACATCAGTTGTGTTTGACACCAATTTTCCAAGTCAGCTAAAAGACCAAGATGGTAGTTACTAGCACCATAGCTAAGAAGGCATCATTCTCAGAGTGAATGTCTGAGGTGTTCCTCTCCGCCAGCTACTTACCATTGAAGAGATTTTCTTTTCTCTAGCTCTGGGCGCCAATCATGCCTTTGTTGATATAAGATTTGCCAGTTATATCATTGGTCCTTACCCTGTGAGAGTCAACTACTTATCTCAACCTTCAAATCACTCTTCTCTGTGACTCGCTAGATGACTAGTCTTCATGGTATGAGGTAATTAAGACCTTTGCAGAGGCTTGGAGAAAAGACGACAGGCTAATAGCACCTCTGCTTCTAATGATGCTATAGACAAAAGATCCAAACATCCAACCCTCTCTTGTCCCTGACGCCTGCCAAGCATCAAGACCTCACAAACCCTCAAAACAACCAAATCCAGAGAGGCTGAAGGCTGTCCTCAGAGGGATATTTCCAGATGCTGTGGGTATTGGCTAAAATATGCTTTGATTCTTAAAGCATTACTCCCCCACTGCCCGGGATTTGTTTGGGAGGATTTTTACCAGTTATTCGCCTACTCTCTGCAGATACAAACTACATTCCGTATGATTCTTCTCCTTAAAATTTCCTTAAAATGTCTGGGGATTTTGTACATTGTAATAAACAATGAAACAGGTTCCCAGGACTTCCCTGGTGGTGCATTGGCTAAGAATCTGCTTGCCAATGCAGGGGACATGGGTTCGAGCCCTGGTCCGGGAAGATCCCACGTGCTGCGGAGCAACTAAGCCCGTGCGCCACAACTACTGAGCCTGCGCTCTAGAGCCTGCGAGCCACAACTACTGAGCCCATGTGCCACAACTACTGAAGCCCGCGCACCTAGAGCCCATGCTTGGCAACAAGAGAAGCCACCACAATGAGAAGCCTGTGCACCACAACGAAGAGTAGCCCCCACTCGCCACAACTAGAGAAAGCCCATGCACACAGCAACGAAGACCCAGTGCAGCCAAAAATAAATAAATAAATAAATTTATTTTTTAAAAAAAGCAGGTTCCCAACCTCCTCCCCATCTCTCAAATACACTTAAAACTATTCCTCTGCCTGGGAATTCAGTGACCGTGGAGAGGAGTTTGCATCATTAACACAGGTATAAGATGGGAATGTCAGTAAATAAAATTAAGTCATTTGGGATATATATAACAAGTATAATACAGGTCAGACTCTGCGTGCAGGAGGTCTTAACCAACACTCCAAAGGGAATCATGGATCACCCCTGCAAATAGAAATGTACAGACAGAAAATTTCACATACAAGGAACCACTGCTCTAAGTGTTCCTATGTGCATCCTGGAAGGATAACTGTGGCTACCGTACCTGATGCATAAAAAGCAGTCAAGCTCTGTTCAACAGTTCCTCTCAGCCAAATAACCAACTGAGTCAGTCCCAACCTTTGCCAAGGCACCCTTGACCCTTCTGAGAATCCTGAGTTTTGTATTCCTCTCTAGGCCATCTTAACATACTTATAAGCCAGTTATAAGCTCTCTGGAAATTTCCAACAGTTTCTAACATAAGTTGTTCCTCGCCGCTTCCCAACATGTTTTCAAGAGCTCTAAGCAACTTCCAGGCTCCTCTTCATTCACAAGGAGGGAGGTGTCTTACCGGGATCTCCCACCAAAGCAGTTTGTGCTGGGGGGCTGGTGCCGGTTCTCTGGAGTGACAGCCGTCCCGCTGGATTCTCTCGAAGGCGGCTGTGAACCTGGAAAAGGGATCCATCACAAAAAAAAAAAGACAGAAACGTTGAGAAGCTCACACCTCTGTTTGAGATGTGGGTACAGGAACAGCGCTAACTGCATGTTTTAAAGTTACCCACCCCAGGGGGGGACACCAACGGTCCAGCAAGCTTCAGCCTCCAGCACGACAAGGACAGGGATGGCTGGGTGAGGTCTGATCAGGGCTGCGGAACAGAGGGGCTCAAACCTGGGAAACAGCTCTTCTTCCCCAAGACCTTCAAGAATGTCTAAGGCACTTACAAGCATGTTGCCTTATACGTTAAATGAACCACACCCCATGAGAGAGAGGATAGATGCTGGCCATGCAAAGTGGAGGCAAGGAATTGGGGCATCTCTCCACATAGCAGCAACCAGAGAGCTTTTAAAAAGCCAAATCAGATTTGATCCAAATCAAATCATGATACTCTCCTGATTAAAAACCCCTCGATAGCTTTCTACTTCTTAGGTTGAGGTTCACAATCCTTACCAAGGTCTTTGAGGCTGTGTGACCTGACTGGCCTCACCTCCCAGCACTCTCCTTCTCACTCTCCACGATCCAGCTGCCCTGGCTGCCTCTGTACCCGCTGCAGGCCACGCTCACTCCCACCTCAGAGCCTCTGCATGTGAGACCCCTCCACCTCTTATCTCAGCTGCCCCTATACCCCACACCCCACCCCGCCTTGGCCTGTCCAAACTCCTTGTACTCCAGCAGGACTCAGTTTCCTCAGGGAAACCTTCCCTGGCCCCCCAATTTAGATGAGATTCCCCCTCAAGTAAAGGAATCTCATACCACCCAGTACTCTTCCTTCATAGATTTGTTCACGGTTACAGTTATATAATTATTTCTGTGTTTACTCATTTGATATCTAACATCCCCTGCCCCTGCCAAGTAGATCACAAGCTCTAGGGAGTAGAGACCGTGTGAATTTTGCCCCTGCCGTCTGGCTAGCACCCGGTCCAAGAGCTAGTACATACCAGGTGCTCAACTGTGGATGTATATGCTGAATGAGTGAATGATGCAGGTTTTTCTAGATGCACCAAAAGTACCCCAAGCACCATGCAAGGCCAGTTAAGGGAGGATTCTCAGAAGTCAAGGCCCATCCAATCACTGAGATTCCACTCAAATGCCCTTCAGATAGAATTCAAACCCCACCCCTTGAAGCTACAGAAAGCCTGCTTGGGGCCTGGAAGGTGCCATAGTTACATCACACTTAGCAAGAAAAATGATGGAGAAAGCCAACCCGTTTTGGACCTCAGACTTCATGAAGTAATTTCCTGCTAGATCCAAAAGTGACTAATTTCAAACTGGATGAAAAGAAACAAACCGCCCACATTCAGGACAGAGCAGGAGACACTCTCCAATTTCCCCGCTTCTTGCCTGTATTCAGCTAGCGTGAATCTCTGAGACACACAGTTCCCCTTTTCCAACCAAGACCACCTCATAAAAGACACTCTCAGGCTCTCCAGGAAGTTTAACTGGATTGGGAAGAAGAAAAACAGGCCCAAGTAACACTTAATAAAGATGTTTTCCTTTACAAAGTCCATGTGGGATGAAAACATGTTTTTCTCTGCTCTAGAACCAAAACAACAACACGCTTACAAAGGCTTGGTATTTATTTTGGTCCTTTAACAGAAAACAGTCCTTGAAAAATCATGTCCTGATTGTGATCCACGATGCTAAGAAGAGTCAGGGCTGGCTGTGCAGTACCCAAACCCAGGTACCTGGTAGAGAAACAAGATTTGGGCACCTCCTCTGCCCCGCCCTGCCCCGCCCTGCCCCATCCCGGCACAGCCCTGGGGAGCAGGGCGGCACTCACCATCCGTCATGGCGCTGCCATTAGGCACGCTTCCCAGATCAACAGTCGGCCCGTCCAGGAAAATTGTCAGCTCACCACCCGAGACAACACCGCCTTTGTTCTCTGTCTGCAGGTTCAGGGTCAGCTGTGTGTTCTCCACTGTTGGACACAAAAAGCAACATGGATGGACAAAAGCAAATGCACACCGAGTTCAGATTCTGTAAGTTATAAGCTCCCACTTCACCGACTCTCGCTTCCCTGGCAACTTTTTTCTACATCTTCAAACTTGTCTTGCGGCACGGAAAAAGGAACGGGAAGGAACATGCCTAATTGTCACCGCTGTATCAGGCTGGTGGGGAAGGCTGTGCTCATTTTTTTCTCAACATTTTATATCGTTAGGTTCACTAGGTAATTTCTACTTTATTTGTTTGCTTATACCTGCAGGACCGTAAGAAAAGAGTAAGAGATACTGACAGCATACAGAGGAAGAAAGCAGTTACAAATAGCATCCCCCCACCCATAGGAAGAGGGGTGGCAAAAAGAATCGAAACAGGTCAGGAGACCCTAAGGAAACGTTATCAGGAGTCATCTCTAGATAAAGGATTTCAGGGACTTACGATTTGGGCTAAAAAGTGTTTTTTAATTTTCAATCCGGAAAATGTTTCACTTTGAAATAAGGCGGAAAAAAGTTTAAAACAACAAAAGTTCAGTACAAGCAAGTCAGCCCCATGATTACACGGTCCTGGGTAAGTCCCACAAGGAGAGACTAGTCAACACCTGGCTCCATCAGTGAGGTGAGAAGGCAGCTCAGAGTCACCCAGCCCCTGGAACACTAGGCAAATTCAGCCCTGTGGGCGAACAAGAAACAGAACTAACTGGCAGGAGGCAGAAGCACCAAACCCTAGGCGGCCTGGAAACTGCTGCTGCACACACACCCCTGACCCCACCCACCAAGCCTGGCCACACTGAATGGCCTCCATCCAGTTACTGCTGAGGACCCAGAGCCTCCAGTTCAGAGCTGTTCAATAATTACCAAGAAAGAGCAGCATTTATGAGGATCTCCAAAGAGTATGCAGCCCTTCCATGCCACCCCACATCTTACAAAGCCAGACCAGGAAAGTGCCACATATTCCAACCTCCTTCCCCACCCACACTACCCATCAAACCGCCACTTCATTTTCTCTCTTTGTTGCTACTGTATTATTATAAGCTGGTTTTCTAGAACAAGGCAGGGTATGTATAAATAACTACCTCCATGAGCATTTCCTAGAGACAACCTCCCCTCACCAAAAAAGTCTGCCCTGCATCTCTCCAAGAAACAGACACAGCCCTTTAAGAACCGAGCAAAAAAAAAACAGTCTCGATCAATTCAAGGATCTACTATAATAAGGTAGAAACCAGATTTCCCTCAGGTTTTCAAGCTCTTGAAGCACCTCTCCCTCCCCTTAACCTTTCTTCCCTGTGATGGATCTCTCCAAATCCTTTTGAGTCAGCTTTCAGTCAGTTTTACTAAGGGGCTTGGTGAGTTCCAAATATTTCCATAAAAGAACACTTGTAATCTGAAAACTAGCTCCTTCAAAAGTCCAAGAGAGGGAAAGAACTGAGGCCTTTCAACCAGCACCACATGCCTGCCGTGCAGATGAGCCACTTTGGAAATGGATCCTCCAGCCCTGGTCTAGCTCTCAGATGACTGCAGCCCAGCCAATGTATCGAGTGCAACCTTGTGGAAGATCCCAGGCCAGACTGCCCAGCTAAGCCGCTCCCAAAACCTGACTCACTGAAACTATGAGGTAATAAATGTTTACTTATTTATTTTTCTAAAGTCAAGGAGCACCTCCCTACTCTATTATACTGAGATCCAGGGTATAAGTCCCTAGCAGGCAGCAAAGCACAGAGGTCGACGGCAGGTACCAGTCAGACAGGCTGCATTCAAATCTCAGTTCTATCTAGTACTATGTGGTACTACACAAATTACTTAACTTGAGCACTGGTCTCTCTACCTTGCAAAATAGAAGCAGTAAGAACACATTGTTCAGGGAACACATGTAATGAATTAAACAGCACCCGGTAAGTTCCCAAGAAACTGTCATTTTTATTATCTCCCTGTTGACTCTCCTGTTTTTAGGCTGAGAAGTCCTGATTTCTCTCAATCTAATTTGTTCATTGTATACTTGCTCTTCTGACCTTTCCAAGCCTTTTTCAGCTTTCGACAACAAACTCCAAGGTCAGCAAAAATCTTCCAAGGTCACCCACAGGCCTATCACAAGGACATATGATCCTCTCATCTTGTATCTAGGACACTTCCTAAAGATGTCCGGCACACCACACTCAGGAACAGGCCGGGATGAGAATTCTAGAAGGGCTCCTTAATTCCCTTCTTGATATCTCAAAGGTCATCACTTTACAAATGGAGTGTGGGTACCTTTCCCCTCCTTTCTGGAAGAATGATAATATTCAACAGGAAGCTGGAAGAGCCCAAGGCCTCTTACTGCTAATTTCAACCTCCTAACAGCCACCCCGCCATGGTCCTCTGACAAAGCCAAGGGCAGAGCCCACATTTTCCTCTCCATGGTCTCAACTCAAAGCTCCAACTCAGCTCTTCTGTCTGGTTTACCTGCTCATCATGTCCAGCAGAGTCATTAGATACATATAGGCTTGGAAGTTACCTTGCAACTCTTAGAGACACATCTGACCTTCAAAAAGAGCCAGTGACAGGAGAGGCTTTTTTTTTTTTCTTTAAACGAAGTTTTTGAGAACAAAACGCTCTACTGTTCTATTTACTTAAAAGAGAAACAGTTCAGAGAGACCTCTATGCATCACTTCGATCATAACCAAGTGATCGAAGGGAGCATCACTAAGAGCAAGACAACCCAACACCCACGTGCTTCCTGACGTGAGACAGGATGAAGTACACAACATCACTTTTAAAGTCTTCTTGCAAAAGCATTTAAGCTGAATCCAATCAAGCCTCTAAACCTCTTTCCCAGTTTACATGAAATAAGGGGATAGAGGAATAACTTCACTGATACCACAAGGAAGCAATCAGACCAACCCAGAATATGGGACATCCATATGGTAACCACTCCAAACTCCTCGAAAAGTCAATGTCATTAAATAAATTGAAAAGGGGAGCGGGGGCAGGCAGGAAGAAGACTCTTTTAGATTTAAAGGAACATAAGTACCAAATGCATTGCGTGAATTTTGATGAAACCTTGGTTTGAAAAATACATTCTTGGGACGATTGGAGAAATTTGCATCCAGACTGGATATTGAATGATGTCTGAAATTACTGTTGATTTTCTTAGGTTCAGTAATGGTACTGTGGCTGTATTTAGGAATGGTCTCATTCTCGGGAGATCCAAGAGTATATTATGATGATTGTCTGCACTTATTCTCAAACTGTTTTGTAGGAGAATAGGCTGAAGTTTTCAGGAGTGACGTGTCATGATGTCTGCAGTTTACCTTCAAATGGTTCAGGAAAAAAAACACACACACACCCATAGGCTCACACATACAGGTAAAACAAATGCAGCAAAATCTTAAGAAGTGTTGGTTCTCGGTGAAGGGCATTTGGGCATTCATTGTGTTATTCTTTTGACTTTTTTGTATGTTGGAAAATTGCAGGATAAAACATTGGGAAGGGGTTGTGTTTTTTTTTTTTAATTGGCACAGCTATTAAAGAATTAAAGCTCTGAGAATAGAACACTCTGTTATTCTCTTAAAAAACAAAAACAAAAAGAACACACCTGGGCCAGGGGAGCACTACAATGCATAATGGGACTAAAGAAACCATTAGCTAATTGAGTGACAGACTTGAGCATACAGGGGAGGCTGAAAGGAGTAAGTATGGCTGGAAAACATATACTGGAATCTGAGCTATAAATAGCAGCATTAGCCACCTCTCCTCTGGGGCCCTCGGGTTTCACTGCAGCAACGCCATCAACTCTACAAAGGGCCTTTCTCTTGCACCAGGTCTTCCCCCGCCTTTTCAGGCACTGCTCAAAAATCAAGAAACGGATGAAAACATGGGTGTAGTAAGTCAAGTTCCAGAACTAGAACCAGATTGAGCGTAGGAGGCTCACCAGCCACCGTCCACCTCATCCGGCCCCGCTCCATCTGTAATCATGCAGTCCACATGTGTGTAGCGAGCACAAACTCTTCTGGTCGGTGAGATTCAACAGGCACAGAACAGACAAAAAGCTGTGCCCTGGGGTGTTTATATTCTAGTTGGGGCAAACAGACACTAGGCAATGTTTTTTGTTTTTAAAGTAAATTGCACAATCTGTTAGTGGCAAATGCAGTAGAAAAAAAAAATGAAAGGAGGGGAAGGGATGAAGAGTGCTAGAGGTGGGAGAAGGGTCTGGGGTGGTGAGAAAGTCTCACCAGGAAAGTGACAATGGAGCAAAGACTTAGAGAAGGATGAGGCAGGGGAGCCACGTAAGTATCTGGAGGAAGGATATTCTAGGCAGAAAGAGAATAAGACACAGAGGCCCCAGATGGGGGCACGCCTGGCAGATCTGAGGAATGGCAGGGAGGTCAGTGTGGCTGGAGTGGATGAGGTAAGAGAGGAGCAGGAGATGAGGGTGGTAGGAAACTGGAAGCTCACAAGGAAGGCCTTGGAGCGCTGGCATGGTCAGTGGCGTTTACTCGGCAGGAGATTGGGAGCCACTGGAGGCTCGTGAGCAAGGAAGGGACGTGACTTCTGTTGTAGTGCAGTCACTCCAGCTGCAGGAGGAGCAAGAGATGAAGCAGACAAGACCAGGGAGGAAGTCACTGCAATACTCCGGGCGCGAGCAGCTGGTAGCTTGGGCCAGGCGATGGCAGTGTCTTCCAGGAGCAGGGTAGCAGAAGGGAGACTCGCCCTTTTCCCCCTTTCCAGCACGTGTTAGGAAAGCCCCATGGCTCCCCACGGAGCACACTGGTCAGTCCCCACAGACCCACCAGGCCCTTGGAATCAAAGCTTTGGGCAAATCATAGGCAGGGGCTGCAGAAAGCACAAACGTAGAGCATGGCTGGGGGAAGTCAGATTCAATTACGACCAAGTGGAACATATATAATGAAAATATTCCGATGGCAAGAGACTTCAGTTCCTCCGAAAAAGCCAAAGTCCTGAGCTCATGCTAACTTCAGCAAATGTCCTTCTTCTCTTCTAAGTACCCACTGGTTACCAATACCTTGTAACGCTACTTTATGGAGGTCAACATACAGCGGTAGGGCTGGAGATTAGAAGCTAGGGGAAAAGAATTAGGAAAATCCTCAAGGACTGTGCCAGGAGATCCCTTTAAAAGCCGGCATACCAGAAGAGACAAGAAGACGTAGCGTGCTTCCTGGTGGAAACACACACCACCTCATTAAAAAGAAAAAAATAAGAACCTGGATCAGATCAAGTCTCTAGACCTAGATCTCAACAGGTATGAGATTACAAGAAACACAGAGGGACAGAGGAACATGTTAAAACACATTTCAGGGACACAAACAGCAAAACCCAATATGTGGGAAACTACAGGCCAAACTGTCCAGTTTCTTCAACAATGAATTGTAAGGGATAAAAAGAGGAAGGAGAACATATTGGTTAAAAGAGACTTAAGAAGAAATTCCCTGGCAGTCCAGTGGTTAGGTCCGAGCTTTCACCGCCAAGGGCCCGGGTTCCATCCCTGGTTGCTGGGGGAGGGAGAGGGACTTAAGAGACTTATCAATCCTGTTTGGATCCTGATTCAAACAAACCAATGGTGGGGGGGAAATAATGTTGAAGACAGCTGGGGAAACGTTAAAAACTCTCTGAATATTTGATGAGATTAAATAATTACCATTAAGCTTCTCAGGTATGAAGCTGGTATCATGGTTATGGTTTTTAAGAGCCCTTATCTTTAAGAGATCCATACTGAAATATTTGTAAATGAAACATGTCTGAGATTTATGTGAAAATAACCCCGTGGAGGGTGGGATGGGAATGGCCACCTGTAGCCCACTGTGGATCTGAGTGATGGGCACATAGGGGTTCATGGACTATTCTTTCTACTTTTGTGTATTTTGACATTTTCCATAATAGCTTTTCTTTTTCAAGCCAGCATACCTAAAGAACAAACAGTGACTGTAAACTAAAAAACTTACACAAATTCAATGTTACATACACATTTTGAAATATGAAAAGGTAGAAAATATACAATCAAGCTGCTTAGGGAGTAGCTCTGATGGTTATTTTCCCTTACTTCAAAGCCTCAGATTTGCAAGTGGCTTCAGGTTAATAATTTCCTATTGGGAAGAGTTGTTACGTGCAACAAGGATGACTAATATTTTTCTAAGACTTACTTTTTCCCTTTCCTGACATGGACTTTTTTTTTGTTTGTTTTTGCGATATGCGGGCCTCTCACTGTTGTGGCCTCTCCCATTGTGGAGCACAGGCTCCGGACGCGCAGGCTCAGCGGCCATGGCTCACGGGCCCAGCCGCCCCGCGGCATGTGGGATCTTCCCGGACCGGGGCACGAACCTGTGTCCCCTGCATCGGCAGGCGGACTCTCAATCACTGCACCACCAGGGAAGCCCCTGACATGGACTTTTTAATATGTTGTTTGCATATGGTACCAATAAGTATAGATAAATAGGGCATGGAAGCTGCCTTCCTCATTCCGACAGAAGAAAAAAAACTACATAAACCACAACTGCCAAACTGTGCCCCTATAATGCAATTCAGTTAAGTCCAGAAGCCCTGCCTGGACAGTTTCGCTGCTGTGTATGAAGGAACTTTCTGCTTTAGAATCTTCTATCATCACTGTCCTTCCCTGCTCTCACACCACCAAAATGTATGTGCATGTATATGCTTATACCGTTTAAGAGAAAAAATATTTTCTTCCTAACTCAGAATACAAATGTAAGGATTTACCTGGAAATTTGAGAAAAACAAAACAGGACACAAAGTAGGATATTTTTAAGGGAGACCAAGTACTCTCCAGCCAAGAGTCTCAGAAGCCCGAGGAAGATGTGATTGATTTGGCCTTAACAGAGCTGTTCGGTGGAACAAACAAACCTCCTCTTCCGGCCTCCTTCTGCCCTCAATCCCATAGGCCCATCAAAAGAAAGTGAAAATAAACAGGGCATTCATTAACAGGTCAGTGTTCATTCTACAAGTAGCTGTGAAACACTGGTGCACAGAGGAACGGAACCTGAGGAAATTCCAGAAGGGCAGAGAGTAAACAGTCTCCTTTCCCTTCCCTGGCTCCCCGTTAACTCAGACACACACAGACTGGAGGCTACCCCAGGTTTAAAGAGAACACTCTTTCACGTTCCCTTCGCAGTAAAGAAAGCCAGAGGCTTCCAGGATTTACTGTTACGATGTCTCTTTGGCTTCCAACCTTAGCCAGAGCCTAACAAGAGAAAGCCTCTTCTACCAAGCTAGCAGCACGTTGTAGACACTGGAATTCTTGTTGGGGTACCAAGGTTGACTCTGCTTCACCCACCTTCCCTCGGCCCCCGACACCCAAGCCTTGGCAGAGTCTTCCCAGAACACACGGTGTAAGGAAGCGTCTACGTTGGCCTTGAAGCTTCTTCTGTAGGTTGCTGCTGGGAATGTATCCTTAATTATCTCCAAATTAAAGTCTTGGCTGGTGCTTCCCTGGTGGTGCAGTGGTTGAGAATCCGCCTGCCAATGCAGGGGACACGGGTTCAAGCTCTGGTCCGGGAAGATCCCACATGCCACGGAGCAACTAAGCCCATGCGCCACAACTACTGAGTCTGCACTCTAGAGCCCACATGCCACAACTACTGAGCCCAGGCACCACAACTACTGAAGCCCGCGCACCTAGAGCCCGTGCTCCGCAACAAGAGAAGCCACCGCAATGAGAAGCCGCACACCACAATGAAGAGTAGCCCCCACTCGCCACAACTAGAGAAAGCCCGCACGCACCAACAAAGACCCAACGCAGCCAAAAATAATTAAATAAATAAAAGTTTAAAGTCTTGGTTGACTGAGTTGCATTAACTCCTCTAAAAATGAAAAGAGCTTCATTTTACAAAGCCAGTTTTTAAACTTTTATTTTTCTCCTTTTTTTCTTGTGCATTCATTCAAGAAGCATTTTCTGGGCATCCTTTATGTGCCTGACACTGTGCTAGAAGCTGGGTTATAATGAAGAAGGAAAATAGACATAGTCTCTGCTTTTAGGAACCTCACAAGTCAGTGGGAGAAACAGAAGTAACTAAATAATGTCACAAAGAAATGTAAAGTTGCAACTGTGAAACAGATTTCATGCAAGAGACCTTATGGTCCCATCAGTGCTGGATATTTGGCCTGGTCAGGGCATCAGGAAAAGTTTCCTGAGGAACTGACAGCTCAACTGTGATCTGAAGTTTCAGGCAAAGAGCTAGCACGTTGCGGGGTGAAGAAGGTTGGTGAAGAAGACCAGTCAGAGAGACAGGAGGAAAGTCAGAAAGGAGTCCTGAGAAAGCAGGAAAGGGTGGGCTCCAAACCATGGATGGAGAGTCTGCCCTTCACACGGGAGGAAGAGGGACGGCTCGCCTCCAACCACAAGAATGATGGAGGAGAGATTAGGCACATGCATCCTCGTTTCGGTACATGACAGATTCGTCAGTCATGATCGTCCTTATTTCTCTTGATTCAGGGTCCCAGTGTTCTACAGTCCAAAACCCTGCAGCTACACATACTTTTCTTTACTTACAAAAAAAAAAAAAAAATGGGGCTTCCCTGGTGGCGCAGTGGTTGAGAGTCCGCCTGCCGATGCAGAGGACGTGGGTTCATGCCCTGGTCCAGGAAGATCCCACACGCCGCGGAGCGGCTGGGCCTGTGAGCCATGGCCGCTAAGCCTGCGCGTCCGGAGCCTGTGCTCCGCAACAGGAGAGGCCACAGCAGTGAGAGGCCCGCGTACCACAAAAAAAAAAAAAAAAAATGCACTGACATAGACACTTCAGAACTGGCTATTCATCTGAGTCATCTATCTAATAAGGTACATTATAGACAAAGAGTCCCTTTTGAATCAACTGAGGGTCCCCTTCATATAGGAAACGAAAAAAAGCCTCATCTGTCTTGGTGAATCTCACTGTTTGTAAAGCTACAGCCTATTTCTAAAGTGATTTTGAGGAAATAAATACAGAAGATCTGGGAAAGTTGCATCTTTAGGATAAACTATCAGTTCACATTAATTACTGTGGCCTTGTCATTAGAGCTCCTCTATCCCAAGGCGGGGGTGGTCCTCATCACCCATTAATTCGGAGGATTCCTAGACTAGGCCCATCTGAGCAGCTCATCCATTCTCTGCGCCCTCAGGGAACCTCGGTGACTATACCACCTCTCCCTGTTGCACAGAATTGAGGACATGTTTGTAAACACAGCAGAGAAAGGGTTCCAATGAACAAACCTCCTTTTCAACGGTCTCAGAATAGTGAAATCCAGGAGCCCAGCTAGAAGAGCACTTTCATGGTTAAGGTTCTGCTTTTAAACAAATCAGCAAAGTGGAGGAATTGGATGAAGGTAGTCAAAAAGTACAAACTTCCAGTTGTAAGATAAATAAGGACCAAGGATGTGATGGACAGCGTGGTGACTACAGTTAACACTGCTGTATGATCTATTGGAAAGATGCAAAGACAGGAAATCCTAAAAGTTCTCATCACAAGAAAAAAAAACCATTTTTTTCCTTTATTCTTTTTGTATCTATCTGAGATGATGAAGGTTAACTAAACTTATTGTGGTAATCACTTCACAATAAAAAAAAATTCCCCCTTTTAAAAAATGGCTTTTGAAAAATTACAAATTTCAAATGAGTGAAATATTATGCCACAATTAAGATTTGGATGGGGCTTCCCTGGTGGCACAGTGGTTGAGAATCTGCCTGCTAATGCAGGGGACACGGGTTCGAGCCCTGGTCTGGGAGGATCCCACATGCCGCGGAGCAACTAGGCCCGTGAGCCACAACTACTGAGCCTGGGCGTCTGGAGCCTGTGCTCCGCAACAAGAGAGGCTGCGATAGTGAGAGGCCGGTGCACCGCGATGAAGAGTGGCCCCCGCTTGCCACAACTAGAGAAAGCCCTTGCACAGAAACGAAGACCCAACACAGCAAAAATAAATAAATTAATTAATAAACTCCTACCCCCAACATCTTAAAAAAAAAAAAAAGATTTGTATTAATGATTATGAAGAGTGAACAACATGGAAAATCATTTACACTACAATGTTAATTAAAAAAAAAACAAGAACATGAAGTTATAAAAAGCACCCTATTATTAAAACCCTGTAAAAATAAGTATGTAAAGGGGCAAAGAAATAAATGAAGCAGAGAAAAACAATAAGTTGTGTTTGAAGAGTCAGATTATGAAATAAAGGTTTCACTTTTTAAATTTCCATTATCTGCACAGTGAATATGTATTTTTTCTCAATTTCCAATATCAGTTACACATGTATACAGAAGTGTTTACAAATGAAATGACATGATGCCTAAGATTTGCTTTCAAATACATCGCCAAAAAGTGGGGGCTAGAGATGAAAGACAACTGGACACGTGCTCCTCATTGTTCAAAGTGGGTAATGGATACAGGATGATTCAGTCATTATATGATTCTCTCTACTTTTATTTATCTTTGAAACTTTCCATAATAAAAAGTTTTTAAATTTCCCCATTTATGCTATATAATATTTGCTCCACAATAAATAACATTAACTTACAATTTTTTAAACAACATGCTTATTATAAAAAATTCAAGCAGAAATTCAAAATATGAAAAAAACAAAAAAGAAATTCAAAATATGATGTAAGCACCCACATTCCAAACCCTTTCCCCATGACATAGGTCACTGTCGTCAACTTTGTATGAAGTCATCAGACTTGAAAACACCAGCACAAAAACACACGTATAAACTACACATGCAAAAGTGAATTCACCCTAGGTCCACAAGTTGTGCCCTTTGACTTGTAAAGTATCCTAAGAATCTTTAAAAATATATACAGAAGCAATCTATCTGTTGAGGAGGGCTTTAGGATTGAGGGAGCAGCATGTTCAAAGGGAATTCAGCCTTTACTACAATGTCCCTGGCCCCAAAAGAATGAATTCATGTAATACACGTGTAAATAAACATTAATCAGTTAATTAGGAGTGGGAGGGAGGGAAGACACAGACATGATATTCTGAGAACTGTGTGCCTTGCTATCCTGTACATAATAAACAGCATCCCCCAGGCCGGGCCTGACGCTAAGGTGAAAATCTCTGCTCTGTACCTGACCGTAGCACTGACCGCACCACGCGTGTAACTGTGGCACTCTCACTCTGATCCAGGATCGCTTTCCCTCCCAACTCACCACTCTCCTACAAGAGTAAGTCTCCTGCTCTAAGAAAAATGCTCCTAGAATCCCAGAAGACCGAAGGCAAAGAGGAAATCATGTACTCCAATGAGCTAAACAAGGTCTGATCTTCGTATGACCCCAGCAGCCGCGGTGTCTCCCCTGAAGAACCTGGGACACTGGACGGGCAGGCAGGCGGGAGCCACTCTCAGGGAAATGGCACAAGAAAGAGGCCCCGTCATCAGATGCAATGTTTCAGGTTTGGTTTTTTTTCTGGCAAGCGGAAGGAAACTGCTCATATCCAGGCAACAGTCTCATTTTCCTATCTCCAGACTTGAGATGTGCTGGGAGTGTAAATGACACGCCAGATCTCATATGTTAAAATGATAACATTTGGTATATATTGGACTAAAGAAAATAGATCATTAAAACGAATTTCCCCTGTTTATTTCTGTTTTCACTTTCTCTAACGTGGCTACTAGAAAACTTTAAATTGTGTCTGTGGCTCACATCACATTTCTACTGGACAGCGCTGCTTGGGCGCCTCCTTCCTGCTGTTTTTGGTCATAATCTTGAGCAGCTGTCTGCCCAGGCCCGGCCAGCCCCGGGGGCCTTCTCTGTGTAACTTGACTGAACTAAGCTTTTTCCTGCCTCCAAGCTTCCTTCAGCCTGGAATGCTTTTCTCCTTGTTGGCCTGGACAATCGCTTGTTATCCTTCTGCACTTCTGGTGTCACTTCCTCAGGGAGGCCTTCCTTGACACCCCCTGACCCCAGTCTAGGTTAAGTCCTGAATGATGTACTCCCAGAGCACCCTGCACTTTCCTCCATCGTATCTGTCACAACTGGAACAGTCTGCACCAGTTATCTGTCCAACGTCTGTCTGCTTTCCTCTCTAGATCCTAAATTCCGAGACTGTCTGCCTTAGTTCACTGCTGCATCTCCGGCATCTAGCCCAGTGCTCAAAGGGATTTACTGTGCAAATGCTGGTAAATAAACTTCACACCCACCCTGCCCCCACCCCCGACTCCACCGCAGGACCCTCTCACAACCCTAAGAAAATGCCCGATAGAAAAGAAGGAAATTTCCTGTTACACAAAACCCGGATCCAACACTGACAAATTCATAAGTCTAAAAAGAAAAAAAAAAAAAAAGAAAGCAAGAAAAGAGGGGAAAATTGACCAAATACTATGGATTAAAATGCAAAAGTTTTCAATATACCATTAGAAAAAGAAAAAGGGGGACAGCCTCGACCAGCGTTCGTGTTTGGAGGGGTGGAATCACTCTTTGTTCAAATAGGCATTCCCACGAGGCTGACGGCCCTCCAAAGCCAGTAAGTTTACAGAACACTCTGGAGGCGGCCTTAAACCCCAGGCCACACTGAGGCAGCCACGTACAGGGGATGGCTTTCCTGACAGAAAGCTTTTCTTCTTTTTTCAAGTGAGGTTTCACAAGGCAGCCTCTCAGCCGGTGACACAGAGAGCAGGTCTGTTTTACCCTGCGTTGCAGGGGCCTGTGTGTTTACTTTCGAGACTCCTGGCTAAAAGGACCTTTTCTTTCGACCAGCTCTCCACTGACACCAAAGCCGCGAGCTGGGCCCAGCTGTAACTTTGAGAAGCTGGGGGTCTGGGGTCGGGGGAGGGGGTGGCTTTTGGCTTCTTCAGAAATTCCTTGAGGTTCTGGCTTGGCCATATCTGCCTGAGGTGCACAATGATGGAAAGCAACACAGAGGGAGCTTTTCAGAGACTATTAAAGATGGTTTTAAATCCCAATGCCTGGCATCTGGTGCCAATCAAGGAAAGAGGAGTCACTGATATAACTGCAACTGGATGGAGGTAAAATGAAACAAAGCCTTACATTTGGAGGCTGGGGACAGATTCTGACTGATACCTCCCCAGAGAGGGCACCCAGCACTACCCTGGTCCTACCTCTGCCTCAGCAGTCAGCCACGACACTGGCCACAAAAACCACAGTCACATAAAAAGATGTTCATCCTCACTAATCTAATTAAATATGTATATTGTATATAGACTAATATCATATTATTACATTACATTGTATAATATCATATTATGTTATATTATATTATATTATTAGTATCTTCTTTGTGTTCTGGGCACAGGAGTGAGGGGATGTACAAGAGTTAACAAAAACCAAAGAGTGCCTGCCCCCATGGAGCTCACATTCTAGTTGTAGAGGCCAATAAGTCAGATAAATAAACAAAAATATATATATACTATACGGGGATACTGCTAAAAAGAAAATAAAGCAGGGAAAGGAATAGGGAATGCTGTGTAGGGAGGAACTGAAATTAAGGTGGTTTGGTCAGGGCCACATGTATGATTCCATTTGTATAAAGTGTCCAGAAAAGGCAAATCTACAGAGACAGGAGGCAGCGTAGTGGTTGCCAGGGGCTGGGCTGGGAACAGGAACTAATGGGAACCAGAGCTAAGTGAGCAGGAGGGATCTTACTGAGGTGGTGGGAAAGTTCACGGTGATGTTGCACACCTTGGTAAAATTAAAAAAAAAAAATCACTGAATTGATCAGGGAAGCCCTCACTGAGGTGACATCTGAGTGGGCTGGAAGGGGGTGAGGGAGAAAGGCAGGAGGACACACAAGGAAGAAATATTTTGGGAAGAAGGTCAGGGTGGTGCAAAGGCCCTGAGGCAAGAGCAGCAGTGGGCTGGAGGAAGAGCACAAAGGCCTGTGGGCAGAAGGCGGTTTGGTGAGGGTGGAGTGATTGAGGTGGGGTAACAGAGAGGTGACAGAAAGATCAGGGAAGGCTTTTTACGCCGTTTGGGAAGGACTTCGGTTTTTAATTTTAGTGAGAAAGGCAACCACTGGAGGAGTGATGTGATTTGACTTATGGGTTGGGTCATTCTGGCTGCTGGGCTCAAAAATGAAGTGTAGGGAGACAAAGGCAGATGATGCTGGGAGACCAGTTAGGAGGCCTTTGCCTCCTGAGTCGAGAAGTGGTGGTGAAGTGGACATGGGTGACGGCAGCTGTCCGGGTGAGAAACAGTCAGTTCCTCGAAGGTATCTCGAAGGTATCTTGAAGGTAACGAGGGCAGGACATGTTGATGGACCGGGTGTGGGTTGTAATAGAAAGAATGGCGTCAAGGAGGACACCCAGGTTTTCAGCCTGAGCAACACCAAATCTCCATCTCCGTTGCCTGAGATGGAAAGCTGATAGCTCAGCTTTTAACATGTTACTTCGAGGATGCTGATTAGACATCTAGAAACACGGTCTCAGGTTGCCCGGAGAAAGGCCCGGGGTGCAAGTCATAGGTGAACGGACCAAATTTAAAGCCGTGAGGCTGGATGACATCGTGAAAGGAAGAGGTATAAATTAACAAGTGGATGCAGGACTAAGCCAACTTGGGGTATCCCAAGGCTTCTGGACCAGTGAGGAGAAAACCAGCAAAGGAGACTGGAAAAGAGTGACTGGAAAGATAGACAGAACACCAGCCAGACGTGGTGTCCTGAAAACCAAGTGAAAAGAGTAGGTCAAGGAGGAGGGATGGATTCCTTGTATCCAGTCTGCAAGGCAAGTGAGTTGGAAGTGAGAACTGACCCTGGATGGAGTCACACGGAGGTGACCGGAGACCTGGTACAGCATTTGCAGCAAGGACAAAAGGTTACCCAGGAGTTCCTCAAGAAGGAAAGGGAGAGGAGAAAAGAAAAGAGATGCAAATTAAAATAACAAAGAGAAATCACTGTCGCAGCCGAACAGACTGGCAGAGGTTAAGACTGGCAATGCCCAGCGCCACTGGGGGAAGGGAAACAAGTACACGTGCACACACACGGTGGGTTGTGTAAACGGGTCCAGTCTTTGCAGCAGACCCAGGCCACAGATATCACAAAACTTGCAGCGTTTTAACCCAGCAATGCATGCCTAGGAATTTACTACCCTAAGGGAAAAAAAGGACAGGAGAACAAAGATATCATTACAAGAATTACAAGAATTTACTGAAAAGTCTTGCTTGTAGTAGTAAAGACGCAGAAACGGCCAACAATAAAAGATCTGTTAAACTATGGTGCATTCATACCAAAAAAATGCTGTTGTAGCCATTAAAAGGATCTAGTTTCATTGAGGTAGAAAAACTGGGTGGAAAAAAAGCAAGTTATAAAGCAATATGTATAGTGAGTTCCCAGTCTGGGGAAAAAGTTAGACACTCACACCTACATATATATATTTTATATATATATATATATATATATATATATATATATATGATTGACATATCCCCAAAAAACTGAGTGGATATATAACAAAATATTAACCGGATTAGCTCTGAATAAAAAAATTTCCATGCACCTTCTCAATTTTGCTGTGAATCCTAAAATTGCTCTAAAAAATTGTCTTTAGGGCTTCCCTGGTGGCGCAGTGGTTGAGAGTCCGCCTGCCGATGCAGGGGACATGGGTTCGTGCCCCAGTCCGGGAAGATCCCATATGCTGCGGAGCGGCTGGGCTGGTGAGCCATGGCCGCTGAGCCTGCGTGTCCGGAGCCTTGCTCTGCAACGGGAGAGGCCACAGCAGTGAGAGGCCCATGTACCGCAAAAAAAATTTAAAAAAATTAAAAATAAATAAATAAAAATTGTCTTTAAAAAATGCAAACATTCAATGGAGTTCATAATAACAGAACAAGATTTGCTAGCTTTGTGGGGGGAAAAAAAAGAATTTCCAGTGATTTTTAACCTTCTCCTTCTTTGGAAGGCAGTATATGCAGAGGTTGCAGACAAAGGCTCTGAGACCAAAAAGACCTGGGTTAAATCCCAACTCTGCCACGACCTACTATGTGATCTTGGGCAAGTTACATAACATCTGTCTATTTCCTCATTAAAGGGGATGGCGGTACAACCTACATTATAGGTATGCAGGAGGATTAAATGGAAAGAATAGATATAGACATAGAGAGATAGATAGAGATCAAGAATTCAGAATAATGCCTGGTACATACTTAGCTCTCACAATGTTCTTTGTCTTTTTTTTCAATAAGTATAAAACAACAATAATAATCAGAAAAATAACAGTAACATTTTCAGTTTTAGGAGCATACGTTGCTTTTAGTATCAGAAAAAATATTAATAGTCAGCCTCCCCCACCACATATCCACATGCTCCATATTCTCAGATACAACCAAGTGTGGATCAAAAATATTCAGGAAAAAAAAATTCCAGAAAATTCCCAAAAGCAAACTTTGAACTTGCTGTGCTCCAGCAATTATTTACAAAGCACTTACATTGTATTGGGTATTACAGGTAATCTAGAGATAATTTAAAGTATACGGGTGTATGTACATAGGTAATATGCAAATACTATGCTATTTTATATAAGGGACTTGAGCATCTGTGGATTGTGGTATGGGGGGTGGGGGGGCACATCCCAGAGATACAATTATACTATTTTCAATCTGGGGAGCAAGAGAGAATTTCTCAGAAATCTTCTGTGAGTATTCCATGAGACTGAAATAACTAGGTCTTAGTGGTTTACCAGGTTCATAAAAGTAACTACTTGGCTATGCAGAACTGGTTTGGCCATTCTCCCATCAGGCCTAATCAAGGCACTGGAGTTTGTAGCTATGCCCTAAATAATAGCTCCCTACCAGCTTACAGGACTGTCACATCCTTCCTTTCACTTTTGTCTCTTGCCCAGCTCCTCCTCATCTGAAGAAACAGTGAATAATTTCTCAAACTTAAATTTAAAATTGTTTTTAACTTAGGAGCAATTTAAAAAAATTTTCTCTCTTCTCCCTCTGACTCAGGTTCCAAGGATCAGAGGTTTATTTCTCTTTCAGTTGAAAAACTGGAAAAACAGTGTGGTGTTTACTTTAAAATAAATGCATGCACTGTCTGTCAGGCCAGCCTCCTTGAAATGCATGGCCCACCCACCAGAACACTCTATCCTCATGGAAGAGGGAGGGAGGTGGTGCAGCCCTCGTGACTAACCTATCTGTTCTTGGAACATAAAGTGCAGTAACTACCCTCTGCTTATAAGATTTTTAAATAAATAGGGAGCTGTTTGCTTTTTCTCCCTCTCTCATTTTTTTTTTTTAATCTGGGAGACACACATGGGGAAAGAAAACAGACACGCATAGAAAACGAAGAGCAGAAGCAAAAAGCTTTTCAAAGGTACTTCATTTTTCACAGTGCTCTGGGTACAGCAATTCTCTAACCACCTCCTGTGCATATAGAAATGAGTAAATATGTGGATGGTGGTGAGAGCCAGGGTTCTCGCGTGGAAAGGAGGAAAGTTAGGAAGAACTCTGTGAGGTTGAATTAGAATTGGAGATTTCAGCATAAACTCATCACCTTGAATATATAGACACAAAATAGATATTTATGTGTGTGTGTGTATACATAAAGTCTCTCAGGAAAAATGAAGGCTCAAGAGCCAAGAAAGTTTTGAAGAAAAGGAGCAGTGAGGGGACTTCCCTGGTGGTCCAGTGGTAAAGAATCCACCTTCCAATGCAGGGGACACAGGTTCAATCCCTGGTCGGGGAACTAAGATCCCACATTCCGCGGGGCAACAAAGCCTGCACGCCAGAGCTCGCGCGCCTCAACAAGAGAGCCCGCATGCCACAAACTACAGAGCCCACACGTTCTGGACCCCCACACACCACAACTAGAGAGAAGCCCGAGTGCAGCAACGAAGAGACAGTGTGCCACAACGAAAGATCTCGCATGCCTCAACGAAGATTCCGCATGCTGCAACTAAGACCCAACGAAGATCCCGCATGCTGCAGCCAAAAAAATTAAAACTAAAAACAAAAAGCAGTGAGAAGAGGTATGTCCAATCTGATACTGGCACTCCATCCAGTGAAAACAGTGACACCGTAAAACCCATAAGGAAAAATACAACTAGATCCTTGGCCTACACCATACACCAAAAAAAACTCCAGATTGATTCAAGGGTTAAACGTTTAAAAACTAAATAAAGAAAACCAGCACAAGTGTTAGTGTAAGGAAGGTATCTAACTGTATTTTTTCCCAAGTGGTAACTCAGTGGTTCTAAGACTTGAACCGGCATCAGAGTGCCTGGAGCATTTGTTAAAACACACATTGCTGGGCCCCATCCCCAGGTTTTCTGATTCTGTAGGACTGGGAGACGGCCTGAGAATTTATGTTTCTAATATGTTTCCAGGTGACGCCTATGCTGCTGATCTGGACACCACACTTTGAAAACCACTGGTCCCAATTTGTTCACCTTTCTTTACTGATTTTAAATGCCACCTTTATCACATAGTAAATTCTATCTATGTTGGAGGATGTTTGGAAAAACATATATGATGGGGACTTGTCAAAAGGATACAGGAACAAGCTTGAAGAGGCACCCACTGGCCAAACCAGGGATAATTTGAGCATCAAAATAATGGCAGTAATAAATTATAACCCATGCATAAAATAAGAATCCATGAGTTGAGACTAATAATACATACCTACATAAAGGAAAAAGAAAAGCTCTTCCTTGCAGCATTATGCCAACTTATAAATGTAGAAGAAATGACTAAATTGGAAAAAAATTTTGCGACCATCAGAATATTAACTGATTCAGACAAAAATTAATGAATGCAAAAACTAGTAGGTGAAGGTGTGATGAGGAACAGATATCTACATAGTCTCAAAGTATGGTATCTCCCCATAGAAAACTTCTTAGTTATAAAGAGAAAATAGTCATTTTACAGTGGAGAACCTGGCAGACACAACCCTAACCCAATGGTCAAAGTTCACATCATCAATAATGAAACAAGCTGAGTTGTGTGCCCCCTGATCTGACACTCTGAGAAGGACGCTTCTGGAATGCTCCTGCCAAAAATGTGTAGTACTCTGAATCCAAACTGAGGAGATTCTACAAAAAGACAGCCTGAACTCTTTAACCATGACAGTGTCATCAAAGACAAAAATAGGCTGAGGAACTAACCCCAGATTTAAGGACAACCAAATGTAATGCACAATCTTGCATGGGATCCTGGAAATCACCTGAAGTGCATTTTTGCAACAATTAGAAAATACGAATTATATAACAATACTGTAAAAATGTTAGATTTCTTGATTCGGTTCATTTATAGTGGTTAGGCAAGAAAATATCCTTCTTAGGAAATACACAGTTAAATATTCAGGGACAAAGATGTATAAGATTTATAACTTAAAATGATTCAGCAAATCACCATACATGCATATACAGACATACAGATGATGTTAAGGCAAATGCATCAAAATATCACCACATGGATGAAGAGTATAGGGGAGTTTTTTGTCCTAGCCTTGTAACTTGTCTCTGAATTTGAAATTATTTTAAAATAAAGAAGTTTGGATTTTTTTTTTAATCTACTTCAAGCCATATTTCCCTCCTTGAAAGCAGGACAATCTGGTAGTGCCAAGGTCTGCAGCGTTGTTGAGTCCAACTACCAGAGAGGAGAGCTACAAGAGAAAAGTGGGTCTCAGCTCCTATCTGCTACCAAGCTAGAAAGAAATGAAGATCATCCAGTGGGCAGGTATGGATGAAACATATGCTGGTGACTACTGGGGAATAGGGATTATGTTTGAAAATGCCTCTAATAAAAAGGTTTTTAAAAATCGGTATTCAGGGTACTTCCCTGGTGGCCCAGTGGCTAAGACTCCGTGCTCCCAATGGATGGGGCTGGGGTTCGATCCCTGGTCAGGGAACTAGATCCCACCTGCCACAACTAAGAGTTCACACGCCGCAACTAAAGATTTTGCAGGCAGCAACGAAGATCCCACGTGCTGCAACTAAGACCCAGTGCAGACAAAAAAATAAATAAATAAATAAAATTTAAATTGGTATTCATTCAATTTTTAAAAAAATAAATTTTATTATTATTTTTCTTTTTATTTTTTAAAGCATTGGTTCTTGCTTTGGGGACTTAACATTTTTTTTAAGATTTATTTATTTATTTATTTATTTTTTGTGGTACGCGGGCCTCTCACTGTTGTGGCCTCTCCTGTTGCGGAGCACAGGCTCCGGACACTCAGGCTCAGCGGCCATGGCTCACGGGCCCAGCCGCTCCACAGCATGTGGGATCCTCCCGGACCGGGGCACAGACCCATGTCCCCTGCAACGGCAGGCGGACTCTCAACCACTGCGCCACCAGGGAAGCCCTTATTTTTATTTTTATTTTATTTATTTATTCTTTATTTTTTGGCTGCGTCGGGTCTTAGGTGCGGTACACAGGATCTTCATTGCAGCATGCGGGATTTTTTGTTGCAGCTCGCGGGCTTGTCTCTAGTTGTGGCATGTGGGTTTTCTCTCTCTAGTTGTGGTGCATGGCCTCTGTAGTTTGCAGCATGCAGGCCCTCTAGTTGTGGCATGCAGGCTCAGTAGTTGTGGCGCGTGGGCTTAGTTGCCCCACAGCATGTGGGATCTTAGTTCCCCGACCAGAGATCGAACCCCTGTTCCCTGCATTGGAAGGCAGATTCTTTACCACTGGACCACCAGGGAAGTCCCCAAAAAATAAATTAAAAAAAAAAAAGCAATAGTCAAACTCAAAAGCTGGCTTCCACACAGAGATGACTAGAACCATCCTTAAGAGCCAAACCAGGACTTTTGGTCAAGCCCTCTGTGCAGCCACAGCCAGGTCAATGTCCCTGCGGAGTCAGACAAGGCTGACCATTACGTAACTGCCAGACTTGAGTAAAACCATCCACTGCAGCATCCCTCGGCCAGGGGGAGGCAGGAAACATCAGCTGGGTCTCCCAGTCAACCTCCAAGTCCACCCAGGGGAAAACAAGGGAGCAAATGAAAGAATGAATTATGTCCCATGGAGCAGAAAAACACCAGGTGGAGCAACCACTACCCATCACTCCCTTTCCCAGGAAAAGTGGTTTCAGGAAGACCCGGCCACAATGAGAGGAGTCACCTCACCTACTGTAACCCACTACCCTATGAAACCGTATTCATACTTAGACACCACTCTGGAAACATTTCCCGTCCAGCAGCTCCCCAAGGAGAGCAGGCTCCAAGACCATGGTGCTGAAAAATGTCTCATGTTAATAATGGCCTCCCCACTCCACACCCGCAAAGCTTTTGCATTTGTCCAGTCTTAGAACTCTCTCTTGGAACAACCTCAGGGCTGCCTCCCATTTAGGCAAGGAGGTCCCATATCAGGAAACTGGGTCTCTGATGTCCACCTCTGGGATTTGTACCTCCCAATCTTTGGGAAGGAAAGTATCAGAGGAGACAGAATAATAACTACCATTACTACTACTACTACTACTATAGTACGAACATGTGTCACATACTGTTGTTAGCTCACTTAATCTCAAAACAATATTTTACAGACAAGGAAACAGAAGCACTGAGAAGTTAAGTGTCTGATGTACAAAGCTGGTGGAATCAGGATTCAAACCCCGGGAGTCCGACTCCAGAGTCTACATGTTCTTAACCACTTCTCTACATGACAGATTTGCAATCATCAGAAACAGCCTTGCTCTGTACAGAAGGCTTTAGGAAACACAGCCAGAATGTTATCTATATTGTCATCCTAGATTTGTTTTTCTAAGAAAAAGCAGCCCACTGCCCAAATTTTCCATCAGATTCGGATCTGATGTGCCTCACTATTCAACCCAGCCACACGCTCAAAGTCCTAAGGTTGGCGTCAGCAAGAGCAGTAGAAGCTGCAGCCACTGCCACAAGCAACACAGCCCCTGGGAGCCACAGGAAACATCCTCCTGAATCACTCTGGGCTCAAAGAGAAAATCACAGGAGCAATTACAAAAAAGGGGCAGAGCACAGCAAAATGTAGGGGATGGCAAATTGGTTCTCCACCAGCCAGTCTCTACTAAAGCTCAACATACACCCACCCTATGAAACAAGTCCCCAAGATAGAGAGAGAGAGATAGACACATAGATAGATTTAACAGAAGTGTATGTCTGTGTCTTCCAAAATACATGGATAAGAATGTTCACAGCAGCTTTGCTCATGATGGCTAAAAACTGGAACTAACCCAAATGTCTACCAACAGGAGATGAGACAAATAAATTGTGGTATATTCATACAATAGGATACCATACCCCAGTAAAAAAAACAAACTCTCATTACATGCAAAAGCACAGATGAATTTCACAGATATAATGAAGAGCCAGGCATGAGAAAACATATTGATTTCACTGATACAAAATTCAAGAATAGGCAAAACTAATCAATAGTGATCAATAGTGATAAAATTCAGAACAGCTGTTATCTCAGGGCAGGGCAAGCAAGGGACATGGGGAAATTTCTGGGGTTCTGGGAATGTTCTATGTCTTGATCTGAGTGGTGATTACACAGATGTGAACACATGTAAATATTCATTGAGCTGTCTCACTTAATTAAGATTTGTGCACTTTTCTTTAACAGAAAAAATTTTGAATACCAAGTGGGGTAAAAATCAAAGACAAATTTAAAGCAAGAATGTTTTTATTATTAAATAAGACAGGACAAAAATAAATGCACTAAGCTTTCAACTCAAAAAGCTATAAATGAAAAAAAAAGCTATAAATGACTGACTTGAATAAATAAAGCAAAAAGATGAAAAAGGTTAACAAAGTTAAAAATAGAAATTAACATTAGAAAACATGGTATAATTGATAAATAAGTCCAAGTAGTTGTCCTGTAAAAAATAAATTAAAAGCCAAAAGTTAAAACAAAAATGTTTATGCCAGTCAAGAAAAAAAAATGGGGAAAAAACACACAAATACCAACATTTTTAAATGAGAAAAATTAGAAACATTTAAAAAAATGAGAATGCTATCTCAAATCTTTATAGTAATAATTTGAATATCTCATGAAACAGTTTTCTCAGAAAATATGAATTAACAAAATTGACACAAGATAAATCAGAAAAGCTGAACAAACCAATCATTATGGGGAAAAAACTGAAAAAGTCATCAAAGAATTATTTCAGAGAAAGCTGCCAGACCTAGTTGGTTTTATGGGTGAGCTCTTTCCTGCACTCATGGAACAGATAATTCCCATGTTATAGAGTCTATTCCAGAAGTTGGAAAGCACTTCAATTTACTTTATAAAATTAGCCTAGCCTTGATTCCAAAGCTGACAAAAATAGTACAAAACTACAAACAAATGTCACTTATGAATTAGATGGAAAATCCCCAAATAAAATATGAACATGTAATTCTAAAAAATTTTTCAAGGAATAATCTACCATGAGCAATTAGGTATATTCTAGAAATTCTAAGGTTGTTACTACAAGAAAATTAATATAATACATTGAAAGGAGAAACATCATATAATTATCCCAATGGTTGCTTAAAAGCTATTTGCTGCATGCTGCAACTAAAAGATATCGCATGCCACAACTAAGACCCGATGCAGCCAAATTAATAAATAAGTAAATATTTTTAAAAAGATAAAATAAAAACTATTTGCTCAAAATTCAACCCTTATCCTGATTTTTTTAAAAAGACAACAATGATTAGTAAACCAAGAAGACAGGTTACCAACTAATACCCAACCTGACACCTAAAGAAGTCACTATAAGCTTGGTTATTAGGGGAGAATGCCCACTCCATCACCACTAAAACAGGAAGTTGTATACAAAGCAACTAACAAAGAAAAAGAAGTAAAATTATCTCCTAAGATGATCAAAATTATAGATCTTAGAAACCACATAAACGTCTACCAAGAAAATCCAAAAGAAACTGTTGAAAACCTATACTAAGAATTCAGCAAGTGACTGATTATATAAAAGAAAATACAGAAACTAATAGTTATATACCAACAACACTAAGTTAGAAGACATAATAGAAAAAGATCCCACTGAAAATAATATCAAAGCTTCTTTAAAAACTAAAAGAATCTATCTGAAGATAACTTCAAAATGATTTGAGTGAATTTAGAGACATTCCATGTTCCTGGTATGAAAATTCTCCATAAAGAAACTCTACATATGATAGATTCCAAAAAAATCTCAAGGGATTGGGGGTAGGAGAATAGGAAGAGGGGAGAACCTGACAAAATAATTTAAAATTCATGTGATGGTGTCATCCATGCAAAGAAAAGAGGCAGGAAGATTTTGAAAACAAGAGAAACTTGAACTGTCAGATATTAAAAACATAACATAATGTTATACTAGCTGAGACAGAGTGATTTGAAAAGGCTGATAAAAAACAACAATGAATGGAAAGTCCCCAAATAGGCCAAAATATACATATGTTTTTAATATATGCTTAAGGTAGCAACTCAGATCACTGGGGATATAGATAGGTTATTTAATAAGTAGTGCTAAAGTAATCGGTTAACTATTTAGGAAAAATTAAATTAGATCCCTACTCACACTGTACACAAAAATAAATTCATTTGGATGAAGAATTAAATTAAAAAAATAAAATCACAATGAACTAGGGGAAAATAGAGGTGATCATTTACCTGATCTCAGAATAAAGGAAAGCCTTCCAAAACATAAAAGAAAAGGCTGAAAATATAAAAGGTAACAGACTTGACTACAGAAAGTTTAAAACATCTGTATGGAAAAAAGAAAAAAAAAAGCCTGAAAAATTAAAATGCAAATGAAAAACTGGGAAAACACAAATTACAAGACAAAGAATAACAGCCTTAACATATAAAGAGCTCTCTCAAAACCAAAAGAGAAAAATGTACATTTCAGTGTAAAAATGAGCAAAGGACATTAATAAGGCAATAAACACACTTCTAAAAACATTCAGTCTCCTTGAGTAAATTACAGCTTTAAAAAAGGTGGAGTGGAGGTGGGGGGGACTTCAAAGACATAACCACCAAATGCAATGAGGGGACGTTGCCCAAATCCAGGTTGGGGCAAACCAACTGTAAAACAACACTTTGAGATAGATGGTGAAATCGAATATGAACTGGGTATTAGGTGATAATGAGGAATTCATGTAAATATTGCCAGGTGTGATAATGGTACAGTAATTATGTAAAACAATCCCTTTTTTAATGAGATGCATGCTGAACAATCTAGGATAAAAGGTTGAAACACCTGTAATTTACTTTAAATACTGCAACCAAAAAGAAATAAATGAAGCAGGGCTTCCCTGGTGGCGCAGTGGTTGAGAGTCCGCCTGCCGATGCAGGGGATACAGGTTTGTGCCCTGGTCCCGGGGGGGAGAGGCCGCAACGGGAGAGGGCACAACAGTGAGAGGCCCGCGTACCGCAAAAAAAAAAAAAAAAAAGAAATAGATGAAGCAAATCTGACAAAATATTAATTATAAAATACGCTAAAAAAATATATATATATATATTTTATATATATATATATATTTTTTGACAAATAAATCCAATAAATGCCAAAGTGCAATAGAAACCAGCCATCTCGGCTACAGCTGATGGAAGGATAAATGGGTAGAACTTTTCTGGAGGGTAATCTGGCAATATGTGTCCAAAACCTTGAAAAATGTTTAAATCCAGCAAGTCTATGTTCAATAATTTAATACACATTTTTTTTTTTTTTTTTTTTTTTTTTTTTTTTGCGGTACGCGGGCCTCTCACTGTTGTGGCCACTCCCGTTGCAGAGCACAGGCTCCGGACGCGCAGGCTCAGCGGCCATGGCTCACGGGCCCAGCCGCTCCGCGGCATGTGGGATCTTCCCAGACCGGGGCACGAACCCGTATCCCCTGCATCGGCAGGCGGACTCTCAACCACTGCGCCACCAGGGAAGCCCAATACACATTTTTAACAATTGGTACAAAGATTTGTAAACTTATAAGTTTATCAAAATAGCATTATTTGTGACTGTGTAATACTGAAAACTACCCAAATGTTCAACCTTAAATTTTCACACGGCCATCTGATAAGACTACTACCAGACAGTCATCAAAAACTGACTTTTGAGGAACAATTAAATATTTTATGGTACAACAGCTATGGAAAACAGTATGGCGGTTCCTCAAAAAATTAAAATAGAATTACCATGTGATGCAGCTATTCTACTTCTGAATATATATCCAAAAGAATTGAAAGCAGGGACTTGAAGAGATATTTGGACACCCATGTTCACAACAGCACTGTTCACTACAGGCAAAAAGTAGAAGCAACCCAAATATCCTTGGATGGATTAATGGATCAACAAAATGCGGCATACAATGGAATATTATTCGGCATTAAAAAGGTGATTCTGGGGACTTCCCTGGTGGCACAGTGGTTAAGAATCCGCCTGCCAATGCAAGGGACACGGGTTTGAGCCCTTGTCTGGGAAGATCCCACATGCCGCAGAGCAACTAAGCCCATGCGCCACAACTACTGAGGCTACGCTCTAGAGCCCAAGAGCCACAACTACTGAGCCCACGTGCCACAACTACTGAAGCCCGCGCGCCTAGAGCCCGTGCTCTGCAACAAGAGAAGCCACCACAATGAGAAGCCCACGCACCGCAACAAAGACCCAATGCAGCCATAAATAAATAAATAAATAGATGGATAGATAGATAGATAGATATTTTTTTTTTTTTTTTTTTTTTTTGCTTTATCACAAATTTAATCAGTTATATGTATACATATGTTCCCATATCCCCTCCCTTTTGCGTCTCCCTCCCACCCTCCCTATCCCACCCCTCCAGGCGGTCACAAAGCACCGAGCTGATCTCCCTGTGCTATGCGGCTGCTTCCCACTAGCTATCTACCTTACGTTTGGTAGTGTATATATGTCCATGCCGCTCTTTCACTTTGTCACAGCTTACCCTTCCCCCTCCCCATATCCTCAAGTCCATTCTCTAGTAGGTCTGTGTCTTTATTCCTGTCTTACCCCTATGTTCTTCATGACCTTTTTTTTTCTTAAATTCCATATATATGTGTCAGCATACAGTATTTGTCTTTCTCTTTCTGACTTACTTCACTCTGTATGACAGACTCTAGGTCCATCCACCTCATTACAAATAGTTCAATTTCATTTCTTTTTATGGCTGAGTAATATTCCATTGTATGTATGTGCCACATCTTCTTTACCCATTCATCCGATGATGGACACTTAGGTTGTTTCCATCTCCGGGCTATTGTAAATAGGGCTGCTATGAACATTTTGGTACATGTCTCTTTTTGAATTATGGTTTTCTCAGGGTATATGCCCAGTAGTGGGATTGCAGGGTCATATGGTAGTTCTATTTGTAGTTTTTTAAGGAACCTCCATACCGTTCTCCATAGTGGCTGTACCAATTCACATTCCCACCAGCAGTGCAAGAGTGTTCCCTTTTTTCCACACCCTCTCCAGCATTTATTGTTTCTAGATTTTTTGATGATGGCCATTCTGACTGGCGTGAGATGATATCTCATTGTAGTTTTGATTTGCATTTCTCTAATTAGTAAAGATGTTGAGCATCCTTTCATGTGTTTGTTGGCAGTCTGTATATCTTCTGTGGAGAAATGTCTATTTAGGTCTTCTGCCCATTTTTGGATTGGGTTGTTTGTTTTTTTGTTATTGAGCTGCATGAGCTGCTTATAAATTTTGGAGATTAATCCTTTGTCAGTTGCTTCATTTGCAAATATTTTCTCCCATTCTGAGGGTTGTCTTTTGGTCTTGTTTATGGTTTCCTTTGCTGTGCAAAAGCTTTTAAGTTTCATTAGGTCCCATGTGTTTATTTTTGTCTTTATTTCCATTTCTCTAGGAGGTGGGTCAAAAAGGATCTTGCTGTGATTTATGTCATAGAGTGTTCTGCCTATGTTTTCCTCTAAGAGTTTGATAGTGTCTGGCCTTACATTTAGGTCTTTAATCCATTTTGAGCTTATTTTTGTGTATGGTGTTAGGGAGTGATCGAATCTCATACTTTTACATGTCCCTGTCCAGTTTTCCCAACACCACTTATTGAAGAGACTGTCCTTTCTCCACTGTACATTCCTGCCTCCTTTATCAAAGATAAGGTGACCATATGTCCGTGGGTTTATCTCTGGGCTTTCTATCCTGTTCCATTGATCTATCTTTCTGTTTCTGTGCCAGTACCATACTGTCTTGATTACTGCAGCTTTGTAGTATAGTCTGAAGTCAGGGAGCCTGATTCCTCCAGCTCCATTTTTCGTTCTCAAGATTGCTTTGGCTATTCGGGGTCTTTTGTGTTTCCATACAAATTGTGAAATTTTTTGTTCTAGTTCTGTGAAAAATGCCAGTGGTATTTTGATAGGGATTGCATTGAATCTGTAGATTGCTTTGGGTAGTAGAGTCATTTTCACAATGTTGATTCTTCCAATCCAAGAACATGGTACATCTCTCCATCTATTTGTATCATCTTTAATTTCTTTCATCAGTGTCTTATAATTTTCTGCATACAGGTCTTTTGTCTCCTTAGGTAGGTTTATTCCTAGATATTTTATTCTTTTTGTTGCAATGGTAAATGGGAGTGTTTCCTTGATTTCACTTTCAGATTTTTCATCATTAGTATATAGGAATGCCAGAGATTTCTGTGCATTAATTTTGTATCCTGCAACTTTACCAAATTCATTGATGAGCTCTAGTAGTTTTCTGGTAGCATCTTTAGGATTCTCTATGTATAGTATCATGTCATCTGCAAACAGTGACAGCTTTACTTCTTCTTTTCCAATTTGGATTCCTTTTATTTGCTTTTCTTCTCTGATTGCTGTGGCTAAAACTTCCAAAACTATGTTGAATAAGAGTGGTGAGAGTGGGCAACCTTGTCTTGTTCCTGATCTTAGTGGAAATGGTTTCAGTTTTTCACCATTGAGGACGATGCTGGCTGTGGGTTTGTCATATATGGCCTTTATTATGTTGAGGAAAGTTCCCTCTATGCCTACTTTCTGCAGGGTTTTTATCATGAATGGGTGTTGAATTTTGTCGAAAGCTTTCTCTGCATCTATTGAGATGATCATATGGTTTTTCTCCTTCAATTTGTTAATATGGTGTATCACGTTGATTGATTTGCGTATATTGAAGAATCCTTGCATTCCTGGGATAAACCCCACTTGATCATGGTGTATGATCCTTTTAATGTGCTGTTGGATTCTGTTTGCTAGTATTTTGTTGAGGATTTTTGCATCTATGTTCATCAGTGATATTGGCCTGTAGTTTTCTTTCTTTGTGACATCCTTGTCTGGTTTTGGTATCAAGGTGATGGTGGCCTCGTAGAATGAGTTTGGGAGTGTTCCTCCCTCTGCTATATTTTGGAAGAGTTTGAGAAGGATAGGCGTTAGCTCTTCTCTAAATGCTTGATAGAATTCGCCTGTGAAGCCATCTGGTCCTGGGCTTTTGTTTGTTGGAAGATTTTTTATCACAGTTTCAATTTCAGTGCTTGTGATTGGTCTGTTCATATGTTCTATTTCTTCCTGATTCAGTCTTGGCAGGTTGTGCATTTCTAAGAATTTGTCCATTTCTTCCAGGTTGTCCATTTTATTGGCATAGAGTTGCTTATAGTAATCTCTCACGATCTTTCGTATTTCTGCAGTGTCAGTTGTTACTTCTCCTTTTTCATTTCTAATTCTATTGATTTGAGTCTTCTCCCTTTTTTTCTTGATGAGTCTGGCTAATGGTTTATCAATTTTGTTTATCTTCTCAAAGAACCAGCTTTTAGTTTTATTGATCTTTGCTATTGTTTCCTTCATTTCTTTTTCATTTATTTCTGATCTGATTTTTATGATTTCTTTCCTTCTGCTAACTTTGGGATGTTTTTGTTCTTCTTTCTCTAATTGCTTTAGGTGCAAGGTTAGGTTGTTTAGTCGAGATATTTCCTGTTTCTTAAGGTGGGATTGTATTGCTATAAACTTCCCTCTTAGAACTGCTTTTGCTGCATCCCATAGGTTTTGGGTCGTCGTGTCTCCATTGTCATTTGTTTCTAGGTATTTTTTTATTTCCTCTTTGATTTCTTCAGTGATCACTTCGTTATTAAGTAATGTATTGTTTAGCCTCCATGTGTTTGTATTTTTTATAGCTCTTTTCCTGTAATTGATATCTAGTCTCATAGCATTGTGGTCAGAAAAGATACTTGATACAATTTCAATTTTCTTAAATTTACCAAGGCTTGATTTGTGACCCAAGATATGATCTATCCTGGAGAATGTTCCATGAGCACTTGAGAAAAATGTGTATTCTGTTGTTTTTGGATGGAATGTCCTATAAATATCAATTAAGTCCATCTTGTTTAATGTATCATTTAAAGCTTGTGTTTCCTTATTTATTTTCATTTTGGATGATCTGTCCATTGGTGAAAGTGGGGTGTTAAAGTCCCCTACTATGATTGTGTTACTGTCGATTTCTCCTTTTATGGCTGTTAGTGTTTGCCTTATGTATTGAGGTGCTCCTATGTTGGGTGCATAAATATTTACAATTGTTATATCTTCTTCTTGGATCGATCCCTTGATCATTATGTAGTGTCCTTCTTTGTCTCTTCTAGTAGTCTTTATTTTAAAGTCTATTTTGTCTGATATGAGAATTGCTACTCCAGCTTTCTTTTGGTTTCCATTTGCATGGAATATCTTTTTCCATCCCCTTACTTTCAGTCTGTATGTGTCTCTAGGTCTGAAGTGGGTCTCTTGTAGACAGCATATATATGGGTCTTGTTTTTGTATCCATTCAGCCAATCTGTGTCTTTTGGTGGGAGCGTTTAGTCCATTTACATTTAAGGTAATTATCGATATGTATGTTCCTATTCCCATTTTCTTAATTGTTTTGGGTTCGTTATTGTAGGTCTTTTCCTTCTGTTGTGTTTCTTGCCTAGAGAAGTTCCTTTAGCATTTGTTGTAAAGCTGGTTTGGTGGTGCTGAACTCTCTCAGCTTTTGCTTGTCTGTAAAGGTTTTAATTTCTCCATCAAATCTGAATGAGATCCTTGCTGGGTAGAGTAATCTTGGTTGCAGGTTTCTCTCCTTCATCACTTTAATTATGTCCTGCCACTCCCTTCTGGCTTGTAGAGTTTCTGCTGAGAGATCAGCTGTTATCCTGATGGGGATTCCCTTGTGTGTTATTTGTTGTTTTTGCCTTGCTGCTTTTAATATGATTTCTTTGTGTTTAATTTTTGACAGTTTGATTAATATGTGTCTTGGCGTATTTCTCCTTGGATTTATTCTGTATGGGACTCTCTGTGCTTCTTGGACTTGATTAACTATTTCCTTTCCCATATTAGGGAAGTTTTCAACTATAATCTCTTCAAATATTTTCTCAGTCCCTTTCTTTTTCTCTTCTTCTTCTGGAACCCCTATAATTCGAATGTTGGTGCGTTTAATGTTGTCCCAGAGGTCTCTGAGACTGTCCTCTGTTCTTTTCATTCTTTTCTCTTTATTTTGCTCTGCATTAGTTATTTCCACTATTTTATCTTCCACCTCACTTATCCGTTCTTCTGCCTCAGTTATTCTGCTATTGATCCCATCTAGAGTATTTTTCATTTCATTTATTGTGTTTTTAATCGATGCTTGATTCATCTTTAGTTCTACTAGGTCCTTGTTAACTGTTTCTTGCATTTTGTCTATTCTATTTCCAAGATTTTGGATCATCTTTACTATCATTATTCTGAATTCTTTTTCAGATAGACTGCCTATTACCTCTTCATTTGTTAGGTCTGGTGGGTTTTTATCTTGCTCCTTCTCCTGCTGTGTGTTTTTCTGTCTTCTCATTTTGCTTATGTTACTGTGTTTGGGGTCTCCTTTTTGCCGGCTGCAGGTTCGTAGTTCCTGTTGTTTTTGGTGTCTGTCCCCAGTGGCTAAGGTTGGTTTAGTGGGTTGTGTAGGTTTCCTGGTCGAGGGGACTAGTGCCTGTGTTCTGGTGGATGAGGCTGGATCTTGTCTTTCTGGTGGGCAGGTCCACGTCTGGTGGTGTGTTTTGGGGTGTCTGCAGACTTTTTATGATTTTAGGCCACCTCTCTGCTAATGGGTGGCGTTGTGTTCCTGTCTTGCTAGTTGTTTGGCATAGGGTGTCCAGCACTGTAGCTTGCTGGTCGTTGAGTGAAGCTGGGTGCTGGTGTTGAGATGGAGATCTCTGGAAGATTTTCGCCGTTTGATATTATGTGGAGCTGGGAGGTCTCTTGTGGACCAGTGTCCTGAAGTTGGCTCTCCCACCTCAGAGGCACAGTACTGACTCCTGGCTCCTCAATTTGGGATGATTTGTTGTCTATTCATGTATTCCACAGATGCAGGGTACATCAAGTTGATTGTGGAGCTTTAATCCGCTGCTTCTGAGGCTGCTGGGAGAGGTTTCCCTTTCTCTTCTTTGTTCTCACAGCTCCCGGGTCTCAGCTTTGGATTTGGCCCCGCCTCTGCGTGTAGGTCGCCGGAGGGCGTCTGTTCTTCGCTCAGACAGGAAAGGGTTAAAGGAGCAGCCTCTTCGGGAACTCTGGCTCACTCAGGCCGGGCGGGAGGGAGGGGCACGGAGTGCGGGGCGAGCCTGCAGCGGCAGAGGTCGGCGTGACGTTGCACCAGCCCGAGGCGCGCCGTGCGTTCTCCCAGGGAAGCCGCCCCTGGATCCCGGGACCCCGGCAGTGGCGGGCTGCTCAGGCTCCCGGAAGGGCGGTGTGGACAGTGACCTGCGCTCGCACACGGGCTTCTTGGCGGCGGCAGCAGCAGCCCCAGCGTCCCACGCCCGTCACTGGGCTCCGCGCTTTCAGTCGCGACTCGCGCCCGTCTGTGGAGCCCCTTTAAGCAGCGCTCTTAATCCCCTCTCCTCGCGCAGCAGGAAACCAAGAGGGAAGAACAAGTCTCTTGCCTCTTCGGCAGCTCCAGAGTTTTCCCGGACTCCCTCCCGGCTAGCTGTGGCACATTAGCCCCCTTCAGGCTGAGTTCTCGCCGCCAGCCCCAGTCCTCTCCCTGCGCTCTGACCGAAGCCCAAGCCTCAGCTTCCAGCGCCGCCCGCCCCGGCGGGCGAGCAGACAAGCCTCTCGGGCTGGTGAGTGCCGCTCGGCACCGATCCTCTGTGCGGGAATCTCTCCGCTTTGCCCTACCCAGGTATGTGGGGAGTTTCTTGCCTTTTGGGAGGTCTGGGGTCTTCTGCCAGCGTTCAGTAGGTGTTCTGTAGGAGTTGTTCCACGTGTAGCTGTATTTCTGGTGTATCCGTGAGGAGGAAGGTGATCTCCGCGTCTTACTCTTCCGCCATCTTACCCGGAAGTCTCGATAGATATTTTTTAAAAGGTGATTCTGGGAATTCCCCGGTGGTCCAGCGGTTAGGACTCCGTGCTTTCCCTGCTGAGGACCCAGGTTCAATCCCTGGTCAGGTAACTAAGATCCCACAAGCCGTGCAGTGTGGCCAAAATAAAATAAAATAAAATTTAAAAAGAAAGAAAAAAAAGGTGATTCTGATACGTACCACGTGAAAGAGGCTTAAGGACATTATGCTGAGTGAAAGAAGCCAGACACAAAAGGGTAAATACTGTATGATGCCACTCATATGCAGTACCTAAGTAAGCAGATTCATAGGGACAGAGAGTTGAATGGTGTGGGTTGAGAGAAGGGAGGGAGTTACTGTTTAATGGGCACAGAGTTTGCGTTTAGCAAGATGAAAAGTCCTGGAGATGGATGGAGGTGATGGTTTCAGAATCCTGTCAATGTACTTAATGCCACTGAACTGTACATTTAAAAATGGTTAAGACGGTAAGTTTTACGTTATGTGTTTTTTTTATCACAATTAAAAATAAAGGTATAGTAATACATTTTAAAGAGAAAATGCATGTTGCAAAATAATAAGTTCATGTATGATCTCAATTTTGTTTCACTGATGTCTTAAATATTAATACACTGCACACAGGGAAAAAAAGCTCAGAAAGGCATATATCAAAATGTTAACAATAATTATCACTAGGTACTGTGCTTCCAGGAGAATTTTATTTTCTTTGTGTGTCTGTGTGCTTTGTGTGATTCCCAATTTTTCAACCATTACTTTTGTAATTGAAAGCAAAAGTATGCCAACTGGACAAATGAAAAAGGAGAGAAAAGGACACTCATGTCACTTGCTGATCCTAATGTGAGAATGCCCACAAGTCTATTTCTAAATGATATAGTAAATATAATCCTCCTTGAGAATCAAATTATAAAAGGCAGGCTAGCATTTGGGAAAATAAAGACCGACTCAGAAGACAGAGCAGCGGGGTGTTCCCTGCAGAATTAGGATAGAGGCAGATCCTCATTTCAGACGATTCCCGAGTCCAGAGTGGGTTCAACACATCAATGTGTGCCCGGCAGAAAGGAAAAGACCGGGGGAGCCTCACACACCACTCAAGAGGCCCATCAGAAAGGACAGGCTCAGAAAGGAAAGACTCTTGAATCAAGCAGCACTCTCCCTGGGACTCAGGGCTCCCCACCCTCACATCTCTCTTAAACTAAATCCATGTTCAGAAAATATTTGCTAGACAGCACACATCAAGAAAAGAAGGAGCCTTTCTTTCTGTGGCATTCCCTCGCCACATCTGGTACTGCTCTGAATAGAGGCTTTATGAGGGAGGATCCAGATACCTCAGCCACGGGTTACTCCACTGACCACAAACAGCAATAAACAGACGTGAGGATTTAGGTTTCCGTGCGGCTGAGGCATGCTGAATAATCATGATAGAGCTTCCACTGCATTCCAACAACCAGGAAATGTTTATCAAGCGCCTTCTAAGCACAGGGCACCATTTGTAACACCATTCCACGCAGACAGGCAGGCACACATGTACACACCCACCCACAGACGAAGCTCCTTTGTTGTGTTTGAGGGATCAGACTAGGAAAGTAATGATTTAGGCTGGAGGCATTTGACAGTTTGATTTTACACGTCACACATCAGGATCAGGAAAAGAGGGGCAGAGGGAAAGCATGCATCCCTGAGGAAGGATCAAGGGGGAGACATCAGGGCATCCCACCACTAGGGGCCCTGGGCCAAGGGGCTGAGGTCCGCAGTAGAGGCAGAGAGTAGCTCTCAGCCTTCCTAGAACTCCACGGACCACATGCACGGGGAGTACAGTAACTGCAGCCTCTGGTCCTGGAAGAGACTGCATCAGCAGGTTTATCCACCATGTGAGAGACATCCACGCCTTCACCTTCTTTTCCCCACCCCCACAAATGAATGACGTCAGGTACCCCTTCCTTGTACGTACTTTTGCCCCCATTGTTCTTCAGGACATTGGAGAGGTTGACAGAGGCGGTGCCTAGCAGTTCATTTCTCAAGGTGTGGCAGCTCCAGACCTTCAAATCTAAATGACTCTGGGCCGTGACATTCCTGGAAAACAAATACTTGCTTCGTCATATCCAAGCAGATCAGTCACTCCTGTAACTTAGAAGAAAACAGAGAAACTACACTGCTGACATCTTGAAGGTGGGGGGAACCCCAAAGAGGAAGACACTCACATATACCCTTTCCCCTGCAGAGCTGACCCTGTAACCATCTAGCTAACAATGAACACTCTGTGAGCTCGATGATGTAGAAACACCTGAAGAGAAGGTGCCTCAGGTACCAAAGGCGGAAGGACTAGAGGCTGCTACAGGAAACCTGGATCTCCCACAACCCCTTCCTCTATTCCCCCGGGGGGCTGCATTCGGAGAGAAGGGGTTTTCTCTTACAAAATGATGATCTCGTTCCAGAGAAGCTCGGAGCTCCCAATTCGCTTCCCAGTCTTCTTGGTCTCACTGGGGAGTCCATCCACTGCCACTTCCACAAACGAGTTAATTCGAGGTTGACGACTATGCACCTTGGGCTTTGCTGACACCACTGGACAGGAAAGACAGAAGAAGTCAAGGATGAGTCAGAGGGCTCCCAGCTGCCCCCATGTGGCAGATGTTCTCCCTCTTTTTTGTTGTTTCTTTTAAAAAAGAAATTTTGTCTTTTCCTCATTTAAAAAGACTTCTTTTTTAACGTGAGGATATAAAAAGAGCGTAAGAAAAGAAGCATAAGAAAAAAAAAATCACTCCTAACCCGAAAACACTGGGATAATTATCATTAAGATGTTGGTAAATACAGACTTTCTAGACTTTCATCTTTTATGTCTCCAATTCTTTAAAAATTCCTCTCCCCCCAAAATCCATTTTAAAAAGCTGCAACATAAGCCCATTACAAGCATACACCATAATTTAGTCAACTATTCTTTCATTGTTGAATAGATTGCTTCCAATGTTTGGCTCGGGGAAAATGACCACAAATGTATATAGTATTTGCATGCATTTCTGAGTATTCTTCCAAAGGATATGAACATTTTTTAAAGTTCTTAAACTGCTCAGTTCCTTTCTAAACCCACGCAGACACCTATCAGCACTATAGGAATATATCCATTTCACCAAACACTGCATAGCATGGAGTACTATGTTTTTTTCACCCTTTGCAAATCATGTAGGTAAAAAAAAAAATAGTATAAAGATAATAGTTAAGAGTTAATGAGCACTTATTACAGATACTGTGCTATGCACACATTATCTAACCAAATCCTTACAATGAGGCAGGAAATACATCATCACTCCATTTCACCCAAGAGGAAACAAGCTTGGGGAAGCTAGGTCAATGCCCCAGGCTACACATCCAGGGAGCTTCGAACCACAATGTGCACCCGGCAGCCTGACTCCACACCATGTTATATGCCATTTCCAGACTTTGCTTATTTGTTCTAATGCTTTTTTTCAATTACTAGTCAGATTGAATAGTTTTTCCATGTACTTGTTAATCATCTGCATTTCCTCTTCTGTTCATTTCGTTCATGTGGCAGCATTTCTGATGTTTACACGGCACCAGCAAGCGAAGGGCTCAGCACCAACTAAGCAAGCATACACCCAGGGCTGGATGCTAGACAAGCTCCTTTTGTAGCATTTATCAGCCATGGTGGAAACTCCAGATCACAAGGACAAAACCCATCTGGATGGTTTCTACCCTATGCCCCAAATCAGAGCATATAACTGACGTTCCTTACCCATGATGACAAGACTGCCTGAACCTGAGTTCCCATCAAGAGTTAGCAAACCTCTCCCTCCTAGACCCTTCTGAGGGATGACAGTCCTATAAGGGTCCACAACTTGGCAAAGGGCAAAGCCACCTCTGATTGTTTTTTAGCAATACGTGTCTTCCCCAGGACCAAAAGAACACTAGAGAGAAAGTCAAGGAACAACAGCAACAAAAGCTGTCGTAAAGATTAAGAAGCAACAAGGGTTGGTACTAGGAAAAAAGGTTGTAGAGCTGGGAAATGTGGCCCAGAGCGGGAAAATGAAAATACTACACACGTAGACCAAGGTTAACTGAGGCCACCTGGTGGTGTGAGAGCAGCTCTGCAGGCAGACCCTTAAATGTAAAAATAAAGATAAAAAATAGGGACTAGTTATAGAGTCCTACCATTCTGAGCTAGACAGTTTCTTTGAAATCAACAAGTTCAAACCCTTTATTTAATAGTTGGGCCAACTAAGATCCAGGGAGGTGAGACATATCCAAAATCACGGAGCTAGTCAAAGGCAGTGCTAAGCCTGGAACCAAGCCTCCCAGCTCCCCGGCCGACTCTTTGAACTTTTCCATCATGTTTCCTTTTTGGTCCTTGTTTTTTTGGTATCTACTTAAAAAAAAATCTTTTTTTAATATAATTTCAGACTTTTAGAAAAGTTGCAAGACTAATACAAAGAATTCTTATTAACCCTTCACCGGGGACTTCCCTGGTAGTCCAGTGGTAGAGAATCCCCCTTCCAATTCAGGGGATGTGGGTTCAATCCTTGGTCAGGGAAGTAAGATCCCACATGCTGTGGGGCAACTAAGCCCGTGCGCCACAACTACTGAGCCCACGCGCCTCAATTAAAGACAGAAAACCCGCATAACACGACTAGAGAGAAGCCCACGTGCCACAACAAAAGATCCCACATGCCACAAAGAAGACCCAACGCAGCCAAATAAATAAATAAATAAATTGATTGATTGATTTAAAAAAAAACCTTCACCCAAAGTCACCAAATATTAACTTTCTATGCTACTTGCTTTATTACTCTTTTTCTCTCCCTAAATACTTCAGTGTGTCTTTTCTAAGAACTAAGACATTTTCTAACATTACCATAGTATAATTATCAACACTGGGAAATTCAACATTCTTTAATACTATTATCTAAGGTACAGACCTTACTCAAATTTTGCCAATTACCCTATCAATGTCCATTATAGCAAAAGAGAAAAGATTTTTTTCTAGTCCTGGAATCAATCTAAGATCACATGGTGCAGTTAGTAGTTTTTTGTGAAGTTTCCAATTTACATAAAAATTGAAAGAATAAATAATTGCACATTATTTACTAACTGCTATCATTTTGCCACATGTTTTTCTGTCTCTCTCTCAGCATCTATCATCAATATTACCCAGAGAACTTCCACAATAATAAAAATGTTCTACACCAGCGCTGTCCAATACATTGCCATGAGATACATGTGGCTATAAAGCACTTGAAATATGGCTAAAGCACTTGAAATATGGCTTGTGAGACTGAGGACTGGAGCTTTATATTTTATTTAATTTTAATGTAAATAGTTCCTTGTGGCTATACTTGCTACCCTATTGGATACCACAGGACCCAGGTATATATACGACATCTGTGTTTAAAAAAAAAAGTTAGTTGGAGGTATCATGACAGATCGGCCCTGATTACTTTCAGAATGCAATTCCTAACATAAGGGCATTCTTCCACCTACCACACCACCATTTTTATACCTAAAAAAAAAATGTATAGTCACTCCTTCCATCATTTGATACCCATTCCATATTCAAATTTTCCCAGTTGTTCCCAACTTTTTAAAAAAATATTTATTTATTTATTTGGTTGTGCCAGGATTTAGTTGCTGCTCTCCAGCTCTGTAGTTGTGGCACGCGGGCTTCTTAGTTGTGGCATGCCAACTCTTAACTGTGGCATGCATGTGGGATCTAGTTCCCTGACCAGGGATTGAATCCATGCCCTCTGCATTGGGAGCACAGAGTCTTAACCACTGCACCACCAGGGAAGTCCCCCAAACATACTTTTATAGCTGTTTTTCTCCCAACCCAGGATCCAAATAAGATGAACAAACTGTACTCAGTTGCTGACTCCTTAATCTTTTAACATCTAGAATGCACTCCCTTCTTTTTCCATGACAATGATTTTTAAAGACTTCCTTCCACCAGCTGTCTTATAGAATGCTAAATCCTGCATTTTTCTGATTGTTTCCTCATGGTTAGATTTACAGTGAACATTTTTGTCAAGAATACTAACTACACAGGTTAGGTTGTATACTTCTTACTGTACACACCAGGCCATCCTCCTATTGGGGATACTAATTTTGATCCCATGGTTAATGTGGGGTTTTCCAGGTCACTCCACTGTAAAGATACATTTTCCCCTCAGTAATTTATAATTAATAAGTGGGGTGATATTTTCAATGTTTCTTGTTCTTAAAAGACAAGCCAGGGCTTCCCTGGTGGTGCAGTGGTTGAGAGTCCGCCTGCCGATGCAGGGGACACGGGTTCATGCCCCAGTCCGGGAACATCCCACATGCCGTGGAGCGGCCAGGCCCATGAGCCATGACCGCTGAGCCTGAGCATCCGGAGCCTGTGCTCCACAACAGGAGAGGCCACAACAGTGAGAGGCCCGCATACCACAAAAAAAAAAAAAAAAAAAAGAAGTCAGAGAGTGTTCCTAAATAACATGGTCCCAAAACAGGGACCTCAGGATATCACCAGTTTCCATGGGCAGGCTTCTGTTCTGACCTAGCCCTGCTAATTATTAGATAGGAAGTAAAGGCTGTAGTCTCAAGTTCAAAACCCTACCAGTTCATTCTAATCCTTCTCCCTTCTCAAAAGGGCTGGAGCAGCCATGAGACACCAAGAGAAGTAATTAAAATGTATGAAGACTATAAAAAAAATCAATAACTCCATAAGAAACAGGCAAAGAATAGACACAGGCAACCCACAGAAAAGGAAATACAGATTTACTTAAACATATGATAAGACAATAAACATCACTTATCATTTAATGAGAAGTAAAACTATGCTGAGAACACAATTTTTTTTTTTAACCAACCAGACTGGCAAAGATAAAAAAAAAAAAATCTGACAACATATCATGTTGGTAAAGGTGTGGGGACTACAGCCATACCACCCTGAATGCCCCTGAACTCGGAAGCTAAGCAGGGTTGGGCCTGGGTAGTACTTGGATGGGAGACCGCTTGGCAATACCAGGTGCTGTAGGCTTAAAAAAAAAAAAAAAGGGGCCTCCCTGGTGGCGCAGTGGTTGGGAGTCCGCCTGCTGGTGCGGGGGATGCGGGTTCGTGCCCCGGTCTGGGAGGATCCCATATGCCGCGGAGCGGCTGGGCCCGTGAGCCATGGCCGCTGAGCCTGCGCATCCAGAGCCTGTGCTCCGCAACGGGAGAGGCCACAACAGTGAGAGGCCCGCGTACCGCAAAAAAAAAAAAAAAAAAAAGATGATGTGGGGAAAGAAGCACTCATTGATAACAACAGGTTCCCTCCAGGCAAGGGAACTGGGGAGCTGGAGGAACGGAAACAACTGTGAACTATGTGAGTGCATTAAATAAATGAGTAACATTTCCATTTTTAAAACAATAATTTAAAAATTTGGACCAAAGATACAATTTTGCCTCCCAATGATCACGTTGAGAGGCCTGAGCCCTGGTACTGAATGCCACTCCTCTCTCCCCGAGCATCTTGTGGTCCCGTGACTCCTCCTCCTAAAGCTACTGGAGCAGCAGGCTTTCATCCGTGTGATATGTGGTATTTACTGAGGCCTCACTATGTGTCAGGCACTGTTCTAGGCTTTGGGGCATCCACAGTAACCAAAACAGACAAAAACCCCTGTTCTCGTGGGGCTTACATTCTACGGAAAGAGACAGTGAATAAATGAAATAGATTCCAATAGGTCAAACATTAAATAGTGACAGGGGCTGAGAAGAAAAAGATAAAGTGGTGAAGGGGAGAGACATGAGGGAATCAGGGTAGGGAGCCTTTAGATTGGGGAATCAGGGAAGGCCTTGTTGAAAGAGTGACTTTGGGGTAAAAACCTGCAGACCAGGTAGATAACTCAGCCAAAAGAGCATTTCATTCAGCGGGAACAGCAAGTGCAAAGGCCCAGGGGTGGGAGTGTACCTGGTAGAGGCAATGAACAGCAAGGGAGGTCCATGTGGACCTGTGCATCTAGCCAGAGAGGAGTAAACGTGGAACAGGAAATGAGAAATGGAAGGGGTCGTATCACGTGGGATCTTCAGCTTGTACGTGGAGTGAGATAGACAGTCCTTGATGTGTTTGAGCAGAAAAGTAACAGGAGCTGGCTTACACTGTAACAAGATCACTGGCTGCTGTGTGATAAACAGAATGAAGCGGGGCAAAGGGCAGAAGTAGGAAGCCAGGTTAGGAGGCTACCGCCTTAATCTAGGGCAGAGGTGGTGCCAGCTGGTGGGTCAGCAGGGGTGGTGAGAAGTGGCTGAACGCTGTCCACATTTTGAATGTAGACACAACCAGATCTGCTGAATACAGGATATTGAGGAAAAGAAAAAACAAATCAGGTCAGTTCCAGGCATGTCACATTTTAGACGTTTACTAAGCCCTCAAGTGGAGATGCCAAGTGGGCTATTGGATATACAAACCTGGAGTTCAGAAACAAGGCCAGGCTGGAAGATACAAATGTGGCAGTGATCCTACTATTGGAGGCATTTAAAGTGAGAATGTTCGGATGAGCTCACCAAGGGAATGAGCGTAGATAGAAAAGAGCCCTGGGGAAGGGAGGATTCGCCAATTTTATATAATTCTTTCCAAAAGTTCTTTTTTTCCCCCTCCTCTTCAAAAACTCCAGCTATAATATGACAACCCTATAAGAATGAATAGTTACACTCATAAGCCAAAGTGTGGTATAATTCCACCTCTTTCCCAAAGATGGGGCTGGACCTGAAATGACAAACTTCATACAGTGCCACTCACCTTTCAGAATAAGCTGAGACTTCTCAAAAGGCAGGGCCACCCCTGCCCGGCTGGAGCTGGCAGATGCCATGTCATCACCAGGAAACTGAAAGACAAACAAAGCAGCAGGTTTAGAGGATATCTGATAAGAGACTGAGGAAGTGAACCCAATTTTAGTATCTAAGTTTAAAGAGATAGAAGCAAGAAAATATAAACATCCAGGACTTCCGTGGTGGTGCAGTGGTTAGGAATCCACCTGCCAATGCAGGGGACACGGGTTGAAGCCCTTGTCCGGGAAGATCCCACATGCCACGGAGCAACTAATAAGCCCGTGTGTCACAACTACTGAGCCTGCGTGCCACAACTACTGAAGCCCGCACGCCTAGAGCCCGTGCTCCTCAACAAGAGAAGCCACCGCAATGAGAAGCACATGCACAGCAACAAAGAGTAGCCCCCTTCACCGCAACTAGAGAAAGCCCACGCACAGCAACAAAGACCCAACACAGCCAAACATAAATAAATAAATAAAATAAAATTATTTTTTTAAAAAAGAAAATATAAACATCTAAGCAACTGCAGCCACGCTGCTTCAGGCAGAGTGGTGTCTATCTCATAATGACTACTGAATCTGGGTAGGACTTGGATGGGCTAAGAAGGACGCATCACTGCTACATCAACCTCTTAAGGAGGGAGAGCCTAAAATAATATCTCCAAAAAGAAAGTCACAGTTCAACATTTTTTTAAAAAGTAGGGACCTTCCCGGCAGTCCAGTGGTTAAGACTCTGAACTTCCACTGCAGGGGGCACGGGTTCAATCCCTGGTCAGGGAACTAAGATCCCAAATGCCTCACGGTGTGGCCAAAAAATAAATAAATAAAAATTTTAAACATTAAAAAAATTTTCTAAAGTAATATTAAACCAATTTTTTAAATGGACAGAAGATTTTAATAAAAGTTTCTCCAAGAAGATATACCAGTAAATGTGCTTATTGGCCAAGGAAATGACAGACCAGGATTCAATCTACATTTTCTGATTCCAAAGCCCAACATTCATCCAGTTGACTACTCTGCTATCACCTGGATGTGCACACGGACCTGGCCAACAAAGCACATGAAATAATTTTTGATGGACCTCATTAGCCATAAGGCATCCCCGTCACTCCATCTTGGCTAGAAGCAAAAGTCTATCTTGCATTTTGAGTGGATCTTTTACTCATACATAATTGTGTAACATCGTCATTTGTCATTTGGAAAATATTTGGTTCACTGAGTTCTATAGATATTCCAAATGTTGACACATTTCATTATACCCTATCCAAAATATCACATTTGTGAATGTCACCACTGATCTCATCAGACAAGTTTTTGAGTATTGGGAAGTTGTCAAGCTCTTTGTGGTAGATGGAAGTGTTCCAAAATTCTAATTTTCACTTAAAAACTCATATTCTATCATTGGCAACAAGCACTGTCAGTTGTTTTCCTTGAAGTGACAGGCTTACTTCATTCATCTTCAGGAAAATATCTGCCAAACACCCAAATCTATTAATGCTAGTTTATCTGTTGATTTTTTTTTAAGTAAAAATGGTATTTCATGAAAAAAGCAACTATGTAATACAGCTTTTAATTCAGTCATACAAGTGCTCTTTCTCAACACAACAGTTATACTTCAGTATGCAGGAGAAGTGCTTTAGGTGTATTTCCCATTTTCATCACATAGAATATTAAAAAGACATGCATGTACATGAGTAAAGACAATACAATTGGTAATTTTTACTGCTTCATCAAGCACATTCTTAAGTGAAACTGGCTTTCTTTCCTTTTTACTGAGCGGGCCATGAGGAACACAATGACAGCAGCCCAGGCCAGTGGTAGTGCCCTGATTCGTGCTATGGCACCAATAGTTTCACTGACCTTTGCTTTTGCACCATAAGTGCATGTGTCATAGTGAAAAAGGCAAAGTTATCACGAAAACAGTTTTGATCCTGCAAAACCCTAAAACTCTCGAGGGGCCACCAGGGGCCTGAGGACCATACCTGAGAACAGCTGCTATAAAAACACTATGAAACTCCTATTCTATTCAACATCATTTATACCTTCTTTCATTCTATTTGTATCTGATCTCTCTCCTAACTCTCTATTCTGAAGAGCTGTTCAGACTTAAAATGTGGTTATGAATGTACCATATTACTCTAAGAATGGAAGCCATTTGTATGAGAATTAAATGCAGCTACTGCTAAGTCACACTGATTTTGACATTTTCCACAACTGAAGTCAAAGAACTCTAGGCTTCGAGATTTAGCCAAAACAAAACAAAACAAAACCATTTGCCTCATTTATAAGATTTCCAGTCCAAAAAAATTTTAAGGGACCAGTTTTTTTCTGGACTAGTCTGTAACAGGCATTTTACTTACACATAAAGTAGCAGTGGAAACTTCTGAAATGTTGTGGGTAACATATAGGAATACAGTACTACAACTATTCTTATCAAGACTTCTAGAGACCAGACTTCCATGGTATTAAGTCCAAGAGTGAATTCTCAATCCTTGTCTTAGATGACCTATTGGCAGCACCTGACACAATGGGTAGATGACTCTTTCTTCCTTGAAATGCTTTCTCCTCTTGGCTTCCAGGACACCACACCTGCCTGATTCTCTTCCTGTCTCTCAGGCTGCTTTTCCTCAGCCTCCTTTGTTTGCTCCTTCTCTGCTCTCAAACCTCTAACCACCTGAGTGTCCCATAGCTCAGGTCTTGCACGTCTCCCCTTGGTTATCTCAACCTGTCTCATGGCTTTAAGTACCATCTATTTGGGGACAATCCCAAATGGGTGTGTCCAGTACGAACCTCACCCTTGAACCTCAGGTCCTCTTTGCGCATTGACAATACTGAGCTTCTGATACTCGCCCTCAGTCCTGTTCCGCATCTCAGTTAATGACAACTCCCTCCATCCAGTGGCTCAGGCCAAAATTCTGGGGCTCATTCGTGCTTCCCCTTTCCCTCTCACACCCCACATTCAACCCATCAATAAATACTATTGATTCCACCTTTAAAATATTTCCAAGCTCAAACATTTCTCTCCATCTCCACTGTCACTGCCTTGCTCCAAACACCATCATCTCTTAGCTGGGTTCCTGCTTCTGCCCTCTGCCCCCTTCAATCGAATTTCTACGTTCAGCAAGAGTCCTGTCTTTTAATATGTAATCAGATCATATCACTGTGCTATTCAAAAGCTGGAAGCTATCCAGTGGCTTCCCATCTACCTCAAAGTCCTTGTAATGACCTCGGAGGGTCGGCGTGACACACTGCCACACACCTCTCTGACCTTGCCTCCCATTTCTTTCCCCTCTCCCTACCTTCCCCATGGGCCTCCTCGCTGTTGCTTGAACATGCCAGCCATGTTCCCCCATCAGACTTCTGCCCCTCTGTCTAGAAAGCTCTTTTCCCAATTGTCCACATATACAGCTTATTCCTTCACTGTCTTCAGGCATTAACTCAAATGTTGCTTTCTTAAGGGGCCTTCCCTGGCCACCCTGTCAACCCCACCTCTCCACACACACTGTACCCATCCTTCCCTAGTTTACCTTTCTGCCTTAGCATTTATCACTGACATGGTTCATAGTGTATTGATTTCTTGTATTTATTGTCTCCCTCCTCTAGAATGTAAGCTCCATGAGGGCTGAGATGTGTGTCCCCCTCTTAGCCCTGTAGCCTACTATCTGGAATAGTGCCTGGCTCCTAGTAAGAACTCCATATTTATTGAATGAATGAAGAGCATCAACTTTCTGAAATTCAAAAGGATAATGGTTTTTTTTGTTTTGTTTTGTTTGTTTTTTTGCGGTACGCGGGTCTCTCACTGTTGTGGCCTCTCCCGTTGCGGAGCACAGGCTCCGGACATGCAGGCTCAGCGGCCATGGCTCACGGGCCCAGCTGCTCCGCGGCATGTGGGATCTTCCCAGACCGGGGCATGAACCCGTGTCCCCTGCATCGGCAGGCGGACTCTCAACCACTGCGCCACCTGGGAAGCCCAAGGATAATGTTTTGACTCTCTTAAAGTTTTTCTGGTAAAGCAATAAACATATCAACTCTTTTACCCATCAGATTAGCAAGAGATCAGAAGTCTGACAATAGTGTTGCTGAGAAGCCTCACAGGCTTCTGGAAGCAGTACAAGTTAGATGGTACCTGATACCTCCGACAGAGTTAAAGATGCATATATTGTAGTTCCCAGGATTCCATTCCTAGATATTTGCCAGGGGAAGATCTTCCAACAAATGCAGAAGAAACCATGTTCAAAATGTTCATCGTGGCAATGTTTATAACAGCAAAAATTTATAAATAACCTAAATGTCCATCAATGAGGGAATGAATAAATTGTGAAATAGTTATAAAATGGGATGCTATATAGTTCTTGAAATGTATGAATTCAACCTATATGTACAAACCCCAAACCATAATACTAGAACTAAAAAAAAAAAAAAAAAAAAAAAAGCAAGTGATAGCCTAAGTGTAAGGCAATGTCATTGGTATACACTTGAACTTTCACAAAACAATTGTATCTACTGTTGTGGACACACATAAATGGTATGAAAGTATAGAAGCATGGATGGGAAGGAACCACACCAAGTTCAGGAGAGAAGTTACCTCTGGGGTAGCGGAAGAGGGAGCAGGGGAACTGGAGTGAACAGAGAGACCAAGGGAACTTCGACTGTATCTGCAACATTTCATGTTTTAAAGGAAGAAGTTCTGAAGCAAATATGGCAAAATGCTACTATTCATTAAATCCAGATGGTGGTTTTTATGACTGTTTGTTATCTTATTCTCTGAACCACTTCATATGTTTGATCTTTTTCATAATTTAACAATAATTTTAAAGGGGATAAAAAGATGATATCTTGAGTAATGAAGGAAAGATTAATGATTGTAAATTAAGCCTCGGGGCTTTTAGTAACAGAGGTTAAAGCACTAAAAGCTGGAAATCCATTATTTATAGACTTTAAAAAGAAAACAATTTAAAAATCTTTACATCTACTGGGACTCGTTCTAAGGGTAGTAGCAACTCGACTAAGGGTAGTTTTTAAACTAGCTTGTTCTCCCTGAGCTTTAGCTGTTTTTAGCCTTTGCTCTGAACTAGAGAGAATTCTGGAGAATGAAACGCAAAGCCCTCACATGGCCTGTTACATGGGAGAAAGACCAAACCTTTCGATCTATACTTCGTGGCTCCAAAACAAAATCAATCAGATAAATTCCGAAGGCGGCTCAGAACAAAACCAACAGGGAAAGCAGTAGAAATAGAGTAGATAAGACTACCATGTTTTCTTCCTCCCATGTCTTTCATAATTACAGGCCACTGTTTACTAACAATAGCCCATGTTATTTATGCACAGCTTTGTCTCCAGATCCATTAGCAAGATACCACCCTGACACTACAAGGTAGGTATCTTTTCTTTTCTTTTTTCTAAATAAATTTATTTATTTTATTTATTTATTTTTTGGGCTACGTTGGGTCTACGTTGCTGCGCACGGGCTTTCTCTAGTTGCGGCGAGCGGGGGCTACTCTTTCATTGCGGTGCATGGGCTTCTCATTGTGGTGTCTTCTCTTGTTGCAGAGCACGGACTCTAGGCATATAGGCTTCAGTAGTTGTGGCTCACAGGCTCTAGAGTGCAGGCTCAGTAGTTGTGGCGCACGGGCTTAGCTGCTCCATGGCATGTGGAATCTTCCCAGACCAGGGCTCGAACCCGTGTCCCCTGCATTGGCAGGCAGATTCTTAACGACTGCACCACCAGGGAAGTCCAGCAGGCGGATTCTTAACCACTGTGCCACCAGGTAAGCCCCAAGGTAGGCATCTTGAATTGAACCTTTGCAATCCATGTATAACGACAAATAACCATTACTGTTGAAGGGAAAGTACCCCAAAGTACCTACAATTTCTGTCTCAGGGCCCCATATTGGACAGGGTTCCCAATGGGCATGAGGTCTAAACTCCTCCTAGCCACTTTAGGAAGCTTATGAAACCTGAGACCCAGATTTTACTCTACACCTGTCTCAGCAACACAAATAGATGACTCTGTACAGGCACTCAAGTAATTCCTTCCCCTGCTAATAGTGATGAGAAGTGTTTGCATTCAAATCACTTCCAAAAAAACTGAGTTAGCATAAGCCTGGGCAGGCAGGGGGAGGAGGGAGAACACGTTTAAAACATCACCAAAGGTTATAGATGCTCAATGAATTTCATTATTCAAGGAAGTCATGTATTTATCAGGAGAAAAAGGGGGAAGCCAAAACTAAGTATGGTAGATCTACCCAAATTTCTTGAAAAAAAAAAAAAACACATTATCCTCTGAACTTAACCTCTATGTAAATCTCAACAAGCACTTTTAAAAATAAAATATAAAATAACAGAGTAGAAAATATTAAAGTACACCATACATAAAGGAAAGTATTATTTCATAACAAGTTTGTTCCGATAAATGTACATTTACATCTTCATGTATACTGGGTCATGATATAAAATATGTATATGTCTTACTAAAGACTGTAGTCAAAACCTCTTGAGAACAACTGCTCTACAACAATCCTATCTTACTTAGGGTTTTAGATTAGAGAGACACAAACACTAGGCAAATAGACAAACACTAGATTGGGGGCTAACTAGTCACTCAGAGAAATGCCATCAGTTTATTATTATCATTTTAGGTCTGAGAAATTGTCCCAAATCTATGTAAAACAGTATTTATTCAATCATTCAATACATACTGAGCATTTATTCTGTACCATATACTGTTTTTGATGCTAATGATACATCAATGAATAAAACATTAAAAAAAAATTCCTACCCTACAAGATTCTCCTGGTGAAGAGCCAAGAATGATCCTGGCTCTGGAAAGGGAATGGGAAAAGTAACCATTGTGATGTATGCCCAGAGTGTTCTCGTAACAGCAGCCTTCACTCCAGGAAAAAGACTCTACCAGGCCTTATCCCAACTGGGGGGGAGGAAATTTCCCTGAGGCCCCCTCTAGACTTCTTATCGCACTGAGAAAGGAAAACAGTTAATAAACACTTGTAAAGGTCACAGCCCAGGGACAGAGACCCACTAAAAGACTGAGATTTAATCATAAAATTATAAAATGCTTTCCCCCACCCACACTCTGCCACCATATCGAGGGTCCAATAAAATAACAGTGGATTACAGCTGAAAGAGCTAAAAGGTGTATATTCTATTTAAGAAAGAGTTCTTAGGGAAGACCAGAGATTACAGGGGAGACAAAAACAAGGATACTAGCGTAACTTGAGGCCTCTGGTACCTACAATTACATCAGTCATTAAACACAAGCCAACTCCTAGCTAGGTTACACAAAACTCCCAACCAAATAAAGGCCTATTCACCTCAGCTCCTATTACCTAATACATCCTGCCGGCTTTCAGTTAGAAATTACAAGTTATGCTAAAAGGTAAGAAAAAATAGTGTGAAGAGACAAAGCAAGCATCAGAATTAGACTCAGATATGACAGACTTTGGAATTATCAGACAGGGAATTTTAAATAACTATGATTAATATGTTAAGGGCTCTAATGGAAAAAGTAGACAACATATAAAAACAGATGGGTAATGTAAGCAGAGACATGGAAACTCTAAGAAAGAATCAAAAGAAAATGCAGAACATGGTAACAAAAATGAAGAATGCCTTGATGGGCCCATGAGTAGACTGGATGTGGCTGAGGAAAGAATCAGTAAGCTTGAAAATATATTAACAGAAACGTCCCAAACTAAAATGCAAAGAGAAAAAAAGAATTAAAAAAAAAAGAAAATACAGAACTGCCAAGAACTGTGGGACAATTTCAAAAGGTACAAAATACACATGACTGTAGTATCAGAAGAGAGAACAGAGCAAAAGAAATATCTGAAATAATATGGTCAACAATTTCCCAAAATTAACGACATAACACCAAATAACAGATCCAGGAAGCTCACAGAACATCAAGCAAGATGAATACAAAAATCAAAAAATAAACTTCAAAAAGAAGCAAGGAAAGAGTGCAGTGAAATATTTAAAGTGTTAAAAGAAAAAACTCGGGACTTCCCTGGTGGTCCAGTGGTAAAGACTCCGTGCTCCCAATGCAGGAGGCCTGGGTTCAATCCCTGGTCAGGAAACTAGATCCCGCATGCACGCTGCAACTAAAGATCCTACATGCCGCAACCAAAGATCCTGCACGCAGCAACGAAGACCCTGAGTGCTGCAACTTACATTTTTTTTTTTTTTTTTTTTTTGCGGTACGCGGGCCTCTCACTGCTGTGGCCTCTCCCTTTGTGGAGCACAGGCTCCGGACGCGCAGGCTCAGCGGCCATGGCTCACGGGCCCAGCCGCTCCGCAGCATGTGGGATCTTCCCAGACCGGGGCACGAACCTGTGTCCCCTGCATCGGCAGGCGGACTCTCAACCACTGCGCCACCAGGGAAGCCCCAACCTAGAATTTTGTATCCAATGAAGTTACCCTTTAAAGTGGAGGAGAAAAAAAAAGACTTTCTCAAACAAAAACCTGCCCTGCAAGAAATGTTGAAAAGAAGTTCCTCAGAAAGAAGGAAAATGATATAGGTCAGAAACTTCTATCTACACAAAGAAAAGAGCATGGCAGAAGGAATAAATGAAGCTCAACCACTGGCTTCTTTATACAGTAAAAGATTGATACTTAGGGGAAGGGCATATGTGGGAAGCGGATGCCAAATAGGGAACAAACAAGAGAACTAGAGAGGTGACGAGAGGTATGGGGAAACACCATGCAGTGAAAGAATACAGGAATTTGGGAGGGGGTTGGAAGTAGAAATGTTAAACGTTGTGGACAAGGCAAGTCTCACTGAGAAGGTGACTTCTGAGCAAAGATCTGACGCAGGAGAAGGAGGGAACTGAGGATATCTGCGTTAGAACATTCCAGGCAGATAAAAGGGCAAGAGCTAAAGCTCTTGAGATGGTTGCATGTCTTGAAAGTGTAAGGAACGAAAGGGGGCCAGCGCGGCTGGAGGGCAGTGAAAGAGGAGGAGGAGGATAGTGATAAGAGATGCACCTGGAGAACTCCCTGGCAGTCCAGAGGTTAGGACTCCGTGCTTTCACTGCAGGGGGCATGGCTTGGATCCCACAAGCCACATGGTGCAGCCAAAAATTTTAAAAAGTTAAAAATTAAGAAAAAAAAAAAGATGCAACTGAATTTATCGTGTTAGGTAAAATCATCCTTAATGAATTATGAAATGCCTTGGAGCAGTGCCTCAATTCTTTCTACACATTTGAACACCTGGAGAGCAATAAAAACAAAACGAAACAAAAAAAACCCCACTGACAACCAAACCCTAACCTCAGAGATTCTCATTGGATTGGTCTGGAGTGGGCCGGGGACAGCTGTGTTATTTAAAAGCTACCCAAATGATTCCAAAGTGAAGTTGTGGCGAGAACCACTGGATCAGTGTTACTGAATCAGCTGAGGCTTCAACTAATTTGACTGCACTGAAAGTAGGACTTTACCTCTATCAGAATGCTCAAGGTTAAACTAAAATTATGTCCCAAAATTGCAAATGAAAAAGTGGGGGGGGGACTTCCTGGTGGTCCAGTGGTTAAGAATCCGCCTTCCAATGCATTGGATGAGGCTTCAATCCTTGGTCGGGGAACTGAGATCCCACATGCCGCAGGGCAAATGAGCCCACGTGCCACAACTACTGAGTCCTTGCACCGCAACTACAGAGCCCACACGCTCTGGAGCCCGCACGCCACAACTACAGAGCCCGCATGCCACAACTACTGAGCCCACACGCCACAACTAGAGAGCCTGCATGCCACAATTACTGAGCCCGCGCACTCTGGAGCCCGCATACCACAACTAGAGAGATGCCCGCGTGCCGCAAATGAAGAGCTGGCATGCTGCAACAAAAGATCCCGCTTGCCGCAACTAAGACCCGACATAGCCAAAAAAAAAGAAAAAGAAAAAGTGGGGTGATATGTAACTCTAGGAACAGAATACAGTGGAGGAGCTGTTCCAGGAGTGGTTCCAAGGAGACTAAGTATTGCACCACCTTCCTTGATGCCAGCTTTTCCCACAGAGAGTCTTCCAGGGGCTCTCAATGAACATGACAGATTAAACACCTATATTTATCTCTGCTCCCTTCTCAAAACCCATCAAAATGTCAGGAAAGGAACACAAAGAACGTAAACCCACTAAAAAAGAATGGAAAAGGAAACAACAGAGATGGCAGCAACATTTTGGGAAGTGGCAAGTGAGTCAAAACTGAAATCTAACTGCCTGCGATGGGGGAAGTGGGGTTAAGAAGAGGAGGGCTGGTAAAAACCTGCATGGAAAAGAGTCCCAGACTCCAGTCCCCACCCACTTCAGCTAGGCACTCATCCCTCCCTAATCCCAAACAGAAAGTTAAATTTTAATCTCTGGATAGGTTAAATCAGACCTGAGAACTTAAGGCATGGTTGAGAGTAGGGATAAGGCAACATCTTGATCCAGGGAGATAAGAGAAAGTCTATATCATGAACTATGAGAGGTTTCCCCATCCCCACTTACCTTCCCTCATTTGGGTCCTAGCACACTTAAACATACACAACTGAGGAGAGACTCAGACATAAAAGCCAAATATCAAAACAAAGAGAAAAAAAGGAACTCAAGGGATAAGCTGATCCTCAAATTCATAAGGAAATGCAAAAGACCCAGAATAGCCAAAATATCTTGAAGAAGAAAGTCGGAGGCTTCACACTTGCTAATCTCAAAATTTACTACAAAGCCACAGTAATAAAGACTGTGTGGTACTGGTATAAGGAAAGACATACAGAGCAATGGTATAGAACTAAGAGTCCAGATACAAACCTGTTGCAGGAAGGGGGACCCCTTCCAGGGCCCGAGAGAGGGCTCTTGTCTCACATTTGGAAATGAATTGTCCAAGAAGACACAAGTGCTGACAAAGCAAGAGACTTTATTGGGAAGGGGCGCCCGGGTGCACAGCAGCAGGGTAAGGGAACCCAGTAGAACTGCTCTGCCACATGGTTCACAGTCTCAGGTTTTATGGTGATGGGGTTAGTGTCCAGGTTATCTCTGGCCAATCACTCTGACTCGGGGTCCTTCCTAGTGGCACACACATCGCTCAGCCAAGATGGATTTCAGTGAAAAGGAAGAATCCTTCTCACTGGAATCCAGAAGGGAGGTTGATAGGACATATGGACTGGAGTCTCCTCTCTCCTTTTGACAGGTTGCTGGTAGCTTGTTAGTTCCATGTTTCTTACCAGGACCTCCTATTGTAAGATAACTCAGGCAAGTGGTTACTACTGTGCCTGGCCAGGGTGGGCAGTTTCAGTCAGTGGTTCCCTTAACAATCCCACACTGATGTTCAAGTGATTTTAGACACAAGTGCAAGATACAGTAAGTCCCCTACATACAAATGAATTCTGTTCCGAGAGCACGTTCGTAAGTCCAATTTGTTCATAAGTCCAACAAAGTTAGCCTAGATACCCAACTAACACAATCAGCTACATAGTACTGTACTGTGATAGGTTTATAATACTTTTCACACAAATAATACATAAAAAACAGACACAAAAAATAAAGAAAACATTTTTAATCTTACAGTACAGTAATCTTACAGACACGTGAACTAACTTACATGATTGGACATGCAAACGCACGTTTGCATCTTTGAAAGTTCGCAACTTGAAGGTTCGTATGTAGGGGACTTACTGCAATTCAATGGGAAAAGAACAATAGTCTTTTCAACACATGGTGCTGGGGCAACTGGATATGCATGTGTAAAGGAAGGAAGTTGGACCCCTCCCTCAAACCTTAGACAAAAATGAACTCAAAATGGATCAAAGACCAAAATATAGGAGCAACTATAGAAGAAACTATTGGTGTAAATCTTCATGACTTTATCTTTTTTTATTTTATTGAAATATAATTAATTCCATGACTTTATATTAAGAGATGGTTTCTTAGATATGATAGGAGAAACACAAACAATGGAAGAAAAACTAGATAAATTCAACTTCATCAAAAATTTAAAATGGGGCTTCCCTGGTGGCACAGTGGTTGAGAGTCTGCCTGCCAATGCAGGGGACATGGGTTCGTGCCCCGGTCCGGGAAGATCCCACATGCTGCGGAGCAGCTGGGCCCGTGAGCCATGGCTGCTGAGCCTGCGCGTCCGGAGCCTGTGCTCCACAACGGGAGAGGCCACAACAGTGAGAGGCCCGCGTACCACCCCCCCAAAAAAAAATGGGCAAAACATTTAAACAGACATCTCTCCAAAGAAGATATACAAATAAACAATAAGCACATGAAAAGATGCTCAAACACCATTAATCACTAGAGAAATGGAAATTAAAACCACAATGAGATACCACTTCACACAAACCAAAATGGCCAAAATCAAAAAGCATACAATAATAAGTACAAGCGAGAACTTGAACAAATTGGAATCCTCATACACTGCAGGCAAGAAATGAAAAATGGTAAGCAGCTTTGGAACAGTTTGTTCAAAAAGTTAAACACAGAATTACCATTAAGACCCAGCCATTCCATTTTTAGGTATACACCCAAACGAACTGAAATGTGTCCACACAAAAATTTGCACACAAATGTTCATAGCAGGATTATTTGTAGTAGTTAAAACGTGGAAACAACCCAAACATTTATCAACTGATAAATGGATAAATAAAATGCAGTATATCCATAAAGTGGTATATTATTTGGCCATAAAAAGGAATGAAGTACTGTTTCATGCTGCAATATGGATGAACCTTGAAAACATTATGCTAAGTGAAAGAAGCCAGAACAAAAGATCCAATTATCATATTTCATTTATATGAACTATCTAGAATAGGTAAATCCACATAAACAGTAAGTAGATTAGTGGTTGTCCAGGGCAGAGGGTTGGGGGTCGGAGTGACCATTAAGGAGTACACGTTTTCTTTTGGGTGATGAAAATATTCTGGAACTGGATAGTGGTGATGGTTGCACAACTTTGTAAAAAATACTAAAATCCACTGAATTGAACATTTCAAACTGGTGAATTTTAAGGTATGTGAATTATATTTCAATTTTTTAAACTCATAGTTAAATGTAACCGCAATCAGAGAAAACCTCAAAACAATTCAGATAGATAAGAGAAAATGTTGCATCCATGAAACAAGAACAGAATGTAATTTTAAAGGAAGAAAGGAAGGGAGAGAGGGAAGTTGGTTGGTTGGTTGATTCAGAGAATAAGAAAATGCTCTTGGAAAGGACAGTTCTCATAGCAGAAACGAAGTTGATAAAGTGAGGACATATTCTAAGAAATAGAACCAAAAGAAAAAGAAGATGGTAGATAGGAGAGAAAAGACTTTTTAAAAAAATTCTTCCTTTTTGTTTCCTTTGTTTTTTTTTTTTTTTTGGCCATGCAGCTGCAGGATCTTAGTTCCCCGACCAGGGATCAAACCTGGGCCCAGAGCATTGGAAGCTTGGAGTCCTAACCATTGGACCACCAGGGAATTCCCAAGACTTTTTTAAAATAGTAGATTCGTTTAAAATGTCCAATGTCTGACTTAGTCCAGAAATAGAAAAGAGAAAAAAAAAAAGACAGCAAAGAAATGTTACAGATTTTTCTTAAGCTGAAGGATATATATTTCTAGACAGAAAGAACCTGAGTGCCCAGAACAATGAATGAAAAACAAAAACAAAAAAACACACTAAGACAAAACGTCATGAAAGTTCAGAACACGAGAACAAAGAGTATACACGCTTCCAGCCACATTTACAAAGAACAGGAATCAGAATGGCATCAGACTTCACAGTAATACTGGATGCTAGAAGACAACGCAATGCTTCACATCTCAGGTAAAATTATTTGCAATTATTAAATAAAATGATTAATCCCAATTTATAATTAAAATTATTTCCAATCCAGAATTCCATAACCATCAGTCAAGCATGACAGGAAAACAATGATATTTTCAGCTTTGTAACGTCTCAAAAAAATTGCTTCCAAAGCTCATTTTCTTAGGAAGCTACTGAAAGATACGCTCTAGGGGAGTAAATGAGAAAGTTGGAGGACAGTGTGTATTCACATGGGAGAGGCAAAAGGAATTCCCAGATTAACTATGAAGAGAAATCCCAAGGCATTACTGCCCATTAGCCTAGAGAGCAACCAGTCCAGATGAGAGAGTTCATAAGACGTGTCATCTTTAGATGAAAGAAAAAACTGACAAAATAGATTAGATGAGGCATCTGATTGCACTGAAAGAAGTATTATTTTAGCTCTATCAGAATGTTTGGGGCTGAGGTAGTGATAGGTACACAGAAAATTATGCAAATGAAAAAATCAGGAAATACACAACTCTAGTAAAAACAAAAGCTATTATGAGAAAAGAAATGTAATCCTAATACACAGTGTGGCTCAGCTGTGAATAATATTTATAATCAAAATAGCATGAACAATTTAATCAAAACTTGTGATACGGCTGTAATCAGAAGGTGGGGGTAGAAGAGTACATTTGTGGAGACTGGCCAGAAAGAGAGCTCAGTGTCCATCCTCAGTGGTTAAAAGGCAACAGATAAAACTGACAAGCTAAGAAATGATGGTGTACGGATGCCATTTAGAGAAGCAGAAGTCTATACCAGAAAAGAGCTCAAAGAGTTAAAAAGCAATATATAAAACTGACAAGCTACACAATTTACAATAGCCAAGACATGGAAGCAACCTAAATGTCCATCGACAGATGAATGGATAAAGAAGATGTGGTACATATACACAATGGAATATTACTCAGCCATAAAAAAAAACCGAAATAATGCCATTTGCAGCAACATGGATGGACCTAGAGATTATCATACTAAATGAAGTAAGTCAAACAGAGAAAGACAAATATCATATGATATCACTTACATATGGAATCTTTTAAAATGATATAAATGAACTTATTTACAAAACAGAAACAGACTCACAGAGATGGAAAACAAACATGGTTACCAAAGGAGAAAGGGCGACGGCGGGAAGGGATTAAATTAAGAGTTTGGGATTAGCAGATATAAACTACTATATACAAAATAGATAAACAACAAGGTCCTACTGTACAGCACAGAGAACTATAATCAATACCTTGTAATAAACTATAATGGAATATATATGTGTGTGTATATATATATATAACCGAATCACTTTGCTGTACACCAGAAACTAATAGAACATTGTAAATCAACTATACTTCAATTAAAAAAAAAACTGACAAGCTAAGAAATGATGGTATAAGGATGCCATTTAGAGATGCAGAAGTCTATACCAGAAAGAGCTCAATGAGTTAAAAGTCATTGACTCTACAGAACAAGAACCAAGAACAAAAGGGAGTGAAACAAGGAAGTGCTGTTGTGTTATGAGCCGTGTAATGCTATTGGACTTTCTAAACTAAGTGCGTGTGTTATTTGGGGCATAAATAAAATTTAAATTCAAGAAAGGACAAAGGTCCTCTTCAAATCAGGTCATAGGATGATGTCCTTATTTAATTTTTACAAGAGCATCCAGTCTACATTTAATTAGTGTAGGGGGTTGAACTGTGGTCCCCAAAAGATATGCCTAGGTGCTTACTCTCTTGGAACCTGTAAATGTGACCTTATTTGGAAATAGATGTAATTACGTTAAAGCTCTCAAGATGAGACCATCCTTTAGGGTGGGCCCAGTGTCCTTATAGGAGACAGAAGAGAGAAGACACAGACGCAGGGAAGAAGGCCATGAAGACTTGGACTGAAGAAATTCCCTGGTGGTCCAGCAGTTAGGACTCAGCGCTTTCACTGCCATGGCCCGGGTTCAATCACTGGTCAGGGAACTAAGATCCCGCAAGCTGTGTGGCCAAAAAAAAAAAAAAAAAAGACCGGGGCTGAGATTTGAGTCTCACAACCTCAAACCCACAAATGCCTAGAGCCACTACGAGAGGCAAAGCAGGATTTCTCCCCGAGTGCGCAGAGGGATCTCAGCTCTGCTGACACAGTTGGCACTTTGATTTCAGACCTCTGGCCTCCAGAACTATACAGGAACAAATTTCAGTTGTTTTAAACAACCAAGTCTGTGATAATTTGTTACACACAGGAGGAATTGGAAATTAACACGATTAAGGACAAAGGCTTTTAGAAGATGTGGATTTCATGACAGCAAGCTGAAACTGAAAAGCCTCTTCCAACAACACATCCTTGGGGCACTTGACTTCCATATCCACCTGGACCCAGGCCACGTTGTAACCTCCCTTAAGAAATAACCCCTGCAGGGATTTCCCTGGTGGTCCGGGGGGTAAGACTCCACGCTCCCAATGCAGGAAGCCTGGGTTTGATCCCTGGTCAGGGAACTAGACCCCACACGCATGCCACAACTAAGAAGTCCACATGCTGCAACTAAAAGATCCCTCATGCCACAATGAAGATCCTGCATGCCGCAACTAAGACCCAGCACAGCCAATCAGTCAATAAAATAAATCTTTAAAAAAAAAAAGAAAGAAAGAACCCCTGCAGTCACAGGGGGCTGTGGTCTTGCTGAAATTGTCATCTGTTTCTTAACTGTGACTCCAGATACAAACCAGAATCCTAAACATATCATTATGTTTTATTTCATTACTTTTTAAAAAATGAGTATTTTTCACACTCTACTCAGAACAATTTGTTGATGCCATTACTAACACCATCACAACTGATTAGCCTTTGAGAATTTGAGAAGAGTCTGTTTTAATGACAAGTGACAGAATGAAGCAAGAAGGGCCACAAGAGAAGAGTAAAAGGCAGCTTCTCTCTGGTCTTCACATGAAAGCTTTACCATCTTCCTCCTCCTCTTCACCTCTCTTTCCTTTTCTACTTTGCTAGGCCCTTCGTTCTCTCCGATTTCTTCCTTTTTTCTATGACACAGGCATGCCCCAGGCCCTGCATGGGTACCAGAAGGGTAGCTGCCCTCGGCTCAGAGTTAGACTATGGTACAACCTCAACTACCAGCTGCCAGGGGCTTATCAGCTTTGCCCCAAAAGGAAGAAACAGTGCCCTTACACCTTTACTTTTAAACAAGAAAAAAACAAACAAACTTTCTTTGCCTGTAATCCACTAGCTGTTAGAAGAAACTATTCTCTAGGGTAGTAATTCTTGAGTCCTTCTCATTAGCGAAATCAAGCATCTCAAGGGTCCACCTACTGGTTCGGGGTTCCCAGAGGCATCCAGAAAGACAACAAAGATCGATCATAGTCCTCTTTGGTTAAAATACTTGAAATGCCTGAGATCAAAAAGGCAGGGAGATTACTTTTCAACATATTCAACTGGGAATAATAGAGGAAGCTGAATAACATGTGGCACCCAGAAAATAAAGGAGCTGTTGTCACCTGCATCAAAATCTTGACTTGACCTGGACAGAACAAACAGGAGAGGATGCATGGTTGATTCTTTTTTATTTTTGTTGAAATATAATTAACACACTGTAAGGTCACCCTTTTAAAGCGTACAATTTGGTGGGCTTTAGTATATTCACAGTTGTACAACCATCACCACTATCGGATTCTGGAACATTTTCATCACCCCAGAAGAAACCTCATACCCATTAATAGTCACTCCTCATTCCTCTTGGCTCCCCAGCCCCTAACCACTAATCTACTCTCTGTCTCTATGGATCTGCCTATTCTGGACATGTCAAATAATTGGAATCATACAATATGTAGTCTTTTGCATCTGGCTTCTTTCATTAGCATGTTTTCAACGTTCACCCACACCGTAGCATGTATCAGTATTTCATTCCTTTTTCTAGCTGAATAATATTCCAGGGACTTCCCCTGTGGTCCAGTGGGTAGGTCTCCATGCTCCCAATGTAGGGGGCCTGGGTTTGATCCCTGGTCAGGGAACTAGATCCCACATGCATGCTGCAACTAAAAGATCCTGGGTGCCGCAACTAAGACCCGGTGCAGTCTAAATAAATAAATAAATAAATAAATAAATATTTTTAAAAAAATAATAATATTCCATTTGTAAGGACAGACCACATTTTGTTCATCGATTCATCAGTCAATGGAAAACTCAACATTTGTCTTATTAGGACGGGTTGATTCTTTTTTGTTGTTGTTGGCTGAGCCATGCGGCTCGCAGGATCTTAGTTCCCCGACCAGGGACTGAACCCAGGTCACCACAGTGAAAGTGCCGAGTCCTAACCACTGGACCGCCAGGGAATTTCCAGGATGGGTTGATTCTTGAAGCCAAGGGACTATAACGGTCAAGGGCACCTTCAGCAAGAGGGCAGCCAGCCTTCTGACTGTACCTCTTCCAGACCCCTTTGATTCACCCCACCCAGTCCTGAGCCACGGTCAGTCTTTCAACAGATGCTCATAGACCCCACTCTGTGCCAGGCCCTGGAAATACAAAGCAGAATGCCACGGGGCCCCTGCCCTCTGGGAGCTCAGATATCTTACTCTAAGAGTCCCCCATTAAATAAATCCTTGAAGAGCTTCTGGCAGGAGAAAGCAAACACATGTCAGATTTAGCAAGTGACAGTTCTTGCAATATCTGAAGTACCTGATTATTCTTATCACCCAACTTCGGCAAGAACCTTTCAGACCAGTAAATCTTTTGGAAACAAATAGGCTTCACCAGTCACTAGCCATTGAGTGGCACTGGGCAAGTTACTTCTCATCCTCTCTAAATTTCAGTTTCCTCATCTGTGACATGAACCTAATGATAGCACTACCTTATAAGATTATCGTAGGGAATAAATGAGTTCAGGTAAAGCAGCCAGCAAATACTAAGTGCTCTTCAAGTATTACTACAAGCTAAACTTGTTCTTCTTTTTTTTTTTTTTTTTTTTTTTTTGCAGTACACGGGCCTCTCACTGTTGTGGCCTCTCCCGTTGCGGAGCACAGGCTCCGGACGTGCAGGCTCAATGGCCATGGCTCACGGGCCCAGCCGATCCATGGCATGTGGGATCTTCCTGGACCGGGGCACGAACCCGTGTCCCCTGCATCGGCAGGTGGACTCTTAACCACTGCGCCACCAGGGAAGCCCAACTTGTTCTTCTTGATGTTGAAATTCTAGGCTCTGAGATTCCGGAAATTCTTGACCCAGCTTTGAGTCAAGAAATCACTGAACACTGATCTTGAGATGAAAGAACCTGTGTAGCAGATGAGGCAGGGAAGAGCAAAAACGACTCACCAGCACCAAGATTTTATTTTTAATTAGGCCACTGTGGAAACAGGCAGTGCTTCTTATTTATAAGTACAGATCTGCCCTGTATCCACTTCTTGAAAGATGCGGATGAGAAGGGTCTATTCAAAAGATTCTTCCTTCCCTCCACCCTCTCATGCTTTTCCAACACTAATGCTTCTTTCTCCGCCTCTTTCCTCTGTTCAGCATTGAGTTACCTTCCATTCCCCAAAGGCCCATATTGAAAAACAATCAAACAGAACTGAACTTGGCCAAATGCCATCTGTACAAAGACCAAGCACATAAGAAGAGAGGGAGGGAGGGACATAGGAAGTCACAGCATTGGAAGCGCAGTGGAATTATAAGCTAGTAATAAAAGAGACTGAGGAGTTCTCTGGTGGCCTAGAGGTCAGGATTCTAGGCTTTCACTGGCATGGCCCGGGTTCAATCCCTGGCTGGGGAAGTGAGGTCCCGCAAACCGCACAGCACAGCCAGAAAAAAAAGAAAAGAGAGAGAGAGACTGGAATAAAGAAAAGAGAGAGAGGGACTGGAAAAAAGAAAAGAGAGAGAGAGACTGGAAAACAGTTCTAAGGACAAAACAGGAAGCAAAAGGCATGGGTGACACAGAGAGAAAGAGGACCTGCCCTAGGTCAGGGCTGCCAAGTCTTGATATTTGGTATATTCCTAGAAATGGTGATCAATGCTTGACTGAAAGCACTGAATGTTTGTTTTCAAGCTGCTGGGGGTGAAGCAGGAACAGGGGACTACAACCTTCTCAAAAAGATTCAGTTGGCTCTTTTTAAGAGAAACAAGATCTTCCCTACCTCTCAGGAATTCCAGAGTCTGTAATAGTCTGAAGCAACCCAAAGTCACTCACTGACTTGATTCCAGTGGAAGGTGATGTTCACGCATCCACTACTGCATACCTTACTGACAGAAGCATCAGATCTGGGCTCAGAAGACTAAGATTCAAATGCCAGCTCCTCCATCTCTTAGCTACATGACCTCATGTGCAGGTCACTTCACCACAGTGAGGTTGTTTGTTTTAAATCTATAAAACAGCAGGATGCCTGGCAACAACATACATTCAATAATGTTAGGTAGAACCAATATTTTAAACATTAAAAAGCCATTACCCATCCTTCCAAGCTGTCTCTTTCCCATCCTTCTTGGAGGTCTCTAAATTGGCTGCCAACCCAGAAAGCCTGACTAATTCCAGAAACTGGGACTTATATTGATTTCAGCAGCACTACAAAGATGCACGCTTGGAAGAGTAGCCTCCTTAGGAAGAAAAGAGACCCATTAGCTTGTGGTTTGCAAAACGGTCTTTAAATGAAAAGTGAAAAGGAGAGAAAACCGAGTTCCCCAAGATATAATGCAACGCTTTGCTATATTTAAAATACCTACTAGTATAATAGTATAAACTGAGATTTTTGTCTCAAAATTGAACTTCTAGCACTCCTCTTGGCTATGTATCCACATTACGCCCTAAGTGACCTCCCTCAGTCTCTTAGCTCTAAATACCATCTTCGTGCTCACTGCTTCCACATGTACATCCCCAGCCCAGCCCGGCTCCAGACTTCCCTATCTAACTGCCCATGACACCTTCACTTGTTTTTCTACTGGGCATTTTACAATCAGTGTGAAAGAAATTCAGCCCCAGCCCTGTTCCTCCTACAGTCTTCCCATTTCAGTTAATGGCAATTCCATTCTTCCAGGTGTTCACGCCAAAGATTGCAGTGTTGCCGTGACTCCTTTCTTCCTCTCACATCCCACCTCCACACACCCTGTTGGCTGTACTTCAAAATATACCCAGGGCCCGACCGCTGCTGGCCACCTCCATCACTACCACCCAGGCCATCCTTCACCTGGATCACGGCAGGAGCCTCTAAACTTGTCTCCCTGCTTCTACTCCTCACTTCTCTTTGCTTTCTCCACAAGGCAACCAGAGTAAGCCTGTTAGAAGGCAGGATGAAACGTGTCCACTCCACTGCTCAAAACCCTCCAACGGCCCAACTCACTCTGAGGGAAAATCAACATCCCCACGAGAGCCTGCAAGGCCCCCACAACCTGCCCATCTCTCCCTTACCCCCAACGCCTCTCTGACCTCATCCTCTCCATCCCCCCTTCACCACCCCCTCCAGCCACACCGGCCTCCAGGCAGGTCCACCAACCTGCCAGGGGTGGCCCTTCCTTCGGGCTTTTGAGCTTGCTCTTTCCTCTGCCTGGACCACTGTGTCCCCATTTAGCCACACGGCTCATTTTCTCACCTCCTTCAGATCTTTGCTCAACCGTCACCTTCTCAGGAAGACTTTCTAAGGACCCTCTTCAAAACCGCAATGCCAGCCAACAACCCACATCCTGCCTCCCTCCTTTATTACAATGTAATGTGCATTTTACTTGGTTATTTTGTTTATTGTGCCTTTCCCCACTAAAATTTAAGATCCACAAGGGCAGGGGGTTTTGCCTTCATTGTGTACTATAGTCCTGGTGTTCATAATAGCACTGTCCAATATAATTTTTAATTTTCTAGGAAACATTTTAAAAACTAAATAGGGGACTTCCCTGGTGGCGCAGTGGTTAAGAATCCGCCTGCCAATACAGGGAAGACTGGTTCAAGCCCTGGTCCGGGAAGATCCCACATGCCGCGGAGCAACTAAGCCCGTGCGCCACAACTACTGAGCCCGTGTGCCGCAACTCCTGAAGCCCGCGCGCCTAGAGCCCGTGCTCCGCAACAAGAGACGCCACCGCAATAAGAAGCCTGCGCACTGCAATGAAAAGTAGCCCCCGCTCGCTGCAACTAGAGAAAGCCCACGCGCAGCAACAAAGACCCAATGCAGCCTAAAATAAATAAATTTAAAATAGGTACAGCTTAAAAAAAAATTTTTTTATTAAAAAAATAAAAACTACAAAGAAACAGAGGAAATTTCAATTCTATTGTATTTAACCCAATAAACTTTAAATGTTATGATTTATAGAATATATTTATCATTTATTATGATATTTAAAAAAATCAATGAGATAGTTTCCCTTTTTTTTTCATATTAAGTCTTCAAAAATCTGGTGTGTATTTTATACTCATAGCCTACCCCCAGTGTTCAGCACTGGAAAGTGACCACCATACTGGACAATGCAACTCTAGAACAATGCCTGGCACAGAGTAGGTACTTATAAATATTCATTGAATGAAAAAATGTTTCCCCAGGAAGAGGCAGCTATGATATAGCACAGGATTTTCTAAACTTCAGTTACACTCCATATTCACAATTTTTGCTGTAACCTGTACTATTTTTCCCTTAAAATGTCATACTTTGTCCACTTGAAAAAATATTTTAAAATAAAACTTTATGTTGCCTCTATAAATGGAAAAGAATGGGTCTAAGGATAAAATGCCTGGGCGTGAGTCCCTACTCAGTCACTCACTACCCAGACTCTAAAGCAAGGACTTCACTGAGCCTCAGTTTCTTCATCTTCAGAATAGGGACAATTCCAACCTCCACAGGATCATGGTGAAGATTAAATGAGATGCTGTCATAAGCTCTTTACAATTGGGAAAGTAGTCACTAAATAAAGCAGACTGAGAAGCCAACCCAAGCCTTTTCCTCATGCCCGTCATTTTCACATGGACCAATAACAGAAAATGGCAAGCTTGTCTGACAAGAGAAGAGCTAGGACTCAGGTTCAAATCTCTTGTCCTCCACTTACAGGTCTGTGACCTTTAGAAATTCATTTATTCACCAAACACAAAGTGCCCACAACATGACAGGCACTAGGCTAGAAGCCAAATAAGTCAAATAAGATATGAACCCTGCCCTTGAGGAATTTGCAGTCTAGCAGGGAGAAAGAGACCAGCAGACAAGAAAAAGCAAACAACTGTCAAAAAATCAAGTCATCTCTCTTAGGTCTGTTTGTTCACTGTGAAATGGGAATAACACCTTCCCAATCTAACTCACAGAGCTGCCACATAAATCAATTTTTAAATGTTTGTCAAGTACTCCAAAAACCTGAACTCATTATACATTAGCAAAGTACTTTTCTTTTTCCTACTTGTAACCCAAAACAACTCCGGCTCCTGTAAATGTCCAGTTTGAACATTCACTCCAATTGTCCACATCTGTGAAATTCATTCAACTTTTGCAAATGTTAGTAAACACAAGGAAAAAGAGGATAAACAGCTTTAGCACAGGTATTTAATCTCAAAATTATGATCCAGGTCCCAGTTCTAAGGAACAAAACACAGACCTCTCAGTCAGCTACCTAGTTACAGTTTGTCAAGATAAGCAGTCACATGATAAAAGAAACTGAATAATTTAAACTGAAGAAAGAGGAAAACTCATGAAGCAGGGTAGGTAGACAGTGTCCAAGGTTACAGCAGTCTCTGCATTGGTGAGGTAATGCTGGCATTAGGTCGTGCTCAACATGGTAGGCTAAAAGCCATTTTATGGCCAGAGCAAAGTGCCCACACTCTTTTTTTTAAGCCCAGAAGTTGATCTGATCTGAGAAAATCTCAAAGAAAGATGATCCCAAGGGCTAGGTTCCCAAGAAGTGGAAACCCTACCCAAGCAGGAGTAAGTGGGTGTGACGAAAGCAAGATGATCAAGATTCTGTGATCCTTCCTGAAGTTTAAAAACTGAATGGGACCAAAACCAAAGTCTCGGGTACCAATCATTTACAAAGAGGAAGGAAGGAAAAGACTCTCAGGTGCAGTTCAGGCTGCATCTTCATACTGATTTCTCCTTCTTTCCCCCCATGTCACTCGCCCAATATCAGGCGACCCATTCCAACTCAGTCCCAAGTCGCCCCTTCCCCCTGTTCCGATCCCTGCACAAAGGTCACTCCTCTTCACCCCTGGCACCTAAGATGCTTTCCCCTTCCGGGAGGGCTTGCTGGCCGCCGAACCCATGACTGCCTTCGCGCCCACCTCGGAGCAGCCCCCGCGCACGACCCGCGGCGAGCCCACCCCTCTCGGGCGGGAACCGGGACACCCCTCCTCGGAGGCCGGAACCGCCGCGCCAGGCCCCTCCCACAGGAAGCCGCCGCCCCCCAGCGCCCTGGCCGCGCCTCCCCCGGCCCACCCCGCGCCGCCCGCCACTCCCGGACTTCCCCGCGCCCCCGCCCGCCCGCCGCGCCCCCAGAGCCGGTGCTCGCTACCTGCTGCGGCCACAGAAGCGGCGCCCAACTCCTCTCCCACTTCCGCCTTCCACCGCCCGCACTCGGGCCAGGTCACGTGACCACACGCGGTCACCTGACCCGGAAAAGGCTGGCCGGACCGCAGGTGTGTGCAACCTAGGCCAGGCCTGAGAACCTCTGGCCAGAAGGCCTTCTTATCCTCTGTATGTTTAAAAGTGGGAGGGTTTTCCACTCGCTAGATGGTCCCCGAGCAATCAAATAAACTGAGTGCTCGCTGAGTGCCAGGCGCTTCATATACTCCTCCCATCAACCCCGAGGGCGGGCCTGTCTTAGCCCCATTTTACAAGTGAGAGGAGGCGTTCAATCAAGTCAGCAGATATTTATTGAACTCAGGGTTACCATATTAAAATACAGGACGCCCGGTTAAATTTGAATTTTAGATAAACAACCATTAATACGTAGGTGTGCCCCAAATATTGCCTGGTACAGTACATGTTTATACTAAAAAACTACTTGTTGTTGATACTCATATTTAATTAGGCATCTTGTGTTTTAATTTGCTATATCTGACCCAAAACCTACTATGTGCCAGGCACGGTTCTAGGCTCTAGAAACACAAAAGTCGCTTTTGTGGAGCATCCGTTCTTGTGACATGAAACAAAGGCAGAAAGGCTCCAAAACTCTTGCTGGGGTCCATAGAGTGCCCCACCACACCAAACTAACCCCCATTTCCTTAGTATACAGAGTAGACAGACCTTTATGAACTAGAAAAAACATTTTAAATCAATATTCTTTACTGATGGTTGAGAACTTCAGCTTTGACAAGTTGAATGAAGGCTCAATTTTTCACTTTTAATCACCATTAACTAAAATTAATGCTAATCACCTAATTAGCTCTAAGCACTGTGCACTAATTATTGTTATTTTTGGGTCTTCCAGTTTGGATGGATCCTGTTATGCGTACAAATGGAACTGGTTGAGCATTTAGTCTCTATTTTGCCATTCCAAATCCATCCAGGAGATGGCCTTTCAAGGATCTACAGCTCTCTCTTAACACCTTAATTCCTATCTAAAAAACTACTAAAATTTCTCTAGTAACATTGATGGGAGTTGTACTAATTCTCTCCTAGGGGAATTAGGGAAGGCCTCTTTGATTTGGTGGCATTTGAGTAGGTGTTCACCAAAAGGAAAAAAGGGACTAGGCAAGGCAGGCTCTCACTGTGCATTAAAGAAGTAAAAGCTAAATATATACCTCGACCTATAAAGGCCCTAGGTGATACATCCCACCCCTCCCCTTTATTTCATCTCATCTCCAACTACTCTTTCACTCAGTACCCTGCTTCAGCCACTCTGGCCTGAGGGCCTTTGGACTGGCTTTTCCCTCTTCCTAGAAAGCTCTTTCCCCAGATAGTCAGTTGGCTCACCCCCTCATCTCTTTCAGATGTTTTCTTAACTATCCCTTTCAGTGAAGCCTTTCCTGATCACCCTATTTAAAATTGCAACTCATCTCTTCCTTCCCCTCCTAGCAGCCCTTTCCTGCTTTATTTTTTCTCTCCATATTTCCTCAGCTTAGCACTATCTGACTTTCATATGAATATGTGTGTATGTATGTGTGTGTGTGTGTGTGTGTGTGTGTATATATATATATATATATATATATATATATATATATATACATAAAGTCTGTTTCCCACTACAAAAATTATGAAGACAGGAGCTATAACCCAGCTCTCAAAGCAGTACCTGGCCCATAGGAGGCCTCTTTAAACAATCTGTTTAATGAATAGACTTCATCAACATTTATTGAGCACTGAACTCATTGCTGAAGGTCCTACAAAGATTTTTTTTCAGACACATAAAATATCTGAAATATGTCATCATAAAAGTGCCCTGCAAAAGTTAAAAAGTAAGTTGAAATGTTCATTTAAGGAGAAAGACCCCTAAAACACAGTCCCTGATTTCCAACCTACTTAAAGAAGACACACAATTAAGTACAATGCAAAGCAGAAGTAATAACTGCTTATTGAGTGATAGAATCAAAATGTCTTAAGTATGGTGAGAAAGAAGGGTTCAAATCCGTCCTTGGAGAAAAATCTGATTTGGGTAATGAGGACCAGTTTACAAAGGAAACAACTGAGCTGCTTCCTGGAGACTTAAGTATGCAGGGATTGGCCAGCAGAATTTTCAGGCAGAAGAGAAAACAAGGGCAAAGGCAGAGACAAGAAAGTCCAGGACACTCCCAGGAAAGTCCAGAGGAATTCTAGGGATACTTACTGATTTCATGTAGTTTTTCTCTCCCCTACCCCACTGTTTCAAGTTTATATCTCCCCTACCCCACTGTTAAGCATATAGTTTCATAGCTTGTACATTTTCCAGTCCTGGAAGTGAAGTCAACTCTTCACTGGCACACAAGACGTTTCTTTCATAAAGGGCCTCACATGTAAAAGTTGTCATTACCTCCAGATAAGTTATACATGGAGTTCTTCTACATATGTTTGAAAGTGTTAATTTGTTAAGGTTAACTGTTTCAAGTGACCATAACTTCATAATAATGTTTGAGATTTCTTCACTTTTTAAAAAACAAGGAGCTTCAAACAATTGAAGTGTTTCAGGGTTCACTTCACTTCTGAGAGAACCTGTCCCCAGACACCCTGTGCTACCACAGGCACTACCCTCAACTCCCTGCACACTCCCTTTGGACTTTCATACCTCAATGCCTTTGCTGTACTCATCCTTCAAGATTTGGCTCCAAGGTCATAAACTCGAAGGTGCCCCTAGACACTACACAAAATATCACTTTGTTCATAACTGTTATATCACCCAAACTGTGGTGGTATAAATTAGCTCTCAGTACTTAGTTGTTCACTAAATAAGAGTCCTTCTAAGGCCTCAGTGGACTTGAAGACTAGCAAGTGTTACAGGGAAACAGAAAAGGGATTAAAGTATTACAAAAAATGACAAAAACTACAAAATGTCAAGAAACCGGGCTTCCCTGGTGGCACAGTGGTTAAGAATCCACCTGCCAATGCAGGGGACACGGGTTCAATCCCTAGTCTGGGAAGATCCCACATGCCACAGAGCAACTAAGCCCGTGTACCGCAACTACTGAGCCTGTGCTCTAGAGCCCGTGAGCCACAACTACTGAGCCTGCATGCTGCAACTACTGAAGCCTGCGTGCCTAGAGCCCGTGCTCTGCAACAAGAGAAGCCACCGCGATGAGAAGCCCGAGCACCGCAACGAAGAGTAGCCCCCGCTCACTGCAATTAGAGAAAGCCCGCACATAGCAACGAAGACCCAACACAGCCAAAAATAAATAAATAAAATAAATACATTAAAAAAAAAGAAACCCTTTATATTAACAAGTATTTTTAATATTTACTAGAAAGTGAATGGCTCAGAGCCTGATCTTTCTTTCCCTGGCTATTCCCCTAAATCAGTGGTTCTCAAGTGTGGCCCCAGGTCAGCAGCATCAGCATCATCTGGAACATATTAAAAATGCAGACTCTCCCGCCCTGCCCAGACCTACTGAATCAGAAACTGAGGATGAACCCCAGCTATCTAGTTTTCCAAGCTCTCCAGGTGATCCTAATTCACAGTCAAGTTTGAGAACACTGATCTAGATCATTCTTCTTCATCCTAGTGTCTACAGAATTACTGCCAACTTCAATAAACCTCTTTTATTGTGGAGTCTAGTTTCTATATACTCCCTCCCTTTTTAGGCAACAGGAGCAATTGAGGAAGAACTTAGAGATAGGAATATTAGCGTTGAGTGGATTATATTTTCTAGGCATGAAATAAAAACTTGATTAGAGTAAGGTGAATGAATGGAGAGGAGACCCAGGCACCTCAAAACAATTCAGAAGTGACATCAATAAAGTTTAGCAAGAGGAGTATGGGTTGAGAGTGGGAATAAGGATGACTCAGAGATTCTTACCTTGAGTGTCTTTTTTGGTAATGCCATTCGTAAAAATAGGAACTCAACCAGTGAAGAAAGTTTAAGCGGGGGCAGGAGAGAAAACTACTTTAGTTTTAACCTTCCTCCTGAGTTAAGATGCCAAAAATTTTCAGAAAGATGTGGCCAACGGCTAGGCTAAGGAATAAACAGGGATTGGACCTGTAGATTCCAAAGGCATTCCTATAATGCGATAATTGTGATAAGCCTTGGGGATATATAGTATTGGTGAAGGAGAAAACTTGGACACAGAGGCCAAGACAGTTTTGTGGTGGGTGCCCCGTGAGCAAGGCAGAAGAGATGGCAGTGAAGGAGGGTGAGAAATCATCAGAGACACAGGGGAACCAGGATAGTGATGTAACACCAAAGTGAGGCAAGGAGACAGTCCAGAAAGAGGAAATGGTCAGCATTGTAAAATTCTGCAGAGAAACTCAAAGTATTGAGAAATAACAAAAAAAAATTGATATGATAGGGAATTCCCTGGCAGTCTAGGCACTTAGGATTCGGCACTTTCACTGCTGGGGCCGGGGTTCGATCCCTGGTTGGGGAACTAAGATCCCGCAAAAAAGAAAAAAAAATTGAGACATCTGGGGAAGGAAAAGGGATTTGGGCACCTGTTAAAAGACCACCCCCCCCCCAGGGCAGTGAACAATTTTTGGAGGTACGATGGATAAAATATAACCAAGGGGTGGGCTTCCCTGGAGGCGCAGTGGTTGAGAGTCCGCCTGTCGATGCAGGGGACACGGGTTCGTGCCCCGGTCTGGGAAGATCCCACATGCCGCGGAGCGGCTAGGCCCGTGAGCCATGGCCGCTGAGCCTGCGCGTCAGGAGCCTGTGCTCCGCAACGGGAGAGGCCACAACAGTGAGAGGCCCGCGTACCACGCCCCAAAATAGTATAACCAAGGGGTAAAAACGGGAGTGAAGACTTGACAAAGAAAGTTTAGAATAACTCAACACCTTTGAAGATGGATGACTGAAAACTCAAGTCATCATTCAGCCAAAATTCGCCAGCATGAATTTCTAACAGACCAGATCTCAATTATGGAATCGCAGCAAGGAATTATGAGCCTTGCTTATGTAAGTGGCGTAAGAGATCCTGGACCCAAGTTGCTCAAAATGAAGTGGGGGTAAGTAAGCAAGCAGTGGTCGGTATGGCACAGTGGTAAGAAAGCGGCTCTGAGTCGGTTTGTTTCAGTGTAATCTCGATACCCCACTATCCATGTTAGTTGGGCCTAGTTTTCTTGAGCAGCTACCCCTTACCTGTAAAATAGTACCTATTTCATAGGGTTGTTGTGATCTTTAAATTAGGGCATCTGTATCGATTGACTCTTAACAATGAAACTAATACAGACTATTTGCATTTAAGCGTAAAGAAGGAGCTAAGGAGCAGACGCCAAAGCGAATTTCCTCGGGTAGCACCCCCCCCGCCCCTCCCAAGGTTTGACCCCGCCCACACCCCCCAGGCAGAGCTGGCGGCCTCACCGCGCATGCGCTCGGGGAGCCCTGAGCCGGAAGATGCTGGCGCGGCCGCCAGGAGACGCGGCTTAGCCGCGGGTTCTCTTCCCGGCTCCCAGAGGCCCAGATTCGGACAGAGGGGCGGGCGCAATCTGCATGCGCACGCACGCTCCGGTCTCGATGGACCAAGATGGCGCCGCCGGTGGAGCACGTTGTAGCCGATGCAGGGGCTTTCCTGCGGGACGCGGCTCTGCAGGTACAGGGAGCTCCGGCGGAGAGGAGCGGGGTCTGGGCTGGTGGCCCCTAAAGGAGCTTGGGAAATCGGGCAGCGCGCTGCGTGGTGCGGGCGGTTGTGAGTTGGGCCGGTCTCCCCTCAGGACATCGGGAAGAACATCTACACCATTCGGGATGTGGTCAGCGAGATTCGGGACAAGGCCACGCGCAGGCGGCTCGCAGTCCTGCCCTACGAGCTGCGTTTCAGGGAGCCCTTCCCGGAATACGTGCGGCTGGGTGAGTGTCTCTGCCCGGTGTTAATGGCGAAGCTGGTTCCCGGGTTGATGACTGAACCTGCTCTGGTTCTAGTCGGAGTCCGGATACTTTATCAGAATTGATTTAGAAACTGCACGGTCGGGCAGAAATAGAGACACAGATGGAGAGAACAAACGTATGGACATCAAGGGGGGAAAGTGGCGGGGGGTGGGGTGGGGGTAGTGGTGGGATGAATTGGGAGATTGGGATTGACATGTATACACTAATATGTATAAAATGGATAACTAATAAGAACCTGCTGTATAAAAAAATAAATAAATTCAAAAAATAAATAAGTAAATAAAAGAAACTGCACGGTCTAGGAGACCGTGGTGGGAGAGAGGAGTTCTAGGTCATGAGTCAGCCAGGCCTTGCCAGTTACTAGTTATGTTCCCTTGGGAATATCACCCAGATGCTCTAGGCCTCGGTTGCCTCCATCTGTAAAATAGGATTAACAATAGTACCTACCCCAGGGGTTGCTGGGAGCATTAAATGAGGAATAATGTCACTCAGCACAGTGTCCAGCGCTTTGTAAGTATTCAGTAAATTTGTTTGGATTAAAAATAGAAGATGGGAGGGAGCTGCAAGATGGAGGAGATATGGGGATATATGTATATGTATAGCTGATTCACTTTGTTATACAGCAGAAACTAACACACCACTGTAAAGCAATTATACTCCAATAAAGATGTTAAAAAATTTTTTTTAAATAGAAGAACCCAGATCTCTTACTCTCGCCCATTTCTTTTCAGTAGATAAGAGTGATGACTGTTTTGGATATGGAGGCCAGCCTCAAGTCAGAGAAAGGGATGGCTTTTAGGCCATACATTAGTCCTGAAAGAAAACTAAACAACTCTCACTTGGCTTAGGAGTCAGCGTTGTTCTCTTGTTAGGAATCAAGGCAATGATCCTGCCCAGGAAAGGACCTAGGTGGTTGGAAGTGTTTTAGGGTTTAAAGGCTGATAATGGAGATGTTGTTACCTACACTATTTGTGACTTCTTTAGCTTTTTCCAGCATCCTAGCTGTGTGATCTTTGACAAGTTACTTATCTTTTTGAGGAAATACTAACAGTACTTACTTCATAAGATTTGGCTGAAGCATTCCCACTCCTGGGCATATATCCAGACAAAACTATAGTAATTCAAAAAGATACATGCACTCCTATATTCATAGCAGCACTATTCACAATAGCCAAGACATGGAAACAACCTAAATGTCCATTGATGATGAACAGATAAAGAAGATATGGTACATGTATACAATGGAATACTACTCAGTCATAAAAAAGAACGAAATAATGCCATTTGCAGCAACATGGATGTAACTAGACATTATCATACTAAGTGAAGTCAGAAAGAGAAAGACAAATAACCATATGATATGACTTATATGTGGAATCTAAAATGTGACACAAATGAACCTTTCTGAAATAGAAACAGGATCACAGACAGAGAACAGACATGTGGTTGCCAAGGGGAAGGGGGTTGGGGAACGTTGGGGCGAGCAGATGTAAGCTTTTATATATAAAATGGATAAACAAGAAGGTGCTACTGTATAGCACAGACAGCTATATTCAATATCCAATGATAAACCATAATGGAAAAGGATATTTTAAAAAGGGATGTATGTATATGTATAACTGAGTTACTTTGCCGTGCAGCAGTAATTAACAACATTGTAAATCAACTATACTTCAGTTTAAAAAAAAGATTTGGCTGAAGGATAAAATGAAAAGTTTTAAACACTGCCTGATACATAGTGAGTACCCACCAATTTTTTTTTTTTTTTTTTTTTTGCGGTACGTGGGCCTCTCACTGTTGTGGCCTCTCCCGTGGCGGAGCACAGGCTCCGGATGCACAGGCTCAGCGGCCATGGCGCACGGGCCCAGCCTCTCCACGGCATGTGGGATCTTCCCGGACCAGGGCACGAACCCGTGTCCCCTGCATCGGCAGGCGGACTCTCAACCACTGCACCACCAGGGAAGCCCCCCACTAAATTTTAGCTGCTGTTAATTAATAGCTGCATTTTTAGAAAATGTGAGCCATATACTTATTGTTCCTTGTGTAGCAGAAGACACCTTTCTGTTAATGTGTCAAGATATTATATGTGTTTGTTATTGATGTCTCAGGAGAATAACAATAGCAACAGCTGGAGTTTACTTTGTGTTAAATAGGGATGTGGGTTTTCTTGTTGGGTGGGTTTACATAAAAAACTGTCTGATACTTGTTACAGAATAACCCAATATTTTTGTTTCATGATAGATGACAATTATTGGCTGAATCAGCTTTCCGTCCCATTTTGGAATCTGATCATTCTATTAATATGGATTGTTAGAGAATTTTATTGCTGGGAGAGAAGAGACCTTCTATTCAAACATAATACCAAAGTCTAGATAAGGAACTCTCATTTGCAAACATTATGCTAACTTCTGTTGACTTTCTATTAACTTTGTTCTGTTCCTTCATCTGCACTCAGTAAGGACATCACTGTAAACCTAACTGGCAGAAATCTTGGTGATAGAGAATACAAATGTATCATTTATGAATAGAAAAAGATCAGGAAATGGATGAAAGTGTTAAGAGGTTTTTCTTGGGATACTGATCCTAAGTTCTTTTCATACTTTCATTATGGTTATCCAAGGTCATATAGCTCTTTGCTTTTAACTGAAGTTGGGAATCTCTTGTTTACAGTGACTGAGTTTTCAAAGAAAACTGGAGACTATCCCAGCCTCTCTGCCACAGATATCCAAGTACTGGCACTTACCTACCAGCTGGAAGCAGAGTTTGTTGGGGTGTCTCACCTAAAACAAGAACCAGAAAAGGTAAATAAGAAAGATTGTCGGTTTTATCTGTTTTAACTTTTTATTATGAGAACTATCAGATGTACAGAAGTAGAGGGAATAGTATAATGGACCCAGTGTCCCCATCATTCTGCCTCCACAGTCGTCAGCTCATGATCTGTTTTCATCTTTACCCAACCTCAGCCCTGAATATTTTGAACTCAGACAGCCTAACATTTCACTGATAGATATTTCTTGGTGTGTCTCTAAAGATAAGGTATGTCTCTTAAAAAAATAACCACAAAACCAATATTACACCTACACAAAATTAATAGTAATTCCCTGATATCATCAAATATCCAATCTGTGTTCACATTTCTCAATTATTTTATAACAATTTTTAAATAGTTTACTTGTTTGGATCAGGATCCAGATAAGGTTCATACATTGCAATTAGCAAGCATGTCTCAGTCTTGACCTGTAGGTTCTTGGTAAGGTTGGTTAAATTTAAAAATGCAGGGCCTCCCTGGTGGCGCAGTGGTTGAGAGTCCGCCTGCCGATGCAGGGGATACGGGTTCGTGCCCCGGTCTGGGAGGATCCCATATGCCGCGGAGCGGCTGGGCCCGTGAGCCATGGCTGCTGAGCCTGCGCGTCCGGAGCCTGTGCTCCGCAACGGGAGAGGCCACAACAGTGAGAGGCCCGCGTACCACAAAAAAAAAAAAAATAAAAAAAATAAAAAAAAAAAAATAAAAATGCAGGGACTTCCCTGGTGGCACAGTGGTTAAGACTCCCTGCTCCCAATGCAGGGGGTCCAGGTTCGGTCCCTGCTCAGGGAACTATATCCCCATGCTGCAACTAAGAATTCACATGTCGCAACTAAGAATTCACATGTCACAACTAAGGAACCCGCCTGTCTCAACTAAGACCTGGTGCAACCAAATAGATAAAATAAATTAAAATAATAAAATGCAGAAAGTAAAAATATTCTCTTTTTTTTTGGCTCTTTTGGGTCTTCGTTGCTGCGGGCAGGCTTTCTCTAGTTGTGGCGAGTGGGGGCTGCTCTTTATTGTGGTGCACGGGCTCTAGGTGCGCAGTCCTCAGTAATTGTGGCTCACGGGCTCTAGAGCACAGGCTCAGTAGTTGCAGTGCACGGGCTTAGTTGCTCCATGGCATGTGGGATCTTCCTGGACCAGGGCTTGAACCTGTGTCTCCTGCATTGGCGGACAGATTCTTAACCACTGTGCCATCAGGGAAGCCCCTCTCACTAGTTTTTTAAAAATAGAATTCTTTTCCAGAAGCAAGCAAGAAAGAACACTTTAAATGATTACCATTTTTTTCAACTCTTGCTACCTTTAAAATTCTGGGTTCCTGTTGTGCTTTTAGGGACTTGTCCAGCTTGGCTAAGTTGAAGAGACTAATGGTTTTGTGCCTGGACCCCATTGCCTGTTTCCAGGCCAGGGGATTTTGAAAGATAGATTATTAACCTTATATTGTAATAAGTAATTTCAAGTAGTGTTTGCAAAGAATTACTTGATCTCCACTGTCTTAAGGTCATCAAAACTGTAGTGGGCTCATGATTCTATTCTAGTCAGAACTGCCTTCACTTGTTTTCAACCAAGTGTAGAGTCCTCCAATCCAAGAAGTCTAAAAGTGATGCCTAAAATATAGACATCTGTGTGTCACCAGAATGTTTTGGGGCGATTGGAGTGAAGGGAATAGTTTTATATAAACTCTGACTTTGTGGCTCAGCTGGGTTTCTGCTTTGGCATCTGTCAATTTGAGATTCCTAAAAATTGCCCTTTCCTGCAGTCTTTTGGGCAGGAGTTAGCTGTTTTGTATCAGAAGCTTTAAAACAGCCTGTCTTTTGACCCAGCAATTCCACTCTTAGGCATTTATCCTAAGGATATAACCAAAGATACTTCCAAGTTTTACACATAATGATGTTCATTAAACCTTTATGTCTAGGGACAAAAAAGAAATGTCCTAAGGTGGTTATTTGGTAGTAGTGGAATCCCTGAATAATTCTTTATGGGCTTCCCTGGTGGCGCAGTGGTTAAGAATACGCCTGCCAATGCAGGGGACACGGGTTCGAGCCCTGGTCCAGGAAAATCCCATATGCCACAGAGCTACTAAGCCCGTGCGCCACAACTACTGAGCCTGTGCTCTAGAGCCCGCGAGCCACAACTACTGAAGCCCATGCGCCTAGAGCCCGTGCTCTGCAACAAGAGAAGCCACCGCAATGAGAAGCCCACGCACCTCAATGAAGAGTAGCCCCCGCTCACCGCAACTAGAGAAAAGGCCGTGCGCAGCAACAAAGACCCAACGCAGCCAAAAATAAAAATAAATAAATTTATTTAAAAAAAAATTCTTTACATATATTTTTATGTTTCCCACTTCTTAAAAAACATTGAATATCTTTTATTTCAATAACCAGGGGGAAGTATTTTGTTTTCTGTTTTTTAAATTACTCTTCCATGTTGAATTTTCAATCTGTATTTCTTTGCTTAGAGCTGTCACTTTTTTCTTTTCTTTTTAAAGGTTAAAGTGAGTTCATCAATTCAGCACCCAGAAACTCCTCTACACATTTCTGGTTTCCATCTGCCCTCAAAGGTAATTTCTTAGACAGGCCAGGCTCTTCATGCTCTTTTCTGTTACATGTCAGATCTCCACAAATTGTCTGTTTAGAGGGAATCAAATTTACCTAGACAGATACCATAGTTTGTCCATCCTTGTCTGATCTGGCTTGTATATCGTATATCATTTCATCTATAACCCTCTCAATTTTCAGGTTTTAAAATTATTTTTCTTTTAACTTCAGCCTAAACCCGCACGAGGAACAGTAGAACATGGACACCCAGTCGGTGAGCCTGAGGACCTAGAATTCAGTTCCTTTGTGTTCTGGAGAAATCCTTTGCCTAATATTGATCATGAACTGCAGGAGCTGCTGGTAAGGCCCTGCTTTATGATCTCCTGATGACAACAGACTAGCGTCTCGCGGCTGCTCCTGTGGGCGAGAAGTTTGAATTCTGTTAACGTTTCAGATTGACAAAGGTGAGGCTATTCCAAGTGAGGAGGAGAACGAAGAGAATGGATTTGAAGAAAGGAAGGACCAAGACAGTGATGATGACGGGGGTGGGTGGATAACCCCCAGCAACATCAAGCAGGTCCAGCAGGAGATGAAGCAGTGCGCCATCCCAAAGGATGTGCGGGTCGGCTGTGTGACTACAGACTTCGCCATGCAGGTGGGTGGAATGGGCATCGGCTGGCCCTGGGCTTGGTGTCATACCTGTTACAGGCAGTGGTCCTTTGGAGTTCTGGGGGTGTGTACAGGGCTGTTGTGTAATGCTTCTTTTCCTGGCTCTAGAAACTTTGTCTGTGCTCTTTGGTAATTTTTAGTTTTGCTTGGAGGTTAGGGAATCATAGTATACCTATAGAATGTATGTGGTATATTAAATTTCTGATGTTCAGTATTCATGATCTGTTGCTGCTTTTCTTTCAGTGTGCGTAACGTTCTGTGCTCAGTTAAGTATTTGGAGACTGTAGAGGTTTTCAGTCCAGAAATTAGTGTATTTGCTCTGACACAATAAATGTCTCTGTTAAGAGAGATTGCTAAAGGAGGCCTTGGCGAAATGATGATCACAGTCCATGGCACTTGAGATAAGAAAAATCTGGGTCCTTGTCCTAGTTTACATGTCTTGAGAGGTATCCTAAGCTTGCTTTTCTTTAGCAGAAGCCCTCTATGAGCCAAACCAGGGTTTGGGAAGTTCTTTTAACTGTGATTATGCAGATATTAAACAATTCTTGGTTTTGCTATGAGTTCAGTTTCCCTTTAACTTGTTGGTTGCAGAATGTCCTGCTCCAGATGGGGCTGCATGTGCTGGCCGTGAACGGCATGCTGATCCGCGAGACCCGGAGCTACATCTTGCGCTGCCATGGCTGTTTCAAGTATGTAGCCGATAACCTGGGCTCAGTGCCCCTCTGTTGAACACTCCTCTGTTCCTTAACCTTCTACAGACTTCTTGAAGGAGAGCCTTGCCTTGTGTGCAGGCATTCCCTCCACCTTGTCACTCCTAGTCGGGCCAGGTTCTGCCCCCACCAGGGCACAGAGGTGGCCAGTGACCTCCCACCTGACAAAGCCAGGGCGCGTGTTTTTTGTTGTTGTTGTTATGCGGGCCTCTCACTGTTGTGGCCTCTCCCGTTGCAGAGCACAGGCTCCGGACGCGCAGGCTCAACGGCCATGGCTCACAGGCCCAGCTGCTCCGCGGCATGAGGGCACGTGTTTTTTGTCCTTACCTTTGTGTATAGGATTAAGGGTGTGGGTTCTGGAGCAAAGAGCCCTAGTCGTTTAGCAGTCAGTGCTGAAATGTTTATGGATGGGATAATGTCTGGGACTTGCTTTGAAATAAAACAGAAGTGGGAGGAATGGGTGAGGGTAGAGATGAAGCTGGGTGATGGGTCCATGAGGGTTCATTGTGCTCTTTGGTTTATGTTTGAAATTTTCTATTTAAAAAAAAAATGGACTCTGGATCCAGACTATGTGGGTTCCAATCCAGATTCTGTCTCCTAGTAGCTGTGTGACTTTGCAGAAGTTGGTCAGCTTCTCTGTATCTCAGATTCTTCTTATGTAAAATTAGAAAGGTGGTTGTGAGGAACTAGGGAGATCGTCACATAAAAGAGTGCTTGTCTGGCGCATAGGAAGTGCTCCGTTGAGGTGAACTGTTTAGTTCATTGACCATGCCCTCCTCCCCATTTCTTTTCTGCCTCATGAATTGGTTTTTCTCGTGGTGAGGGCTGGTGTTGTGTGGAGAGGCCCCCGGATACGAGATCTGGTTGGAATGGAAGAGATTATACTGCAGCCCTGCTGTTGAGTGAAGCGTGGCCCTGGGAACTTGGTGGCTTCCAGCCTTTCCACAGATTCAGTCTAGACGTGGTGGCCATCATGTCGGGTATCTGGTGGAGCCCCTTACTGTGGAGGCCTGTGTGCACTGCTTTCCGAAGCAGTAAGGTGTCTCTCCCTGTGTCCCCAGTGCTGTTCCACTGACGGTGGAGTAGCCTGGATGAAGCCCGGCTCCCCCACGTGGCTCGGGGCCCGTCTCTGTTACCGTCCTCTGCAGGTCTGCTGGGGAGCCAGTCCTCAAAACTGCCTCTGCATTCTTTGAATCTTTAGTGTGTAAACGTGCCAGGCTCATGACGGTAAAGCTTTTTGCTTCATGAAATCTCATTTCCCCCATTGTCCTTTGTTACAAAAGCTCTAAGTTCCTCAAATTAACATTCGTTCTTAGAAACACTTGGAAATGTTCTCCATTCTTGTTAGATTAACCCCAGTGACTGAATGGTTTCTTGCACAAAATAATTATTTCCTAGCCCCTGTTGCTTAGTTCACTTGCAGAGACTTCAGGAAAGGGCCTGGCTTCTCTGGCAGTTTCATGCAGCTCTTGTGTCCTTATCTCTGGGAACTGAGGGTGAATTCCTCAAGGACAGACACCAGGGCTCCTGCTTGGTCCCTGACAACAGCAGCTTTGCCTGCTCAGGGTCCATCGTTGGGCCTTGAGCCCATTCACCCATTCAATCATAGCAGCTTTGATAGTGTTTCCTATTGGTTAGTAAATTCTCAGCACCTCCAGAGCCACCTCCTGGCTTAATGCCTAGGCTGATACTTGGGCACAAGGTATTCAGAAATAGTTGAGTAATGTAATAATATGACCCTTGAGAAAGTATGGTGGTGGTAAGAGCACTGACTCTGGAGCCAGATTCCCTGGGTTTATACCTGCCACTTACTAGCTCTGTGACCTTGAGCAAGCTGCCTTACCTTGCCTTCGTTTCCCCATCCGTAAAATGGGGAACCCAACTTCATAAGGTTATTTTGACATTAAACTTGTGGAATAATGCCTAATAAAATTCAGTAAGAGTTCATTATTACTGTAACAACATTCTGCTCAGTTTTCTTACTTACTAACTTGCTTCTTGTGTCATTTACCTTTGCCGTGGGAGCCGTGCAGCAGCAGTGTGCTTATATCAGCAGCGTGAGGGCAGGCGGCCTTGGTCTGGGATGTGTGCAGTGCAGTTCAGCCTGTCCCCATTTCTTGTGTCTCCTCTGAGGCCCGAGACTCACCTTGTGCTCTGGGGATGGGGTTTGCTGCCTCTGGCTCCAGTGTGATGCATCTCCTTTGTTTCTGCAGGACAACATCTGACATGAGCAGAGTGTTCTGTGCACAATGTGGAAACAAGACACTGAAGAAGGTGTCTGTGACCGTCAGCGACGATGGAACCCTGTGCATGCACTTTTCCCGCAACCCTAAGGTGCTGAATCCTCGGGGCCTCCGGGTGAGTGGCGCATCTCCTGCTCCCCTAACAGCAGGGCCCAGGTCGGGGAAGCGAGACCTTTTAGCACCAGGATCGAAATGATCAGAGAGGACAAACAAACCCTCCTGGTTTCTAAAGATAGTTATTGAAAGCCTGTGATCCAGGGACCAAGGCAGGTGGGGAGAGCTCACAACTCAACCTCCCTGTGAGGTTTTAGAGGACTTTGCAGTCTAAGGAGAAATAACCAGTAATTCCACACGGTAAAAAGCAAGGGCCAAATATATGTGGGGTCACCAAGAGGGATGGTTTGCAGGACGGTGGAGGATGGATTTGTGTGGGAATGTGAGGATGGGTAGAATGTCAAGAAGCTTCAGGAACCACAAGGGAAAGTTGTGTAAATACTCAGCACAAGAGTCCTGGGCTGGATACACAGCGGGGTGGATTTGTTTTGAGGAATCAGGAGAGAAGGGTTGACAGGCAAGTATGAGTGTGGCTGACCTGGCTCTGAGTTCTCCAGGTATGGTGCATGCCACTAACGTTAGAAAGGTTTGTTGTTTTTTTTTTAACTTTCTATTTTGAAATAATTTTTTTTAATGGTATCTTGTAGGTTTTTAATACATTTATTTATGTATGTATGGCTGCGTTGGGCCTTCATTGCTGCACTCAGGCTTTCTTTAGTTGTGGTGAGCGGGGGCTACTCTTCGTTGCAGTGTATGGGCTTCTCATTGCGGTGGCTTCTTTTGTTGCTGAGCACGGGCTCTTGGTGCGCGGGCTTCAGTAGTTGTGGCACATGGGCTCAGTAGTCGTGGCTCGCGGGCTCTAGAGCACAGGCTCAGTAGTTGTGCACGGGCTTAGTTACTCCATGGCATGTGGGATCATCCCGGGCCAGGGCTCGAACCCATGTTTCTTGCATTGGCAGGCAGATTCTTAACCACTGCACCACCAGGGAAGCCCCGAAATAATTTTAGATTTATAGAAAAGTTGCCAAAAATAGTACAAATAATTCCCATTTAGCTTTCACTTAGATTTCCCAATTTAATCACCACTATATTTGCTTTATCATTTATATGTATGTTTTTTCTTTTCCCCTAAACCATCTGAGAGTAAATTGTGCATGATGCCCTTTTGCACCTAGATACTTCAGTGTGTGTTTCCTGAAACAAGGACTTCGTCTTAGATACCCACAATACAATTACCAAAACCAAGAAGTTAACATTACTTCAATACTATCTAATCTGGACCATATTCAGACTTTTTTTTTTTTTTCTGGCTGTGCCGCGTGGCACGTGGGATCTTAGTTCCCCGACTAAGGATCGAACCCATGCCCCCTGCATTGGAAGTGCAGAGTCTTAACCACTGGACCGCCAGGGGAGTCCTTAGACCATATTCAAACTTTGCCACAGATTTCCTTTACAGCAAGAGAAGGGGGTTTGTTTGGGGTCCAGGATCCAGTCTAGGATCACACGTTGCATTTCATTGTTGCATTTCATTGTCCTGTCTCCTTAGTCTCTTTTAAACTGAAATAGTTTCTCAGGTCTGCTGACTTTCATGACCTTGACATTTTTGAACAGTTTTGAAGAGTACAAAGCAGTTACTTTGTAGACTCTCCCTTACCTTGGGTTTGTCTGGTGTTTCCTCCTGGTTAGATTCAGGCTGTGTCCAATTTACTGCTGATAATAACTTTGATCACTTAGTTGGAGGTTTCTTGTGTAACCACAATATAATTACCAAAACCAAGATTACCGAATTTCCTGCAAGGTTATTATCTGTAATTAATAAGTAACTTAGAGAAAGATAGTCTGATACTGTGTGAATACTGTTTCTCATCAAATTTTTACTGGTTAAAGTCATCTGAATCAGTTTTTACAATGAAGGTTGCCAAATGGTGATTTTCTAATTGCATCATTTCTTCTCCATATTTATTACTTGCCATTCTGCTGTAAAGAGGAACTTTCCCATATATCATTTATATGAGTGTGGTCGCATGGATTTTTATTGTAGTCTGTAGGCTGTGATCCATTGCTATCCTTATTTATTTTGATACTCAAACTGTTCATGGAGCCCCTTCAGGATGGCTTCTGTGTCTTTTTGATGTGCCCTAGTTATTCTTTGAACATTTTTACTTTCTGGCACAGCAAGCTGTTCCGACTCTTACACCTCCCTGCCTGTGCCCTGGAATCAGCCATTTCTCTAAGGAGCTCTTAAGTTTTTAGAAGCAAAGATCTGGGCACTGGACAATGGGTGTGCTCATTGTCCTAGGGTGTCATTAATTCTAGGCCCACAGTGGACAAAGATGGGAAATATTGTATATAAATACACATATTAATATTTTTTCTCTTATCTGTATTAAAAATTGAATTTATAACTTCAGTTTCAGTTCAACACCACAGAGTTCATTCTAGCCCTCCCTCTAATATCCATAACACCCTTCATAACACCATTTTCCATAATTATAATTTTGTTCAACTGGAGTGTGTGTGTGTGTGTGTGTGTGTGTGTGTGTGTGTTTAGTTATTTCAGAAGTGCTAACCTATACCATTATGAAAATGGTACCTGCCTACTAGGGTTCTGTGTTTTAGTGTAATTCTTTCTGTCTTTTGTTGAGGGAATGTAGTCAAAATACCATGTTGCTTTTCATCTGTGAGGTGAGAGTAGGCTCAACTGGGAAGATGCATGTCATGTACTCAGTGCACAGTAGGCAGTGACGATAGACTCCTTTGGTGTCGTCTGCCTACGTGCAGAGTTGTCAGGTAAGCTTTACGTAACAGGATCTGATGTGTATAAGTACGAATCCCCGTCCTCCTAATGGCCTTTCCTCGTCTTATTTGCAGTATTCACTCCCCACTCCCAAAGGGGGCAAGTACGCCATCAACCCGCACCTGACCGAGGACCAGCGCTTCCCTCAGCTGCGACTCTCCCGAAAGGCCAGGCAGAAAACTGACGTGTTTGCCCCTGACTACATAGCTGGGGTGTCTCCCTTTGCAGAGAATGACATCTCCAGCCGGTCAGCTACCTTGCAGGTCCGAGACAGCACCTTGGGAGCCGGCAGGAGACGGTTAAATCCCAATGCTTCCAGAAAGAAGTTTGTGAAGAAAAGGTGAAGCGTGAGCTCCACAGGCAAGCTGGACTGATGCTGTGACTGCCCAGGAGACCCACGTCTCAGGTCCCCAGCTGTGCCAACTCCACAACCACTTGGACACAGAAGAGGCCTGGCTTCTATAGTGCTGCCCCAGGACTCAGTGTGGTGCCTCGGGTTGGGTTTGTGGTGGAACCCACCATCCCTTGGGCTGTGTGCATCCAGAGAGCCGGGATTACTGCCATGTTGAGGGGACTTTGATTAAAACAGAAGAAACAGTGCCTGGAACAAATCTTCAACCTTTAAAGAAGGGAACTTCCAAGTGATAATGTATTTCTAATAAATATAGTTGCAAGCTTCTGTGCATTTTCTTTTTTCTATTTTTTTTTTTTTTGCTTCTTCTTAGGTAATTTGAGGCAAACACTTACTTACTTAAGGTGTGCACCAAAGATCAAGCATTTAGGGCTTCCCTGATGGCGCAGTGGTTGAGAGTCCGCCTGCCGATGCAGGGGACATGGGTTCGTGCCCCGGTCCGGGAAGATCCCACATGCCGCGGAGCGGCTGGGCCCATGAGCCATGGCTGCTGAGCCTGCGCGTCCGGACCCTGTGCTCCACAACGGGAGAGGCCACAACGGTGAGAGGCCCGCGTATTGCAAAAAAAAAAGATCAAGCATTTAGGTCTATCTTTTTGTGGGAAAGTTTATCATAATAAAACTAAGAGCTACCATATTTTTTTTTTTTTTTTTTGCAGTACGAGAGCCTCTCACTGTTGTGGCCTCTCCCGTTGCGGAGCACAGGCTCCAGACGCACAGGCTCAGCGGCCATGGCTCACGGGCCCAGCCGCTCCGCGGCATGTGGGATCCTCCCGGACTGGGGCACGAACCCGTGTCCCCTGCATCGGCAGGCAGACTCTCAACCACTGTGCCACCAGGGAAGCCCAGAGCTACCATATTTTAAAATAAATTTATTTATTTATTTTTGGCTGCGTTGGCGTTGCCGCGTGCGGGCTTTCTCTAACTGCGGCTAGCAGGGGCTGCTCTTCATTGCGGTGCACGGGCTTCTCGTTGCGGTGGCTTGTTGCAGAGCATGGGCTCTAGGTGCACGGGCTTCAGTAGTTGCGGTGCGTAGGCTCAGTAGTTGTGGCTTGCGGGCTCTAGGGCGCACAGGCTTCAGTAGTGGCTCACAGGCTTAGTTGCTCTGTGGCATATGGGATCTTCCCGGACCAGGGATCAAACCCACGTCTGCTGCATTGGCAGGCGGATTCTTAACCACTGCGCCACCAGGGAAGTCCCTTTTTTTTAACTTAATTGAACCATGTCAGTCATCCAGGTAAATTCAGTATTCTACTACTTAGAATCTCCCATTGTTAACATTCTCTCCCATTATTAACATTTCTCCTCATTTGCTTCTTCCCTTTCTATACACAGAAGCACACAAAGGAAAACAATGTTCTTTTACATAATCACAGCACAGTGATCAAATTCGGGAAATTTAACATTGATACTATTATCTAATGTATAACAATTCAAATTTTACCAAATTGTCCCAATACTGTCCTTCATAGCATTTCCCCCCAAATCTAAACAGTTTCTCAGACTTTGTCTTTTGAGAAATTGACTTTTAATAGTATAAGCTGGGTTTTCAACATGTCCCTCCATTTGGGTTTGACAGGATGTTTCTTCATGATTGGATGGAGGTGGTGCACACTGGGCAAGAAAGCTACATACGTGATCATTGGTCCTCAGTGCATCACCCTAAGTGATGGTAACTCATTACTTGTGAATAAACCTGCCAGGTACAAGATTTCTAAGTTCTTGGGCTTCCCTGGTGGCGCAGTGGTTGAGAATCTGCCTGCTAATGCAGGGGACACGGGTTCAAGCCCTGGTCTGGGAAGATCCCACATGCCGTGGAGCAACTAGGCCCGTGTGCCACAACTACTGAGCTTGCGCGTCTGGAGCTTGTGCTCCGCAACAAGAGAGGCCGCGACAGTGAGAGGCCTGCGCACCGCGATGAAGAGTGGCCCCTGCTCACCGCAACTAGAGAAAGCCCTCGCACAGAAACGAAGACCCAACACAGCCAAAAATAAATAAATGAATAAATAAATAATTTTTAAAAATTCTTAGTTCTTTACATGACAGTGTATTCACAAAGTGGTAGCTTCAAAAGTTTCTTACATCGAGTTTTTTCCTGTATGGTTGTCCATTTGATACATAGTTAACTTTTTTGCTTTAAATTCAGTTTAAGATTTTTCCTGTCCTATATATTTTTTTTAATTTGAAACTAACTCAGTTCCAAAAGTCAAAACTATATAACTATACACAACAAAGGTATGCAGAGAGCTAGATGCCCTTCCCTCTCATCCCTGTTTCCCCTTAACCTCTAGATAATCCATTTCATTTGTTTCTGATTTATCCTTGTGTGTTTTGCAAAAATAAGTGTGTGTGTGTGTGACATTTTGGAAGACACAAGGCTGGGCTGTATTTTGTTCACTGCTCTATATGCTCGTAGATCAGTGCCTGGAACATGGCAGGTGCTCAATAAATATTTACTGTTGCATATATTTGGCATTTAATATTAACTTATTAAAAGGTGATATATATATCCTAACTCCCCAACTGTTACCTCGAAGTGTTTTGACTAGCTGGCCATGAATCACAACTTTCTACCAACTGGTTTAAGAATTCTATTTTCAGTTATTGAAGACAGAGCCAGAATACTAGCTTGGTTGTGGAGACATTTTAGGGTTGTCTTTAAACTTAGGATGGATTTTGTAAGTCATACAGTTTCACTCCTGGCCAAGAGGAAGTAAAGGGGTTCACATTTACCCTCTCACCCAAAACAAAAGATAAGATACAGGAAATGACAGTTTTCAGCTTCTGGAGGTCAAGCAGGGCAGTGTGCTGATCCGTGAGAGGAGACAAATGAGGTGAGCGCCACAATTGCACTAGTTTGATGTCTAAAGAGAATTTCCAGAAGGAAGAGGTGGAGCCAGAAGTCTTCTTGAGTTGCAGCAACAGAGCTGGGAGTCCAGGAGGGCCCAGACATATCGGAAAGGAGAGAGCATCACACCACATGAGAGAGAGAGAGAGAGAGAGAGAGAGAACGCACACGCACGAGCACCGCAGGTTTGCAAAAGGGCCCCCACGAGTCCTCAGGTAAGTACCAATGAGCGCATTATGTGAGGAGCTTCCTGAAGCTGGGGGAAGAAGTACCCCCAAAAAACAGGAAATAATCCTCGAAGTTCACCCAAGGCCAGGAACACTTCATCTTTCTGCTATGCAGAGTGGAAAACCTGCTAATTCTTGGGCATCAGGCAAGTACTCAGGAGCAGGAAACTATTATTTCCAGACTGAAGACTCCTCTGGTCTAGCCCAAAAAAGCAGACCTCAAAAGGATCCTACTCCTAGTTCAATGGCCAGAACTAGTCTTGTGGCCCCACCCAATCCCAGGGGAACAAGAAACACCATCCCAGTGTCTCGAAGGAGGGGTGCTAGAAATGCTGGGCTAACAGCACTAGTGACAACCACAATTGCAGAGATGCAGACATGTGGCCTTGAAACAAACTTGTGGGCAGGAACGTTATGATAAAGAGGGTTGTAAATGCATGCACAGCAAATTGTTAATTCCAGCTTTTCAATCCTAAGGACTAGAGGTTTTAAAAGCTTAGGAACTTCCAAATGATTGCTTTCTTTCACCTGCCGATGGCTTTACTGTGCAGAAGGGGAGGGAGTTCTCTCCTAGTCCCCTTAGAGCTATAACTCAGAGTTGGGCTGCAGGGTTCATTTTTATCAGTTAGGAACAAGCTAAGGCAGAGCACAGTTCTGATCTAATTCTGCAAAGAATAAGAGGCCCAAAGTAAAGAGAAGCAGAAGAAAACTTCATCAAGAAGACAAGAACAAAGTGGCCTCTGGAGTCTACTCCCAAAACACAGGAAATCCGAAACTCCCTGATTATGGCAGCATCAGCCAGGCGATGGTCACACAAGAGACCAACAAACCCACATATCTGCGAACCCATTCACTTAAGTCTATTCCCCCACACAACCCATCTATTTTGCTTACATTCAAAGAAGCAAAACTCATACTAAAATGGTGTAAATAGTAAAAAAGTGAACTATAGGGAGCTTTGTTTATATACATGCCAAACGGGGCTTGCCTTAACATCAAAGGACACAGGCAAATTTAAGTCCTCTGGCCTATGTGAGACACACATATGAGAAATATTAAAAGGTAATATTTGGGAGTCCCCTGGTGGCCTAGTGGTTAGGATTCTGGGCTTTCACTGCCGTGGCCCAGGTTCAATACCTGGTGAGGTAACTGAGATCCTGCAAGCTGCGGGGCACAGCCAAAAAATATATATATATAAATATAAAATAAAATAAAATTTGCTTTATAAGGGTGTAATAGAACGATGCAAATGCTTGCCCTCACCAAAACCCACTAAATCAATCATCTAGGCAGGAATGACTGCCCAGAAATAAATGGATTGTTTCATATTATGTAGCCATATTCGAAAACAAAGATCTTTTAACTAAAAAATCTAAACTTCTAGCACACAATTATTTTAATTAAATGTGACAAATGAAAATGAATCTGATTTGGGGTTTAATAGTAAAAAGATATAAACTGTGATGATGTTCTATATTTAGCTTGCTTTCAAGAATACCAATGTAGGGGGCTTCCCTGGGGCTTCCCTGGTGGCTCAGTGGTTGGGAATCCGTCTGCCAATGCAGGGGACATGGGTTCGAGCCCGGGTCGTGGAAGATCCCACATGCCGTGGAGCAACTAAGCCCATGTGCCACAGCTACTGAGCCTGAGCTCTAGAGCCTGCGAGCCACAACTACTGAATCCGCATGCCACAACTATCGAAGCCCACGTGCCTAAAGACTGTGCTCCGCAACAAGAGAAGCCACCGCAATGAGAAGCCCACGCACCACAACGAAGAGTAGCCCCCGCTCGCCACAATGAGAAAGCCCACCTGCAGCAATGAAGACAAAACACAGCCAAAAATTAAAAAAATAATAAATTTTAAAAAAAGCATACCGATGTAGGAAACACTTGTTAATGTAAGTAAGTTGTCCTTCAAAGCTTTGATTACTAGGTCAGGGTTTCGGAACTCATATTTAACCAGAATTCTACTGAGGAACATTCCTTGCTTGACACTTCTGTACCGCTATCTTCTTTAATACGTGATATGGTTAAAAGCTCTGTGTCATCGACATTTCTGAAACACTCTCCCAAGGAAGCAGTGGCACCCTAATTCACAGCCAAGCAGCAAAACTCTGGGGCATCCAGAAGAATACCCCACAATTATTAGCAAATCATTAGCAATTTTTACCCCAGTACATAGAGACGGGAAGAAATCTAGAGTGGAAATGCTGAACATGTCCAGATCACTGTTTTTTTTTTAATTTATTAAATTTATTTATTTTTGGCTGCATTGGGTCTTTGTTGTGGTGCGCGGGATTCTCATTGCGGTGCCTTCTCCTGTTGCGGAGCATGGGCTCTAGAGCGCAGGCTCAGTAGTTGTGGCACACGGGCTCAGTAACTGTGGTGCACGGGGATCTTCCCAGACCAGGGCTTGAACCTGTGTCCCCTGCATTGGCAGGTGGATTCTTAACCACTGTGCCGCCAGGGAAGCCCCCTAGATCACTGTGGTTTTGTGTTCACGCATTCGGAGGTACATTCTCATAAATGAAACCTTTTGCGTAATTAAGACAATAATGAGACTGTAGTTCTGTGAAACACAGTGACAAGGAATTGTGCTGCACATTTACCAATAGCTGCTAAGACCTCTTCAAACGCTAGGTGTTTTCTTTCTACACTTTTCACAAAGCTCAGTGCCTGGATCTTGAATGATATTTAACAAATGCTTGTGGAACTCGATGTATGACTCAGACCAGTTTGGAGAAAATATTCAAGAGGCAAGAAATACTTTTTCCAAACTTTTCTTCTAGTTTGCTCTTGGAAATTATAAATGAGCTCCCTGTACTGGAGATGTTCATGCAAAAGCTGAAGAATTACTAGTGACATGAAAAGGATCAAGCATTGAAAATGGGTCCCTTCTGTATTTTAAGTTCTCTCATCTGGCACCAAAACTCAATTTGCTACATCAGATAAAATCTCTTCACAACACGTGCATGCCATTTCAAGAGAAATTTGAGTTTAACTAAAGCAGTCTAAGCCCAACGGAGGGTGACCTTCTTTACACAATATATAACATGACAAAATTCCAGCAGGACACACAGGAACACAGGGAGCCCAACATAACAGTGTGTGTTCTGGGCAGCAGTGATCGTGGCAGTGAGACAGGAGGGCAGGATGGGATGGAGCTTACAGTAGAAGAATCATCTCTCTCCTAATACCAAGGACCTATTCCCTCCAGGGGTACTTGGATGGTAGCCACAGGAACCACTGAGGACAACAGATGCCCAGGTCCCCAGACAGGCCCAAGCACGGCTCTGAGCTGTTGTGCTAAGTCAATCACCTGCAGCTCAGAGAAAAGCATGGGGGCTTTGGGGACTTCTTGTGCAAAAAAGCAGCCACACGTTTGGATGCAGTGCCTTAGCAGGTGACTAAAATGAGGCTGTTTGTGTTCTTTCATGGAGAGGAGGAAGGGGATTCCTGAGGGTTCTCCTGCCCCTGCTTTTTACTTCTAGTTAATGAAGACAACAAAGCTTCCTACAGCTCCATGGTGCTGGCCTGCTCCCTGGGGATGTGGGGAAGGCCTTGAGGACACTGCTTTCAGTCGATACACAATGCCCAGCACATACACACACCTGGGACAGAGGCCTGCTCAGAGAAGATCATGGAAATTCTACAATCTTAAACTGACCGCAAATTAAAGCTAGAGGGACCCTTAAGAAAATGCAGCCCCAACCTGTATTTTTACAGATGAGGCAACCAGGGTTCAGAGAGACGAGCATTAGCAGTTAGCACTAGCACCTGGAGCTAGGTGCAAGAATTTTGACTCTAACTCTGATAACAAGGGGCTAGGAGCTGGCTCTGAAGTCCAAGGGCCTGAGTTTAAATTCTGGACTACACCATTGACTAGTTGTATAGCTATGGACTAGCCACTTGGTGCCTGTCTCCTTATCTGTAAAATGGGGGTATTAGTCCCTACCTCACAGTTTGGGAGTTTCTCAAATGTTAAAAATAGAGTTACCAGCAATTCTGCACCTACGTATCTACCCAAGAGAGGGAAAAACATGTCCACACAGAAACTTGTATACAAATGTTCACAGTATCATTACTCATAATAGCCAAAACTGGAAACAACCCAAATATCCTTCAACTAGTGAATGGATAAACAAAATGTGGTTTATCCATACAGTGGAATATTATACAGTTGTAAAATGGAAGGAAGTACTGACATGGATGTGTAACAGAGAAAACAAACCTGACTCCATCCTGGATCTATTCCTTTGTGCTTTGTTGCCTGTACTTAGTCATGCTGGATCTGCATCTTTTGTAAAAGAATGTTGCCTTTAGCCTGAAATATACAGGATAGCCCATTCTCAAGGCTCTGACTTTTAAAGGTATAACACTTTTCCATTCATATAGAGATAAAAAGTTGCAGAACAGAAAATAACAATTGCCTTGTTGGAGGTTTATAGGAACACTGTGACCTATGTGGACAGCTACAAGAACAAAGGATTCCATCACTAAAAGGTTTGCAACAACTGGCCACATCCCCTCTCCTTATAGTGTAAAAGAAGCCTGAATTCTAACTTGGGTAAGATGGTTCTTTGGGACACTAGTCCACCATCTTCTGGGCCTGCTGGCTTTCCAAATGAAGTCGCTGTTCCTTGCCATAACAACTTGTCACTCCATTTATTGGCCTGTCGTGACAAGAAGTAGCAGCTTGGAATTGGTAACAGATGAATCTTGTAAACATTATGCTAAATGAAAGAAGCCAGTCTCAAAAGACCATGTAATGTATGATATCGTTTATAAGATACCTGGAATGGGCAAATCCACAGAGGCAGAAAGTAGATTAGTGGTTACCTAGGACAAATGGTTGGGACAGGCAGGGATGGGGGAAAGGCAAGGGAAATGGAGAGTGATTGCTAATGGGTACTAGGTTTCCTTTGGGGGTGATGAAGTGTTCTAAAATGAGATTATTGTCCTCACTGCAAAACTCTAGACATATGCTAAAAGCCATTGTATTGTCCACTTTAAATGGGAACATTTTATGGCTTATAAATCTCAATAAAGCTGTTTAAAAAATAAGAGTTACAACAATTATACTCCAATAAAGATTTAAAAAAAAAGAGTTACAATAGCACTTCTCTCAAAGGGTTGTGTTGGGGATTATCATGAGTTAATACATATAAATATATCTAGAAGAGTTCTTGATGCACAGTAAGTCTTTTTTTGTTTGTTTTTTGGATGCATTGGTTCTTCATTGCTGCGCGTGGGCTTTTCTCTAGTTTTGGTGAATGGGGGCTACTCTTCGTTGCAGTGCGCAGGCTTTCATCGTGGTGGCTTCTCTTGTTGTGGAGCACGGGCTCTAGGCACACGGGCTTCAGTAGTTGTGGCACACGGGCTCTAGAGCACAGGCTCAGTAATTGTGGCACACGGGCTTAGTTGCTCCACGGCATGTGGGATTTTCCCAGACCAGGGCTCGAACCCACGTCCCCTGCATTGGCAGGCAGATTCTTAACCACTGTGCCACCAGGAAAGTCCCCACTGTAAGTCTTCAATGATTTAGTAATCATTATTTCCTACTCTGCAGGAATGGAGGCATAAATTCTGTTGACTTTTCTTACATGAAGGGATAATAAAGTTAGAAGAATTTTTCACTGATAAGCATAGCATGATATATTTTGATCATTTAGAAAAGCATAAATTAATACAATATGGTTTCCACAGTAATATATAGATGTATGTAAAATTATAGAATCAGGTCATATGGAGGTTACCCCTATAATGTTCATCTTGGCAAAATTCAGAACACTGGGAATAAAAAGATCTCAGGCAGGACTTCCCTGGTGGTGCAGTGGTGCAGGGAACATGGGTTTGAGCCCTGGTCTGGGAAAATCCCACACGCTGCAGAGCAACTAAGCCTGTGCACCACAACTACTGAGCCTGTGCTCTACAGCCCACTAGCCACAACTACTGAAGCCCACGTGCCACAACTACTGAAGCCCGCACACCTAGAGCCCATTCTCCACAACAAGAGGAGCCACTGCAATGGAAGCCCACACACCTCAACGAAGAGTAGCCCCCACTCACTGCAACTAGAGAAAACCCGCATGCAGCAATAAAGACCCAATGCAGCAACAATAACAAAAAGATAAATAAGTAGATAGATAAATAAATAAAACCTTACTTAAAAAAAAAAAGATCTCAGGCACTTAGAAAAAAAAAACAGATCACATCCAAATGATCAGGAGGCAAATGGTATCAGATTTTCCACAAAACCATAGAATTCTATACACAATCATATGGTCAGATATCAAATGGTCAGATATACACTGTATCAAAAAATTTGCCTTTTTAAAAAAATTTTATTTTATTTTTTTATACAGCAGGTTCTTAATAGTTATCCATTTTATACATATTAGTGTATATATGAAAAAATTTACCTTTCATTTATCCTTTCTTAGGCATTTACTGGAGAATGTAATCCAGAAAAAATGTGCCCTAAATCATGCAATAGTTAAAAAAATCAAAATTAATGAAGAAAAAAATCCAGGATGAAAAAAATTAATACACTGAATTGTTTAAAATAGGACTACGGGCCCCAAATGGAGTTGCTTATGCTATGCACCATGTCACCAAACCAACACTTAACTGTATTTTCGGCTCTCCCAGAAATGGAACCTTAAGCTAGTCAATCAGGAATTGCTTGATTTGCACTAGTTAGATAATCTGTGTGATAGACCCTTGCCATCTCCTTAAGGAAAGTAACCTTGCAATAACCAATCCACTATTTTGCATAGTATAACTTCCTGTTCCTGCCCATTTTGTAACAGAGAAGAACAAACCTGACTCCATACTGAATCTATTCCTTTAGCTCTAAACTTTATGCTTTGTTGCCTATGCTTAGTCTCTGCACCTTTTGTATAGAATGTTGCCTGTAGCCTAAAATATACAGGATAGCCCATTCTCAAGGCTCTGACCTTTAAAAGTATAACACTTTTCCATGCATAGAGAGACAAAAAGTTGCAGAACAGAAAATAGCAATTGTCTTGTTGGAGATTTATATGAACATTGTGACCTGACTGACTTGGATGTGGACAGCTGCAAGAGCAAAGGATTCCAGCACCAAGAAGTTTGCAAAAACCAGCCACACCCCTTCCCTCTTTAGTATAAAAGAAGCCTTAATTCTAACTCAGGTAAGATGGTTCTTTGGGACAGGAGTCCACCATCTTCTTGGTCTGCTGGCTTTCCGAATAAAGTTGCTCTTCCTTGCCCCAACAACTTGTCTCTTGATTTACTGGCCTGTCATGTGGTGAGCAGTAAGAGCTTGGACTCAGTAACTCCTTCTGCCTATAAAGGTCTTTTATTTTGTACAGCTCCTCGGAGCTCCTTTCTTTGTGCTAGATGGGATGCTGCCTGATTCATGAATCATTAAATAAAGCCAATAAGAGCTTTAAAATTTACCCAGTTGAACTTTGTTTTTTAAGTTTTGGTGGTAGTGGTGGGATCTGAAGAAGACTTCTGATGACTTCATAGACAACAAGAAACACGCGTGTTGATATCCACAAACGCTTTGAGTTTTTTTTTTTTTTTTTGGCCACACTGTGCAGTATGTGGGATCTTAGTTCCCCGACCAGGGATTGAAATTGTGCCCCCCTGCAGTGGAAGTGCAGAGACTTAATCACTGGACCGCCAGGGAAGTCCCTGAGTTCTCTTTCCTTGTCACTGTTTCTGAGGGCCGTGGGTAAGTTCCTCTTGATACGAGCTCCACTCTCTGCATTGAGCCCCCGGTCTAATTGGCTTTCCAGTCCAGGATTCATGGGTTGGTCTAGACTGACAGGAGTCTCTAACAGAGCACCAGTCCTTAGCCCTTGGTTAGTCTGTGGTCCCAGGACACAGCTTAATGGGTCAGTTTGAGCTGACACCTGGAACCCAAGTCCCCAGCCCTCAGTTAGCCTGAGGGCTCAGTTAGTCCCCACCCTTTTTTCTTTAAATTTATTTATTTTATTTATTTTTGGCTGTGTTGGATCTTCGTTGCTGCGTGTGGGCTCTCTCTAGTTGTGGCAAGCAGGGGCTACTCTTTGTTGCAGTGCACGGGCTTCTCATTGCGGCGGCTTCTTGTCGCAGAGCACGGGCTCCAGGTGCGTGGGCTTCAGTAGTTGTGGCATGCGGGCTCAGTAGTTGTGGCTCACGGGCTCTAGAGCACACACTCAGTAGTTGTGGCGCATGGGCTTAGTTGCTCCGTGGCGTGTGGGATGTTCCTGGACCAGGGCTCAAACCCTTGTCCCCTGCATTGGCAGGTAGATTCTTAACCATTGTACCACCAGGGAAGCCCGTTAGTCCCCTTGTGTTGGGTTCTGCTGGTTCGGTCTGTAGTTCCACTTTGGGAACCATTTGTGATGAGCACCTAAGGCCTTCTTTTGGCCAGTCCACAGTGCCATCTCCTTGGTTACTGCAGTGTCCACAGTTCCGTTTCCTTGGTTACTGTTGGTTTCTGTTAATGTGCATATGGGGTAAAGGAATAATAGATCTATTGTTAATGGGCATCTTGAAGCCAAAACCACAAAATTGGTGGGCACAGGTTGAGCACTTAAAAGCTGTTAGAATGCTCGCCATCTAACTGTAAGAATCCTGTGTTAAGATAAATTGGTCATGGAATGGGATAGGTCAACACTAGGTCACCTGCCACCTCAAGAAAATTTCCATACAATTAGGTATATTGTAAAACACCACAAAATCCCCAGCTCCGTGGTACATCCCTCTTAGGTATTAATTTGGCTCCAAGAGACCCAAGGCTTAACTAAAGAAATGAGATCTTCACATTTCAAAGAACTGAGCATGCACCACCTGGCACAACTGCTTGTTTTATGTCTAAGAACTGTGGTCCCAGAAGCTGTAGATATCTACTAAAATGGCAAAATCTTACTAAGGCAGTTTAGAGTTGCAATGGCCATTATGGGCAATGTTCTAATTACACAAGTTTGTTCACTTTACGAAGTGCACTTGAAAGAATGGAACACTTATTTTAAGTGGTATGCAGAAGGCTCGGAAAGGCTTTAAGATTCCAAAATAACTTCACTGAAAGAGTCATTGCAAAAGGCTAATGAAAAATTAAAGGTGCAGTAGGTACTTAAAACAAAAGACTTTAAGACTGAGGTAGCTTCTACTACTCCTCTCTATCCTCCTTTCCCTGAGTACTCACAGTCTACTAGTCCTCTATCTGAATTGTCTTTCCACTCTGAATAAACTATAAACTGTAACAAAAGTCGACCAAGTTAGTGACCTCACAGCTGCAACCAGTTCCAAGACCAGAAACCTGAAACACCTGGGACTCCCTCACTGCACCCTCCTAGGGGTCCATCAACAAAACACTGGCCCAGAATTGGTGTCTCATTTGCAATCAACCAGGACACTGGAAAAAAGACTGTCCTCAAAGGTTTTTGTCAAATCATTCTACACCAAATTGAATGGCCCCTGTATCCACCCTTGAAGGAGGCCCCCAAGAGGGTGCCTCCCATGTGGATGGGACTCCAAGTGATTCTCTGGTAAACTCTACCAGTTATTCCCTTAAATATCCAAGGGGAAATTAAAATTAAAATTGGCGAAAAACCTTGCCAAATTCTGGTAGATACCTGGGCTACATTCTCTAATTTAAGCCCCATCTGCCCTGGAGCCTGCAGATGGAATCCTGGGAAAACTGACAGAAGTTGGCAAAAGATGAGAATTCTTACAAGAGCCAACTCTCCTGGATCTCTGTAGTGCCCAGTCAAGAGAGAAAGGTAAAAGTCCACATTGTCCCTTCCTTTCCAAATTTAGACTCTCATGAATTTGGTTTTGAGGTACCCAATGGTTACTGATCTTTCTCTCTCAGGGACAGCTATTGCCTTCTCATTTGTCTTGTTTTGTCCTGTGAACCTGGTTTGGCTTTCTGTCTGGTTGTCAGTCCTTGCATAAGCAGGAAACTCAACCATCAGGTTGGGCGCCCCAAAATATGACTGAGCAGAAATGTGGGTTTCACCCTGTTTTCAGCTAGACATGGCCAGACAGATGTGGGTTGCACTCCATTTGCAGTGAGGATCCTACCAACTATTGGCAACTCTCAAGAGAATTGTCTTTCTCTCTTTGGGCTGTCTTTGGGAAGGTTCTGGATCTTGGGGGATGGAGGGGGGAGTACCCTTTGCACTCTCTTTGGAGACTCCTCTTGCATCCAAGTGGTTGTTTAATACTGACAGGAATATTTACTCTCTGTGCCGGCTGAAACCTGACAAAATATTTGAAAGGATTTTTTTTTTTTTAAGCAGCGCTATGGTCAGAATTGGCCAAAACAGAAGCTGATATTCAGAGCCTGATAGGAATTTGTGAGCGTTTTTTTTTTTTTTTTTTAAGGCCTTTTCCCCTAAGCTAAATGAAACTATGTACCCAGGGGGAAAGAAAAACATCCCAAAGACAAACAGCTCTAAATCTAGAACATAGGAATCTAGGAACCTTTTGATTTCCATCTTAGATGAAGAGCTTCTCCTTGCTATAAAGATGCAAATTAAAGATAATGTAGTTGGATGGGTGGATCAGACAGACCCTTGGTGTCAAACAAGTTGCAACCCAATTTTTCCAGGAATTAAAAACAACTGTCCTTGTACTGAAGATTGGGTCTTTACAAGAACTGAAATGCAGCTCTAGAAGCAATTCAAAGCCCACCTTTCCTTTCTACCAATTCCCAAACCTCCCCTTATCCATCTTAAAAGACTTGTAGATATTGTAAAGCATCTGGACTTAGGGAACAAAAGTCTTTCTTGGTGAAACTTACATTCTTTCTCTGTGCCTTTTGAGATGGAAATGTTCTACCTGGTCTCCTCTAGGAACCAAGGTAATTCTTATCAGAAGGGGGAAAAAGGTTATTTGAAAACTAGGCCCATGAAAAATCTTAAAAATCTTCACCACAAGTATTACTGAAAAGCTTTAGTTATCTGAGCAGGACACCTTAACTTATTCCATCTGCCGGAAATACAATTTGGATCCAATTGTTCTATTTTAAACTAGTAAATTTTGCATTATTGTACCTGTCCCATAGCTAAAATTATAAAGCGAAATCTATAAGATCCTATTTGCATCTGTCTGTATGTTTATGTATGTCTATATGTTATAAATGTGTAATTTTTTTCTACCTCCAGATGGTGTTATTTGTAAAGAGTTCTATTCAAGTTCACGTGGTCTAGGATAATCTTTGGTAAATAAAAGCTAGTTTGTTTGTGGTTTAATTAAAACAGGCATGCCTTTAGAGTTGTCAGCGTTAAATATAATATTTTTTTATTCTACCTAGGTTTATTAAAAGTCAAATAAGTTCATGTTATCTCTGTTACAGAATTTGTCAGCAAGAAAAAGAATTTAACATGATGGTTAGCTGTTTAATGTCTCATGAAATTTTCTTGAGTAATCTAAACATAATTTTTAAGAAAAAGTAAATTAAATAGATGTAAGATAAAATTTTAAAAATCCTCAAAAAACTAAAAATAGAGTTGCCGTATGATCCAGCAATCCCGCTCCTGGGCATATATCCAGACAAAACTATAATTTGAAAAGATACATGCACCCCTATGTTCATAGAAGCATTATTTACAATAGCCAAAACATGGAAGCAACCTAAATGTCCATCAACAGATGAATGGATAAACAAGATGTGATATATATATACACACACATATATATATACATATATATACACACACACACACACACACACACACACAGTGGAATATTACTCAGCCATAAAAAAGAATGAAATAATGCCATTTGCAGCAACATGGATGGACCTAGAGATTATCATACTAAGTGAAGTTAAGTCAGAAAGAGAAAGACAAATACCATATGATGTCACTTATATGTGGAATCTAATATACAACACAAATGAAGATATCTATGAAACAGAAACAGACCCACAGATACAGAGACAGACTTGTGGTTGCCAAGGGGAAAGGGGCATGGGGGAGGGAAGGATTGGAAGTTTGAGATTAGTAGCTGCAAACTATTATATATAGGATGGATAAACAACAAGGTCCTACTGTATAGCACAGGGAACTATATTCAATATCCTGTGATAAACCATAACAGAGAAAAATATGAAAAAGAATACATATAAGTAAAACTGAATCACTTTGTTATACAGCAGAAATTGATACATTATAAATCAATATACTTCAATACAATTTTTAAAAATTTATAACTGACCTTTTCAACAATAATTATGCTTCACAGTATGTCTACTTAAAAATAGTTTCCAAGAATTCCCTGGCGATCCAGTGGTTAGGACTCTGCGCTTTCACTGCCGAGGGCCCAGGTTGATTCCCTGGTTGGGGAACTATCCCACAAGCTGCGTGGCGCAGACAAAAAAAAAGAAAAAACAGTTTCCAAAATCTTTTTGGTACTTGAAACCTTAAAGTTATGCTGAGATAAGTTAAGTGATGGATATTCATTAAATATCTAGGTCATTTCCAAACAAGATAAAATATTGAAACATTAATTACTGGTGTATCCACTTTTGGTTTCCTTTTACAGAGAAACTAAAAATATTTGGGTCTATCAGTAAATATCTTGTGTGCCATACAGAAATATTTACTATGAGAAAGAATATACTTCTAGAAATTATAAAATGTATTCATAAATTTGCCAATCCATGGAATGCTAGTGTAACAGACAGTCCACAGTTGCTTACTTCTTAGTTTCAGGAGGAATAAAAGATTCTACGGGTTAAAAATTCTAATCAATATATGTAATTAAAATGACTTACTACAGCCATTATGAAAAACACTATGGTGGTTCTTCAAAACGTTAAAAATTGAACTACCATATGAAACAGCAATCCCACTTCTATGTACACATACAAAGGAATTCAAATTAGTATCTCAAGAGGATATCTGCACAATGATGTTCATTGCAGAATTAATCACAATAACCAAGATATGGAAACAACCTAAGTGTCTGTCAACAGATGAAAGGATAAAGAAGATATAGTAAATATATACAATGGAGTATTGTTCAGCCATGAGAAAGAAAGAAATACTGCCATTTGCAACAACATGGATGGACCTTAAAGGTATTATGCTAAGTGAGATAAGCCAGACATAGAAGGACAAATACTGTATTATATCACTTATATGTGGAATATCAAAAAACAGAGAGTAGAAGAGTGGTAACCAGGGGCTAGGGGGTGAGGGAATTGGAGAGATGTTGAAGAGTACAAACTTACAACCAGGAGATAAATAAGTTCTGGAGATGTAATGCATAGCATAATGATTATAGTCAACTCTACTGTATTATAAATTTCAAAGTTACTAAGAGACTAAATCTTCACTGTTCTCAATACAAAAAGGAAATGATAAACACGTGACATTATAAAGGTGTTAGCTAATGCTACTGAACAATATTGCAATACATAAATGTACCAAAGCAACATACTGTACACCTTAAACTTACACAATGTCAATTACATCTCAATTTTTAAAATTTTAATTTCTATTTTTATTTTTTGGCTGTGCCACATGGCATACGGGATCTTAGTTCCCCAACCAGGGCTCAAACCTGCACCCCCTGCAGTGGAAGTGCCAGAGTCTTAACCACTGGACCACCAGGGAAGTCCCTCAATTTTTAAAAACTACTTAGAAAAAATAACAGTTAAAGGGAACAACTGTATGAAAAGTAGATAAGGAAAGTAAAATGATTCATTGTTCCAGAATGAGAAAAAGGAAAAAAAAAAACAGGACAAGATCTGAATGGACATAAAAAAGTTATGAGGTTTATAAAAGAGGAATCCTGGGAAAGGAACTTTATGTGTAGTCAAGCTGGTTAAGATTGGAATGAATTTAAGTTCTTTTTTTTTTTTTTCGGTACGTGGGCCTCTCACTGTTGTGGCCTCTCCTGTTGCGGAGCACAGGCTCCGGACGCACAGGCTCAGCAGCCACAGCTCACGGGCCTAGCCACTCCGCAGCATGTGAGATCTTCCCGGACCGGGGCACGAACCGGTGTCCCCTGCATCGGCAGGCGGACTCTCAACCACTGCGCCACCAGGGAAGCCAGAATTTAAGTTTTTTTAAAAAATAAGTTTTTATATCAACAGTACACTGGTGCAAAATTAGAATTTAGTTTTCTCTCTGTTAAAAGAAAAAAGTTTTATTGGACTTTTGGTCTGCTTTTGAAAGATTGTGGAAGTTTCCTTAAGTTTTAAGTAATCTGCCCAGATAGCAAAGATTTTGTGTCTTACCACAATAATTTACTGTGCATGTTTTCTTAAGTAATCAAAGACCTGATAAAGACAACACTATCTTCTCAAAAGAGCTAAGTTTTGTTCACACTTAGGTAAATTTCTGTATTTGCCTTTAACATCATCTATTGTCATTTTGGTTAAATAGATAATTCAGTATTATTTCATAATGATCTGTGATCCTATTTAATCAAATGTTCAAACCTTTTGACATTTTCCCCAAATCAGATTCTAAACAGAACCACAGAAGACCCAGAATTGCCAAAGCAATCCTGAGGAAAAAGAACAAAGCTGGAGGCATAACCCTCCCAGACTTAAGACAATACTACAAAGCTACAGTAATCAAAAGAGCATGGTACTGGCACAAAAAACAGACATATGGATCAATGGAACAGAACAGAGAAACCCACACACCTAAGGTCAATTAATCTCTGACAAGGGAAGCAAGAATATTCAATAGAGAAAAGATAGTCTCTTCAGCGAGTGGTGTTGGGAAAGCTGAACAGCTGCGTTTAAATCATTGAAGTTAAAACACTCCCTCACACCATACACAAAAATAAACCCAAAATGGCTTAAAGACAAATATAAGACAGGACACCATAAAACTCCTAGAAGAGAACATAGGCAAAACATTCTCTGACATAAATCGTAGCACTGTTTTCTTACGTCATCTCCCAAGGCAATAGAAATAAAAGCAAAAATAAACAAATGGGACCTAATCAAACTTATGAGCTTTTGCACAGCAAAGGAAACCATAAACAAAATGAAAAAGCAACCTATGGACTGGGAGAAAATATTTGCAAAAGACGTGACTGACAAGGGATTAATTTCCAAAATATACAAACAGCTCATACAACTCAATACAAAAAAACCCCAAACAACCCAATCAAAAAACGGACAGAAGACCTAAGTAGACATTTCTCCAAAGAAGACATACAATGACCAACAGGCACATGAAAAGATGCTCAACACAGCTATCAGAGAAATGCAAGTCAAAACTACAGTGAGGTATTAGCTCACACCAGTCAGAATGTCCATTATCAAAATATCTACAGGGGACCTCCTTGGTGGTCTAGTGTGTAAAACTCCAAGTTTCCACTGCAGGGGGTGTGGGTTCGATCCCTGGTTGGGGAACTAAGATCCCACCTGCCACGCAGTGCTGCCAAATATATATATATATGCATATGTGTATATACATATACATATATATATATGTATGTATATATATATATATATATAAACGCACGTGCACACACACACGCACACATACACAAATAATAAATGCTGGAAAGGGTATGGAGAAAAGGGAAACCTCCTACATTGTTGATGGGGATGTAAATTGGTGTAGCCACTATGGAAAACAGTATTGAGGTTCCTTTAAAAACTAAAAATAGAGTTGCCATATGATCTAGCAATCCCACTCCTGGGCATATATCCAGAGAAAACTCTAATTTGAAAAGATACGTGCACCCCAATGTTCACAGCAGCACTATTCACAACAGTCAAGACATGGAAGCAACATAAATGTCCACTGACAAATTAATGGATAAAGAAGATGTGGTATATATATATATATATATATATATATATATATATATATATACATACATACAATGGAATATTACTCAGCCACAAAAAAGAATGAAATAATGCCATTTGCAGCAATATAGATGCAACTAGAGATTATCATACTAAGTGAAGTCAGAAAGACAAATACCATATGATACCACTTATATGTGGAATCTAAAATATGACACAAATGAACCTCTCTACAAAGCAGAAACAGAGTTACCACAGGAGAACAGACTTGTGGTTGCCAAGGGGGACAGGCATGGGAGAGGGATGGATTAGGAGTTCGCGATTAGTAGATGCAAACTATTACATATAGAATGGATGGACGAGCTCCTACTGTATAGCACAGGGAACTATATTCAATGTCCTGGGATAAGCCATAATGGAAAAGAATATAAAAAAGAATATATTTATATATGGGTAACTGAGTCACTTTGCTGTACAGCAGAAATTAGCACAACATTGTAAATCAACTATACTTCAGTTAAAAAAAAAACAAAAACAGAACATTTCTTTCCATTCTTCCTTCCCTCTCTGTCCTTTTCTCAAATCTTTTTTTTTTTTTTTTTTTGGCCGCACTGTGCAGAATGTGGGATCTTAGTTCCCTGGCCAAGGATTGAACCCATGCCCCCCTCAGTGGAAGCACAGAGTCTTAACCACTGGACTGCCAGGGAAGTCCCTCCTTTTCCCAGTTCTTACACCATGAAGGTCTTTATGATTCTTTTGCCTTGCTCTGACCTGGAAAGACAATGCCACTATTCACATATCTCAGGCCATTGCAAAGGGGGATAATCAAACCTCCAAATGACTGTTAGACTTGCCATGCTGCTAGGGATCCTGTAGTTCTACCCATCACAAACTTCTCCCTAATTTCTTTTTCTTTTTAATTAATGAATTTATTTATTTTTGGCTGCGTTGGGTCTTTATTGCTGTGTGCGAGCTTTCTCTAGATGAGGTGAGCAGGGGCTACTCTTCAGTGAGGTGCATGGACTTCTCATTGCGGGGGCTTCTTTTTGTTGTTGTCGTTGTTGCAGAGCACAGGCCCTAGGCGTGCGGGCTTCAGTAGTTGCAGCACATGGGCTCAATAGTTGTGGTTCGTGGGCTCTAGAGCACAGGGTCAGTAGTTCTGGTGCACGGGCTTAGTTGCTCCACGGCATGTGGGATCTTCCCAGACCAGGGATCAAACCTGTGTCCCCAGAATTGGCAGGTGGATTCTTTTTTTTTTTTTTTTTTTTTTTTTTTTTTGCGGTATGCGGGCCTCTCACTGTTGTGGCCTCTCCCGTTGCGGAGCACAGGCTCCAGACGCGCAGGCTCAGCGGCCATGGCTCACGGGCCTAGCCACTCCGCGGCATGTGGGATCTTCCCGGACCGGGGCGTGAACCCGTGTCCCCTGCATAGGCAGGCGGACTCTCAACCACTGCGCCACCAGGGAAGTCCCCTCCCTGATTTCTAATGCCTCAGTTTCTCTGGAACAAACTTAGCTCCCTCTCTATTGCGTCAGACTCCCTAGCCCTGGGGTCCATTTCCCTGACTCTGGTTAACAATGCCAAACCTGAGGAAAATTGCATCCAGGCTTCATACAAAGACACAAGGTAAGGGTAACCAGAATAAAACTGCCTGTGCAGTCTACAGACGCTTAAATTTTCCTGGTTGTCACCTTTCCAGTCTCAAATCACAGAGTCATACAGAGATTACTAGGAGGCATGATTCAAACTTTTGCTTCCTTTGGCAGATCCCTACTGCCCAGACTAAGAGTAAGTACAAATGAGGCTATGATCAAGGATCTCTCCTTAACTTTTGAAGGTATCACAGATTCTGCTGCTAAAGCAATATCTGCCCAACAAAAATCCCTAGACTCTCTGGTCAAAGTTGTTCTTGATAATAGGAGAGTCCCTGACTATCTTTTGCTGAGCAAGGAGGTAATTGTGCTGTAGCCCATACCACTTGCTACACTTGGACTGACACTTTTGGGAAAGTTGAGACTCAGTCACATAAGACCATTGGATAAGCCAGTTGACTTTAAAAAGTGACTCCTTCTGGACTTCCCTGGTGGTCCAGTGGTTAAGAATTCACCTTCCAATGCAAGGGACGTGGGTTCGAGCCCCGGTCAGGGAACTAAGATCCCACGTGCCGCAGGGCAACTAAGCCTGCATGCCACAACTAGAAGAGCCTGCACGCCGCAATTAAGACCCGACGCAGCCATAAATAAATAAATAGATAGATAAATGTTTTTTAAAAAGTAACTCCTTCAATAGAGTCTTTCTTTGACTTACATGATTCTGATTGGTTTGGGTCTTGGGGACCGTGGCTCTCAAATGCACTCCAGACACTCCTGCTTATAAAAATCATAGTTGTCTCCTGGTGTACTGTATCTTCTCAGAAGTTTTGTTTGTTTGTTTGGTTTTTTTTTGGCTGCTTTTGGGTCTTCGTTGCTGCATGCAGGCTTTTCTCTGGTTGCTACTCTTCACTGTGGTGCGCAGGCTTCTCATTGCGGTGGCTTCTCTTGTTGGGAGCAGAGGCTCTAGGTGCACAGGCTTCAGTAGTTGTGGCACACGGGCTTCAGTAGTTGAGCCTCACGGGCTCTAGAGCGCAGGCTCAGTAGTTGTGGCACACGGCCTTAGTTGCTCCGCGGCATGTGGGATCTTCCCGGACCAGGGATAGAACCTGTGTCTCCTGCATTGGCAGGCGGATTCTTAACCACGGCGCCACCAGGGAAGCCCTGAAAAGTTTTTTTTTTTTCGGTACGCGGGCCTCTCACTGTTGTGGCCTCTCCCGTTGCAGAGCGCAGGCTCCGGACGCACAGGCTCAGCGGCCATGGCTGACGGGCCCAGCCTCTCCGCGGCATGTGGGATCTTCCCGGTCCGGGGCACGAACCCGTGCCCCCTGCATTGGCAGGCGGACTCTCAACCACTGCGCTACCAGGGAAGCCCACCCTCAAAAGTTTTAAATGCGTATTTGCAACTGCTAACCACCAAGCTAATGCTTTCCCTAAGACTAGAATCTCAGAAGAGGATCAAAGAGAAAGACTGACTTAAAGAAAGTGAACACGATACAGCATTGTCAACTGTGAATAAATACCACACAGAGACTCAGCAAAAACTTCGAGAATTCCAGAGTTTAGTTGGGAGTAGCACTAAAGCCTGAACAATTTTTTTTTTTTTAATCACATCTCTCAGGCTGAGAGTCTGATCAAAACGAGGCATTGTTTAAAACAAGACAACAGGGACTTCCTGTTTCTGGGGGCCTAGAGTGGAAGCATCCGGGAGCGGCTGTTTCCCTCTAGGTTATTCCTTCTTCAGCTGTCTGGAGGGCACCAATACCTCTCGTGAAATACTAGGGCGAAAACTATTTCCTGATTTTCTAATTCTACAGAATGTTCTGTATTTATGTGTAACTTAGACAAAAAAAGGGGGGGAGCTAGTGAGGGAAAATGGGAAGATGTAGATCTTGTATAACTAGTATTAGCCTACCCAGTTAACCAAATCTCGAGGTGAACTGAATCATCCAGAGAATTTGTTTGCAAGTAACAGATGCATCCAACTGGCAGCACATTACTTGAGGAATTCAGTGAGCCCAGAGGGTAGAAGCAGAATGCATGAAACTATTTGAGGGTCTGCCCTTATTATATTTCCAATAGGTTTGCCTTGATTGCTTATTCTTCCTGCCAAAACAATCATGTGGGTAAGATGTCTATTACTGCTAAAGAGTTCTAGATATGTTTTACATTGACATGATGAACCACAATCCCTTTCTTTCTGTGCCAGTTTTATCTTTTTTGTCATTAAGTTCTATGTTGGTCATCAATGAAACTGCAGGTTGACAGAGTACAGTTTGATCTGAGAGGTTAGTAAAAACTCTTGGTTTCAGATTGGCCTGAGTATGAAGCCAGAGAATTGTAGGAATGTCAGAGCAATAGATGGGGACAGAGGTCGGCCCCCGAGAGACAGGATGATCTGGTCACCAGAATGTACTCTCCACAAAGACAAAGATTTGTGTCTTTTGCACACTGACATATCCCAAATGCCTAGAGCAGTGCCTGGTGTGTAGTAGGTGCTCAATAAACCATGGTGGAGAGGCTGAGAGGATGGGTCAGTGAGAACATTAGCATTTCAAGGCAGGGAAAGAAGGTTGGCTAGTGTGGATGTGGGGTGGAAATAGAAAATGTAGGATGGTGGAGAAGGCACGAGGGCTTTCAGGACATAAAGAAGTGACAATGGATTGGGGGCATATTACTTAGGGCCTGAGATCTGAAAGGGAACCGGTGCAGGGAGAGAGAAGTACTAACAAGATGTGCTTAGCTATGTTAGATGGTTGCTTCTGTCGATGTGCAGGATAAGAAAAACTGAATGATAAACTAGAGGTACTGGTAAAAATCCCATTTGTCTTTCAAGGCAGCTCAAATGGCAACTCCTTCTGAAGGCCTTTGCTGAGGGGTCAGCCCTGAAGTGAACAGTTTTCCTCTATTAGTTATTAGTGTATGTGTCTTATGCCTTTCTTAGGGTAAATTTCAAGAAAGTCAAGCCTGTCATGTAGCTAGTTAAATGGCAGGAAGGGAAACTGAACCCTCCAAGTCCAAAAATACTCAGATTTGGCTGTGAAAAATGACTTGGAAACAAGCAACTCGGGCTTATGCTTTGGTAGTAAATCTCTTTCTTTACCCTTATCTCTGGCAAATACACATGACTGTTCTGTTAATTGCGAAAGAATGCTCTGTTAATTGCCTATTCATAGCCTTTGACCATTTTTCTACTGGGTTGTTTTTAAGAATCTATATATTCCAGATACTGAACTTTGTTGGTTATATTTCTTACAAATATATTCTTCCTGTTTGTATCTCGTCTTACTTTTTTCTGATTTTTGAAGGTAACTGTCATGCCTATACTGTAGTTAGTAGATGGTAAGCTCTTTGGAAAGCAAGAGATAGATGTCCTGATTTTCTCATTTTCTAGGAAGCGCCTTTGTTTTTTTTTTTTTTGCGGTGTGTGGGCCTCTCACTGTTGTGGCCTCTCCCATTGCGGAGCACAGGCTCCAGACGCGCAGACTCAGCAGCCATGGCTCACGGCCCAGCCGCTCCACGGCATGTGGGATCTTCCTGGACCGGGGCACGAACCTGTGTCCCCTGCATCGGCAGGCAGACTCTCAACCACTGCGCCGCCAGGGAAGTCCGCCTTTATGTTTTACTGCTTACAAAATGCTTGTCAGGGCTTCCCTGGCGGCGCAGTGGTTAAGAATCCGCCTGCCAATGCAGGCGGGTTCGAGCCCCGGTCCGGGAAGATCCCACATGCCGTGGAGCAACTGAACCCGTGCACCGCAGCTACTGAGCCTATGCTCTAGAGCCCGCAAGCTACAACTACTGGAGCCTGTGTGCCTAGAGCCCGTGCTCCGCAACAAGAGAAGCCACTGCAATGCACCACAACGAAGAGTAGCCCCCCACTCGCTGCAACTAGAGAAAGCTTGCACACAGCAACGAAGACCCAATGCAGCCAAAAATAAATAATTTTTAAAAATGCTTGTTAATGTTGATAAGTGAAAAAAATATATATATAAATAAAAAATATATTAAATATATACATATATAGGTAAGGAGTAAGCCAAGAGAATAAAAACTGACAAAGCAGTATTTAGTAAAACACTGATGTGACTAATGCAAAGATAAATCACAAAGAAAATGCATGTCAGAGATTAATATACTCACATTGCTCTCAGTAGCGTTCAGTCCATGAGTTGATAAGAAAGGGGGGTGGGAATTTGTTGAGGCAGCCTCAGGAATTCCTTTCTATTTTCCCAGGCAGTGTCAGAAGCAGATATATCACTTCTGTAGCATTTAAATCCTCATCAAATTTATATTCCACCAAATCTGAGTTTATGGAGTCTGAAACGCCAGACCAAGCTTGGAAATCCTCTTTTGGCAAGCGCCAAAAGCTTGCCTGAAGCTTACACGTGGCTGAAGCTTACACGTGGCTGAATTTAAGCCAGTAGGCGCTGCCTACACCAGGTGTGGTTAATACTGAAAGCAGGGCAAGAACTGAAGCCTTACACATTCCTTTCTAGTTAATTATCTTCAAACACCAGAAAAAGTTGCAGGTGCATTCTCTCCCAGCTCCACCCACAGTCGCTGCTGTTCAGAGTTCTTAAGGTATGAAATTGTGGCACCAATTTTTGGGAGAACGGTGGTGGTAAACTTCCTTTCTCTGGTACTCCTCCCCACGCCCTACACGTTGTTGCATAGACTTATCTATGTCTATATATTTTTAAATTATTCCAGCTTCACCACTTAGTATGTACATTTGGGTAACTGCTTAAGGTTTCTGTGCTTGTTTTCCCATCCATAATATGAGGATACTAATTCTGTTTACCTCATAGGGTTGCTGTGACCATTGAAAAAGAATACAAAGCACTTAGAACAGTGCTTAGCACATAGTTAGCTCCCTTTACATGCTGTTATTGCAAAAGTAAAGCAGGTTCGTTCTAACAACTTTATTAACACAAAGGAGGTCCAAGAAAAAGTTCACCTTTCCCCTCTGCCTCTACCCTCTTGCCATCTCTTACTTACCTAAGGAAACTAGTAACGGTTTCATGTGATCATTCCACATCTTTTTTCCCCTCATACCAATATACTGCAAATCTACCTACATATATGGAGTTTTTTTTCTTTTTTTTTTTTAATAAAAGTGGATTCACATTCACTCATTTTATTTTATCATTTAACGATATATCCTGGATATCTTTCAGGGTGATTATGTGTAGCTAACTCATTCTTGTTAAGAGCATAATATTCTGTAGTATGTGTGTATTGTAATATATTCAAATGTGCTCCAGAAATAGATAATCGGGGTTATATCTGATTTTTGCCAGTGACTAGAATGGTTCAGTACACATCCTTGCTCTTCCATCCTGATGCTTTCAGTCTGTAGGACAGATTCCCCAAAGTTGGACAACTAGATCAAAGATTTATGTGCCTTTAAAATGTTTAAATATTCAGCCTGATTACCTTCCCCAAAGGCTGAGGCAACTCATATTCCCACCAGCAACGTGCCAGTTTTCCTGAAATCTTAATTGCCCTTGATGTTATTTGTCTTAAATTGTTTTGCCAACTGATCGGTAAATAATTATATCTCATCTTATTTTTATTTTATTTATTTTTTGCTGCACCACGTGGCATGTGGGATCTTAGTTCTCTGAGCAGAGATCGAACCCGTGCCCACTGCAGTGGAAGTGTGGAGTCTTAACCACTGGACCACCAGGGAAGTCCCATCATGCCTTATTTTAATTTGCTTTTCCTTGCAGGCCTGACAGGGCACCTTCTCATTTGTTTATTGTTGTTTGCAATTTCCTGCCCTGAATCATGTGTTCATATCCTTGACTTTTTCTTTTATTGCATTGTCTTTACCTAATTATTTGTAGGCATTCTTTGGGATTTTAACTCTTTGTGATGAGTTCTGGATATCTTCTCCTGATTGTCTTTTGCTTCTGTTTATAGGACCTTTTGTTAAATACAAATTTTTGATGTTTATGTGGCTTTATCTCTCAGGCTTTTCCTTCATGGTTTCTGAATCTCTAGTCTTTCTTAAAAAGTATCCTCTATCCAGAGGTTATACAAATTCTCCCTTTCATCCCATACTACTTTTTTTAAGGTTTTTAAAATAACATTTATGTCTTAAAAGTTAACATGTGCATAACAGGAACCAAAAAACATTAGAAGCAAAAAACAAAGTTATCCATAATCACAAATAGTTTACTGTTTGATGTGTCCTTCTAGGTCTTGTTTATGTAGGTAGCTACACAACTAAGCATCCATTTTTATGTAAATAAGACCATACAGTTATGTATCATGCTTTTTCACACATCATGAATATCTACCATTTTAAAGTCCCAAAGCTATGAGTATTTTGACAACCAAGAATACACTACACCAACTCAGTCTGGAAGGGAAAAATGTAATCCTGCCTTTCTTGGTGACAAAAATTTCATAAAAGACAAAAATGGCAACAGGCCTCTAGATAAAGATATTGGCAAGAGTTATGATTAAAATACTGCAATCCCTTAATGTTCAATTAAAAATGAGACATAGGGCTTCCCTGGTGGCACAGTGGTTGAGAGTCCGCCTGCCGATGCAGGGGACACGGGTTCGTGCCCTGGTCCGGGAAGGTGCCACATGCCGCGGAGCGGCTGGGCCCATGAGCCATGGCCGCTGAGCCTGCGTGTCCGGAGCCTGTGCTCCGCAACGGGAGAGGCCACAGCAGTGAGAGGCCCGCGTACCGCAAAAGAAAACAAACAAACAAAAATAAATAAAGAATTTCTAAAAAAAAAAAAAAAATGAGACATAAAGCAACAGAGTGCACAAAGCATCCTATACTATTCTTTTTTTTTTTGGTGGGTTGTTTTCTTCTTTTTTTTTTTGAATTTTTGAATTTTATTTTTTTATACAGCAAGTTCTTATTAGTCATCAATTTTATACACATCAGTGTATACATGTCAATCCCAATCACCCAATTCATCACACCACCACCACCACCCACCGCTTTCCCCCCTTGATGTCCATACGTTTGTCCTCTACATCTGTTTCAATTTCTGCCCTGCAAACTGGTTCATCTGTACCATTTTTCTAGGTTCCACATATATGCGTTAATATACGATATTTTTCTCTTTCTGACTTACTTGACTCTGTATGACAGTCTCTAGATCCATCCACGTCTCAACAAATGACCCAATTTTGTTCCTTTTTATGGCTGAGTAATATTCCATTGTATATATGTACCACATCTTCTTTATCCATTCGTCTGTCGATGGGCATTTAGGTTGCTTCCATGACCTGGCTATTGTAGTAGTGCTGGAATGAACATTGGGGTACATGTGTCTTTTTGAATTATGGTTTTCTCTGGGTATATGCCCAGCAGTGTGATTGCTGGATCATATGGTAATTCTATTTTTAGTTTTTTAAGGAACCTCCATACTGATCTCCATAGTGGCTGTATCAATTTACATTCCCACCAACAGTGCAAGAGGGTTCCCTATCCCATACTATTCTAATAGTTTCATTTTTTAAAATGTAGATCTTTAATCTGCCAGCAAATTGTTGCTGTATGTGGTGTGTTAGTGGGATAGTTAAAACCCAAAACTTTAATACAATAGACACACTGAAAAGCGCACAAGTTCTAAGTGAATTTTCACAAACTGAACACACACTTGTGTAATCTGCACCCAGATCAAGAAATAGAATACGGCCAGCATCCCAAAAGCCCATTTGTCCCCTTCCAGTCACTATCCCCTGATGGAGGGTAACTGCTATACTGACTTCTAGCACCTTACATTAGTTTTCTAAGGGGATAATTTTATTTTCATGCAGATGGCTGCTTAAGTATGCCAACACCATTTATTAAATTAGCCACTGTTTTCCCAGTGAGTTAAAATGCCTCCTTTGATTGTTGGTACTTGTAAGGAGAAAATGTATTTTTTGATGCAGTGGATGGATTGCATAACCCAATGTCTAACAAAGTCACATCTTCCATTATGGATCCCAGCTGGGCTCACCTGTAGCCAGAGCTTTGCTGGTTGGTGACTGATTTTCTCCATGTTCCTTGTGTGTGTCTAAATAGTTAGAAAAGCACTGATCCTACTGGCCCACTCAGAGAGGACATCCTTCAACTATGCCATGAAGGAGGCTGCCGTAGAGGCTTTGAAGAGGAAAGGATGGGAGGTCACTGTGTTGGACCTGTATGCCATGAACTTCAATCCTGTCATCTCCAGAAACAACATCACAGGTGGGAGCAGCTCTCCCCTTTAATTAGGTCTTTGTGGATCTTCTCGCCTGTGGGTTTTCTGGCCCCACCTTGGCCCCTCTGGCGTCAGCCTCTTTTTCCTCTCTGCAGGTAAACTGGAGGACCCCGGGAACTCTCAGTATCCTGCCGAGTCTGTTCTGGCTTATAAAGAAGGCCGTCTGAGCCCAGATACTGTGGCCGAACAAAAGAAGCCGCAAGCCACAGACCTTGTGATTTTTCAGGTGTGGTTAAGACATCAAAAGGGGTGTTGGGACACTTGCGTTCTTATTGTCCTAAACCTGGCACCTAATTAGCTATGTAATCTTAGGAAAGTAACAGCCACTTGACAGCATTCTCTGTAGAGAAGGGTGATTACTTCAAAGGCGCAGTATTACACAGATTTACAGATGTCGTGAATCTGGCTGTATTACTGTTTGAAAATATGACTGTGATGGCAGAGATGACATTTGAGCCTTGAGCTTTTTTTCCCCAGTATGTTTAATCTTTTTCTTCAGTTAGTTATTTCTTGTGGAATCACTCAAGTTTGCAATTCTCCCCCGCCCCCATCTCCATAAGCACCCTGAAAATAGTTTGTGGAGCTGCTATCTGGAGGATTTGGACTCCAGAGAAAGTTCATTAATACCCCTGAAGGGTCACTGAAAACGAGATACCTGAATTGGGCAGAGAATGATATTCATGTCCCCGTGGATACCCTGCAGAGAGTACATGGAGCCACTGCCACCAGTGGAGATGGAAAGCACTGCCTTCTTATTCTGTAAAAGAAAAGTCATTACCTTCCACATCTCCTTGGTGACAGGAAGTTAATGAAACAGCCCCAGGGAAAAGAACACAAAGGTCCCCCCTCCCATCTGTTTGTTACTTCATACATTGGCTCCTTTGAGCCTCACAGTATGACTCTGCAGAAGTACCAGCCTGGAAGATGGTACACAGAGGGGCAGGCCCAGGATTCCATACTCCTGGATGTGGCAAATCAGGTGAAGGTTGTCATGGTAACACAAAATCAGTGCTGACTGCTGGTGCCTAGGTGGAGTTATTTGTTGTTTTTTAATCTATCTCCCCACACTGCTAGGCATGTATCTAGGCTTGTAATCCAGGAGCTCTAAAAATGTTTCTTGTATAGTTTTGGGTGTCTGCAAAATGAAGACAGACTGACTTTTTTATTATGGACAATTTCAAACATACATAAAGAAGAGAAAATAGTATAATGATGCATCCACCATCCAGCTTTAACTCTCAGTATCCCCTCACCCCTGTTATTTCCTGGTGTATTTTAAAGAAAATCCTGAACATCATGTCAAAATATCTATGAAAATATCTATTAAAAATTTTGGGAGAGACATGCATCTCTCCCAAAGGGACCTGGAGCCTGATTTTGGCATCTAACTGTGCTCAAAACTCTGCCTCAGGACAGAATCTACCTAGAATCCAGGTGTTAGAAAAAGCAGAACCATCAACCTACCCGGAAAGGTCCCTTGTCATACACGGCAGCATACGAGTAAGTAAACTCGCCTATGAGCACTCACTCAAACCAGACTTTCAGGATGGCAGGGACTCCAAACCACTGCAGGGGAAACTGTGGGACAGAGGACAAAGAGGTCAGATGGGGAACACCCCCAAAATAGAAGACTTAGGGTGCTTAGCTGCTGCCCATGATGTCACTGAGGGGCGAACTTTCTTCAGGACATGTCATCCCTTCTGGAGGAGTTAGCACATTCAAGAAAAGAAAATTTTAAAGAAAAGAAAATTATTGTCCTTGGTCAGTCAACTTGACAGATTAACTTTTGTTGTTTGTATATGGTACAAGGTCTGTGGGGTTTGATCTGTGACTCACCTCTGTGCTTTGTGTATCCCCAGAGTGGCACTCTGCATTTCTGTGGCTTCCAAGTCTTGGAACCTCAACTGACATATAGCATTGGGCACACTCTCGAGGATGTCCGAATTCAGATCCTGGAAGGATGGAAGAAACGCCTGGAGAATATTTGGGATGAGATGCTACTGTATTTTGCTCCAAGTAGCCTCTTTCTTTTTTTTTTTTTTTTGCAGGCCTCTCACTGCTGGGGCCTCTCCCGTTGCGGAGCACAGGCTCCGGACGCGCAGGCCCAGCGGCCATGGCTCACGGGCCCAGCCGCTCCGCGGCATGTGGGATCCTCCCCGACCGGGGCACGAACCCGTGTCCCCTGCATCGGCAGGCGGACTCTCAACCACTGCGCCACCAGGGAAGCCCCCCCAAGTAGCCTCTTTGACCTAAACTTCCAGGCAGGATTCTTAATGAAAAAGGAGGTACAGGATGAACAGAAAAATAAGAAATTTGGCCTTTCAGTGGGCCATCACTTGGGCAAGTCCATCCCGACAGACAACCAGATCAAAGCGAGAAAATAAGATTCACAAGACTTGATTTCCTTCTAAAATATAGCCAAATCTAGATTTCTTTCTTGGGGTTCCTTGACTTGCTTTAGTTCTTAAGATTTGTGTTTTTCTTTTTCCACAAGGAATGGATAGAACAGACTATATTCATACATTTTTGTATAGTTTTGTTAAACATAACCGATTCTGTTTTTTTTTTAATTTATTAATTTATTTTTTATGGCTGTGTTGGGTCTTTGTTGCGGCGAGTGGGGGCTACTCTTCGTTGCGGTGCACGGGCTTCTCATTGCAGTGGCTTCTCTTGTGCAGCACGGGCCCTAGGCACATGGGCTTCAGTAGTTGTGGCACGCGGGCTCAGTAGTTGTGGCACGTGGGCTCTAGAGCACAGGCTTAGTAGTGACACATGGGCTTAGTTGCTCCGCAGCACTTGGGATCTTCCCGGACCAGGGCTCGAACCCGTGTCCCCTGCATTGGCAGGCGGATTCTTAACCACTAAACCACCAGGGAAGTCCCAAATGTAACCAACTGCTATCATGGCAAAATCTGATTAGGCTCAAAAGGCCTCTCAGGCTTAGGCTGTAAAGCCAGAGAGAAGGGTGTAGAAAGATCCCAGACAGTATTCTTTAAGGTCCTCTACACAACTTAATTCCTCTCTTTAGAGATACATTTTTAGGAATAAATCTGGCTAGAGAGCATCCAACTCCTCAATGATCTATTTTTCTTTTAATTACCTCTCTGTGGTTTATGGCAGAAGGGAATTGCTCAGAGAAAGAAATGACGAAATCTGTCTGACCTAAGGGACTTGTTTAGTAATTACTACTCTCTGCTTGTTTATGATATATATTGGCTTTAATTACTACACAATGACTATTATGCCTAATATGAGTGTCATTCTCCTTCAGCTTTTGTTGTTTCTATACAGTGCACACAGACACCTTGAAATGAAAAGCTAAAAAAACCCTCTTTACTTTAATCTTCTAATTTAATGTCTGCAAATAAACCAACACCTCTAAACACTACATCTGCTACAATGAATGAATTCACGAAAGGAAACAGTACTCCCAGTATCTAAAAACAGCTTGCCACAAACAGTACTTTATTTCAGATCCATGTAGCTAACCTTCTGGAAGTTCTTCCTGTATCATTGCTAAACTGATGACTTGCCTTTTAAGGATGTGTTTTGGTTTCATGAATTTAGGGACAAAATTGTGAGCCTAGAGTCTCATTAACTTTGGTGAACAATTTTGACGTTAACATTCTAACTTCCTATTTAAATGACTGAGGTGCATCTCTACTCACTGTTGGTATAACTTAAGTAGAAAATGATGAAAGAACGCCCTCTTGTGGTGCATAGAAAGAAAACATGAGAAAATGATGCAAAGCAAGGTTGCATGAAACTGGGAACAGCCTCTTACCTGCCAAGGAAATGATGGCATCAGGCTGGAGAACCTCATGTGCCAGATGCCAGCAGGCACTGGGTATTCTTTCCACAATATCCACAATGGCAGATGGCTGGGTGCTTCAGTTTGAAAACATTTGAAAATATTTACTGTTGCTTTCATCTTCACTGCAGTTTTATGTAAATTTCTAAAAGTTCCAAATGAAATAAATAAAATCCATTTCTACAAAACAGACCCACACTCACTGGTTTCAGAGGAGCTAGTGACAGAGGCATTCAGGCAAAAGTGGAATCTACTGGGGAAGAAGCGATCAGACGATTCAGTGATAAATTGTGGCCAGAAGCCTATATGGTGACCTGGCTTGAGAGCTTGCCCAATAGGGCTGCTTCATTCTGAATCGCAAGGGAATCTACTAAGATTCTCTCAGGGAATTTAAAGGACATTTAAGGAGATCCAGGAAAGAGAGTGGTATAGAAATCAAGAAAAACACAGAATGCAATAAACAAATGCCAAGGAGCAATATTTATTCTGATTTGCCTGATTTATTCTGATTTATCTAATCAATGGGCCAGGCATTCTTCTAGAGGCACTGGGAATACAGCAGACAAAAAAACCTAGCCTCATGAAGTTTGCATTCTAGTAAAGAACGAGAGAAGAACAAATGTCAGTCAGGTGGTAATAAATGCTAGGAAGGAAGAGCAGGGTAAGAGGGTTAGAGATGGTATACGAGTTTTATACAGGGTGATCAAGAAAGATCTCTCCTATAAGATTATATTTGGGCAAAGCCCTGATAAAGTGAGAGAGTGATACATGTAGGTCCCTGAAGAAAGAACATGCCAGGAGTGATGTGAGTGCAAACCCATGAGGCAGCAGCATGATCAGTATACTTTAGGGAGAGCAAGGAAGTTAGTGTGACTAAAGCACAGAAAGCAAGAGAGGGATAGGTCAGACACAAAGCTGGAATCAGACCACAAAGGGCATTACAAGCATTGTGAAATGTAGAGATAGGAAGTCACTAAAGGGTTTTGAGCAGAGGTGTAACATATGACTTACATTTAAATCTGGTTGGTATGTGAAGAATCAAGTATAAGGGGCAACGACAGAAGCAGGGAGAACTGCTGGGAAGCTGTTATGACAATCTAGGCAACAAATGCTTTGGATCAAAGTGACAGCAATAGATGTATTGAGAAGTGGTTGGATTCTGGAAGTATTTCAAAGGTCAGAGTAACAGGATTTGATGATGGATTGGATCAAGGTCAAAAAACAAACCGAGCTTCCCTGGTGGCGCAGTGGTTGAGAGTCCGCCTGCCGATGCAGGGGACATGGGTTCGTGCCCTGGTCCGGGAGGATCCCACATGCCGCAGAGCGGCTGGGCCAGTGAGCCATGGCCGCTGAGCCTGTGCGTCCGGAGCCTGTGCTCCGCAACGGGAGAGGCCACAACAGTGAGAGGCCTGTGTACCTCAAAAAAAACCAAAAAAACCCAACCGTCAAAGGTATTTTGGCTTAAACAATTGGAAGAATGGAGATTCCATTTGCTTAGATGGGGAAGAATCTGGAAAGAGTATTGGCGGCAGAAGTTGGGAGTGGGAAGGGGAGAATCAAAATTTCACTTCAGACATGTTATTTCTGAGATGCCTGTTAAGACTGTCAAGTAGATAGTTCGATAATAGGAACCTGGAGTTAAAGAAGTTATGGCTGGAGATATACATTTGGAAATTTTCAACACAGTCTATAAAGCAATCTGACTGGATGAGCGCACCTAAAAATTGAGTTATGATAGAGATCTGATGATTGACTTCTAGGGTTCTCCAATGTTAGGAGGTCAAGAAGACGAGAATGGAAAAGGCCAGTGAAGCAGGAGAGATGAGTGCAGTGTCCTGAAAGCCGAGTGAATAAAGTGTTTCAAAGAGTGTCATACACTGTTGGTAAACCGAGTGAAACAGCCCTCAGGATTGACTTTTGGGTGGCCATTGGTGATGCTGATGAGCTATTTCAGTAGAGCAGGGTGATAAAACCTGATTGGAATGGGTTCAGGAGGATGAATAAGAGAAAGTGGAAAGAGTACGTATGGGGGATGTGGGGATGTGTGGTCAAATAAAATTGTTTGATATTTTTAAGAGATGAGGGACATTACAGAAAATTTATATACCAGTGGGTATGACTCAGAGAGAAAGGTTTTGATGCTGGAGAAAGAGGACAATTATACATGTATACATATAACTGAATCACTTTGAATCACTTTGCTGTACTAACATAACAAAATCAACTATAATCCAATATATAATAAAAATTAAATTAAAAATTAAAAAAAGAAAGAGGACAATTAAAGGAACAGGAGCATGTATTTGAAAAAGCAAAAGGATATGGATCCAGTGCACCAGAGGCAGAAGAGCAAAGTAGCAACAGGACTGGTACACTTATTAGGCACTTAGCTCCTGTGTGCCAGGAACTAAGTAGTTTTACACTGATTAATTTACTTCTTATAACAACCCTAAGAGGATCATTCATTTTTCTTTCCACTTTATAAATAAAGAAATTGAGGAATGGAGAGGTTAAACAGTAGGTATAGGAGCCAGAACTTCACCCAAGCAGGCAAACTCAAGAGCCTATGCTTTTGGACTTCCCTGGCAGCGCAGTGGTTAAGAATCTGCCTGCCAATGCAGGGGACACGGGTTCGAGCCCTGGTCCAGGAAGATCCCACATGCCTCGGAACAACTAAGGCCGTGTGCCACAACTACTGAGCCTGCGCTCTAGAGCCCGCAAGCCACAACTACTGAGCCCATATGCCCTAGAGCCCGCGTGCCTAGAGCCCGTGCTCCGCAACAAGAGAAGCCACCACAATGAGAAGCCCGCGCACCACAACGAAGAGTAGCCCCCACTCGCCGCAACTAGAGAAAGCCCGCGCGCAGCAACGAAGACCTAACGCAGCCAAAAGTAAATAAAGAAGTAAATAAATTTATTTTAAAAAAAAAGAGCCTATGCTTTAAATACTATGCAGGCAGGGACAATGACAACATGAAATAGAGGACAAGAGTAGTAATCAATTGTCTTCCTGAGAGAAAGACCATTACGTGTTGCTGTCGAGAAACTATAGCTGCTTTTATACTTCTAGAGTCCCTCTGTGTCCTGAGCAGGGATAAACGATGTTCGGTTCTTTTACAGGCCTAATTATATGGCTGCTGAGAACTGTCTGCTCCTCACAAGATAATAGAGCAGGACTCTTACCAGCTTGGAGTAAAGCAGGACAGCTATCTCCCTTGTTCTGCACACTGTAACTTAAATTATGTAACTCAGGATAGCATCAGCCTTTCCAGCAGCCACTCATATGAGGTCCCATTTTCGGATCAGTCTTTTGCCCACATACGCTGTTTTTAGGACCCCAGTACTTTTGATATTTATACTTATTTAATTTCATTTGGTTATTACTCCTTTCCAGTGCTGCTGAAGTCAATAAATGCCAAAAGACAACTTTTAAACATATTTAGAACAATGGCAGCATTGTTGTCACTTTAGACTCCTGAAGTGACAACTCATTTAGATATATACATTTGGATGTGTTAAAAAATTCAGTCACTTTCACAGAATCAACAGACACTGTCTATATTTGATAAGAAGGTATAAGCATACTGTTTAAAGCAGTGCTTCTGAAGCTTCAGTTATTTATATATCAAATACATGATATTCATGTATCACCTGTATTAGTATTTATTTAGTATTTGTCTTTGACTCACATTTCCCCATAGTCTAGTAAGTAGACACATTATATATTTTTCTAATGTACATACAAACCTTATATATATATGTTTAAAGATAATGTTTACCCATGTATCACCTGAAATCATTTTGGGCACCACTAGTGATATATGTACCACATTCTGATATATATATATATGGAAATAACTTACAGAAAAATAAAAAGAGATTGCCTCTGGATGTGGGACTGAGGACTGGAGAGACTTGGTTTTCATCAAAAGTACCTCCATAATACAAGATTTGTCACCACACGTATCTATTGTTTTACTAAACATGAAACATTTAAACTAAGTAAAACAAACAAAAATTCTATTACACTAAGTCACTTGGTACACTGCCTGGTACAATGTAACTATTCAAAAATATTTCTATATTTCATACCTTTTCCTACTGATTTTTTAAGTTCAATCACATACTCATGTCGCTCAAAACTGACATTCACGGATATGACTTCATTCATAAAATCTGAGGAAAAAAGACAGTTAACTACTACAAAATGAAAACTTTCAATGTTTTATTTTTGACTGCAGCTGTTTACAGAAATATAGTTGCAAGTATACAAATGTTCCAATAGAAGCAAAATATCTTTTTAATATTTAACAAGTTATCACAGATAGCTAAAAACATAGATGCAAATGAAATTCCCTCAGAGAATAAACTGAAAATATCTGGTGTCAGTGCTCTGAAATCCCAACTATGAAAGCCATATACACAAAAATGTAACCCTTACTTACATCATTGCAGGACAATGGAAGAAGGCAGTTCAGTGGTTGATCAGTGTGCTCAAGCAAATAAAATTAAATAAAAAAGTTAAATGGCAGAATGGTAGCTAAACCACTTGAGAACAGGTTAATAACATAACTGTAGTATATTCATTAAAAGACTAAGTAAAAGAAATGAATGAAACAGTAAAAATTGTCAAAAAAAAAGTAATAAATACTTGGAGCTTATCAATTCAATGTAAGGGAACAAGGTAAGCAGATACATTCATTAGATCAAAGGAAATTAGCTTAATATCATTGGAATCAGTTTGTCGCTATGAAAGTCATAAACACTTCCATGCAGGACAGTTCTTTATTGGACACAGTCTGATTCCAAAGCCACTCTCAAACATCTGAGATATGTGTGTGTGTGTGTGTGTGTGTGCTGTCCTGAGGTTCGTTAGCTAAAAAAAAAAAATAATAATAATAATAATAATAATAATACAAACTATTTCAAATCAGCCAAGTTACTTCTGGAAAAAAAACAAAACAAAACAGGGTGATACGGTTAAACACAGAGCCTTTTAAAGGAAATATTACAAATTGGAGTTGAACAGAATTGTGGTATGGTATAATGCTTTGGATATACAAATACAGTATGCAATAAAGTGGGGAAGAGGGGAAGGGGAACAAGAAAGGAGGAATGTAGCTAGAGCATCTCCCAACAGCTTGCCTATGTATTTCCAGCACCAAAGTTTGCAGAGTAAGCCACTTGTATTTCCACTGCTAGTTTTAAGCAAAGACAGCAGTGGTGATTTTCATAAAGTGAGTGTACAATTATTTTCATTTTGCAATGTTCACTTTTCTTACATGAGTTTATTATTATTATTATTAATTGGTGATTTGTAAACACCAACAATTATGGAGGTACTGAATTATGCTCAAAATTAATGCTCAAATTAAATAATACACTGTCTGTTTAACATCGTGTCTGAAGCTTAAGTTCCAAGGATAGTTAAATTCTAGTGCATCAATTCTCATACAAAGCAAGCTATTTTAAAAGAAGATTTATCTATTAAAAAAAGAAATTAAATAAGGTGCTTTGTTGACCTGGCTAGCTATGCTATTTAATAGCTCAGATACAAATGTAAATATAAGGAATGAGAAATAATTTTGTTCTGAGAGTTGGTCTAGATGGGCCAAAATTGTGGTCTGCTGGTAAAGTAAGAGGCAATGAAAAGAAAGCTTTTATTATCACTGCCCACAATGTATCCATTTTACGGATAAACAGGAGACTTTAGCACCCGTCAATTGTATTAGCTACTTAACTGTCATAATAGTTAAAATAAACACAGAACATTGCACCTATATATTTAAATCAGTCATTTAATGTAAACTTTTTAGTAAGTGGTATGAAAATGCCAAACTAAGTTAACTGAATTATCAATAACTAGGCTAATTGTATATGTACATAAAATATACTGTATTTCTATAGGCAGTACTGAGAATAAATTAGCATTGCCAATAAATGATTATAGATAACCAGGTTAAATTGAATTTACATTAAAAACAATGTATAACTGTGTCTGTTTGAGTGGGGAAAAAAAGCCCTTTCTAGATCTTACTGTATACAGTTTACACCAGTGGTTCTCAAACTTTAGCATGTATCAGAATCACCTGAAAGGCTTGTTAAAAAACAGATTGCTGAGTCCCACTCCAGAGTTTCTGATTCAGTATGTCTGGGATAAGGCCCAAGATTTTGCATTTTAAACTAGTTCCCAGGTGATACGGATGTTGGCTGGTGGGCTGAGGACCACACTTTGAGAACCATTGGTTTATACATACTATATATGTAGAAAACTATATACTATAATGCTATTAATATGAAACAAAAAATATAGGAAGAGGGCTGGTTTTAATTAACTCTCAAACATATAATTAGAAAGCTGAACATTTTAATGTTTCTAAAATGATTTTCTGAAGTGTAATAATTTCCCCTTATAGTCAGTTACATTTCAAAGTCTTAAGTCCTACTATACATTTTAGAAAATATTCCCATAACATACCAAGTTGGCTATCCAAAATAAAAAGGGACATAAATATTCTAAACAGTTAAGATATACTCATCAAGAAGGAATCATCACTATACAGCATTCTTGACTTCTTTGGAATGATTCAAGTGCATAATATCATTAGGGTATTGAGAATATTGCATAAAGGTTTGCAGTCTTCAGTGCCACTAACAGTCACGGAAATACTCACATGGGGAAAGCAGCTCTATCCCTAAGCTACTACTCTCCTGACCTGTTTGTTGCTGATGGCTCTTTCTTCAGGCACCACCACTATGGTAAGGAGCTGGAACATAGGCAAAATTAACAAAAAACAGAGGGATACTCAATCCAACTGTATTTGGCTGCAAGGAATTATTTTAGTTCTGGAGGGACTCAGATACAACTTCATTTCCTTTGACACTATTTTTCACAGGCAGATTTCTAAAGTTCTGATGGACAAGAAGTACACTATAATGAATTATTTGACTCCGTATGGTTAGAAAAATTGACATTACTAAGCTTTACCTAAACTATGTGTTAGTGGTTTATTTTCACCCATCTTATAATAAAGATCAGAGAAGGTGCTTCAAACACTTCCTTTCTGAAATTTAACTATCCACATTTGTGTACATAGTCTCACATATAGTAAAATTTTCGATAGCATTCAGTTAAGACCTATTATTAGTTGGTCAAGATGAAGACAAATTTAGCTAATTTCTATAAAGGCTAAATAGTATAATTTTGTGATCTTTCACTTAGCCTCTTTCAAAGAAACAATTCTAGCTACGTATCTTTTTTGTTCCTCTTATGCCAAAGGGCGTTAGAAAGTTATGAAGTTGTTTCTATGGTGATCAAAAAATGGAGAAAAGAATGACTAAATAGAAAAAAATGAAAGTTGAGACTATTAAAGTCATTTGCAATGTGTTTTTGGCAACAATGAAAAATGAAATTACAAGAAAGGGGCACTAACATGGTAAAAAGGCACTTTTCCATAAGCATTTAATCTCGATATAAAATATTAATTTAAAAAAATTTCCTGAAAGAGAAAATGGAGTAAAAATAGAATTTTATTAATAAATGAGGCTAGAATGACACAAAAACAAATGAGGATTAAAGAAGTAAGTAGAGTGCTGGGACAATTCACAAATGATATTCTAGGTATTATTCTGATATTTACTATAGTATGAACATTATCTTCATGATTTAGCTCTAGTGACACAAATAAGCAGAGAAGAAAACCTTTTTTTAATACATGTTATGAGATTCTAAAGGTGATGAACTATATACAGTCTCTCTCTCTCTTTCTCATATTAAGGCTCTCCATATAACCAAAGGCATGCAGATATAATGTGACTGTCTTGGTTAGGGATGAAGCCTGTGGTCATGAAGCAGAGTAAAGCTAATAGATCTCATATAATTTTCAATTAATTAGAAAAAAGTCAACTGGAAAACAGATACTATAACAGAAATTCTCACCAGAAAGATGAAACATTCTCAAATTACTCCTAGTGAATATTTATAAACCATGCTGAATTTGAGATTTTGGTTATTAAAGCATTTAATTTCTGGTCTATAATTGCTGATGCATCTAAACAGACTTCACTTTTCCAAAATAAGCATCTATAATGGCTTAAATGGTCAAAAGGAATTATTATCTTTGTTCTGGAGGGACTCAAATATAACTTCTTTTCTCATTCCCTTTGACACAATTTTTCCTAGGCAGATTAACTGAGGTTCTGATGGGCAAGAAATGCACTATAATGAAATTCCCAACTACAGCATATACAGTATTACAAAAAAAGAAAGGAAGAAAGGTCCCTCATTAATACTGCTTCTATAATAAACAAAGCCCTTCAAAAACCTGTCCTAGGGAGACTGGCGAAAACAGATTTGCATTGGTTAGATAACATGATACTCTATTTGTAATTAGAGTAAGGTAACATAACATGATAAAGCTCAGAAGCAAAATATGACTTCTAATTATTTTCTCCCATGTTGGTGTGGATATATAATGGAATGACAATAAGGAATAAAACACACACACACACACACACACACATGCGCACACTCATGCAGACACACAGGTAAGCTCCAAGCATTAATGTGAGTTGTTAAAAGCAAGAACAATTGAATGTAACGATAAAAAGGAATAAAATGTGGTTTATAGTTTATTTAGGTCCTTCTGCCATAAGTAAATTTAATAAATTGTTGTTTCCAAGGCCTCTGTTGGCTCATGGAGTCTCTCCTATATGTAGATATAACTTGTAACAGTAATCTTGAAACTGCATTATTAGCACAAGTATCAACCACTGACCACTAAGCTAACTCTTCAATAAGAAGACGAGTACTTTTTGTAACCAAATAGTATGTTCTGAATGCTATACTTAACATTGACCTTTTAGGGGTAAGGAACATTTAACAATGTAAAAAAAAAAATCCATCATTATTGAATAAGAATATGGTATCTTAGCACAGCCCTTGTACAAATAACCACAAAACTTATGAAAATAAAAATTGGGTTTTCTGCCTCCATCCAATCAAACCACTACAGTTCAGGTGTATGTTCTGTTCTAAACTTAGATATTATAAAACAGAAAATTGGTCCCTGGTGACTTGGCATTGGCAATCAGCATTTTACAATGATAAACTTCTTGCTAAATAACAGAAGTCAGCACCCAAGCCAGTCTTCTTGCCACCACTTTATCCATACAGCAGTGTTAACATTCTAACTGGAACTTGATGAACAAATAGACTTCCTGAGTCTCCTGTGTAATCTCTTGGGAAAAAATTCAGAAAACTCAGAAATAAACTTACAGCATTTTATTTCTACTTCTTATTTTTATACCAGTGGATAAGCTTACTGACATGAGTCAACCCTCTGCAGTTAAGAGTTTTACATTTTAAAACTGAAGCACTGGATTGTGTGGTCCTTCTCATACCCTGAACTATACTGGGTAAATTTTCCTGATGGGGTGGGGAGAGAGAGATATATTGAGGAAAATGCTTTTGGTTTAGAGAATTTATAAAGTAGCTCTGGATATTACAAGATGGGGAAAATGTTATTAAAATTACAAACATGGGTTTTTTTTAGTGTCTTTATAAATAAAAGGCATAGAATACAGAAAGCCAATTAATAATAACAATAACAACAATAATAAAATATTAAATATATAGTGAGCAAAGACTGAATGGCTCATTCTTGTGAAACTCCACTTGACACAACTGCCTGGATGGGTTTCCTTACTCTAACGTTTTGCTGAGTGAAAGATCCAGCGAACACACAGTGAGCTGCCTTTAGCCCACTAATCACATCAAGGAACCGCCTGATGGAATGGCCACAGATGAAAAGGTCATTTGTTTCAAAAGATACTTAAATACTCAATAAAGACATAACAAACCCCCCCTCACTTTTATCAGACGCCACGTTGTGGTAGAACATCAGACAAACTCACAAATTTACCACAAAAATGTGTGGCAAAAAAAGAATAGTTTATATATATGTATATATATAAATTTCTATATTTATGCCAATGTACTCACTCAGTACAAATAGCAAAATAGTATACCATTTCCTAAATACAAAATATAGCTTTCCAAAAAAATGAAACACACATTAGATATAAACCATCCAAAACTTGAACGATTGAAAACTGTATTCAAAATTAAATGACCCAGAGTAGGTCTCTTTCTGAAAAGTTCCCTTCATATCGGCAAGAAGCCTGTACTACTGAAAACATAATTCAATGCCTCTCAATCAGAGAGAGAAAGAAAGGGTTGGGGGTGGAAGGAAGAATAAATGAGAACAAAGAGAAAAAACAAATTAAAGAAGAGCACAAAGAACCAAGGAAGACCATCACAAAAAGGGGGAAAAATCTGACTATATAAACAAAACCAACACCACAATTCCACAAAGTTCAGCTAAATGTATCGGATAGAAAAAATAAAAAACAGAATTGTAGCCTTCAACAAACAATTAACAGGCTAATTTTTGTACACTTAAAAAATAAATGAAATGGACAAGAATGCCAAAACATCTTATCTACATATAGAAGCCACACACAATTTGGCCTTAAACTGTATTAACAGCTTTCTACATGCCAAAAGGAGAGTAAGACATAAGCATGTGTCCAGACAACAGGTTGTAAAGAGAAGCAGGCATCCCATGGGTGGTGAGAACACCCAAATCTGTATAACTAATGCTACAACTGCAAGTTCTGGAGTGTGTTATTTTGCTCTCTATAGATGTAACACAAATTAATTCTTCATATTAAGTCAATGATATGACCCTGTAAAGCCTAAGGCTTGTGGGAACCATCAGATAAGTGACCACTTCAAACTGTAAAGCACTGAGGTGACAAGTGAATTACACTCACTGCAGCTCAGGGAGAAGTGATGTTAAGAAATTTTAGTTTATCTTTTTTTTTTTCAGATTAACATTTACACTGTTTCCTATTAGAGGGAAAAATTTGAAGACTTCAGAACAGCACCGTTCATGGAAAAAAAATGCATTGTTTCTTGTTTCTCAGGAGTCAGCTCCCCTCATTCCTGAAAGGATACCCCCCGGCCTGTGCTGCAGGAGTTGCTGGGTTACCCCAGATCAAAGTGGTCTTTTCATTTAAGTTACTACAGGATCACAAAGCTAGTAGTATATTACTAATTGTCTAAAATAAAGTGAAGAAGAGGGGAAGAATAGTATCGCTGAACATAAAAAGGGAATACCAGTTCAAGACTGGGATAAGAAGAAAACAGACTTGAATTACTCTGTCAGTTTTAACTACTGTAGGAGGATATCAGAACATAATTTACCATATATTATCCCCTTCATTTTTAAATAGAGCAAGATGTTTATATTTTTCTACGCACAGTTATGGCTAAAACCCTTAACAGAAACACAGAGAATTAACAACTCTCTGAAAAATAAAATCAATAGCATTCCAGCTGTTCCCAGTTTGTGTGTTGTCTGTGATAGAGTCCTCTTATCTGTGTAGAGCTCTTAATACAGCTTACCTGTCAGAATGTTACCCCTTCAGTTTCTCTATAAAAACGGAATAAAGATTGCTTCACTTTGGCCAATAGCTGTGCTTTTTATATTGAAAAATCACAGCCTAAGTTATGATTTGAACTTTCCTTTTTCAAAAGCCACTACTTGACTAAATGCAGGAAAGAAAATCTGAATGAAGAACAAAAGTAAACATGAAACATGAATTATTTTCTAATAGCAATAATAACTGAGTGATCCAGCTTATCAATTTAAACTGTATTTTTAAAGAAATAATGCCTAGGAAAATAGCAACAATTAATTCTGTCAGCTGGAAACTCAAACAGATTCTCAGTCATCACTGTTATTAGGAATATAAAATAAAAAGATGTTAACAATGGTGGTTAATCACTGCAATAGGCAGCATAGGTGTGCCCTTTTGCAGTCAGAGTAAAATCCATCCATTTATTCAATCACAGTTTTTCATATTTTGTTTTCTTTTTAAAGTAACAGTTCAATAATCCTCATGGAATCACAAGACCTCAGGGTATCTTGAAATCAGGATTTTCTTCATGGAATTTCTAAAAAAAGAAGAAGTTTAATATAACTCAATAGGGAGGGAAAGCCTTTACAAAGTTCCCGTAGCCCTGAATGATCCCAAAGTATATTACAGTACTACAAATGATATTTTATCATATTTATACTGTCAGACGTTTCAGATTCAATATTTGTTTCTTGAGGAATGGAGATATGAGACATAATTATATCTGATATATAGTACATTCATCAGATGTTCTGTCATTCCAAGGAAAAGAAGCTTAGAGCCAGAAGGAATGCCCAATATTAACAATATGACCTAAGCTATCATTCAGAGTAATTTATTTAGGGTAAAAAAGTACCATCTTGTGAGAAAGCCATATTTTAAAAGATCAGAGTCCTAACAGTGTTATTACTTAACTCAAATCTGCTAAGAATAAAATTTATTGATGCTTTTCAACAAGAAAAAAGCCAAAATGCAATACTCACATATCCAGTTAAAAGGAGCCAGTTAAGTTGTTCCCTTGGTTTTGCAATGAAACAAGCAAATCAATCTTTTCAATGTTCTGATTGGTGTTTATAGAGGATGCCAGTGGAGAATTCTCTGGCATTTGCTGAGAAAGAAGTGTTGTCACAGGTGGCTGGCCCTCGTTTTGTGGTTGGCCTGGCTGACTTATGGCCATCAACTGATCTGGCAGTGTAGCTGGTCCAGAAGTTAAAAGCTGACTACAGTCTGCAGAGATATTTAAAATAGAGAAGCTATCTGATTAGTTATTTTCTGTTAAGATTCATAAGAAGGTATTTATTAGTGGCTAAGGTAAATTCATTACTGTGTTTGCTCATTATAGAGTTAAAAGCGAGGCACCTGACAGCCTCCAAAAAGGTTTTCATAGAACAGTAGTAGAATTCACCCTAGGTTTCCTCTAAGCAGTATAAAAATACAACAATGCTTAGTTATCACCATAAGTTCTATATAATTTCCTTGCTATATAAACATTTAAAGAAACATGGTTTTCTACCTCCTTGGAAACTACTTACTTTAATTGGCTGAAAAATTTTCTGTCATTCTTACTTCATTTTCAAGTTTGTATCTTAAAATGGCAAACACATACATTTATATATGCTACCACATTTAATCCTCCCAATATCCTTTTCTAGTATGTAATATTACCACCACTTTAGATATGGAAACTGAGGCTCATGCAGGTCAAATATCCTGTCTAAGGTCTCAGTCTGTAAGTTGTATAGCTGGGATTTGAACTCAATTCTGTCTAACTACAATCTGTGCTCTTAAAACCACTATGTTGTGCTTTCTTCTAGTAATAATAATGTGACCATTTCGACCAATAACATTTAAGAGATGAGAAATTAGAAAGAGTTTCTTACTATTTTGAATGCCAAATAAGAACATTCCTGAAGTCTGCTGAGAAGAGCCAGGAGAATTTTGTAGTTGGTTCATTGTGCCTCCTGTAGTGTTGTGAAATAAAGTAGCCTGTGGTTGAGGTGAAGATGTGGCTCCCTGGATTCCAGGCATGTTGTTCTGAGGGGAATAAAGGGGAGACTGTTGCATGTCTTGTTGGTTTATACTGTTCTGCAATGCAGACATGGATGCTGGAGAAAGGAAGAGTGTTACTTGCTGCTCTTGAGAACTGGGTGACCCTTGGACCAACTGAATCTGAGGAGAGCTATGGAACAAGGAGGTCTGTGATGATTCGGACTGGGCAGGACCTGGGTTCTGAAGTGAGGAAACTGTGGGCTGGTTCTGAAATTGCATGGGCTGCTGTTCTTGATTCATTGGGGCCATATTATTTTGTTGATGAAAAATTGACTGGTTCTGCTGCTCTTGATTAGCCATTGGATTTTGACTTGGGTTGAATATCATGTTTGGTGGTGGCTGCTTTTGAGATGCCATTGGAGCCATGGTATTCTGATTGCTGAATAAAATGCTCTGCTGTTGCTGCTGCTGCTGCTGCTGCTGCTGCTGTTGCTGCTGCTGCTGCTGCTCCTGGGATGCAGAGTTACTCTGGATGGCAACCATTGAGTGCTGTGACTGGAAGATTGTTCCTTGTTGGTTTTGAGGCATTGGATTAGGAGGAAGGGAGCCCAAGGAAACCTGAGGCTGAAATAGACCTTGCTGGGAGGGTTGTGCCTGTTCTTGGGAAAGCATAGGGGTCTGGATGTGTGATATTGGAGTCTGCTGTTGGAATGCAGCTTGCTGCTCAGTGTTTGATGTTGACTGAAGTGGAGAAATTGAATTCTGAGCTGCAAAAAATGAAATCTGTTCTTCTTGGGCTACTGTGTTAGTTTGAAGATTATTCATTGGACTCTGGGAAAGAAATATGTTGGCTGACTGCTGGTCTTGAGGAACAGAAGAGCCCTGTAGCACAGCCATGGTATTTTGAGAGTGAAACATTGGAGGCTGCATTTGTTCAGAGGAGGTTGTAGAAGTCTGACTGTGGACAATAGGACTTGGACTATGAAAAATAGAACCTTGAGTTTCCTGGGAAAGGTTCTGAGCATCAGCAATAGGATTCTGAGGATGAAAGAGTTGAGCCTGTGAATGAGAAGACTGTGGCAAAAAATTCCCTGATTGGAGTGACATCATCTCATTACCTTGCTGGAATAAACCATTACCTTGCTGCGGGGTACCATTATTTTGAACGCTTATCATACTTTTCGTAGATGAAAAAAGGCTAACTTGAGGTTGACTGTCCCCACTATGTTGCATTTGGACCATGGTCTGAAAGACACTGTTCTGAATCTGTTTTGCTTGTGCTCCAGTTTCTTCTCCATCTGCTGAACTTGATGTCTGAAACATGGTAGTGCCAGGAGTTGCAACCTGCTGTGTGGTGGTTGTAGCAGTTTCATTTCCAGAAACTGCAGGAGGAGAAGAAAACAATTCACATTGCATTTGCATGTCCTCATTGGCTGATAACGCACTCATCATATGAGAAGTCTGCTGGTAAACTGGAGACTGCTGAAGGTTTCCATTTGCTGAAGCAGTTGAAGGAAATAGCTCTGACTGAATCTGGGCAGCTGCCTGGCAGATACTCTGTTGCATCTCTATCACCATTGCAGCTGATGATTCCATCACTTGCTGTTGCTGTTGTTGCTGTTGTTGATTAGATAATGTGTTTTCATTCTGTGGGTGAACACTTTCAGCTCTTCCAGCTATTAAATTATCTGGTCTGGTATGGACTGCTGGCTCTGTTGAGGAAAACATTCCAGGGCTTACGCTATTTTGAATTTGACTGACTTGTTGAAAAATGTCTGCACTAAGCTGTTCTTGAACATTCTCATTACCATCTGGAGCAGAAAATAAAACTGAAGATAACTGTTGTTGTGCCTCTAAAACTTGTTGGACCAAGTCAACATTTCCATTGCTGCCACTAGTAGTACTGCCTGTAAAACTTCCAGCCTGCAGCTGTTGAATTGTATTCTGTAGCTGCTGACTCACACTATTTGGTGATGGGAAAATATTTGATGAAATCTGCTGCTGTAAAGTCTGTGCTTGTTCTTGTAGTGGTGACTGCTGCTGTTGCTGTGATGCCTCAGTCAGGTGTGACAAATTAACCACTGTACCATCTGACTGTAATACCTCTCTAGACTGAGTTTCTCTTGTCTGAAACTGTGTAGCCTGCTGCAGTAGTGCATCACTGTTGGGCAGCTGACTAGAAGCAGAAACTGCTGGAAAGGTACCAGGCTGTGAAATGTCCTGTGTTTGGATAGTTGTCAGGGTCTCTGGGTTGTATGCCTTGGGCTGAATCTGTTGCTGCTTTTCGTTTTCAGAAGGTAAGTGGGAAGATGATGATGATGATGAAAAAGACCCATTTCCGGCTATGTTAGAGATATTTTCTAATGTTTGTTGAGTGGATCCAACTGTCTTTGTAGTCTAAAAAATAAAAATCGCCAAATAACATGTACATATAAATATTAAATGAGCTCATATAATACTTCAAAAATTATTATTATTATAAAAGCATATGCAGGGCCAATTTTCCCCTCTATATTATTATTTGGAAAACAGGTGTAAGACTGTGATTCTCAGTGATAACATTATGTCTTACTGTCATCGGCATTTTTAAATAAGTATTATAAGAAAAGATAGTCAAATAAGTAGAAGTAGAAGAATAATCAGCTGCTGGAGAGTAAGAACATAATAATTCTATGGTTGATGAATTAATAGCCAATTTAAAAATATCTCCATTTGTGGATCACTGGTAACATTGTTGGGAGGGGGGAACAAAGGTAAAATGGAAAAGGAGTTATATGAAAAGACTGGGGGAGAAAAGGAAATAAAATGTCTCTAGTTTTGAAAATGCTAAAACCAGTACTTTCATTAATACCACACATCACAAAAGTCTAGCTAATGTATTAGTTCCTCCCTTGTCAAAAATGTATATTAGCATATAGCTGATTCACTTTGTGATACAGCAGAAACTAACACACCATTGTAAAGCAATTATACTCCAATAAAGATGTTAAAAAAATGTATATTGGAAGTTGCTTTGCAGGCTATTTTATTTGAATATAAAATCATTTACTCTGCAAAGCAAAATTCATTAAGTGAATCCAAAGAGAAACAGATATAAAAGAAACAGGAGAAGTAAAAAGCATAAATATGGGGAAAAGAAATCAAACTACTCAAAATATAGCAATTTTTATATTTGAGGTTAACATGTGGGGCACTAGTCAATACAGCTCACCTTAAAAATAGGGGAAGATCTTTTCTCTGCTGTTACTTCCATTGGAGTAACATCTTCACTCTTAATCACACTGCTTGATATGAGTGGAGTGATCAGAGCATTAGGAAGAATATTTACCTTATCTAAGTTACATCCAGCAGTTTTCATTGCTGCACACACATCAAAAAAAGAAAGAAAAGTTTAAAATCACTGAAATCATCAACTATTTCATTATACTGTGCGTTGACATTAGTCATGATTTAAATGTCTATTTTTTGATGCTATGATGGTAGCATGAGATACAAAACTGGTGTGTCAAACTGTGCCCTCTTTTTTTTTTTTTCTTGGTCGTGCTGCGCGGCATGTGGGATCTTAGTTCCCTGACCAGGGATTGAACTCACGCCCCTTGGCAATGAGAGCGCGGAGTCCTAACCACTGGACCACCAGGGAATTCTTTGCCTTCCCTCTTTTAAAGTAGCAGTGCCCTGAGGACTCCTGGTAAGAGCCTGAGACTATGAGTTAAATATCAACAAGTGAGCGTTTCAGTTATCAAGTGATACTCCCCAGCGGCCTTCCAAGGTGCCCTGAATTAATACACTGCTTAACATGACCATAATATATTATAGGATACAGCTTGGAAATCTCCAGGAGGTTCAAGCTACTCAATTACAACTGTTATGTTCTCCTCTTAGTATCTGACTGCCTGGCAGTATAAAGCCAAACTTTTTAAAGGCCATAGGATTGTCTGAACATTTCTTTCCTCAACAAAACTCAAGCTTCTCATTAAAAGATGTCACCAATTAACCAAACATTTCACTTTTCTAAATTAATGACTTAGAAAACTTGAATTTGCCAAGTTGACACATGGACACATTTCTCTTTTAGAGAGTACTTAAACTTCTGAAAAGAAAAAATTTTAAGTCCTATTTTAGGTATACCAATTAAATTTCCAAATCAAAACCAGCAAGTATTTTTCTACTTCCATTTTCAGAGGTAGTTATAGATTAACAACCAAGGAAAGGTAATACATAGCAGATAGGTAAGTTCTACCACTTCATTATAACTATTTTTCCCTCTTGATTCTCTTTCTTCTGTCTATTTAAGTCTGCCATTGGCACTTACTGGAGCATACTGATAATCACTAATGGCAGTCTTCTAAACTGAACACATAGCCAAATTCTGATCTAAAAGTTTACCACTACTTTGAGACCCTGTGTAAAGAAATATAGATTCCCCAGAAGGCTCAGCTGTTAAACTTCTTTTTTTATTGAATTATAATTAACATACAATATTATATTAGCCTTAGGTGTACAACATAGTGATTTGATATTTTTATACATAGATTTCTTAATTTGATATTGAGAAGAAATTCTGGCTACAAAGAGGGTTTTAAAATGGAATATGGTATATGAGCAGGATAGTTATCTTTGTAAATATTTTGATTTAAAAATATTTGAAACCTTCTAGTCTCTATTCAGCTTGTCTCACAGCCAGCTGGCTAGAAACAATTCCTATGGAAATTATACTGGGGGAGGGAAAAGTGCCCATTTAACTTTCAATATTCTATGCTTTATTACTCTAAGAAATGAATTATTTACTCATGAGTTCTCTGGACCTATTTTCACCTAGATACTACCAATACCAATATGATTCAACTCACAATCCAATTCTGTCTGAGACAAAGCTTCAGATCATACACAGGGCAGGCATTTAGAAGTAATTCAGGCCCACCCCACAAGACAATCTGAAAGACCATTAGTGTTGTCTTATGTTGATCCTGTAATATCAACTGCTATTCTTGCTTCTGAATTCTATTAGAATGTGAGTTCCATGAAGGCAGAGATTTTGTTGTTGTTGACTGATGCATAGTAGGTAATCAATAAATATTTGTTGAATGAAGAAATGAATGAATGAATTTTACTTTTCCTTTATCGTAGTCATTTTAGTTTGTTGTGGACTATTTGGTTAATCTTATAGTGTTACATATTTTCATTAACGATATTTCTGGCCTAAAAATTTTCAGTATCTAAAAACAAGTTTATATTACATTTCAATTAGACACTGCATATAAATATCCATTGACAAACAAATGTATCACCTACACAGTTACTGCTTAACAGATCTATATGCATATTTGCCCCAAATTTATTTAGGGAATAATTCTCTCCCTCTCCCTTCCCCTCCCTCTCTGTCCCTCTCTCTGTCTCTCTCTGTCTCTCTCTGTCTCTCTCTGTCTCTGTCTCTCTCTCTCTCTCTCTCTCTCTCGCGCGCTGCGGCGCGCGTGCGCGCGCGCGACCTCACTGCACGGCTTGTGGGATCTTAGCTCCCTGACCAGAGATCAAACCCTGGCCCACGGCAATGGAAGCTCAAGTCCTAACCACTGGACAGCCAGGGAATTCCCAGAGAATAATTCTTATTCGTGTGATTTTTCTTCTTCTGGAAAGTGAGAATAGGTGGAATAAGTTGAGCAGGAGTCTTTTACTTCTCCTAAGGAGACTATTCACAAATAGGTATGTCTACTAGCGTAGACAAACAAGGAAAGGACTTTTTGTCTAATGCTCACTCAAAGATACAAGTCTTTCTATGGCCATATGCACAAAGTCTTTGTATGGCCAATGATAATTTAGTTTTCTGAGCCCTATTCTGGTCTGCTTGTTGTGTTAGCTTTGCATGAGCTCCAGCTGTAATCCTGCTGGTGCTGCCTGCACGAGTGGAAGGTGTTTCCCTGGGCTGCCTGGTGTCATCAGGTGGGGGTAAGGGGTGCTGGACCTGCAGGAGGGAAAACCTTTCTCCTGGTATGTTCTCTGGTCTCCTGGTACTAATGGGGTTCCCATTATATCACTGTTGGTGCTGCTGGGGAAGGGAAGCAACTACATGGGCTGTCTTTTGCCACTGGGTACAAGGTTAAGAACTGTGAGGTCTGGGCTGCACAGCTCTCTGCCACTGGGTAGAGGTTTGGGAGACCCTGGTCTAGTTTACCTTCTGCCCCTGGATTGCCTTCTGCCATTGGATGGAGGGTTGGGAGACACTTGGTCTGGATCTTACTATGGCCCTGGTGGAGGGCCAGGTGCTGCCAGGTCTAGTTCTCTCTCCACTCTTAGGGGAAGGATAGAGATACACAGGGCCTACTGGTACCACCAGTGCAGGTGGAGGGGGCCTGTGTGCTGCTGCCTGCTGTGGGGTGGAGGATGGGTTGGCCCCCTGGGTTCTGCCCTTGCCACTCCTGCAGACATACTGACCTGCTGCTGCTGGCACATACGAGTCCTGTGTTTTGGGCCTCCTGGTTCCACTGTTGGCAGATCAGGTCCATTACTAGTTGGCGGATGTGGGGAATGGGGTGGTCTAACCCTTCCAAATTCTGCTGTTGCTATTGCAGGTTTGGGTAGGGGACGGGTTGGCCCCCAAACACTGCTAATGGGTCAGCTGCTGTCACTTGGTACTAGTCATCCCACTTAGTCTCTACTGGGCTTTCCCTTTCCTGATCTTTTGGCCAAAGAGAACAGGCTTTTCATGCTTATTTATAGATTTATTATTTTGTCTATGCCTGTTGCCAGTTCTGAGTTGCAAATGCTGCCCAACTCAGATAAATGGGAGATAAAAAGAAAACCAGTTAACTCACTTGGTGTTGTTCTGTAAGTTCTAAGGTCTTTAGCCAGTCCTATTCCTTCTTTCTATATTTCAAAGTCATTTTATACTGCTGAATATTTCCAAGGTATTAAGTAGATTTAGAAAGGAGGAACAGGGAAAAGTGAGTCTATACTATCTCCCCCCCAACCCCCTCAGGAAAAAACAGCTTTATTTGGACTGAGAATTGGAGATGAGAGGAGGACCTGAGAGAACATACTGAGCTAAGGAGTAGAGATTAGTTTCCAAAATGGCAGTCAGAGCTCATCAGCCAAATGGGCTCCACTTCCTGGCAGCCTTGCAGTAAGTGCAATCAATAAAAGGCCTGCTGGAAAATGTTTATTTGCCACTAAATCACCCAAGCATGCCACAATTACAAGAAAGGTACAGGTTGTTTGTTTTTTGTTTTCCATAATTAAATTTCCACAGCATCTCCCCAATCAAAAGTATTACAAAAAGAAGTAAAAAATCACATTTTACAGATCTTAGACTTGTCTTCAGCATTTTGCTCAAATTTCACCATCTTCAAAAAGCAAAACTCTTGTAAAACTCATCAGCTATAAGTTCTATCCAAGCAGTGAGAATACGGCCTTTGCTAGCCCATGGCAATTCTTTTCCCATTTTCCCTAGCCAGTTAGGGTTGAAAAGCAGAGTGAGGCTCAGATTGCAGGGGTGGGGAGGGGAGAGAGTCAAGGGCTAATCTCCCCCAGTACAAGATGGCATCTGAAGCTTGACGGGAGAGCACAACTGGAGGGACTTGAGGGAAGGGTCCAGGCCCTGTATTCAGTCAGAGTCACTGCTGGAAGAGGAGGAGGAGGAGGAGGAGGAGGAGGAGGAGGAGAAATGCTTGTGGTGTTTGTGCTTATTTTTGTGAGCTTTCTTTATTTCCTTCTGCATCTTCTTGTCGATCACCATTCCTGGTCCTACCATGCCAGGAGCCAAAGGATTCACAGGATGCATGCCAAGGGAAGGTGGTGGGTATGCAGGGGGGTAAGGACCTGAGGGTTAGCATCCTGGATATGTGGTTGTGGCACAGGATGACAGGTCCACTAGGGGGAAAAGCTGGATTCCCCTGGGGTGATCCTGGGGGAGTGGGAAAGGGGCCTGGTGGAAAGGTAGGGTTGGCAGGTGGTGGATGGGCAGGATTGCAACCTCCAGGGTACCCGATGTTAGGGGGTATGGATTTGGCCCTGGCTGCCCAGCATTGGGATTCCACATGTTCAGGTGTTTCCTCCAATCCAGGAATGGAGAAAGAAGGAAACTGAGGAATCCAGATGTCCCATCACCTTTACACCACCGCCTGGGCTAAGTCTACACTATCTTTTCTCAGAACCCACAACTGTATCTTAGCGGACTTGCAAATAATACTAAATGGCTTTTAGTATCTTTTCTTCCTACATTTTCACTATGTATTTAATGAGCCCTTACAAAGTTCCAGGCACTGTTCTAGGTTATGAGGATCCAGTGATGAATAAGATGGATAAAGCCCTACTACCTGGAGGTTACATTTTAGTGAAGGAGGAAAAACATACAAACAAGTAAAGTCTGTACTACCTAGAAGTAGGGGGAGAAGTTTTAAGCCAATTCAGAAAATCCAGAAAGTAAATTATTATTTTTTATTTTGGCCATGCCGCATGGTCTGCGAGATCTTAGTTCCCTGACCAGCGAATCAAACCTGGCCCCTCGGCAGTGAAAGCGTGGAGTCCTAACCACTGGACCACCAGGGAATTCCCCAGAAAGTAAATTAGACAGACATATTTAACCATCCCAATATCAATTTGAATTTATGAAGAATACTGTTTTGGAAACTTAGAGCAATCTTTGCTAAGTTTGTTGTCATCAAGCAGCACTTAGGTCATATACAAATACATTTGGTTAAAATACAAATTAAGATTTATAAGGGATGGAAATAATAGAGTAAAAAGAATATAGAGTTTTGGGGGAAATCTAAGTTGCAACCTCTGTCAGTTATTAGCTGTGTGACCTTGAGCAAATCACTTAACTTCTCTAAATTTTGGTTTATTTACCTGTAAAATGAGATTGAACTACATTATCTCTATGATTCCTACAAGCTCCTAAAACTTTTCACATAACTGCAACCAGTTAGAGAAAAACATATGCTGGCAACTATTTTTTTCACATTCATCCAATTAACCACTCTTTACAAAGCTAAAACTGAGAGACTGCACATCAATACTCTATCCCTGGGTCCTAAAACTGCATCACAGAGTTTTTGAATGATCTATCTAGAATTTTCACTTACACCTTCCTGTACGTATATAGGTATAGAAAACTTTCTGGAAGCTGTTAACAATAGTTTACACTGTACACTTTATCTTATTTAATTTGTATTACTTTTGTGTTAATATATACACAGTTGGGTAAAACTGAAAAATGAATCATGATGCTTTACCACTAGCCTTAATACCTCACTGAGCAGTTGTGCAGTTATCCCCCTTACTCTCCACCTCCCCCTGCAAACCCTCTCCAAGGAATGAGAAACTTGTTGCAGAGTGAAAGCTTTCAATGTCTGGCCATAATGTCATATTTATGTATCAAGTTCTAAATCGTACTGTAATTGATGGCTATTTTAAAGAATGTTATGTGGAGGGTTATGCCATAACACAAATTTAAAAGTCATTTATGTTGCTCAGTCTTCATCATTAAAGCATACCTAATTAAATCTCTCAGAGGGCACCTGGGCATTATACCAAAGCTCTGATTTCAAGGAATCACAAAAATAAGCTATTTGTCAAGGGAAATTCCTAGTTGAAAGCTATTGTTGGTTTAACTGATCAGGAATCTCCAATTAATGATACTGTATTTAAAAATGACAAATGAAAAATTTTAACTGATAAGATAGTTTAGTATTCAATTTAATTTTATATCTTCATAAAATTATTTTACATGATTTCAGTTGATAAAATTGTCAAAATAAGAAGGTTTGAATTGTGAAAAATAATAATATGTGTATGTGTGTTTCTTACCTGTTTTTTAGGCTTGTAAGATTTTGATCAAATGACTAAATCATTTTATTACCGAAAATTAAACATAGCATTTAAAACCTTTTAACCTTCACTATGAGAAATTTCATACTGGATTACATTAGTGTCCCACCAGCCTGATACTCTATGAAAGAAGCATGAAGGAATTTTTGGAGAAAAGCAGGAACACATCAAAGTTGGCAAAGGACAGACTACAAATGTCCCTGACTTTCTTTAATGATTGATTAATTATGGTATTATTCATCTAATAAACATCGTTTGAATTATTATTGCTTAGATGTTACCTTATACACTAAAGCTCGACCTATCTTTTTAAATTCCTCTATGGAATCTTGATTTCTTCATCTGTGAAATGACAATCATAAATTTCCTATCTCATAGATTTTAGCAGATTAAATGAGATAATGCTGGTAAAGAGTGTGGAATGCTGCCTAGCATTTAATATATGTTTGAGAAACATTAGCCATGGTTATCCTTAGCAGAGACTTGTAAATTTTCCTGTAGTTAAATCAGATAATCATGCACTTACTTGTGCATAATTCCTAATTAATCTATTTTGGAACTGTTGATAGAAATTATAATGGCAAGCTATACTAAACTGAATATATATATGAATGCTGTATTTTATTATGACAATAGGGAAAAAAAATCCACTGTATTTGATAAAATGTATTAAGCATATTATGCCCCTTAAAAATATAAGTATACAAAATTTTAAAATTTAATTTAACTCATATGAATTTCATGGCAGAAAAATATAAGTAAAAGCTAGAACTACAGGAATAAATCAATGGCCATTATGCAACTGACATCTTCATATGTAATGGCACAAAAGCATCATAATTGAGAAACACATTATAACATCCTGAAGATATCTTCATTTTCTGTTTGGAAATAATGGTGTCAGAAGAAAGAATGGTACCTAAAGAACCTAAAGCAACTTTTTCAAATGCCGATAGTTTCTATTTTGCTCTCTTTAGTCTCAATGTCAAGTACTACTCTTGTTGGCAGCAAGAAGCTTTATAAAGCTGTTTTATATACATTATTGTATTCTATATATACTTTTAAGATTTTCAATATTAGGGAATAAAAAACAAAAAACAAAAACTCCTCTACTCCAACACGTCAAAAAAAAAAAGTTGTTTATATGGTAAATGAAGGGAAACATCAAGTTGGGAAGCACGTCTCTGCATTCAGTAAAGTCAAACAAATATTTATTTTACAATATGGAAGACAACCTGCAAAGTGTTCCGAGTACACAAGAGAAAATAAAATAGTAAGGTTTGCTAGAGAAAATATATAGCATCACTAATTTACAATTTTTGAGCAGAATTAACTTGGTACCTTTCATGGCCTCTTCGAAAGAGCAAGGTCTTGCCGGACTAGATATTTCCTTCTTCACGTTTACATTCAAAGCAGCAGCTGCTGCTATTAAGACAAACAAAAAGGATTAATGTATTTATTTAAACTTATCCTAACAAAACGTGTATCTTAAAATTCTTTAACTGGAATATCTTCTCACAAAGCACTATTAAATCATTTGTTTAGCAGAAATTCTAGGTTCAGATGAGTTTTTATAATCACCAGTCTATGCTCTAAAATGCACCTGTCTCCCAGTGGGCAGAAGCATATGCTTACTTATTAAAACAAAATAAAAACCGCAACTTCAAAAAATCTTTCTTGTAACAGTACACATATTTATATGAGATGAGTAGAAGATTGATATGAGATTTTTTTAACTTACCAAATATACTGTAACACTAGCATGAAAAAAAAATTCACCATTTACCTACATAAATGATTTATTTAAAATAATACTGATTCACGGTCAATTGAGTTAAATATTTTAAAAAACTGTGATGAATATACAAAACCTATAACATTATGATTATTCTTTTTAGCAAGCCTTAGAAAATATAATCTTTGCTATTATTAAAGGAGAATTACTACACTACTATAGCCATACATATCAAGTACATCTACTATGAAAACTTTAAATTTAATGAGCGTGAGAGTAGAGATCAGTTCTGAATGGTAAAGTTAAATAAATTCCAAATAAACAGGTTTTTGCTTAAAATGACTGTATAATAATCTAATTTAAATAGATGTTAAGTTCTATTTTTTCTATTTTCATTTTATTTAATTTATTTATTTTATTTATTCCCTAATTTATTCAAAATGGGAATTGAGTGAACTTATTTTCAATTTATTCTTCACATGACAACGCAAAATGATGGTTATAGAGAATATAAAGAGATAGTTAACTGTGAATAAAGAGACAAAATGTACACATCTCGTAAGAATGAAGTTAAAAAATTTATCTAAGGGCTTTCCTGGTGGCACAGTGGTTAAGAGTCGGCCTGCCGATGCAGGGGACACTGGTTCGTGCCCTGGTCCGGGAAGATCCCACATGCCGCAGAGCAGCTAGGCCCGTGAGCCATGGCCGCTGAACCTGTGTGTCTGGAGCCTGTGCTCCGCAACGGGAGAGGCCACAACAGTGAGAGGCCCGCGTACCGCAAAAAAAAAAAAAAATTTATCTAAGCATGCTGCGCTGCACATGAGGTCCAACAAATGATAATTTGAATGAACTATCAATTGAATGAAATTATCAATTGAATAGAATTGATGAGAAAAAAAATCCACAGACAATTTTAAAGCATAACATTAATTCTAACAATTACAGATTTAAAAATGGAAACTAATCTTTGAAAAAATTTTAAATTTCTACTTTTAAAACAAGTTTTAGTCATTTGTCTTTAGAGCAACAAAAAATTATGAATAAATATTTTATCCTCCATTTATTATAGCAATTACTACTGCAGAGTCACTGCAAAAAATAACTATGGAGATTTCTGTGTCTTAATAGACGGAAGTAAAACAAATTAATGGCTAAGCAATGCTTCAGTGACTAACTGGCAATGTAACAAAGGTTTTACGACTCTGCAAAGTAAGTGCCTAAGAGCATGTACATGCAATGTATTTTTGGCAGTATAGACTCAGAAGGCTTTAGAGGGGCTTGTGTCTGGCAGAGCATGCGAAGCCAGCCAGTTTATATACACTTGAGCCCCTGCCCCAATCCTACTTTTAGACCGTGTCCCAAGTATACAAGATCCCCAAATTTTCTGCACAACTACTCTATAGACCATGTGTGAAATCTTAGGCCTATAGGATGAACAGAGCTTACGAGCACTGGCCAGTGCATCAGGGCCCTCAAGGTAGAGGATGGAGCCAGGAGAGGGAAAAGAAGGGTGCCAGCCTGGGGATTCCTCTTTCTTCATGTTGTCATATCCCAGTTTGGACCTCCAAGCAGTTTGAAAATCCTCAATTCGAATCTGGCCTTCCAGGTTATTATGAAGGTATTTTGGTCAAATTAGGAGGATAGAATATACTTTATTTAATTATTTGTTATTTTTATCTATAACTTTTAAATATTTAGACGAAATGGTGTAGCAGTTGCCATTTCTACTCTTGACTCACAAAAATTATGCTGGGCCTTGTTCTAGCTGTTACAATTACTATACACCACTGACTATTCAAATGTTTAACCACAGTCCCTGGATGAAGCACAAAAGCAATTAGTTTATCATAATGAGACAGTGCAAATTTTCTATAACCAAGTTTTCCTGAAATCATATTCTCTCACATGAACACCTAAAAAGATGCTCACATTTTATAAAATATAAAAAAGTGAAATTGTGGGAAGATTCTTTAATTAGCTATATCATAAAGGCAGAAACTGAAGCATTGGATCTCACTATAAAATTTGCATATTATATATTTATTCAATTAAGAGTTTCTGAGGGCGACTGCTATCTATGATATATACAGTACAAGGGGGAAATACTTAAAAGAATAAACGTATGTTAGTGATTGCCTAAATGTGGCTAAATATAGCCAATTAGTGTAGGCTTTAAAACAGAACACTTAAAAGCTGTTTTATTTGGCAATTTATTAAAGGGAAATTTTTAATAATCAGCATTCATCACTAAGAAATGAAGATTCATAGTGCTGATGCTAAGCACTTCAAAGTCCTGAAGTTCTTTATTATTGATCATAAAACCAAACAAAAACAACAAAACCTCAGTATTTTCAGGATGGCGAAAACTTTAAGGCTATTCACACACACACACACACACACACACTTCCTTCTTCCCTTCCCACACAAATATATTAATTACTGTATGCCATTTTTCTCCCCCATGAGCAAACTCTTCCTCACATAAATACTAAATGTTAATATTTAGTAACTAGCAGTTACTAAAATGCTTTAACTACCATTAGTTTTAAATCAAATTTTCTTGGATTTTTCAGGCCTTCTTAGAAAGAAAACAGTCAACTATTTCATCTTTAAGTATAAACCAATATCCTCTTCCCTAGTTTTGCTGAAGCCAGTATATTATTTCCAAAGTTTGTCTTTTTCTGTCTAAAATTTCTACTTGTGATCTTTTATTCTGAGATAAATTCTAAAAGGATTTCATTAATGCTATACTATGGCACACTTTTGTAGCAAACTGGTGGGAAATAATCAATGTTGTGAAACTCAGACTATGATTAAAAAGAACAAAAAGGGAACAGATCACATTAAGTGATAGAAAGTAATTATCAAGACTAGTTACAACTCTGTCCTAGAGACTGTTTCCATCACTTCTGTTGCCAGGGCTTTCTTTCCTTGCTACCATTTTTCACTTTGTACCTCACTGAATCCTGAACTATTTGGGAATAACATATCAGTAAACGTAAAGATATGGAAGAACTTCTAACTCTAAAGCATGCCTGAGATAGGAATGGAGTAAACCATGGCAAGCATGGCATAAACCAAGCCTAGGTCAACAAAACATGTGAAGAGTTTCCATTTCCAAAATGTTCTCTCTTCTTCTCCAGGAAAAACCTTCTCTTCTTCAGGCAACTAAACTAATGTAGGCAAAAAACTCTTAGGATACTTCTTACCCAGAGATTTAAATTTATAAGCAACTGCTCTGGTTTCTAAAGCACCTGTTTTACCTAAATGCTTAAAATTATATATAAAATATTTATTCACCAGAAGTCTTTGATATTTTTGATAACACAAATTTGAAAATGTTACAGGCATATGATTCTATTTGCGATATTATCACTTATTATTCCAAGCTATTTCTCACCTCTCCCAAAATGCATCCTATAAGCCAGACTAAAAACTATTAGCAGTTTCTCAAAGTCGTCACTTTCACCTTTCTGCACATAAGAGGTACTCAATGAATGGTAATTCTTACCAAAGAGTAACTTGTATGACAACTCTGGAGAGCCTGACTTCAGAGCATTTCTACCTTTTCTTTTATTATTAGAGCATAAGGCAGAAACAGTTCCCTTAATAAGAGTAAAAGCAGTGTTTGGTGGCCATCTTCTTAGGAAATAATGCCATCTTCAAAAAATACTGATATCAATTCATCTTAGCACACAACTTTCTCTTTTAGGTTGGCTGGTCTTCTTCATATTCTTCCAAAGAACTAGAAGTTAATTATTCCTTTTGATTCAGAACTTTTTATTTTGACATACCTGGGTCTGGAGTGTAAGTGAATGGCTGAACATCATGAGATCTTCCAGCATTGGTCACTACGTATATTCCCACTGATACTGGCAAAGTTATATGTTGGTCATGATATGGGGGAACCTTCACAATAAGATGATTCTAATTGAAAGAAAATTACAAGAGTCAGAAAAGCAGTAATGTTTAAATTAAAATTTTCAAATAAAATATTATAATTAAGTACATTTCCTGTTAGTTGTAAAGTTTAAAAAGTCTGACTAGGGGGAAAAACGTAGTATTTAAAAGCTCAGGTTCATGGGCATCAGGACATTAATCTTAAAACTGCTTTTAAGGTAAAATACCAATGTTTTACAATGGCTTACAAGGTCCCTGCCCTGTCAACTTTATCTCATTCCCCTTCTCCTCCAGCTTGTTACACTCCAGTCACACTGACCTTCTTACACTAACACAGTAAATTCATTCTTTTAACACACTAAATTCATTTTTACCTCAGAGCCTTTACAACTTTCTGTTCTCTCTCACTGGAAAACTCTTCCTTAACCTCTTCAGATGGCTAGTTCCTTACCTATTTTCAGGTCTCATTCAAATGTCATCTCCTCAGAGAAGCCCTCTCTGCCCATCCTATTTAAAGTAGCACCCCTCTCCAATCTGACCACATAATCTTGTTTATTTCTAAAATAGCACTTATCACCACCTGAAATTACTGTGACTATCTGCTTGTTTTTTGTCCCTCTCCAACCACAAGAATGTAAACTCCATGAGAACCTAGGATGTTCTGTTCTTCATTCTATCTCCATGGTTAAGCACCTCACACAAAATATACTCAAATATATTTGTTGAAAAAAAGAATGAATATATATTCAGGAAAAAAATATGTCCACCAAGCATAATAATGTCAGTTACCATATGTTTTGTAAACCTTAACAGTGAGATGTATCAATACTTCGCAATGCAGTTCACTACTTCCTAACCACTTTAATTCTCATTTAAAGTCAACAGGGTTCAGTTTACCCAAACCTCAGTAGATCAAAGTCATTTTTTTGTATGTGAAAATAGTGGTAGAAGCATCCTTTTAAGAGAAAGGAAGAGTTCCATAAATGCTTCAGCAGCACTTATTCTTCTTAGAAGACACAATGGATCACATTTGACTTGTTCTCTTCTTCCCTAGTATGTTATAGTACTGGGAAGGAATATCAAGGGGTAGTGATTATTCTTTTTATACTGAGTATGTGATATGCAGGAGGCCAATGGTGATAGCTGACGATGAAGTGAATGTGATGACATTTTTTACTTAGTTAGACTATAGTAGTTGGTTGACTCAGTTGAATAGAACATGTGACAAATGAGGCCAAGATTTTGATTTTTGAGCACTTAATTTGTTTCTAAGCCATCTTAAAACACTCTCTGAAATAGTCACATTATACATTTAAAAATAGCTTCGGGCTTCCCTGGTGGCGCAGTGGTTGAGAGTCCGCCTGACGATGTAGGGGACACGGGTTCGTGCCCCGGTCCGGGAAGATCCCACATGCCGCGGAGTGGCTAGGCCCGTGAGCCATGGCCGCTGAGCCTGCGCATCCGGAGCCTGTGCTCCACAATGGGAGAGGCCACAACACTGAGAGGCCCGCGTACGGCAAAAAAAAAAAAAGTTTCTTGGGGTTTCCCTGGTGGCACAGTGGTTGAAAGTCTGCCTGCTAATGCAGGGGACACGGGTTCGAGCCCTGGTCTGGGAAGATACCACATGCCGTGGAGCATCTAGGCCCGTGAGCCACAACTACTAGGCCCGTGAGCCACAACTACTGAGCCTGTGTGTCTGGAGCCTGTGCTCCACAATGAGAGGCCACGATAGTGAGAGGCCCGCGTACCGCGATGAAGAGTGGCCCCCTCTCGCCGCAACTAGAGAAAGCCCTCGCACAGAAACGAAGACCCAACACAGCCAAAAATAAATTAAAAAAATATATATATATAAATAGCTTATTTATGGCATTAATAGAATGCTTCCTGAGTCCAGTTAGCCATCTCAAAAAAAATCACACTTCTAATTCAGGTGGAAAAACATATATAAATGTGTGTACATCCACAGGTATTAGGGGGCAAAAATCTGAATGCACATACTCAATTGCACATGAGGCCATCAAAAAATGTACCTGCAGTGATCCAACTTCTAAGAAACAGAATCTTAAAATATTGCCCACCTTCCTTTGTTTAAACACTGCAACTACATCACAAAGCAGTCCTAACTACAGTTAACGAGATGGTTGAATGGATGGACTTGTGAAGTATCTTCCGGTCTTAAAATTACATATTTGGCAAACTCAATAACTGAAATTATTCTTCTGAATAAAAACTTGTTTCTTGGTAATTAGTAACAGAATTAGTATCTAAAAGTCAGATGCATATTTTATTTAAACAAACCTTTTACTCCACTTGCTTTGGAGAGTGTATTTAAGCAAACCTAATTTGAAACCTTTTATTTATTTATTTTTAAAATTTATTTTATTTTATTTATTCTATTTTTTGGCTGCGTTGGGTCTTCGTTGCTGTGTGTGGCCTTTTCTCTGGTTCCGCAGAGTGGGGGCCACTCTTTGTTGCAGTGTGCGGGTTTCTCATTGTGGTGGCTTCTCTTGTTGTGGAGCATGGGCTCTAGATGCATGGGCTTCAGTAGTTGTGGCACACGGGCTCAGTAGTTGTGGCTTGCAGGCTCTAGAGCGCAGGCTCAGCAGTTGTGGTGCATGGGCTTAGTTGCTCTGTGGCATGTGGGGTCTTCCTGGACCAGGGCTTAAACCCGTGTCTCCTGCATTGGCAGGCAGATTCTTAACCACTGCACCACCAGGGAAGCCCCCGAAACCTTTTAAAAGCCAAATGAACCTATTTTCATACTAATTTTTCTTATTTCCTCAATCTGAATCCAGAAATTCTACAAGTGATTTCAATTAAAAACTAAGTAAATTGTAGGTAGTGATAGTAAGCTTTTTTAAAATACTACTCTCAAAAATTAAGAGCAATGAACTACCACTGAGCTAGGAGTACAATACAGACAAAACATACAAAGGATTGGGAGACCTGTGGAGCAGGCAGAATGTTCTCTGAGGTAAAAAGAGAAGAATATCTGAAATTTAATTTCTTTATCTTTTAAAAATATTTATTTATTTATTTTTGCTGCGCTGTGTTTTAGTTGCAGCATGCGGGATCTTTTAGTTGCAACATTCAAACTCTTGCAGCATGCATGTAGGATCTATAATACTTCCCTGACCAGGGATTGAACCAGGTCCCCTGCATTGGGAGTGCGGAGTCTTAGCCACTGGACCACCAGGAAGTCCCTGAATTTTAATTTCTTAGAAAAATCTGCTTGGGTTCAAAGTAATGACTTTCTTTTTTCCAGAAGATAATCTTTTTCAGAGCTTACAAGCTCTGAAGTGGGAATGGTCTGATCAACAAGTTATATAAGAAATCATAAAATGCCAGAGTTAGAAGGAACCTCAAATAATCTAGTAAAAGAATTTATCTTACAGATTAGAAAACTGGGGCAAAAGAGAGACTTGTCTTACACAGGTAACACAGATTGTTAGTGACAAAGCAGGTACTAGAATTTCAATTAAGACTAGTCTAGCAGAGATTATCTGATGGTAAATGTGACAAAGGAATGGCTGCTGAGACCTACTATCTCTTCCTGACAGCATATAGTAGCATAGGCTAGAGGAAAACTTTCTGCATAGCATTTGTCTAGGTATACAGGAAGCTCCACCTTACATGATACTATGTAGTGAAGAATTCATTTAACTCAAAGTGAGGCCTAGTCTTTTCCCTTGGCTACTGGGAGGTGATCCCTAGGCCCCTAGAATGTCCTGTCTGACAGAAGTATCTTTGTTTGTTTAGGAGCTTTGGCCACTGAAAAGTCTAACAATGTAGTTTATGAAGAGAGCTTTGAAACATGTCATATCATTTCCAACCTCTGGGGGAACTGGAGACTAAAGGTTAGCTGCCCGGGCAGTATGTGATCCAACCCAAATAAAAACTCTGAATACCAATAGCTTGGATGAGCTTCCTAACAGGCAGTACTCTGTATGTACTGCCTATGTTGTCACACATCAATGTGCTGAGAGGGTAAGGCATCCCTGAGGACAGGAAGCTTCACCTTCAGGACCCTCCCAGACCTTACTTTATGTGTCTCTCCCTTTGGCTGGCTCTGATTTGTGTTCTTTTGCTTCTCTGTTCTTTATGAACTGTACTTATACATACCAGTCTTCTGCATATGCCTTATATCTGATTTACTCATAAGTTTGTCTTTCTCTTTTGTTAGTTTCAACTTCTATGAGGTTGGTCTTATCTGCTCTACATACTAATTCTTAAGTCAGTTTTTTATCCTTGTTTTCAAACTTTTTTTCCTTGTTATTTGGAAAACAGTATACAGCAAGGTCCTACAAATATAGACTCTTTAAGTGTAACAAGTAGTGCTTCTGAATGCAAAAAGGTAACTAACAAGTTTATAAAACACCTGGCACATAGCAGGTACTCAATAAATGTTTCCCTTTGATTTAACTAAATAGTACGTTAAGATAATCCAAATCCTCAGAGCAAATAAATATTAGGAAAGAAATCTTTCATTCATTAACAATGGTAATTTGCTAATGCTCTTAACTTTTTCAAATAGAGAACTGTCATTTCTAGCATCAGTGGAATAAATCTATTTCAGTTAAAGAAACCCAAGAAAGAAACTTTAAATGATTTACATCAACCCCACATAAAGAAGAAATTTGTTAATTCAGGAAAATTTTGGAGCAAAACTCAATTTCTCAGAGAGTAAACAATCAGACTATAAAAAGTTTAAATTATACCTGATGAAATAATTCCATGTCGATTTCAGCTTCTGACTTCCAAGAGTTTTCATCTGATTGAAATAAAAACAGTGACTTAACTAAAATTGTGAAAAATTTTTTACTTTGTAGCTACAACTATATCTTTATAACAAAGTGAAACACGCAACAATTTCTAAGGCAGTATTGTGCCTACTTACCAGAAACATTTTCTTGGAAAATAACTTTAGTTCCTTTCAGAAAGTTCTTGCCGATTAAAAATACTTCTTCCTCTCCTTTCACTGAACAGCTATGTAAGCTCTTCTTTAAGATTTCTGGCACTCCTGCTGGCTGAGCTGTAGATATATATAAGCATTCCATAAAAAGAACCACCAACACTTACTTCTTATCTAAAATCAACTCTCAATTATCCAGTTCTATAAGTTGTCATTGTTGACCCCTTAATTTGACTTCTTTTATTCTGCATATTAAATTTTACCATAACAGAAAGCAAAGAAAAAACAGAAAAGTCTGTATTAATTTTTAATAACTATTGTAAGATTTTATAGGGATGGATTAATGTCTGCAATGACATTTTAATTTATTAGATGTCATCTCTGTTTTCTCATTACATGAACAAAAAAAAGGTGTAAAATATGAATTTGGTCATGTTTTTGTCTTAATATTTTTTAAAAATTCAATTTAAAAACAAATTTATCTCACAATCCTAACCTTAAAAATGTCAGCTATGCTATGCCATTACAAGACTTCTGAGGCAATGTGAGCCTATGGGTGGTATTGAGGGCATCTTTAAGGATCCAGACCCAGGACTCAGGCCCTAAACCAAAAGAATACCTGAAAACAGACGGAATGCAATTCAGAGTAATTCTTTCTACCAGGGGATCTCCTTGAACTAGGATACCCTGAGGTTAAAGATAAAATGCACTTGTTTTTCAATTACAAAGACTAACTAACCACTAGTACAATTAACAAAGAGGTTGACTAGTACTGAGCAGGAGCCAGATCTAAGAAATTGTAACTGGCCTACCAACTTCCTCATGTCATGATTTCCTTAAGAAAATTTAATATGTACTGCTTAGTAAAACAGGTTCCAAAGTAAGTGTATCTGGGAATTACTGAGTTAAGCAAAGCTAAATGAACAATAGGATTTCTCCAAGCATTTCACATTCTGATGTACACTGTAAATATCCAAGAAGTGGGTATAGTACACAGTCCCCCCAACATATCTGACTCCAGAAACATTCTTCCATATTGACGCCTAAGGACTAGTTTTCCACCAGAATACTTCCTGGGATACTGGGTACTCAAAAATCTGCTTCCTTAAGATTAAGCACTTTGAAATAGAATACACTATTTGTTGTTTTAGTAAACCCTAACAACATATGTACTGCAAAGGTAAACTTTAACATGGCTGTATAACTTATCAACTTCTAAATTAATGAGATAGTCTACTAAACTTTAGGAAAAGTTTAAGTTTTTTTCTCATTAAATACTTACTTTTTAAAAAAATATTTATTTTTGGCTGTGTTGGGTCTTCGTTTCTGTGCGAGGGCTTTCTCTAGTTGCGGCGAGCGGGGGCCACTCTTCATCGCGGTGCGTGAGCCTCTCACTATCGCGGCCTCTCTTGCTGCGGAGCACAGGCTCCAGACGCGCAGGCTCAATAGTTGTGGCTCACAGGCCTAGTTGCTCCACGGCATGTGGGATCTTCCCAGACCAGGGCTCGAACCCGTGTCCCCTGCATTGGCAGGCAGATTCTCAACCACTGCGCCACCAGGGAAGCCCAATATTTACATATTTAATAGTTAATTTTATCTTTACAACAAAGTAATATGGGAAATTATCCTCGTCAAAATACTGCCCCTCTTTCCCTAGGCCTGCCGTTCCTTGTGGGAAGGCTCTTGCTCCACTCAACGTCATTCTTGCTCCACTCATGTAAGGACTGGCCATGTGACTTGTTCGTATAATGAAATGTGAACTGAAGTAATGTGCCACTTCCAGGCTTTAAGAGCCTTTAAGAGCCCCACGTGGTTCTACCATCTTCCTCCACTACAAAAATGGCAATATCCCAGAAAGGGGCAGCTTCTAAAGCCTGGTTCCCAGAGTGAAGAAAATGGAGCTGCTTCCAAACTACACCCAATATTATCATAAAATGAGGAAGAAGTAAAACTTTGTTGTGTAAGCCACTTAGATTTTTTTGGTTGTTTGTTACTGTAGCACCGTTTAGCCTCACTTATTTTAATACAAACAAGTATCTTATCCTAATTCAATAACTGAATGGCAAATAATATTTTCAGCAATGTCTGAGTTTAAAAGAAATTGTGATTGTATAAACATATACACTGTCTGGAACCCACAGGGTTAATGTATGAACAGAATGGAAACAGTTACTGGTCATACACTGGTAATTACATACCCTTTTAAAGAATTAAGTGAACTTAATTAAGTGAATTTATAACTTTTTGGAGTAACACTGGAACTAGATACTTGTTTTTATACGACAGTCAAGAAAAATATGATAAATATTATTTTGATTAGAAAACAATAAGAGGTGCAAAATTATATGCACATATTGTATTAACAAAATGAATGGAAAGTCTATAACCTTTCCCCCCCCACTTTCAAAATACTATATGGAAATTCCACTTCACTCATGATTATCAAAACTTTTTTCCTACCTCATTTTTTCCTTTTATGTATTAAAGGCTTAAGATGGCCAAATGAGGCCCCTCTGAAGGTACAATGTGTATTTATCTTTTATATATTTGTATTTACATTACACAAAGAACTAGTCTGTTCAAGATAATTTAACTTCTAACTTTTGACCTTAAAAGGTCTTTTCTATTAAAAAGTTTAATGGTTACCTAACAGGACATACTCCATACTAAACAGAACTGAAGTCAGGAGTATTTACGCATTAACTGTTTTATTTTTATCTTTAAGTAATTAGTAAGCTGACTCTTGAAAGTGATCACATTGCTTTAAAAAACTGTAACAAAAAAAGCAGGCACCTTTCTGGTATTATAAAAAACAATGTGCTTTTAGATGCTGTTCTAATAGCGGCCTCAAAAATAAAGCTGAGGGACTTCCCTGGTGGCACAGTAGTTAAGAATCTGCCTGCCAACGCAGGGGACACGGGTTTGAGCCCTGGTCCGGGAAGATCCCACATGCCGTGGAGCAACTAAGCCTGTTCATCACAACTACTGAGCCTGCGCTCTAGAGCCTGAGAGCCACAACTACTGAGCCCTCATGCCATACCTACTGAAGCCCGCATGCCTAGAGCAGCCCCTGCTCGCCACAACTAGAGAAAGCCTTCGTGCAGCAACAAAGACCCAACACAGCCAAAAATAAAAAAAAATTAAAAGTTGAAAAAAATTAATGAACATCTGAATACTGAACATCTGAATACTGAAAAATAACAAAGCAAATACTTCAACCTGTCAAAAGAATTAGTAAGGCTTTTTAATGTTTGTGAAGAGAAGAAAAGTTTACTCAACGATGTTACCCCTTCTCTAAAGTTGTGGAAGAGCTGGAAATAAGGAAAGTAGGAACTCATTAAATTCAGTAAGATTTAATACAATAAGCGTTAGTAAGACAAAATCTAAAATACATTATATTGAAAAAAGCTATGATTAATTTTGCCGTATTAAAAAAATATTATAGAAGGGTGGATACTAAAAAAAGTATGAAAGTTGATATTCTTAATTTGATCTAGTATATATGTATTGTCTGGAGACATGTAAAGGTGTGAAGAATGTAAAAGGGGATGATTCTTCTATCCCCTTAACAACAAACAAACAAAAAGACAATGGATCCAATGGCCACTGTTAAACCAACAAGTAGAAGCAGGACTGTTTTTCTAAGGTCACAAGGCACAACATGAATTCTGGCATTAGGCCTTCTTTCCACTGAGTGTCTCTAGATGGAAGATCAAGTATCTGTTTCCTCTCCTCCCTTCCACCTCTAGAACCTTTTGGCCCCTCTTCCTTTTCTACCTCCCTCTCATCTTCCTGTTTCCTTCTACCTCCCATTCCAATTCTAACCCTTGTTACTAACCTATTTCCTTTTCACCTCTCATTCTACCCCAACTGCTCTAACCTGCCAAAAAGGTTATATTCACGGAAATAAACACAAACCATAAACCCATAATGGAACATAGAGTGGCTATGGTCATGCTCTAAGTATTAGATCACGTAAAAGAAGAACTGCACATGCCCCACTAAAATTGAAACTCCATCCTAGTAATATTCAAGTTGAGACATATTGTGATTTATAGTAAATTAGCACCTAAATTAGAAAAGCTTTATAACTCAATACACCATCTACAGATTATTTATTCTGTCCCTATCTGAACACAATAGAATGGACATGGAATCTAGAAACTTTAAAAGCAGCATATTTATAACTGAACATTATCCAGAAATAGCCCAAGGAAATACTAGTATCAAAACAACTTTTTCATAATAATGAAAAATAGAGAAATCCAAATGAGCTCTCTTTATTTTTATTTTATTTTTTAAAAAATTTTTGGCTGGGGGGCTTCCCTGGTGGCGCAGTGGTTGAGAATCCGCCTGCCGATGCAGGGGACATGGGTTCGTGCCCCGGTCTGGGAAGATCCCACATGCCGCAGAGCGGCTGGGCCCGTGAGCCATGGCCGCTGAGCCTGCGCGTCCGGAGCCTGTGCTCCGCAATGGGAGAGGCCACAACAGTGAGAGGCCCGCGTACCGCAAAAAAAAAAAAAAAAAAAAAAAAAAAAAAAAATTTTTGGCTGCATTGGGTCTTTGTTGCCGCGCACAGGCTTTCTCTAGTTGTGGTGAGCAGGGGCTACTCTTTGTTGTGGTGTGCGGGCTTCTCATTGCAGTGGCTTCTCCTGTTGCGCAGCACGGGCTCTAGGTGCATGGCCTCAGTAGTTGTGGCAAGTGGGCTCAGTAGTTGTGGCTCACGGGCTCTAGAGCACAGGCTCAGTAGTTGTGGCACACAGGCTTAGTTGCTCCGTGGCATGTGGGATCTTCCTAGACCAGGGCTCGGATTCTTAACCACTGTGCCACCAGGGAAGCCCCAAATGAGCTCTCTTGAGATCAGAAAGATATTTACTACTTGCTTTTTTAAATTAGGGTGTTTGCCAAGCTAACGTAGGGGTATAGTCACTTCTGAGATTAATTAGAAAGGAAGGGAAAAATAAGATTTACCAAGGGTGAATAATTTGACAAAACTAAGCTTCAATTAAATAACAAAGGCTTTGTAAGTATCCTGGGGGTACCAAGGTCATAATACCCATAACGACCCAATAGGAAATTCAAGTGAATGGAACTCAGTCTCTTCTGCTCTTTTGAATTCAGAAGCAAGGCCAAAGAAAATAATAGTTAATGAAAATCTTCTTAAGGGATGTACAAAGGAAAAAGTTTTCCTATTTATTACTCGTAATAATACTCATTACAGGGAAACCAGACTATATCTTGAAGCACATACAACATGACTGAATTTAAATACACACACACGGACTTCCCCGGTGGCGCAGTGGTTGAGAATCCCCCTGCCAATGCAGGGGACACGGATTCGATCCCTGGTCTGGAAAGATCCCACATGCTGCGGAGCAACTAAGCCCGCGAGCCACAACTACTGAGCCCGTGTGCCACAACTACTGAGCCTGCGCTCTAGAGCCCACGAGCCACAACTACTGAGGCCACGTGCCACAACTACTGAAGCCCGTGCACCTAGAGCCCGTGCTCCACAACAAGAGAAGCCACCGCAATGAGAAGCCCATGCACCGCAACAAAGAGTGGCCCCCACTCTGCTCAACCAGAGAAGAGCCCATGCAAAGCAACAAAGACCCAACACAGCCAAAAAAAAAAATTACACACACACGTCATTTACTTTCTATGCCAAGGTTAGCAAAGTAAGAATTTCATTTCCCACTATACTATAATACTTTAATTTGTAATCAGAACTCCAACTGCTATATATTTACAAAGTTCTGCTTACTTTATTGTTTCTTACATTCTAATACAAAACACTTAGAATCGCAGCGGTTTATCACACTATGAAGATGCTGTGAAAATCCTGTGCCTTTGCAATTTACTTCAGGCAAACTGTTCAAATTAATTTTTAAATCACTATAGGATAAGAGGAAACTACAAAATGCTACATTCCTTTTGAATTTTATTAGAAATTACCCACCTTTAATTTAGCCTAGAAAATTTAACTATAGCTTTGAAAATGTTTCACATTTTTCATGATCACAAGCTGGAGTATGAAAAACAACTGATATTTAGAGATATCAAAAGCTTTATAGAAAATGAAAAAAAAACTCCATATATTTAATATCTCCATATTTTCTTACTTACTACATAAAATCGGAGAAGAGGGTGTTTGCAGTGTCAAAGTGGAGCCATCTTTCCTTGTGATATTAACTCGAAAAACCAATCTGGCACGAGTGCTTTTTTTCTTGGAACCAGCAATTCCTATTCTGGCTTCCACATCAGCATTCCTCAATTTCAATATCCCTACGCAGTCCACCCTAATACAGAAAAAATATATTAACTGATATTTTCTGTTGTATAAATAGTACAATATTCTTAATCAAACAAGTTTTCTTTTTAAAAATAATTTGCTTCCTTGTTAATTTCTGAGTATGTAATATAATTATATGGTTCCAAATTTAAAAAACAGAGAAGAGTAAGTTCTGAATATTCATAACTTCTCATCTTGTCAACTTTTCATTTATAATAATAATGGAAAAAATAGTACAGAAGTAAAATCACTATTTCAAAATCTGAACATAAGTAATGGTTTACAAGTTACTTTTGCTTTAAAAAATTAACTTTATCCTTTCTTTTTGCACCTAATTCAGATATTAAAATAGAGAAACAGATTTTACTTGAAAAAAATTAGTAACTGTCTCCCCCCAAAATGTAACACTGCACAGCCATTAAGACATATGCTATAAATAATATTTAATGTTATGGGAAAATGCTCATGATAAGTGAAGAGCAGGTTACAAAGCAGTGAGTAGAGTATCATCCCAATTTTATCAGAAAAAAGGATGGAAAAATAAATGTCAAAACAGTACTTAGTTCTATTAAGTTGGAAGTTGGCATTTGAGGGGTATGTTTTTAGCTTTTTATTACTACTAAATTTTATTGAGATTTTTATTAATCTGTATTTTCAACTTATAAGGAATAAGTACTATTTTTATAATCAGTAACTCCCTATCTTCCACCATATACATTTATTTTTACAATTTCAAAAGTTAAAAAATAAATAAACCTTCACTAAATATGTTTCAAAATTTCCCTTTTCAAACTATCCTCTCACTAACTTATTCAAAATGGTTTTCAAAAAAAAAAAAAAAAACACCTGAAAACCAAGTAGAGAAAAGTCTTTAGCTATCCAATACGGATAATTACAGAACAGGTCTATCCCGTATCAATATTTTCTGCTGTTATGGTTACTGTTAGGGTTAAAGGTCCTTAATAAAAGGATTAAGGAAAAAAATTAATTTAAATCATTTCTAATATATTTCAGGAAATGAAAATGCATAAGATGAAAAATAGGTAGTCCCAGGACATAATTTATTTTTAACATAGGAAAATAGAAACAGAAGGTAAATTTAAACCAGCAATATGCTTTTTCATACCAAGATGGGTCAAGGCACCATGAATGATCTCTGTCAGTTTCTACTGCAAACACTAACAAAAGAGAATTTAGGAAAGCAAATCAAATTGTTTGTAATTTTATTTTTTAATGTTAATATTATTAATTCCAACATATAAGTCTGTATTATTTTCCAGAAAGCCAGCATTCCACCTGGCTTTTATATCCTTGTCTTTCACTATGGGAGTTCTCTAGCAAAGGGCAAAAGAGTTCATTTTCACCCATTACCATTCTGCAATAAACTATTCTTTTTATTTGTTATGTTTAAAACATTTCAGTACAATACTCAACATCTTTTATACATTAGAAACTAAAACATTTTCCTGCCTACTGCAAAAGTGTAATGAATTAACAAAATTTTTTTTTTACTAAGTACTCACGCCAGTGTCATATTGTTGCTCGGATCAAGGCCGACTTCTATAACAGTAGTGCCTTCAATGTCCACTTCTTTGCAGGGAGTTGTATTTCGCCCAGTTACCCTGCAGGCCTGATAAAATCCATGTGGTTTCACTCGACCAGAGTCATTGCCCACAAACACCTGCAACACTACTGGCTCATTATGGCCTTCCAGCTGGAGTGAGATAACATGGAGCATAAACACTAATCAGCATTTCATATAATCTAGTTGTAAAATCAAACATTTAAGACCAAGTCCTAAATTATTATATTTATAACTGGATTACAATAAAGAAATAACAAGTCTTCCAGAAAAACAGAGGTAAAATATTTTCATAAAGGAAAATTGGCTAAAATTTTGCAGAAAACTCTAAGTTTTAGTTCTGCAATAATCACATTTTAATTAAAATTTTAGATGTTTAATGATAAATTATCATTTGTAATTAATTTGTACAACCAGATGAGAATGAATACACAATCCTTTAAGGTATTTATAAATTTACGGACTGCCAAAGCACGTGGGTTACTCAGGATTTACCACCACCACTAATGGAAAATTCACTAAACTGTGTTAGTGGCATCATTATCATCATCATCAAATGAGAGTAAATCTACTAAATTTTTACTCTGTTAAAGCTGTTTGAGTAGGAAAGTGTTTGAAGTGCAGCTATATAAATACTAGGGGGATGGAGCTCATTTTCATAGACTAGATACATATATACAACATCACAAAATCCTGGGCCAAAACATTATGGTCTGAAAAACTGCTGGTTCAAAACAGGACCTATGGGTCATTACAGATCTCTAGCAAGCCTTCATAAATTAAATTATAATTTGTATGCTGAAGAATAAATAAATATTTAAAAGAACACTTGGGAACAAATGTTTCCAATGCTGGTTCTTGATAAGGTTTGTAAACATTGAAGCTGCTAATACAGAAAGCAGAAAATCACAAAATAACTTGTACAATCCACATCAAAGTGCTTAAAAAAAACTCATATATCTTTTCTATCCAAGAATAACTAACTATATCTCTGTATCTATGGGTATCATCATAATGAGTCAAATAAGCAGCAAATAAGCAGTCTACCCAAATTGTTAGCAGTACCTTAGAACAGCATCTGGCACATAGAAGGGTACGGTATTTGCTGAATGAGTGAATAAATAAACTTTTAAGATCAGCCAATTCACTCCTTATCACAGGCAATTAATCTAACTACTTCTGCAGACAAGTATTTGGACAAAACATAACTTAAAGCCAGAGCAATGAGGTTAAAAATATTTACCAAACTATCAAAATGTCTGGTTAGACAAATATTTATACAAAGCATAACTTAAATTTCTCACTTGCCTGTAACTTGTCCTAAGATTAGGGGACTGAAGAAGGATTGGTGTGGTGAGTAGTAGAGGGGTAGGAATGATACTGTATATGTGACTATTAACAAACTGTATAATGGTCATGAGTAAGCTTCTTGATCCCAAGTTTCTACCATTATTTCTTTCAAGTATAAAACAAAAGGCAGTTCAATTAAATATTGTTCAACTAACACATTTACACAAACTGTATTTATAAGAATCTACCATGTGACTAGCCAAAATTCCTCCCTGTTTAGTATTTTGCAAGGGGTAGGAACACTTGTTAAATAAACATCCCCTACTCCACTTCTTTTTTTTTTTTTTTTTTTTCGCGGTACGCGGGTCTCTCACTGTTGTGGCCTCTCCCGTTGCGGAGCACAGGCTCCGGACGCACAGGCTCAGCGGCCATGGCTCACGGGCCCAGCCGCTCTGCGGCATGTGGGATCTTCCCAGACCGGGGCACGAACCCGTGTCCCCTGCATCGGCAGGCGGACTCCCAACCACTGCGCCACCAGGGAAGCCCCCCTACTCCACTTCTTTTGGTTTGTCTTCAAAGAGAAATAGTCTTTTTAATAAGGTATACCAGGTGCTAAAATTTAAGTGTCCCCTCTTTTTTCTTTTAGTCTAAGTTCTGAAAAGATAAAGACTCAACTGATATCCTGTTTTTTTATTTGTTTTATTTAATTTAATTTATTTATTTGTTTTTTTGCCGTACGCGGGCCTCTCACTGTTGTGGCCTCTCCCATTGCTGAGCAAAGGCTCCGGACGCACAGGCTCAGCGGCCATGGCTCATGGGCCCAGCTGCTCCGCGGCATGTGGGATCTTCCCGGACCGGGGCACGAACCCGTGTCCCCTGCATCGGCAGGTGGACTCTCAACCACTGCGCCACCAGAGAAGCCTGATATCCTGTTTTTTAAACTGAAGACTTAAGTTACTTATCAACCAATTCTTTTCTGAGTTGAGTAGTCCTGATTGCTTTAGCCATCTCAAAAACCTTATTTTCCAAGTCCAAGATAATTTCTACAATATTTCTTTGGACTCATTTTAAAATTTCTTCTTAAACATAAGGTTTGACCAATGTCAAATATAAAGGGAAGATAATTCATGATTGCCATATATTTTACTTGTTAGAACACATTTTCATCTCTCCTTTCATTTAAACTAAAATTCAAAGGACATCAGAGTAACAATATTTGGCCTATAATTCAGTCAGACTTTTACTTTAATTTCTAATATATGCAGCTATTAGTTTTATTTTAGGCAGCTCTTTTTTGGTTAAAAACAAAATAATAAATAAAAGTAGATAAAATTCTTCATATATTGCTAACTAAATAAGTACCTTTACTGTAGGAAAGCCTTGCTGTGTTCTGTCCTTTACTGAGCCACGACTACCCTCAGTTAGGTACCGAGCTCTGTGCTGGGTCTCAGGTTGTACAACTATCTTCAGTTCCTTTCCCTCACTTTTAACAGGATACTGTCCACACAACATAGGGCTCTTCTTTACTCCAGTTCCTTTTTGGTTTTCCAATGTTCTGAGAAGTCAAAGCACAAAGTGGAAAAGTATCAAAAAGAGTTTTCTACAAAAGTCATCTAAGATAAAGGAAGAAAGAGAATAGGCAATAACATTAAAAACAACTGATTATCTTACTGACAAAATAAAAGACAGCCTAAGGGCCACTACATTCCATAAGTAAAGTATCTTTAAAAATTTTGTAATTAAAAAGAATATATATATATGTATATAACTAAGTCACTCTGCTGTATAGCAGAGATTGGTACAACATTGTAAATCAACTATACTTCAATTAAAAAAAATTGAAAATAAAATTTTGTGATAAAGTTGGACAAGGATGACAAAGAATGCATATGTGTGGCAGGAGGAAGGAAGACTGAATGCAATAAACCAAGAATAACAGGAAAGACAATAGCTAATGTCACTATAACCTTTCACATTGCACTTCATTCAAAATAAAGTTTAAAAATTACATATATGTGTGAGTGTTACATAAAGCTACAAGATTACTATTATTTTCTAATAGGACTTACAAAGCAAAAGAAAAGTGGGGGTAGCGCAAAGACACAAACAAACAAAAAAACACAAAAGGCCTTAAAGAAACTGAAGGAACATGTACATATTCTTTTGGATATTTTCCTCAATACATCAAACTGAGAAAATTATACAAAAAAAAAAAAAAATCAGTGATTCAATTTTTATTTGGAAATTAGCTTTACTCTAAACAATCTTTCCCAGAAGTTAAATTTTTCACAGTATTTTAATTTGTGATTAATTAAATAATTAAAGCCCTCAGCATATAAAAAATTTATAATCTGAGCTTTACAGATAGGCAATCTAACTTATTTTTTTAAATTGGGTTTCTAACGTTTATTTGTATATCATGCATTTGCTATGCAGAATGTATGTTCAAAGAAAAATATTTCAAATGGTGGTTAGGACTTCAGGTCAACACATTTAATCTGAAGTACTGTAAATATGTGATAAAAATAAATAGAAAACAATACTATTAGTTTAAAAATTACCTATGTATATTTAAAAATAGAGTCAGGGCCTATAATGCTTTCTGTATCACTTTTCCAGTCCTAAGTTTACACTCACGTTGAAAATAAAGGAGCCAAGAGATGACTGTGGACAAAATCCTGTCCAAAAGCAAACAGGTCCTAAGAGAAATATGACTTCAAACATAGAGGAGCAATGGTGGCTAAGCAGTCTTAAATCTAGCTCTAATGTTTACCTCTTCATTTCTAACCAAGTTGTTGACTCAGTCATCAATAATAAAGAGGGAAAAGGCTATGCTCTCAATGGAATTTGGGATTGGGGTGAATTCATGGCTAGGATGCAGTAAGGTATGCAATAAGACTGACTGGGTGAGAGGAAGGGTTCTGAAGGGAAGTACTTTGCTCAATCATCTTCATATTCCCTAAACCTTGCACAATTCCTGAAACAAAAAATGCTGAAAAAGTATTTGTTGATGAAGGGCAAACTTGTTGATGAAGTTTGACATAATTAAGTCAAAGATTACCTGTGTAAGTAATTTAAAAGGCCCTGGAAGAATAAATTCTATGAACAAAAGTATCAAGTCAAAGTCAGAACAAAGGGCAATAAATCCTATTTTTTCATCATTCTGGGTAGAAATTCAAATATTTGCACTGAATACAATGTGCAGTACTTTGTATACAAAATTCTATAATGATACTGTTTTATACTCATTAAAAAAAAATCAAAGCAAAAAGATTCACTTACTTAAGCTATGTAAAAACATTCCCTAAATATGCGCTGAAAGGGACTAAAAGAAAAAACAGCAAAATTTAATAGTTGTATTGATTTATTAGATTATAGGTTATTTATTTTTTCTATTTTTCTGCATTTTTCAAATGTTTGTAATTAATATCTATTAATTTTATAATAGGAAAGGGAACACTTTAGTCTGAAATATAAGGAAAATTTAGCGTATAATTAATTTGGCAAGATGTGGCTTTTGTATTCATTTATGCTGGCCAAGCTAATATTTATGAGGGTAAATAGATGATATTGAGTTTTACTATGTCAATAAAACAAAATATTTCACTTGGGATGAAAACTTTAAGTTGATAAAGTATACACATTATGGCTTAAAGAAGAATAGCACATGTAATCAAACAATTTCTGAAATGATACTTTTAAAAGCCCTTAAAACTAACTTTATTCTCTAGGCTTAAATGTAAAAATGGAATACATACATATTTAGATCCCTAGCTGTGTAAAACAATAAAAATATCAACTAATTCTTAGAAAAGCAGTCATTCAAATTACTAATTTTTAATGCATTATGGCTTAAGGAAAAAACAAGAAAATAGCAGCTAATTGTATGGGATTTTACTTCTAAGTGATTATCTAAAAAGAAAATCCATTGTCTTGGAATATTCTATTCAGAACTTAAAATGACACTAATTCCTTTGTGCTGCACATCCTTCTGGTTGCCTGTCACAAAAATAATTTTCAGTATAAAATGCCTAAATCAGGTTTCACATGCAGGTGACATCATATCTTAATTTCTAGGAATATCTAAAGAGACATTGGCTACTGATTCTCAGGACATTTAGGTGAAGAATTTAAGAAAAATATGGCTAGGAATGTTTAAATACTGAGTAGTTTTTAAAAAATGATTTTTTTTTCTTAATAAATTCTTTCATATAACATTTTATTCATACAAAAATGCTATTTCCATCTTGAAGATCAATAAAAACTGCTGTACTCAACATGTTTGAGGGTACATTTTCTATAATTTAGCATTATATAAATAGAAATTTTATGGCAAAATTTCTTTCATGTTTCTAACATCTTTCTTATTGAAGAACATAGAACTTTAGTTTGAGATCCCCTTAACAACTGTTTTCAAAGGCCTATTTTTCTATATTTATATATGGTTTTATCCTTTCCTTAATATAGTTCTTATAAATTCAAAGTTTAAACTTCTTCTATCATTTTCATATGCTAGTGTCAAATATTTTTCCATTACCTAAGAAGCTGGACATTTCTTCTGCTGCTTGATGAGTTTCTGTTCCATGAATTATTTCATGAGAGATTTTGTCTTGACAAATGTTATTATACTTTCCCTGGGTAACCTCAAATCATTTCTAAGATATATCTATCATACAAAAGCAGAAGCAGAAAAGATGTAGGTCAAGATATCTCTTTAACAGCAACTGCAAATCATGTGTGTTGACTAACTGTAAGTCAAAATTTTATTTGTTCTTCATTCTGAACTTTAACATTTATTTCAGTATAAAAATGAAAATCTCTCTTACGGAACTTAAAAAAAAACACTTTCTCCACAGAAGCCCGAATAAACACATACCTGTATTTAATGATAGACACATATGAGCCTTTTAAATCTGTGCTACTGCGTTTCAGAGCATTTCCTATAGGTAACAGTTCTACAGATATGTCCTAGAATTGTTGACTCTGCTAATGGCAACACTTTAGGAAAGGGTATATGTTGTTTTCTTTTAGGTAATTTCCTAATCTGGACTTTCTAAAAATGAAAAATATTTAAATGTGCATTTTTATATACTATTATCACCCCAAAGGAGTTTTAAATGAGAGTAGAGAAGAAAGTAGTATAGAATAATCATTACTTAAATGGTAGATATTACTTTAAAAATATACTGAGAAAATATTTAAGGACAAGTTTAATACACATTAAGAATATTCTCTATAACTCTCAACCAGATTTCTAACTTAAAATATACCAATGATGTAATCAAATAGTGAAACAATCAAAAGCATCTCCATCATATTCGGTGACAACCTGAAATTGTAGGAGATCCTGGGTCAACTAAAGGACCATACATACCCTGCCACCCAAAAAAGTAATCTCTCAAGATCCAGTGAGTTAAATTCTATCAAACTATGTTGAATATACTGTAGGAAAATCTAATCAAAAGTCTAGAAATTAAATGTTACAATAAAAGTATTAAAGGAATTAGAAAGTTAAAAATAAGTCATAGTATTCTCTACTTCAGAAGTGAATATTCTATAATATAGCTATTGAAATATATTTAGTGAGTGTTGTGAACTGGCAGAGATGAATGAAAACTCAAACAGGCACCATGATCCTTCTATCACCCTTTAGATATATAACCCAGAATCACAGAAAAAAAAAAAAAGCGATACATTTATTTTTTTTTAAATCCTGAATTGGCATAATATATTAAAGAAAAAGCTTAAAATAAATACATGAATCTAAGTTGAGAATCAAACAATCAATTTAGTTTTTCTTGTTTTCATCAAATAAAAGAAAAAAGGGAAATAAAGGCTAAAATCTTCACAAAAATGGAAAATGACTGAATCATATGGGGAGACAACGTGAAAGGGAATACAAACTAGCCCTCTGTAAATGTTTGTTTTAGCTGGAGTCATTGCATCACTAGTTATTTCTATGAATAAAAATATTTTAAAATTCTTTTAAAGTATAAGTCCATTTGAAATTTAAAAATTATTTCTAAACAGATTATTTTCATTTTCTACTAAATCATACCCATACTAAGATAACCACTGGTAAAATCTACTGGTATTTTATTTTCTTCTCTAGTGAAACCTGATAATTTTAAGTTAAAATTTTCATGTTATTTCAATGATAAAACTAGTATCTTTGCTTTAGATGCAAACTTGAGTTGAGCAATTAAGAAAAATGAGGAATGATTTATTTTTTTGTTTTGCATAATGGTGAGAGAACTTTAAAAAAATGTGAATACCAACCCATTTCCTGCTTTTGAGTTGCCTTTGTTGTCCGTGGTAAGCTGAGAAAGCACATAGTGAGGTGCTTTGGCACTGTCGGCATCAAATATATCCATATTAGACTCTTCACAATCTCGTCGTTTGACCCCCGGCCTCTGCTTTGGATTTCGTTTTCGTGATTTACGAGGTACCTCAGTGTTATCATTGTAGGAACTGGTGCTCATGTTACTGAAGTTGGAGGGGGAATCCTCCATCCACATACTGCAGCTCTGCTCAGATTCCAATCCACACCCCTCATCCTGGCAGGACATCCGACTGTTATCCAGCAAGTCCTCAGGTGGTGGTGAGATGTACAAGACTGTGTGCCTCTTCGGTGTTGATGGATGCTGCTGAACTGTGTTACTGGTTAACTGCTTTTCACTTACCCCTCGGTTACTTACCCCCAAGGCTGAGGAGCAGCTCTCCACTTGCATAGCCTTGCTGTCGGTGACTGAGGTAGAATAAATGGTAGGGCTGGAAGAGGTGGTAAAGGAGCTGCAAGCACCGCCCATGGAGGAAGAGGAGGGAGCTGAAGAAGCATCTGCAGTGTACAATTTAAGAGTAAATACACTATACATGTTTTCACCTATGCTGGCTAGCAGTCCCATTGAAAATGTGATTTGTGAACTGATTGTTTTTCCCCAAAATGAATAGTTGGAATTTGGTTAAGTTTTAGAATATAAATGCTTCAAGCAATACAAGGCCTAAAAAATGCAATTTTTAAAAATGCCCAAATAGCATTATTTTACTTGTGTTATAATTGATAGATTTTTAAAAATCTAATTTAATGTTTTAAGCTGTAAAGCAAAAACAAAGCTTTTATTGCCTCAGCTGGATAGTTCCACTGAATTTTAATCATTTAAAATAATAAAAAAAAACCCCAATATGAAATATATGCTTGTGGTCCACATTCAATGCCAATTAAATAATTCATTATAGAATTTGAAAAGTGGGACTGTGCTTAGCCACAAAATATTAAAATAAGTTTCTAACCTATGAAGCAGAGAACTACAGGTCATTTTTAATGCAGACACTCCCTGCTTCAGAGGCAAATCCTGGAATAAAAATATGAGAAAATAAATGAGAAAAGAGCTGCTGATTATTCCAGATATCAATTATAAAATGAGAAATAAATAGAAAAAATATATAATCAACTGAATTGGAGGCAAAATGGAACTGGTACCGTCACTATGATTGTTTTAAAATCTACAAGAATAAAAGTGAAAAAGGTTTGATTTGGAACATGCTGGGCTGTAGAAGATAAGCAAGTTAACCATTGAGGGTCTCCAGAAGTTGGAAGTGGCAGTTCAAAACCATGATCTCTAAAATAAATAAATCCATCCTTTATCGTAGAATAAAAAACAGAAGAAGGACGTATTATTGGATGGATTTTTCTTATTGGCAATTGGTTACAACTGTCCATTTCCTCTCTCTTTAAAAGGCTCCTTGATTTTAACTATTAAGGGAATTTCTTCAGATGAGTAACAGTAAATTTTACTAGCTGAAGTCTAACATAAAAGAGTTAAACAGAAAAAAATCTCTGGAGAGAACCAGAATTAGTTCTTATAAAAAGGTTTTTTATAAAACCATTTACCTATTATGCCTAACAAAAAAAGTCAAAAGTAGATCTTTTCAAAATGTGTGGCAACTGGCATAACAACTCATTGAAAAATACTACTACTAAACCCCTAACAACATATCAAGAGGCACACTAATAATGTTAAAGTTGGAAGTTATCAGTCCTATACAATTTTATCTTGTATAAGATAAGGAAAGGTTTACAATCATAAACACATACAAAAATGAAAATAGGTAACGTGACAGACAACTAAAAATATGTTTAAATCTAAAATTAATTTTTATCTATAGCCATGTATGCTACTGTTTTAAAGTGGTGTGATAAACTTAAAACTGTGATGTGCAGTTATTGGAATTGCAACATCCACATCAATTATATAAAGAGTGAAATGTCAGAATGCCAATGTTTCGATAATCAAAAGCCAAGTGCCGAAGATCTATTTTTAAATTGAAAACATGCACCAAAACACTTAAATCATTTGAAAGAACTAAATGCATCCACAATTTTTCATTGCTGTCAAGGCTGAAGAGCAGTTATTAATATTAGCCATCAATAATGAAATCTACATAATGCCACATGGAAAGATTTTTCTCAACTACCATGAGTTAAAGCACTTAGAGCATTTAGATGATACCAGTTCCATTTTCCAGTTTGTATCCTTGTCAAATGCAGTAGCTGAAATTGGAAAATTCAGTCACTTTAAACTGCATTCCAATTTAAAGAAAAAAATTTATCAATTTTGTATCATGCATTAATGCAATGTTTTCTTAGTAAATAAATATTTTAAAAGATTTGTAAAAACTACAAAATCTAGATACTAATGTCAGTGACAGTTTAGGAGCTGATTTGTAGCCACTTTGGGTTTAAATAACAAGGTTTTTCCTTATTTTTTGAAAAATATTACAGAATTCATTTTAGAAAAAATAGAGAAGGTATTATGTCTAACATTCCTCCATCTGTTCCAACTATTGGCAAAAAAGAAACTAAACGTTTTTGTGTGTATGAGCCTATGTTCATCATTTTCAGAGAAATACAAGTATGCAGCATGCAGTATTTGCAGTGGAACACACAAAGCATGCAGCATGAATTCTGTGAACTTGTATTTCTATAAAGCAGCTTTCCCCCACCCACTCTTTTTGAATCTAAGTACCATGCACATGAGAATGCAGAATATGAACATCTCAGGGATCCCTGTCCATGACAGATGGAAAGTTAGGTGAAATGTAATCATGAACTCAAAAGCAAGTTATATATTTATGAATTTAATATGCAAGATATAACCTAGCATTGCTCTTTGAAGTATGTGTGATTTTATCTTGCAAATCTTATTTAAAAATCATGGTTATAAAACCCAATTGATATAATTGTACATCAATATCTGTTTTGGGACAGGTATGCCAAACTGTGATCTCATACCCTACATAAGTTAAAATATTCTATACATTTTCCTTTGACACCTAACACACATTATGAATATTTTACCTGCAGTTTCCTGGATATACTTACTAAATAAAAAAGTTCATTAGCACAAAACTATAAAGCTGAAAACATAAACTCTGTCAAAAGACAGTAGTATCATTTAATTTCAAAAAATTACTTTTTAAAGGTTACCTCAGTTTGATCCTAAATTACAAAGGTTCTACTCATTTTAAGAATATAATGAATATAAGACAAATTTTTTAAAACTATAAAACTCTTTACAATAGTATCATTATCCCTCTGATGATGATGAAAATGGTGTAAAACCCTTCACATAAGCATGTTACATTCTGGTTAGCAAGAGATCACCTAAGTGCATTAATAATGCCAGGTGAGGTGGTGAAGTAATAAGGGATAAGAACTATGGGCCCCTAGAGAGTATGGACAACATCTTTCTCATCTTAGACCCTCCTGACACCTAACGTACTATGACTTGTATGTAGTAAAAATTCAATTTTTTAATTAAATTGATTTATGATAAGCCAATATTTGATATGTATGCTGAGTTACATTAAAGTTAAACTGGTAAATAAATGTACCAATGTGTTCATAATGGACACATATCAGGTTAAAAAAAAAGATTTATACCTTACTATAATAGCATTAACTGATACAGGGAAGGTTCAGAAGTAACTTAAAAGAGTTTAATGGTAACTACTCACTATTTCTACAAAGAATGTGCTAATAACTTTCTTTTTTGAAACATACATAAGCCAAATTACCTACTTGTGTATTAATCCATAAATTCACTAAAAATAACAAATTCTTAATATTATCTATTAAAAAGTAAATGTATAAAATAATAGCAAGAACATTTTAGATTTCTAAACAGTAATTTGTCATTTCTAAGCATTCCCAGAAAAGCACAATGAATTCCTGGGAATATTAGAATGTTCTTAAAATATTTACAAAAATGTTTTAATCTATATATTATTAAATTTCAAGAAATAGTTTAACTGACATTCCATAGAATTAAAATGCTAATGTAATCCTGCCTCCTCTATATATTCCTTTATAAATAAAATATGCTAACTACCCCTCCCATCCCTTTTTGGTTTTGAATGTCCATCTTTATCTGTTAGGAATGTAGAGACTATGTTTAATTGCTGCTTGTTAAAATAAAAAACTCCAGCATAAAAATGTTTTAATAATTGCTTTTATTTTCTCACCAAGCAGAATAGTCATAATGTATTCTATTTTATAACCTTATAATTTATTTTTTAAATCCATTACCAATCCTTCATAAAGTTGAAAGTTTCTTCCTCTTAAAATTATTTACTCACCTAAGTAATGTGTGAATAAATTTTTATTGATTATTTCTTTTATGAAAAAACTTATCTTTGAACTTAAAAGAATTTTATTATTTTTTTTATTTTTTAAAGATTTTTCTTTCTTTCTTTCTTTCTTTTTTTTGATGTGGACCATATTTTAAGTCTTTATTGAATTTGTTACAATATCACTTCTGTTTTATGTTTTGGGTTTTTTTTGGTCACGAGGCATGTGGGATCTTAGCTTCCGGACCAGGGATCAAACCTGCACCTGCACTGGAAGGCGAAGTCTTAACCACTGGACCGCCAGGGAAGTCCCCAAAAAGAATTTTATTTTTCCATAGCTTTTTCTGTGACCACAGAGAGCACAGCAACACCAAAGAGAAAACTGATAGACCATTTTTATAACTTACTGACAAAAATATATAATCTCAAAAGAATAATTTTTAAATTTATAAGTGAAGAAAAGCATCACATCTATAGTGTTCTATATCTAAATATAAAAATTTCAGATTTATTAGATTTATTAATTGGCAGAGGCCAATTACTAGGCCAAATGCCAGTAATGATGGTGAACTTAAACTGTATATTTGGCTTCTTTCAATAATTGATGTAATCATTAAGGTTCACTATGAATATTCAAAGCACTTGGGATAAAAAGAATAGCAGATAATATCTTCCTGGATATTACAGCATTTGCAAGTACAGTTTACCCTTGAACAACACAGGTTTGAACTGCGTGGGTCCACTTATTCACAACTTTTTTTTAATAAATACATACTACAGTACTATGCAACTTGTGGTTGCTTGAATCTGTGGATGCAGAGCCAAGGATAAGGAGGGCTGAGTGCAAAGTAAGTAATACATGGATTTTTGACTGTGCTAAGGGACAGTACCCCTACCCCCCTTGACCCCGTGTTATTCAAGGGTCAACTATATTATTAATTTGATTGGAAAGATGAAAATGGAGTTTTAAATGGTACCACGTAGAGAAACCCACGTATAGTTTATATACTGCTTTCTTAAACTGTATTTTAAAATTAAGAACTATTAGTTCTAGATTTGTAAATGAGAAATTATTTAAATTATCATTATCATTTTAGTGCTTTAAATACCATAAAAAAGAGATGATACTTTATGTGGAACTAACTAAACTTTTAATAGAAAGCTTTGAAATTAGAAACATTCTTTAAAGTCCTCAAAAGAAACAAATACCTTTCACTGATTTAAAAAAATATGACAGAAATGACATTTAACTAAGCTTCCAAGACAAAAATGTGGTCCCTAGCATTTAAATATGCACTTACATTATATAACTTCTCAACATCAGTGCAAAATCAGTTGAGTTACCTTAAAAAAGCCGTAAAAATTTGCAAGTGTGCTAAGTGAACCAATAGTGGAACGGAGAGGGAGTAAACTACTGACTGTTCAGAAAATAATAATAAAAATCAACACAGGTCATTTGGAAACAATTTCTGGTCTAAAACCCTTACTGTTCAGCCTCAGTAATTCTTTTTAAGTATTTTCATTTTTCTTACTGGTAACAATGACTTCAAATCTAAACATTTGTCTGATAAAAGTCACCAGATACAAGAATATATTTTCAGATCAAAGAAGAAAGATATTGAGAGAAAAAAATTATAAGGCCAACATTCATGTTGCCAAGGGATTGAAAAATCTAGAACACACAAAGTGGCTGCAAACCTGCTTTGTCAACACCTTACATGCCAACCTTCATTTTCTACTTTTCTTCTTCTTCTTCTTATAATATTAATGTAAAGTTTAAAACTTTACAAAAAAGTTTTAGTTTCAATCAGTATCAATCCACTATTTAGAAACAAAAAAAGAAAGGAAGGAAGGAAGAAAGAAAGAAAGAAAGAAAGAAAAAAGACTTAAGAAGAAGTCTGAAAACGAGACCGACCTATACCCTGGGTGAGATTGGATGGGTTAAATGTCTCTGGCACTATTTGTCTTCACTATTGACAGACACTGTCACACAACCCACCACACGATGCCTGTCTCTGAATGGCGAAGCTAGAATGCAAGTTAAGTGTATTAATAGAAAAAACAACTAGCATCCCAGCATATAGAATAAGCAATCCAGATTACTTTACCAAAAAACAAAAATAAAAACAAAACAAAAAAACCAAAAAACAAAAATTGTAGGGTCGATCATTTAATTTACATGTTTAAAACAGTCCCAATTTCCCATTTGTACTTTTCCCACCCAACATAGGTTTACATGCTACAAAAAGCAATGTTTTAAAACAAACTTTAAAAAATTAAATTATTAACATCCAAATAAATGCATGTGGGTAAATTTCTTATTCAAAATTTTTGTTAACTCATATTCACCAATTTGTTCTCCTGTTTACTAATGCAATCTAATCCATAAGCCAGAATGTTCTCTCTAGGTGTTTTTAAACTGTGCCCTTACCCAAATTCCCTTAAAGAGTATACAACGATATGTTCTGACAAATACACTCAAGCAGTAAAAAATATCTACATTTTACCAGCAAAAGAGTAGTTTCATTTCTCACGTCAACTTCCAAACACTTCCTCATCCCACCCCCTCCAAAAAAGTTACTAATTTACACTTTTTAAATTTTTTTTTAAATTTTGGCCATGCAGCACAGCATGGGATCTTAGTTCCCTGACCAGGGATCAAACCCTTGTCCCTGCATAAGTGAGGCATCTTAACAACTGGACCACCAGGGAAGTCCTAATTTACACTTTCAAATTAGATATGTTACTGTGCATAAAACGTTTGATCCTAGAGGCTCTATTTAAAAAAAATAATTAGCACTATTGCTGAAGCTGAAAGGGTTGTTACTGATTTACTAGAGACCATCCTTCTCTCCTCCAGTCCATCTAAGTGGCAGTCATAGTTCTAATACTACACAATAATTACTCTCCCTCTTTTAATCTAAATTCTCCTAAAATAATTATTTTTACCTTGTCTGAGTGCCATTAATAAACATTCACAGAGTATTTATTAAAGAATGTTTCCTGAAAAATAAAATGCTTACAAAATTTGTAAGTATCCTGACACTGAGAGCAATGTTTTAAATACATATTTTGTCCTATTCAACCCTAAGTATTTAATCACAGTGTAAAATAGGTACTAGGTACTTATTACACAATTTGTTTTTTAAATCCTTTCCTCTTGGAAGAGAAGGATGCTTTCTATCATCCAGTGATTTAAGTACTACAGGGTAGCATCAGTCATTGACACTGGGTGAAGAGACTAAAAAACCCAGAAAGAATCCTCACTCTCAAATAACTTAAACACAAAAGGGAATAACTACACTAGCTGATGACTACATTTATTGTTGTCAAAGACCCCAGGAAGAACAGGGTTTTTTTTGCGGTACGCGGGCCTCTCACCGCTGTGGCCTCTCCCGCTGCGGAGCACAGGCTCCGGACGCGCCCACTCAGCGGCCATGGCTCAGGGGCCCAGCCGCTCCGCGGCATGTGGGATCCTCCCAGACCGGGGCACGAACCCGTGTCCCCTGCATCGGCAGGCGGACTCTCAACCACTGCGCCACCAGGGAAGCCCAAGAACAGGGTTTTTTAAACAAAAAGACAGCAATTATACTACTTGAAAGGTAATGTTTACTTTAAGACAAAAAGAGAGATTACCACCATATTAACTTAAGAACTGGAGAGAAAAAACAGTTCTGAGGGATGCTATTTGAAGTTCACTTCAATGCTTTACCATATAATACCTTTTAAGATTGTTTAGATTAAATAATAAAGGCATTCCTGCCAACTCTAATCCAATGTCTTCATATTTATTCTTTTTTAGAGGTGACCAAAAAAGGGAAAATAGTATTTGTATCATTAAAATCTTCTGATACAACAATTCAGAATGGTTTTACAACTGGATCTGGATTACAGTGTACATTAGATCCAATTGTAGATAAAATGTCTAGACAAAAAACAGAAGTCATAAATTGCTCTACTAGAAGTTTTGATAATTGATCACGCAACTTTATCATTTCATTTTTTTTTTTAAGTGGGAAGAGAATTCTAGGAAGAATACTTAATCAGTCAACTTTGCAGAATCATCCCTTTGGGAAGTGTCTGTTCTCCCTATGACTCATCATCCTCTAGCAATGCTTCTTTTATTTACAAGGGCTCCTAGTGAGAGAGTGTCAACATTAAAGACTAAGTCAGAAAGGAAATCCCATGGCCTATGTGTTGTCTGATATGCAAAACTTCAAAATGAGGTAAAAAACAGACTGAGAATGGAAAGAAAGAAGCAAAATAAAGCTAAAAAACTTGTTTTTATAAAAATAAGATTATTTTTTAAAACCTTACTAACAAACGAAAGGAGAAATCCATGTGGGAGGGAGGTCAATGTTTACCGAAAGATCACTGACTTTCAGGCAGTATTAAGTATTTTACATATTTACCTTCATAATAACCTTAAGAAAAAGTTGTTGTTACTGTCTACTTACAGGGGTAATACGAGAAATTTACTGAACTTCCACAAGATTCTGTCTATATGATAGAAATGACATGATAGCAATCAGATTCAAATTAGGTCTTTATGATTCCAAAGCTCATGCTAATTTTATTATATTTCACATATGGGAAAAGAGAAATAATGTCACAGAAACAGGTGAAGTCTTTTGTTGTATTCTACTCTAATCAATTCCCCTCACTCCAGTCCCAGCTGGAGTGTTTTTATACAACTTTATTACTATTATTTATACAACTAATTATTATAAAACAATTAGTTATGGGAATACTTTTTGCTTATTATCAATCTTATTGGTAGCATAAAAAAAGTAGGCCCACTTCTGTGCATTAATTTCTTAATGTGAAATTCTACAAAACACATAAACAAAAAAAGAAATTGTGTCTATTTGATGTATGTAATTTGTCTATGAATGGCTGAGAATCTGTGTGCAGTTTTAAAATGCTATTCTATAGACTCAGGTAATATAAAAATCTGCTTCAGCTCGGTGCTTTGTGACCGCCTGGAGGGGTGGGATGCGGAGGGTGGGAGGGAGGGAGATGCATGAGGGAGGGGATGTGGGAACAGATGTATATGTATGACTGATTCACTTTGTTATAAAGCAGAAACTAATAAAAAAAAAAAAAAAATCTGCTTATTCTACCAGAAAATGAAAAAATCACAATATTTATAAAAGTTGCTAAAAATTAGTAAGAGGACCAAAAAAGGTAAACATTTAGGGAATAAACCATTAATAGGCCATGTGTACTTTTTGTCAGTGAAAATTTATAATATGGATAGTCTCCTGAATTGGTAATTGTTTCTGAATTAACCATTATGGCCCAAGTTTGCTGATGTTTTCCATTCTAATAACGCAGATGTTAGTAGTATACATCTATACATACGTACATACACACATATTTCTATATGTATAAATGTATGTATTTAGATTTACTATGTAATTTTAAAAGTCAGAATGAGGAGTAGAGTTTTTAAACATGTTGCTTACTTGGCAACATGTTTGTAGCTAGGATCTGACTTCCTTCTGGAAGTGGTCCAGTTTTCTAGGAAAAGTAGGAATGACCATATGGAATAACCAAGATCAATTCACACTTCAGCTCACAACATCAATATGTGGGTTACATAGGTGAATTACTTTTCCTGTTAATGGGCTTTGGGTTTAATCTTAGGAATATATACTACATAAATGGCCAAAATTCTGAAATATGTTAAGCTAGTTAGCCCAGGAGAGCAGTCGAAGGCAAATTTGCTCCTTAAATTTAGTCAACTCAAGAAAATAAGAATTACATAACTGCAAATATCTTCTAACACTAGTAAACAAGTTACAATAAATTCAATGGGCTAAGTACTCTGTTACTGTAAATAACTTTTGTAAAAAATTTATATTCTTCTAGAAATAATATTCCTATTTTGTAGATCATGAAACTTGCAGAGGAGAAGAAGGGGTATGGCTTTTTCAACTCAATATCCTACACACTGCCTAGTCCAGGATCTTGTGTTTCCCTAACTGAAGTGACAGAACATTATGTTAAATTCCCTAAAGTACAATGGCAAGGAGAAAAGAACTTAGACCTTAGTGGGAAAGAAGAGAGGTGTCTTGTGCCTGGAAGGATTGAGATATGATATGATATGATATGATATGATATGATGGATGGATCATATATATATGACATCCATATCATATGATATGATATGGATCATATGGATCACTTCATGTAAAGTACAATTCCTATCACATAGTAGGAACTCAAAAATGATAGCTTATATTTTCTTCAACTCAATTTTTGTATAGTTTTGTTGTTATGGATGGTCTACAAATTCCTATGATTTTAACTTAGGTGATTAAGGTGTCTGAAGTATTGGGATGGACAAAAAGTTCAATCGGGTTTTTCTGTAACATCTTATGGAAAAATCCAAATGAACTTTTTGGCCAACCCAATAAATTAAAGCATAGCTGTTCTTTGATTATAGGACATTATTTAGTTCTCTAGTGTCCTCTCCTATAGTGTAAATAGCACACAGTTAAGTTCTTTCAGTATAGAAAACACCTGTTACGTACTTGCTGTAAGCATAAAATTCAAAGCACTATTTAATAAGTCTCTTCCAACAGAAAAGTTTATTATATGGATCACTTCATGTAAAATTATTAACTTTAATTACGGCCTTTAAAAACTTTTGTATGTGCTTTATTAGTGTATATACCTATACATGTTAAAAACTGCTACCAAGTATTCATGTACTGAGATTATATTATTTCTAAAGAGGACTAATATATAATTCCTGAAAGTAAAATAACAACTTTATGAAAACAAACAACAAAAGAATTACTAACTAGTTATTCCTAAGATTCTCTGGCTGAATTATAAAACCTATGGTTTGATTAATTCATTGTTTATTTCAAGAATTAGAATTAAAAAATTTTAAAGGGGGCTTCCCTGGTGGCGCAGTGGTTGAGAGTCCGCCTGCCGATGCAGGGGACACGGGTTCGTGCCCCGGTCTGGGAAGATCCCACATGCCGCGGAGCGGCTGGGCCCGTGAGCCATGGCCACTGAGCCTGTGCTCCGGAGCCTGTGCTCCGCAAGGGGAGAGGCCACAACAGTGAGAGGCCCGCCTACCGCAAAAAAAAAAAAAAAAAAAAAAAAATTTTAAAGGAACCTGAAATAATTACCTTAGCAAAATATTTTGATATAAACTAATCAACATGATGTTACATCCCAAGATGAGGACAAACAAATAGAATTTAGGATAGAACAAGAAAATAATTTGATTTCTTAAAATGAAGATTAAAGTTTATTGTTCACTTCTGTGAAAGACTCCCTATTTTAAATAAATTAAGACAATCCAAGGGTAAAACTGTAAATGAGTAAGTAGATTTTTAAAAATACTTGATTGGTATGTGAATTATATCTCAATAAAGCTGTTATTTAAGAAAAATATCTGCCATATCTCTTTTCAAAAATCCAAAATTCTAGTGTAACTGTTTTAGTTCTCCTTAATAATACCTATATTTTAGTTCCTTCCAACCTATACTGTAGGACTAAAGAAACAAACAAAAAGAATCCTTTCACAACTTTCATTTCTTCTTGATCAACTCCTTATTTTGCCAGAATTTGTTATCAATTCATGTAGATAACTTTTTTTAAATAAGTGATAATTATTAAAATTTATTTATTTATTTATTTATTTGGGTCTTCGTTGTGGCGCACTGGCTTCTCTAGTTGCAGTGAGTGGACTCTAGAGTGCGTGGGCTCAGTAGTTGTAGCACGTGGCCTTAGTTGTAGTATGTGTGATCTTAGTTCTCCCGCCAGGAATCGAACCCCGAGCCCCCTGCATTGGGAACGCAGAGTCTTAACCACTGGAGCACCAGGGAAGTGCCTGGATAACTTTTTTGTGTTAGGAAAACAGTCTCTTAGTTACTAAGAACCTACAATATTCTTCAGAAATTCTGTACTTCTAAAACTTTTATTCATTTACATATTGAACCTCAAACTCCTAAGAAACTTTCTAGTGGGACAAAACCAGATGTCTTTTAAAAATGGGGAAGAGTACAGATTTCAGACTGTTGATTTTCAACTACACCTCCCAGATTGTTACACTTTGCCCTATGGAGAGGGGAGGAGTTGTGAGGAAGTAAACCTCTTTCCCCCATTCCCAACCCTGGGTCTTACCAGATAAAAGATGTTATTAATGAGAGCATGTAAAATTGTGAATAGTGTAGAGGCAGAAAAAAGGTTTAAGAGACATTCTTTTTACCCAGTATTCTGGTTTGTGGATTAGCAGCATCATGTTTACTTATTCCTTCAGTAATACATAACGGGAAAAAAACCTAGATTGGCGAATCTGAGAAACACATTTTTAATAATTAAATAATTTAAAATGTACATGAACACCTATATGCCCAGCCTCTAAATTTTAAAATTTAAATTGATTTAGAATTTGTGAAACACAAACCTTTATGGCAGAACTAGAAGTCTGTTCCCACCAGGCCCTCATACCTGACAGCAGCCAATCCGGCTCCTTCAAAACTCTGAAGAATTAACTACATCAAGAGTCATCATTTTTATGCATTTCATATTTAAACAGCAAATGCTACAGATTAAAAAAAAATCAAAGAAGTCTAAATTAATGTATCTTTTCCTAAACATCTAGTCTTTTGGCCAGGAAACACTGAGTAACTGATAATTTACTCCAAATCTCTCTTTGACATCTATGTCACTAAGGACATTAATATGCCAAATAAAAAAAGCAACTCTAATTATACATACTAACTGATATCCTTACTATAACTATTCTGCAATTTAAACTCTCTTACCTATAATGTTACATGACAAAGACTCTATTCTACCAATAAGACATTAGAATTCTAGAATAAGACTATGTTGGTTAAAAGTAAACATGTGTAAAAAAAATTACAAATGACTTGGTTTTAGATCGTAGAAACTTTGTGTGTGTGAATATATGCAAATTATCAAGGTCACCTCTTTACTCTCTTCACAATCTTTACAATGTCAATAACTTCTTGATCTAATAAGAATTCATTACTTCAGAATACTTCCTTTGGTTAATTCTTATTTTCATGATTTTTCAACTCAAAGCCTTCATTCTAATTTATCTGGAGAGGATTATGGAGGGAGGGAGGGAAGGAGGGACCTTCAACATTCCATTAGTGACTCAAATTCAAAAACTTTCAATATTTATATATAAAAACTTCTAAAATTGAGTTTGGTATTATTTCAAAGGAAGTGTCGTTCTTTTTCCAAACCTAGCTAACATTTTTTCAGCTTTTAAAAGGAACTGGATCTACTGTCAACAGATGTTAAAAAGCACAGAAGAAACAGACTTTTAGTTCTATACAGATTCAACATGTCTTTAAACAAATCTCAAAAGATACAAAAGAAATCAGTTAGTCAATTTCTACCTGTGGATTTAAAGTGAAATATTTCATTAAAATTAAAAAATGTATATTTTATTATCTGATACTATTTTAAAACTAGATTAAATATTTAAATTCCAGACAAAATATTCAGTGCATATAAAGTGAAACCAGGTCATCTTAACAATTCAATTACTAAAATGTTCACAATTAAATCCACAGAATCTGTTAGAAAATGTCTGGCAACACATGAACAGTGAGCAGGGCTGGTAAGTTTCTTGGCCATGTTTAAAGTTTTCCTGCCCTCAGCCAGGAAGGCTGCATATTGCACTATACGGCTCAGGGGAAAGATTGGTACACAAGGTTAATTGGACTTAGGTTAACACAAATAAGAAAAGTACCCAAAGTTCTATTATAGTACCAATATCCTCATTTAAATCACAACCTTCTGCTTCACTGTTCTTTTTGAAACAAAAGGAATTTACTGAAAACAATGTTTTGATGGATTTTAAGTACCATTTTAAAAGATGAGAGGTATCATATTAGGCAAGAAACCTCTAATTAGTAGGACAGATGAAACTTCAGAGTATATATATAATTTTCTAACTTTTTTAAAACACCAAACACACTTAGCAGTCTATAAACCCAACTAAAAAAAGAATTACAGTTGGGCAATCTAATATTACTGAAAGCATTCTTTATTAATTTATCACTAATCAAGACATTTTTCAATTAGCTTATCTGTCAATCTTTTAATTCAATCAAAATTTGAACCAATTTTATATAATTATAAAGTGTATGATTTGAGAGCTGATTAAAAATAAACTTGATAAATTTCAAACATTACTTTCCATACTTTTTCACTGATATAAGAAAATGTCTTTATATAAATATTACATTCAAATCTTCCATTTACTTTCAACTGAATTTAAAATAAGTATAAAGTCACATATGTTTTTAAATGTAGGGAAAAGGTTATAGTAACATGCTACAAACAGAAAAGACACTTGAGTATTTGAGTCCTTTTTTCAGATTATACAAAATAAAACATATTCCCCTTTGAGCAAATTTTTAAAAATAATTGTTTTATAGAGACTCAAATGTAATTTTCTATCCATAGCTTGGTATTTAATAACCTTTTTATGTGCAGTGAACAAAAGAACTTTAAACTCGTTCCCATAGTTGAAGATAAGGTCCATTCTGGGAGATGGCACTAATAGATGTGCCAACGTGAAATTTTAAGAAGTAACAGTTGTATCAAGAATATTGTATTGAAAGTTTTTAATGTTAAAAGTATGTAGTTTAAAACCTCCTAAAACAAACCCTCAAATCACACTCTTTGATATGAATTTTGCCAGCACTGTTCATGTTGACCAGATACTACTTTTTTTTTTTAAAGTAAAATGAAATGCATACCAGCAGCAACTACAGCTGGAGGAGGCGAGCCTGCCTCACCACCACTTGTCTGACTCATTGATGCTACAGATGGTTCTCTAGATGGAGGTAACTGTAACTCCTTTGGGAGAAGATCATAGACAGATTCTGTTGGGGGAAAGGGAAAAAACTTTTTTTAAAAAGAGTATAAGTCAATAACCTAATTATGAGCACAAAATTAATGTCTTTTCACTCATAAGAAGAACTATATTATTCATACACACACACTAAACTTCATATAACTACTGTTGTAAAAATTATTAGCAAATATTTTTCTTTTATTATATACTTTTATTGAACTGAATAATGAATTTTCCATTCATTCTAACCCATTTTCTTCTTGGCTTTATCCCTCATGCTTACGATGATCTACAGAACAAGTTATTAAAATTTTAAAACTGTATAAAACTAGACAGAAGAGATGTCAAATAACCCAAGATGCTCCAATATCTTCCTTTGGAAAAAAAAAAAAAAAGAGGGTAACTTATCATCCCTTACATATGAGATGGCATGTACTAGTGTATATCAGCTTTAAATTGGCTCCTCCAATTAGACCAATAGTCTACTGCTCTTTTACTCAGCACCTTTATCAAATATTTTAATTTACTATCATAATGCATTTTTCCCTCCTAAAGAAGAGAAAAAGAGGAATGTTATGGCTCAAGGAACTACTTCTTACTCTGAGGTATCTACAACTCTAGAAAGGCACAAGTATAGGATACTCTTAAATCACTAAGCACAAGTGCCTATATTAGATTATGATTACTTTACTATCCCAGATTAAAGAGTACTGTATCTTTTTAATATATTTTATAATATTCTAATTGTCCATAAAATCAAATTTACATCTACTATATAAAAATTATTTTATAGTTATTATTACATGGTTTTTGGACAGAAATAATTATCAAGATATCCACTAAAGGGGCTTCCCTGGTGGCGCAGTGGTTGAGAGTCCGCCTGCCGATGCAGGGGACACGGGTTCGTGCCCCGGTCTGGGGGGATCCCACATGCCGCGGAGCGGCTGGGCCCGTGAGCCATGGCCGCTGAGCCTGCGCGTCCGGAGCCTGTGCTCCGCAATGGGAGAGGCCACAACAGTGAGAGGCCCGCGTACCGCAAAAAAAAAAAAAAAAAAAAAAAAAAAAGATATCCACTAAAGGTAGTAGAATCAATGTTGGAAGAAACTTCAAAAGACCAGTTAGAATCATATGTCTATTTTCTAAAGAATTGAGGCACAGAGTTTAAGGGACTTGTCTAGTATTCTAAGAAAAGCAACATTCCAACAATTAAAGAAGATTATTAACTATTTGTACTAAGTGATTAAAAAAATAAAGGTAGCACTGTAAGACATTTTATCCTTGGTAGCAAACAATACTGTCAGTTAACTGATTACTGAATTCATAAATACTTTGATCCTCCCAGTTAAAATATGTATCCTGAGTTTCATGTGGATAGGAATAAGAAAGAATATCATAAAGGAAAGCTAAAATTAGAAGTTGTATTATTAAATGATCTTCACTCACAGTAAAGAATCCACTTAAAAATTTTTCTTTCGAAAAACTATTACCTAACACTTGAAATTTTCATCTTCAAAGCATTTAGCAAATGTTACATCTGTCTGAATATAATATGCCCTGACTAAAATTTTTCAGCTTGTTAAAATGTTGGTAAAAAACATAAGTAGATTACTTCCATCTTTCAAATAATATAGGGGGGATAGTACGGAGAAACTAATTAAAACAGAAATGTCACATCATCAAATACAGATTTTAATACAATTATTTTTCTCAAACCATGTTGCAAATGAGACCATTATACATAGAAGAAAAGCATATTCAAGACCTTTTTTGGTGGGGGCTGCAGGAAAATAAACAAAAAGGAAATATGAAAATAAAAATTAGCTTAGATAAAAAGAGAAAGGATCTACCAAAATGCATTTATGTCAAGGGAAAAAAAAACTTAACCTAGTAAAAGCCCCATCGCTAACCACATTTCACTTTCCCAAAGAAGGACACAGAGTCTAAATTAGAGGTATAAAAGCAATGTCAATAAAAATACATTGGAAAGTAACTAAATATAGAACTTGTTATATCTCAATCTTCCCTATAACCTACCCCCAAACCAAAGTAATAAGCAAGTCAAGTGGAAGGTGTAGGAAGCATGGATTCATTCCTTCACCAAAGGTATTTTCTGATTAACTGACTCAAGTGTTTGGAAATTAGAGAAGTCAGAAGTTTCTTCCTATCTATCCAAGGAAAACAGCAGGTAATACAGTCCTTACCATCACAGGCTCTGACTTCAGACAGAACTGTGTTGGCTCTGCTACTTTAAACAACTTCTCTAAGACTTAAATCCTCACTGAAACTCTTCTTTTACCCCATTATCTCAGAGATTCCCTCCAAGATATTAACTGTACACCATGACCACATATGTTGGTCTTACTCTCAAGCCCGCTTCCCATAAAACATAAAAAGATTAAAGGGATATAAATTATGCTGTTAGTACTATTGTCCTTTAGTCCTAAATTCAATCCAAATTAAACACTTATACAGTCTCCACTAGCCAATGAGAGAACTCCTGAACAAGAGCATAGGTCCTTTAAATCCATGAAAACAACAAATAGTCCTCCCTCATGTTAAGCTGCCATATCTGTTTTTCTTGCATTATCTTTTAAATCAGTTAAATAGATAAGGAGGAATGAAATTCTAGATTTATAAACAAAGAATATGAAGAAAGAGAATGAGAAATCTATAATGGAAAGGCAGTTTCCTGAGAAAAGACTTCCTTAGAAAACTATAACCTCTACTACATTTTTTTTTAAAACCTACTAGATTTTAAAAGAATCTACTAGATTTTTTTTTAAGAGACAGAATGGATACAAGGTTTCTTTTTGCAGTGGTAAAAATTCCAAAATTAGAATAAGGTAATGGCTACAGAACTCTATAAATATAAATAACTAAACACCACTGAATCTGTACACTTTATTTATTATTTTTTTTTTATTTCCTTACCTAGAGGAACTTACAGTTTAGCAAAAAGGAATATTCTGTTCAACCCTCAGTGCTCAACTTTGTTCGTATAATTCCATTTATATGAAATGTCTAGAACAGACAAATTTATAGAGACAGAAAGTAGGTTAGTGGTACCCTAGGGCTGGGTGAATAGAAGAAAGGTGGGTGACAGCTAAAAAATAAGGGCTTTCTTTTGGGAGTAGTGAAAATATTACAAAATTGATTGTGGTGATGGTTTCACAATGCTGTGAAGAGAATAAAAACCTTTCAACTGTATACTTTAAATGGGCAAGTTGTATTACATGTGAATAAGATGGTTAACAAAAAACCTACATAACCCAACATTTGTTATCTCATATTTTCTGTGGACCAGGAGTCTAGGCATGGCTTGACTGGGCACTTTGCTTAGGATCTCACAAAGCTGCAATGAAGGTGTTGGACAGGGCTGTAACCATATCGCTCAGTGCTCAAATTTATCTATTTTTAAAAATTTATTGTATTTTTTATTTATTTTTTTATACAGCAGGTTCTCATTAGTTATCCATTTTATACATGTCATATCGACATACATATATGTTAATCCCAATATCCCAATTCATCACACCACCACCCCTCACCCCCGCCATTTTCCCCCCTTGTTATCCATACGTTTGTTCTCTACATCTGCGTCTCAATTTCTGCCCAGCAAACCGGTTCATCTGTACCATTTTTCTAGGTTCCACATATATGTGTTAATATACGATATTTGTTTTTCTCTTTCTGACTTACTTCACTCTGTATGACAGTCTCCAAATCCATCCATATCTCTAAAACTGACCCAATTTCACTGCTTTATAAGGCTGAGTAATATTCCATTGTATATATGTACTACATCTTCTTTATCCATTCGTCTGTCGATGGGCATTTAGGTTGCTTCCATGTCCTGGCTATTGTAAAGAGTGCTGCAATGAACATTGGGGTGCACGTGTCTTTTTGAATTATGGTTTGCTCTGAGTATATGCCCAGTAGTGGGATTGCTGGGTCATATGGTAGTTCTATTTTTAGTTTCTTAAGGAACCTCCATACTGTTCCTCCATAGCGGCTGTATCAATTCACGTTCCCACCAACAGTACAAGAGGGTTCCCTTTTCTCCACACCCTCTCCAGCATTTGTTGTTTGTAGATTTTCTGATGATGCCCATTCTAACTGGTGTGAGGTGATACCTCATTGTAGTTTTGATTTGCATTTGTCTAATAATTAGTGATGTTGAGCAGCTTTCACGTGCTTCTTGGCCATCTGTATGTCTTCTTTGGAGAAATGTCTATTTAGGTCTTCTGCCCATTTTTGGATTCGATTTTTTGTTTTTTTAATATTGAGCTGCATGAGCTGTTTATATATTTTGGAGATTAATCCGTTGTCCATTGATTCGTTTGCAAATATTTTCTCCCATTCTGAGGGTTGTCTTTTCGTCTTGTTTATAGTTTCCTTTACTGCACAAAAGCTTTTAAGTTTCATTAGGTCCCATTTGTTTTTGTTTTATTTCCATTACTCTAGGAGGTGGATCAAAAAAGATCGTGCTGTGATTTATGTCAAAGAGTGTTCTTCCTATGTTTTCCTCTAAGAGTTTTATAGTGTCCAGTCTTACATTTAGATCTCTAATCCATTTTGAGTTTATTTTTGTGTATGCTGTTAGGGAGTGTTCTAATTTCATTCTTTTACATGTAGCTGTCCAGTTTTCCCAGCACCACTTATTGAAGACACTGTCTTTTCTCCATTGTATATCCTTGCCTCCTTTGTCATAGATTAGCTCACCATAGGTGTGTGGGTTTATCTCTGGGCTTTCTATCCTGTTTCACTGATCTATATTTCTGTTTTTGTGCCAGTACCATATTGTCTTCATTACTGTAGCTTTGTAGTATAGTCAGTCTGAAGTCAGGCAATCTGATTCCTCCAGCTCCATTTTTTTCCCTCAAGACTGCTTTGGCTATTCGGGGTCTTTTGTGTCTCCATACAAATCTTAAGATTTCTTGTTCTAGTTCCGTAAAAAATGCCATTGGTAATTTGATAGGGGTTGCATTGAATCCATAGATTGCTTTGGGTAGTACAGTCATTTTCACAATATTGATTCTTCCAATCCAAGGACATGGTATATCTCTCCATCTGTTGGTAACATCTTTAATTTCTTTCATCAGTGTCTTATAGTTTTCTGCATACAGGTCTTTTGTCTCCCTAGGTAGGTTTATTCATAGGTATTTTATTCTTTTTGTTGCAGTGGTAAATGGGAGTCTTTCCTTAATTTCTCTTTCAGATTTTTCATCATTAGTGTATAGGAATGCAAGAGATTTCTGTGCATTAATTTTGTATCCTGCAACTTTACCAAATTCATTGATTAGCTCTAGTAGTTTTCTGGTGGCATTTTTAGGATTCTCTACGTATAGTATCATGTCATCTGCAAACAGTGACAGTTTTACTTCTTCTTTTCCAATGTGTATTCCTTTTATTTCTTTTTCTTCTCTGATTGCTGTGGCTAGGACTTCCAAAACTATATTGAATAACAGTGGCAAGACTGGACATCCTTGTCTTGTTCCTGATCTTAGAGGAAATGTATTCAGTTTTTCACCATTGAGGATAATGTTTGCTGTGGGTTTGTCATATATGGCCTTTATTATGTTGAGGAAAGTTCCCTCTATGCCCACTTTCTGGAGAGTTTTTAACATAAATCGGTGTTGAATTTTGTCAAAAGCTTTTTCTGCATCTATTGAGATGATCATATGGGTTTTCTGCTTCAATTTGTTAATATGGTGTATCACATTGATTGATTTGCGTATGTTGAAGAATACTTGCATCCCTGGGATAAATCCCACTTGATCATGGTGTATGATCCTTTTAATGTGTTGTTGGATTCTGTTTGCTAGTATTTTGTTGAGGATTTTTGCATCTATATTCATGAGTGATACTGGTCTATAATTTTCTTTTTTTCTAGTACCTTTGTCTGGTTTTGGTATCAGGGTAATGGTGGCCTCACAGAATGAGTTTGGGAGTGTTCCTTCCTCTGCAATTTTTTGGAAGAGTTTGAGGATGGGTGTTAGCTCTTCTCTAAATGTTTGATAGAATTCACCTGTGAAGCCATCTGGTCCTGGACTTTTGTTTGTTGGAAGATTTTTAATCACAGTTTCAATTTCATTACTTGTGATTGGTCTGTTCATATTTTCTATTTCTTCCTGGTTCAGTCTTGGATGGTTACACCTTTCTAAGAATTTGTCCATTTCTTCCAGGTTGTCCATTTTATTGGCATAGAGTTGCTTGTAGTAGTCTTTTAGGATGCTTTGTATTTCTGTGGTGTCTGTTGTAACTTCTCCTTTTTCTTGTCTAATTTTATTGATTTGAGTCCTCTCCCTCTTTTTCTTGATGAGTCTGGCTAATGGTTTATCAATTTTGTTTATCTTCTCAAAGAACCAGCTTTTAGTTTTATTGATCTCTGCTATTGTTTTCTTTGTTTCTATTTCATTTATTTCTGCTCTGATCTTTATATTTCTTTCCTTCTACTAACTTTGGGTTTTGTTTGTTCTTCTTTCTCTAGTCCCTTTAGGTGTAAGGTTAGATTGTTTATTTGAGATTTTTCTTGTTTTTGAGGTAGGCTTGTATAGCTATAAACGTCCTTCTTAGAATTGCTTTTGCTGCATCCCATAGGTTTTGGATCATCGTGTTTTCATTGTCATTTGTCTCTAGGTAGTTTTTGATTTCCTCTTTGATTTCTTCAGTGATCTCTTGGTTATTTAGTAACATATTGTTTAGCCTCCATGTGTTTGTGTTTTTTACGTTTATTTCCCTGTAATTGATTTCTAATCTCATAGTTGTGGGTGGAAAAGATGCTTGATATGATTTCAGGTTTCTTAAATTTACTGAGGCTTGATTTGTGACCCCAGATGTGATCTATCCTGGAGAATGTTCTGTGCGCACTTGAGAAGAAAGTGGAATCTGCTGTTTCTGGATGGAATGTCCTATAAATATCAATGAAATCTATCTGGTCTATTGTGTCATTTAAAGCTTCTGTTTCCTTATTAATTTCGTTTGGATGATCTGTCCATTGGTGTTACTGAGGGGTTAAAGTCCCCCACTATTATTGCATTACTGTTGATTTCCTCTTTTAGAGCTGTTAGCAGTTGCCTTATGTATTGAGGTGCTCCTATGTTGGGTGCATATAAAATTGTTGTATCTTCTTCTTGGATTGATCCCTTGATCATCATGTAGTGTCCTTCCTTGTCTCTTGTAACATTCTTTATTTTAAAGTCTATTTTATCTGATATGAGTATTGCTACTCCAGCTTTCTTGTGATTTCCATTTGCATGGAATATCTTTTTCCATCCTCTCACTTTCAGTTTGTATGTGTCCCTCAGTCTGAAGTGGGTCTCTTGTAGACAGCATATATATGGGTCTTGTTTTTGTATCCATTCAGCAAGCCTGTGTCTTTTGCTTGGAGCATTTAATCCATTCACCTTTAAGGTAATTATCCATATGTATCTTCCTATGACCATTTTCTTAATTGTTTTGGGTTTGTTTTTGTAGGTCCTTTTCTTCTCTTGTGTTTCCCACTTATAAAAGTTCCTTTAGCATTTGTGGTAGAGCTGGTTTGGTGGTGCTGAATTCTCTTAGCTTTTGCTTGTCTGTAAAACTTTTGGGGCCTCCCTGGTGGCGCAGTGGTTGAGAGTCCGCCTGCCGATGCAGGGGATACGGGTTCGTGCCCCGGTCTGGGAGGATCCCATATGCCGCGGAGCGGCTGGGCCCGTGAGCCATGGCTGCTGAGCCTGCGCATCCGGAGCCTGTGCTCCGCAACGGGAGAGGCCACAACAGTGAGAGGCCCGCATACCACAAAAAAAAAAAAAAAAAAAAAAAAAAAAAAAAAAAAAAAAACTTTTGATTTCTCCATTGAATCTGAATGAGATCCTTACCGAGTAGAGTAATCTCGGTTGTAGGTTCTAACCTTTCATCACTTTAAATATGTCATGCCACTCCCTTCTGGCTTGTAGAGTTTCTGCCGAGTAATCAGCTGTTAACCTTATAGGAGTTCCCTTGTATGTTATGTGTCGTTTCTCCCTTGCTGCTTTCAATAATTTTTCTGTGTCTTTAATTTTGGCCAATTTGATTACTATGTGTCTTGGCATGTTTCTCCTTGGGTTTTTCCTGTATGGGACTCTCTGCACTTCCTGGATTTGGGTGGCTGTTTCCTTACCCATGTTAGGGAAGTTTTTGACTATAATCTCTTCAAATATTTTCTCAGGTCCTTTCTCTCTCTCTTCTCCTTCTGGGATCCCCTATAATGTGAATGTTGTTGAGTTTAATGTTGTCCCAGAGGTCTCTTAGGCTGTCTTCATTTCTTTTCATTCTTTTTTCTTTATTCTGTTCCACAGCAGTGAATTCCACCATTCTGTCTTCGAGGTCACTTATCCGTTCTTCTGCCTCAGTTATTCTGCTATTGATTCCTTCTAGTGTATTTTTCATTTCAGTTATTGTATTGTTCATCTCTGTTTGTTCTTTAATTCTTCTAGGTCTTTGTTAAACATTTCTTCCATCTTCTTTTTTTTTTTTTTTTTTTCTGTACGTGGGCCTCTCACTGCTGTGGCCTCTCCGGTTGCGGAGCACAGGCTCCGGACACACACAGGCTCCGCGGCCATGGCTCGCGGGCCCAGCCGCTCCGCGGCACGTGGGATCCTCCGGGATCGGGGCACGAACCCGTGTCCCCTGCATCGGCAGGCGGACTCTCAACCACTGCGCCACCAGGGAAGCCCTCTTCCATCTTCTTGATCTTTGCCTCCATTCTTCTTCCGAGGTACTGGATCGTCTTCACTATCATTATTCTGGATTCTTTTTCTGGAAGGTTGCCTATCTCCACTTCATTTAGTTGTTTTTCTGGGGTTTTATCTTGTTCCTTCATCTGGTACATAGCCCTCTGCCTTTTCATCTCATCTGTCTTCCTGTGAACATGGTTTCAGTTCGACAGGCTTCAGGACTGTACTTATTCTTGCTTCTGCTGTCTGCCCTCTGGTGGATTAGGCTATCTAAGAGGCTTGTGCAAGGTTCCTGATGGGAGGGACTGGTGGTGGGTAGAGGTGACTGTTGCTCTGGTGGGCAGAGCTCAGTAAAACTTTAATCCGCTTGTCTGCTGATGGGGGGGCTGGGTTCCCTCCTTGTTGGTTGTTTGGCCTGAGGCAACCCAACACTGGAGCCTACCCGAGCTCTTTGGTGGGGCTCATGGAAGACTCTGGGAGGGCTCATGCCAAGGATTACTTCCCAGAACTTCTGCTGGCAGTGTCCTTATGCTCACGGTGAGACAGAGCCACCCCCCACCTCTGCAGGAGACCCTCCAACATTAGCAGGTAGGTCTGGTTCAGTCTCCTATGGGGTCACTGCTCCTTCCCCTGGGTCCTGATGCACTCTGTTTCTCCCAGTCCTGTTGAAGTCCTGCAATCAAATCCTGCTAGCCTTCAAAGTCTGATTCTCTAGGAATTCCTCCTCCCGTTGCCGGGCCCCCAGGTTGGAAACCCCGACGTGAGGCTCAGAACCTTCACTCCAGTGGGTGGACTTCTGTGGTATAAGTGTTCTCCAGTTTGTGAGTCACCCACCCAGCAGTTATGGGATTTGATTTTATTGTGATTGTGCCCCTCGTACCGTCTCATTGTGGCTTCTCCTTTGTCTTTGGATGAGGCGTCTCTTTTTTGGTGAGTTCCAGTGTCTTCCTGTCGATGACTGTTCAGCAGTTAGTTGTGATTCTGGTGCTCTCGCAAGGAGTGAGGGCACGTCCTTCTACTCCACCATCTTGAGCCAATCTCCTGTACACTTTAAATGTGTGAATTTTATGATATGTAAATTATACATGGGTAAAGCTGTTTTTAAAAAAAGAGAAAGAGGAATAGAATAAGAACAACTGAGAACTGCACAAGAGTGAGCTAGGTCTCTCAATGTTCCTAATAAACTTCATGGACAGAAATATCTTTTCACATAGTTTCTATTTGTGAAAAGTGAAATTACGAAGGCTAAACTGCAAACTAATCTAATTTGCCTTTTAAGGCTCATCTACTGTATCAAGAAAATGCTACAGGCATAGGTATCCTATAGTCAGTAAAATATTTGATGAAAATCTTTAAAAGTTCTTACGAACAAGATAAGAAATGTAGATTCATAAAACAGATGACTCTAAACAATAAGACCCAAAAATGTATGGGTTCTCCCTTGAGGAATGCGGTTACTACATCAACAACTTGAACAAAGATACAGAATTTACAAATGACATAGGCTTAAGAGGGATATATCATATGTCATAATTCATCACAGATAATGAAAGGCTGGAATACCTGTGCAAAGGAATAATGAAATTTAATACAGATCAATGTAACAGCTGGTAAAAACTGCTCTTGTGCAATGTACTTAAATGCACTCACTCTCTTTCTCACTCTTTTTTTCAAAATCTAGGAATGATTTCACTTTTGTTTTCTAAAGAATTCTTTCTTTGGTCTGCCAGAATTGGGGTGACTGTTGCCTCATATTTTTTTCTGTTAACGTTGCTAATAATCTGAGCAATAATAATGCTTAATCAACTCACTTAATGGTTCATTATGAATTTTAGTTGACCAAAATCCCAATATAAGTGTACTGCTTAAGTATCCATGTAATAGACTTAGATCAAGTATGATAAAGTAAATAATTAGTTAACATATATTATTATTTTTTAAAATAAATTTATTTTTTATTTATTTATTTTTGGCTGTGTTGGGTCTTCACTGCTGTGCGTGGGCTTTCTCTAGTTGCGGCGAGTGGGGGCTACTCTTAGTTGTGGTGCATGGGCTTCTCATTGCAGTGGCTTCTCTTGTTGCAGAGCAGGGGCTCCAGGTGCACAGGCTTCAGCAGTTGCAGCACGTGGGCTCAGTAGTTGTCACTCGCAAGCTTCAGTAGTTGTGGCTCGTGGGCTCTAAAGTGCAGGCTCAGTAGTTGTGGCACATGGGCTTAGTTGCTCCATGGCATGTGGGATCTTCCCGGACCAGGGCTCGAACCTGTGTCCCCTGCATTGGCAGGCGGATTCTTAACCACTGCGCCATCAGGGAAGTCCCAACATAAATCATGAACATAAGTGTATGAAAAAAGCAATTAGGCAGAACAGGGAACAAGTTCAGATCAAGAATTTGCCTTATGTTGGTGCAACAGTGCAGAGCCTTGGGTGATTAGAGGAATGAAATCATTTCCAGATATTGAAAGCAAACTAATGCTTCCCAATGTTTGGTGGGAAGGTGAACAATGTAAAAATGGGCTGACTGGTTGGCGTATGTGTTCAGTCATTCAGTAAACTCTAAATGATCCTTTTATGTCACTGATTATTTCTGGTCGAATTTTGTCTTTTACTCTTCAACACTGGCGATATGGGGAGGAGAGGGTGGGAGTCCCACCACACTGCATCAAATTCAAGGAGAGAGAAATCCTATCCTGCCTTTCACAAGGCAGTGAAAGAGAAGGAAAAACCTGTAACTTAATACTGCAGCATTTTTTTCTTCTCAGTTAGAAACTCTGGTTCCCTAACTGCTGATCAACCAAATCCCACTTTACTGTTTTATTTTACATGTTGCTCAGTTCCAGAAAAAAATGAAAAGACCTCAAACCCCCAAACTCCTTCACTTTCCCCCAGAAGAGTCCAGGGAGATAAACAAATGAAACAGCTGAGAAAAAGCATGCTTTTCTAGTTCTTCCCTTTGCAAAACAACAACATTAATAATACAGTTACAGCTACCATTTACTGAGCACTTGGGGGTGGGGACAGGCACTGTGCAAAAGCTCACTGTATACATATTCTCACTTAATTTCAAAACAATTATGTGAGATCGATTTTACCAAGAATGTGTAACTTGTGTAATAGTAAAAAAAAAAAAAAAACAAGAAAGAAAAACACATGTGATAAAACAAAAGAAGGGAATGATAAATATAAAGTTTAGGACATTAGTTTCCTTTGATGGTGAGACAAAGATACAGGACAAAGGAGTAGCAGAAATAAATTGGTCTGGATACTGGGCTCATGAATGTTCTTTTTACTAAACTATATAATCTAATCAAATCAATAAATACAATAAAAATTAAGGCTATGCATGGATAGTGCATAGCCTCACAGAGTCACTATATAAGGCTTAAATAAGAAGGTCTGTTAAAAAGAACTCTGTAGGGACCTCCCTGGTGGTCCAGTGGGTAAAACTCTGTGCTCCCAATGCAGGGGGCCCGGGTGCGATCCCTGGTTGGGGAACTAGATCCCACATGCATGATGCAACTAAGAGTTCACATGCCACAACTAAGAAGCCCACATGCTGCAAGTAAGACATCCACAGGCTGCAACTTTAAAAAAAAATCCCGCAAGCCACAACTAAAGATCCCGAATGCCGGGGCTTCCCTGGTGGCGCAGTGGTTGAGAGTCCGCCTGTCGATGCAGGGGACACGGGTTCGTGCCCTGGTCCGGGAAGATCCCACATGCCATGGAGCGGCTGGGTCTGTGAGCCATGGCCGCTGAGCCTGCGCGTCCGGAGCCTGTGCTCCACAACAGGAGAGGCCACAGCAGTGAGAGGCCCGCGTACCGCAGGAAAAAAAAAAAAAAAGATCCCAAATGCCGCAACTAACACCCAGCGCAGCCAAAATAATAAATAAATAAATAAAATAAGTATTTAAAAAACCTCTGTAAATTATTATTCCTTTCTTAGGAATTTTTATTGCCACTTTACGTTTGTTGACCTGATAGCTAACAGCATTCAATGTTCAGCTGCTTTAGGGTCAGAAAGTAAAGACCAGAATTGTCAGAGCCCACCTACTCTTTAACTTTTCTGAAGACTCTTATTAACTTTCAGGTAACATAACAATTCAAAGTTGTACACAACTAATACCAGACTTAACTTCATGCAGAGATGAACAATAAAAGGCGGGGGGAAGCTCTGTAAATAAATTGAATTCAATTATCGAGCAAGCAGCTAAATGGAAGTATTTGTGGTAAAAAGGATGATACTTTGTGTTGGGAATGCTTAAAAAAACTAAAAAAAGGTGAATTAATGCTCAGCACACATATTAGTTATTCAAATAATGAATGCTACCTGATATTAGATGCAAACACTCTAATACTGGAAAATGTATTTATAAATGTTTGTATTCTGTTTTTAAAATGGGATTTTACCTTTTTTGTTCTTTTTTTAAACTCTGTATACAGGGACTTCCCTGGTGGCGAAGTGGTTAAGAATCTGCCTGCCAATGCAGGGGACATGGGTTCAAGCCCTGGTCTGGGAAGATCCCACATACCGAGGAGCAACTAAGCCCATGCGCCACAACTACTGAGCCTGTGTGACACAACTACTGAGACCACGTGCCTCAACTACTGAGCCCACGCACCACAACTACTGAAGCCCACGTGCACCTAGAGTCCATGCTCTGCAACAAGAGAAGCCACCTCAATGAGAAGCCTGCGCACTGCAACGAAGAGTAGCCCCCACTCGCTGCAACTAGAGAAAGCCCGCGCACAGCAACAAAGACCCAATGCAGCCAAAAGTAAATAAATAAATTTATATATATGTTAAGAAAAAGCAGCACATTAAAGAATATTATAAAATAAATAAATAAACTCTATATACAAAGCTACTTAAGCACCCAAAAGAGTTAAAAGGCTTTCAAAAAGTTCTTGCAAATGGTTTGGGAACTAATTGTCTTACTCTTCCATGTCTCTATTAACTATCTCAATAAGCTGGTGAATCCCAAAGCTATGGTTTCGCATGAGACATTCTAAAACAAAATGCCTGGTACCTCCACTGTGCCAACATAGTCTGCGTTGAAGAGAGACAGCATTCATTCTGTTAAAAACAATTTTAGGCTTGACAGTCATCATAGTTGGCATCTCCACTGGAAAATGTACTGGCTGCAGGTCTACCGGATATTTGTTTTTTAAAAGATTATTAAGTCCGAAAATAACTTGTAGGTGATCTGTTTTAATAAATTTTTCTCAGCTAAGTTTAAGTCAATTTACTAGTTTGCTGTTACTTATTTACTTAATCATATCACCTCTTCCTGATTATATTTTATTACAGTTTTCCTCAAGCTGGTATTCTACAGTAATTTTAAACAATACACAGCAGCATAGATTACAACAATTTCAGGAATAAGAAAAATAAATTGAGTTCCAAAATCATTTTAACATAGTACATCATATATTTTTTTCTAATAGGTATTACTTTCACTTTAAAATTTCACAATTATTTGCTAAATAACTTAACATTTATGAGATACAGAACGGAGTATACTATTTAACTAACCATTTTTGTTATATACTTTCTTAATTTATTTCTATTATTCTCAGAAGATGTTATTACTTAAGTCTGTTCTAGACAGAACAAGACTTTCAAAGTCCTATCTATGACCTAACTATCGAGTAAAACCTTTATGGCTTATTTATAATTTTCAAAGATCTTACAAGAATACTTTTCAATAGAGCTTTAAGAACTGTAGAGTTCAGAGTCCAAGAGGAGTAAGGAGGAACAGGGTTGAGTGTCAGAAGCCCAGCGGAGTGAGAAGGGAATCCATAGTGGGGTTGTGGGTAGCAGAGGCCGGCAAGGGGTTTCAGAGCCCAAGCAGGGTGAGCGGGAAAAGATAATCAGGTGCAGAATCCAAGCAATGTAAATAAAATATCCACAGCCTGGTGTGTGGTGTCAGAGCCCAAGCAGAATGAAGAATATATCTGGGGGGAGTGGAGACGGGTGGAGAAGAGTGGAAGGGTGGGATGGAGTCCAAGAAAGCAGGATGAGAAGAGGGAAGCCTGACACACAGAGGGAAAACCTACTGTGGTGGGTTAGAGCCCAAGCAAAGTAAAAGTCTCCTGGGATGGGTAGACCAAGCAGAATGAGGATGGTTATCAATGGGAAGTAATGCAGAGAAGCTAGCATAGGGTGTCAGAGCCAGAGCATGGTGAGAAATGTACCCTCAAGGGGATGGCACAGGGTATCACAGCTAAAGCAACTGAGGTGATGGAGGGTAGCCAGCACAGAGAAGCAGAGCCTGAGCAGGGTAAGAAGGGTATTTGTGCAGGGGCATTTGACACTGGGTGTAAGAACCCAAGCAGTAAGGAGAATGTCCATATAGTAGGGCTGCCTGGGCTGGGTGTCAAAGATTAAGTAGGAAGCAGAGTGTGCCCATAAGGAGTGTGGAAGTCCAGAACGGGGATTAGAAACCCAAGCAGGGTGAGGAGGGCATTTGTGTGAGGCCTTCGAGCCTGAGCAGGATGAAGAGGACATTCCCATGGATGGACAGCCCAGCATAATATGCTGGGCGTTCCAGTGGGGTAAGCAAGGCATCCATGGGGGTTGAAGGAGCAGGAGCAAAGGGCACTTCTAGGTAAGAGTATCAAAATCCTAGTAGGGTGAGAGCTATAGGATGATATCTGCCTAGCAGGGCTGCCCAGTGTGGGGAGTCAGAATCTAAGCAGGGTGAGGAGGGTGTCAACAGGTAAGCAGGGGGCAGCTCTGGGTCTTATAGCACACATGGGATGAAGAGAGCATTCCTGTAGGAGGAAAGCAGCCAGAGCCTGGACTCAAGTCATGGGTGTCCGAGTTGGATAATTAGGTATCAATATGTACAAAAGAGGGAAGCAATGGCCATAGAAGCTTGATTACACAGAGGAAGATTGCTCAAATAAGTAAATATACTAAAATTAAAAGGAGTCAAGTTCTGCAATGTTGAACAAAAGAGTTACAAACACAGGAAGGAAAACAAGAAGGAACCCTATGGTACTGAGTTGCAACTGGAAGTATCAGTATGAACTCATGAGAGAAAGATAGAAAAATAAAGACATAACTGTATGTATGTATATAAGCATACATATATTCCCTAGTCTGTCTTCTGAAAGATTCTGTGAGCAGCAGTACTCCAAAAGCAAACTCATGGAAAATAAGCACACCTAGTATCCAGATCTTGGTTTCTAAATACTCTTTTCTACCTAAAGTAGCTAGGGCTTCTTTGAGAAACAGTTGATATCAGGACTGGGATACATAAAGTACAAGATGAGCCTGAAATACATACTGTTTTACTAAAAGTAAGGAAGTACTCAAAGAATTATGGGGGACATGTCAAAAGAATACAGAGGGCTTCCCTGGTGGCGCAGTGGGTGAGGGTCTGCCTGCCAATGCAGGGGACACAGGTTCGTGCCCCGGTCCGGGAAGATCCCACATGCCGCGGAGTGGCTGGGCCCGTGAGCCATGGCCGCTGAGCCTGCATATCCGGAGCCTGTGCTCCACAACGGGAGAAGCCACAGCAGTGAGAAGGCGGCGTACGGCAAAAAAAAAAAAAAAAGAATACAGAAACCATCTTCAAGAGGCTCTCACTAACCAATATGAGACAATATGAGCATGAAAATAAGTCATGGGAGTTCCCTGGCGGTCCAGTAGTTAGGACTCAGAGCTGTCACTGCCGTGTCCCGGGTTCAACCCCTGGTTGGGGAACTAAGGTCTGGCAAGCTGTGCAGCACAGCCAAAAAATAATAATAATAATAATAATAATAATAGTAACAGATTATAATCTAATGAAAACATAGGAGTCCATACTGACATAAAATAGTAATGAATAAACTGAACATGTGATGAGGAATGAGATATTTAAATAGTTTCATAGTACAACTCTTACAAAATATTGATACTTACTGATTACAAAGGAGAAATAGGGTAACTTTAAAGTAGAGAAGTCTGACAGATACCATCTTAATCAAGTGATCAAAGTGAGTAACATCAGTAATGACACAAATCAAAATTGCATGCCACCCTAAAGGATTTGGTAAGAATACATCATTATTTCTGTGGTATTCGTGCCAAAGATGCATAATTTGAATGTAATCATGAGGAGCATTCCACAAAATAACTGACTTGTAACCTTCAAAAGTATCAAAACCATGAAAGTCCAGGAAAGACCAAGGAACTATCTCAGATTGAAGGAAACTAACAAGACATGACAACTAAATGGATATGTAATTGTAAACTGAATGCTGATGTTATACAGCAGGGGTCCTCAACACCCAGGCCGCAGACTGGTAGCGGTCCACGGCCTGTTAGGAACCTGGCCGCGCAGCAGGCGAGGGAGCAAAGCTTCATCTGCCGCTTCTCATCAATCACATTACCGCCTGAACCATCCACCCCTCCCCCAACTGCCATCCGTGGAAAAATTGTCTTCCACGAAATCGGTCCCTGGTGCCAAAAAGGTTGGGGGCCGCTGTTATATAGGACATTACTGGGACAACTGGAGAAACCTAAATGGGGATCTGAGGATTAGATGGAAAAAATGTGTCAATGTGAATTTTTTACATTTTGGTGGTTATATTGTAATTATGTTGGAGAATATCCTTGTTTGCTGGCAATACATACTAAAGTATTCAAAGGTGATGGGGCAGGCATCATGTTGGCAACTTACTCTCAAATGGTTCAGGAAGAAAAAGTTCTTTGTACTGTACTCACAACTGTTATAAATTGGCCTCTCTCTCACTTTTGCTACCATTTCTGCCTAAAATCAATCAAACAAAACCAAATATTCTGGTAGAGAAAGGTAGTCTGTGTTACAAAATAAATCACAAGTTATCTTCTCCTGGTCATACTCACTTGTTTGACACCTTATATGCCACTCACAGGCTCAGTATTTTTAGCTATGCCATCCCCTCTTCACTAACACCCTCAACCTGATAGAACAACAATTAATTTAAACATTCATTCAACATTTATTTTGCTCCTGTACCTGACTAAAGACACAATATAAGAGAAAATCACTCATGAAGTTCACAGTTGAGAGAAAATAAAATTAGTGAAGTTGGGCTTTCCTGGTGGCGCAGTGGTTGAGAGTCTGCCTGCCGATGCAGGGGATACGGGTTCGTGCCCCGGTCCGGGAGGATCCCACATGCCACGGAGCGGCTAGGCCCGTGAGCCATGGCCGCTGAGCCTGCGCATCTGGAGCCTGTGCTCCGCAACGGGAGAGGCCACAACGGTGAGAGGCCCACGTACCGCAGGAAAAAAAAAAAAATTAGTGAAGTTTAAAATAATGCAATATGATACAGGGAGAAAATAAAATTAGTGAAGTTTAAAATAATGCAATATGCTATAGATGGGAGAAAATATTTGCAAATGATGTGACAGACAAGGGCTTAATCTCCAAAATATACAAACAGCTCATACAACTCAACAACAAGAAAACAAACCCAGTTCAAAAATGGGCAGAAGACCTTAATAGACATTTCTCCAAAGAACACATACAGATGGCCAAGAGGCACATGAAAAGATGCTCAACATCACTAATTATTACAGAAGTGCAAATCAAAACTACAATGAGGTACCACCCTTACACCAGTCAGAATAGCCATCATTAAAAAGTCTAATAACAAATTGTGGAGAAGGTGTGGAGAAAAGGGAACCCTCCTACACTGTTGGTGGGAATGTAAGTTGGTACAGCCACTAAGGAAAACAGTATGGAGGTTTCTCAGAAAACTAAAAATAGAGTTACCATATGATCCAGCAATCCCACTCCTGGGAATATACCTGGACAAAACTCTATCATTCAAAAAGATACATGCACCCCTATGTTCAGAGCAGCACTATTCACAATAGCCAAAACATGGAAACAACCTAAATGTCCACCAACAGATGAATGGATAAAGATGTGGTACATATATACTACTCAGCCATAAAAACAAAATAATGCCATTTGCGCAACATGGATGCAACTAGAGATTATCATACTAAGTGAAGTCAGAAAGAGAAAGACAAGTACCATATGAGATCACTTATATGTGGAATCTAAAATATGGCACAAATGAATATATCTACAAAACAGAAACAGACTCATAGTAGACATAGAGAACAGACTTGTGGTTGCCAAGCGGGAAGGAGGAGGGAGAGGGATGGACTGGGAGTTTGCGATTGGTAGATGCAAACTATTACATTTAGAATGGATAAAAAACAAGGTCCTACTGTATAGCACAGGGAACTATATTCAATATCCTGTGATAAACTATAATGGAAAAGAATGTCTTTATGTGTATAACTGAGTCACTCTGCTGTACAGCAGAGATTGGCACAACACTGTAAATCAACCACACTTCAATTTTAAAAAATGCAATATGTGCTTTAATAGAAATATGGGATGTTAAGCAAGTCGAGAAGAGGGAATCCTTAACACTATTCATAAAGGATCAGAGAAGGCTGCACAGGGTATGTGACACCTGAGGCCAATCTTGAACACGGAAATGGGTATTTGACAAACATATTTGTGAAGGAGGAGAAACTTAAAAGCAAATCTGAACAGAGTATTTGTATTTTGGTTACTTCAGGTTTTCAAGTAATTCAGTTAAATTAGAATACAGTAGTTACATGGAGGAGTAACATGAGATGAGGCTCCCAAAGACATGGAGGGACTAGATTGTGAAAGGCCTTGTATAATCATTCTAAGCAATAAAGATTTTATCCCTCAGCACATAGGGAGCTTTTGAGTGTTTCAAGCAAAGACATGATAAGCTCAGACTTATATTTGTGGATGATCATCCTCCCAGGTATATGCAAAATAGACTAGGTCCTAGAGGTGGCAAAGAGTAAGTTTTTTTACAATCCTCTAAGTCAGAAATAATGAGGTCCTGAACCAAGGCAGCTGCAGTGAGAATGGCAAATAGGATACGAATTTAAAGGTGCTCAGAAAACTGATGAACTGAATTGGATGACTAGCGGCAAAGGGAGGGAGGGAGGAACGAAGGGAGGGAGAGAGGGAGAGAGGGGGAGAGGGGGGGAGGGAGGGGGGAGAGGGGGAGAGGGATAGAGGGAGAGAGGGGGAGAGAGGGGGGGAGAGAGAGAGAGAGGGAGAGAGGGAGAGAGGGAGAGAGGGAGAGGGAGGGAGAGAGAGAGAGAGAGAGAGAGAGAAATAGTTCCAAACAGCACACAGGAATTCTGGCACGAGAAAATTAATGGAAGGTGGTGCAGTTTCCCATGATAGAGAGTTTAGGAGTAAGAGTAAATCCGGAAAGACAGTGAGTTCCATTTTAAATGATGAGGCTGAGGTACCTATGGGGCATCCTAGTGAATGTATAAACAGGAGAGGGATCTAGCAATTGATGATGCTGGGCACATAGACTGCTTTACTTTTCTTTTTTTTTTTTTTTTGCAGTACGTGGGCCTCTCACTGTTGTGGCTCCTCCCGTTGCGGAGCACAGGCTCCGGACGCGCAGGCTCAGGGGCCACGGCTCACAGGTCCAGCCGCTGTGCGGCATGTGGGATCTTCCCGGACCAGGGCACGAACCCGTGTCCCCTGCATCGGCAGGCGGACTCTCAACCACTGTGCCACCAGGGAAGCCCTACTTTTCTTTTTAATACAAATCCTATCCTAGAACTGGGATAGAAAATTATTAATTTATTTAAAGTTATTGTTTGCTTGTAAAAATACAGATATATATGAAATAAAAATAAATTTGTCCATGATCTCACCATCCAAAACACTAGTATATTTATGTTTCCCTTCCCTATTTTTCTATGCATTTTTAAAAAGTTGAACAATAATGCACATAAACTTAATATCAAACTTTTCATTGAACATAACTTTAATTTCTCATATGTACTGTAACTTTGACACCCTCATATTGCTATGTATCATCTTTATGTCTATTTTCTATCTCTCCAATTAGTTCAAAACTCTTCAAAGGCAGAAACTGTGGTATGTCTTATTTGAATGACTAAAGTTTAGCAGTACCATACTTACAAAAGGCACTCAATGCTTGCTGATGAGGTTACCAAAATACTAAAAGGTTACTGGCTCATAATTTTAAGTTATGAAATAAGCTTCAGGAAAATTTCTAATTTTCATATTATTTCAGAAACACTGCTAATAAATAAAAGAGGTAATCAAAAACATATCAGTGGGGCTTCCCTGGTGGCGCAGTGGTTGAGAGTCCGCCTGCCGATGCAGGGGACATGGGTTCGTGCCCCGATCCAGGAAGATCCCACATGCCGTGGAGCGGCTGGGCCCGTGAGCCATGGCCGCTGAGCCTGTGCTCCACAACTGGAGAGGCCACAACAGTGAGAGGCCCGCGTACAACCAAAAAAAAAAAAAAAAAAAAAAAAAAAACATATCAGTGGTGACAACACTGTACCCACTAGAGAATGAAGCACAGTCAATAAATATTCTCATTATTTTATTCATTCACTCAACAAATATCTACTGACTGCCTAATGTAACCCAAGCACTCTCTTAGTTCCTGGGGATACATCAGTCATAAAACAGACAATGTGTGCCATGGACCTTCCACTCTAATGGACTTAAATTATGGTAACTGCTGGCTTGCTAAAAAGAGAAGGGGGCTCCAGTGTCCTGTAATTTTCTACCCTTACTAAACTCACATTTAATTGTAGCATTAGTAAAATAAGTTCATTTCTGGAATATAAGCAGTAGAAGCATCTCAACACACATTTATTTTAAAACTTTATAGTATATACAATATAATGTATACATAATTTTAATTTAGCTTAATGTTTCCAAAACCAATACTGAATAGAGATCTGTTCCATTGCTTAACAGTCAACCATCTTATATAATCATATATTTAATAAACTAATGATGTACTTATCAATGTATATAATAATCAATGAAAAGAAATAAATAAGATTTTTGTTTTTTTCTTTTGGCTGCGTTGGGTTTTTTTTGTTGTTGCTGTGCACAGGCTTTCTCTTAGTTGCGGCGAGCGGGGGCTCCCCTTTGTTGCGGTGTGCGGGCTTCTCGTTGGGGTGGCTTCTCTTGTTGCGGAGCAAGGGCTCTAGGCGTGCGGGCTTCATAGTTGTGGTTTGCGGGCTCTTGAGTGCAGGCTCAGTAGTTGTGGCGCACATGTGGGATCTTAGTTGCTCCGCGGCATGTGGGATCTTCCTGGACTAGGGCTCGAACCCATGTCTCCTGCATTGGCAGGCGGATTCTTAACCTCTTAGCCACCAGGGAAGTCCCGATAAATAGGATTAATGTTATATTATTTTATACATATTATTTTCATTTTGAACTTGAAAAGACAGTTAATAAACGATGATTTGCTCATTCATTCATAAAGCACATTATTTAACTGTTCATTATGTGCCAGACAAAATAATAAAGTAAATAAAATAGAGTTCTTAACTTCAATGTTATTTCTAATTGCACAGACCTTGGATTACAAGGTACCTCAGGAGTTTATTTTCTAAAAGAAGAAAAACATAATTTAATCACCACTAATTCATTTTGTGTGCGTAAGTGCAGACACTAAAGTGCCCTGTATCTATCTCTGTTTTCAAACATTCACAGTCCAGTGAGGTAGACTGCAAGTAAATACATAAATAACCAATGGAATCAGTACCAAGCCACAGATGTTATGTGCAAAAAAGGAAAGTAAAAGAAAACAGATATAAAGATGGCAAGGGAAGAATGGTATGAGTAGAATTAATGTAGTTTTAGGAGATTAAAGTTCACATAAAAAAGCACAGAATTTTAGAGGTAGAAATGGTAAAAGTACTCAGTGCGACCCTCAGTTTTTACAAAGAAGAAATTATGTTCCAATTAGGTTATGATTTGCTTAGCATAGCCAAGACTGGTTAAAGCTGGGTCCTAAGCAGGAGACTAGCTGGCTGAAAGATAAATTCTTTATCCAGCATCCCTGTCCATGCAGTTAGAAAGAACACTGAAGTAGAAACTCCATCTCTTTTATTTATTATATTATTACTGTGTGTGGCACTTCAATAATGTGCTTAGTGAATGAATATACGAATGAATGAGTGAACCATCTACCTTGATTGATTCTACTCAAACAATTCTAAAACATCATTCTTATTTTTATACTCATAATCTTAGTGAGGGAGAAGAAAATAACGAACAAAAATCTACCTTTTTTCCTTGCTATCATTACCAAAATGTCCTACCACCTCAACTAAAAATGTCATTTTTCTACATTATTTCTGACCCCAAATACCCTATTCCCTCATGTCCCATCTTCCAACTTCTACCCTATCATCATCTAAACAACCATTTTTCAAATGAACAAATAAAAACACTTTTCATGTTTTAGGGTATTCATTTTCAGTGATTAAAGTTATTTCCTATCAAATTTCTTCTTTTCTATTCATGTAACATGATTTTTTTAATCTTTTTTTGGGGGGCTGCACTGTGCAGCATTTGGGATATTAGTTCCCCTAACAGAGATCGAACCCACGCCCCCTACATCGGGAGCGCAGAGTCCCAACCACTGGACCACCAGGGAATTCCCCATGTAACTTGATTTTTTTTCCTCCTTCAAGCTAATACTGAAGAAATCAACAAGGCTCACTTTGTCTTTTCTATTCTACACAAGGTTTATCAACAACAAACAGAAGAAATGTGCAAACCTCATACTTTTAGACATAAGCTGATTGTTTACAAAGATCAAAAATATCTGCCTACTGTGAGCGGCAATAAACAAATCACCAAGTTATCACTTCTGCCTCTTAAGAGAGTGGTACTCAACAAGGAATATCAGAATTGCATATATAAATACGTATTTTTATTTTTTTCCTGAATGAAGATGCCTGGGATTCCAGCACAGACCTACTGAATAAAGGTTTCAGTACGTAGGATCACATAATGCATATTTTTATGAAGCTCCACAGTTGATTCTGGCTAAGAGCCATTACTTTATTTTATTTATTTATTTTTTAACATCTTTATGGGAGTATAATTGCTTTACAATGGTGTGTTAGTTTCCGCTTTATTACAAAGTGAATCAGCTATACATATACATATATCCCCGTAACTCCTCTCTCTTGCGTCTCCCTCTTACCCTCACTCTCCCATCCCTCTAGGTGGTCACAAAGCACCAAGCGGATCTCCCTGTGCTATGCGGCTGCTTCCCACTAGCTGTCTATTTTACATTTGGTAGTATATATAAGTCCATGCTACTCTCTCACTTCCTCCCAGCTTACCCTTCCCCCTCCCCATGTCAAGTCCATTCTCTACATCTGCATCTTTATTCCTGTCCTGCCCCTAGGTTCTTTAGAACTCTTTTTTTTTTTTTTTAGATTCCATATATATGTTAGCATATGGTATTTGTTTTTCTCAGAATTTCTAACTTACTTCACTCTGTAGGACAGACTCTAGTTCCATCCACCTCACTACAAATAACTCAATTTTGTTTCTCTTTGTGGCTGAGTAATATTCCATTGTATATATGTGCCACATCTTCTTTATCCATTCATCTGTCAATGGACACTTAGGTTGCTTCCATGTCCTGGCTATTGTAAATAGAGCTGCAATGAACATTGTGGTACATGACTCTTTTTGAATTATGGTTTTCTCAGGGTATATGCCCAGTAGTGGGATTTCTGGGTCGTATGGTAGTTCTATTTTTAGTTTTTGAAGGAACCTCCATACTGTTCTCCATAGTGAGAGCCATTACTTTAAAGGAAATTCAGCCTCAAACATACTGGTCTGAGTTTACTGTCTCTAAATATTGCTAGTGGGTTTTTTCCTAAACAGTATTTATATTTACATATCAAAAAGAGGAAAGGAACGTTGTTTATCTTTCCTGACTAAAATGACAATTGCTATTTCACATGGTGGTAGATAATTTTAGATATTTAGATTTGATACAACCATGCAGACTTTAATAGTACCTAAAATAATGAAACAACTTAGCTCATCTGTCATTTTTTTTTTTTTTTTTTTTTTTGCGGTATGTGGGTCTCTCACTGTTGTGGCCTCTCCCGTTGTGGAGCATAGGCTCCGGACACACAGGCCCAGCGGCCATGGCTCACGGGCCCAGCCGCTCCGCGGCACGTGGGATCTTCCCAGACCGGGGCACGAACCCGTTTCCCCTGCATCGGCAGGCGGACTCTCAACCACTGCGCCACCAGGGAAGCCCTCATCTGTCATTTTGAGCCTGAGAGAAATTATTTAGAAATACTTCTTAAGGGCAAAAACCAAAGAAATTCAATGGGTAAAACTCGCCCACTGACGGCATATGGTAGTCTTCCAGAACTCTCTTGGTTATTCTCTAATACAAATAATACTTGTTATATAAAAGTTTAATACTTTGTTTCTAGCAAAAAAAAAAAAAATAGCTTGATTGTGAGAACTGACCAGATGTCACTTTACTAATCAATGAAGCCACTCTTTTCATTAATTTTGATAATGATTTTCAGTTGTCATTGTACAATAGCAAATGAAAGGGTAGCTTACACAAATCTTTCTGCCACAATGTGGTCCATAAACAGAAACAGAAACAGCTCTAGAAAATTGAAAACTGTTCTAAAAATAAATTATATCTGATAATATTACAGTTTAGAGCTTACAAAGTACTTTTATATTCATAATCATAGAATTGATATATGTGTAAAGTGCTTTGACTCTAAAGTACATATAAATAAGATGGATATTACTAATTTTAAAATTACTAATAACTTCAGAATATTCTTTTTTAGTGTTTTAATTTTTTATTAAAGCATAATATATACATATAGTAAAGTATACATATCTTAAATCTTGAACTTGAAGAATTTAAGCTAAGATTAAGCATCCTTCATGCTTCCTCCCAGGAACTACCCCGCAAGGTAACCAATCTTCTGACTTCTATCACTACAGATCATAGTTTTGCCTGTTTATAAACTTTATATAAAGAAATCATATAGGATATACCGCTCTTTTGTACCTAGCTTCTTTCACTCAGAATTATGTTTGTTCAGTTTATCAGTGTTGTTATACTTACAGCAGTTCATTCGTTTGCACTGCTATATATTATTCTGTCAAGTGAATATTCAACAATTAAATCCATTCTGCTGTTAAACAACTGAGTTGTTTACAGTTTTTACCTTTTACAAAAATACTGCCATAAACATTCTTATATGTGCATATATGTACTTCCCTTGGATACATATCCAGAGTGAAACTGCTGAGTCAGAAGGTATGTGTATACTCAACTTTAATTGATACTGCCAAATAGTTTTCCCAAGTGGTTGTACCAATATACACTCTCAACATCAGTGTATGAAAGTTCTTGCTACTCCACAAGCTCAGTCATAAGAAAATGCTTTTATAATTTTTTTATAAGTGATCTGGTAGAGATGGAATGGTATGACACTGTGGTTTTAATTCACATTTCCCTGAAAACTAATGATTTTGAGCACCTTTTCATATGCCTATTGGCCATGTGGTTATCTTCTTTCCTGAAGTGGCTCTTCAAGCCTTTTACCCATTTTTAAATTTGGTTGTCCTTTTTTTAAAAAATCAATTTGTAGGAGTCCATTATCTATTCTAGATGCAAATCCTATGTCAAATATACATGTTGTAAATGACTTCTCCCATATGTGGTTTGCTTTCCACCCCCTTAATGATATCTTTAATCAACAGGAGTTCTTAATTTTAATGAGTTCAATCTATCAATCTTTTCATTTATGGTCAGTGATTTTTGTGTCCTGTTTAAAAAATCTTTGCATATCCCATGGACATGAAGATGTTCTTCTGTTTTCTTCTGGAAGTCTTTTTGCTTTACCTTTCATATTCATATCTCTGATCCATCTGGAATTGGTTTTACTGTATTACTGAAGCCAAAGTTCATTGTTTTTCATATTGATACCCAATTGATTCATCAAGGAACATTTGTTTACACTCCAAAAATATAAGTCTCAGAGGCATTCACTTTCGGAAAGATGGAGTAGACACACTTTTCCCTATTCCTTCTACTAAGTTCAGCTAAAAACCTGGGACATTACATAGATTAAAAAAAAAAACACCTAAGAAGACTGAAAGGTGGTGAAAAGAGGTAGACCAGCTAGGGATGGCAGGACCCAGGAATGATGCAGCAGTGAGTTCTCTGGGTTTTCTTTTTGCCTCATATATATCAGACTGGGTATCAGGGAGGCCAATAATCTGGAAATGCCAATGGGCACAGGCTAAAAAAGCCACAAGTCATTTTTAAATCAGTTTTGATTTATTGATTTTTCTCATTACATTTTGTAATTTTCTGCCTCTTTCCATGACTGGTGATTTTTGATAAAACTTTTAGAAACATGGTGATGATTTTTCATTGGATGCCAGACATTGAGAGTTTTACCTTGTGTGCTGGATATTTTCATATTCCTATAAATATTCTTTTTTTTTTTTTTTTTTTGCGGTACGTGGGTCTCTCACTGTTGTGGCCTCTCCCGTTGCGGAGCACAGGCTCTGGACGCGCAGGCTCAGCGGCCATGGCTCACGGACCCAGCCGCTCCGCGGCACGTGGGATCTTCCCGGACCGGGGCACAAACCAGTGTCCCCTGCATCGGCAGGCGGACTCTCAACCACTGCGCCACCAGGGAAGCCCTCTATAAATATTCTTGAGCTTTATTTTAGGATATGGTTAAGTTACTTGGGAATAGTTTGATCCTTTCAGTTCTTGTTTTTTTAAGCTTTGTTAGCCATGACGAGAGCATGTTTAGTCCAGGGTTAATTTTTCTTTACTACCGAGGCAAGACCCTTCTTAACACTACCCAAGTGTTAAGAGGTTTTCTACTCTCGCTGGTGCAAACAGGCAACATATCCAGCCCTCTGTGAGGTCTAAGCACTGCTCCCTGGAATCCTTTCAGGTAGTTTTTTTCCACATGCATGTAATGATCACCACTCAGCTGAATACTCAAAGGAGACCCTCTGCAGATCTCCAGAATTCTCTGTGTCCATTTCTCTCCTTTGTAGTACTCTGCCCTGAGAACTCTAGCTATCTTGGCTTTCGCAGACTCTGAACTCTACCGCCTCAACTCAGAGAGATTACTGGGCTCTACCTGTACTTCTCCCCTTTCACACCAAATCCTGGAACTTTCTCCAGGGAGTAAGCCAGGGCACTTGTAGGGCTCATCTCATTTGTTTTTTTCCTAAAGGATCATTTTCCTTCATTGCCTGATGTTAAATGTAAAGAGAACCATTGTTTCATATATTTATCTGGCTTTTTAGTTGCTTCAGGCAAGAGGGTAAATCTGGCCCTTATTACTCTATCTTGGCTAAAAACAGAAGTCATTATATTATAATTTTAACCCATACTAGTTGTTCTTTACTTTAAAGAACTGTTTTTAGGTTATTTAATTAAATATTTGATAAATATTATATGTGCCCTATGTAACAAATACTGGGTTAAGCCCTTTGAGGTTAAAAGAAAAGAGAGTCTTAATCTTGTAAAAGTACAAAAATACTCTGTACATGAAGACACATACAACTGTACCCTTTGTATTCTATGCACAAAGGAATATTTAAAAGAAATTTAAAACATGGTAGGCTATGCCCTCAAAAAACTGAAAATCTAGTTGGAACAAGGTAATAATATATATTAGACATTTAGAGAATAAGAATAGGTTATACATTATTGACAATGATTATAATTAAAGCTCAGAGATCAGAGACCAAGGTTTTGAATAATCAATAAAAGAGTCTTTGAATCTTTTGCGTCAGATCTAGTTATATAAGCAGCACAAACTTATCATAAAACCAGTCTACGGCAATAAGCAATTATCATAGACTCAGATATCTTCTAAAACCTAGTTTTGATTGTTCATAGCAGCAACAGTGAAACTAGGCTACTAAAGTCTATAATTATGTGGCAGTATAACTATAAAATAACAGCACTAGTTAAATACTTGTTGAATGAATATTTATATGAGTGCTTACTTTATGGCCATGCACCCTTATCCCTCTCCATTCTGCTCTTTCCCTCCACACTCTCAAGATACAATGATTTTTCAATACTTCAGCAATGCACTCCCTTACCTTTATTTCTTTGCAAATGCTATTGTTTCTGCCTGAAACACTGACCTTCCCACAGCCCCTTTCAACTGTTACTTTTTCCAAAAAGCTTTTCCTAACCACTCCAGTCTTAGTTAGGTATCCCTCCTCTGTATTTCCTCTACCAGAACACTTATTACCCATCGTTCCACAATTACCAGTTTATCTACCTGTATTTCTTATTATGCTACACATGTCATGAGGACAGTGGCTATGTCCATCTCATTCACACTGTCTCCTCAGCAATAGCACAGTGCCTGGAACAAATAGGCACTCATTTGATGAATGCATGAATGAGCAAGAAAACAGAAACTGTGGAAATACATAAGAATGCTGACAGAGCATATAATGAATGAAGAGGCAGAAGGGTTAGAGTGAGAAAAAAAGCCAGGAAAAAAGCTAGAGAAGAAGAGTCAGAGGATAGCCTGGAGAATAGAGTGTCAAAAAGAAGAATCTTGGAAGTGGATGCCCCCAAATGAAAATGGCTCATTTAGTTCAAGTAAGAAAAAACTTGAAAGAATGTGTTTACTTAATGTGGCAAAAGGTATTTCTTGATACCTTTGCCAAGGAAGTATCAAGGGAGTGATGGGGATAGAAACCAGAAGGCAAAGAGTTGATGACCAAATGGAACTGAGGAAGTAAATGCAGTGTAAGCAGAAATATAGACTACTATTTCACAAAGCCCTTCCAAGGAGAAGGAAAAGAACACTTAAGGAGACAGGGCCAAATGAAGGGTTTGCTATTTTATTGTGTGGAAGAAGAAATTATGTATGCTTGACAGTGCAAGGAAAAGAGCCAGTAATGAGGAAAAGCTTGAAGATGCAAGAGAGAACATATAGAAGAGATTTAATTAAGACAACACCATCAGATTTGACAACTGTGAAATCATAACTGAATTTCTGTGAGAATGCCTGCATGCTAATAAAGGGTTAAGGGACAATTAGATGGTGAAGAAGTTGAGATTAGCATAGCAATTAATATAATAAAACAGTTTTCTAGGGCAATGTTATAGAATTATACTACTATAAGGACTTTGTTTTCTAACTTTCTTTTTAAGTATAATTTCTTTTGGAATTGTATCATGTGCAGGGGCAACTCCACAGAAAGCAGAGTTAAACAAAGTTTGGCAACTACTGCTATGAGGAAATGAAAACATGACAGAAAATAATGAAGAAAAAGAGTTGAAAAATATTAAAGCAAGGTAAAGTATGTCATGGAATCAAGTCCAGGAGATTGAGGGCACCTTAGAAAAAGACTGGGCATTTCTTCTACTAACATGAAAAAAAAGAAAATAGAAAATGAAAAGACCTAAACAAATTTTTGAGATGAAGAGGTAAATACTGAGGGACTTTGGTGGGAGAACTTCAAAGTGCTCTAGAAGATAATTCAATTATTTCTTTTTGCCAATGGCTGTGCTCTAGAAGCAGATGCTTAAGAGGCAATGTACAAAATCCTTCTATACCTAATAATGTTTAAAGGGCCAATTATACTATATAGAGGAATTAAGGATTAAGACTCAGGGTAGCCGCAACTAAGACCTGACACAGGGACTTCCCTGGTGGCACAGCGGTTAAGAATCCACCTGCCAATGCAGGGCACACGGGTTCCATCCCTGGTCCGGGAAGATCCTACATGCCGCAGAGCAACTAAGCCCGTGTGCCACAACCACTGAGCCTGCACTCTAGAGCCCAGGAGCCACAACTACTGAAGCCCACGTGCCTAGAGCACGTGCTCCACAAGAGAAGCCACCGCAATGAGAAGCCCCACGCACCGCAACAAAGAGTGGCCCCTGCTCACAACAAGAGAAAGTCCATATGCAGCAATGAAGACCCAATGCAGCCAAAACCAAACAAACAACTAAATAAATAAATAAAATAAAAAAAGACTTGACACGGCCAAAAATAAATAAATAAAGACAAACAAACAAACAAAAAAGACTCAGGGTATAAAACTTCTAATACTAGGGGGTGTTAATATTATTATTAAACAAAAGTATATGAATTCTCATTTGGCTTAAATCAGAAAGTCAGTATCATGAGATACTATATATAGCAGATGGTTATTAGGTATTTCAAATATTACTGCAATCTTTTTTGCATGAGGGGGGTAGCGAGGAAGGAGAAAGCCACAAGGTTACACAGAAATGTATAAAAGCAGTATGATCCTTGTGTCAGGATACCAATTTGTTCACAACAAATAAGAGCTAAGTAGCATGCCATAATGAAAGAGCAAAGGTAGTGAGAACTGGGCTTTCAATACAGCTCTATCACTTATTTTCTGACTTTGGGCAAGTTACTCATCACAGTAAACCTTTGATTGTCTCATTTATAATATAACAGTAATATCTATCTACCTTGTAGAGTTGTGAGCACTAGCAATAATGTGCATAACATACCTAGAACAAATTGTCCAGCATAATGTAGGCATACAATATGATTACTATGCTGACAAGTAATTATCTCATTCAAAAGTAATTTACTGGGAGCCAAGGATACAAAACTGAATAACACAAAAAAGTCCCTGTACTTAAGGAATTTTTCTGTAATGAGAGAAACAGAAAAACAAGGAAATAATTTTTAACAATTCAAAGTGGGATGAATGCTATGACGAAAACAAATAAGAATCTGTAATAAAGAATAATACTTTAAGAGAAAATAGTCAGGGAAGGCCTCTCTGAAAGGTTCCTGGAGATAAGAATCAGCAACTCAAAGAGCAGAAAGAGAAGTAAAATAATCTGAGGTAACAACATGTACAAAAGTCCTTAAGCAGGAAAAGACATGGCATGTTTCAGTAACTGAAAGGTGCACAATGTGGTTAAAACATAGCAATCAAGAGAGTCTGCTTCCTAGCATGAGATAAGGTTAGTGGGGATGGTAGAGGGCAGATCTTACAGGGCCTTGGCCTCTTTGATAAGGTCAATATAATGTTTATTAAATGGATGGATAGATGAACAGATGCATGAAACAGAATTCAAACTTCATACAAAGGACTCAGAAGAGAGAAATACCTAATGATGTGGCCAGCACCTTTAAAAAACAAAAATAAAAACAATGAAGTTCTACTTACACAAATCAGTTCATTTTTTAGGGAAGCAAAACAAAGTGAAAAATACAGAAATAGGGCTTCCCTGGTGGCGCAGTGGTTGAGAGTCCGCCTGCCGATGCAGGGGACATGGGTTCATGCCCCGGTCCAGGAGGATCCCACATGCCGTGGAGCAGCTGGGCCTGTGAGCCATGGCCGCTGGGCCTGCGCGTCCGGAGCCTGTGCTCCGCAACGGGAGAGGCCGCAATAGTGAGAGGCCCGCGTACCGCAAAAAACAAAAACAAAAACAAAAAACAGAAATAATTACTATCGTCCTAGTAAGGCTAAAAATATAAACGTGAGGGTAAACAAGAGCTGAACACATACTAACAACACAGTACTGTAGCTGTTTCCCCAACCTAAAATCTCCCAACCTAAAATGTGCCAAAAGTTTACATGTGAACTGGTTATAATCTGTGGCTGTTTCTGCCATAAATCTATAAACTTCATTATGAAGGGAGCCACAGCTGCTAAAATTACATGTAATCAGTGAGGGATTACCAGGAACCACTGAGTTATGGAGATATTAACTGGAGCTACTAACATAAATAAAAGTCATAATCCCTGTCCTCAATAGGGTGTGCAATGAGGAGGTGTTATTGAGATATTCTATGAGCATTATTTCTTTTACTCCAAAGGCAATCGGGTGAATACCTCATGACCAGTTCAAGATGACTAATTTCACTTTGAAATGCACAGCTCTTCTTTCTGCAGGTCTTGCACTTTCTACAGTACATAACTGGACTTGAAGAAGTGTTCTGTCTGGCCTGCACAGTGTTCTAAAACATTCTGAATTAGTAGTCAACATTTAATAACATGATTTTACATAATCCAGATTTCTGGCTTCTCTTGACAAATCACAAGATCTGGCAACATTAAGTATATAATCCCACAAGGAAAACTTTTTTAAAAAATTACTCATCAACTTTATATACATCAGTGTATACATGTCAATCCCAATCGCCCAATTCATCACACCACCATCCCCACCCCCCCCACGGCTTTCCTCCCTTGGTGTCCATACGTTTGTTCTCTACGCCTGTGTCTCAACTTCTGCCCTTCAAACAGGTTCATCTGTACCATTTTTCTAGGTTCCACATACATGCGTTAATATACAATATTTGTTTTTCTCTTTCTGACTTACTTCACTCTGTATGACAGTCTCTAGATCCATCCACAACTCAACAAATGACCCAATTTCATTCCTTTTTATGGCTGAGTAATATTCCATTGTATATACGTACCACAGCTTCTTTATCCTTTCGTCTGTCGATGGGCATTTAGGTTGCTTCCATGACCTGGCTATTGTAAATAGTGCTGCAATGAACATTGGGGTGCATGTGTCTTTTTGAATTATGGTTTGCTCTGGCTATATGCCCAGTAGTGTGACTGTTGGATCATATGATAATTCTATTTTTACTTTTTGAAGGAACCTCCATACTGTTCCCCATAGCGGCTGTATCAATATACATTCCCTACAACAGTGCGAGAGGGTTCCCTTTTCTCCACACTCTCTCCAGCATTTGTTGTTTGTAGATTTTCTGATGATGCCCATTCTACCCGGTGTGAGGTGATACCTCATTGTCGTTTTGATTTGCATATCTCTAATAATTAGTGCTGTTGAGCAGCTTTTTATGTGCTTCTTGGCCATCTGTATGTCTTCTTTGGAGAAATGTCTATTTAGGTCTTCTGCCCATTTTTGGATTCGATTTTTTGTTTTTTTAATATTGAGCTGCATGAGCTGTTTATATATTTTGGAGATTAATCCATTGTCTGTTGATTCATTTGCAAATATTTTCTCCCATTCTGAGGGCTGTCTTTTCGTCTTGTTTATAGTTTCCTTTACTGCACAAAAGCTTTTAAGTTTCATTAGGTCCCATTTGTTTATTTTTATTTCCATTACTCTAGGAGGTGGATCAAAAAAGATCGTGCTGTGATTTATGTCAAAGAGTGTTCTTCCTATGTTTTCCTCTAAGAGTTTTATAGTGTCCAGTCTTACATTTAGATCTCTAATCCATTTTGAGTTTATTTTTGTGTATGCTGTTAGGGAGTGTTCTAATTTCATTCTTTTACATGTAGCTGTCCAGTTTTCCCAGCACCACTTATTGAAGACACTGTCTTTTCTCCATTGTATATCCTTGCCTCCTTTGTCATAGATTAGCTCACCATAGGTGTGTGGGTTTATCTCTGGGCTTTCTATCCTGTTTCACTGATCTATATTTCTGTTTTTGTGCCAGTACCATATTGTCTTCATTACTGTAGCTTTGTAGTATAGTCAGTCTGAAGTCAGGCAATCTGATTCCTCCAGCTCCATTTTTTTCCCTCAAGACTGCTTTGGCTATTCGGGGTCTTTTGTGTCTCCATACAAATCTTAAGATTTCTTGTTCTAGTTCTGTAAAAAATGCCATTGGTAATTTGATAGGGATTGCATTGAATCCATAGATTGCTTTGGGTAGTACAGTCATTTTCACAATATTGATTCTTCCAATCCAAGGACATGGTATATCTCTCCATCTGTTGGTAACATCTTTAATTTCTTTCATCAGTGTCTTATAGTTTTCTGCATACAGGTCTTTTGTCTCCCTAGGTAGGTTTATTCCTAGGTATTTTATTCTTTTTGTTGCAATGGTAAATGGGAGTCTTTCCTTAATTTCTCTTTCAGATTTTTCATCATTAGTGTATAGGAATGCAAGAGATTTCTGTGCATTAATTTTGTATCCTGCAACTTTACCAAATTCATTGATTAGCTCTAGTAGTTTTCTGGTGGCATTTTTAGGATTCTCTACGTATAGTATCATGTCATCTGCAAACAGTGACAGTTTTACTTCTTCTTTTCCAATGTGTATTCCTTTTATTTCTTTTTCTTCTCTGATTGCTGCGGCTAGGACTTCCAAAACTATGCTGAATAACAGTGGCAAGACTGGACATCCTTGTCTTGTTCCTGATCTTAGAGGAAATGTATTCAGTTTTTCACCATTGAGGATAATGTTTGCTGTGGGTTTGTCATATATGGCCTTTATTATGTTGAGGAAAGTTCCCTCTATGCCCACTTTCTGGAGAGTTTTTAACATAAATCGGTGTTGAATTTTGTCAAAAGCTTTTTCTGCATCTATTGAGATGATCATATGGGTTTTCTGCTTCAATTTGTTAATATGGTGTATCACATTGATTGATTTGCGTATGTTGAAGAATACTTGCATCCCTGGGATAAATCCCACTTGATCATGGTGTATGATCCTTTTAATGCGTTGCTGGATTCTGTTTGCTAGTATTTTGTTGAGGATTTTTGCATCTATATTCATGAGTGATACTGGTCTATAATTTTTTTTTCTAGTACCTTTGTCTGGTTTTGGTATCAGGGTAATGGTGGCCTCACAGAATGAGTTTGGGAGTGTTCCTTCCTCTGCAATTTTTTGGAAGAGTTTGAGAAGGATGGGTGTTAGCTCTTCTCTAAATGTTTGATAGAATTCACCTGTGAAGCCATCTGGTCCTGGACTTTTGTTTGTTGGAAGATTTTTAATCACAGTTTCAATTTCATTACTTGTGATTGGTCTGTTCATATTTTCTATTTCTTCCTGGTTCAGTCTTGGATGGTTACACCTTTCTAAGAATTTGTCCATTTCTTCCAGGTTGTCCATTTTATTGGCATAGAGTTGCTTGTAGTAGTCTCTTAGGGTGCTTTGTATTTCTGCAGTGTCCGTTGTAACTTCTCCTTTTTCATTTCTAATTTTATTGATTTGAGTCCTCTCCCTCTTTTTCTTGATGAGTCTGGCTAATGGTTTATCAATTTTGTTTATCTTCTCAACGAACCAGCTTTTAGTATTAGTGATCTTTGCTATTGTTTTCTTTGTTTCTATTTCATTTATTTCTGCTCTGATCTTTATGATTTCTTTCCTTCTGCTAACTTTGGGTCTTGTTTGTTCTTCTTTCTCTAGTTCCTTTAGGTGTAAGGTTAGATTGTTTATTTGAGATTTTTCTTGTTTCTTGAGGTAGGCTTGTATAGCTATAAACTTCCCTTTTAGAACTGCTTTTGCTGCATCCCATAGGTTTTGGATCGCTGTGTTTTCATTGTCATTTGTCTCTAGGTATTTTTTGATTTCCTCTTTGATTTTTTCAGTGATCTCTTGGTTATTTAGTAACGTATTGTTTAGCTTCCATGTGTTTGTGTTTTTTATGTTTTTTTCCCTGTAATTCATTTCTAATCTCATAGCTTTGTGGTCAGAAAAGATGCTTGATATGACTTCAGGTTTCTTAAATTTACTGAGGCTTGATTTGTGACCCCAGATGTGATCTATCCTGGAGAATGTTCCGTGCGCACTTGAGAAGAAAGTGTAATCTGCTGTTTTTGGATGGAATGTCCTATAAATATCAATGAAATCTACCTGGTCTATTGTGTCATTTAAAGCTTGTGTTTCCATGGTTATTTTCATTTTGGATGATCTATCCATTGGTGTTAGTGAGATGTTAAAGTCCCCCCACTATTATTGTGTTACTGTCAATTTCCTCTTTTATAGCTGTTAGCAGTTGCCTTATGTATTGAGGTGCTCCTATGTTGGGTGCATATATATTTATAATTGTTACATCTTCTTCTTGGATTGATCCCTTGATCACTATGTAGTGTCCTTCCTTGTCTCCTGTAACATTCTTTATTTTAAAGTCTATTTTATCTGATATGAGTATTGTTACTCCAGCTTTATTTTGATTTCCATTTGCATGGAATATCTTTTTCCATCCCCTCACTTTCAGTCTGTATGTGTCCCTAGGTCTGAAGTGGGTCTCTTGTAGACAGCATATATATGGGTCTTGTTTTTGTATCCATTCAGCAAGCCTGTGTCTTTTGCTTGGAGCATTTAATCCATTCACCTTTAAGGTAATTATCCATATGTATCTTCCTATGACCATTTTCTTAATTTTGGGGGTTTGTTTTTGTAGGTCCTTTTCTTCTCTTGTATTTCCCACTTAGAGAAGTTCCTTTAGCATTTGTGGTAGAGCTGGTTTGGTGGTGCTGAATTCTTTTAGCTTTTGCTTGTCTGTAAAGCTTTTGATTTCTCCATCGAATCTGAATGAGATCCTTGCTGGGGAGAGTAATCTTGGTTGTAGGCTTTTCCCTTTCATCACTTTAAGTATATCATGCCACTTCCTTCTGGCTTGTAGAGTTTCTGCTGAGAAATCAGCTGTTAACCTTATGGGACGTCCATTGTATGTTATTTGTCATTTTTCCCTTGCTGCTTTCAGTAATTTTTCTTTGTCTTTAATTTTGGCCAATTTGATTGCTATGTGTCTCAGCGTGTTTCTCCTTGGGTTTATCCTGTGTGGGACTCTCTGTGCTTCCTGGACGTGGGTGGCTATTTCCTTTCCCATGTTAGGGAAGTTTTTGACTATAATCTCTTCAAATATTTTCTCGGGTCCTTTCTCTCTCTCTTCTCCTTCTGGGACCCCTATAATGTGAATGTTGTTGCATTTAATGTTGTCCCAGGGGTCTCTTAGGCTGTCTTCATTTCTTTTCATTCTTTTTTCTTTATTCTGTTCCACAGCAGTGAAATCCACCATTCTGTCTTCCAGGTCACTTATCTGTTCTTCTATCTCAGTTATTCTGCTATTGATTCCTTCTCGTGTATTTTTCATTTCAGTTATTGTATTGTTCATCTCTGTTTGTTCTTTAATTCTTCTAGGTCTTTGTTAAACATTTCTTGCATCTTCTCGATCTTTGCCTCCATTCTTTTTTCGAGGTCCTGGATCATCTTCACTATCATTATTCTGAATTCTTTTTCTGGAAGGTTGCCTATCTCCACTTCATTTAGTTGTTTTTCTGGGGCTTTATCTTGTTCCTTCATCTGGTACATAGCCCTCTGCCTTTTCATCTTGTCTACCTTTCTGTGAATGTGGTTTTTGTTCCACAGCCTGCAGGATTGTACTTCTTGCTTCTGCTGTCTGCCCTCTGGTGGATGAGGCTATCTGCCCCAGGGCGCAGCATGGAAGCAGCTGGAGGGAGAAGCACCCAGGCTTTGTGTCGAAAAGGCTCATTTGCTCATCTTCAGGAAAACTCTTTTAGTGTGCTTTCCAGTTACTGAAAGTACCATTCAGCCAAGTTCACTGATTTACATTACACTGAGTTCTGTAGGCATCTGATTTTTCAATATCTACACTAGGAGTTTTATGACTGAGATCTTCTTACAAAATAAGAGGAGGGAAAGATAAAAGATGAGTCTTTCCTGAAGAAACTTTGCAAGAGCTTAAAAGAGTAAAACAGTGGTTTCAAGTTTCTTGATCATATAGATCATAACTTTCTTGATCCCTCTCCAGAGGCAAATTTACTATGAGAAAGAAACTGTATATGATAGTCAAGGGCTGGGAAGTACCTGATCTTCCAGAGGGTGAAATAAAGATGCAGTACCAAAACACTTCGTAGTTTTAAAAAAAGTATAGACTTTCACAGAACTTAAAAATCTGATTTTTAAAGAGTTTAGTGTACTTCCTTATGTTACAGATATAAGAACTATAATCTATATAGTTCATAGATATATAAACTTTATCTATATAGGGCCAGAGATTAAGAATTTGCCCCAAATCAGATAGTTGACAGCAAAATCAGAATTAGAAAGCAGTCTGAAAACCAATATTTCAATTTAACATTTACTAAACATCAATATTTTAAAGTCTCCATGCAAGATGATAAAGATATAAATATGTACGACAGTACTTTTTAATATACTGCTTTTCCACTTTCTTTTTTTGTTAATATTTTTATAGGATTTTAAAGAATCCAATAAAGGCCACTTTTTTAAAAACAAACAAAAACCCTACCCCAAAGAACTGAAAGCTGGTACCCAAACAAACACATGTATGTGCATATTCACAGCATGTGACTAGCAGCACTATTCACAACAGTCAAAAGGTGGCAACAACCTACATGTCCATCAGAAAATGAATGGATAAACAAATTGCGGTATCCATACAATGGAATCGTATTCACCCATAAAAAAGAATGAAGTACTAATAGATGCTACAATGTGGATACATCTTGAAAACATGCTAAGTGAAAGAAGCCAGACACAAAAGGTCACATATTGTATGATTCCACTTATGTAAAGTAACCAGGTGGATAAATCCATAGAGACAGAACACAGATTGGCAGTTACCAGGGGCTACGGGGAAGCAGAGGTGGGGAACAACTGTTTAATGCATACAGGGTTTCTTTTCGGGTGATAAAAATGTTTTTGAGATAGATATATAGAGATAGTGGTTGCATAACACTGTGAATTGATCACTTTAAATTGTTAATTTATGTGAATTTCATATCAATAGACTTTTTAAAGAACAATTCCTTATTTGACCACCAGGTGGAATATGCCACCTAAGTCAAAGTAATTGCTCTTCCGGGGCTTCCCTGGTGGCGCAGTGGTTGAGAATCTGCCTGGTAATGCAGGGGACACGGGTTCGAGCCCTGATCTGGGAGGATCCCACATGCCGCGGAGCAACTGGGCCCGTGAGCCACAACTACTGAGCCTGCGCATCTGGAGCCTGTGCTCCGCAACAAGAGAGGCCACGATAGTGAGAGGCCCGCACACCACGATGAAGAGTGGCCCCCGCTTGCCACAACTAGAGAAAGCCCTCACACAGAAACGAAGACTCAACACAGCAAAAATAAATAAATTAATTTTAAAAAAAAAGAAAAAGCGAAATGGTCATATAATTACCATTATCTGGTAAAATAAAACATATCAGGTCTAAAAAAAAAAGTAATTGCTCTTCCTATTAGGAAAAAATAAAGCCAAAAAACAACCAGGGACTTCCCTGGTGGTGCAGTGGTTAAGAATCCGCCTGCCAGTGCAGGGGACACGGGTTTGAGCCCTGGTCTGGGAAGATCCCACATGCCGCAACTAGGCCCATGTGCCACAACCACTGAGCCTGCGCTCTAGAACCCACGAGCCACAACTACTGAAACCTGCACGCCTAGAGCTCGTCCTCCGCAACAAAGACAAGCTAGCAAAACGAGAAGCCCATGCACCACAATGAAGAGTAGACCCCGCTTGCCACAACTAGAGAAAGCTCGCACGCAGCAACGAAGACCCAACACAGCCAATAAATAAATAAATAAATTTATAAATATTTTAAAAAACAACAACAACCAAAAAATCCCACAACCACAGACCACCTACTAGGTACAAATGCAGTGCTAGATTTTTTTTAAAGAGTTGGCTTTTATTTATTTTATTTATTAATTTTGGCTGCGTTGGGTCTTTGTTGCTGCGCACGGGCTTTCTCTAGTTGCGGTGAGCGGGGGCTACTCTTCATTGTGGTGCGCAGGCTTCTCATTGCAGTGATTTCTCTTGTTGTGGAGCACGGGCTCTAGGCGCACAGGCTTCAGTTGTGGCGTGTGGGCTCAGTAGTTGTGGCGCACGGGCTCTAGAGTGCACGCTCAGTGGTTGTGGCACACGGGCTTAGTTGCTCTGCGGCATGTGGGATTTCCCGGACCAGGGATTGAACCCTTGTCCCCTGCATTGGCAGGTGGATTCTTAACCACTGTGCCACCAGGGAAGCCCCAGTGCTACATGTTTTAAATATATATTATCTCAGCAAATCTCACCAACAACCAGGTCAGATAAATTTATCACGGGGGGGAAGGGAGAGGCAGTTCTGGTACCAAATTGAGTACCATCTGAATGCCAGTTCTACTGCTTGCTACCATGTACCCCTGGACAAGTTACTTTCAGTCTGTTTTCTGATCTGTAAAACAGATGAGTTACGATGCTATCTACACTTCACAGGGTTGTTCTGAGGATTAAATGATATAATTCAAGAATTTAACGACCCAGGCTCTTTGAAAGAATCAAACAAATTTTAGCCATTGTTATTTATATAATTAGTCATTAATATAATTAATATAATTAATCATTAATAGAGCTAATTGCATTAATATTAATGCCATTGGAAATCTGTAACTGGTAGTTCTCTCAATCACCAAAAGCTGCTTGTACATAATGGTACTGACAAGTAAATTGTTCAAATCTCAAGTTCTTTTGTTTAGAATATATATGAAGGAAATGACAATCCTGAAATTATACACATAACAGAAGCAGATCTTAAGAGCATAATACGTTCTAAGTCCTTTAATGCATTATATAAATGAAAAACATGAAGAGGACTTAGAGGGCTGTAATAAATGCAAACACTGAAAATTAAAATCTGTGAGGAAAAATTAAAAAGATGGTATCATAAAAGTTTCAGGTAGGGGGACTTCCCTTGTGGTCCAGTGGTTAAGAATCGGTCTTGCAATGCAGGGGATGCTGGTTCAATCCCTAGTCAGGGAACTAGGATCCCACGTGCCATGGGGCAACTAAGCCCGTGCACCGCAACTACTGAGTCCACGCCACAACTAGAGAGCCCATGTGCTGCAACTACAGAGCCCACACACTCCAGAGCCTGTGCGCCACAAATAGAGAGAAGCCCGTGCACTGCAACGAAAGATCCTGCATGCCAAAACTAAGACCCAATGCAGCCAATAAATAAATAAATATTAAAAAGAAAAATTTCAGTTAGTTACAATGTTCTCTTGGATTGGCCAAAAAGTTCGTTCTGGTGTTTTCCGTAACATCTTATGGAAAAACTGGAATGAACTTTTTGGCCAACCCAATAATACATGAAGCTTCCTATTTTAACATTTTAATATTTCATTAAATTATAAAAGTGATAGGCAAAAAAAGATATATAAAGGATATATCATTATGGAAAACGGGGATTTTTTTAAGTATAAAGGAGAAAATTAAGTCACTTCAAATCCCAATTCTCAGAGATAACCATTCTAACATTTTAATCTATTTCCTACTAGACTTTTCTTTTTTAGTAAAATTGGGATCAGTTTCATATTTTCCTTTTTAAAAATTTAACACTCATCATGGACATTTTCTTTGATCATTAACTATTCTTTGAATACATGATTTACAGTAATAGATCTTATGAACGTTTTATAGACAAAAGATAACAAAGATTTCTTTACCTTCCTTTAACTTAGAAAAGGAAATTCTAACATTAAATTGCATCCTGAAGGATTTTAATTAAATTTTCTAAAAACTAATTATTATTTCTTCTTAGTTATAAAATTTTCCCAAGAAAAAAAAGGTATTATGCTTTAAATGTCTTTCATTAAACAAACTGGAAAGCTAAAGTTTAGAGTCCTACAATTACAGTAAGTAGCACAGCAAGGATTTGAATCCAGATCTGTTCTGACTCCAAAGCCTAAGCACTTAACCAAAACATTATAGGATGGTCTGGGTGTGGCCTTATCTAATTACATGTGGGTAGTCTTATTTAGTTACTCCATTCTCAAGATGAAGCTAAAAGATGCACATCTGAAGGATTCCCTCGAAATTTAACAGCAGAACAAATTTAAAAGGAAAAGTCAAATTTAAGTGCTTAGGGCTTCCCTGGTGGCGCAGTGGTTGAGAGTCCGCCTGCCAATGCAGTGGACATGGGTTCATGCCCCGGTCTGGGAGGATCCCACATGCCGCAGAGCAGCTAGGCCCGTGAGCCATGGCCGCTGAGCCTGCACGTCCGGAGCCTGTGCTCCGCAACGGGAGAGGCCACAACAGTGAGAGGCCCGTGTACCGCCAAAAAAAAAAAAAAAAAAAAAAAATTAAGTGCTTAGAATAGTGCTCACCATAGACAAAACACTACATAAGTATTAACTATTATTACTCACAGGAAATAATCATACTACTACAGAAAAAAAAGTATCCATGGTGTTCTTTTCTTTTCTTTTTTTTGCGGTACGCAGGCCTCTCACTGTTGTGGCCTCTCCCGTTGCGGAGCACAGGCTCCGGACGCGCAGGCTTAGCGGCCATGGCTCACAGACCCAGCCGCTCCACGGCATGTGGGATCTTCCCGGACCGGGGCACAAACCCATGTCCCCTGCATCGGCAGGCGGACTCTCAACCACTGCGCCATCAGGGAAGCCCCATGGTGTTCTTTATAGTGATGTTTATAACGGTTAAAAAGTTAAAAAAAAAAGCCCATCATCAAAGATTGGCTGATTTAAGTATAATTTGTTATTACGCTATGGAATACAGTCAGCTCTCAGGATCCCCAGGTTACACATCATTGGATTTAACCAACCACAGTTAAAAAAAAAAAAAAAAAATCAAGAAAGTTCCAAAAAGCAAAACTTTAATTTGCTACAGACTGGTAACTATTTACGTAGCATTTACATTATATTAGATATTAAAAGTAACCTAGAGATGATTTAAAGTATATGGGAGGATATGTGTAGGTTATATGCAAATACTAGCTATTTTACATAAGGGACTTGAGCATTTAATTTTGGTATCCTTGGGGGTCCTGGAACCAATCCCTGGTGGATATTGAGCGACTACTGTACTTTGCAGCTATTATAATAATTATAATAGATCTATACATAATAATATCAGGAAGCAGATAAGAAAACAGGATGTACTATATCCCAATTATGCAGAAATGTACAAATAAGTAGATGTGTACACATACATAGAGTACAGAGAGATATGGCTGAAAGAATAATTAACATGTTAATGGTGGTCATATCTAGACACAATGGGCTTTCATGTGATTCTTCCTTGTTTTGTACCTTTCTATATTAAAAAAGTTCAAGATACACAAATATATAAATACATATTAATTATATAGATTAAACGTAAGGCAGCATTAACAGTGAAAAGAAACACAAATGAAAAAGACCAATGGATGATAACTTCAAGGAATAGATGAGGTTGTACCTTGAAGAATTCCTTTACCCCGCCCTTATTGTTTTTCTAACATATTCATCCTATTAATCATGCCCAATCCTCAATAACCGTAACCACTCATCTTCAATATTCCTGAATCATAGTGTCGATTCTTTTTTTTTTTTTTTTAATTTATTTTTGGCTGCGTTGGGTCTTTGTTGCTGTGTGCGGGTCTGGTTGCAGCGAGCGGGGGCTACTCTTTGTTGTGGTGCCCGGGCTTCTCACTGCAGTGGCGTCTCTTGTTGCGGAGCATGTGCTCTAGGCACGCGGGCTTCAGTAGTTGTGGCATGCGGGCTCAGTAGTTGTGGCACGCAGGCTCTAGAGTGCAGGCTCAGTAGTTGTGGTGCACGGGCTTAGTTGCTCCGCGGAATGTGGGATCTTCCCAGGCCAGGGCTTGAACCCGTGTCCCCTGCATTGGCAGGTGGATTCTTAACCACTGTGCACCAGTGAAGTCCTGGTCTATTCTTTTTTTTTTTTTTTTTAAGAAGATGTTGGGGGTAGGAGTTTATTAATTAATTAATTAATTTTTGCTGTGTTGCGTCTTCGTTTCTGTGCGAGGGCTTTCTCTAGTTGTAGCAAGTAGGGGCCACTCTTCATGGTGGTGCGCGGGCCTCTATCGCGGCCTCTCTTGTTGCGGAGCACAGGCTCCAGACGCGCAGGCTCAGTAGTTGTGGCTCACGGGCCTAGTTGCTCCACAGCATGTGGGATCCTCCCAGACCAGGGCTCGAACCCATGTCCCCTGCATTAGCAGGCAGATTCTCAACCACTGCGCCACCAGGGAAGCCCCTGGTCTAATCTTTTATGGAGAAAATATAAACACACAGACTAGTACTACTATGAATTCATGATTTTCCTCAGAGTAGCTCAGGAAATCTTTTTTTTTTTTTTTTTTTTTGGCCATGCCACACAGCTTTCAGGATCTTAGTTCCACCACCAGGGATCGAATCGGCACCCCTGGCAGTGAAAGCACGGAGTCCTAACCACTGGACTGCCAGAGAATTTCCTCAGCTCCCCCATCTTAAAGCCACCAACCTCTATCTATCATTCTTGGCAAATGAGTGTTTATTGCTCCAGAGAGAAAACAGGCAGGCTATAAGGCATGAATTCCCCATACTTCCTTTCCCAGACACAAATTATCCTTACCTGTGTCCCTTTAGGTCCAAGAGAAGAAGCAATCCTATGTACTACATCCCTTTTTCTTCCTTGGTCCTTGAAAAGTTTCTTCTATTAATAAATTCCTATCCTTCATCTTCAACTCCCTCATTCCACAAGATTCCTATTCCTACTGTATCTCTTTCTAGCTTCCACTTTCCTTCACAACCACACTTAGTACAACAGTTGTCTTCACTAGCTACCTCTATTTCATCTACTTACAATTATTACTCAACCTACTACTACTTGGCTTCTGTTCCCACTAGTCCATTAAAATTTCTCTGTCACCAATAAACTCCTGACTGACTTATCTGCAACTTCTGACTCTATTACTGGAAACCCTTCTCTCCATTATCTTCTAATTCTTTTCTTTCCTCTTTGATTCCTCTTTAGTCTACTACTTCTTCCATTCCCCTTAAATATTTTGGGTGTTTTCCCCAGGGAAATGAGTCCTCAACCACCTTCTTTCCTATTTTTCTCCCTTGTTAATTTCAACTTGAACCATAACTGCATGATATTCATAAGTTGACAACTATCATTGTTTGCTTCCAGTTCCAGATTGTTAGATATAAATACTGACTCAGTATCTTCATCTGGATACTTAATATAGACATTTCATCCTTAATGTGTCTAAAATCAATCTCTTCATGTACTTCTCCCCCACCCCACCAGAGTCTTTACCATCTCGTTAAATGAGAACTCCATTCTTCCAGTTTGCTCAGTTCAAAAATTTTGGTTATCATCTTTCACTTTTCTTTTTCTCTCACACTCCACACCTAATCCGTGAGCAATTCCTATCTGCTTTTCCTACCAAATATATCCAGAACTCCACCTCTTCTTGCTACCTCCACTACCACAATCCTGGTCTACTTGTCTCACCTGGACTAATGCAAGTGCCTCCTAAATGAATTACTATTTCACTCCTATAGTTTGTTATCTACACTGTAGCCTGAATCATCCATTTAAAACCTAATTCGGATCACTCCTCAGCTCCCATGCCAGAGTAAAACCTAAGGTCCTTACATGATCTCAGCACACCAACATCTCTCTCTACAACTCTCCTCGTTACCCACTCTGCTCCAGCCACGCTGGCCTCCTTACTAGTAGTTTCTTGAACATGCCAAGCACCTTCCCAATCTCAAATTCTCTGAACTTACTATTACTCCATCTGGAAAATTCTTTCCCTAGATATTACCATAGCTTACTCCCTCAATTCCTTCAGGTCTCTGTACAAATGAGGTACCACTTCTCTGAGGCACTCTGACCACCCTATATAAAACAGCACCCACTAGCACTTTATTATCCTTCCTAATCCTGCTTTGCTTTTTTCATTCCCTGCATTTTTTAAAAATCTAGATATAATTTACATAACAAAAGGGCACCCTTTAAACTGTACAGTTCAGTGGTTTGAGTTTATTCACAAAGTTTTACAGTCATCACCACTACCTAAGATTCCAGAACACTTTCATAACCCAAAAAGAAACTACATATCCATTAGCAAGTCATTCCCCACTCCCTCATGCCCCAAATCCCTGGCAACCACTAACTGACTTTCTCTCTCTATGGATTTGCCTGATCTTACCCTCTGACATTTGATAATTATTTATTGTCTCTTTCCAACTACCAGAATATAAACTGGTGAAGGCAGGAACTTTGTTTTCTTTAATTCTGTGTCCCCAGCATCTAGATTAGTGCTTGGTACATAGTAGGTGCTCAATATCCCACAAGAGTCTTAATTTCAACATATCTAAAATGGAACTCATTATCTTCTGCTGCCTTATTTTTAGCATGAAACTATTTTGATGTAGCACTTACCAAACTATGTTGAAATTGTGTCTGTCTGCCCTATTAACAATGGTAAGCCTCTTTAAAGCACTGAGCACAAAATATATTGAATAAATGGCTACCTCCCCAAATATCTTAATATTCAGTTTATTAACAACCTAAATTTATGCTTAAAAATTAACTAAATACCATTATGGCAACAAATCATAATTTCCACCCCTCCATTCCTACTTTCTCCCTAACATCTTCTCTAGACAACAGAGATAACTATTAAGTCTATCAAGGGTAACCCTCACTTACTTATTTATCCTCTATTAACTTTGGGTCCAAGACCTATTTTAGAACACGTTGGAGGAAGATTAACCCACACATACCAGAGTAGGGAAGCCAGAGTAGAAATGGTTGCAAAAGAATCTCATAGCCAGAGCTGATCTCCAAGATTCACCATGGTGAAGAGTGCAGAGTTACCTGTTTTCAACTATTAGGATCATGTGACCTTCACTGTACAAAGAAAACACAAGACATATGTAATAACTGTATAAAATATCACTAGTTGACTATGATATCTCTATCACATTTATTCAGCTTTCTATGATACCTGAGGGTCTCTTCTCTGCATCGTGTTGCTGATTCAGGTTCTTATCATATCCAGCCTTGGTTTACCACATCTTGCACAGCTATACCTTTTCCCTCCCTTATTCTACTCTTCCCCAATCTCTAGCTCTATGATCCAGCTATACTGAATTTCTTTCAACCCTCCAACATACTAAGCTCTTGCTCATCTCCAAATTTTCCAATATGATAGTCTCCGCTTTGCCTAAAACATTCTTCCTCCAACACAGCCCCTCCACCTTCACCTGATGAATTTTTATAATTTCAGGACTGAGTTTGGATGTCACCTTCTATCAAAAGCCCCTCTCTGAGTCTGCCTGCCGATGCAGGGGACACGGGTTCGTGCCCCGGTCCGGGAAGATCCCACATGCCGTGGAGCGGCTGGGCCCGTGAGCCATGGCCGCTGAGCCTGCGCGTCTGGAGCCTGTGCTCCGCAACGGGAAAGGCCACAGCAGTGAGAGGTACGCGTACCGCAAAAAAAAAAAGCCCCTCTCTGATTCCCTGGCACATTGGTACCTTCTCATGTCCCACTTCATCAATCCGTATTTCCCTTTCAGAGCACTTAGCATACTATTTTTAACAGATTATTTATTAGTCTGTCTCCCCAACTAGAAGGTAAGCTCAGTTAGGGCAGGAATCATATTTTTGTCTTTTACTATTATATGTGCAGTCAGTAAATAAATGATCTTGGCCAAGGTTACAGAAAAAAAAAAGGAACAGATCAGAAGTCAGAATACTTTTTTTTTTTTTTTTTGCGGTATGCGGGCCTCTCACTGTTATGGCCTCTCCCGTTGCGGAGCACAGGCTCTGTACGTGCAGGCTCAGCGGCCATGGCTCACGGACCTAGTTGCTCCGCGGCATGTGGGATCTTCCCGGACAGGGGCACGAACCCGTGTCCCCTGCATCGGCAGGCGAACTCTCAACCACTGTGCCACCAGGGAAGCCCCAGAATACCTTTTTTTTTAAACCTAGCTGTTCTACTGATTAACAGTGCCAACTTGGGCAAGTCTCTTAATCATTTGGGGTTTTGGTTTTATCATCTATAAGATGTAGATGATAACTATACCTCTTATGTGCAGAAAGATTAAATGAAGTAATGTATATCAAAGTGCTCTACAAAGTTGTGGGTGAAGTGTAATACAAAACTAATGTAGGGCTTCCCTGGTGGCGCAGTGGTTGAGAGTCCGCCTGCCGATGCAGGGGACATGGGTTCGTGCCCCGGTCTGGGAGGATCCCACATGCTGCGGAGCGGCTGGGCCCGTGAGCCATGGCCGCTGGGCCTGCGCGTCTGGAGCCTGTGCTCCGCAACGGGAGAGGCCGCAGCAGTGAGAGGCCCGCGTACCGCAAAAAAAAAAAAAAAAAAAAAAAACTAATGTAAGCTATCCACTTGCCCACTCTCCTATAATAGAAATAATCCTACTTGTTGTTTATCATAACATGGTAAGTCAGTCTATTAAAGTTAAAAGGAACTTTTCTCAAAATGAAATCAGATTTGGAAGATATACTAGAAGCAGAATAGTTCTAATTCCAGCTCTTAGCAGTTTCAACTAACAAGCAGTAGATTTTTTTGAACCTATTAGTCAAGTGCTAATAGGTTAATGAACAACTAGGTAGACTGGAATAAATTCAGCCCTCTAACAGCTACAGCTGAAAACAGCACCTGGGAAAAAAGTTCTAACATGAAAACAGGTTAAAATGCAAGTTTTTATATTTAAAAAATGCTGATAATCTTATATTCTTATACTGTACCAAAAAATGTCATAGTTTCTTATAATAATAAACTCATTTCAATTTACCATTTTCCTTCTCTAATTTGCTTCCTTTTCCTCATCCTATTCTACACACCTGCAAGTTTTAGGATTACAACCTTTATATCTATATTCTCAAAATTACTTTATTAAAAATGTAACTGTGCTGTAATACTAGAGGTGAATTAAAGTTATTGCAAATGCCATTCCAGTCTCCTTCTTAGATGTTATGTTTCACTATAACATCTTCTATAAAGACAGAGAGATATAGGAACTCAGTAAGAGTCACATTTTTAAAAACTTGACCAGTTAAAATAAAATTCTGACTAAGATTTGTTGTTTAGGGACTTCCCTGGCGGTACAGCGGTTAAGACTCCGCACTTCCACTGCAGGGGGCACGGGTTGGATCCCTGGGAGGGGAACTAAGATCCTGCATGCCGTGTGGTACAGAAAGATTGAATTCATTTATTCATATTTAGTAAAGGTATACACATATCTACAATCTTCAAAACCCATTGGTAACCTAAAACTAGCTTATTCATTTTTGGCACTAATATAACTAGAAAAAAATGTAGTTAAATCTGGCATTTTCTCAACTCTTCACAAAAAAATAAAATTACCATTAATTTTGAATTTTAAAACTATGTCTGTCAAATACCCATTTCAGTGTTCAAGACCGACCTCAGGTGTCACATACCCTGCGCAGCCTTCTCTGATCCTTTACGGACAGTGTTAAGGATTCCCTCTTCCCCACTTGCATAATACCCCATATTTCTATTAAAGCACATACTGCATTACTTTAAACTTGACTAATTTTATTTTCTCTCAACTGTGAACTTCACTAGAGTGATTTCCTCTTATATTGTGTCCTTAGTCCAGTAGAGGAGCTAAATAAATGTTGAATGAATGTTTAAATTAATTGTTGGTCTATCAGGTTGACAGTGTTAGTGAAGAGGGGATGGCATAGTTAAAAATACTGAGCTTGTGAGTGTGACATATGTATGGCATCAAACAAGTATGACCAGGAGAAGATAACTTGTCATATATTTTGTAACCCAGACTACCTTTCTCTACCAGAGTATTTGGTTTTGTTTGATTGATTTCAGGCAGAAATGGTAGCAAAAGTGAGATGAGAGGGAGGCCGATGTAGATTACCTTTTTACAATCATGTATCCAAATATGAAGTTGTGAAATAAGCTTGTTTTCTTTGATATATTCATTTCTTTGGAAATTGCAATTTTAAAGAGTAAAATTACTAGTTATGGAATTGAATATTTGGATTACATAGTAATTAACTATTAAATTTTTAGTGAAAGTGTGTGCACATGTGCCTCTATGTACTTTTTGGAACAATCTTGAATTTATAAAACAGTTGTGAGTACAGTGCAAAGAACTTTCTTTCTTCTTTTTTCCTGAACCATTTGAGAGTAAGTTGCCAACATGATGCCACATCACCTTCGAATACTTTAGTAAGTATTTCCAGCAAACAAGGATATTCTTCAAAATATTTTCTCCCATTCCGCAGGTTGTCTTTTTTTTTTTCCTATGGTTTCCTTTGCTGTGCAAAAGCTTTTAAGTTTAATTAGGTCCTGTTTATTTTTTGTTTTTAATTCCACTACTCTAGGAGATGGATCCAAAATAATATTCCTGCGATTTATGGCAAATAGTGTTCTGCCTATGCTCTCCTCTAGGAGTTTTATAGTACCTGGTCTTATATTTGGGTCTTTAATCCATCTTGAGCTTATTTTTGTATATGGTGTTAGAGCATGTACTAATTTCATTCTTTTTTTTTTTTTTTGGCTGCGTCGGGTCTTCGATGCTGCACGTGGGCTTTTCTCTAGTTGCAGTGAGCAGGGGCTACTCTTCGTTGCATTGCACGGGTTTCTCACTGCGGTGGCTTCTCTTGTTGAGGAGCATGGGCCCTAGAGCATGTGGGCTTCAGTAGTTGTGGCTCGCGGGCTGTAGAGCGCAGGCTCAATAGTTGTGGCACACAGGCTTAGCTGCTCCACGGCATGTGGGATCTTCCCGGACCAGGGATCGAACCTGTGTCCCTTGCATTGGCAGGAGGATTCATAACCACTGCGCCACCAGGTAAGTCCCTAATTTCATTCTTTTACATGTAGCTGTCCAGTTCTCCCACCACCACTTACTGAAGACACTGTCTTGTCTCCACCGTATATTCTTGCCTAACTTCTCGTAGATTAATTGACCATAAGTGCATCGGTTTATTTCTGGGCTTTCGATCCTGCTCTATTGATCTATATGTCTGTTTCTGTGCCACCACTATACTGTTTTAAAAATGAAAACACAACGATCTACTTTTATCTTAATCCTATAAAGCACATGTAAAGTACTCAAGATCTGTGGATCTTTGGAGTTTGAGATGATAACAAGCTTATAGCCACTTTACCAATTTTTGACAGAAAAACATCAATGACAACTAATTACCACATTTCATGCAAAAGAAAATAATTATAATTTCCCTTTTTAGGAAATTTTAAATCAATTAGGAGGAAAATGAAGACTCCTATAGCAAATTTAGCAAAGGATAAGAACAGACAATTCAAAAAGATATACAATAGCCAATATATACAGGAAAAATATTCAATTTTAATGGCTAAAAGAATAAGATAGCATAGCATATAAAACTGTAATAGTCTTTAAAAAATAATACTTGGTGCTGGCAAAGGTTCCAGAAAATTGGTATTGCTAATGGATATAAACTGGTAAAACCTTTTTGGAGGCAATAAGGCAACAGGGTCATTGTATTTCAAATGTGTACATGCTTCTTCCCAGTAATTATACTTTTATAAATTTAAATTAAGAAAAAAAATAGTTAAGTTTGCAAAGATATGCATACACAAAAATGCTCTATGCAGCATTGTTTATAAACATGAAAACCAGAAACATCCTAAATGTCATCAATAGAGTAGTTAAATAAATGATGGCAATGATGGTACATCCATATTATGAAATATAATGTAGCTATTAAAAATAAAAACATAGATCTATTTGGACCACAGAAAACATCTATAATATATTGTTGAGTAAAGGAATCAGGCTATAAACAGTAAAAAAAAATATAAAAATAATCCCATTTACATAAAATATATATATATATATGCATAGAAATATAATAGTGGTTATCTATGAGAGGTGGGATCTTTTGTAACTTTTATTCTTTGTATTTGTTATATTGTTTGAAGTCTTTATAATTTAAAAAAAGCTACATTATGTTCCATTTATTAACCTAGAGTGGTGTCCAAAACATTCTAAGAAAAAAAGCACAATATGACTCTATTTTAGAAAAAAATAAATGTAAAATGTCCACATTGCACAGAAGAATACAGAATGACATACTGTATGTCAAAATGTGAACAGTTGTTATCTCTGTATGGTAGGATTATATATTATTTTCCTTTTCTACTTTACATGCTTTATACGTCATACAGTAACCTACCTTTTTTGTAATAAGCATAAAAAGTATAATTGTATTATAATCTGAAAAAATTAAGTTTTTAATTTTTAAAAAATTTCTATTAAAAATATCTTAAACACCCCAAAAGAATAACTTGTCCTAAAAAATTAACATTCTTTCCTTCAATATATCTTTGACTTTTCCTCAAAATATCCAGAGAAAATTGGAGATTCACATTCAAATAATGTTCAAAAGCACTAGCATAATGAAAACCATTATTTCATATAAACTTCATAATAACCCTGTTAGATAAAGAGGAAATGAGGATAAAAGGATAAAGAGAAATACAACTAGCAAAATGTGAAACAGGTATTTTAAAATACTGTTTCTTTTTTTTTTAAAGAGCTTTAACAAGCCATTTAAAAAATATATATTTATTTATTAATTTATTTATTTTGGCTGCACCGGGTCTTAGTTGTGGCCTGTGGGATCTTTAGTTGCGGCATGCGTGCGGGATCTAGTTCCTCGACCAGGGATTGAACCCGGGGCCCCTGCATTGGGAGTCAAGAGTCTTAGCCACTGGACCACCAGGGAAGGCCCAATACTGTGTTTCCTAACTATAAATTCTGTACTTTTCCCCCCACCACAAAGGTACCTCTAGATTAACTGAATTGCAAATAAAATACAAAAGTAAGTTAATTTTTCCACAGAAGCCAGTCTGGTACCAACTATCTAAAGCTTTCTCCCTTCGTCTTATTCTCCCAGAATAAGAAAATGGAGCCTTAAAAAACAGACACTCTGGACAATACAATCATTAGTAAAGAAGAGATGGCCGGCAGCACAGTTTCTCTTGCACTGGCACAAATTCTTGTTTTCAAACCCAAGAAACTTTGGTACTCTTATAATTCCTAAAGTCAGATATATCAAGAAACCACCCAAAGAAATATGGCCATAAACATAGAATGCCCAAAAGACCAATACAGATGTTTATTCTGCTTTATTTAAGATGTCATGTCTTCCACTTTTTCTTTGGCACTAATGATAGTAAAATAAAGGTACATTTTTTATTCCTTTCGAAAAAATATGTAGAAACTATATTCCAGTAATAATAACATCAACTTAAGTAGCCTATGCTAGGCACCCATTCTAAGTACTTTACTTCTATTAACTCATTTAATTCTCATAGCCCTATGCTGTAAGCTCTATTATCAACAGCACCTTACAGATGAGGAAACTGAGGCAAAGAGAGGTCAATGAACTTGTCCAAGCTGTCACATAGCCAGTGTATAATATAACCTGAACCTGAACCCAGGCAGTCTTGCTCCAAGGCCCATATCTTTAGCCACTATACACACTGCCCTCTCCATATTATTAATATATTATTTTGGGAGAGAATATGGTAACAGAATGAGAAGAAAAGTTTTTTCAAATTGTCTTAATGTTTTTAAATTCTATATGGTCAGAGAACAAGAATATTGCTGTTGAACAAGAATACTGGCCCCATGGGACTTCCCTGGCAGTCCAGTGGTTAATTAAGACTCCGTGGTTCCACTGCAGAGGGCACGGGTTCTATCTCTGGTGGGGGAACTAAGATCCCGCATACTGCATGGCACAGACAAAAAAGAAAAAAGGAAAAAAAAAAAAAGAATACTGGCCCCACAAAATGGGATATGAAATGTTCCTATGTAGTTGGGCATTAGACCTTGGAACTGGATCCACTATAGAGAATAGAGTCTCACAACATAACTTCTGTGTGATCCTTATTTCAATGGAGAAACTGAGTGAGGCAATAGAGCACAACTACCTGACTGAAATGTTAGAAAACAACTCACCTTTGAGACAATGTCTCAAAGACTCAATGTCTTTTTATATCCTTGGCCCAAAGGCAGCCATTTAAAAATATGTTTAGCAAAACTGAAAAATAATTACAATGGGACAATCTTTTTTTTTTTTTTTTCCAGTACACGGGCCTCTCACTGTTGTGGCCTCTCCCATTGCAGAGCACAGGATCCGGATGCGCAGGCTCAGTGGCCATGGCTCACGGGCCCAGTCGCTCTGTGGCATGTGGGATCTTCCCGGACCGAGGCACAAACCCACGTCGCCTGCATCGGCAGGCGGACTCTCAACCACTGCGCCACCAGGGAAACCCCAATGGGACAATCTTTATCCTGTCAGGCTAAGGGGGGAAAAGGCTAGAAAAAGATATAGAATACAACTTGAAATTTACAGAACATTAAACTTAAAATATGACTGTCTAAACCACTTTAGAAGTTATTTTCTCCTTATAATCTTCTAACCTGAGACAAAATAACTGTAAATATTGGAAAGTTGTTGTTCACAATCTGAAATTCAACTGAGTTTTATTTTAATGATACAAAGAAGAAATAATACTGTTCTGTAATGTGAAACACCTCTCCTGAAAAATCCTGAACTTTGACTAATATGGTTTTTTTGTTTTTAATAAATGCTCAAACCTAAAATTATTAGGGAACCATTCTGTTGTATATCATCACCTAATTGCCTAAAACAAGATTTGTCAATTTATTGGTTCATTCAGAATACTTGTATTAAGTCACCTGGTATTTAGCACTCATTAACATCTGTACCGAGAAGACATACAAATGTCAAAGTAAGGAGCTCTTTAGATATCTGGGGTGTCAGAGTCACCTATGATGAAAGACAAAATACACAGAGAAAGAATAATGAAAAACAAAGTAACAAAGTATCAAAAAAAAAAAAAAGAAAGAAAGAAAAAAGACAGTTCTCTTTTATTTCCTGGATTTGGAATTCAAGAGCCTTACCCTAAATACTCAAAGGAGAGATTTGAACCATCCTGAAGTTTCTAGTCAATCTTAGTTGAATACCAAAATTAGGGATATTGCTTTTTTCTGTCTATTTATAGCTATTTTAACTCATAAAACTTTTTTACTCTCTTATTTTTATCCTATGAATTTCCAAGTTGAATTTCCTTTGAATTTTCAAGTTGAAGTTTTATCTACATTTAAGGATTTTTAGCAATCCAAATGTGGATTTGCTTATCCGTCCTATTATAGCACATCCACATTTGGTAGTTACAAAGGTACTGTTCTCACAGGACACACCATCCAGTCCCTTTATGAAGAGCTATGCTTACTACAATCCATGATCTCTGCAATATGCAATTAATGGACAAGTAGATGAACAATATCCTACTAAAAAGGAAGCAGGAAAAGAAGAGGTCCAACACACTGGGAAGGATCCTCCCTGTAATGCTCTGGTCTATCTTTGTTCCAGAACTAGACAGCAGTGAATATTCAAATAGTTCTTAATGGAAGAAGGCCTAGAACCGTTTTTTCCCACCAATTTCCCTCTAAATTGGCATATCCAGTGGATATGCTCTCTTCTGGGCAATATTATAGGGTCCAAACTACAATGATTTTTCCAAAAGACCTTACTTCTCATAGTTCACTTTTTCTGTTTTATTTTGCTCATATAATAAATGACTGCTAAATTTCACTTTTAAATCTATTTGATTTGGGAGATTCCAAAATATAATTTGTTTCTATGTTGGTTGACAGTTGATGTTTCTGAAAAGTCCTAACAAGTTCAAGAAATACTAGTATAGATGTATAGGAGAACAAAGCACATCTAAATTTAAGGGAAAATGCACTTTGGGTTTACACACAAATAAGCAAACAAGTACGGTGAGAACACAATGACTCGGTAGCTATCTTTCAGCTCTAAGTTACCTTTCTATTTTTAGAATTAGCAGCCATCTCCCCTCTGAAGTTTGCCACCTCAAGCAGCCCATTGTAATTCCAACAAATGAGTAAAGGCAACCGTGATTACAGACCTAATCTTAAACTTATAGGGTACTCGAGGAATCTATGATGCAATTAGTACTCGGTAAGAGCGCTAGTCATTCTACAAAAATTATTGTATAAATTACCAAAGTGCCTAATTTATACCTAAAACATTATTTATTCATAAAGCCTACTCATACACAGATTAATATGCCTTTACCAGTAAACATAGAAGTACTGGTCAAGATAAATTTAACTTCACTAAAGTGAAGTGATGTTCAACATTGAATCATGTTCAAGTTCTCTCACTTATTCTCAAACTTAAAACTTGAGCTGTGGCAATAATTTAAGAAAACATCCTTTTAAATAGAAAATATTTTAGTAGTTGAGGACCATAACAAATCAAAGAAAAATAAATTAAGCACTTTCATGTTCACACAAAACAAATACTAAACTAGCCAGCAATGCCTCTTACTCAGGAACTCTGATGAATACAGTTATACCTATATTTAATCTAGCAGTATGTGAAATAGATGCATGTATATGTATACATGAATCACTTTGCTGTACACCTGAAACTAACACAACATTGTTAATCAACTATACTCTAAGACAAAAAGTTAAAATAAATAAATAAATAAAAGATACTATTAAGAAAATGAAAAAAAATCTAGCAGTTATCCAGGGTCCTCATTATCCTCTACTAATGTCTAATTAATAATACAAATACAAAGAGAACGTTTCAAGACAGTCGGGTTTATAGTTTCCACAGCTACAGAAGTGTATCTCACTTCCCTTATGCAGTTTTTCTTCCTCCTAGCTCACTGTCACAATTCTGTGACATTTATTAGAAAACTGCAATCCTCTTGCTACTATTAAATATAAACATTTGCTTTCAGGAAATCAACAAAATGAATCAACCATGCATATTAATAGTCAAAAAAAATTCCAAACTAAACGAGGTTAATCTACTTCATGAATTTTTCAGTCATCTGTAGTCTAATCTTGCTCATCAAAATTTCTGGATTATTCAAGACGTAGCACACTCAGTATTTAGATCATCCTATCTACATTTAAAGCACATTTAGATGATTTAGACAACTAAAATATACTGTGTTAAATGGGAAACTGAAAAAAGTCTCCCTTCCATGTGCCACCACACAATTACCTCTGTCTCAATAACTTTATTTAAAAAGTTAGGGGGGGCTTCCCTGGTGGCGCAGTGGTTGAGAGTCCGCCTGCCGATGCAGGGGACACGGGTTCGTGCCCCGATCCCGGAAGATCCCACATGCCGCGGAGCGGCTGGGCCCGCGAGCCATGGCCGCGGAGCCTGTGTGTGTCCGGAGCCTGTGCTCCGCAACGGGAGAGGCCACAGCAGTGAGAGGCCCACGTACAGAAAAAAAAAAATAAAAATAAAAATAAAAAAATAAATAAAAAGTTAGTATATCTCAGTCTTAAAATTATTTTTTGTTTTTTTAACATTTTGTGGGTGTGGTAAAATATACATAAAATTTACTACTGTATCCATTTTTTTAAGTCTACAATTCAATGGCATTAAGTTCATTCACAATGTTGTACAACAATCACCACTAGTATTCATTTCCAGAACTTTTTCATTGCCTCAAACATAAACTCTGTACCTATTGAAGAATAACTCCTCATTGCCCTCTCCCCATAGTCCCTGGTGACCACTATTCCACTTTCTGTCTCTATTCTAGATACCTCATGGAAACTTACAATATTTGTCCTTCTGTATCTGGCTTATTTCAATTAGCATATGTTTTCAAGGTTAATCCATGTTGTAAGATGATATCAGAATTTCATTCCTTTTTAAGGATGAATAATATTCCACTGTATGTATATACCACATTTTATTTATCCATTCATCTGTTGGTGGACACTTAGCTTTTAGTACACTCAGAGTTGTGCAACCATCATCACAATACATAGAATTAGAATATTTGTATCACTCTCAAAAGAAACCCGGAGCCCTTTAACTATAATCCCCCTCACTCCCCTCCACCCCAGGAACTACTAATCTACTTTCTGCCTCTCCGGATTTGTCTGTTCTGTAGATTTCATATAAATGGAATCATACAGTATGTGGTCTTTCATGACTGGCTTCTTCCACTAAGCATACTGTCAAGATTCATCCATATTCCTGCATGTATCAGTAACTGATTCCTTTTTATGGCCAAATATTATTCCATTAAATGGATATACTACATTTTGTTTATCCATCCATTCATTAGTTGATGGACATTTGGGTTGTTTCCATACTTTGGCTATTATGAGCAATGCTGCTCTGAACATACGTATACAAATATACACATATATTTTATGTGTACAGATGTTTTCATTTCTCTTGGGTATGTATCTAGAAGTGAGATTGCTGGATATGGTATAACTCTATGCTTAACTCTTTGAGGAACTATCAGATTATTTTCCAAAGTGGCTGTACTGTTTTACATTCCCACCAGCAGTGTGTGAGGTGATTTCTCCACATCCTTGCCGACACTTATTATTATCTGTCTTTTTGATTACAGCCATCTTAGTAGGTGTGAAGTGGTATCTCACTGTGGTTTTGCTTTGCATTTCCCCAATGACTAATGATATTGAAAATCTTTTTATATCTTCATCAATATTTAACATATTTTTATTGCATCAGTGCTTTTATTTTAAAACATTTATATGTTGAGCAATATATTAAAGTCAATATGTTCTTAAATATAACAAATATATTTAATAGCACAAGCAGTACTTGGCTGCTATTAAACTAAATATACAGAAATAGTTGTCCTAATCAATAAAATGAAGTACAGTCAGACTCTTCATATTGTATTTGTTTATACCCAGTCACCTAAGTGTTTCTCTCATTTAACTGACATGTTTTTATTTAAATATAATCAATTTCTGTCCTCAAGAATGCCAATCAGGTGCAGCCACTACAGAAAATAGTATGAAGATTCATCAAAAAACTAAAAATAGAACTGCATGATCCAGCAATTCCACTTCCAGGTATTTACCTGAAGAAAACAAAATCACTGTCTTGAAAAGGTATCTGCACCCTCATTTTCACTGCAGCATTATTTACAACAGTCAAAACAAGGAAACAACTGAAGTGTCCACTAACAAATGAATGGATAAAGAAGATGTGATACACACACTCACGCACACACGCATGCACACACACACAAGAATATTACTCAGCCATAAAAAAGGAAATCTTGCCATTTAACACATGAATGGAGCTTGAGCGCATTATGCTATGTGAAATAAGTCAGAGAAAGACAAATACTATATGATCTCACTTACATGAGTAATCAAAAATTTTTTTTCTTCAAAATTGAACTAAAAGATACAGAGAACAGATTGGGGGTTGTGGGGGCGGGGGAAGGTGAGGGCTGTGAATGAAATGGGTGAAGGTGGTCAAGCTTCAAGAGAACCTTCTTATTTGAGTATTCCAGATTTAGTGAACAAATCCACCTCCATTTTCATCTGAATTACCTAAACCTTTGTCTTTACCAATTAAATAGCTCCAATTTTTTAAAGGTCTACGTTTCCACCTATAATCATTTTAATCCAATTATTATTCCAATTAAAGCTTTCTACATGGTTGTATATAACTAGAGCACAATCCTCTCACACTTCCAATACCATTCCTTCCTTCTTTACTGGATGTGGTATTCATTCATTCAAGCACCTTTTGGATATAAGCGCTTGTGCCAGATGCTAAGAGAATGTGAGGTATAGTCCCTGTCTGAGAAAAATACCATCCAGTATAACTTTTTAAACAAAACTGGACTTTACTAAATGTTCTTTATGGTTTACTGCGGCTTTAATTCCATGGCTGATTCTAATATTGTACAATTACTTTATTGTGGTTTCGGTTTCATTTCCTGAACACACGCATAATCTAGTACTTTAATACCAAAGCTCGGGCTTGCCTGGTGGCGCAGTGGTTAAGAATCCACCTGCCGATGCAGGGGACACGGGTTTGAGCCCTGGTCAGGCAAGACCCCACATGCCATGGAGCAACTAAGCCCGTGGCCCACAACTACTGAGCCTGTGCTCTAGACCTGGCGAGCCACAACTACTGAGCCTGTGCCCTAGAGCCCACGAGCCACAACTACTGAGGCCTGCGTGCCTAGAGCCTGTGCTCCGCAACAAAAGAAGCCACTGCAGTGAGAACCCCACGCACCACAACGAAGAGTAGCCCCCACTCAACACAACTAGAGAAAGCCCGCGCATAGCAACGAAGACCCAACACAGCCAAAAATAAATAAATAAAATAAACTTATTTAAAAAATATACTAAAGCTCTCTTAAGTTCTGAGAGACCTTTCTCCAAATTATTTCCATAATTTTATTAACACTTAAAAACAATGATTAAAAAGAATAAAACACTTAAATGTTTAAAAAGTGTAAAACTTATTCTCTGAAAGCTACAAAACACTGTTGAAAGAAATTAAAGACCTAAATTAAAGGAAACACATCCCATGTTCATAGAGGATAAGACTGAATACTATTAAGATGGCAATGCTCCTCAAACTGACCTACAGATTCAAGGCAATCGCTATTAAAATCACAGCTCTCTTTTTGGCAGATATTGAGAAGCTGATCCTAAAATTCAAATGGAAATTCAATGGACCCTGAATAGCCAAAACAATCTTATAAAAGAACAAAATTGGAAGACTCACTCTTCCCAATTTCAAAGCTACAGTAATCAAGACAGTGCGTTAGTAGCATAAGAATAGACATATAGATGAATAGAAAAGAACTGAGAATCCAGAAATAAACCCATATGCCTATAGTCAACTGATTTTCAACAAGGTTGCCAAGACCATTCAAAGGGAAACAATAGTCTTTTCAACAAATAGTACTGGGGGCAATTGGATACACACATGCAAAAGAATGACACACCACAGACTGCACACCATAGACAAAAATTAACTCAAAATGGATCAAAGACCTAAATGTAAGAGCCAAGACTATAAAACTCCCAGAAGAAAACATAGGTGTAAATCTTTGTGATCTTGGATTAGGCAGCAGTTTCTTAAATATGACACAAAGCATAGGCAACAACAACAAAAAAGATAAAGTAGACTTCAAGAAAATTAAAAACATTTGTACATCAAAAGACACTACCAAGAAAGTGAAAAGACGGCTCACAGAACAGGATAAAATTTTGGCAAATCATATATCTAATAAGGGACTTGTATAAAGAATACATAAAGAACTCTTACAATTCAACAATGAAAAGACAAATAATTTTAAAATGAGCTAAGGGCTTCCCTGGTGGTGCAGTGGTTGAGAGTCGGCCTGCCGATGCAGGGGACGCGGGTTCGTGCCCCGATCCGGGAAGATCCCGCATGCCGCGGAGCGGCTGGGCCCGTGAGCCATGGCCGCTGGGCCTGCGCGTCCAGAGCCTGTGCTCTGCGACGGGAGAGGCTGCAACGGTGAGGGGCCCGCATACCGCAAAAAAAAAAAAAAAAAAAAAAAATAGCCAAGCCTTGAACAGACATTTCTCCAAAGAAGATATATTAATGGCCAATAAACATATGAAAAGATGCTCAACATCATTAGTCATTAGGTAAATATAAATCAAAACCACAGGAGACTGCTTCATACCCAACTAGAGATAGCTATAATCAAAAAGTTAAGAGTAAGTGTTGACAAGAATGTGGAGAAATCAAAACCCTCATACATTGCTGCTGAAAATGTGAAATGGTGCAGCCACTGCAGAAAGCAGTTTGGCAGTTCCTCCAAAAGTTAAATATAGAGTTACCATATGATCCAGCAATTCCACTCCTTGGCATATACCCAAGAGAAATGAAACACCTGTACACACAAAAACTTCTACACAAACGTTCATAATAGCCAAAATAACCCAAATGTCCATCAACTAATAAATGAATGGATAAACACAGTAGTATGTATCCATCTAATGGAATATTATCCACCCATAAAAAGAAATGAAATACTGATACATGCTACAACATGAATGAACCTTGAAAACATTATGCTAAGTGAAACAAGAAGTCACAAAAGACCACATATTATATGATTTCTTTTATATGAAATGTCTAGAATAGGCAAATTCATAGAGACAAAAAGCAGATGAGTGGCTACCAGGAGCTGGGGATGTGGGAGGGAATGGGGAATGACCGCTAAATGAGTAAGGGGTTTCTTTTTGGGGTGATGAAAATGTTCTGGAATTATATACTGGTGCTGGTTACACAACACTGTAAATGGACTATAACTCACTGAATTATACACTTTAAAACTGTTAAAATGGGGACTTCCCTGGTGGCGCAGTGGTTAAGAATCCACATGCCAATGCAGGGGACACGGGTTCGATCCCTGGTCCAGGAAGATCCCACATGTCATGGAGTAACTAAGCCAATGTGCCACAACTGCTGAGCCTGCGCTCTAGAGCCTGCAAGCCGCAACTACTGAGCCCATGAGCTGCAACTACTGAAGCCCGTGCACTCTAGGGCCTGCGTGCCACAACTACTGAGTCTGTGTGCTGCAACTAATGAAGCCCACGTGCCTAGAGCCCGTGCTCCACAACAAGAGAAGCCACTGCAACGAGAAGCCCATGCACCTCAACGAAGAGTAGCCCCTGCTCACTGCAAATAGAGAAAGCCCACACATAGCGACAAAGACCCAATGCAGCCAAAAATAAAAAATAAAAAATAAAAAAAATATTTTTAACTGTTAAAATGATAAAATTTATGTTCTATGAACTTCACCTCAATTAAAATAAAAAGATAATCAGGAACCAAGTCTTTAAGAATGTGGATTTCACCCTAAAGCCCATGGACACCATTATAGGATTTTTAAGTAAGCAATATGATTAGATTTGTATTTTAGGAAGATTAATCCTGCACAACATAGTGCTGTGAATGCCTAAACCTTAGTATATAAATTTAGCAACATCTGATGTGGGTGTTCAGAAGCTTATGCATAGTAATAAAATCCTGGTTTCTTGCTACATCTTGAGTAAGTATGTTTGCCAAATAACTTACCTGTAGATATAAATTTTATTTTACTTATTTAACAAATACTTATAGTGCTTACTATGCGCCAAGCATTATTCCAAGTTCTTTAGAAATATTAACTCATCTAATCCTCATAACAAATATATGAGTTTACTATCTCCTCTTTATAGAAGAACAAACTGAGTCAAGAAAGGTTAAGTAACTTGCCTAAAATCACACAGCTATTAAGTAATGTGTGTTTTTGAAACTGGGTTTCTATTCACAAGTCAGATAAATAAGTGGGACTTTGATTTACTTATTATTATCTCTACCACTTTTAATTTCTAAGAAAAACTTCATATTCTTCAATTTCAACTCTTCTGTTTATTTGTTCTCAATTCACTATGCACTAAATTTTTTTTTCTGTGCAGAATTTACAGTGTTGATTGTATCCATTCTTGTGAAGTCTGATTGAAAAACATTCTCAAGAAAGTTATTTTTTAGTTTTTATTTACTATATACTATAAACATGTTATTTATGTTTACTATAACAGAGTAGTAATTTGGTTAACTAATTACTTTCTGTTCTTCAACTACTTCATTACTCAGTTTTTTAAAGTAATGAGTTTTTTAAAGGAATTAAGTTGTAATTTTATCCAAAGCATGTTATTCAAATATTATATATAAATTTTCATCCTGTACTCAACATTATAGGTAAAAATAAACTAAGAAAATAAAAAGTTCTTCAAAAATAATTTTAAAGTTATAAAATTCAACTATATGTTTATATTTCCCATTCATTCACTCTACATTAGCCTAATAGTCTAGAGAGTATGACCTAACAATAAAAATGAAAAAGGAATATAGAAAAAAGTCTTGGAGGTCACAATACAATTTTATAAAAATTTACTCAAGTAAACTTTTGATTTACAGTGTTTCTAAAGTAATTATAACTGCCCATTATCTAGGCACTTATAAATTGAGCCTATAATGTTCACAAGTTATAAATTTATAACTTGTGAACATTAATTTAGTATCATTAATTACCATTTACAGTAGTATTTTTACAGTTAAGCACAAGATAGTACTCACTTACATGGGACAGAAAGCTCATATTGTTTTTACCTAATTTATGCTTAACCTACAGAAATCATCAGAGTACAAATAAGTACATACCCCCTACCTACATACTCTTCAGCTCTATAACCCTCTGAAGACTTAAACTATTTTAAAAAGAAAGTTTAAAGTTTTAAACTTCATTTTACAGTTATTAAGTATGGGGGCAAACTATATGGTCAGGTATACTTCGCACAAAAGTATTTTCCTATTAACAAATAGGAACTTCATATTAACTTCATTCTTCATTCCAGATTGAATTACAAAACCCTTTAAAACTCTGTGTTATCACTGTTTATTTACATACAATCTCTTTTACTAAACTATAAGCAATATGTGGCCAGGATATATGGGTGAATTCACTTTGAGTGAATGAATAATATTATTATTATATTATTACTAAGTAATACTATAACTATAATATAATAATATTATGACTAAGTAACCTATAACCTTGCATATAAGCATAAAAAATCATCTCTAAAAAACTATACTTGGCTACATTATAGAATATAGGAATATATAAGAGAATAAAAAATGCCTTATTAACTTTATGTCCTATAAAAAACTAGTTTTCCTTTCTAGAAGGTTATGGTGGTTGAACAACAAAAGTTAAAGAGAAAAGAGTACACACTGTATACTGTAAATATAGTGAGTACTGTATAAATCCATTTAAACAAAATTCTAAAAAAAGGCAAAAGTAATCTTTCGTAAGGAAAAACAGATCAGTTTTCCTGAGGGGCTGGAGTGGGCAGAATTTACTGCAAAAGATCAAGAGGTAGCTTAACGGGATGACTGAAATGTTCTGTATCTTGTCTGTAGTGATTACACAAATGTATACACCTGTTAAAAACTCAAGGAACACTTGAAATGGGTGTACCTGTGTACCTCTATAAGGATGGTTTGTTTTTCTAAAAGAGAGGGGAAAGAGAGAAAGGGTACAAGAAGTAACAGCAGAACCAACAAGCAAAATGTGGAGAGTACCATGAGAAAATGGAGACATGGGTAGAATGGGAAGATTGGGAAAAAAAAAGACAGACAGTGGAAAGAAGAACCAAAGTAAATTAATAGGGCCCTATGCAAAATATCACTATTCGTATAGCATTTCATAGTTTTCAAAATCCTCTAACATTATTTCAGTTACTCTTCCTCACAACTCTTAGGTAAGCAAGACTGATGACAATGTCTCTGCTGAAGAAAAGGAATGCTTACACGATTTTCCACATGGTCTCAAGGCTTAACTAGAATTAAAACGCAAATTTTCTACTGCCTAACAGAATTTTCAGGAAGTTCAAAAACAAACACCAACCACGACAATAAATAGAACTAACTCCCAATGGTCTATGAGTACTGCTTTTTCTGTTGCTCATCTCTTCTCAGGTTTAGTTACGCTCTGAAACATACCAGCAGAAATAGGGTGCAATGACTTCTATGCTTCCATAAAACTACTTCCAAAGAAATCAAGAGCCCCACGGCATCTTCCGTTTTTAAAGCAGTTCTCCTTAGGTGGTAGCTTGCTTACCCTTCCCCTTCCTTTTCACTTTTGAGCACCATCAACAGTCAAAACAGAGGTGGTTCAACCAGCAGTGTGCTTCAGCTAAATCTTAAAGACATGCACCAAAGCCAGGAAATGATTTGCTAATTTTGAGTGCTAAAATATTCCTAAAAAGGGTCATCATCATAATCTTTACTGATTTTTATGTGTGGCTTATAGAAGTTCTCTCCTTACTTTATGGGAACTGTTAAGCTAAAGAAATCTACACAAAGTACTCTTTATATACCATCTGAACAGTGGTGTAATCTTTTTAGGGCCTGAAGTGTAAATGCCAATTATCAAATGTTTGTATTGTAAGAAAGTAAGTATAAACTCAAAACTCTGGGGTAAAATAGTCAAGTTTCAAATACCAGCCTCCTCCACTAGCTATGTAACCTTAAGAAAATCAGTGAATCCCTCTGTACCTCAGTTTCCTCGTTTATGAAATAGGGATACTGATACTATCTCACAGGACTTTTCTGAGGAATAAACGTGGAAAACATCTGTAAAATGCTGGTACACACAAATTGCTCAAAAAATGACTTCAATTATTACTAACACTGAATTTATTATTCTTTCTTCTCTTTACCAACACTTTCTTTTGACATGTCCTACAAAGACTGCTTTACATAGATTTTTTTAACTAAAACTAAATTTATAAAGATAAGAGTAATCAACTTGGCTATTTATTAGTAACTTTTCTGTTCTTGTCTCACTTTCAAAACCAAGTACCAAATTTACTAAAGGACTAATAATAACATTTCTGAATGGGAAAGAAATGATAAGGATTCATGGCTGGCCAGCAGTAATAATCAGTACCTACTTATCAAGTAAATATTAAAAATAAAAGCAAGAGAAAAAATCTATTTTAAGTTATTAAGAATAAATAAAAGTAACTGAAAAATCTCATGTATCACATATTTAGTTCAAACCATCAAAAATATAGACCCTTCATCACAACAGCAGGTTTTATTTACATTTGGAAGCTGAAATCATTACCTGTAGTTAATCCATAGACTATTTCTACCTTTTCATTCAAATACATGTTTATAATTAGTGTATTATACCTCATTAGTTTTTTAACCTTAATTTTTATTAAGGCAACAGTAAATAAAAGACGTGACTCTCTTTCACGTAATTTGAAATAAAATCTTAGCAACAAGGAAAGAGCGTAAGATAATAAGCAACATATCTATTGAAGAAAGTCTTTTACCTCTTATAACGTTAGCAGAATTATCCTGTCACTACATAATCAGGCCCAACTGATATCTCAGATTAATTTGATCTTTATTTTTTTTCTAATTACCTGTTATTCTTAATAGAAAATAATCTGATGGGTCAACTTTTTCTAATAAAAAGTGGCTATTTTTATATATAACATTGATCACAATAAGAAATGTTTATCTGTACTACCATTTTCAAGTTTTAGGGGACTCCTGGAAGAAATACAGTAGAGTCAAGAATGAATCAAGAGCAGACCAAGGACCATCTGATTAAATACGAATTTCTATCCTCTTATTGTAACAAGCAATAGAATTCCAGTATTGAATAAAAATAAAAATTAAAAAAGCAGAGTTTAGGAAGAGACACAAAAACAAATGATAGTGGGCTTCCCTGGGGGCACAGTGGTTAAGAGTCCGCCTGCCGATGCAGGGGACACGGGTTCGTGCCCCGGTCCGGGAAGATCCCACATGCCGCGGAGTGGCTAGGCCCGTGAGCCATGGCCACTGAGCCTGCACGTCCGGAGACTGTGCTCCGCAACGGGAGAGGCCACAACAGTGAGAGGCCCGCGTACCGCAAAAAAAAAAAAAAAAAAAAAAAAAAAAATGATAGGAAATCAGAGAGAGATGGATCCTAGAAGCAAAAAGTTGGCATGAACTAGGTATGATTCTGTCATATGTTTGAAACTCATTTCCATAATTATTAGGTATGGACCGATAGAGAAAATAGATACTAAACAAGAAAAGAATCCAATAGATTACTTTTAATGTTAAATACTTTCACAAAGTCCTTTCCAGTAAGATATCTTCATACATTTCATCATGTAAGAGTTAATGGCCTGGGGCTTCCCTGGTGGCGCAGTGGTTGAGAATCTGCCTGCCAATGCAGGGTACACGGGTTCGAGCCCTGGTCTGGGAAGATCCCACATGCCGCGGAGCAACTGGGCCCGTGAACCACAACTACTGAGCCTGCACGTCTGGAGCCTGTGCTCTGCAACAAGAGAGGCCGCGACAGTGAGAGGCCCGCGCACCACGATGAAGAGTGGACCCCACTCGCCGCAACTAGAGAAAGCCCGAGTGCAGCAACGAAGACCCAACGCAGCCGAAAGTAAATAAATAAATAAAATAAATTTATGGAAAAAAAGAAGAGTTAATGGCTTAACTACCTTATGAACACAGGCCCTAGGAAAGAAATAAATCAGGCTTAATGGCAATTCAGAAATATTCCATAAAATCAGTAAAAAAAACTGTTACTATTTTTAGGATTTTCTTTTTTTTTTTTTTTTTTTTTTTGCGTTACGTGGGCCTCTCACTGTTGTGGCCTCTCCTGTTGTGGAGCACAGGCTCCAGACGTGCAGGCTCAGCGGCCATGGCTCACGGGCCCAGCCGCTCCGCGGCATGTGGGATCTTCCCGGACCGGGGCACGAACCTGCGTCCCCTGCATCGGCAGGCGGACTCTCAACCACTGCGCCACCAGGGAAGCCCTAGGATTTTCATTTTTGAACTATAAAGTAAAATTATGCATGGTACAATATCAAACAAATTGACAGTAGTTAAAAAAAAAGTTTATTTTCCCCTAACTCAATGTAATATTTCATTTTCTTTTAATTTGATCCATATGTAATTTCTTAACTCATTTTTAAAAGCATTTAAAAATTTTAATCCATTGTTTTTATTACTTCTTCCAATTTGCTTATATTATTTTTCCTGTTTTATCTGATTTTTCTACCGTCTTATCTTACATCTCTATAGGTATTTCTAGAATGACCTCTTATTATTTGCTTATTTAGTTTAATTTTTAATCTGTTTTTATATAGCAAACCATATATGCCAAAAATCAACATTTTTTAATACAGAAAGTGTAAGAAATGGCACCCTTTTTTTTTTTCCTGTAGTTGAACATTTTTTCCAGGCACTCCAAAGAAGAACCCTAGCCTTAAAGTCTGAACACTGTAAGTGTAAACCATTTTATTTTTAAAAAAATATATACAAACTACCTTCTTTAAAGAAGGTACGGAAAATGCAAAAATAGAATCAAAAAGTAAAAATCTGTAGCATATACTTTTGTCCAGGACTTTTTTATATGTAAGCTATTTTTAATATAATTGCAACAATATCTTTTATTTACTTATTTTATTAGGAGTTTCACATGTAATTATGGGGTCACCAGAAACATTATTTTAATGGCTACATATCATTACATTAAATAGCTAGACCGTTTTCCCATTGCCAGGCAATCACCAAATTAAATAAAACGGTATTAGCAGAACTATGCAGGGTGACCGATGTTAACTAGACTTATTATGGTGATCACTTCCCAATATATATAAGTATCAAATCACTGTTTTGAATTTGAAACTAACATAATGTAATATGTCAAATATATCTCAAGTTAAAAAAAAAAAAGAAAAAAGAAACGAATTTCCTATTCTTGAAAAGGGGGAGAGGGAGTAGAAGGACCAGCATTGATATGAAAGATAAACACGAACTGAATAGTAAAGAGATTTAAAATCTATTTTTGAAGCTAAATACCCAACTGTAGGTTTTCCAACCTTGTCTTCCTTAAAAGAAAACAAAAAACACTTTAATTTGTAAAACCTATGTTCTCTAAAAAGTTTAACAAATTTTATGATAATAATTAAATTCCCTTCACACTGGGCTGAGGTTTTAGTTATTAGATAGAAATCTAGACTACTGGACTTCCCTGATGGTGCAGTAGTTAAGAATCTGCCTGCCAACGCAGCGGACACGGGTTCGATCCCTGGTCGGGGAAGATCCTACATGCCACAGAACAACTAAGCCCGTGTACCACAACTGCTGAGCCTGCGTGACTAGAGCTCCTGCTCCACAACAAGATAAGCCACCGTAATGAGAAGCCCGCGCACCACAATGAAGTGTAACCCCCACTTGCCACAACTAGAGAGAGCCTGCGCGCAGCAACGAAGACCCAACACGGGAGTGGGGGGGGATTAAACCGTTAAAAAATACTTTGTTAAAAAAAAAGAAAAAAGAAACCTAGACTACTGACGTAAAGCATATAGACATAAATATTACTAGACAATACTTCATATTATATATCATAGAGAGTCAGTACAGTATAGTACTTAAGAGCACAGATTCTGAAGTGAGACTACCTGAGCTGGAATCTTGGCTCTACAACTTACCAGCTGTGTGACTCTAGGTAAGTTACTGAAACTCCCTATGCCTCCTTAGCTTCCTCATCTGTGAAATGGGGTAATAGTAATGATCTCAAACAGCTGTTATGAGAATTCAGTGAGTTCATATTTGTAAAGTTCCTGGCACATAGTAGAAACTATATAGATGGCTGTTTAAATTTTAAAAATTTTAAATTTAATTTTTAAAATTTAGCTAACATTTATAGTTTACTATATACCAGGTTAAATGCTTTACATGAATTTGCCTCAAATAATCTTAACAACACCTCTGATGAAGATACTATTATTGCCCCCATTTAAAAAAGAGAAAATTGAAGCACAGAAAGATTAAATGACTAAGCTGAGGTCACACACAAACGTCAAACAAGGATATGAACCCAAGTCTGACCACATAACCTACAAACTTAGCACAGATTGCTCTTATACACTAGGAGCAGCAGCCTCCTGCTGTACTATATCCTGCTGAAATAAATTAGAATTTTTTGTATTTCCTGGAATAGAGTATTTTAAAAAGTAATATAAAAAAATCACTACAATACAGAAGTATTTATACATGAAATGATTATGATGTCTGGTATTTGCTTTAAAATAATACAGCTTGGGGGGAAGAGAGAGGATTAAAAAAACAAGAGTAGACATACTTTGATAGCTATTAAAGTTTGGTGATGGGTACCACCAAACCCATAAATAAATAAATAAACCCATAAAACCATAAATAAATAAAATGATGTGTTCATCATTTTATTCTCTCCACTTCTGTGTATTCTTTAAAATGTCTATAATAAAAGGTTGAAAATAGAAATAGGGTACATAGATTAAATCCTTTCATCACACAAGCAAACAACTTTCTTATGATACCTTGTATCAAAGATATAAGAGAACATGACATAGTTGATACTTATACATTTTACAATTTATATATAATCAATAAAGGGTGGTCTTACTTTAAATAACTGAGTATCCTCTCAACCAAAATGAAAAATTAGTGAAAGTATTTTGGCATAAAGATGTAAATATACATACTAGATTGTTGCCTGAATTTTCATCAACTTGTTAAAAATATTTGCTTAAATAATTAACACTCGGGTTTTTTTTTCTTATCTTTCTCCTGCCTGATAATCTCTATGATTATAACACTCTGGTTTGCTGCCCAGAAAATGGATGAGTTTTTGTACAGACAAATATAACTCTACAACATGGTCACAAATTGAACAATACAAATAGAAACAACAAATCTACTTCACTAAGAAACACTTCTAAAAATTCCTTGCCTCAAACTGTAGTTAATTTTCACACTAATATATACCATAGGTATATATATACCTATGGACTTTTTATAAGTATAAATATAATCAATAATTAATCTGAGAACTTTTATATGCTTTAAATTATAGTTAAAACAATTTAGCTGATACTAAAGGAAAAAAAATTTATTAAGCCAGACACTATACTAGGCATTTTCATACACATTAGCTCACTAAATTTAAGAGATTATATACATTTTTATAAAAGAACATTAAAGTTTAGAGAGGTAAAATCACTTGCCCAAGGTCACAGAGCTAAAGGTCACAAGTAGCTAAATTGGTATTCAAATTTAAGCTTAATTACAAAACCCACTTTTTCCCTTGACACCTACACTCAAGTCAAACTTAAATATTTAGGGCCTTTTTTAAGTGGATGATAAAATGCTTACGTTACTGGTTACATATATATTTTACAGTGGCCGCCTGGCTTTGGGTAAAGAGCACCAACTACAACACAAAAGCACTGTCTGTTTCTACTACCGTATGATTTTTTTCCCCCAAGTCTCTTAATTTCAGCCTCAGGTTACTCATCTTTATAATAGGAAAATTAATATCCTTGCTGTCCAGTTCCCAGGATTACATGATTCAAAATGACATACGTGAAATCACTTCAAAAACTGCAAAAACAACAAGTAGTCCTTTTTTTGGCTTAAAATGCTAAAAACCCAGAATAATGTTTTCTAAAGTAATTGTCAGCTGTTTAAATTATTCTACACATTCTAACATTTCCAGAACTTTCTGAAACCCTTTTTTCTAAGCATAGCTCAATCATCATCTCTATTACTTGGCTTTCCTTATCCTTAAAAATGATGCAAGAGTAATGACATCAATGCTTTTGTAATAAATAATTAATATGCCATTCTGAAATGCTCAGCATATGAAAGTTCTAAATTCTGACTTTCAAAACTAAATATGTGTTTGGTGTCACTCTTTTAGTTATGTTCATGATCTTAATGTTTGAGCCTTTTCATATTCAGTTTGTTTTGTAAAAAACTAGAATCAAGATATGGAATTCTAAAGTAGAATACCCAACACATAATTTTTAATAGTTTTGTGGGGGGTTTTCCCAAGGCTTCTCGAAACAGATACAATAGCTAACAAGGACATCAAACACAGTAACAAAATCCACTAAAACATTCAGCTGCTCTAAAAGAAGGATCAGGCTCTTTAGGAGAAAACTAGATTGTATGAGTTTGCAAAGTTTAACACTTTCTCATTTAAACTCCATTTCAGAGAAAGCCTTTGCATACTCACACAATATGCTTTAAAATGGCACTTTGCTGACCTTCCAATAGTCCAGCTCTATGAAAATTCTGTGATGGGTGTAACTTCAGAGAATCTGAAAAACACAAAAAGCATTAAGTACTTTTTATGCTGAATGACTTAAAAAAAAAAAAAGCCAAGGATAGCATACATCTCTTATATAATTGTCACGTATTTTTAAGAGCTGAAGTCCCTATTTGTGAATATATTCTCGGCAAAAGAAGGCTGAATTGCCTCTACACTGGTCTCTATACTAAACTTAGATTTTCATAAAGCATTTGTTTCATGGAAAATTATCTGATGATTACTGCACAAACGGTGTTAATGTCTTGACTATTCTTAGCACCCAAATGTACCACATTAGCCCTTCTCTAAGAATCACCTCTAGATATCGTCTCTTCCTTTCTGACACTCAAAACTACAATATTTCCAAACTACTTCAGGATGGTGACTGCCAACTAAAGTCATCAGAGCAACAGACAATGGCTACAGTTACTAAGTAGGACTCTGTGTACAAACTCAATCGTCAGTCTATAAAGTCCAGCACCTTCCAGAGAAAACCACCTCACTCTGATTCACTTCAACGATTTTAAATACACGAATGCGAAGCTGAAGACCCCCTTTTTGCAAGGGATGGAATCAGCGGATGGATACATCAAATCAAAAACTGAAGAAACCCTGAATTTCTCAGGAAGGAGGTTCACAATGGCACACAATGTTTTTTTTAACATGGTAAAATGAATAGCTAATAGCCCAGTTATGTCTTTTGCCCCCTCCCAGTGATTTAAAAAGTGACTAAGAGTGCAGTGGGAGCATTTTGGTTTGATGGCCCTTGCACAAGGAACCTGTTCTAACACATTCTTGTGGTGTCCAGTATAGGAATTTAACCCCAGTAGAGATCAGCTCAAGTGTTAATATTTTATATCCCGGGAATCCCCTTCGGGCCTTAGCCAGAAGAGTTTTAAAACGGGAAACTGCGTCCGATGCCCCCTCCCTGCAAGGAGCCCTTGAACGGCAACGAAAGAGAAAATTCTCAAAGGACAGCGACTGTGCCTGAGCTGGTACCCCTGGGACAGGAGAGGAATAAAACTAATCCAGAGAGAGCACCCCTCTCTTTGTAAAACAGAGGCAGAAGTAAGTAATTAGAATGCCACAGAAGTGCAAAGAGAGGAAAAAAAGAAAGAACGAAAAGGAAAGAAAATTCGGGCTCTTTCCAGCCATAAGATGACGAGGAAAGAAGGACGCCTGGTCGAGGGGGGCCGTCCCAACAAGGGGAGGGAGTGGACTAGGCCGGAGGGAGACGACGGCACAAACAACCTGGAGAGGGAGAAAAATGGTGACCCTGAACCCAGAACCCGCTCCAGGCTACGCCACCCGTTCGTTTGGGGGCAACTTTGCCGGGGACGATGGTCCTGGTGAGAGGAGCCGCGGCGGCCGGATCGCGGCGGCCCCAGCGCGGGGCCCAGTCCGGGGTGATCCCCGAGCCGGGGAGGCCAGGGCCGGCCGCTCGAGGAGGGTGGCGGGGACCGACCGCCGAGGAGCGCTCAGAGCCACCGGGTCCGCAGAGACCCGGGGGCCGACGGCATTCGGGCCCCGTGCAGCCGGCGGCTCCGCGGGGGAGGGGCCGCCACTCCTCCCGGGCCCCTTCCACCAACCCCCGACCTCCTCGGCCTCTCCCCACTCCCCCAAGACAGGCCATCCCGGCAGGGGCTCGGCAGCCGCCCCCGACCGGGACCCCTCTGGCTCCGCGGGGCCGGGCCTCCCCGCCCCCACGCCCCAGCCCCCAGCCTGACTCACCTCGCGAGTACAGGGACTTGGGCGACTCCAGGTCTAGGTCCGCGCTGAGCAATGAGATGAAGTCCGAGGGCATCGCAGCTCGACCCAGCCCGGCCCGAGGGCAGCGGGAGGGGGGGAGCGGCGGTGGCGGCGGCACCTCCTCTCCGGGACCGCGGGCACCGAACCGGGGGCGGCAGGCGAGGGCGGCTGCCGCTGCCTCCTCTTCGAGGGCAGTGACTTCCACCGAGCCGAGGACCGAGGAAACGGAGGCGGGGTGGAGGGGAAACTCCACGGAGACTAATTTTCGGCGAGCCAGGAGGGGGGTTCAGGGCGGAAAGGGAGGGGGAGAGCCAACGGGTCCGTTTCGTGCTTCTCCTCAGCGAAAACTGACGGTCGCTGCCTCCACCGCCGCCGCCGCCGCCGCCGCCGCCGCCGCTGACAGGAATCTGAGCCCCGCCTCCCGCGGGGCACTGCGCAGGCGCGGGGGGGGGCGCCCCAGAGCGGGAAGAGCCCGGGCGGCGCCGGAGGGCGGAGCGGCGCACCACGGAACAGCGTCAACAAGGGCTTCGCTTCCTGCGAACAGCGGCCTGAGGCTGCTGTTCCCGAGCAGGGAAAGGGCCCCGCCGGCAGGGAGGGAGGGAGGCTGGGAGGCTGGGAGGCGTCCGCGCCTGGGGCCCCGGGGAGGGAAAAGGTATTTGCACCGACCTGGTGGCGGCGAGCCAAAGGCGGCCGGCCCAGCGCCGAGCTGAGCGTAGGAGGAGATAGACCTGGGGAGGGGGGGAGCCGACGCGTCTGCGAGAAGAGGGGAAAGACCCCAGAGCCGGAACGTCCTGGGTGGGCAGGCTTGGGGTCTCGCAGGGGAATGGAGTGTCGTCGCTTGCACAGTCACCACCCCTTTGGGGTTTGCATAGCAATGTCTGAATTGAGTTGGTCAAAAGGCTGTCAAACTCATTTCTTAATTAGGAAATGACGGACCATATCTTGAAGACCTCGCGTTATTGGTTGTTTTTTAATTAAAGTACCCTTTCCCCTTACCTTTGCCCTTCCCCTTTTTTCTCTCCCCCCTCCCCCAACCTTTAGGGGCTGAAAAAAAATTTTTTTTAAGTCTTTCTGATTGTGCTGGGATGGCCGGGTTTATTCGGTGTGGGAGATAAAAGTCGATTTAAAAATTGAATCATATTAATCCACGTGACTGTTGTAGAGGAAAAAAGCAAACTTAAAAACCATTCTTCCAAACGGTTTTCATTTTTTTACCTTTGGACTAGGCAAGGATGGGGGAAGAACACATTTGAGTTTTTGCTATTCTGTTCATGGCGGCCAAAAGTTTCCGTTGCAAAAACTGAAAATCCTCACCTACACCGCAGACCGTTTCCTGACTCTAATAGACTTCTGAGAAATTTTTAATCAAGTTATTAAAATATCAATTGGAGTGCAGGGTATGCTACTTGGGAATTTTAATCTTGTGTATAATATTGATGCCAGCGGTCACTGGGGCAACATTTTTAAGCTATTTGAGTTAGTTTATAAGTTTTATAAGTTTCTCTTATTTTATCTACAAAGATAGTTACAAAGCTTCAAAATTAGTGTTATGCATACATATGAACACACACACACAATTTATAGAGGCTTTCCCCTAGGAATTTGAGCAGTTCATCTGGACTTGGAGTGGCAGGGATGGGGGAGAAGCTCTCAGCAAAGGAGGCCCCTGTGCAGATGTCTCTGGGGTGGGTCCCTCTGCAAAGCTTTACCCGCAGACCTAGAATTTAAACTGGTGTCATCGGAGTCTACCTATCTTTCCATCTGAACATCTGAGTCAGGTTGCCCAGTTCCCTTTACTGCATTCTGTGTAGTAATCAACCCTGTGAACATTTTCTTCCTGTCAGAGGTAAGAAAGCTTTTCAGAACCACCCCAAGATGGCAAAGCAGAACAAGAAACTGTCCTCAAATCTACATCACCACTGTACGCTGTTGTAACAAGTCCCAACAGAAGTCCCTTCAAAACTGGTCCGAGTCCCACTCATTTAAGAGAGGAAGATTCAGGGCTTCCCCGGTGGCGCAGTGGTTGAGAGTCCGTCTGCCGATGCAGGGGACACGGGTTCGTGCCCCGGTCCGGGAAGATCCCGCATGCTGCGGAGCGGCTGGGCCTGTGAGCCATGGCCACTGAGCCTGTGCGTCCGGAGCCTGTGCTCCGCAACGGGAGAGGCCACAACAGTGAGAGGCCCACATACCGAAAAAAAAAAAAAAAAGAGAGAGGAAGATTCAAACCCCACATTGCCCAACGGGCTAAGGCCTAGGCCAAAGCTTTTGAATCTGAGTAGGTGTAAACACCTGTTGGAGACCTCCCCCCTCCATTAGTCAATATATAATGTGAGGAGAGGAAATTGCAATGCACCAGGCAAAACCCCAATACAAAAAAAAAAATGGGGTGAGTCACTCTGAGTATCCCTCTTCCCCAGACCTATGTAATCATTCAACAAACTTAGGGTATAGGAAATCCCCATTGCTGTTCTGACTCTAATTAACAAGTCAAGAATTGGCAAGGCCTCTTCCTTCCCCTTTCCCTCAACACTTCTCTGCCCTTTTGTGATTTTTTTTTTCCCCAGGACTGATGCTTTGTTGTTTATGTTAATCAGATTTCCCCTGATTAAGTAAGAGCAAAGTGAATAGGGGTCTCCCAAAGAGTGACTTGACCTAGACTGTGAATTCCAGGGATTCTTTAAGCTCAGGCCCCACTCCATCAAACCCTGCATCAAGCAGAGACTATATCTAAATGAATATTTGAAAATTCAATGGTTAACTCCACCTCCCATCCTTTTACAGAGATACGTTTTTTGGAAAAAGTGCTTAAATGGATAGTTTTCATGGTCTTGCTTCGCAATAGCATAGAGACCCAGATTTTCCGTTTGTACTTAAATTTTCAGTGACTGAAAACACACATAAATTCATTAGTAAACAGTGTTTGCTCTGCTCTGATCACAAAATACAATATGATCTTCCTGATATTCAGGGTTACCAAAAATAACTATCTGATCATTGTGTCTTTAGTAAATTACATGCTACCTCAAGTTCCAATGATATTTCCTTCTCTGGTCATAAATATCTCATTTGCTTCCCCTTCTATATGATATTAGAAATAATCTTATTTTATATTTTAAAAACCACCCTATCACCAAATCGTATACCTTCATAAAACTTTATGCACAACGAAAAGTAAAACTTTAAGCATATAAACTTTGGAAATCTCCTCTCACTGAAAATTACAATAGTCATGGAACAAAACATAAAGCAGATTTAGTAGTTTGTAGAATTTCTTTACGTTACTTCCCAATTGTTGTATCACATTCCGTAGTTATTTTATTAAAAAGTCACAAGAAGCCCAGATTCAACTACAAGGTTGTGTAAATTGTGCAATAGAGTGGCAGTTCTTATATTGATGGTGTGTTCTTTAATCCTTCCTGGACCTGTTTAGGCCCTTAGTGAATTGTGTAGCTGGATCTGCTCTCAATGAAAGAGGTTCAAATATCAACCACTGAAAAGGAATTAAACAAACTCATACAGAACAGAGGAATGTGTTGTCACAAGATCTACAGAATCTTCATCATTGTAATACAATTAAGGCTGTTGAAATAATTTTAGTCACATGTACATTGTAGAGAACCTGCTAAACAAACACGAAACCTGAAAGGAAAATTTCTAGAGAGATTCGAGTCATAGACCAAAAAAACGTTTAGACCACAAATTATCTTTGCCCCACCTTGGGAACACTCCTTAATAATGGAGAATTGGAACTGCCCTGGTGGCGCAATGGTTAAGAATCTGCCTGTCAATGCAGGGGACAAGGGTTCGATCCCTGGTCTGGGAAGATCCCACATGCTGTGGAGCAACTAAGCCCATGTGCCACAACTACTGAGCCTGCGCTCTAGAGCCCACAAGCCACAACTACTGAAGCCTACGTGCCTAGAGCCTGTGCTCTGCAACAAGAGAAGCCCCCGCAATGAGAAGCCTGTGCACTGCAACAAAGAGCAGCCCCTGCTCACTGCAACTAGAGAAAGGCTGCGCGCAGCAATGAAAACCCAACGCAGCCAAAAATAAATAAATAAATAATTTAAAAAAGATAATGGAGAATTGATAGTGGTGGGAAATAGCAGTGACTAAATTTGTGCTAAAATTGCAACCAAATTCTTATTTGATTGTGTTTATGTGTCAATTTTCACCCTTAGAATGTGTTCTAGCAAATATTTCTGAAGACGAAATTTGTTTCCATAGTTTTGCCATTGAGTTAAGAATATTCTCACTTCTTACATCTTTCAAAGTGCCCAAATCTGATAATCAAGCATCTAATTCACTTTGATGAAGTACTTTGGCACTTTATGAGTTGGTTGGTCTGAGTCGGAGTTTTCATTTGAAGTCTCATGGAAACAAAAGTCTCTCAAGATCTAGAATGATTGCAAGTCCTGAGATACAGTGCAATCAGTTTGAATCCAGCGGACTTAGCAGTGAGAAAGGAGGTAAATGCCAGAGGGATTCAAAGGGTGGATTAGGGAGGAGAAATTCTAATGGGAAAATAGAAACCCCTGAGTGAATTAAACCAAGAAAGGAAGACATCTCTAGGTCATCCCATCCCAACAGTAGGCGGGTTAGACTTATGCAAACTGCACAAGTTCTTATTCACACTGGTCTTGATACCACCACCTATGTTTGCTATGGTGCTCTTTCCACATCTAATTATAATATATATTGAGTCTAGTAACCCTACCTCAGCTGTAATATTAGTTTGACCAAGAGTACAAATTAGAAGTGGTTTTACAATTTGCCATTGCCCTCTCTCAATTCATGGAGTTTTAACCTGAGGTCCATGTTCTTCAAGACATCTGTGATCTCCCTAAACTTGTATACAAATTTTTGCAACTGTGTACCTACATACATCTCTTTCTTTGGGATGAAAGTCTTTAACATTCATAAGCTTTCTTAAAAAGAAATCCATAACCTGGAAAAGATGAAAAAACATTCCTCCATATGAATTAAATCCATTCTTCCCTCTTTCCACACATGGGCTCCTGGAACTATGCTAGATACAGGAAACACGAAGATTTTTACAGAGACGAATATGAGAAGTTTACTCTCAGCCTGATGAGGGAGATGACCTGTAAGTAAACAAACTCACATTGTGACAGGTGCTAAGCTAGAGTTCTGTACAGGTATCTAGAAATAAATTATCCTTTTGCTTTCTTAGCTGATAGAGGGGAAAAGGAAGGAATGTCACCTAACACATCACTCTTTCTCCTCTGCCTGCTATACTCCACAGCTGATATCTCTTTACTCCAACCCCAATTTCCTAAAGTGGTTAAAAGAGGCTAGATAATTTCAGAGCAAAGTTGTAACATACAAATGTTTACATTGTGATGCATCACAGCTATTATGTGTTGATACAAATATTCCAAGAAATACCTGGAATTCATTGGACTTTGTCAGTAGATGGTCAAAGAAGCAGAGTGTCTTTTTTTTTCAGCTTTGCTGAGGATTATGGCTAAATACTTAGGTTAAGGATGCAATGATAAAATAGTTGAATTGGTCATCCACAACTAAGCTCCAGAATTAAAGGGCTAAGTTGAAGTTATTGGATAAACTAGACTGACTTTAGAAATAATATATTCCACCTAAGAAACATTTGTTTCAGCCGAATAGAGAAATGTGGACCGCTCCAGACATGGGAAGCGACACGCAAGGGATCTACCCACAGGTGTTAGAATCTAATTATAAAATATGAGGCTTAGAGAGAACATTCATTTATTTAGTCATTCAGTTTCTCTACCTGTAAAAATCCTACTTATCCTTCCAAGTCCAGCTCGGATATTAGTTCACCTGTGAATTCATCCTGAACCCTTCCAAGCAATATTAATTTTTCTCCCCTCTGGGCTCCCATAGCATTTTGTTCAAACTGTTAGTATAGCAATTATCACAGTAAATTACATTCATGGATCCCTCTCTAATATATTGTGAACACTGGTTGTACAGTCTCTAAGAATTATCAAAATAAATAAAACACATCCTTGCCCTAAATAACTTATAACTGATTGTGAGCACATAATGTAGCACCAAGACAGAATGAAACAAACTCTCTAATAAGCCATTTGTAGATATTTTAATAGGAGTTTGACACTGGGTACAGAGATGGATAGAATGAAAGGAGAAACTAAAAAAGTAAGAAAAGAGCAGAGGTGAAAGGCCTTAAACATTATGCCAAGGATTTTGTTCTTTATCCTATAGGCACTGGGGGGCCATTGAAAGTTTTTGAGGAGGGAAATGACCTGCCCGGAGCTCTATTTTAAGTAAATAACAGAGGCAGCAGTGTGGAGAGCAAATTGGCATCTGAGAGCCTGGAAAGAGAACCCAGGCAAGAGTGAATGAGGCCCTAAAGAGAAGAGTCTGAAAAAAATGGAAAGAAGGCGTTGTGTAGTATATATCGTGAAAGTAGAATTAGAGGAACTCAAAACTGCTTAAATGTTGAGTGAGGGAGAGAGAAATTCTGAGAATATTCAAGAAAAGGAGATAATGGGACAAAGGTTTGAAATATCCACCAATAGTTTCTTCATCATTGGAGCCCAATAAATTAACCTATCGAAAAAATATTTAACAGACATGCAAACACCACTAAACATGAATCACCCCAAGAGACTTTATACTTAGTTATCTAGAGCAGCAAAAACTCTAACCAGAAAAGAAATTATCCTGGATTTACTTCCTACCAGTAGGAAATCCAAGTAAACACAACTTGCTGAAACTCAGTAAAAGAGTAAACTGATAAGAAACAAATCTACATGAGCTTGCATTCCCAATTTTCACTCTAAACATACTTCAGCATTAACATTTAAGCCTTTAAATGCTTGCTTTCAGAGTAACTGCATATGGAAGAATTTCAAGAATCCTAAAGGCCAACAATTCTTCCGAAAAAAAGAAAAAAAAAGGCTTGTGGAAATAAAAAGCGCCATGATGTCTTTAAAGAGGATCAGTTTGCAAACCATCCATTCACGGAAGACTTGGGTAATAATGGACCTAAGGTTTACTCTGTAAGGCCTAGACCAAAAGCATTTAAAAGCCAGGTAAAAAACAGGCTAAGGGAACTCTGAACTTAGCCCTGATTGTCTGAACTGGAGCCATAGGGAACAAATAGATCATCTGCCCTTTATAGTTATTAAATAAGTATCCTTTTTGGGTGCAAGAGATATGAAAAGGGGGGAAATTCAGGAAGAGAAAAACAGAGAGAAAAACCCATGGAGGGTTGATCTAGTAGATTTCCCTCCAGAGGGAAAGAGGAAGATGTAACCTGTATCACTGCTCTTGAGCAGGTTCACCCTCAGCCCCAAATCTGACTTCGTCTGCAGAGTTGGGGGCCACCTTTAGAGTTCTCATTGCTTCTAGATAGACTTGGTATTTTCTCTGCAGTGTTCACATACCTCAGTGGTCAAAACCTACCCAAGGAGCATGTAATCACATGATCCAAGGAAATATCTGACAGATATGTATTTCTCATGGATGCACACACCTGTTTATGATAAGTCTATCAGAGGCTATTTGATGAAGTGGCAAGTGAACTGACTCGGAACCAGGAGTCCTCTAAGTTCTAGTTCTAAGCACATACTAAGCAGAGGATGTGCACTTTTGGAATGCCCAGCAGGCAGTCACACTTCTCCTGAGTAGTGTGACTTTCCTCCAGGGAGGAGTTTTGGCTTTCCCTCTGGACTTAATCCTGGGTGGGGTAAGGCTGGAGCAGCTGGCAACACCTCACCACAAAGAGGAAAGAGCCTGTCTGAAGTGGAGGGAGCAGAGGAAGCATTGCCAAGAGGTGGAGAGAGAGGAAAAACAGAACCTGAAAAAGTCATTTGAGTCTCTGGAGGAAGTCACGCCTGACTTCAATGATCTGAATTGATAAATTCCTTTTTTTTTTTTTTTTCTCTTAAGAGGTTTGGGATTGGGTTTTCTGTCACTTCAAAGTGAGAACGTCTTAACTTGATACAATCTGCCCAAGTTTATGGAACTTTTCTTGGGCCTTTGTCTCCTCTCTGTGAAATAAGTGGGTTAGATTATTTATCAGGCAGGCATTGTGTTTGGATGCTAGTAACACACACCAGTGGCTCACAGGTTTTATTTTTCTCGTGCAAGGAGTCTGGATTAGGCAATCCAGGGCTAGTCTTGAAATCCCACGATGCCATCAGGCACCCAGGCTTTCTCCTCTGCTAAGGTTTGAGATTTGGGCCCTTGTTCTCATGTTTGTAAGATGGCTGTCACCTCCAGGCATCCTGTCTGCATTCTAGGAGAGAGGAAAATGGAAGGGTAAAGGGCAAAAGGAACAAATCTGGTCCCTGGAACACCCACACGGTGGGTTCTACTTACATGTCACTGGGCAGGATTGTGTCATATGGTCATCCCAGCTAAAAGAAGGCTGGGAAATGTGTAGGTACATTAGATGGCTACACTGATGCTCTCTGAACACAATTGGGGGTCAGGTGGCAAGGAAGAGGGGGAGAACAGATGTTGGGTAGACATTTACAGACAATTACAGCGCCTGCTGCAGACTGCATAATAGCAAAGGTAACCTCCCTCTCTGAAATTCTGTAATTCTAATCTTCTTTCTACTTTGTATTACCTAATCCTTTTTTCTTTTTTCACCGTGCCATGCGGCTTGTGGGATCTTAGTTCCCTGACAAGAGATTGAACCCGCACCTTGGGCAGTGAAAGCGCAGAGTCCTAACCACTGGACCGCCAGGGAATTCCCTCTAATCCTTTCTTAATGCAAAAGAGCTAAATATTTTGCATAAAGGGAGCACATTTTAAAAATCTCAAATTTTGGAGAAGTAGCGGTACATCTCATAAATGAAAAGACCGTAGATACACGTGAGATATCAGATTGTTAGTCAAAAAACCCTTCACATTTATTTTCTCTTCTGTGAAACTTCAACTTTTAAATTTCAATCTTCAGGAAGCCTATTCCCACCCATCTCAACTATTCTGATGTCTTCTTTCATTGAACTAAGTTCTCTGATTTTTCCTTCATAGTTTCCAGTACTTCTCAAATGATTTAGAGCCTCATCTTTTGTCTCTCCAACTAAATTGTAAACTCGTAAAGAACAGAGCCCAACACTTAGCACAATGCGGTGTTTGTGGAGAGCAATCAATAATGGCTGAATGAATGAATAATTGAAATCTGAATTTCTATGTCTTTTCTCTCCTCAGAACTCCTGTCCTCAATGCATGCTTGTTAACTGACTGCATCTCAGGGTCATTACCAAGGAAATTTGTATCCTAGGAAGCCAGCTTTAGAAAGCCTTTGATTTTCTACCTGTAAATCCTCTCCAGCATTGTACATTCAGGTCAGCCTCAGGAATCAGCACCCTAATCACCTCCCTTCACCTAAGTGTTTCACCTAGACCCTTACTGTTTTTTGTTTTTTGTGTTTTTTTTGCCACGTGGCTTGCAGGATCTTAGTTCCCTGACTAGGGATCAAATCGAACCCGGGCCCACGCAGTGAAAGCACCAAGTCCTAACCACTGGACCACCAGGGAATTCTCTAGACCCTTACCATTTTAACAGATTAAAGGTCTTACCTTCAGGAAATTCTTCTTATATCTAAATTAAATTCTGTACACAGCCATGTCCTCCCCCTTCACTCTCTAAGTTCACAGAACGTAGTAGGTAACATGTTCGCCAATGCTTTATACAGGGCTGAGTGGATTGTTTCTTTTTTTTAATTAAAAAAAAAGTTATGTGGGGGTTTTATACTGCTAAAACAATATGTGTTCATCGTAAAAACCAAAAATAATAGCAGAAAATATAAATAAGAAAGTAATAAATAACAATTAGTCAAAAACTCCTAAACCACCACATAGAGACGATCACTTACCATATATCTTCCTGGAAATTTTCTATGTATATTTGCATTCTATATACAAAAATTGACTACACTATGTATACTATTATCCTGCCTTCCTGATGTAACTGTGGACATCAGTACACATCAATAAATATTTTTAATAATGTGTGATGGCAAAGGAGTATTTTAATAATGTGTGATGGCAAAGGAGTACTTGACTGTAGAATCAATCTTAATTTATTAGCCAATCACTTTTTTTTATGATTCTTATTTTATTTATTTATTTATTTATTTATTTTTGGCTGCATTGGTCTTCATTGCTGCACATGGGCTTTCTCTAGTTGTGGCGAGCGGGGGCTACTCTCCATTGTGGTGCACGGGCTTCTCATTGCGGTGGCTTCTCCTGTTGTGGAGCACGGGCTCTAGGCGTGCGGGCTTCAGTAGTTGTAGCACATGGGCTCAGTAGTTGTGGCTCGCAGGCTCTAGAGTGCAGGCTCAGTAGTTGTGGCTCACAGGCTTAGTTGATCCGCTGCACATAGGATCTACCCCGACCAGGGCTGGAACCTGTGTCCCCTGCATTGGCAGGCAGGCCAATCACTTACTTTTGTCATTTAGTTTATTTCCTTTCTTGAAAACGTTTGTAAATACCACTGAGATGATCATCCTTGTAGCAAATCTGTATTTATAGCCTTTTCTTAATTATTTCCCTTGGATATACCCCTTGATAAGTTTTACTTTGATGAGCAGTAAGGAAAAACAATGTATGAAATAGGAGAGAATGAAGCAAGTCCATAGTAGCTTTTCACCATTATTTTGGGACCTAAAATGTGTTTGGCTTGCAGGTTCGAGGGCTTACTCAGCATAACATAATGCAACGATTTAAAAATATATTCCTGTGGCTCAACACCTGGAAATCCGAGCTCTCTGCAAAACACTGCAGAAATGCTGATAGGGAAACTTAAAATCACAAAACACATAACTTCATGCTACATCAGAAACCATCCTATTCCAGCATCTAGTGCAGACAAGCATGGGGTATCCAGTTAAGAAAAACACATCAGGGAGTTCCCTGGTGGCGCAGTGGTTCAGAGTCCGCCTGCCAATGCAGGGGACACGGGTTCGAGCACGGGTCCGGGAAGATCCTACATGCCGCAGAGCAACTAAGCCTGTGTGCCACAACTACTGAGCCTGCGCTCTAGAGCCCACAAGCCACAACTACTGAAGCCCACCTGCCACAACTACTGAAGCCTGTGCGCCTAGAGCCCGTGCTCTGCAATAAGAGAAGCCACCACGATGAGAAGCCCGCGGACTGCAGCAAAGAGTAGCCCCCGCTCACCACAACTAGAGAAAGCCCGCGGGCAGCAAAGAAGACCCAATGCAGCCAAAAATAAATAAACAAATAAATAAATAAATAAATTTATTTTTTAAAAAAAGAAAAACACATCAGAGAAAAAAAATTTTTTTTTTTTTGGCGGTACGTGGGCCTCTCACTGTTGTGGCCTCTCCCGTTGCGGAGTACAGACTCCAGATGTGCAGGCTCAGCGGCCATGGCTCACGGGCCCAGCCGCTCCGCGGCATGTGGGATCTTCCCGGACCGGGGCACAAACCCATGTCCCCTGCATCAGCAGGCGGACTCTCAACCACTGCGCCACCAGGGAAGCCCAGAGAAAAATTTTTAACTGAGAAAGTTTGGCCCATTAATTAATTATTGTTCTACTCTAAACTGAAAAAAGGCTGGCATTATCTGATTTGGTGGAGCTCAAAAACGATTAGTGCAGATGGAAAAGCAGAATATTTTGTTTTGAGTCTCTAATCTGCCACTTATTAAATGCATAAATCTCTTAAACACTCTGAAGCCTCAATCTCCTCTTCTGCAAAATGGGTTTATAATAGTACCTTTGTCATTCACAGTGTTATTACAGGGAAAAAATGAGCTAAATTGTGAAAAAGCACTTTGTGAAGTGTAATATTGTAACACAAATGTCATCAGTAATGGTTATTGTAATTGATGAAGTGTTGAAAAATTCAGGCTTTCCTAAACTGAGTTTGTCACAAAGACTGGACAGCATAAATATAATTCTAAATATAAGAATTTAAAGATTTGAGAGCACTCTATCAAACCTGCCATAAAATAAATATCTTATAGAAAAAAATACTTAAATCAACCTTCAAAAGATGAGGTTAAAAAATTCCTTTCAGTTCTATAAGTTCTTTTATTCTGTGACTCAGGTGGGAAGGGACACTTATTCTATGAACTTTTATTGTTGTTCAGTAGTTTATTCTTACATGGAAACTTAAAGGACCTAAACTTTATAAAAGTAAGTAGCTTTTCAAAATGCAAAAAATGTCTCTATACTAAAATCATAAGCGCAAAAACCAACAGTATACGAACAAGCACTGAAAGATAGTAGGCAACAATAAGAATACTTACACCGAGATGGCAGCTTTACAGATTTTTCTTTTTAAAATTCCTGTTATTCATAATACATCATTTGAAATAAAATTTTAAATGTATAAAGAATTGTCTTTCCTCTTTGTCTTATCTTTTTCCTTTCTATTTCTTTAAAGTTTTTAATTACATGGGCAAATCAATTTAAAGAAATTCATCCCATGTTAACAGTGAGTTCTATGCCCCTTAATCAGTTTATTCTCATCCAACTTTCAAAATATTTATAATTAGGCAGGAAACATATCTTTCTAATCTATGTTCTAGAATAATAAAATCAATCTTCCTATCCTGGTTAGAAACAAGTTACAAGGTAAACAAATGTTATAGGTGAGGTGGAAAGAATATTGTAAAGGAGACAAAATTACGATCATCTCAATCAATGGAGAAAAAACATTGTGTAGTATTCATTACTCAGTCGTGATGTAAAACAAAAGCTCTAAGCAAACTAGGAATAAAAGGGAATTTCTCTTATCAAATAAAGGTTTAATTAGGATAAACTTACCTGCAAATGACAAAACAGAAACAGTGGCTCAAACAAGATAAGAGTTTATTTCTTACTCATGTGAATCTGGGCGATCCTGGCTAGCATGACAGCTCCAAGATCATCAAAAGATCAGCTAACAAGGAGATACACCTGTCGGGACTTCCCTGGTGGTGCAGTGGTTAAGAGACTGCGCTCCCAATGCAGGGGGCCCAGGTTCGATCCCTGGTCAGGGAACTAGATCCCACATGCATGCCGCAACTAAGAGTTCGCATACCACAAATAAGGAGCCTGAGAGCCACAGAGCTAAGGAGCATACCTGCTGCAACTAAGACCCGGCGCAACCAAATAAATAAATAGAAGAAGAAGAAGAAGGTATACCTGTCAACAGAAAGGAGGAGGAAAAGGAAGGGGGAGAGCATTTCCCCTTTCCTTCAAGGACATGTACCACCCCTGTGTGATACATAGTTATATCTTCTTGGCTGACGCTTAGAGATAATCACATCTACTAACTGCAAGGGAAGCTGAGAAATATAGTATGCATTTCGGGTAGCTATATGATCAGCTAAAAATCTGGGGTTCTATCACTGTAAGAATAAAACAGATAATGGGAGACAACTATCTACCAAAAACCAACAGCAAACTTACAGCAAACATCATGGTTAGTGCTGAAAAATTAGAAACATTTCATAAAAATATGAAACAAGACAAAGATGTTTTCCTTTCTGTGCTATTAAACATCGTCCTAGAAGTCCAACCCAATGCAATAAGAAAAAATAAAAAAGAGGAATAAGGATTCAAAAATAATACAGAAAAATCTTTGTTATTCGCAGTTGAAATGGTTGTCTATGTAGGAAGTCCAAGAAAAACATCAGAATAGTTCAGCAACTTGCTGGTAAAAACAACATCCAAAAATCAAGAGTGTTGTTAATGATAAAAAATATAATAAGAGCAACAAAAACTATGAGATACCCATGAATAAAAAAAAAAAAAGATGGACAAGACTTTTAAGAAGAAATTTACAAAACACTGAAGGATATAAAAGACGACTTAGGTAAACACAGACTACACTTTGTTAGTGAATAGAAGGACTCAATATTAATCTATAATTTAGGCTACAAATTCATTAGTCTGTAATGTTAGTTAGTCTAGAAATTCATTGTAATAATCAAAATTCCAAAAGGCCGTTTTATGGCTCTTGATAAAATGATCTTAAATTTCACATGAAAGAACAAGTATGCCCAAAATAGCCAAGATTATTTTGAGGGAAAAAAACAAGGAGGAGGGAACTTGACTTACCAGACCAGATAAGAAAAATTTATCATAAAGCCATATTTAAAAAACAATTTGACTTTTGTTTAGGGATAGACAAACAGATTAAAGAGACAAATGGCCCAGAAACAGCTGAAATACGTATGGAAACTTGGCATAAAATAGAAATCGCATTATAAATCAGTGGGAAAAGATTAAAAACTCAATAAATGATGCTGGAACAATTAGCTACTAATGCAAAAAATAAAATCAATTTGTTTCCTACCTTACACTAGATAAAAAGAAATTCCAGTGTGATGAATTGGGTGGTTGGGATTGACATGTATACAGTGATGTGTATAAAACTGATGACTTAAAAAAAGAAAAAAAAAAGAAATTCCAAGTGGATTAAAAATATTTACGGTAAAAACGTAACCTGTAAAAATTGTTAGAAGAGAACAAGGAATATCTTTGTGACATCAGAATAGGGAAAGATTTTCTACACAAGACTCAAAAGTACAAAGATAAAGAAAAGCACTTCGGGCTTCCCTGGTGGCGCAGTGGTTAAGAATCCGCCTGCCAAGGCAGGGGACACGGGTTCGAGCCCTGGTCCGGGAAGATCCCACATGCCGCGGAGCAGCTAAGTGCGTGCGCCGCAACAACTGAGTCTGCACTCTAGAGCCCATGAGCTGCAACTACTGAGGCTGCGTACCAGGACTACTGAACCCCACGCGCCTAGAGCCTGTGCTCCGCAACTACAGAAGCCACCGCGATGAGGAGCCCACGCACCGCAACGAAGAGGAGCCCCCGCTCACTGCAACTAGAGAAAGCCCATGCACACAGCAACGAAGACCCAACGCAGGCAAAAATAAATAAATTAATTAAACTAATAAATTAAAAAAAGAAAAGCACTTGATAACATTAAAATTTTAAATATCTGCCATATTAATATAAGACCATATAAATATAATACGATAATATACCATAGAAAATATCAAAGGATACTTACAAACTGAAGATATTTGCAACTCAACACAATAAAATTAATAGATGACCCAACAAAAGATTAATACACTGAATATATATAAATTCCAACAAACATTTAAAAAAAACAAATAACACATTTTTAAAAAAAGGCAAAGGTTGTGAACAAGAAATTCATCAAAGAGAATCCTGGATAGTCAATAAATATATGAGAAGATGCTCAACCTCACCAGTAACTAGAGGAATGAAAATTAAAATAACAATCAAATAACTTCAGGAATAGAAGAAAATTAATAGACCTTATATTTTGAAATACTTTTAGATTTACAGAAAATCTGAGAAAATAGTAGTTTCCATATACCTCATGCCCAGGTTCCCTGTATGTTAACATCTTATAAGTGTGGTACATTGTTACAATTAATGCACCAATATTGACACATCAGTATTCATTGAAGTCCACAGTTTATCCAGATTTCCTTAGTTTACCTAATGTCCTTTATGTGTTCCAGGATCTCCCATCCAGGATACTACTTTACATGTGGTCCTTATGTCTCCTTAGTTTCTCTTGGCTTGACATTTTCTCAGACTTTCCTTGTTTTTGATGACCTTGACAGTTTTGAGAAATGCTGGACAGGTATACTGTAGGTTACCCCTCTACTGGAATTTGCCTGATGTTTTTCTTGTAATTAGAGTGGGGCAATGTATTTTTTAGAGGAAGTCCACAGAGCTAAAGTGCCATTTCCATCACATCATATCAAGGGTACATATCAACATGATTTATGATATTGATGTTGACCTTGTTCACCTGGCTGAAGAGTAGAAACATTTAGGGACCTTAAAATTCTAAATTCAATTAGGACGAAAGGAAAGGAAATGAGAACTTTCATACACTGCTGATGCTGGTGGAAGTATAAATTGACAAAACAAAAAATAAGCAAATGAACAAACAAACCCCTCACTTTGGGTAGAAATTTGGCAATAGTGGTTGGAAAGTCAGAAATGTCTATACTCTTGACTTAGCAATTCCCCTTCTAGATTTGAGAAACTCTTACTCATGTATATAAGCATGCAATAACATGCTTATTGCAACATTATTTGTAATATTGAAAAACTAGAAAGTGGGAATAGATGTCATCATTTAAAATGCTGGATCCATTGATGCTTGAAGCCTGACCAGCTCCCCTGCAACCCAGAGCTTTCCAATTACATGGCCAAATAAAATTCCACCTTAAGCCTGTTTGAAATGATTTTTCTGTTACTTGCAAGCTTATTGAGTCCTAACTGATACGTCTAGATATTATTGTCAAGTTCATTTAAATCCATGCCCAGTTTTTTAAAAAAGGAAAAAGGCAACAACTATTAAGCAAAGCCTTAATACGAACTTAATACAGTCTACAAACTATTCCAGACAAGTCTTGATCAAAGAGCAAAATCAATAAATGAAAGAAATGAAATAAAAATAATACTTGAAACTGAAGAAAATATTTTTATAAAGTGATGTCTTACAAAGTGGCATTAATATAATCAAGGTGAAGTTTTTCTTTTGTTTATTTTAAAATAGGAAATATTTCAAATATGCAGGAAATAGATGCCATGTATCCATCACTCAGATTTAACAAATTCAACTTTTCCCTATATTTCTCCATATTTTTTAGGAAGACAGAAGACATTATATATAACACTGAAGTCTCCTTTCCCATCCTTTTTTCCTTTTTCTCTCCCTATAGTAACCACTATTCTGAAGTTGGAGTGTGTCATCCCATGCTTGGTTTTATACTTTTACTACATATATGTATCTCATTGTTTGAATTTGCATTTTCTTACTACTAATGAGTTTGAACATTTTTTCAGATATTTATTGACCATTAAAGGTCTTCTCCTGTTTCTTTCCTTGGGTCTTTTCTTTTTTTCTTCATTTGGGTTGTTTGTCTTTTGTTAGTCTTCCACATAGTCTGGATACAAATTCATTGTTGGTTATATGTATTGCAAATATCTCCTCCCTATCCATAGCTTGTCTTTGCCATGGTTTATGGTGTCTCAAGGACATTTGAAAAACCTCAGACTTGAAAGCCAAGCCTTGGGTAAGGAGGGTTTCATCCATTATACAGAGATTTGCTCCTAGGTCACAAAACTCTGTCCAACATGTGAATGATGAACGGACAACTGCCTCTAAAATAAGTAAGGAAAGCTCTTTGTTACAGGACCAGTAATCTGTAGGGTACTCAAAACTGTCTGAGAATCTGGGAATTAGTAAATGGTTATCCACACATATTCTAATTTATGCCAGTGTTCTTACATCAGAGATTTTGGAGTAGCCAGCTAAGCTTTCTTGAGTGAATTGGGCTTTCTTGAGTAGACACAAAAAGAAGGCCCTCAGTTCAGATGCATTTATGTAATCTGAGGGAGTCATACCTTAAACCAATACTCAAAATGTGCTCCACATAGGACATTACTTCTTTGGGATGTTTATAGATGTTAGTGGAACAAAAGAGTTTTGTGATCAAGTATGTTTGGAAATGTTGGGTTAAAACTCTTTTTCCCTTGGACTGGTTTACTTTTGATATCTTACTATGCACTGTGAATCAAGGGCTGGCTAGAATAGACAGGGTTTCCCAAACTCATTTGACCATGGAACGTTTTTTTCCATGGATTTATTTTCAGCTGTTAAGATTGGTTAAGCAGGATCAAGTTTTCATTTTAAAGAATAAGGAGATAGTGTAATAATAATAATAAAAGAACGAAATAATGCCATTTGCAGCAACATGGATGGACCTACAGATTGTCATACTGAGTGAGATAAGTCAGACAGAGAAAGACAAATATCATATGATATTGCTTATATGTGGAATCTAAAAAAAGGGTACAAATGAACTTATCTACAAAACAGAAATAGAGTTACAGATGTAGAAAACAAACTTATGGTTACCACGGGACAAGGTGGGAGGAGGGATAAATTGGAAGATTGGGATTGACATATACACACTACTATATATAAAATAGATAACTAGTAAGCACCTACTGTATAGCACAGGGAACTCTACTCAATACTCTGTAATGGCCTATATGGGAAAAGAATCTAAAAAAGAGTGGATATATGTATATGTATAACTGATTCACTTTGCTGTACACCTGAAAGTAACACAACATTGTAAATCAACTATACTCCAATAAAAAAAAAAGTTTTCATTTTAAAGGATAAGGAGATAGTAATAATAATAATAATAGCTGTCAGTTCCTTAGTGTTTACAATATTCCAGGTCCCATGCAAGGCACATTATTATCTCATGTCATTGTCACAACAACCTAGAGATATATATTATTATGATCTGCATTATAAATATGAGAAAAGTGAGGCTCAGGTATGCGGCTGAAGGTCACATAATTAGTAGTTGGACTGGAACCTCATCAAACAGCTGGAGAGCTCTCAGTGCTGGAGGGAAATGGCAGGGAGCACGTGTGCCAGGCACAGAGTGAGTTTTCGATATTCATATTATCATTAAATCTCATCAATCATCACATCCACTCTGAGGCAGATACTATTACTGCTCCCATTTTACAGATGAGAGAACGGAGGTTTTATTCTCCTATCCTGCTCAGTATTCCTATTCCTCAAGATGGATATTAAGATAAAGAACAATGCTGTAGTATCAGTATCGATACACTGAAGCAACACTATATGTCGCCAGAAATTTTTTAAAAACCTATAACTAGGAATAAATTTTTTAAAAGCCACTCAAAAGAATACCATATATTGTTGATATAAAATATACGTATGTATCTCTCTATATATATGTATCTCTGTACATATACACTTACACACACACACACATATTCAAGAATGAACTAAGGGGGCTTCCCTGGGGGTGCAGTGGTTAAGAATCCACCTGCCAATGCAGGGGACACGGGTTCAAGCCCTGGTCTGGGAAGATCCCACATGCCGCGGAGCAACTAAGCCTGTGCACCACAACTACTGAGCCTGCGCTCTACAGCCCACGAGCCACAACTACTGAGTCCACACACCGCATCTACTGAAGCCCGTGCACTCTAGAGCCCGTGCTCCACAACAAGGGAGCCACCGCAATGAGAAGCCCACGCACTGCAACGAAGAGTAGCCCCCACTGGTCGCAACTAGAGAAAGTCCGCATGCGGCAATGAAAACCCAGCACAGTCAAAAAAAATAGTAAGTAAATAAAAATAAAATTAAAAAAAAAAAGAATGAACTGGGTACTTCCCTGGTGGTCTAGTGGTTAAGACTCTGAGCTCCTACTGCAAGGGGCCAGGGTTCGATCCCTGGTCAGGGAACTAGATCCCGCATGCTGCAACTGAGAGCCTGCATGCTGCAACTAAAGAGTCTGCATGCTGCAACTAAAAGACCCTGCACACTGCAACGAAGATCCCGCATGCCGCAACTAAGACCCGGAACAGCCAAATAAATAAATAAATAAATAAATATTTAAAAAAAAAAAAAAAAGAATGAACTGGAAGGGAAAATTCCAACCTCATGATAGGGGATGGTGGTTAAATCAGCTTTTAGCTTTATTTTCAATCTTTCTTTCAATAAAGAAACAAACAAAACAAAGATTGGTAGCAAATATTACAAAATGTTAATGGTTATTTCTGAGTTAGCAGTCAGAATATAGGTCTGGTTTTTATTTTGTTACTTTTTGTACTTTTGTGTATTTTTGAAATTTCTCAAAACACAAAAGAATTTCTTTAAAAAATGGGAAGGAACTACACCAAAATAGTAATAGTGATCATCCTTTTATTCTTCCTTCTGCTTTTCTATCATAATTTCCAAAGATTTTGTAATAAGCAAATCTATAATGGGAGGGAAACCACCAAATCATTTTTGTCTTGTTCTAAAGTTTTGTTTTTAGCAGACATAATCCTAATATCTGGAGGTAATGTCAGTACAGAATCAACACTGAGCTATCATCTTATGCATTTTTATATATGTTCTTCTTAATATAATCCCCAGTACTGAGTAACTACAATTAAATAGGTGATGGAAAAGCCCATACTGTCCTAATAATATCCCCCACTCTGATCAGTGCCTTAAAGCCCTCTCATGAGCTTGGAGTCATGAGGACATGAGTCATGGCCAAGATATCAATGTCTATTGTATCTTTAATTTCTAAGGAATATAATGTATACTTGCCTGCACACGTGGTATTCTGATATCCTGAACTGAGGTTACTGCCCAGAGACAATGGACACGTTCAAAATAAATAGAAGTAAGGTATTTATTTGAATTAGATAGGGTTCCTCTTACAAACTATTTTGTCATTCATTGCATTGATATTAACAGTTGGGTAACAGCAGGTGTGAGTGGGTAAAATGACTCTAAATCACAGTCACGCAGGGCAAGTTAGAAAAATTGTGCATAGCATGGAAACCTTTTTACTTTTATAATTCTCTGAGCAGGCAAAGCTTGAGTTTCCAAGTCTAGTGACAGATTTATTTTAATGTAATTGAATAATTGGAGTTTTCCACTGTCAGAAACTTTTATCCACTTCATTACTTAGAGGATTAAAAGAAAATCTGATCTGGTGTTTTATGGAGTTTTCTCTTCCCAGGGACCTAGAGAGGGAACAACAGGGAACACATGACCCTGGATATTATCTGTTTCCGCTGCATCTGACTGAGCACAGTATATACGAGATAACTGCCAAGAGTTTAAAGTCTGCCTCTCCCCTCTATTGTCTCAGAATGATTGCGTTTTAGAGCTGGGGGGAAAGAAACCTTAGAAATCACTGAATCGCTCTCATTTTACAGGTGAAAAAATTACGGCATGATTTTGGAAGGAACCAATGAAATTAAACTTAGGCATTCTCTATGACCCAGCAATTCCACTCTTGAGAGCAACCAAGGAGAAGCCTAAGGAGACATTCAACGATGTTCATTGCAGTATTGTTTGTAACAGAAATAATAATAATAATTAGAAACAACTAAAATATTCATCAGTAGGAGAGTGGCTAATAAAACATAAAATGGTCATATCATGAAGCACTATGCAGTAGATAAAAGGAATGAGCTGGATTTAAGTAGACAGATGTCAAAACCAGAATGAAACCAAGAGCTAAGTTGCAGAAAACCGGAAAATTCACTTACATAAAAACTCATTAAAACAGGGGCTTCCCTGGTGGCGCAGTGGTTGAGAGTCCGCCTGCCGATGCAGGGGACACGGGTTCGTGCCCCGATCCCGGAAGATCCCACATGCCGCGGAGCGGCTGGGCCCGCGAGCCATGGCCGCGGAGCCTGTGTGTCCGGAGCCTGTGCTCCGCAACGGGAGAGGCCACAGCAGTGAGAGGCCCGCGTACAGCAAAAAAAAAAAAAAAAAAAAAAAAAAAAAAACTCATTAAAACAAAACAAAACAAAACTCATGGGACTTCCCTGGTGGCACAGTGGTTAAGAATTCGCCTGCCAATGCAGGGGACATGGGTTTGAGCCCTGGTCTGGGAAGATCCCACATGCTGTGGAGCAGCTAAGCCTGTGAGCCACAACTACTGAGCCCGTGAGCCACAACTACTGAAACCCTGCTCTACAACAACAGAAGCCACCACGATGAGATGCCCGCACGCAGCAACGAAGACCCAGTGCAGCCAAAAATAAATAAATAAAATTATTAAAAAAAAACTCATACAACAAATGCATTTACTAGGGGCCTGACCTAATCTTTAAGGGGTAGATGAGGAAAGCTTCCCTGCGCATGTGACAATATTGCCTGCTCTTTCAGCCAAACATGGACGGAACATGCCTGCCATGGACACAATTCTGAATAAATAAGTGTATGCCAATGGTCTGCAGCAAAGGACATCAGATGTGACTTTTACTATCTAAAGCTCGCTCAACTGCCATAGCTTGGGCAGACTGCCATGAACTTAAGACTAAACCAGCTGGTAAAAAAATGGAGCCCAGTACAGGTCCTGTCCTCCTCACCAGAGACCTGGAGGTCATAAATAATAAAGCAAATTGAGAATACAGGATTTACCATGTTTCTTATTTCTCTAAGAATTTGGACAAAATCTCCCTCTCCAACAAAAATACATCCTAGTAGACAGAAATGGAAAAGACCTGTTAGATCACCAAATACCTCCATCCCCAGTGACCACGGGAGTCAGGTGAGTCCCCAGTTGGCAGATGTGATCAGATGTTTGTTCCTTTCCTTAATGAGGCCAAAGGGGACTCCTTGGAGCTAAGGCATCTATTTTAACATTTTGAGAAGTGTGTTTTATTTATTTATTTTAAATTTTTATTTATTTTATTTATTTATTTTTTGGCTGCATGGGGTCTTCGTTGCTGCACGTGGGCTTTCTCTAGTTGCAGTGAGCAGGTCGTTGTGGTGCGCAGGCTTCTCATTGTGGTGGCTTCTCTTGCTGCAGAGCAAGGGCTCTAGGAGCACAGACTTTAGTAGTTGCGGCACACAGGCTCAGTAGTTGTGGCACACGGGCTTAGCTGCTCCACAGCATATGGGATCTTCCCGGACCAGGGATCGAACCCGTGTCCCCTGCATTGGCAGGCAGATTCTCAACTGCGCCAACAGGGAAGCCCAAGATGTGTATTTTAAAAGAACCTCTGCAAGCAATTATACTCCAATAAAGATGTTAAAAAAAAAATAAATAAAAGCGCCTCTGCAACCCACTTTAATGTCCTGATTTTTTTCTCCGCTGAAAAACGGTGTTACCTGGACTTAAGAGAGGGAGCTCAGGGGCTTCCCTGGTGGCACAGTGGTTAAGAATCTGCCTGCCAATGCAGGGGATGCGGGTTTGTGCCCTGGTCCAGGAAGATCCCACATGCTGCAGAGCAGCTGGGCCCATGAGCCATGGCCACTGGGCCTGCGCGTCCGGAGCCTGTGCTCCGCAACGGGAGGGCCACAACAGTGAGAGGCCCGCGTACCGCAAAAAAAAAAAGAGAGGGAGCTTAGCAATCTCTTGCCCTACCCATTTACTTTATACATGAGAAAACTAAGGCCCAGAGTGGGGAAGCACCTGACTCAAAGTTGCACAGTTATTTATGACAGAGGCATTCTCAATCCTCTTGATCTCCTCTTTCATCTACATTTGGGTGAAACATATATATTTTAACATATACTCTTTTGTTGTTCCCAAATTAAGAAGTGATACAGCTAAATGCAATGTGGGTGTGAGAGATCCTGGAACAGCAAAAAGACATTAGAGGAAAACCAGTAAAGTCTGAACAAAGTCTGAAGTTTAATAGTAGAAATTTACCAATATTGGTTTCTTAGTTTTGACAAATGTCCCATGATTATGTAAGATGTTACAGTAGGGGAAAGGGGGTAAGGAGTATAAAGAATCTCAGCACTATTTTTGTGTGTCTTCTGTAAATCTTAAATAATTCCCCAATAATATTATTTTTTTAAGTAATAAAGGTGTATTAAAGTAAGTTCAAACAAAACAGAAGTATTTAAACAAAAACCAAAAAGAGGCCTTGTAGAACCCCCCTACATTGTTGGTGGGAATTTAAATTGGTGCAGCCACTGTGCAAGACAGTATGGAGGTTCCTCAGAAAACTAAAAATAGAATTACCATATTACCCAGCAATCCCACTCCTGGGCATATATCCAGACAAAACTGTAATTCAAAAAGATACATGCATCCCTATGTTCATAGCAGCACTATTCACAATAGCCAAGACATGGAAGCAACCTAAATGTCTGTAAACAGAGGAATGGATAAAGAAGATGTGGTACATATATACAATGGAATATTACTCAGCCATAAAAAAGAACAAAATAATACCATTTGCAGCAACACGGATGCAACTAGAGATTATCATACTAAGTGAAGTAAGTCAGAAGGATAAATACCATATGATATTACTTATACATGGAATCTAAAATATAACACAAATGAACCTACCTGTGAAACAGAATCACGGACATAGAGAACAGACTGGTGGTTGCCAAGAGGGGAGGGGTTGGGGAAGGGATGGAGGGAGGTTGGGGTGGGCAGATGTAAGCTTTTATATAGAGAATGGACAAACAACAAGGTCCTGCTGTATAGCACAGAGAACTATATTCAATATCCTATGATAAACCATAATGGAAAAGAATATTTAAAAAAAGAATGAATATATATGTATAACTGAATCACTTTGCTGTACAGCAGTAATTAACACAACACTGTAAATCAACTATATTTCAATTTAAAATAAATAAATAAAAATACGGACTTCCCTGGTGGGTCAGTGGTTAAGAATTCCCCTGCCAATCCAGGGAACACAGGTTCCATCCCTGGTCTGGGAAGATCCCACATGCCGTGGAGCAACTAAGCCCGTGCGACACAACTACTGAGCCTGCGCTCTACAGCCTGCGAACCACAACTACTGAAGCCTGCACGTCTAGAGCCCGTGCTCCTTAACGAGAGAAGCCAGCACAGTGAGAAGCCCACGCAGTGCAACGAAGAGCAGCCCCCACTCACCGCAACTAGAGAAAGCCCACATGCAGCAACGAAGACCCAAGGCAGCCAAAAATAAATAAATTTTAAAACTTTTAAAATAAATAAATAGAAATATAATATGTGCACAAAAAGAAGCCCTGTAATTCTGTCCCTAAATTCTAACCACTTTTAATAGCTCAGTGTGTCTCTTTCCAGGCATTTTCTTTCATGTTTATTCAAACACACACATACAGTTTTTAAATATTCTATCTCATTTAACCCTTCAAACAATTGCATGAAATTACAATCAAATGAGGAAACGGAGGCTCAGAGAGGGTAAGTAACTGTGCTCAGGGTCACAGCCAATAAATATCTGGGACTAGATTCAAAGCAGACTCTACCTAACTCCAAATCCATGCTGTTCCCAGGGTCCACGAGGCTGTGCCCTGCACAAGGGCACTCGGCCCAGGGGTTAAGGGGGGCCCCCACTCTATGCTCTGTAAGTTATGCACACTGGCAAAGGCTGCATCTGCCCAGAGGGCAGGGGCCTCTTTTACTTGGCATTAAGGCTCCATATGGAGTAGCACCGGCCCTCCTCGTTCCCTCCCTCCCATACAAAGAGGACAGAGATGCTGGCCGTGGCCATGACTGTTGTAGAAAATAGTGAGTGTAATTTTCGATGTGTTTTGTGTTGCCAGCGGTGAAGGGTGGAAAGAGGGGTGGATTCTGTAAATATCAGGAAGCACAGGGGCGGGGCATTCCATAATATGTACTGGCAAGCCCATATTCTGCCGATGATGGACACACGTTTTGGGTCCTCTGATGTTAACTAATAGCAAAGGACTCAAAACACAAAATATGTTCAGCTGTCTTTCCCACAGCAATGTGCTCCACTTGCCAGGAATGGAATTTTCACACATTTAAGGTCAAAGTGAAATTTCTGGGAGGGATCTCAATGAATCATAAAGCCAGTCACCACGTGCAGGGGCTCTGAATAGGAGGAAATCGGAACAACAATATGCTGAGTTTTTCAACGCTGGCCTGTGGGCAGTTCCTGAGCCCTGTGTGACCTTCCCAACAGAAAAATCACCTTTGGTTACATTAGCACAGCGGCATTCTGAAAAATTCACTGGCAAAACAACGTGTAAGTGTTGCCCCTTAGAAAGGAAGAAACTACACCTCTGTGCCAAGTCCAGCATCAAGTGCTTTTATGTGCTCTCACTTAATCCTCACTTCTCTCTGTGACGAATGTACTTTTTTAAGTAAATGGTGCCTCATCACCAGTGGTTAATTTTTTTTTAAATTTTATTTATTTTTGGCCGTGTTGGGTCTTCATTGCTGCACGCGCACGGGCTTTCTCTAGTTGCAGAGAGCGGGGGCTACTCTTTGTTGTGGTGCATGGGTTTCTCACTGCAGTGGCTTCTGTTGTTGCAGAGCACAGGCTCCAGGCACGTGGGCTTTGGTAGTTGTGGCACGCGGGCTCAGTAGTTGTGGCCTGTAGGCTCTAGAGCACAGACTCAGGAGTTGTGGCGCACGGGCTTAGTTGCCCCATGGCATGTGGGATCTTCCCAGACCAGGGATTGAAGCCATGTCCCCTATATTGGCAGGCAGATTCTTAACCACTGTGCCAACAGGAAGACCCTGAATGTACTAGTATCGTCCCCATTTTACAGGCGAGGAAACTGAAACCCAAAGAGGAAAGGTGACTCACTTAAATACCACACAACTACTAAGCAGCTGAAAAAGGATTGCAATTCAGATGCATGTGACTTGGAAGCAGGTGCTTTTTTCTAAATGTTTCAAAGTAACTTTGCAAACAAACTATATATACATTTTTAAATCTCTGAAGCCTAAAAAAATAAACCACTTCTACAGCATATGCTCTCCCCACACTGTGGTTTATATTCTGAGACCAGATGGTAAAATAACCAACAGTCCTTTCCAGCACTCACACAAGTTCTGGTCACACTTTTCTACACTCAAGGAAGATCTAAATACATTGGATGTGGTACCCAAGGAACAGATTCCACATTTCAAACTTGGTATTACGTGTTTACCTTGCACCTGACTTTTTCTAAGATTTGCTCCATTCTCTCCTTAGTAAACAACCATGAGATCAACTAACATTACATTTATCTATGAAGCTTTCCTTTCCCAACATTTTATTATGAAAACCTTCAAACACATAGAAAAGTTGAAATAATTATATAGGGAACACATATACCCACCACCCAGATTCTACCACTGACATTTTACCATACTTAACACTTTTTACTGGTTTTAATAGGTGCCAAGAACTTTGCATGTCTCATCTCACTTATGCCATGAAGTTGGTACTATTATTACTCCCATTTAATGGATGAGGAAATTGAAGCTCAAAGAGTTAGTGACAGACAATGAGTTTGTCTACAAAACCACTACTCTGGTTATAGTCACAAAGAGGGAAGCCAACTTGAGCTGAATTTAATGGTATCTTATTAGTTCAGTTCATGTTGGAGGGTTTTTTTCTGAATCAGAGAAGGAATTTCCAGGTGTAAAATTCAGCAAAGGAGGCTATGTGTTGAGCAGGAAGAGTCTGTTCTTTTGAATTCTTTATTTTAAAAAGTGTACAGCAGAGATACATACACAAAGATGTTCACTGCAGTGTTATTTAAATTGAGAAAAAACTGAAAACGATCTAAATGCCCCAAATTAAAAAAACAGTTGATGAGGGTATGCTCAAAAGATGGCATATCATGCAAATGTTAAAAATTATCTTTCATTTGCCTCATAGAAATATTTGTCAGTCTAGCATAGGACATATGTGCACGATCCAAATGTAATGTGATAGGAATGTAAATGCTAAGATTTCATATTATTCTCTTTGGCATAGGAAAATAACAGATTGAATATCACAATCTGAAAGGCACAGAACTCCAGGAAAAAAGGATCTGTGAAAGGCACTATCATCTAGGACATGTATTGGGTGCATTTAGTTCAGTCTTGAAAAGCCTAATATAAGGTACAACAGCAACAACAACAAAAATCACCAGCATCTTTCATTGTGCACACATTTATCGAGTAATTATTAGATGCAGAGCCTGGAGACTCCCTGGTGGAGAGAAAAGGTTCCTATCTTAGTGAGGACGACAGTCTATATAGGAAGTAATTGTCCTACCTCATCTCTGGGTCACATCAAATGACTGGTTTAGGAAAGACTCCTCCTCCTCCATCTGATAATACTTAGAGCAGTGGTTCTCAAAGAGGGGCAATGTTCCCCACCACCACCACCCAGGGCATTTGGAAATGTCTGCAGATACTTTTAATTTTTTTTTTTTTTTTGGCTGCATTGGGTCTTTGCTGATGCGCGCGGGCTTTCTCTAGTTGCAGCGAGCAGGGGCTACTCTTCGTTGTGGTGCACAGGCTTCTCACTGCAGTGGCTTCTCTTGTTGCAGAGCCCGGGCTCTAGGAACACCGGTTTCAGTAGTTGTGGCTTGCGGGCTCCAGAGTTCAGGCTCAGTAGTTGTGGTGCACAGGCTTAGTTGCCCCACGGCATATGGGATCTTCCCGGACCAGGGCTCGAACCCGTGTCCCCTGCATTGGCAGGCGAATTCTTAACCACTGTGCCACCAGGGAAGCCCAATGTCTGCAGACACTTTTGTCACAACTTGGCAGGAAGTGCTACTGGCATCTAGTGGGCAGAGGTCAGGGATGCCGATAAACAACCTATAATGCACAGAACAGCTGCACACTCCCCTCCCCGAGCGAGGAATTATCTGGATTTAGAGAGACTCTCAGGATTCTTTCTTGGAAGTTACAGAGAAGGAGAAACATGGAAGCGGAAGGATGTCCCACAAGAAGATCGCAGCCTTGGGGGCATGTGTGTGCAGTGGGGGGAACAGGATTTAACTGGGTGATTTCAGAGGTTGTTAGGCAAACCCATGGGTAGAGACAGCTCCAATTTTTTGAGAATCCTACTCCAAAAGTTAATTTGTAAATGCTTCTTTGGCATATCTTGGATCCCCTGCCTGCCTCCTTCCAGAAGGAGACCATATGGTGAAAATGAAAGGCTCTAGAGATAAAATCAGAGGATCTGGGTGGAATCCCAATTTTGCAACAATGAAAATCACTTTTGAGAAATGGGGATGGAAATGCTCCCACCTCCCAGTACTGAGATGAGAACAGGTGTTTGAACATGCCTGGCTCTCTGCAGAGGCTCAAAGGTGACATTGTCATCATTATTGTTTGTATGTCCACAATGTATCATTAAGTGAAAAGAGTGGTTATAAAACAGAACATATTGTATGTGTCCAATTTTTGCTCAATATGAATACTTACGGAGAATAGAGTCTAGAAATAATTGTATCAAATGGCTAACACACACTGTCCCTGAGTGAGGAGAAACAAAACAAAAAACAAAACAGAAACCAATCTATTACCTTTGGAATTAGATAGTGAATACACGTTGCTTAAACTCTTAAAATACTTTTTTCAAAAGATATTTTATGATATGAAAAAATACTTAGGATGCAATTTAAGCAAAAAACTAAGGCAAGATAGAAATTTCATAGAGCTGGGCTGCCCAATAGGATTGCCACTAACCCCATGTGTCTGTTGAGTACTTAAAAGGGGCTAGTCCGGATTGAGAGGTGCTATAGTGTAGCACATTTCTTTTTGGCTGTGCAGCGGGGCATGCAGGAACTTCCCCAACCAGGGATCAAACCCATGCCCCCTGCAGTGGAAGCATGGAGTCCTAATCCCTGGACCACCAAGGAATTCCCCAAAAAATATTTCAAAGACTTAAAAAGAATGTAAAATCTTTCATTAATAATTTTTATATTGATTGTATGGTGAAATGGCAATATTTTCGATTTACTGGGTTAAATACATTTTTAATTTTACCTGTTTATTTGCATTTTTCTTTAATGAGGCTACCAAAACATTTAAAACTACATATGTGGCTCACATCTGTGATTCACATGTCTTTTGAATAGTGCTGTTTCAAATATAAACAATATAAACTTGACCGAAGAATGAAAAAAATACAGAGAAAAAAATTGAATGGAAAAATACCAAACTCATCACCATGATTGAGTCTAAATGATAGGATTATGGGTGAATTTTTTTTCAGCTTCTTTACACTTTTCTGCGGTTTCCAAGTGTTCTGTGGTGTGCAGATATCTCTGTGATATCTAGAAACGGGCACAAAGAGTCTAGAATCTCTCCTGTATTCCAGGACAAAAACTGTCCTTTCTTAGAATGATTGCATCATGTGGGGACTGTTATTTTGTGGGCTGGAAAATGACTTTGTAGCTAGCTGACCTCTCCTTTGGTCCTGGTTATGAAAGGGAAGGTCTGGCACACTGCTCCCCACTCTCCGGGGGGGCAGGGCGATCCTCCTGAGGTCCTCCCCACAAAAAGGGAACAGAGTGTGAAGACATGAGGATGGATGCTCGGTGGATGCTCAGATCATCCCTGAGCAAGGAAATGAGTCAGCCAGTGAGTCAGCCCCGCTGCCTGGCTTTCATTCTTCGTATTGTTCCACTTCACTGTTCCTCTCTGTCTATCACCCTTTCCCCCTAAACCACACGTGAGCCTCAAGGTGGCCAAGGCAGAGCAGGCTGAGAAGGGTGCCTGGGTGCTGAGCACCTAAGGCGCATCCTTCACTGTGCTGCCTGTGGTCCCCACTTCATCTCCTCACCCATTCATAACACAGGTGTCATCAGAAGTCTCACCTCAGAAATGAGGAAACTGAAGTACAGACATCCTAGGTCAAGGGCTAACGGATAGGAAAATGCCAAGGTGAGATTCAAAGTCAGGCCTGACTCCAAAGCCGGTACACAAACATGGCAGACCCCACTGCTTGGCCTTTCCTAGAGCTCTCACCTAGGTCTACACCTGAGAAGACCAAGAAGTAATTAACTAGCGTCTTTCAATTGCCCTACATTTCAGGTGCCCTGAAGTGGCCCAGACACCTGAAATATGGGTAGTCTGCTTGCTCTCTTCCAAAATATGTCTCTGGGAAAGAGTCTAAGAGTCTGATATCATTTACACCAAAGCATGAATTCAGACCTATAATTACTCCTTCAGGGAGCATCTGTAGGTGAAGTCCTACTCCAGTTGTGGGGTGAAAGACAAAAAAAGGGATTTCTGCCATTGGGAGACACATGGGGAGAGCGATCCGAGGGAGAACGAGAGTGTTCTCAGTTCTGCTTCCTCCTGAGAACAGGAGCCCACCGACCCAAAGAGCTAAGTCTTCCCTTCAGTCTATTAGCAGGGTGGGTGGGGTCAAGGCCGAGTAAGCAGATGCTTACGTGATGTGGCTGCCACAGAATGCCACCCCCTCACAGATTCCACTGGAGGAGAGTCATGCCTAGGGATTAAAGATTTCCCCTTCTTTTAAGCCATTTTATTATTTGTTTTGTAATTTAATGTTTTTATGGGTAATACGTTCACATAATTCAAAAACTTATACACCATTTATAGAAATGTATATAAAATGATATATATCTTAAACCATGTGACTGTATTACACACAAGTACACACACACAGAGAAGTTATACTGAAAACTCTTTCCCTGATTGGGTCCCCCACCTGCCCAGTTCCTACCACACTCCCATGGTCACCTCACCACTGTTATTAGTTTCTTGTGTTATCTTTTCATACACACAAATAAATATAAATACACATTGGCATGGACTGCCACCCTTCTTGCTCTACAAAAGTTGCAGGCTCCTTTTACAAAAGTAAAAATGCTGGAGAGAAGAACACACTGTTACTAACACTTTAGTGAAAAGGAGTCTATAGCACTTTTCTTCCTGGGGGCACTGAGCCAGGCCCTTTTCCTTTGTTTTGACACAGAGCCCGTGCTCCGCAACAAGAGAAGCCACCGCAATGAGAAGCACCGCAACGAAGAGTAGCCCCCACTCACCGCAACTAGAGAAAGTCCTCATGCAGTAACGAAGACCCAACGCAGCCAAAAATAAGTAAATAAATAAATAAGATTTTTAGAAAAGGTCTATTGAGGCATAACTTACATACAGGAAAATTCACCCTTTTCAGTGGACAGTCCTGTGAGTTTTGACAAATGCATACAGTTGTGTAGCCACCACTGCCATCAAGATACTGAAAGGTTCTATCACCATCCCCCTCAAAAAATTCTTTCATGACTCTTTGTAGTCATCCACTACCCCCATCCCAGCCACTCAATTTACACTCCCCTCTCCAGCCCCTAGCAACCACTCATACATTTTTTGTCCCTATGGTTGTTCCTTTCCAGAATGTCATGCAAATGGAATCATCCAATATGTAATCATTTATGTCTGCCTTCTTTCACTTAGCAGAATGCATTTGAGACTCATCCCCGATATTGCTGTGTATGTTGTGTTATCAATACAGTTGACTCTTTTTTTTTAAATTTATTTAATTTATTTATTTTTGGCTGCGTTGGATCTTCATTGCTGCGTGCAGGCTTTTTCTAGGTGCGGCGCACGGGCTTCTCACTACAGTGGCTTCTCTTGTTGCAGAGCATGGGCTCTAGGCGAGCGGGCTCAGTAGTTGTGGCTCGCGGGCTCTAGAGCACAGGCTCAGTAGTTGTGGTGCATGGGCTTAGTCGCTCTGCAGCATGTGAGATCTTCCTGGACCAGGGCTCGAACCCATGTCCCCTGCATTGGCAGGAGGATTCTTAACCACTGCACCACCAGGGAAGCCCCCAATACAGTTGACTCTTGAACAACACAGGGGTTAGAGGCACCAACCCTCCGCCCAGCTGAAAATCCAGGTATAACTTACAGTTGGCCCTCCGTATTTGAGGTTCCTCCGTATCCATGGTTCTGCATCCTCAGATTCTACCAACGGTGGTTAGTGTAATACTGTATTTACTATTGAAAACATCTGCACGTAAGTGAACCAGCATAGTTCAAACCCATGTTGGTCAAGGGTCAACTGTAGTTTATTCCTTATTTTCGGTGAGTTGTATTCCATTGTATGGATGTACCACAGTTTGTTTATGCATTCATCAGCTGAAGAACATTTGGGTTGTTTGCAGTTTGGGACAATTATGCATGAACTGCTGCGAACATTCAAATACAGTTTTTTTTGTGTGTGTGAACATGCATTATCATTTCTCTTGGGTAAATATATAGGAGTGGGATTTCTGGGTCGTATGGAAAGTATGTATCATCTCGTTTTTAATCCTTACAATAGCCCCGTGTCCTGGTCTTGTTATTCTCAGAGGGGAAGTCTAAAGGCCAGAAAGGTTTAGCAGCCTGTATCCCACATCACCCATCAGGTAAGTGGCAGAGCTGGGATCTGAACTCAGATCCGATCACAAAAAGCCTCCTCTGGTAACTGTGATATAATCCAGTTCTTTCTGCTCCTCTGTTAAAAGAGGTCAGAGACACATAAGGTGTAAGGGCTCAAGGTATTAATGAAACACAAACCTTACTTTCTAATTTTGGCTCCTTTACAAGAATTCAGACTTCTAGTTGAGAGGAAATCCTAGCAGGGCCCCCTCTAGGGTGGTAGTACGCTCTATTGCCTCAAGAATACCAGCTTTCCCAAAGGGAATGATTCCTAATGTTTATGAGTGGGTCTGGAATGCTCTTAAAAGTTTATAGTTCACTTAACGTGCATCATCTCATCAGAGAACGATTTCATGAGGGGGTGGATCTGTCTCTCCCTGTAACCCACCCACAGAGCTACCGACAGCTGGCGAGCATTGTGCAGAGGGATCCTATTTGCGACCCTTCTTATTTCACTCTATCCTGAGTCGCACGCCCCTCCCTTTGTGCAATGACAACCTGGCAATTCCAAACACCCTCCTGGCATGCCTGGATTGGCAGGGTGGTGGCCTGGAAAGGGCATGGGTTTGGGACTCCAGTTCTTCCCATGGGAGTTTCTTGGGAGTTAGGAGGGCTATATGAGTGCCCAGCATGGGACCTGGCACCCAGGAGGCTGTCAGCAAATGTTGGTCCCCTTCCCTTTCCCTAATAGAGGAGACAGGTACCAAGTCAGCAAAGAAGACACTGGAGGTTAGCTTCTGCCACCAACATGCCGTGTGCTTCAAGCAAGTCACCTCCCAACTCTGCACCCTTGGTCTCCACATGCATACAAGTGGGCCAGGTCCAAGTTCACGACATGTAATGTAATTATACATGGAGCCTTTCTTTCAGCCTAAAGAAGAGGGATTAAGGGGGAAACTCCTTAATCTCCTGGCTGCCCAGAGGGCCCTGTCTTCTCCAAGCAGAGATGAGATTTTACAGCCATGGAGAGGAAGCAGTAGGGAGAGGCCTCAATCTTATTGATTACATACTACCTTACTGGATTGTTCTGGGGTGAAATGAGGCGATGTGTGTGAGCCAGAGGTCTCACATGAGTTCTGTTTGGGCTACACATAAGTAACCAACCTGTCCTGGTTTACAATGAACGTTCCACACTCCCAGGAAACCCCTCGGTCCTAGGCAAACTGGGACAGTTGGTCACCCTACCTACACACCCACTTTTTAAAGTCAAACTCATAGCCAAAGTTCAAAATTTAGAAGTTCACATTAAGCAGCCCAAATGTCCAGAATCTCTTAAAAACTAGAGGATCTGGAAGCTCTGTCCCCATATTTGTTCATGGAAACAATGGGCTGGGGCTGAGTGGTAGCGGCCTTTTTAAGATGGATCCAGGGGGCTTCCCTGGTGGCGCAGTGGTTGACAGTCCACCTGCCGATGCAGGGGACACGGGTTCGTGCCCCGGTCCAGGAGGATCCCACATGCCGCGGAGCGGCTGGGCCCGTGAGCCATGGCCGTTGAGCCTGCGCGTCCAGAGCCTGTGCTCCGCAGCGGGAGAGGCCACAATAGTGAGAGGCCCACATACCGCAAAAAAAAAAAAAAAAGATGGATCAAGCACTCACCACTTTGCCACAGTCCCCATCACTCCCTCTTGTCTTACACCATACATCTACTTCACTCATTGATACTACCCTGCCTGGCTCCTGTAGCACTGAGGTATCCAACCCTTGGTGTAAATTCACTCTAACCTCTGAAGAAAAAATTTAAGAGATGAAACTTGTAAACGTTGCCCCTAGATTGCTCCTTTTCAAATGGTCCAAGATAGGAACATTTTAGTGGCTACAAAACACCATCAATCTTTTCACTAGTATTCTTTATTTTAAAACAAAGTAATGTAAACTGTAATAATCTATACTGTTTTGCCATAAAACAACGTATTGTCATTCTCTAATGTAAAAGAAAATGCAAACTCAGATGTTCTCCTCCTGAATTGACCCTCAAGCACAAATTCTAGTTGCAAGTAACAGAAATGTAATCTAAAGCAGTTTAAGGAGGAAGAGAGAATGGGAGGGGGGAAGAGCAAGAAAGCAAAAGCGAGAATGAGAAAGGGAAAGAGAGAAAGAGAAAGAGAGAGAGAGAGAGAAATTAATTTAATGGCTTCTGTAATCAACCTACAGACAAGTGGGAGTGGGAGTTTGGATCCAGGGTCAACAGGATTCAGATACTCGGACTCTGCCCAGCTAGGACTCTGGTCCAGGTTCTCTCTGCAAATCAGCTTTAATCTCTCAGGCCAGCTTCTGTACACAGTGGAAAGGAGGAAATGTAGCTCTGGGCTCCCATCTTTATTTTTTGAACCCCAAAAGGGGGGAAAAGGGGGAGTGGTGAGTAATGATGCTATTTGCTTTTCTACCAGTTAAAAGATCCAATTGGAAAAATCCTAGGGAAGAATTCTGATTGGTCTTGCTTGGTTTCTGTGGCTGTTCCTGGACCAATCATGGATCTAATCCAGAAGAAAAGAGGGATGAGTCTTAGGTCCAAATCACAGCCACCAACAAGTTGCTCTCTGTGGGTTTAAATGATCTCCAGGACTCTGCAGTCTGGGAAGCTCTTCTCTGCAGTCTAGTGTTTTGCTACCAATTATGGTAATAATGATTGCTTACTATGTGCCAGGTACTGTTTTGTTTTTGCATATATTCTCTCATTTAATCTCCTCATTGACCCTCTAAGGGGGGTTATTATTCCTGTTTTACAAATGAGGAAACTGAGACACAAAGTAGTTAAGTAGTTAAGCAACTTGCCCAAGTGGCAGACCTGTGCTGTGAACCCAGGGGGTCAAGTCAGGAATCACATGCTGCAGTTGTATCACAGCTGCCTATCTGGAGACAGCTACCTACTAGACTATGAAATTTTTGTCACAAATGCCCGTGTGCTGGCGGTGTTCAAAGGTGTGACCACTACTGGTGAGGCTTTCCATCTGTGAGTGTGGATGGGGGACTGGGTGAGAGGTCCCCCAGATTCCTGCCATGCTTGCTGCCTGTGCTGGGGAAGCCAGCTTTGATCTGCTGCTGAGCCACTGGGCACAGGCTATCTGTTCATCTAGCCCTCTGCCAGGCACCTTGGCCCAGACTCTCCTTCTGCTGCATTTTTGCTTCTCATCAAGTCTTTATCCAGTGACCCAAGCCCTGAATCGGGAATCAGAAAAAATCATATTTTGATTTTTGTTTTGTTTTGTGTTCCTCGTCCTGGCTCCGACTTGAACAGAATACAAATAGCAATGTGTTCCTTGTTTGGGTTTTAGTGGAATTCTATTCAGTCCAACAAATGTGTAGTGAATTTCTACTCTGAGCCTAACTATGAGGCCAGGGTTAGAGCAATTAAATGAGAAGCAGACTCTGCCCTTAAAAAATTTCAGGCTACATTTTTTTTTAATCCCTGTTTCTAAATTGCTCCATTCTGGATTAGGCAAAAGCTTTCTTGATGGTCTGGGTCCCTTCATTCTCTCAACTTTTGGAAAAGTCCTGTGGACCACAGCCAGCCTAAACGCTCTAATGCTGCTTTCATCTACAGCTGGGGTGTCTTTTTTCCCCTAAGACTAAACAGACCTTTAAATCAGGCCTTGCTTAAGAGTCTGATAGCCTTCTCTGTTTACCACCCCTACGAAGTGAGTTGATTTGCTCCCTGTATCTTTAACCTATTATTGCCTCCTGGTTCACACGCCTTCTTTGGAATCCTCCTTTATCTGCAGGTCTTGGAGGCTTAGTCAAGTTTTAATCACATACTTTGCCTCCTGACCACAGTTGATTGGTTCTGAGGGATCACCTGACCCAGGGTATCCATCCATAGGCTGAGCTGAGCCAATCAGCTTCTCTTTCCTTGATGTTCTGACCTAAAAGGCTCAGAGAGCTGATAAGGATGACTGGCCCTGGAGTGGAAGGGTACTGTGGTGTTAGGTGTGAAGCTTGAGCCCAAGTAAAATCCTAGCAATCCTAGCAAGAGAGAAGCAAGGGAAGGGAGCTGAGCATGGAGAAAGTGGTAGAGACAATCCAGGAGGCATTGCAGGGGGAAAGGAAGGGAGAAGAACCAGCTCAATTTACCAGATCAAGCCTTCTGGTTTCCCTTTTCAACTCTACTTCCTAGCCTTGGATGTCTGGTACACCTTTCAATAGATATTCAATTAATTTGAGCGAGTTTGACATGGTCTCAGTTTCTTGCATCCCAACCGTGATTAGAGCATCAAAAGATTTCTTCCATACCATCATTTGCACAGTTATTACAATAAAGTGCAGCCATTCTGCCCATCCCCAACAGATGGTGATGCCTTTTAATTCCTCTTTATATCTTCACCACTTTCCCTTGCCTCGGAACCTAGCAAATGGTCCGCGTTCAATAAAAGCTTGACGTGACCTCCTCTACACTTTTCTGCCTGGCTTTCCAGCCTTCCCCCGTCTGGCCCCATATCTAACCTCATTTCCCACTACTCCTCACTACACACCCTTCACTGTGGTTAAACCGGTCTCACCAAGACATCTGACTCATTTTCTGGGCCTTTCCTCATGCTGGAATGCCCTCCTCCCTCTTCCTCATCTCTTTAATCCTGCTAATATCAGCCCCCTCCTTTTTCATTCCTTTCCTTTACTATTTACTGAATGCTCACTCTGTATCAGGCATTATGCTAAGTGCCAGACTACAGCAGAGAACAGAACAGATAGGCTTGCTGTCACCATGGTGCTTCTGGTCTTGTGAGCACTCTCTCTGAAGCCTTCTCCCACTCATCTCCCTCTTCTCTTACCTCTTGTAAGATTAATTCTTAGTACCTCACACTACTGTCAGTTCAGTTGCTTGGAGTTTGTTTTGCCCACCATGCCTCCTCCTGCTAACTGGATTTTATGTGCCCTGAGGGCTGCAGCCTCAATTTTGTACTTTTTCTATTTATATTTATGTGGCTCAGCACTGGGGACACCGTGGGCACCTCAAAAATAATTCTTCACTGCCTGGCTGCTTGACTGAAAGTGTCTCCTGCCCTCCTGGCCTGGAAGATGGAAGGACAGAGAGGTATTTGTCTGTCTTTGCAATCCCAGGAATAAACACCAGCCTGGGTTTCAGTTGATCCCAATAACCCTGGCCATAAGGCACCATCTAAATCCAAGGTAGAGACCGACAAATAGAGGTTTCATTTGTTCTGTTTAGTCCCAGATACTCTGGGGGGAGGGCTTCACCGACCTCCTCACCACAAACCCACGCTAACAAACAAGAAGCCACTTCTCTCTGGCAGCCTCCTGTACAGCGTCCTTTTACCTACAAGTCAACTCTCTCGTCTCCAGGTTTTCTGAAAGACACCTTTCATCTCTGTGTCTTTACTGGGTGGGAGGGAAAAAAAATAGGGGCGCTAGATTTTATTCTCTCCCCAGACACAAGCAAAGGTGGTTCATCCCAAACCGAGCCCAGCGAGCCCTCACCACAGAATTTCTCTGTATAATGAAAGTACCTTTTTGAAACACAAAGTTACTCTTTTTACTCAGGAAGGGAAAAAACAACCCACCAACCAACCCCCAAACCTGCACTTGGCCGAAATCCTGAGGTCGATGGCAGGACCAAAGTGAATCATTTCTCTTTGCTCTGATTGCATCAGCAACAGGCGTCTGGGAGCTGCTTGGTCCCCAGCAGAGGCCTCACACCACATTTGTGCCTAATTCTGATTCCCTTTTTGTTTGTAAGCAGGGCCAACTTAATTAACGCGGGACAGGAGTTAGGTTCAGCTCAGCTGGTTGAGTCCAGGGACAGAGAGTTCTGAGGAAGAAGCTGTGGTACACATTTGGGGTTGTTCCTCTTGAGTTTAAAAATCAAGCCCAGCTAGCTCCATCTCTCTGTCCCATTTGAGACGCTCCATAATGCCTTCAACATGACGTCTTAGTTTATAGGTATCTCTTTACAATAATAACAGCCAGCAATTTTTGAGCCAAGTCTTCCTAAGTATCCTACCCTCACTAAATACAATTTGTATGTTATTTCATTAGTTCTTAAAAACAAACAAACAAAACAAACAACCCCACACACACACTCAAAAGCCCTATGAGGGGGGCTTCCCTGGTAGCACAGTGGTTAAGAATTCGCCTGCCAATGCGGGGGACGGGTTCGAGCCCTGGTCCGGGAAGATCCCACATGCCACGGAGCAACTAAGCCCGTGTACCACAACAACTGAGCCTGCACTCTACAGCCCGCGAGCCACAACTACTGAGCCTGCATGCCACAACTACTGAAGCCCACGCACCTAGCGCCTGTGGCTTCTCTTGTTGCAGAGCAATGAGAAGCCTGCGCACCGCAATGAAGAGTAGCCCCCGCTCACCACAACCAGAGAAAGCCCGCGCACAGCAACGGAGACCCAACGCAGCCAAAACCAAATAAATAAAATAAATAAATTTAAAAAAAACAAAAACAAAACAAACAAAAAACCCTATGATGTTGGTGCTATGGTTATCTCTACTTTATAGATATGGAAACTGACACCCAGAGAAATTAGGAGGCTTGTCTACAGCTAGTAACTGACCAACGCAGGACTTGAACCCATAGCAGCTGACTCCAAAACCAAGTTCTTACTCACTATGATAATGTTTCTCTCTTTCTTCTTACTTTTCCAAGGACTCCCCATTCTTCAAAGACTGAAGAAAATTCCACCCCCTCCCAGGTATCTTCAGGCCTCTCTGGTCTTCCCTGATCTGACTGACTTCCTCTTACCTGTTAGAACCTCTCAGGTCATTCTGAAGGAACCATTCACTCATGTAACAAATACTGAACAACTACACAGACCAGGCACTGTTCCAGGAGACTGAGCAACGAACAAAACAAATGAAAATCCCTGCCCTCGTGGACTTTACATTCCAGTGGGGAGAGACACATTCTAAAAATATAAATACATGAAAATATATGTATATTAGATGGCAAAAAGTGCTAGCGAGGCAAATAAGGCAGAGAAAAGGGAGAGAGAGAGAAGACGTGAGAAAATGTATGATTTTAAGCAGGGTGGCCAGGGCAGGCCTTACTGAGAAAGGGATACCAGACTTAAGCTCTAATAGACAAGAGAATGAGCCGTGGAGGTGGAAGGGCATTTGAAACAGAGGGAAGGGCAAGTGCAAAGGCACAGAGGCAGGAGTGTGGCTGGGGTGTTTGAGGAATGGCAAGGAGGCCAGTGTGGCTGGACTAGAACCAGTGAAGGCAAAGAGCAGTGGGAAATGAGGAGAGAGAGGTAAAAAGAGGAGGCCAGGCTGTGCAGAGCCTTGCGGGTCATTGTAGGGATGCTGGCGCGCACTCCGAGTGAATCAGGAAGCCATTGGAGGGTTTCGAGCAGACGGGCATTTTAATAGTATCACCCTGGCTGCTGTGTTGAGATCAGGCTGAAGGGGGGATGAGGTTGGGAGGCTGTTGATAAGCCAACTGAGAAATGATGGTGGCTCGGATGGAGGGAGCGAAGGCAGTGAGAGCAGTCAGAGTCTGCATGTGCTCTGCAGTGAAGTCAGCAGGATTTCCTGACAGATTGGAGGTGGGAGGTGAGAGAAAGAGAGGAGTCAGGAATGACACCCAAGTTTTTGGCCCAAGCATCTGGAAGAATGAAGTTGCCATTTACTGAGCTCACTGTGGGAGGAACAGGTTTGGAGGAGGGAAATCAGCTCAGTATTGGATATGATAAATGAGATGCTTATTAGAGATCTAGGTGAGCAGGTAGTTAAATAAACAGTTCTGGAGTTCAGGGGAAGAGATCTGGCTAGAAACACAAATGTGGAAGTCATTAGGGTGTGGGTGGTATTTTTTTAAGCCACAAAATTGAGTGAAATCAGGCTTCCCTGGTGGCACAGTGGTTAAGAATCTGTCTACCAATGCGGGGGACACCGGTTCGAGCCCTGGTCCGGGAAGATCCCACGTGCCGCGGAGCAACTAAGCCCGTGCGCCACAACTACTGAGCCTGCGCTCTAGAGCCCATGAGCCACAACAACTAAGCCCACGTGCCACAACTACTGAAGCCAGAGCGCCTAGAGCCGGTGCTCCACAACAAGAGAAGCCACCGCAATGAGAAGCCCGCGCACCGCAACGAAGAGGAGCCCCCGCTCGCTGTAACTAGAGAAAGCCCACGTGCAGCAACGAAGACCCAAAGCAGCCAAAAAAAAAAAAAAAGATTATAAAATTGAGAGAAATCACGGAGAGTGAAAGTAACTAAAGAGGTGAGGTGTAAGGACCATGCCCCAGGGCGCTCAAACATTTAGAGGTCAAAGAGATGAAGAGGAACCAGCAGGAGACCAAGAAGGAACAGACAGGGAGATAAGAAGCCACCTGGAAGGATCTTTCAAGGAAGAGGGAAAAATCAACTGTCAGACACTTCTGGTGGGTCAAGTAGCAAGAGGACTGAAAATTCACCCATGTGATCAAAAGAAGAAATGTTTAATTAAACAGTTTTCTTGTTTTGTTTAGATGTGTATTCATTCAGACATCTCAACCAATCACAAGGGTGGAAGAAGCAGAGATTGATTTCCCCCCCAATGTGCTTCTGTACCCTACTCCTCTCCCCCCATGCCTCTCCTCCCCTTCCCCCTGTTGTGCATCCCCACTCCTAACCCCACCTCTGACTTTGCTGGGGTCTAAGGGTTGACTCACCAGTCAAGGGAATCTTGGGCCTGAGGTGAAACACCAGAACAATCTCTGAGGCAAGTCACTGCTTCACAGATTTGGTGAAGGGAGTAAGCTGCTGCCTCACTTTAAAAAGAAGGGGTGGGCTTCCCTGGTGGCGCAGTGGTTGAGAGTCCGCCTGCCAATGCAGGGGACACGGGTTCGTGCCCCAGTCCGGGAAGATCCCACATGCTGTGGAGCAGCTGGGCCCATGAGCCATGGCCGTTGAGCCTGCGCGTCCGGAGCCTGTACTCCGCAATGGGAGAGGCCACAACAGTGAGAGGCCCACATACCCCCCCCAAAAAAAATAATAAAAATAAATAAATAAATAAATAAATAAAAAGAAGGGGTATGAGGGATAAAGTGAAGGTGGCAGAAAAGGAAGATGCAGACACCTGTGTAAAGGCAAGACAAGTTTGCTTGTAAAGGACGCCTGCAGCAATTTTGTTGTTGTTGCTATCAGGAAGCAAAGGAATTTATCTTGGGGCTGCATGGCTCCTTGGTTTAGGTAAAGTCATTAATGAGCCTTTTCTAGTTCGATCCATTCTGGAGCCTAGAATAGGGTAGATGTAGAGAACTAAATTCCTCTGCACTGAGTTTTTCCCTGGCAGGTGAGGGAGACAGGCGTGTCAGAGCCTGGGAACTGAGAGAAGAGAGATGGGAGAAAGATGGCTGGCAATGAATTCCCAGGGGTGGGGTGGGGCTGAGCAGCCTGTTTTAAGAGGAGTGAGGTCTAACATTCATTTTTTTCTGGAACTTTTTTACCGAAGTAATAAAAGATATAGAGATAAATGTGTACCACTTGATAACTTTTCACGCACCCATATAACCAGCACTCAAGTCAAGCACTCCAGCCCTCATGTTCTTTTCTAATCATGACTCCACCCAAGGGCAATCACTATCCTGACCTTGAACAGCATGGACTAGTTTTACCTGTTTTTGTATATTATTAAAGTGGGTCGTGCCTTTTAGTATCTGCCTTCTTTCCTTTTATTAATATTTATTTATTTATTTTTATTTATCATCTTATTTATTTTGGCTGCGCCGGGTCTTAGTTGTGGCATGCGGGATCTTCATTGCAGCATGTGGGACCTTTAGTTGTGGCATGCAAACTCTCTTAGTTGTGGCATGCATGTGGGATCTAGTTCCCTGATCAGGGATGGAACCCGGGCCTCCTGCACTGGGAATGCAGAGTCTTACCCACTGGACCACCAGGTAAGTCCCGGTATCTGCCTTCTTTCACTCAACATTATACTTGTGAGGCTCAACCATACTGTTGCATACAGTTATATATCTTCATTGCCGTAGACTCTTCTATTTTAATGATTATAATGCAATTGATTTATCCCCTCGACTGCTGATGGACATAGAAGTTATTTCTATTTGGGGGCCACTGCAAACAGTGTCGTTACAAACATATTTGGACAAATCTAGTATTCACTTTTTTTCCCAACTTTTTATTTTGAAAATTTTCAAACAGGAAATCGAAATAATTATATAGTGAACATCTATATATGAATTACTTTGGATGCATTTCAAAGTAAGTTGAACTTTCCCTAGCATTTCAGTAAACGTATCATTGACAAAAGTTTACTGCTTATTTGTGGGTTTTCCTTTGAGGGAAGACTTACACAAAGTGAAATGCATTCATGTTAACAGTATCATTCAGTGAGTTTGTGAAATGCATACACCTGTGTAACCCAAACCTCTAACAAAATCTAAAACATTATTGTCATCTAGAAAGTTCCCTCATGACTCTTCCCAATTTTCCTGCACCATCATTGTGTTCTCATTTTTTTTCACCATAGATTAGTTTTGCCTCCTTTAGAACTTCATATAAATGCAATCACACAGTATGTACTCTTTTGCCTAAGGCTTCTTTCACTCAGCATAATATTTCTGAAATTCATTCATGGTGTTCCATGAATAAGTAGTTTGTTCCTTTTCATCTCATGAATACACCACAATTTGTTTATCCATCCTCCTGTTGACTGACATCTGGGATGTTTCCAGTTTTGAGCTTTATAAAGAAAAATGCTGGGCTTCCCTGGTGGTGCAGTGGTTGAGAATCTGCCTGCCAATGCAGGGGACACGGGTTCGAGCCCTGGTCTGGGAAGATCCCACATGCTGCGGAGCGACTAGGCCCGTGAGCCACAACTACTGAGCCTGCACGTCTGAAGCCTGTGCTCTGCAACAAGAGAGGCCGCAACAGTGAGAGGCCCACGCACCATGATGAAGAGTGGCCCCCACTCACCGCAACCAGAGAAAGCCCTCTCACAGAAACAAAGACCCAACACACCCAAAAATAAATAAATTAATTTAAAAAAAAGAAATAAAACATTATTAAAAAATAAAGAAAAATGCTATTACCGTTCTCATACTAGTCTTTTTGTGGATATAGGCTTTCATTTCTCTTGGGTAAATAACCTAAAACCAAAATTGCTGGGTCGTAGGGGTATGTTTAGTTTTATATGAAACTGTCAGACCTTCATTTCAAAGTGGTTGTATGATTTTACACTCCTACCAACAAGATAGGAAAGTTTATACTGTTCAACACCTTTGCTAACATTTGGTGGTGTTCGTCTTTTTCATTTAAGCTGTTCTGGTGGGTGTGTAGTGGTACCTTACTGTGGTTTTAATTTGCATTTCTCTGATAACTAATGACATTGAGCACATTTTCAAGTGCTCACTGGCCATTCATCTAGTTTCCTTTGTGAAGTGTCTATTCAAATTTTTGTCATTTTTTTATTGGGTTATTTGTCTTTTTTGCTCTTGACTTGTAGGAGTTCTTTCTAAGTCCCAAATACCAATCCTTTGTCAGATAAATGCTTTCTTTATAAATAATGTCTCCCAGTCTATGGCCTGCTTATTCGTTTTCCTGTCTAAAAAAAAAATCTTTGCTTACCACCAAGTCACAAAGATATTCTCCTAGGTTTGCTTACAGAAGCTTTATATTTTTAGTTTCTATATTTAGGTCCATGCTCCATCTCAAACTAATTTTTGTACAGAAGATAATGTTTGAAGTTCTTTTTTTAAAATATGGATATCCAGTTGTTCTAGCATCGTTAACTGAAAAGACTCTCCTTTCTCTATTAGATTGCTTTACCTCTGTCAAAAATTAAACCATCCTATAAGTGTATTTCTGAACTCTCTATTCTGTTCCATTAATCTACTTGTTGATCTGTTTTTTAAAAAGATTTATTTATTATTTTATTTTATTTATTTTTGGCTGCGTTGGGTCTTAGTTGCGGCACGAGGGATCTTCGTTGAGGCATGCGGGATCTTTCGTTGTGCCACGTGGTCTTCTCTCTAGTTGTGGCATGCAGGTTTTCTCTTCTCTAGTTGTGGTGCACAGGCTCCAGGGCACGTGGGCTCTGTAATTGTGGCGTGTGGGTTCCAGAGCGCGTGGGCTCTGTAGCTTGCGGCACACAGGCTCTCTAGTTGAGGCACGCGAGCTCAGTAGTTGTGGTGCATGGGCTTATTTGACCCGCTTGCATGTGGGATCTTAGTTCCCCGACCAGGGATCAAACTCCCGTCCCCTGCATTGTAAGGAGAATTCTTTACCACTGGACCACAAGGGAAGTACCCTATTTGTTGATCCTTATGATAGAATCACACTGTCTTGATTACTATAGCTTTACAGTAAGTCTTGAGATCAAGTAGCATGAGTCCTTCTAACTTTTTGCTTCATCTTCTTTTTCTTTCAGTATTGCTTTGGATATTCTAGGTCCTCCATATAAATTTTAGAATCAGCTTGTCATTTTAAAAAGAAGTCTTCTAGGATTATGAAAGAGACTTTGTTGAATCTCCATATCAACATGGGTAGAATTGACAGATGAGCAATATCAGGTCTTCCAAGCCATGACATGGTATATTTCTTCATTTATTAGGTCTTCTTGAATTTTTTCAGCAATAATTTATAGTTTTCAGTGCACAGGATTTGTCTTTTATTAAGCTTACTTTTAAGCATTTTATGATTTTGATACTATTGTAAATGGAATTGTTTTAAATTTCATTTTTCCAATTGTTTACTGATGGTATATTAAAATACAACTGATTTTTAAAATAATAACACTGTATCCTGTGAGGTCGCTAATTCTATTTATTCGTTCTGTTGTAGATTCCTTAGTATTTCTATATAGGCAATCATACTATCTGCAAATAGAAGTTTCACTTCTTCCTTTCTACTTTTTATGTCTCTGGTCTTATAGCAGTAACTAGGCTCTCCAATACAATGCTGAATACAAAAAGTGAAAGTAGACATACTTGTCTTATTCATCTTAGGGGAAAAGCATTCAATATTTCACCATTAAATATGATGTTAGCTCTAGATTTTTCAGATACCCTTTTTCAGATTGATAAAATTATTTTCTATTCCTAACTTGCTGAGAGTTTTTGTCACAAGTAAATGTTGAAAACTTTTTTTTTTTTACTTGAGATGCTCATATTTTTTTCTCTTTTTTCTGTTAACATGATGAATTACATTGATTTTCCAATATTAGATCAGTCTTGCATTTCTGAGATAAACCTCACAGGTTATGACCCCTTCCTCACCCTCTCCCCCTTTTTTTTCTTTCTTTTCCAATGTCTTTGCAAGTTTTGGTGTCAGAGTTATACTGGCCTCACAAAACAAATTGTAAAGCATTTCTTTCTTCTCTATTTTCTGAAAGAGTTTTTGTTACATTGGTAATATTTTTTCTTTAAGATCTGATAGAATTCACCAGTTAACAATCTGGGCATGGAGCTTCCTTTGCATGAAGGTTTTTGATAATGAATTCAATTTATTTACTAGCTAAAGGGACATTCAGATTTTCTATTTTACCTTATGTCAGTTTTTGGTAAGATGTTATTTTCAAGGAATTTGTCCATTTCATCTACATGGTCTAATTTATTAACGTAAAATTGTTTATGACATCCTGTTACTAGCCTTTTAATGTCTTTAGTATGTGTAGTGATATCCTTTCTTTTATTTCTGATGTTGGTAATTTGTCTTCTCTTTTTGTGTGAGGTAGGAGGAAAGTTGTTGGTCCATCTAGGGGTTTATTTTGTTGATCTTTTAAAATAACCAACTTTTGGGTTTGTTAAATTTATTTACTGCTTATCTGCTCTCTCTTTTATAAATCCTGTCCTATTATTTCCTTCTTATCATTTACTTTATCGTTCCAATTTTAGTATATGTGCTGCCGAAGCGAGCACTTATCATTTACTTTAGATTTACTTTGTTCTTCTTTTTCTAGGTTTTGAAAGTGAAACCTAAGCCTTTTTCTACTGTTCAGTTTTAAAGCTATAAATATATCTCTAAGAATTGCTTTATTTTGTCTCACAGTTTGGTATGTCTTATTTTTATAATCATTCAGTTAAAATATTTTGTAATATCTCCTGAGGTTGTTTGGATTAATTATTTAGGTCTGTGCTGTTTAAGTTCCAAGTATTTGGAGTTTTCTACATATATTATTACTGATTTGTAATTTCATTCTGGTCAGATAACATTCTCTGTACAATTTTAGCCATTTTAAATTTGCTGGCACTTGTTTTATGGCTCAGCATACGATCTACCTTGGTGAATGTATCAGGGACACTTGAAGATAATGTGCATTCTGTTGCATCCATTGTTCTGCAAATATCAATTAGATCAAGATAGCTGATAGTACTGTTCAAATCTTCTGTATCTTTACTAATTTTTTGTCAAGTTGTTTTATAATTGCTGAGAAGCTGCTAAAATATCCAATTATGATAGTAGGTTTGTGTATTTCTTTGAATTCTGTCATTCTGTTTTTCCTTCATGCATTTTGAAACTCTGTTATGTATGATTGCTACACCTTCTTGGTGCTATTTGTTATTATAAGATTCCCCTTTGTATCTCTGATAATAGTCTCTGTCATGAAGTTTACTTTATTTGATCTTAATTTAGCCACTTCAACTTTCTTATGCTTACTGTTTACAGGATACATCTTTTTCCATTCATTTCCTATCAATTTTTCTTGTGTGTCTTGTAGACAGAGTATAGTTGAAGCATGCATTTTTATCCGTTCTGACAATTTCTGCTTTTAATTGGAATGTTATAGACTATTTTTTAAAATAAATAAATTTATTTATTTATTTTTGTTGGTGTTGGGTCTTCGTTGCTGCATGCGGGCTTTCTCTAGTTGCGGTGAGTGGGGGCTACTCTTCCTTGCGGTGTGCGGGCTTCTTATTGCGGTGGCTTCTCTTGTTGAGGAGCACGGGCTGTAGGTGTGCAGGCTTCAGTAGTTGTGGCACACGGGCTCAGTAGCTGTGGCTCGCAGTCTCTAGAGCATAGGCTCAGTAGTTGTGGTGCACGGGCTTAGTTGCTCCACGGCATGTGGGATCTTCCTGGACCAGGTATCGAACCAGTGTCCCCTGTATTGTCAGGCGGATTCTTACCCACTGCGTCACCAGGGAAGTCCCTTAAGTGCTACAGACTATTAACTTTTAATGTAATCATTGATTTGGTTGGATATAGGTCTACCATTTTACTATTTGTTTTCTCTTTGTCCCCTCGTGTTTTTTTGTTTCTCTCTTCTTCTATCTTGTCTTCTTTTGGATTAATTAAATATTTCTTTAGAAGTCTACTTTATCTTTTAGCTTTTTTTTGATATGCTTCTTTGCATTTTTAAAGTGGTCACTGTACCCTCCTACACTGTTGGTGGGAATGTAAGTTGGTGCAGCTACTATGGAGAACAGTATGGAGGTTCCTTAAGAATACTAAAAACAGGGCTTCCCTGGTGGCGCAATGGTTGAGAGTCCGCCTGCCGATGCAGGGGACACGGGTTCGTGCCCCGGTCCGGGAGGATCCCCCATGCCGCGGAGCGGCTGGGTCCGTGAGCCATGGCTGCTGAGCCTGCATGTCCAGAGCCTGTGCTCCACAACGGGAAAGGCCACAACAGTGAGAGGCCCACGTACCACAAAAAAAAAAAAAAGAAAAAAAAATACTAAAAACAGAACTACCATATGATCCAGCAATCTCACTCCTGGGCATATATCCAGAGAAAACCATAATTTGAAAAGATACATGCACCCCAGTGTTCACTGTAGCACTATTCACTATAGCCAAGACATGGAAGCAACCTAAATGTCTATCAACATAGGTATGGATAAAGAAGATGTGGTACATATATAACAATGGAATATTACTCAGCTATAAAAAAGAATGCAATAATGCCATTTGTAGCAACGTGGATGGACCTAAAGGTTATCATACTAAGCGAAGTTAAGTCAGGCAGAGAAAGACAAATATCACATGATATCAGTTATATGTGGAATCTAAAAAAAATGATAAAAATGAACTTATTTACAAAATAGAAACAGACTACAGACTTCAAAAACAAACTTATGGTTACCAAAGGGGAAAGGTGGGGGGGGGGGAGGGATAAATTAGGAGTTTGGGATTTACATATACACACGACTATATATAAAAGAGATAATCAACAAGGACCTACTGTATAACACAGGGAACTGTACTCAATACTCTGTAATGGTCTATATGGGAAAAGATTCGGAAAAAGAATGGATATATGTACATGTATAACTGAATCACTTTGTTGTACACCTGAAACTAACACAACACTGTAAATCAACTGTACTCCAATATGAGATAAAAATTAAATTAAATAAAAAAATAAAGTGGTCACTGTAGAAATTAAAATATATATCCTTAACATTTAACAGTCTATTTAGAATTAATATTGTGCCACTTTATATTAAAATATGTATTATGTTACATTTTCATAAGTTGTAAACTTCACGATACAATGTTAAAAGTTTTGCTTTAAATATTCATAAGTATTTTAAAGAAATGAAGTATTTTCAAATGGTTTCTAATATTTATTCTTATATTTATTTGCCCTTCATTCTTCCTGGAGATCCAAGTTTCTATCAGATATCATTTCCTTTCACTCTGAGAAATGTCCCTTTAGCATTTCTTACATAGCAGATTTGCTGGCAATGAATTATCTTAGGTCTTGTTTATCCAAAGATATCTTTTTAAAATTGTAAATAGTTTCCTGTCCTGGACTATGCTGTCATGCCCTTCTTTACTCCCCGCAAACCTTCAGGAAAAGTCTGTTCCACAGAAAGGCTTGTTATTGGTACCTTGGAGAGGTGGGGAGAGAAGCTGTCTGCATGGGGCAAAGAGCATTGCCCAGAGAGGACTACAGCTGCACGGGCAAGAAGTCCTGCAGGGTTAGAGAGTCAGTGTAGCAGAAACTGGGAGTAGGAAAGGACAGAGACAGTGCAAACCATCCTCCTTTCCACTCGGGAGCATCCCAAGTTTTATACGATGATGCCCAAGTCTCTCATTTGGATGTTAGAAGAAAGGTAACCTCAGAAACGTGGAGCATTTGAGAACATTCAGAAGTTTAATTCAACTTGACAAGTGTTATTAAGCTTACAGTGTGTACCTTCGGGCCTCCATTAGGACTTTCAGAAGCTTACTTTGCATCCGGGGAATGTGAAGACTCAGCAGGAAGATTCCCTCCCGCATTGGTCTGTGGGGTCAGCTGACTCCATGACAACACCTGGGAAAGCTGCCCACCAGCCAGAGGCTGCCCCATGAACAGGTAAATGCGTCCAAATGGAAAGAGTTAAAAAAAGTTTCCTCTCACCATCAGTGATACCAGGGAAAGAAATGTTCCTGAGACACGTGTGGCTCAGCTCACCAAAGCCAGGCACACGTTGGGTGGGTGGTGTGCGAGCTTCTTTCCAGCTTTCCCTGGGAAAGGTCTTCAGGGCTAGGGCGAGGCAAGAGAGGCATTCGCCTCAAGTGCAGAATTTAAGGGGGTGCCAAAAAATTCAGCAATCAAGATAAATAATATTTTACTGCAATGTTTTCTTTTTAAAAAAAGAAATCTGTGATGAACAAAATATCAAAATTTTAAATAAGACAGAATCTGACTCTGCACTTGCAGAACTCACATCATTTGTCATCTCCTGATCCCGACCCTGCTGGGTCTTGCCTTTACTTATAATTTTAGCATTTTGTTCATCATGGATTCTTTGCATTAATTTTGATTTTTTAAAACTATTCCATTAAAATGGCATTTATCTTGATTGCTTTGGTTTTTGTCACGCCCTTAAATTCTGCACCTGCCTCACCCTCGTACCAGCCCTGAACATCAGTAAGAACCTCTTTAAAATCCTTCCTTCTAACACCCCCATCCCACCAAAAGAAAACCACCAGCATACCATGATGATAAGAAGGCATTTTTTTCATATATAAAAATAAAAGGTTTCCTGGTGACACCAATAACAGCCAAATGAGGAATCTGGGTAAGTTCTTGGCACAGTCGTTTAGCTGTTTTGTAAGTGGGAACTCTGAAAGACTTCTGGATCCCAGAGTAAAACTTCATTTTAAAATGATCCTACATTTTCTCATTTCAACATAAAAGACTAAGGGTTGAGGCTGAGAAATTAAAGAAATTTGAGTATATTTCATTACATTTCTTACAATGCACATTAATGTATTTGTTATGTATTCAAGGTTTCAGCTGGATAGAATAATTCAATCTCAGGTCAATACTTGGCAGTTGAGTACGGTCAGCATGGGTGCCATTCATAACATATTGAGGGACTTCCCTGGTGGCGCAGTGGTTAAGAATCTGCCTGCCAATGCAGGGGACACGGGTTTGAGCCCTGGTCTGGGAAGATCCCACATACTGAGGAGCAACTAAGCCCGTGAGCCACAACTACGGAGCCTGTGCTCTAGAGCCCACAAGCCACAACTACTGAGCCCACATGCTGCAACTACTGAAGCCCACACACCCTACAGCCTGCATGTCGCAACTACTGAAGCCTGAGTGCCTAGAGCCTGTGCTCCGCAACAAGAGAAGCCACCTCAATGAGAAGCCCGCGCACCACAACGAAGGGTAGCCCCCACTTGCCGCAACTAAGACCCAACGCAGCCAAAAATAAATAAATAAATTGGAAAAAAAAGAGATATTGAATCCCTTTTATTCAATGACATTACATGTGGGTATAGGCAACATGGAGTAACTGTAGAACCTGAGATTGAGAATCCCCACTATATTACCTGTATCAACTTGAGCAAGTCACTAAATGTCCTTAGGTCTTACTTTCCTCATCTGTAGAAGGCTGCTACAATTTACCTTAAATACCATATCACTTAAAAAAAAACAATAATACTTATCTATATGAGATGATGAATGTTAACTAAACTTACTGTGGTAATAATTTCACAATATGTGTAAGTCAAATCATTACACCGTGCACTTTAAACTTATACAGTGTTGTATGTCAATTATATGTCAATAAAACAGGAAAAACTTTTAATCTGAATGTTAATGATATCTAAATAAAAAAACCTCTACAAGAGTGTAAAAAAAACCCTATAATTTCCCTGTCCTTTATTTATGCTAAATAATTACAGGCCATCTTGATTATGCTTGATCTCTAAACTTATAAATGCTAATTTTGAAAAATAAAGAATTGTTTCTAAAAGAACATTTTGAAAAAGGACACAGGACCATTCTTCATCAGCTGGTAATGTTGCAATGAATATATTGTACAACTTTTTGTTTGAACATGTTTCAAATTCTCTTGGGTATATATCTAGGAGTGGAACTGCTGGATCATGTGCCTCTTTATAATTTTCAATGGAATAATGTATCAATCATGTATTCCTGCACAGGAAATAACTCCCAAAGCTTCATGATTAAAATAATAGTAACTTATCTCTCTCAGTTTCTGTGAGTCAGAAATTTGGGAGCACCTTGAACAGGAAGGTCTGCCTCCAGGTCTCTCATCAGGCTGCAATTAGATGATGGTCTACGTGGCAGTCATCTGAAGGCTTGGCTGGAGCTACAAGATCCATTTCTAAGATGACACTCATATAGCTGGCAAGTTAGTTGGTTGGGGACCTCAGTTCCCCTCTACATGGGCTTCCCCACTGGAATGCCTGAGCGTCCTCAAAGTAGCTGGCTTCCTCTAAAACAAACTAGCCAGGAGACCAAGATGGAGGCTGCATTATCTTTTACGACTTAGCCTCACATGTGTCACTTTCACCATATTCTACATAGGCCAGCCCTGATTCATGTGGGAGGGGACTAATTACACAAAAGGGGGGGATACCAGGGGAGGCAAGGTTGGAGCCATCTTGGAGGCTGGCTATTATGAAGAGGTTGACTTCAAAGCTCTATTCTCTGTTGTTCCTAAGGAGATGATCCAAATTTATAGACTCCAGGCAGGAGGTCAAAAGAATACATGTCAAAGTTTGTAGGATCCTAACATCACTGTGATTCACCCCCTCCATGTGATGAATTGAACCTGCAATGGAGCTTCCTGACTCTCCTGCAGGGGAATTTGAGGAGAGCCGCAGTGTACTTAGTGCCTAATAGAAATAAGATAAAGAACTCCAAGCCTGCTGCTGTCCTTGGGTTAATGCCCCAGGTATTCACCTCTGGAAGTGCCAACACTTTGTCTCTCTAGCAAAACCCTTCCTGGAATGTCGTTTGGGTTATTTAATCCAGAAGTCAAATCCACTTTCCCTCCTGGCAAATCAGCAAATACTTATTAGCATCTACTGTGTACCCAAGAGCAAACCCCAGGATCATTTGAGACCAGTGTAGATGGATAAGCCAAAAATGCCCAGGCGTGACCAAAATAGATTGTTGTCAGACCCACCTGTCTTGAGGCTTCAAAGGTAAGGAACTGAAAAGGTCTTTTCTTTTTTTCTTTTTGAGTTAGCATTTAGAGAAGTGACAGCCATGAGAATGCTTTTAGATTTAAATTCGTTTAGAAAACTTCTGAGGACATGAAAGACAAGAAAGATTGAGGAACAATTCTAGAGTAAAGACATTAAAGACACCTATCTATAAAATGTAATGCTTACCCTGGATGAGATCCTTGATAAAGGGAAAACAGCTATAAAATACATTATTGGAAACTGGTGAAACTGGAATACAAACTATAGAGTACATAATAGCATTGGATCACTGTTACCTTTTCTGAATTTGATACTTATATTGTGGTTATGTAATAAAATAATTTGTTCTTAGGAAACACAAACTGAAGTATTAAGGGGTAAGTGTGTCTACAACTTATTTTCAAGTTGTTCAGAAAAAAATTCTGTATATATACACACACATATATGTACACACATATACATGGAAAGAGATAGAATAAATGCAGCGAAATGTGAACAGGCTGAAGGATATATGGGAATTCTTTATATTATGTTTGCAGCTTTTCTATAAGTTTGAAATTATTTCAAAATAAAAAGTTTTTAAAAAGAAGGAAACTCCTGAGGGTCTTCTGTGAAGAACAGGATATACTGTGGTGTCATTGCTCCTTTGTGGAATATGGAACGGTAAATCATCGAGGTCAGGTGGGTGCCAATTCCCCACATGAACGAGCCAACACTGTGTCTAGGGTGCTGGAGGTGACAACTGTCTGACTGACATCTCCTGGCAGTTATTAGGAACCCCAGCATTACCAAAACTTTGCACGGTCCTTGTGACCCCACAGTCAGCCCCTGGAAGTGGAGGTCTCAGCTCACTCCACCCTTGACCTCTGGTCTGACAGCCATCTGTACAGCTCCTCCATTACATCCCAGTCTTGGAGAGTGGCACCACTTGGCCTCTTGCTCCCCAAGGTTGAGTGCATCCTTCTGCTGAGTTGAGCCCTGGGTTGGAAGGCAGAAACGTCTCCTGTTCCCTCTAGACCAGAGGCAGCCTCGCCAGAAAGCCATAGTGCAAAATCCCCCAAGTTTCCAAGAACATCTCAGAGCCAGAGAGTTAGCCAAGTGTCTTTGAGCTGGCCCAGCGTAAGAAATGCTCAGTCTCAGATGTCAGGGTGCACACCCTGATTCCTTTTCTACTAGGTGGGTAGGAGGCAGCTGGAGCTCCATTGACTTAGAAGAAACAGATGCAATCAAGGTCCAGAGGATGCCCAAGTTAAATGCATTGGCCCTTCGGCCTTGCAAACTCACTAAATCCGAATTCTACAAAATAGTTTCAATGCCAGCCAAGCCCAAGTATCACCATCTGCCTCCCAAAGCCAACCCACTGACTGCTGATTAGCAGTGAGAGGAAGTGGAAAGGCCATCAGCCCCAAGGGCTTCAAAGTGGAGGTCAGGGAGCTTCCTGACAAGACTCAATCACAGAACCCACGATGGGGGCAGGAGAAGAAGGTCTTTCTAGTTCTTATGAAAGTGGTTACTAGACTGTGATGGCCCCAGGCAAGCCCACAGCCCAGTGGCCACCTGCTGGGGACAAAGACCGTTTACCTCCGGCTTGAATTCTATGATGTGTGTGGGGATCAGCCTTCCTCTGTTCACCATTCTAGAGGATGTTCTCAGCCTTCCTGACTACCTGAGACCAGGCAAGTGAATCACAGCTCCAGCACACAAGTTGTCAAGAACAGCATACCTTTCCATAGTATGTACCAAGTGCCAGGCACCGTTCTAGTCGCTTTCCAGATAACAACTTGTATGACCTCCCAGTAACCCTCTGAGCATGGTACTCTTATTATCCCCATTTGGCAGTTGTGGACACTGAGGCACAGAGAGGTAAAGTAACATGTCCCAAGGCACTGACCTAGTAAATAACGAAGCCAAGATTTGAACCTTGATGTCTGGCTTGCATCTGTGCTTTTAACCACTTCCTTATGTGAGGCCTCCTGGCTTGTTCTACATGCTGCTTCTAAAGAACCCATAAATGAGGAAATAATCATATTTCAAAAATCAAATATAGATAGGAAGAGATGGATAAGGGGTCTGCCTGCAAAGCAGGTTGATAGATGACAGGAAAAAGCAGCCTCACCATCCCCTAGTACACTTATCAACTGTACCAGATCATCCATCTGCCAATTCATTACTCACTCACTCTCTCATACTGAGGATTCAGGGCCTACTAGGTGTTACAGTGGAAGGGAACAAGAGGAGCCCAATTTAGTTGATGAAATGAAACCTGGGCACACAAACAGTGAAATGATCAGAGAAGGAGGATTTTAGGCAGACTGAGTGGTGCTGACGTCAGGAGCAGCGTGGGATTGGGAAAGGAAATTTGGGCAAGTTGTACGAGTACAAGTCCAGGAAGTATACACCAATCACACCACCACCCCAGGTTGGGGGACCTTCTTTAGTCCGCCCATATCTGCCCACGCTCAGCAACCTTTTTTTTTTTTTTGGCCATGCCACACAGCATGCAGGATCTTTAGTTCCCCGACCAGGGATTGAACCCGTGCCCCCTGCAGTGGAAGCGTGGAGTCTCAACCACTGGACCTCCAGGGAAGTTCCCACACTCAGCATCCTTATTTTAGCATTTCCCACACTGAGGTGAAGTTTCCTATTTGTTTCTCTGCCTGCTATTAATTTCTGTATCCCCAGTGTTAGGCTTGGACTAGTCACTCAGTGTTTGTTGAATGACCTTCTGAACGAAAAAGGCACAAGGTCCCTGGACCTCACTTTGACTAGCAAGGTCCTCGATGATCCCTGGCCCTCTCCAGCCCCAAGAGCGCCTCATTCCACCCAAGGACTCCCTTCCTCTGCCCCTGTGCTTCTCCTAACGCCCTTCACACAGCCTTAGACACTGAGCTCATTTTTCCTCCTCCTTCCCAAACCCAGACTTTAAGATAATCTACCAAATCCCTGCAGTTCCCACAAAGTGTGCTCCATTGGTCCCACGGGAGGTGTGGTGGGGTGCCCCCGTGGTCAAGGACATCTCCCAGATTACAAGTCACATCTCCCAGATGTGACTCAGGATCACAGCACACTTTAGCATCTCCAAGAGGTTTCAAGAAGTCCTGGGAAGACAAAGGTTTGTACAGGAGCTGAAGGGATGGCTGAGATGGGGAAGAGACTTAATGCCCCCCATAATCCTCACAAGCACCAACCCCAGCTACTCATATCTAAATAAAGCCCCAGAGCTTGCTATGCAATTGCTATGGCTGTTTCCCATGCATTCAAATGACCATCCTTAGAGCATTCTCATATGGACATTCCAGAGCCACCACTGGAAACAGGCAACGTTTGTCTGTTTTTGGGTGGGGGGATCATTTCCCCAGTGACGCTCTTTCCTTTCTAACACTTCAGCATCCTGGTCCCTAGTTTCCTTTCCCTCAGCTTCCTGAAGGATCTGATGCCCTTATTTATACTGAATTGTACATGACTGATAAAACTAGAATATGTCACCATTGAAGGTTTATGCTCGGTTTGCTCCCTCATTCCCACCCCAGATCCATTTTCTATCTTTCTTAGTTCTGGGGAGGCTGACCGTTGGGGACCGCATTACCCAGGCCCCCTCACCCTGTGGCTTCTGGTTGGGTTGGCCAATGGGGCCACTGCCAGGAGATCTGAGGGCACGAAGAGAAGAACATGGAGATCTTTCATCCTTGGTGCAGCCTCACACCACTGGGCAGGGGCTGCGTCTCTACAGCCTTGTCCCCCTCAAGGTGGCTCTTCCACAGCTCAGCTCTCTCTTTGGTTCTGCCACTCTAGATGCTAACAGCTGTCTGCCGTCGCAAGTCCCAGGGTGCCTCGCCATCCCTGCTGGCTCTTTCCATCCTGCCCACTTCACTGTAAGTTGTCCTGCCATTAATTGCCTTATTTTATTTTTCAGTTAAACCCTTTCGAGTGTACTGTCTGTTCCCTGCTGGGACTCTAATACAGAGTGTTGCATTTTGATCAGGTACAAGGTCCTAATTTGCCTTAAGCCAAAGCAATGAAGTTCTAATCATAGAATCTGGGGCCAGAGGGAGTCCAGAGAGAGCAGGTATTTTTTGATGGCGGAAGTGCGCCACTGTATCTCAGTGCCTTGAAATCCAACTATATCAAGGTCCGGAAGCTGGCTTCAGAATAATTTTATTCTGTTCCACTGCCATGAAGTAAGAAGTTGCACATTCCAGACATGGTGCTCAGGCTTATGGGAACCAAGGACGATGGGGACCAGGCCCTGTGTCCCAGAGCCTCACACTCAGAGACACTCGAGCCAGGGCAGAATGAAAGCCCTGGAATGGAATTGAATGTGACAGGCAGCCAAGCAGGGCAAAGCTGGCTGAGATAAGGACCTAATCAGAGTTCAGACAGAGAACAGTAGTGGAACAGCAGATGGAGGCTTTGTTCCAACGCTGGGGACCTGGGAGGACCTCACAGGGTGGAGGAGGAGGTCACACAGGACCTTGGAGAACCGTGAAGCCGGCCAATCAGCTGCCTCAGCGCACAAGCCAGAGTGGGGCCCCTTTCTACAGCCTTCTGGGGGAAGCCTTCTTGGACGCCCAGGCAGTTTTATTTGCTCTGGATTCTAACCGCACATCTACTTTCCTCCTACGGCTCCCACTGATCGAGGTTTTACCCTGTGCGTGCACTGTGCTGGGGAGCTTTGAACGCATGAGCCCATTCCTCCAATCCCCTTTGCAGGGGGTGCTATTCATCCCATTTTATAGCTAAGGAAACCGAGGCTCAGTCTGAGGGACCAGCCCACGATTTTATGAACAAGCCCTGGAGGAAACAGGATTTGAATCCAGGCTGCCTGGCCCAGAAATGCACACTCTCAATCACTTTATTTTATCTGCATTGATTTCTAACTTGAGGCAGGGGTGGTACTGAGCATTTTGTATCGTTATCTCATTTGCTCCTCACAGCGCCCCCATGAGGTAGGTCCGAGTATCACCCCCCACTTTACAGAAGAAGAAACTGGCCACCAAGAGGGTCCTTTCAAGGTCATGGTGGAGTCAAGGTTTGAACCCAAGAGACCAACTAGGAATTCATGCCTCCAGCCACTACCTTCTTTGAGAGCAGGGCCTAGATTATTAACATTTTAATACACCTTATTTTGTAGAATGGTTTTAGATATACAGAAAAATTATGAAGATAATACAGAGGGTTTCCTAATTGTTCTTGCTAGGACTTCCAATACTATGCTGAATAACAGTTGCAAAAGTGGGCATCCTTGTCTTGCTCCTGACCTTAGAGGAAAAACTTTCAGCTTTTCACCACTGAGTATGATGTTAGTGGTGGGCTTGTCATACATGGCTTTATCATGTTGAGGTACTTTCCTCTATAACCACTTTGTTGAGAGTTTTCTTCATAAACGGATGTTGAATTTGTCAAATGTTTCTTCTGCATCTGTTGAGATGATCATATGGCTTTTATCTTTCATTTTGCATCCCTGGAATAAATGCCACTTGATCGTGGTGTACAGTCCTTTTAATGTATTGTTGAACTCGGCTTGCTAATATTTTGTTGAGGATTTTTCCATCTATGTTCATCAGGGATATTGGTTTATACTACAATTACCAACATTCTGCCGCTCTTGCTTCATTTATTCCTCTACCCACTTCCCACTCCTACTCTCTTCACTGCTTTTCTCTTACAGCCTCCAACCCCTGCCTTTTTTTCCAGGGAGAAGTCACACATATTACAATATGTAAATCTTAGGCTACACAGTTTTAACAAGTGGGCACAGCTGCATAACACACACCCCTTTCATGATAGGAAGCATGTCCATTCCCACTATTTTTTTTAAGTTTATTTATTTATTTTTGGCTGCGTTGGGTCTTCGTTGCTGCGCGCAGGCTTTCTTTAGTTGCAGCGAGCAGGGGCTACACTTCGTTGTGGTGTGCGGGCTTCTCATTGTGGTGGCTTCCCTTGTCGTGGAGCACGGGCTCTAGGCACGTGGGCTTCAGCAGTTGTGGTGCACGGGTTTAGTTCCTCTGAGGCATGTGGGATCTTCCCAGACCAGGGCTCGAACCCGTGTCCCCTGCATTGGCAGGTGGATTCTTAACCACTGAGCCACCAGGGGTGTTCCACCCTAACTATTTTCTGTCCTATTTTCTAGGACCATCCAACCCCCCAATCCAGGGATAACCACTGTCCTGATTTTTTCACCTTAGGTTAATTTTGCTTGCTCTGAAACTTCATGTAAATGGATTCCTATAGTTTGCACTCTTTATTTCTTTTTTCTTTTCTGGCTTCTTTCACTGTATATAGTGTCTCTGAGGTTCACCCACGTTGTTGTGTGTGTCAGTACTGTATCCCTTTCTATTGCCGAGTGGCACTGCATTGAATGCATTTGCTGCAACTTGTTTATCTGTTTTCCTGTTGATGGGCATTTGGACTGTTACCAGTTTGAGCTGCTGTGAATAAAGCTGCTGTGAACATTTTTGTCCAAGTCATTTTGGGGTGTATGTTCTCATTTCTCTTGGATAAACACCTCTTTGTATGTTTCTGTATCCATCAATGCTGACGACCTAGTCAGTACTCAGAAAAAGTGTGGTAAAATGAACTCAGTTGTGGGACTAAGAGCTGCAAGGTGGCAATTCTCAACCATTTCATATAGTAAAGTGCATTTCATATAGTAAAGTTCCAAAGCTGAGGGTGAATGCCAACAGCAAAGGCTGGATAAAAAGAAAGGACATCTGAGGTAGGGACTGAGTGATTCACTCAAGAATTTTGAAAAAGAACAGCCTTTGAAGAAGAGCCAAAACGTAGAGACAACCAGGAGACTTCCTCCTGCAGGGGACGGAGACTTCTCTCTGACATGCTGGCTGGACTGGAGTCCTGCAGGGTGTCTCTGCTGGGGTCAAAATGGTGCACTTGGAGCAAAATCACGACGCCCAGAGTTTGTTACTGAGATTCTTCACAATGTTTCATATCTTGCTGAAGAGCGTTGACACCCTTTGTTTTGTCCTCCCTAAATCCACTGCTGAACTGCCACACTGAGAGACTTTGTCCTGCCAGGGACAGTCCAGAGCAGGAGACCATCCAGCAATCTTTTCTCCTTGGCACTGGGAGATGTTTGTGTGTAGCTGGGAAATCTGGGCTCCTGTCATTAATTAGCCGTGTGCGCCTTTGTCTCCAAAGTTCCTTCCAGCTCTGAAATATTACAACCTGGCAACTATACTTCTTTTGTCAATACATATTTCTTCTTATTACAAAGGTATATGAATTTACCATAGATAGTTAGAAAATATAAGTAACAGAACCGAATAAAATATAAAATCACTCACCATTTCACCACTCAGTACTAACTCTTATTAACCTTCGCTCATTCATTAACACATATTCATTGAGTGCCTACTGTGTGCTGAGCAGTTTGAAGTGTGTCTTTCTAGACAGTTTATATTTTAATGAAATCCTCCTGCTTTGTAACCTGCCTTTCACTTCATAGACAGTGGTGAACATAGTCTCACGTCAGTAAATATTTCTACAACGTTCCAGTTTTTCATGTTAATAAACACTCTCGGAGCTAGATTTTGAGAACTGTTACTTTAAGACAATTCCCACAAGCAGAACTCCCAGGTTAATTAGTAATCACACTTATGAGGCTTCTGGCAGGTGATGCCAAAATAGCCTGCCTCCCAAGCCTCTCTTTACATCCATCCACTCAGACATATGCACTAAAAAGGGTCCAGAACTGCGCTGCCCATTACAGTGGGCACTAGACATACAAGGCTGTGTATATTTAAGTTAAAATTAATTAAAATAAACAATTCAGGTCCTCAGTTGCACTAGCCACATTTCAAGCACTCCATAGCATATGTAGCTAGTGGTTACTGTAATAACACAGAAAACGTTTCCATTATTGCAGAAAGTTCTACTGGACATCACTGGTCCAGATGTGATGTTTTATTGATGTTAATTATTGTTATTTTGGGGTAGAGCAATTTGGGGTGATTTTCCTTTTTATTGCATTTCTTGACCCCTTTATTTTATTTATTTATTTATTTGGCCATGCTGCATCGCTTGTGGGATCTTAGTTCCCTGACGAGGGATTGAACCCAGGCCCCAGCAGTGAAAGCGCCAAGCCCTAACCACTGGACTACCAGGGGACTCCCTCTTGGTCCCTTTATAATGAGCATTTATCAATTATTGTTTTACATATATCATGTTTAAAAGCTTTCTCCTCTTTGGAAAGGTGTACCTCGTGCCCACTGGCCCCCTGTAGGTATGTCTGATTACGGGAAAACTTCAGAGCCCTTATGTCTGGTCATTGGGTTTGAATTCTAATTTCCAAATTAGAGCTCCAAAAAAGTTGAACTAAGAATCTCTATTCAAATTTACTTACATATGCATAAAGAAATTCTGGAAGGATACAAAAAAAAATTAAGAACATTACTTACCTAAGGCATGCGAAGTGGGTGTCTTTGCAGATAAGGACAAGAATGGGAAGGAGATTTTCCATGTGAATGTATCACCTATTTAAAAACAGATTAAAAATAACTTTAAAATATATCTCATTAGGGCCTCCCTGGTGGCGCAGTGGTTGAGAGTCCGCCTGCCGATGCAGGGGATACGGGTTCGTGCCCCGGTCTGGGAGGATCCCATATGCCGCGGAGCGGCTGGGCCCGTGAGCCATGGCTGCTGAGCCTGCGCATCCGGAGCCTGTGCTCCGCAACGGGAGAGGCCACAACAGTGAGAGGCCCGCGTACCACAAAAAAAAAAAAAAAAAATATATATATATATATATATATATCTCATTAAATTACACAAATAGCATATGATTGTAAAAAAAAAATTAATAGTAGACAGTAAAATTCCTTTTCCCGAAGGTTATTAACAGCAGGTTTGTGAGAATCCTTTCAGACTTGGGTCCGTTATGAACAATCACACATAATATCTTTTTTGTATGAACAGGATCATGGGCACTTATGCTCTGCAGCGTGCTTCACACATCTCTAAAATGTTATTCTGTCAGTGTGCTTTCATTCCTTAGGCATCACCAGAGTCCTACCTCCCTTCCTGTTGATGACAGCTGGAAAAAGTGGGGTTTTAAAGCTCCAGGACTTTTTTCTCTTATGTCTCCAGGTGGCCCTTGATAACACCTCCACGTCTCCTTTGAAAGCCCGTGTGTCAGACCCGTTTCCAGATGACGGCAGAGCTGGCATCAGTCGGTCCAGGTCAGTCCCATCCTCACGGACGTTGCAGCTTCAGTTCCCTTACTTCTCACCCTCTCCCTTCCTCAGGTGTCTCCTTGTCTGCACCGTTCCCAGGCAGCAGGGCGTGAAGGGAGTAAGAGCATTTCCAGGTGGAGCCTCGGGGCAGGGAAGAGGCAGGGACATGGGGCACGAGTCACCTCCAGGTCCCCTTCTTCTTCTCCACGCAGCCAGTAACAGTCCCCTTGCTTCCTCCTCTTTTTTTTTTTTTCCTTTATTTGTTTGGCTGCGTTGGGTCTTAGTTGCAGCACACGGGGTGTTTTGTTGCAGCACGGGCTCTTTGTTTTGGTGCGCGGGCTTCTCTCTAGCTGTGGCCTGCAGGTTTTCTCTCTCTCGTTGTGGTACGCAGGCTCCAGGGCACGTGGGCTCTGTAGTTTGCCGCACGCAGCTTCTCTAGTTGAGGTGTGCATGCTCAGTAGTTGTGCTGCGCGGGCTTAGTTGCCCTGCAGCGTGTGGGCTCTTAGTTACCTGACCAGGGATAGAACCCATGTCCCCTGCATTGGAAGGCAGATTCTTTACCGCTGGGCCACCAGAGAAGTCCCCTTGCTTCCTCCTCTTGTGCACCCCCAGTTCCAAATCCACTTGCAGCCCCTACAGTGCTGGACACATTCCTGAACCTTACTTGCATCTTTTTTTGCAATTCTGTGATGGGTTTCCTACATTGACCTTGGAGAGTCCGTTCCACACTCTTCCTTGGGTGCACCCTTGTCCATATCTCCCACAGGAGGGGAATAAGTAAGGGGCATTTCCAGAGGACTGGGTGGGCCTGGAGTAAGTGTGGAAAAAAGTGGAGATGAAGGGTATGAGTCACCAACAGGAGTCACTGGTGCTCTTGGAAGTCGCCCAATACCTGGACCTAAGAGAGAAATCCCAGTTCTGGGGCGGGTGTGTGTGTGTGTGAGCGTGCCCCTTCCCCCAGAGGCCCAGCAACTGGCTCAGCTTCAAAGACTCTGATCCTGGCCTCACAGGACTGGAACCAGCAAATCCACAGAGACATAAAGTAGACTAATTGTTGCCAGGGGCTAGGGTTGGGGGGATGGGAAATGCCTGTCAATGGGTACAGGGTTACTTTTTGGAGTGATGAAATGCTCTGGCTAGTGATGATGGTTGCTCTGTGAACATATTAATAATCACTGAATTGTACACTTTAAAAGGTTGAATTTTATGGAATGTGAATTGTGTCTCAATATGAAAAGTAATTTAGAGGGTTGCAAATCCACTAAGATATAATTTACATGCACTAAAATGCAAACTCCCATCTTAATGTAGAGTTCAATGATTTTTGACAAGAACCCCCATGCTGCCACCACCACTCTAATCAAAATACAGAACATGTCCATCACCCCAAAAGTTCCCCTGTGCCCCTTCAGCATTTTTTTTCAACAACACTGAATAGAGTAGAAACTATCAGAATTCATCACACATAGGGTACTAGTTCATAAAATTTACATTGTAGTTATATTTAAAGATATACACACACACATTATAGGGTTGTGATATGAGTCACAGTCAAAAGGACTGAAAGTTCCTATTGAAACATGCACCATGGAAGGCGTAAGGGGGTCATGGCAGAAATGTTATGCACTTGCTCTGAGGGTTGCTATGCGGCTGGGCTGTCTGCTCAGCACTTACATTCATCATCTCATTCAAGCCTTACAGCCACTTTCTATGATGTGCCTCATCACCTCATTCTGAAGATGAGGAAACCAAGGCTTCATGATCTCTGCTGGAAGCCAGATCTGATTTCAAAACTTACTGCCCATAATGCCTCAGTTTTCTTTTTATGGGTTTATAATTCCAGCTGAAATGTCAAATCCTGGAGGATGAAGACAGTATCTGTCAACCTCAGATACTGTCATTCAAGAACAGCAAAACAATAAGAAGATGAAGAGAAAAAAAAGAGGACACAGTCCTCCCTGCATGGAGCTTGCAGTTGAGTCACAGGTGTGCACACCCACCAGAGAGCTTGAAGCACCAAAGACAGGAACACAGTGTCATGTTTCTCTTTGTAACCCTGCGTGTAACCCTGGGTGTGATGGGCTGGCTTTTTCTGTGTCCAGTTGCTGGGAATGTTGCCCCAGCCTTTCTCTGAGACACTCCTGGGCAGTCAGACCAGGTGGACCCTGCAAGGCCCATTCCCTTCTGGGTTGCTCTGGGAAGGCTCAAGACCTGAAGGAGTCCTCGTGACACAAAGAGTCCTGAGGCTGCAAGGACCCCAGACCAGGGGTCTTGCTGGAAACACTGGAGCCCTCCAGAGCCCTCCTACCAAGCACTGGCCGCAGAGCAGCAGGGGGAGGATTACAGCACATAATTCAACATTAGGGTTTTTGTCCCTGAATTGCACCTCCATGATACACTGGTAGCCACCATCAGTCTCTCATTTCAAGAAAGTCAAGCCAGATGGCATATATCCTACCTTCCAGTTAGCCCTAATTGATTTCACCCTTATTGATTTGTTGCTAGTTAATGAGCCTGTTTATCTCAAGACCCAAATCCTTCTTTCCCCCTTAGATTCTCTGGCATCATTAAATCTTTTAAACATTAGGAAATGTCTTTATTATTTTTAGGGAACGTCTTTAAATGCTAGTCTTGGATATCACTGTATTCAGCACACTGCATATTCTAGAAAAGTCAGGGGACCCCCAACAGAGACCAGTTTTCATCCAAGGAGTAGCTAAAACCCTGGAGTCTCGAGGTTACTAGGGCCTTCTCAGTGTGTTCACCTGGGATGGTGTGGAAAGACTTGGAATCACACAGACCTGGATTTGGATCCCAACTCTGTCACTTGTTAGCTGTGACCTTGTGCAATATACCTAACCTCTCCGAACATCAGTTTCCTCATCTCAAAAACAAAACAAAACAAAAAACCCCAGGAGCCTTGTAGGGTTACTGTGGGATTAGATGAGATCAAGGTATGCAGTAGGCACCTAATACATACCAGCTCTCCTCCCCACCTCCTGCCTGCCAAGGAGATTAACATTCTGCAAAGACAAAAACAGCCAAGCAACTTTCTGTAAAGGAGGATTTATATCTTCGTTCTTGTTTTTCCTGAAAGGGCACGAACAGGAAATCTTGCACTGGTAAGAACACCCTAACTCTGGTGCTTCCGCGCAGTAAAGTAAGGTTCCCACGGGGTCTTAACCGCTGTGCATTGTCATATATTATGTGATATGAACCAAGGGTGTTCACTGGAAAACGGTTGTCTTGCCATCTGTACGGCCACCAAGAGGTCCGAGCCGCCATCTCCCACTCACCTGGATCATTCGTCAGCCTCGTACTGCTCCCCCTTCCGCTCTTGCTCTCCCAGAAGACACTTCTTTCCACGGAGGCCGGTTCTCAAAAATGCAAATCCAATCCCATCAGACGCCTGCTCCACACTCTCCGTTGTCTTTCCTCCAAAGCCCGACGCCGTCCATCCGCGCTGCCTACCTCTTCCGTCCCAGCCCCGACCTCCCCTCTCCCGGAAGCTGCACCAGCCACACGTGTTTTCCATGTCCTCAATCAGCCCAACCGGTTCCAGCCTCAGGGCTTTTGCAGCTGCTCCCTCCACCTGGAGCTCTCCTCCTCCTCCCAATGGATGCTTCGTTTTCAATACGCAGGTTTCAGCTCCAAGGCACCTTCTCAGAGAGATCTTCTTTGATCATGTCCCCACCACCATCACATCCATCACTTCACCCTATTTTATTTTCATCCTTGCGCTTGCTGCAAACTAAAATTCTCTGGTACCTTGTCTGACTCACCGTGCACCCTGGTGCCTAGAACAGTGCCGGGCACAGGACAGGGATGTAGTTCGTGCCTGTTAAATAAATTAACCCAGGGAATTCCCTGGTGGTCCAGTGGTTATGACTCCAAGCTCTCACTGCTGAGGGCCGGGGTTCAATCCCTGGTCAGGGAACTAAGATCCCACAAGCCACGCGGTGAGGCCAAAAAAAAATTGTCTTGCCATTTACAGTATAAATCAATGATCTTCAGGATGGTCTCTCCTCATATTAGAGCTTCTAGTGTGTAAGTGTCTAGACAGTCTTTTATTTTTGGCATTTTTGGCAAAGTGACTTGCTTCTGGAATTTAACAAAACCAGACAACGCCTGTCTCCCTAGTCTCATCCAAAGCTGTGCCACCTCTTCTAGAATCTGCTGAGACTCTGGCTGCCCGGCTCCTCCATAATAAACAGGCACGGATGAGACAGAGATTTTACAAATCCCACTGGAATATTCTGCTGTCTGAAAAATTGGAGCACCAGTGGACTGGAGACTTGAAACTGGAGACAACCCAAATCTAGCCAGAGTCCCTGCTCCTCAGTGGGCTGGATACATGGGATTAATTCAGGCAGGAGCCAGGCAAGAAATGCTGGCCCCTGAGGACAGCTAAGAGAGGGAATTTTAAGATCCAGATGGAAAAGAAAGCTGGGGCAGGGGGTGAGGGGTCGTGGGGTAGGGAGGACCTACCCCTCCGCAACCCAGGGGTTCTGAACCTGCTAGGACTGATATTAAATATTAAATTGGGGGTATTTATGTGCATGAGTATGTATGTACTTTTTGGGAAGAGGGTCCATAGTTCTTACCAGAGTTGCAATAGGGTCTATGCCCTGAAAGGTTAAGAACCATGGATCTGGAAGGCATGCAATTAGGTTAGCGAATCATCATCCTAAACATGACCTGAGCCGAGACAATCACGAGAAAGGAAAAGTGCTTTGTGCTCCAAAGAAAACAAAAGCTATTTCCAACAGGAATTGGCTGTCACATTCTCTGCACTTGGAAAAAAAATTAACAGAGCATCCGCCCAGCCTGTCCAAGGCCCATCCCTAAGCCCAGGTCTCCGGGGAAGGCTTCGAGCCTTTGTTTTCCAGTCTGTGGGCAACTGGCTGGGCAGAGAGCCAGAGGGGAGAGACCTTTATGGAAGAAAATACAGAAGCGTGCCATGTTGTGTGGGCTAGAAGCACCCGAAGGTGCTGCAAGTGATGACTGCTACCGCAGGACCCACTAGGTGAGAAAGAATGTGCTAGTTGAGATTCAGTTCTCTCCTGACCCTTTGACTTGGCTCCAGCCACGATGTTGGGCCTGCTTTTTCCTCTGGGTGCCCTGGGCACCACAGTATTCATCACAGGCCTCAGTGCCTTTCTAAGTAGATTTTGGACTCTTTAGGGGTGGCAAGCCCACTTTTCTCCCTATGGCCACCCCAGCTATCAGACTGGAGCTCCTGCCTATTTAAGGCTATGTGCCACATCTGGTGTTCAGAAGGGACACTCCCTTCCCCTGCCCTTCTTGCCTTTGTAAGGGGAGGACCTGGGACGTGGCAGAAGGCCCAAAAAACGCTGGAAGGAGCCCCACAAGCAGGCGGGCGGGCCGGGAGCCAGAGCGCTGTGCCAGCACTTGGTGTAACCTCCAGGGAGGGTGCAGTCCACGCACGTCCTGGCTTCTGAGAGGCAGGCACTGGGTGTCAGCCCACAGCCGTCACCTCTCCTGCTCAGCCTCTCCATGAGCCCTGCGGAGTCTCGCTCAGCCTTGTTATTCTTCTGCGTCTGTACAGGGTCTATCTTTAATATATCCCAGTGAGGTTTCTTGATTTCCTCCCCCAAACCTGATTCTCCTCCAAGCTTCCCCATCTCAGCCTATGGCACCTTCATCACCTTGGGGCTCATCCTTCAGGTCCCAGCTAAAGAGCACCTTCTCCTTGGAACGACCTTCCCAGGAACCAAATCTAAAGGTCTGCCCCCCTGCCCAGCGCCACCAGCCACCCCCCCGCAAGATGCCCTCCTTCATGTCATTCTGTTTGTTGATCACATTTATATTTACATTTCTATTAAGATATAATTCACATACCATAAAATTCGCCCTGCAAAGGCACACAATTCAGTGATTTTTTTTTTTTGCAGTATGCGGGCCTCTCATTGTTGTGGCCTCTCCCGTTGCGGAGCACAGGCTCCGGACGTGCAGGCACAGCGGCCATGGCTCATGGGCCCAGCCGCTCCGCGGCATGTGGGATCTTCCTGGACCGGGGCATGAACCTGTGTCCCCTGCATCGGCAGGCGGACTCTCAACCACTGCACCATCAGGGAAGCCCCCAGTGATTTTTGGTATATTCACAAATTTGTGAGACCATTTTCATCATCTCAAAAAAGAACCCATACCCATTAGGCTCACTCTCCGTTTTCCCTCCTCCCAGCTCCTGTTAAGCATTAATCTACTTTCTGTTTCTATGAATTTGCCTATTCTGGACATTTCATATAAGCAGAGTGATATGTGACTTTCTGTGTCTGGCTTCTTTCACTTAGCATAATGTTGTAGCATATATCAGTGTTTCATTCCTTTTTATGCTGAATAATATTCCATTGTAGGTACAGACCACATTTTGTTTATCCATTCATCAGCCGATGGACATTTGGGTTGTTTCCACATTTTGGCTATTATGAATAACGCTGCTATAAACGTTCATGCACAAGTTCTGTGTGAACATATGTTTTCAATTCTCTTGGGTAGATACCTAGGTGTGGAATTGCTAGGTCACATGGTAATTCTATGTGTAACTTTTTGAGGAAAGATTCTGTGTTTTAAATGTGTGTCCCACAGCACTATACAGTACTTTCTTTATCTAGTAGCCCGAGGTATGGGCATCTGCATGGAAAAAAGCCCACACTGACAAGGATGTGGAGCAAAGGAAGTCTCAGACATGGCAGGTCTTCTCCTACTTACACATCTAAGAGACACCCTTGCACATATGCACTAGCATATACAAACAAGGATGCTCCCAGTCATACTGTTGGCCAAAAATAGGAAATAACCCAATGTCCATTCACAGTAGCTTGCATAAATACATTGTGGACTATTCATCAAAGAAAATAAATGAACTACAGCTACACATCACAGCATGGATGAGCCTCACAGTGTTGAAAGAAACAAGTCACAAAGAAAATATGTACAGTACAATTTCATTTATATAAAGTTCCAAAACAAGTAAAATGAAATCATGTGCTTTAGGGATGCAAATGTGGGTAGAAAAACTATTAAAAGTTATTTCAACCAAAAAACAGGATATTGGTTACCTCTGGCAGGGAGAGCGGGAGGGACACAGGCAGGTCTTCTGAAGGGCAGCCAATTTTCTAGTTCTTGTCCTGGGTGACGAATATACCAGGGTTCACTTTGAATTGTTTTTAACTGTACATAGGTACTTACTTACTCACTATTCTGAAAGTTTCAATTCACAATTCAAAGAAGAGACAGAGGACTTTCCTGGTGGCGCAGTGGATAAGGATCCACCTGCCAATGCAGGGGACACGGGTTCGAGCCATGGTCCGGGAAGATCCCACATGCCGCAGAGCAACGAGGCCCGTGCGTCACTACTGAGCCTGCGCTCTAGAGCCCATGAGGCACAACTACTAATCCCACGTGCCACACTACTGAGGCCCACGCACCTAAAGCCCATGCTCCACAACAAGAGAAGCCACCGTAATGAGAAGCCTGTGCACTGCAATGAAGAGTAGCCCCTGCTTGCCGCAACTAGAGAAATCCCGTGCACAGCAACAAAGACCCAACGCAGCCAAAAATAAATGAATAAATTAAAAAAAAAAAAAAAAAAGAGAAGAGACAGAACCCAGATCTAGGGGTCAGGACACCTGGATTCTAGATCGGGTTACCACCAAAGAGCTGTGTGACAGAAGACATTATTTGTCTCTCTGCCTCAACTTTCTTAACTCTAAAATGGGAACAATAATAACAACTGACACTTATTCAGGACTTACTGTTCCCAGGTACCGTGCTAAGTGTTTTCACATGTGTCATCAGTTATTAGCAATACGTCCCACGAGCACAAGAAACACATAACTGAAGCCAGCTTAGGCAAGAAGTATTAACATGTTTGCAGAAATGGCCTCTAGAACCTAAAGGGAGGGTGCAGTGGGGAACAGACTCGGGGACTCTGTCTTTTATTGCTGCTTTTCCCTCTGGAACTGTTGCATACTTCTCTTCTGCTATAAACTGGTTGTTTTTGCATCTCACTCACAAGTCCCCGGTTTATATCTTCTGCATTCAAAACACCAGACAGACTAAGCCTGGCACCTCTCACTACAAATTACAAAGTTCGTTGGGAAAAGAATTCTTACTGCTTTAGTTTGGATCCAGCCTCTGCTCTGATCCAATGAACTGTGGCCAAAGGGCAGCATCATACCACGCAAAAAGCCTGCCAGGGACGAATATCATGAAACTGGGGACTATGGATGGTTGGCAGTTCAGCCCATGGAAATTTAACTCTGTAGAGATGTATATTCCTAAGAGCGCAGCTCCTAGAATGGCAGGGAGAGTGGAAGAACCGACAACCCAACATCAACTGTTATTTCATCTACTCTATATAACAACCCAGTGAGGTACTGTGAACATCCCCATTGTATGGATGAAGAGACTAAGAATCAGATTAGAGTCAGGGGTTTCCCAACAGCAGTGCTGTTGACATTTTGGCCTGCACAGTTCGTCGTGGTAGGGAGCTATCCTGTGCATTGTGAGCTGTTTAGCAGCATCCCTGGCCTCTACCCACTGGATGCTAAGAGCACTCCTCCAGTTGTGACGATCAAAAACGTCTCCATATGTTCCCAAATGTCCGCCGGAGGTGAGAAACACCGACACAGGCTGAGTAAATTTCACGACACCGCTCCACGGGTAAGACAAGAGACAGGATTCAAATGCAGGTCTGTCTGACTCTAAAGGCTTCTTTCTCTTAGTCACTGTCTCTCTTATGATCGTATCTAAATTACCTACCTCATAAGGTTTAGCGAAGATATATTGAATGTGCAAGCGCCTTGAAGAGTTAGGGGGAGCAGAAATAAATTATGTCTCCACATTCTGATGAGCTTCCAGTTCTGTGGATTAATGTGACCCCTCAACCAGGACAGGGCTCTACAGCACTAAGGAATTTGAATTCCATGGGTCTGACCACCAACCAGATTCCCCATTTAGTATCATGATGTGATTACTCTCCAAAGCCTCTCCCTCATGAGGACTGACATTCCCAATGACTTTCTATCCCATGTCCAAATTCCACTCTCCAACCTACGATTTACGGTAACTTTTATTTTTTCCTTTTTTTTTTTCTTTTTAACAGTAACTTTTCTAACCTGGTTTTCCTCTAGTGGTGCTGAGTCTTTTTCCAGATAATTTGGTCCCTAAAGCCTATATATTCTTCTTCCACAAACAACTAACTGAACATATTCCATCTCTTCCTCCATGAACTAGAGGTCTTAACCTAGGCTGCATGAGGTTCCATGGTGCATTTACCAAACCCCAGTGGTTTCCCTGGAGTGGACCCTCCCATAACCAGAACACCTCTCTGAGAATGTTGCTTGACCAAGCCCTACGTGGACAGACACCAGCCTGTTAGTTTTCATTTTGGTTTGTTTCTTTATATATTTATTAAATTTAATTAATTAATTATTTTGGGCTGCACCAGGTCTTAGTTGTGGCAAGCGGGCTTCTCTCTAGCTGTGGCGCATGGGCTTAGTTGCCCGCGCCATGTGGGATCTTAGTTCCCCCGCCAGGGATCAAACCCACGTCCCCTGCATTGGAAGGCAGATTCTTTACCACTGGACCACCAGGGAAGTCCCTTCATTTTGGTTTTTAATAGTCATTGTGACTGAATTCTAAAAATGATGAAGTCCTTCATCTGCAAGGCAGTGAGGCCCTCCCATCGGAACCCTAAGGGAAAACATTTTGGCTGAGATTAGAGAAGGCTGGCCACACACTAGTGACAGAGGGTCTTTACAATGAGCTTCTGTAAGTCTATCAAAGAAAGCACATCCCTACAGCTGAGTTTGGCTGCCGAATAAAATGACCAGGATATGTCATTCATATCCTTCCAGTCAAGATATAAACAGTCTGTTTGGAGGTCTGGTTACAATATAGTATCTTTTAGTAAACTTTTTTTGTAATTGAAGTATAACCTACATGCAGAAAAGTATACAAATCTTAAGTCTACAACTCAATGAATTTACCCTGAAGTAAACACACCCATATAACCACCACCCAGATCAAGAAATTACCAACATTCCAGAAACCCCTCTCAGGCCCCCTCCCAGTCACTATCTTCACCCTCTCCTTAAATGTAACCACTCTAATTTTAATTTTATGACCTGCATATTTTTTGTATCTTTTGTATTTTGTATCTGATGGCCCAGATAATTATCTCTGGAGGCCAGAGTTAATCAGAAGCTGGAAGGACTGTTTCCCTATGTGTCATTCCTCTTAAGAATAGTTTACCAGGGCTTCCCTGGTGGCGCAGTGGTTGGGAGTCCGCCTGCCAATGCAGGGGACACGGGTTTGAGCCCTGGCCCGGGAAGATCCCACATGCTGTGGAGCAACTAAGCCCGTGCACCACAACTACTGAGCCTGTGCTCTAGAGCCTGCGAGCCACAATTACTGAGCCCGCATGCCACAACTACTGAAGTCTGCATGCCTAGAGCCCGTGCTCTGCAACAAGAGAAGCCACTGCAATGAGAAGTCTGTGCACAGCAACGAAGAGTAGTCCCTGCTCACCGCAACTAGAGAAATCCCACGCGTAGCAACAAAGACCCAATGCAGCCAAAAATGAAAGAAAAGAGGGAGGGAGGAAGGAAGGAAGGAAGGAAGGAAGGAAAGAAAGAAAGAAAGAAAATGCATGGTAAGAATAGTTTATCAGCAAGGATGCTTCCAGCTGCAAGTAATAGAAAACCCAACTCAAATGGCTTAAACAATAAGGAAATTTATGATCTCCACACAAATGGAAGCCTGCTACAGGGTGTGCTTCAGGGTTCATTGCATCAGCAGCTGGAGGCAACAAAGTCTCATGTTCTCTCATTCTCCACTCAGCCACCTTCGTGTTTGCTTCATTCTCAGGCTGGAAGCAGGGCAGCCATAGCAGTTATTTCTGTGGCTCTGGGGAGGAAATTTCTTCCAGAGGTTTCATGCCACTGGTAAGAATTGGGTCACATATGTAACCATGTGAAATAGAACTGTCCCAACTGTCTCAGACTTACCATCTGAGATAGGATGGATGTTGAGAAGCCCACCCCAGTGCTCCCTCCAGAAAGCCACAGAATAAAAACGGAAAACGTCTGGCTCCTCTAATGTATAAACATGCTTTATACTGATAAATGGTAACAAGGGTCATAAACAGGGGAGATTTGTGGCTGAACATACTGTTGGAGATTCAAGGTTAGAGGTAAGTAACTCTCTGGGAGGAGAGAATAAATTGACCGTGGCAAAATAAACACAGCCGCTCCTGCCCGCCCCTCCCCTGAACGTCAATGATCCTTCCTCTCTGAATTGCCCATTTGGGCACTGAGTCATAAACATATTCTTTAACATTATTGGGATAGTGTCTGTTACCAGTGATGTTAAGCACAGAACATAATGTTTCAGTATACTCTTAGTATACAAATCCTGCCCCTTTACAAATCACATGATGGCAGGCAGGGCGCACGGAGCCCATCATTTATTTTATTTTAGTGTTTTTTAAATTTATTTTTGGCTGCATTGGGTCTTCGTTGCTGCACGCGGGCTTTTCTCTTGTGGCAAGGGGGGCTACTCTTCGTTGCGGTGCGCAGGCTTCTCACTGTGGTGGCCTCTCTTGTTGCAGAGCACGGGCTCTAGGCATGCGGGCTTCAGTAGTTGTGGCACATGGGCTCCGTAGTTGTGGCTTATGGGCTCTAGAGTACAGGCTCAGTAGTTGTCGTGCACGGGCTTAGTTGCTCCACGGCACGTGGGATCTTCTCGGACCAGGGCTCGAACCCTTGTCCCCTGCATTGGCAGGTGGATTCCCAACCACTGTGCCACCAGGGAAGCCCAACCCCGTCATTTAAATGCTACAAAGTGAGTCATGGCTCTTCAGAACACTCCAGTTCCTTCAGTTACCTAGAAGATACCCCAGCCACTCAGTCCCCCTAGATGTTTGAATATTCTCTACAACACCAATTTTTGAATAAATATGATAAGAGACTCATATATATACATATGTATTAATATTCACTTGCTTACAGTAGCTGGGAATGTAACAGGTTTACATCCCTTTTTTCAATGTGCTAGTCATGTATTATTCCAACACAGATGAATACCTGTTGGTGAAATCTATCATCAAAGAAGATCTGGGGGGCTTCCCTGGTGGCGCAGTGGTTGAGAGTCCGCCTGCCGATGCAGGGGGACACGGGTTCGTGCCCCGGTCTGGGAAGATCCCACATGCTGCGGAGCGGCTGGGCCCGTGAGCCATGGACGCTGAGCCTGCGTGTCCGGAGCCTGTGCTCCGCAACAGGAGAGACCACAACAGTGAGAGGCCCACGTAACACACACACACACACACACACACACACACACACACACACACACACACAAGAAGATCTGGGTAGGTAAGCTATACACATCAGTGAAAAACAATCACAATAATGGGAGATACAAGAGTGATATTTTTATGTTAAGTGGTAAAACATGTATGTCTGTGGATGACAGGACAGATAGATTTCAAAGATAAGGTATTAATTACACTGTATATGTATATACATTTTATATACATAAGTGTATATGTACTAATAATTTTATATTGTTTGAAAAAAGGTCTCCAAATAATCATTCATAGTGGATAAATACACAACTGGTAACATTCTTAGCACCATCAAGAAAGGATGAATACAAGGGTAATTCCAACTGAAGAGTAAAAAACCCAGCATATCCTTCAGAAAAATATTTGCCACAAAACTAACACTCTTGAGGAAATTTTTTCTCACAGATGTTTCTAATTTTAATTGCTACTATATTTTACAAGGCAACATATCAGCACAAATATTAAACTATCCAATATGCAAAGTTCTAATATGAGAAAGTACATCACTATAACGCACTAGATCTCAATGGGCCTAAACACCCTCATGTTTCAGAAAATGTACTCTTTTTACTAGAGTAAAAATATAATATCCTGTGAGTATCAATCATTTTAGTTGCATTTTTGATATCCAACAGCCATCCAATATCCCCTGGATGTCTGAACATTCATTCTTGTTAGAATTCCAGTTTTCTCAAGAATGACACGAGGCAAGTTTTACTATTCCCTCTTATGTCAACTGGGAATGTATCTTATTTATTTTTTTTATTTTTATTTTTTTTGCATTACGCGGGCCTCTCACTGTTGTGGCCTCTCCCGTTGCGGAGCACAGGCTGCGGATGCGCAGGCTCAGCGGCCATGGCTCACGGGCCCAGCCGCTCCGCAGCATGTGGGATCTTCCCAGACCGGGGCACGAACCCGTGTCCCCTGCATCGGCAGGCGGACTCTCAACCACTGCACCACCAGGGAAGCCCTATATCTTATTTATAATCCAATATTACCCCAGTTTGCTTTTTGGTACAGGTTAGGCCATTTTGAAAGAAGTTGAATATGTCATGATGCCAAGACCCAATACAGTCAAGGATCTTCTAATGGGGACATGAAATGTTAGGAAAAAGCCTCTGTTAATTTGCTCCATAAAAATCATATCAAGGTTGTAGAGATTTTAAGAGGAATGCTCTTTTCCTTCCATACCTGCAGAGGGCACATTTTCCACTTCACTACTACTCCACCAACCAGTCAAATGTATTCTGAGCATCTACTGCGTTAGAGCACTGTACTAGGTACAGTGGAAAAACACAAACTAATGCCCAGTAATTGCCCAATCTGTCCTCAAAGACACTCCACTCTAGCTGGGAAGATTAACAGAGGGACTCGTCTGGTGCCAAAGAATGAAAATGGCCGTAAGTGTGTGCCAGGCACTCAGAGAAGGGAACAGTGAATAGTGAACTGGAGTGAGGTTTCATGGAGAAAGTAAGACTTGGGTTGGACTTTGCAGTCCGGGTATGATTCAGCTAGACCAACATGATAAACATGCTGCCTATCCACTGCCACTCTTCCTGCTTGCCAGTGTGGCTCCACTTCCCACTGAGCTTGGATCAAACACGGTGCTACATAGGGAGAGCAGCCCGGTGCTTTGTGACCACCTAGAGGGGTGGGATTGGGAGGGTGGTGCAAGAGGGAGGGGATATGGGGATATATGTATACATATACCTGATTCACTCTGTCATACAGCAGAAAATAACACAACATTGTAAAGCAATTATACTCCAATAAAGATGTTTAAAAAAAACAAACATGAGTGCTACAAGCAAACAGTCTAGTCAACTGCAATCAAAACTCAGGACCAAAAAGAAAAAAAAACTCAGGACAAAACCCGGGATGGGAGGGGGTGGAAGTTGGATATTACGGCTCATGGAAAAGAACTCTGAAGGGTACAAGAGACAGGAAAGGGCAAGGTGGAAGCAGAAGACAGTAGGAGAGTGGCCGGCTGAGAGCAGATTGTCTAGGTAGGTAGTATTGGGTCAAATCATAGAAGATATTGAAAACTAGGCAATTCTTGAATAAAGAATGTGTTTAAGAAAGAATAACTTGGAAGGAATAGGCACAGCAGATACAGAAAATGACTGGGTACATCTGCTTAAAAAAAAAAAATCTCATTTAGAAAAAGCCCAAGCCTCTGAACAGACTTATGGGTGATATCTTTAATTTTCATGAACAAGAGATTTCTTAAGTATCCAGAATTCTAGCTTAGAAGACATTTTCTTTCGGAAAGCATTGTTCCACTGGGTTCTTATTTACAATGCTGCTGTTGAGAAGTTGTGATATCACTGCCTGATTCTTCCAAAGTGATCTACTTTTTCTCTTTGGAAGCTTTTAGGACCATGGTTCTCAACCCTCACCATGCATCAGGTTCCCCTGAAAGAGAGCTTTTGTTTTAATTGATCTGTGGCAGGGTCAGATATTGGTATTTTTAATGTTCCAAGGTGATTTCAAGATGATCCAAGATGTGACCATGGTCAGTGGTTTTGGATTTTCTTATCTCTTCTGTTCTGAAATTCCACAATGATATGCCTCGGTAAGAGTCATTTTTCATTATTGTGTTGAGCACTCAGTCATTTCAACCTCAAAAATCATAATTTGTTCTGAGATGTTTTCTTTATTTTTCTTTCTTTATTTATTTTTTGGCCACATCTCGTGGCTTGTGGGATCTTAGTTCCCCGACCAGGGATCGAACCTGGACCACTGGCAGTGAAAGTGCCAAGTGCTAATCACTGAACCACCAGGGAATTCCTTGGCATGTTTTCTTGTATATTTCTGTGATAGTTTCTTCATTTTTCACTTCTAGATCTCCTCTTAATTGAGATGGGTATCTCCTTGTATAAACTCTCATTTTCCATCTTTTCATTTTTGTTCTACCTTGTGGGAGATTTCCTCTTTTTTATTTTCCATCTCTTCTACTGCTTTCTTTTTTTTATTTCTGCTCTCATTAAAAGACTATTTTGAAATAATTTTAGGCTTACAAAGACTTGCACAGGTAGTCCCCTAATGTTAACATCTTACATAATCAAAGTACAATTATCAAAACTAAGAAATTAATGTTGCAACAATGCCATGAAGTACAGACTTCATTTGCATGTCACAAGTCATTCCACTAATGTCCTTTTTCTGGATCGAATCCAGGATCCCACACTGTATTTGGTGGTCATGTCTCCTTAGTCTCCTCCAGTCTGTGACAGTTCTTCAGTCTTTCCTTGTCTTTCATGACCCTTGACACTTTTGGAGAATATTGGTTGAAGGTTTTGCAGTGTGTCCATCAATTTGGGTCTGTCTGATATTCTGTCATGATTAGATTGAGGTTACAAATTTTGGGGAATACAATAGACAGGATATGTTCTTCTCAGTGCATCATTTCAAGGGTACATGATGTTAATGTGTTATTTATTACTGATGATGTTAAACCTGACCAACTTGGTTAAGTCAGCCAGCTTTCTTCACTAAAATTACTGCTTTTCTCTTTGTAACTAGTAAATGCTTTGGGGGAGATACTTTGACTATGTAAATATTGTTTCTTCTTAAGCTTTAGCCTACTGATTTTAGCATTCACTAGTAGCCTCAAATTTGTAATTTCTAGAATTCTTATCCTCTGTTCCTTTTTAAATAGCATCCTTGGTTTGTATTCATGGATACAATATCATCTCTCTGAAGCTGCAAGTTTTGTTTTCTTTTCTTCTGCATTATTTCTTCCTCTTTTTCCTATTTGTTTTGATCTCTATCTTTTGTACTAAAGCTTCCAAAAATGGTTGATAGCCCTTGGCTATCCGTTTATATTTAACTGTTAAGGAAGGCACTTAAAACCTTTTTGCATGCTTTGCATCCGAAGAGCTTATTGATTGAAGGATTTCACTGCCAGGTGACCTTGTGGAAGCTGCCAGGTGTCAGTAGCTGTTGATCTTTTCTCTAGAACTGGTGGGTTTCTCCAGAGAGAAATCTTCCTAACCGCTGCCTGGGGGTATAATCTTGACTGTTAGTATTCTACAAACAGAGGGGGTGCAAGTGGGGAGGTATCTCAGCAATTAGTATGAAATTCCACTTAATCTCCACTCACCATGGCCCTCAGCTTTGCCTTGTAACCTCACATCAAGATCATCTCAGTTTACTAGCCTTCGATCTTCCAAAAATTTTCTGAGATCTTTCATTGACAGAGGTGTACTCTCTTATTCACTTTGTATCTCTGTTTATTCCTTAGTCTCATCATTTATGTGGCTTTTGGAAGGGAACAGAGATAAGTTTGTCAAACTACTATGTTCAATCTGAAGCCCCTTACTGTTATTTTTGGGGGGGTGGTCAAAAACCATCAATATTTGGGACTTCCCTGGTGGTCCAGTGGCTAAGACTCCACACTCTCAATGCAGAGGGTCTGGGTTTGATCCCTGGTCAGGGAACTAGATCCCGCATGCCGCAACAAAGTTCCCACATGCCGCAACTAAGACCCGGCGCAGCCAAATAAATAAATATTTTAAAAAAGGGGCTTCCCTGGTGGCGCAGTGGTTGAGAGTCTGCCTGCCAGTGCAGGGGACACGGGTTCGAGCCCTGGTCTGAGAGGATCCCATATGCCGCGGAGCGGCTAGCCCCGTGAGCCACAATTACTGAGCCTGCGCGTCTGGAGCCTGTGCTACGCAACAAGAGAGGCCGCGATGGTGAGAGGCCCACGCACCGCAATGAGGAGTGGCCCCCACTTGCTGCAACTAGACAAAGCCCTCGCACAGAAACGAAGACCCAACACAGCCATAAATAAATTAAAAAAAAAAACAACCATCAATATTTATCAAGTATAAATTTCTATGAACCGAGAAATGGTACAGATGAACTGGTTTGCAACTCAGAAATAGACACACAGATATAGAGAACAAATATATGGACATCAAGGAGGGAAAGCAGGGGGTGGGGGGTGGAATGCATTGGGAGATTGGGACTGACATATACACACTAATATGTATAAAATAGATAACTAATAATTGACATATAACATTGTATTAGTTTTAGGTGTACAACATCATGATTTGATATATGTATATGCTGCGAAATTATTACAATAAGTTTAGTTAACATCCATCACCACACAGTTATAAAAATTTTTTTCTTGAGATGAGAACTTAAAAAAAAAAATTCTATGAACCAATCTCCCATACAGAAGAATTCCAAATGATTTATGTAGATACTCCACCCTCAAGGAGGTGGAGCGAAACTCCCTACTCCTTAAGTGTGGGCTGCCCATAGTAACTTCCTCCTAATACGGAACAGTATGGAAAATTCCTTCCAAAGAGCAACTTTATAGAAAAGAAACCTAATAAACACCTATAATGGAAAAGAATCTGAAAAAAGAATATATATATATATATATATATCAAATCATTTTGCTGTACACCTACAAACTAACACAATATTGTAAATCAACTAACGTCAACAACAACAAAAAACCCCTAATAAACACTACCTCATCCTTTTGATCAAGGTCAGTCTCATAAATCGTATTGATAGTATATACCCTTGATATGATGCAATAATAACAAATTACATCTAGAGGCTTCCCCCACCCCAACCGAACCTATAACCTCAGTCTAATTATAAGAAAAATATCAAGTTCCAATTGAGGGCATCCTACGGTGTACCTGACCAATACTCAAAATAGTCAAGGTCATCACAAACAAGAGTCTGAGCAACTGTCACAGTCAAGAGGAGGCAAAGAAAACATGATGACTAAGTGTAAAAGTAGAACAGGAAAAAAGACATTAGGTAAAAACTGGGGAAGTATGAATAAATTGTGGACTTTGATAATAATGTACTGATACTGGTTCATTAACTGTAACCAATGTACCACACTAATGTTTAAGATGCTAGTAACAGGGGAAACCGGGTGCTAAGTTTATGGGAACTCTCTGCATTATTGTCATAATTTTTCTAAATTTAAAACTGCTCTAAAAATTAAAGTTCATTTAAAATATTTCTATGAAACCAATAAATACTGGCAGCTGAATTTATTTACAGAGAAAACAGAATGGGTTTGTGGGGATGCAGGAGTCAATGAGGTTTTTCGGTTGTTAGTAATGTGGCCAGCATTGGGATTCATCTCAGAATTCTACCTAGGAGTCCCAGATAATTAAACAAATTTGGATAGGTTGTTCGTTCAGACACAGCATGATAAACCATATTGAATATGCTTAGCCCTTCCTATGGCCCAGCATAAAGCAGGGCACCCTGAGGGATGCAAAGACGCTTCCTTCAGAGGTTGTATAGTCCATTAATGAAGACACTTAAACAAAAAACACAAAGTATGTGATAACAGCATCTGCCTTGGGTATCTGCTTCCCCTGTGATCCACCCTGCCATTCAAAGCTGAGGAATGGGTCCCCCTGCCCTTGATGGGATCAGAAATGGACACTCTTGATACTGTCTAGCCAAGTATATTCTCACTTCTAAGAATTAATTTCCATAAGAGGTTTGGACTGGAAACTAATGTAGCCACCTTGATTTCTATTGGTCTTCTGATTCCTGGTCCTAGTTCTCATGAGGTCCAGTTGTGCTTCCTAACCCTGAGTTCCATCAGATGCTCATTCATAACTGATTCATAACAAGTTTCCTTTTACCTGTTAGCTTAAATAGGTTCCTTACTTATGTATCTTATTCTATGACAAAAATAATGTGTGTATCTTTTTTAAGTAAAGAATATTTCTTCTTTGCAAAGAGACTTAGCACAGAATAAAAAAATGAGTCTCTGCCCTATGAGAGCTTAGGTATACTTGGAGAGGCAGAACCCTTTGTTACCAAGGCAGGCATTTTAAGGTCAGGTAAGCTGCAGAGGCCACTGTAGTTAGGATATGTTTTAAAAACGAAATCTGAACTAGCTTAAGACAAAAAGCAAATTTACTGACTCATACATGAAAGGTCCAGTGGTAGACTTTTAGCCCTAAATGAAGGTCAATAAAGATGTTCAAACAGAACTTCACTAGTTTACATGCATGGTCTGGCTTAAAAACAAATCAGCTTAATTTCTTCCAAATGTCTTCCACAACAGGCTAGTGGGTACATTTTTGGACCATACTACTTAAAAGTGAAGAGAAGCGTGGCTAAGGTGTCACTTATTAGTAAACCATGAGACAGAGTATGCAGTTTAAAGGGGCAAGATGGAGCAGAAAGAGTGTAGGAAAAACTCAAAAACTAAAAACAAACAAACAAAAAACACCTAAAAAAAAAAGACTCAGAGGGCTTCCCTGGTGGCGCAGTGGTTGAGAGTCCACCTGCCGATGCAGGGGACACGGGTTCGTTCCCCGGTCTGGGAAGATCCCACATGCCGCGGAGCGGCTGGGCCTGTGACCCATGGCCGCTGAGCCTGCGCGTCCGGAGCCTGTGCTCCGCAACGGGAGAGGCCACAACAGTGAGAGGCCCGGGTACCGCAAAAAAAAAAAAAAAAAAAAAAAAAAAAAAAGACTCAGAAAAGAAAAAGGGGGGTCACATTGGAAGTCTTAGAAAGCTCATTTTCCTGTGCTGCTCCTTATTAGATTTCTTGGGTAATAAATCAGAGTGGGCAGGTTTGTGAGAAGATTCATTTTTACTGTGGACATCATCCTATTGTTTTGTAAGTAATGCCACCTCCTTTTCTGAAAAACTTTGATGAGGAAACTAGAAAAAAAAAGATCCCAAAAGTAAGCTTCTCTAAAGAAAAATGAAATTCAGGAAGCTGGGTTTAAAAATTTTTCTCGGGCTTCCCTGGTGGCGCAGTGGTTCAGAGTCCGCCTGCCGATGCAGGGAACACAGGTTCGTGCCCCGGTCCGGGAAGATCCCACATGCCATGGAGCGGCTAGGTCTGTGAGCCATGGCCGCTGAGCCTGCACATCCGGAGCCTGTGCTCCGCAACGGGAGAGGCCACAACGGTGAGAGGCCCATGTACCGCAAAAAAAAAAAAAAAGTTTCTCTTTCCAGGTCCATGGTGTTTCAGTCACAGAGATTAGAACCAGGGACAAACAATAGGAAACTGCTCTGAGACTGGCACTGATGGATCAAAAATGCCACTTGTCACACTTGTAACAAACAGCATTTGTATTTGCATTTGTTTCTTAATTTAAGGCAAGGTGTTTCCTACCTTAAATTTACATAGTTGAAATGACAATCTTCAACCTAAAGTTTTCAGGAATCAACCAGGATTTGTCAAGTACCTGCTAAATACTCAGCATCAGGAAGAGTGATGTGACTTATGACTGAAGGTTAAACATTAGATTCAAACACTAGTAATAAGAATGGGACTTTCCTTTCCTGTTAGTAATCCTCAATTCATGTGATAGTGAAATAACCAAGCCCTAAGGAACGATGTCTCATTGGTAATGTTAGAATGCGATCAGTATGTTTTAAAGGTAATTATACAAATGGTTTATTTACCTTGTTTTATTAACATAGTCACTAGAACTTCGATCTCAATGTTTAATTCTCCCCAACAGTTTAGCTGTTTCCAAGAAAAACAACCATTTGAAGACTGGCATTACAGATAACAATATATTATTACCTTGAACTGGCTTCTCTTTACCAGATGGTTTCAGTAAAAACAGAACTCCCAACCTGTCTACCTGGTTGCCACTTCACATCCGCTAATACAGCATAAGTCTTGATTTCTGCCTCTCAGGATTACCAAATGCGCAACTCACGTCAAGGAAAGAGCAGCAGTAAGAATCCTGAAAAACTGCAGAACTCCCCATCCAGTTACACTAAACCCAGTCGTAGCATAGATACAGGTGACTTTTATGCTTCTCAAATTCTTGTCTTCCAGAACACCTGAGAATTACAGGACCAACATTTCTACTTAAAAAAAAAAAAAAAAAATTTTTTTTTTTTTTTTTTTTAAATAACTGTAGGGATTTCCCCGGTGGCAGGTTGTTAAGAATCCACCTGTCAACGTAGGGGACCTGGTCCAGGACTATCCCACATGCCGTGGAGCAACTAAGCTCCTATGCAACTAAGCAACTATGGAGCCTGCACTCTAGAGCCCATGAACCACAACTACTGAGCCCACATGCCACAACTACTGAAGCTCGCGCACCTAGAGCCGGTGCTCTGCAACAAGAGAAGCCACTGCAATGAGAAGCCTGTGCACTGCAACGAAGAGTAGCCCCCGCTCGCCACAACTAGAGAAAGCCTGCACACAGCAACGAAGACCCAACGCAGCCAAAAAATAAAATATAAGAGCAAAGCTAAATAAATGTAAAAAAAAAAAAAAACTGTAGTCAGGGAGAGAAAAGGAAAACAGTATCTTTATTGTGTGTGGTTCTAACAAACATTCACTGTGTGCACATTCCAGCAGAAAGAGACAAAGATCTTTGTTCAAAATATGCTGAAATAAAATAGGTAAACAAACTTCATTACTGAATACACGAAAGGAATGTTAATATTACTTGCTCAGAGGGTGAAGTCAAAAGGAAATTAAATAATCATAATAATGTTTTGCCTAAATAGCAAATGTAGAATATAGGTATAGGCACAAAGCAGCTCCTAAAATTCATGAGTGGGATGCTAGATGTAGGGTAGGTGACTTGACAAATACCTCTCTTGAAACCTCCCTTTGAGATCACCCCCACAAATTCCAAACCCAAGCTCTTCCAGGGCACAACCATCAAATGTGACTAAACTTCCCATTACTTCTGTGGTATTTGGCAAAAGAATGAGATGGTTAAAAAAAGAAGAAGAAGAAAAAAAAAAGATCAATCTCCTGTTGAGACAAGACATGTCTGAATCCATTCCTGGAGAAGGAAGTAATGAACATTAAAGTTCTGTGTTTCTAAAATGGAATTTAATCAGATAGGTATCACTTAAGATTTTAAGCATGAGATACTATGTAAGTAATAATATATCTGGCCTGTAAAGCATTTTTCACTGCTACACTTGGGAACTGAGTATATACTCAACAATATTCTTATTTCACAACGTGTGGATTTGTGACAATGGCTGAAAGAACTTTACGGCTCAAATTATAGGTTCCAATGCATTTTTGTTGCTGCTTAAGTGGTCAAATTAGAACTAAACACAGTATAAACTTTATCTGTACCACTTTCCTATCTTTACAGATGTAAGTCATTTGGAAACCAAAACCAATTCCTGAGAGACAGGGGCAGGAAATTTTGGGACCCAGCACTAACATCCCTATTTTGGGGGCACTAATTTCCCCTCATCTCCTCCTCTTGTGTTCTCCAGCCATTATGTGTACAGTATGGTGAGCGGCAGCAGTGAGCCTTCCTTGGGAATAAACAACCAAACACCCCAGAGACATCCCAGGAGGCCCGGCTGGCCAACAGGGACTGGCTCCACTGTCTCTCCAGAGGGGTTTTCACAACCCACCAATGTCAAGCCTGTTTCGAGAATTCCTGTCTACTTCTTAAAACAAAAGTCCTTTTTGAGGGATTCAGCTAACATACTATATTACTTTATTGTTTAGAAAAAAACCTCTGCAAACTCACACAAGCTCTACCTGGTTGTTTATGTAGGCAGCAGAATAATAGTAAATGGACCCAAAAGTGGTTTTTATAATACAAAGTGACACGATATTAGCAGGAGATCAAAAGAAGCCCTGGGTATTGGATGGATTTCATGGATGGTTGAGACGAAGTCTGAAAACCTTTTCCTCTGGCTCTGAACAAAAACAAGTCCAGATATAAACAGGAAAAGACAACCAATATGAAATAGAAAAACATACCTTTTGCAGTGGTCTTTACCCTAAAAGTATCAAAAAAACACAAATTTTACTTAAGAATATCGTTCTTTAACATTTCTTCTAAGCCAGATGTTTTTCATTCAATTTTGGGGACTGCCAACATACTTTTAATTGACCCAAGTTATCTTCTGGCTTAGTTTTAGCTTGAATGTTCCCTTTCCAGCTCCTCAATACTCCTTTGTTCTTCTTTTCTACCCCAGTGTGGGCCCATGTGATCATGCAACTTAATGATTACAGCAATTATATATCAATTATTCAAGGCAACCCTTCCTTGCCTTCCTGGAGGAGCATCAAGTCACACCACCTCTGTTACACAAAAACCAAAGATTTTTCTTTCAATAAATTGTCTTACAGTGGCATCTTATAATACATACAAAACATTTTCTAAAGATATAAGTTTTATGGACTTCCCTGGCGGTCCAGTGGTTGAGGCTTCACCTTCCAATGCAGGGGGTGCAGGTTCGATCCCTGGTCGGGGAGTCAAGATCCCACATGCCTTGTGGCCAAAAAACCAAAACATAAAACAGAAGCGATATTGTAACAAATTCAATAAAGACTTTAAAAGATGGGCCACATCAAAAAAAAAAAAAAAAAAGATATGTTTAAAAAATGTACCCATATCCCTGACATATAAGTCAGCCAGAAAGCCCCTAAAATTTCTCCATAATGTCATAACCAAGTGTGCGATTAGCAGGTTAACATGATTTTTACAAATTGTGAATTCACTCAACTGCTAAATCACAGGATACAAGACCTGGGTTGAACTTTTTCTTAAATAGTTTGCATGGGCAGACACTGGTGTGCTGTGTAGCTTCCTGTCCTGTCAAGTGCCTGGCAAGCAGGAATAGGGGAGGATGCTGAGCAGTGCCCATGGTCCTTCCTGAACCACACTGCTTCCTGCTGCATGTGACGATGGCTCAGAGTAGACTGGTCATCCTCAAAGGATGGGAAGAAAAATCACCACAGTTGTTGGCAGAAAGCTCCCAGTGGACGGCCTCCTCAGGTGCTTCCACGGGGGGGAAAAAAGCAGTCAAATACACCAGATAAAGTCCGAACCAAGGAGAAACAGTAACATAACTCTAAATAATAACCTACTCCTCAATGAAACAGTCATCTGAGAAAAAAAAAAACTACCAGTTTTTTATTCTCAATGGAAAAAACAACAAAACCACAAATTGGAGCCATGGAGGTAAAATACACATGAAATGGAAAACATTCTCTTGTCCCAATCTACCCCCTCTGAATGCCGCTTTACCACGGGAGTTATTTTACTGGGGCAAACAGAAGATTAAATACTGTACCTTTGATCAATTTGGAGTTTCTTACTTCTGTAAAAAGGGGAATAAAAAATTGCCAGTTGATAAACAAAAAAAGAGCAAAATCCTTTAACAAAACTGTAAAGCTCTAAACACATACTTTATATTTTACCAATACAAGATGGTAAGGGGTTTAAAAAAAAAAAAAAAGAAAAGAAAAAAGATGGCTAGGAACTGGTGCCAAAGTAAAGGATAAAGTTTTTGGTGCTTTTTCTAAACTCCTGTCCTAAAAGTAGTGTTTTTCAATATTTTTCAAAAGAAAGATTACCGTGAATTCATCATTCTATCATCCCAATTCATCTCTTCCTCTGTTTCTCTCCACTCCCCATAAACAAAAGGGAAGCAGAGTTCTGCCCAGCACCATTTGGTGGCCTTAGGAGGTGGCAAGGGCTCCCTGCTACACTCAGTTTTAACAAATATAAACAAGGAACAAGATCATTCTGCAGTTGTGTTTTAAGTCGCAGGTGTGCAACCTGACTTCATGAATTAAACCTCTTATGATAATTAAGTCATAATTTTTAAAATAATATTTACTTAAAAGAAAAAGGGAAAAAGAAAAGCTTCAAAACCAGAGTGTGATGCCCTGTTAAGTATGTCGAATGTGCATTCAAAGTATTGGAAAGCAGGCAATTTTACCGAAGGGCAATGTCACTAGGATACATAGATTATAATTATAAAAGAAAGTTTTGAAACATAAAGGTGCTCGTGGAAAAGAGTAAAGAGAGGAAACAAAGGCAAGGACACAATGAGCAGGTGCTTTGAGAGCAAGGCTCTGAGAAATGACTTGGACACTGGCCCCAGGGCTGAGATGGATGTCTGGCCAACAGTCTGGGGTCCGAGGGAGAAGAATACAATTGGCAGGATTCGAGAAGAGGGCACCGCTGCAGCCTCCAAACAAGTGTCTAGTTCTCACTCCCAAGTAGATGTGCTTTCCAGACTTCAACAAGGTCTCTTCAGGAGGACTTGCTCTCCGCCATGTAGTAACGATACAGAAAACCTAAGAGAATAGCACCTACGATGGGGAAGATCCAATACGACCAGTAGCTAGACGTTTGGGGGGGGGTAGGAGGGAGAAGCAATAAAATCGTGAACATTTCATACCAAATGTACCCTATCTTTCAACATTCACATTTTAATATTTTAAACATTTTTCACATTTTAATATTTTTATAGCAAAGAATTTTACTTGGGGAAATAAAAAAAAATCCAAAGATCTGGATTGAAGTTAAACAATAATTTTAAAAGGATTAAAAATGGAATGTATGGTATAATACCAAAAAAAATACACACCTCAGTATATATGTTTTCACAAAGACATAAAGTGGTTATCTCTGGGTTACGGGATTATGGAGAGTTTAAATTTTTCTACATGCTTTTTCACATATTCTACAATTAACATCTTTGAGCAGGAAAAAGCCACCATTTTATGTATATAATTATAAATTGAGAACCAATGATACCTAATACAACTGTTGATGATATTACATCTGCCCCACATGTATTTTTTAAATTTAATCCTCCCAACAATCCTATGAAATAGGTATTATTATTCTCATTTTATATATGAAATACAAGCTTTGCTCCCAAAATCACAAAGGGAAGTTGGTCAAGCAGTCTGATTCCTATCCTGATTCCCCATCCTCTTAATCCCTACTTAAGTTCAGACACTAATAAGGCCACACACACATGCACACACACAACATACTGATAGTTCTAATAAAGTTAAATAAATGGTAGTTGGCTTAAAAAGTCCTGTAAGAATCTTTCCTCAGAGTTTCAGGACAGTCATTATTCTCCTTAAAATAATCCTTCCTGGGGATTCCCTTGGCGGTCCAGCGGTTAAGACTCTGCGCTTTCACTGCGGTGGCCCAGGTTCAATCCCTGGTTGGGGAACTAAGATCCTGCAAGCCACACAGCTGAAAAGATCCTTCTTCTCTAACAGAGCTTATTAGCTCTGCTAGTTTTAAGGTATAATTCTTCCATGATCCAAATGACCTGGCTGCCCCTCCACTTATGACATATGCAGTCTAGGTATTAAAAGGCTTTGAAGCCCAAAAAACCAGCTGAGGTTCAATAATAAAAATGATTCTCTTTGCCTAAACATGCCTAGCACTTTGTACATTTAAGTATGGCAGAAAGCTGTTCTGGACAAGTTTAGAATGTCAGCCAGGTAGCTTTGTTTAAAGACACAAGCAAGTGGGTCAGTATGTACAACAGCAATATGGCACAGGGAAACTTAAAAAGTAATCTCCCCAGAAGAGTAATGAATTCAGGTATCTTCCAGAGCAGCCACAAGGGACAAAAGAGTTCAAAACACGGAAGATAAAGTCTTCAGTGCACAAGACTGAGAATGGTTGACCACCAATCCTCATATAATCCTTTGGAACTTTATGGCCACTGAGAACAGAACCAGAGGAAACGCACCTATACTGCACCAAAGGAGATACAGATTCAACAACAACTACCTGGCCATAAGACAGAACGCTCTTCATTCAGATTTATTCAGGTTATTGCACGTAGTTGTGACTCAGTTATTTTTATTGCTTTGAAGTATTCCACTATATGAATATCCCAGAATGAATTCATTCATTTTACTAATGAGTGGTTATTTGGGTTGTTTCCAATATTTTAATATCTTGAATAATGTTGCTATGAGCATTCTAGTACGTGTTCACTGGTATACTTGTACACACATTTCTCTTGAGTATGTATATATTCCTAGAAATGCAACTGCTGGGTCACAAGTTATTATATTGTCAAATTTACTTGATAATGCCAAATTGTTTTCCACAGGGATTGTACCCATTTACATCTCCCTAAGACCCTAAAGAGGGCCTAAGATATTGGTAATACACTTCCTAAACAACTCTTATTTTTAGAATTTTTAAAAATTTTCACCAATCTGGAAGGTGTGAAATATACCCTATGATTTTAATCTGCATCTCTCTGATGACAAATGAAATTAAACCTTTTTTTTCCATATGCTTATATTTGTGCTTCCTCTTCTGTAAGGTGCTTGTTTAGGTCTTTTTCTCATATTCTACTAAGTTATTTTTTAATTGATTTGTAAAAATTCTTCATGTATTCTACATAGTAATTTTTAATCAGTTTTAAGTGTAGTGTAAGTCTACTGCAAGTTTATGGCCTGTATTTTCAAATTCTTTATGGAGCTTTTAGATGAGCATAAATCCTTAATATTAAGAAAGCTGAAGTTACTAACAGTTTCCTTTAATTTCCACTTTTTAAAAATATTCTGTCCATCACCTCAAACAAAAAAGACATGGTACTTTTATGGGAAAAAAAGACATATTTTCTCTCTCTCTATGAAATGCTTTAAGTGGGACCTCAGAAAGATAAAACAGCTCTATATAATCTCTATAAATTTTTACAAGCCAAGGATTCTATCTCAAGTAGAGACACTTAAGGGATGACAAATGTATACCTTTCAGGGCTAATACTACTGTGTTAGTAACATTACTGCAAGGCATAAGTAAACCTTTGAGAAAGCACACATTCCTGAACATGACTGCAATACACAATTTTTTTCTTCTGTAAAATGTAATAATACATTTTTACATTTATTATTACATTTATAATATGTAAGGTAGGTGCAGAGTGGTTGTGAGGATTAAATGAGATTAAGTTTTTAGTGGAAGTTGCATAGCTTGGCTGAGCTACAGAGACTGTGGGCCTGAATTAACAGTAGTACTTGTCCATGCATACTTACCTCTTACTACATGTGATTCTAATTTATGTCACAACAAGATTTAAAAATTACTCAAGGCAAGAACTTTTTTGAGATTACTCAAGATGACTAAAATTGTAAAAATTAATTTTGCTAAAGCTAAGGAACTACTGAATTTGTAATTATTTTGACCAAAAAAGAATGAGCTGTCAAACTGTACTCTAAGTTATGTTACACATGTATATTTATGGAAGAACCTCTTTGCCACACAGTATGTTGAGCATAAAGAAATCTATAAAGGGAATACCAACCTTTTGCACGTATTATTTTTCGGAGGGTCCTGAAGAAGATGCATATTCAAAAACAAACAAACAAACAATCAAGATTAACACAGAGTATATAAATCTTCTCGAATAGTCATGCAAACTCTGAAGAACTTCATCTTTCATGCAATTTGATGTTTACAAATCCATATGTGATGGGAGGACTAGGAATTCTTTTTCTGATAATATACAGGTATTCCCTAGTAAAGAACCACTAATGAAAGCTTAGAGAAATGACCTAAACTCTTTTTATTTGTAAAAAACAAACAAACAAAAAAAGCCACTGGTACAAACTATATTGCAATGAACTAATTTGCAGTCACAATGGTAAGCCTGGTTCACCGTGGCTTGCCACTGGCAGAAGCTAAGATCACATTTTGTGAAAAGACTGTTAAAAAATAAAAACTCCTGTCTTGTAACATAGAGATCAACTGGGAAATGCTCAAAAGCATGCAGATGACTGCTTTGTGGCTTAGAGAAGTGAACTGGTTTACTCTCTGAAATCGTAATAATTACGATTAGAGACCTTAGGGCTTATTTCACAATGAAAACAGCAAGAATGGAGTTAGGGGAAAGAAAATACCAAAATAAACTTAAAAACAAAAATCTGGCAGTAACAAGTAACAAGGTACTTATACATGTGACAACACTGATGAACCTTAAATGTTACGTGAACTGAAAGAAACCAAAGACCATGTATTATATAAAGTCCATTTGCATGAAATGTTCAGAATAGGCAAACTGAGAGGCAGAAAAGTAGATTAGTGGTTTCCTAGGGCTGGGAGAAGAGGAGCTGGAGGGAACTGGAAAATGACTGCTAAAGGTTACGTGGTTTCTTTTTGGAGCGATGAAAATGGTCCAAAATTAATCTGTGATTATGGTTGCACAACTCTGAATAGACTAAAAACCCTTGACTTATACATCTTAAATAGGTGAACTGGATGGCATGTGAATTATACCTTAATAAAGTTGATACTAAATTTTTAAATTCAATTTATGTAAATATCAAATGAAGTTATGGATTTCATTAATTAGTTGTATAGTACAAAAAAGCCTGCTAACTTACTGCCAGAGGACAATAATCCATTAGCATAAGTTACTGCTGCCCAAAAGATCTTCTTTGCCAATATGCAATAATATGCCAAGGTATGGACACATAACTACAGATTTCAGTAACCTCCAAGATTCCCAAAAACCCTACATACATACTGGCCTAGATACTTTAGAGCAGACCATGACATTAGTTTTAATTTCATATACCCAAAACACTGTCATGCAAATGAATACATGCCCCAAACTTGAAAGAAATCGCCTATAGGCAAGTAAAACTTCCAATAAAAAGTTTTAGATAAATCCTATTAAGATACTACTACACTTCTTTGAGACCCCAGTGTTAACGATCTGGGACATTTCTCCTTGAATAGAATGAGTCAGGCTAGCTAAAACATGTTACGGTCAATCTTCGAGAAATACAGCAAGTGTTTTGCAGATTTGGAAGGCTGGGGTGGTAATGACGGCTGTGTGTGCGTCTCACTTACAACGTTGCCTTTTTAAAGCTTTTTTTTTAAAAAACTTATTTATTTATTTATTTATTTTTGGCTGCGTTGGGTCTTTGTTGCTGCGCGGGGACTTTTCTCTAGTTGTGGCGAGCGGGGACTAGTCTTCGTTGCGGTGCACAGGCTTCTCACTGCGGTGGTTTCTCTTGTTGTGGAGCATGGGCTAGGCGCACGGGCTCCGTAGTTGTGGCACGTGGGCTCTAGAGCGCAGGCTCAGTAGTTGTGGCGCAGGGGCTTAGTTGCTCTGTGGCATGTGGGGTCTTCCTGGACCAGGGCTCGAACCCGTGTCCCCTGCATTGGCAGGCGGGTTCTCAACCACTGCGCCACCAGGGAAGCCCAACATTGCCTTTTTAAATATTCCACTACAGTAGCCAAGAAATAATTGAATTCTATCAAGAAAATTCCACGGTCTTTTATGCTTTCTTTATCCACACATATACCAATGATTTATGGAACAAAAAATGTAGACTTAGTATTAAAAAAAAAAGCGGAGGTAATCTGAAAGGCTTACATGAAAGCGAAACGGAGTAATATATGTATTATGATGTTTAACCTATAACCACATGAAATCCGTTAGTTCATATAAATGGATTCTCTATTTCAAAGTTTTTAGCCTCTTTTACAACCAAAAGCACTGGTGTGTGCTAACTAGAGTGAGCCTCAGACAACGTAGTAAGCAAGTGAGAGAAGAAACCGAGGGGGAGAGAGAGAGGCCAGACGAATCAAGACCGTAATATACTGAAATTGTAATAGTTTGTAATAAGCAATAAAAATTTTAAAATATACATGGTTTCCTTCCTTCCCTCCTCCCTGCCTCCCTCCCTCTCTTTCTTTTAACTAAGTACCTCAACCCCTGTTTTAAGAGCAATCTAGGAAAGAAAAGAGAAGGAAGCTTATCCTCTTTAGAATACCAAGAGCCAAATAAATGCCAAAGTGACTCCGCTTTTGATCAACTATAAATGAAAGAGTTTTTTAAGGCGCTGCTCTTGTAGCCAAGTGTCTCGGCCAAGTTTGGAAAGAAGCCAAATAAGTTATTTTTAATTTAACAAAATTAAGAAGAAGAGGGTTCTATTAACACAAAACCTTCCTTCATCTTCACCCTTCCAGTCTCTCCATGTACAGCTCCCCCGTTCTCATTTCCACTCCAGAGCTCTGTGCTGAATCTAACAGATGCTTAGGTGAAATTCCTACAGTTTATGATTGACTTTAATTTACCCCTGTGGGTGTTCAGGCGTATCTTGGCTGGTTATGTTCTTGCCCACATTTTAATTTACATGCAAGATTGGTCAGGAGAAGTGACTGCTCCCCATCTTTGGCATGGATAGTAGTAATTGCAATACTATATGATTTTAGTTACAAGAGAGCAGTTCAAATCCAGAGTTCTACCAAAAGCCTTACCAAGTGATTAATATGCATGCTTCTTTATTCTCCAATGAGTCTGGAATCCAATTCCAAACAACCAGATTGCTTTAAGTCTACTCTGATTTTAGTCCAAAATTAACAGAAATTAACTGTTTAAGTATGGTGGTTCCTAAAGTTCAAGATTCACTAAGCCTTTAATTCCCTCATAAAATAAATAAGTAAATACATATATTTATATACATACAAATACTAAACATGGACTTTGTAGGACAAGAGGAAATATTTCATAATATTTGAGTAACCTTTTTATTAAAGCTGATTATAACTGAAATTATGTCTAATATCCTCAAGCTCAATGCTAAATCAGTTTCCTCACCTGTGAACTGAAAGGCTCAAATCAGATGAACCTGAATTCTAAAGTCATATTCAATTAACTCAACACAATTTTCTGACCCAAGGGCATTTTAGCAAAACCTACAAGAGCAGACTTCTAAAGATTAGAGAGAAGTTAATACCATTCTCCCACGTCCAAGAAGGAAGACTGAAGAAGCACAACCACACAGAGATGTTTCTATTTTCCAGCACGTACGTAAAGGTGTGTTCTTCCAGATACTCTTCTGAGAGACAGTGTGCGTGAGTACCAACCCTCTCTGATGTGGTTAAAAGAATGATAAAGAAATGTCATAATTGGCAAACATATGCGAAGGGATTTGGGGGTCAGTGGGGGGTGATTTCACTATGAACCCTGTTTATGAAAAAAACATGGGAGGAGAACACATGTTTAAGGAATGGGGTACTTTGTCACCAGAACATAAACGTAGGAAGCAATGCACCAAAATTATAGTTATGATGCATTAAAACATATACACAGAGCGTTACGTGTATCTTCAGCCTAAACAGTTTATACTTAGACTTTCAGAGGTTTAAATAAAAGGGAAATATAAGGTATATAAGAAGCTTATGTTTTAATTCCTAAATTGAATGTTAGCCATTCCAAGAGATTCCAAGTATTTAAAATTGGAAGAAGTGGATTTTAAACCATAGGACACCTTCAGCAAACTTAATGAGTATTTGGGTGGTCTGGTAGTTTTTGCAGCTTTTTATTTAGAATAATTTGGTTTCTATGTGGCCAGAAACTTATGAAAAACAACTTGGGAACTTTGGGTTTCAAACACTACTGCAAAGGATTTCCCCCCCATAATACAATGGACTGTGTAACATTAGTTAACACTATATAAATTTTAGTTTTAGGTTCATCATACAACCTAAAGTATATTATTTCAATATTTTCATGGCCATGTGGTGTGGATCTTGAGGACAGCCTTCTCATGACGCTCTAATGTACTAAAATTTCTTTCTAGATGAGAATACAGTTTAACAATTACTGTCTTATAAAGCATAAATCCCTAGAGTCAGCTCAGTCATATAAATAATATTTCCCTGTACATAAGGGCAAATTCAAAGATGAAAAACACCTGCTAAAACAAATTTCTATACGACTCTCTCAAGACCCCATTATAAGATACATAAGACATCACTGAAGAAAAAAAAATTAAAACAGACACTAATTTCTACTGGGACCTAAGAAGTGAAAAACTTGTTATAACATTGGAGGGCTGATTTGCAAAAGATGTTACCTTGTCCTTCTGACATCTTGCTTTGCAAAACTGCACATCATTTCTAAATAAAGCATTACAAGAAGACACTAAGCCTTCAGATTCCTCAGAAAAGGGTATTTTGTCTTTCAAGAGTGATCTTGCCATTACATTCTATGCTTTATTTCAAAAGATTACGTTACAAAATACAAATGTTAGTGGGAAAAAAAACAGGCAACAATGAAACCACCATACAAAATTCTTTGGTGAATAGCAAGCACTACTCATCTAAAGGGCATCTGCATACCCATTTTAAATGTTAATAAATTAGATATGATAGGAATATTTAACAATTCTTAAAAGGAAATTTTTAGTATGATGCAACCAACTAACTACATTACATAACTATAAAGCATGCATTCTTTTTAGTTTCCCTCCCATAAAAGAGAAGGTAAACTGAATGTATGTACGTATAATACTTTACGTACGTGTAATAGAAAACTGTATAACAAAAGTCTGTAGCATCTGGGAGAAAAAAATGTATCTGCCTTTAAATGCAAGTTATAAATTGCTTCTAACATAGATGGAGTTTACTAAATTTCAAAAGTTAAATTTTTTAAGTTAAAAAATGAAGTTTAAGAAACATGTTAAGGGACTTCCCTGGTGGCGCAGTGGTTAAGAATCCGCCTGCCAATGCAGGGGACATGGGTTTGACCCCTGGTCCAGGAAGATCCCACATGCCACGTAGCAACTAAGCCCGTGTGCCACAACTACTGAGCCTGCACTCTAGAGCCCATGAGCCACAACTACTGAGCCTGCGTGCCACAACTACTGAAGCCTGCATGCCTAGAGCCCGTGCTCCTCAACAAGAAGTCACCGCAATGAAGAGCAGCCCCTGCTCACCACAACTACAGAAAGCCCATGTGCAGCAACGAAGACCCAACGCAACCAAAAAAAAAACAAACAAAGAAAACCATGTTAAGCCTTTATAGAGACAATCTTACTTCCTTAAAAAAAAGAAACAGATCAAATCCTGTTACAGCAAATGTCATCTCATCAAAGTTTTTGTCTATGGAATACTAAGTATTAAAGAGAATGAGAGAGACCTTTATAAACTGATAAGGAACAATCACTAAGATAAAATTTTTTAGTAGAAAGAAGCAAGGGGCAGAACAGCACCTATGAGATTTTTAAAGGAAGGGATGGTTGGTCTGTCTACTGATCAGTCTATCTATCCATCCATCCACCTATTTATATTTATGTATGCACAGAATCTCTTTGGAAGAGTAAACAAGAAACTGGTAGCTGGTTACCTCAGGAGAAGGGGAACTGGGAGACAGAGTTGGCGATGGCAGTCATTTTTATAGTACGCTTTTTTGTACTATTTGAATTTTTAACCATGTACACCACAAACTACCCATTCAAAAAAGTTAAACGGAAAAATGGTCAGGTTATTGGGTCTATGCACCGTAATGAGATTTGACTAGTGAAGCAGTTGAACTGTCACCTAGATAATATCTGTTGAATAAATGAATGAAATGGTGCCATTTTTTTTAGTCAGGTTAGCATTTGTATGTTCCTTATCTCCTGAACTGAAGGTAGACTGAGTGCTAAAAATGTTAACCAAGAAGTAAACCCACAATCCAAAGAGAGACCTCATGGACCACAAATGTGTCTAGGTTACTTTAGCACAGTAGGCAGGCAGGCAAACTGGCACAGAAAACACTGTTTCTAAGGTGAGTTTTCATAACTCAAAGCAGACCAGAAAAGTGTTAACTTAAGTATGAATGGAAGATTGATGGCTCTCAGCATGGGGATTAATCCAGCCAGGAAGAGATTTAGAGACAAAAAGGTTTTTTAATTCTAGTTAGTTATCTTTGACTGAAGCAGGTAAGAAAAACATCTGTTGCCAGATCTGTAGTTTTTAAGCTTTTAAGTTTTAGTATTGTAACAAACATTTCAGGGTCTTGAACCTCAGGCATTATCAGTCTAACAAGGAAACAATGGTGACCATCAATTATTTATTTACTCATGTCATAGCAAAAGCAGTATGAAAGGTAGTTTCCAAAATACTGGGGAAAAGTTTCTGATTTACACTCTAGAATAGCATGTTTTGGGTGCTTTTTTTAAAAAAGTTTTTTTGAGGGGGTAGAGAGGTAGTTTCAGGCAGGGAAGAGACATGGAGCTTGGAGCTGTGGAGGGAGGAGAGAAGTAGAAAAATAAAGGAAGAATGAAAATGAAAACTGTCGCATAAGGCAGAAGACACCTCTTAATTAGGCATTAAAAAAAAATCACTTCCTCACAAGAGGTTCTGAAACCTTAACCAAAAGAAAGGAAAGTATTAATGAAATGAACTTTACATTTACTTCTTCATGGTGAATGTAAAAAAAATTGAGGGCTTCCCTGGTGGCGCAGTGGTTGAGAGTCTGCCTACCGATGCAGGGGACGTGGGTTCGTACCCCGGTCCGGGAGGAGCCCACATGCCGCGGAGCGGCTGGGCCCGTGAGCCATGGCCACTGAGCCTTGCGTGTCCGGAGCCTGTGCTCCGCAACGGGAGAGGCCACAACAGTGAGAGGCCCACGTACAGAAAAAAAAAAAAAAAAAAAAATTGAGAAAAGAGACACCTGCAGCCTAGGCACAGAAGTGCTTCTTTAAAACCCATGTAAGAAATAAATGTGAAGGATCAAGAATTTCTTCCTGGAACCAAAATCAGGCTGGACTATAGCTCTATGACAACCTATGTAGGTGGTCTTGGATCTGCCTGAAGTACAGCAGTGTGACTGGAAACACTCAATAATCAGACTCTCTATTTAATGGAGACTATCCTTTGGGTATAGCAGACATGATAAAAACAGCCTTGAAAACACTGCCTTTAATCACTCTTTAAGCCAGGCTGGGGCCAAACTACATTTGGAGACTTCTGAATTTTTACAGAATTTCACCAAATCTCACCAGCTAAAAGGGTTTCTTTTTCTTTATTTCTTACAAAAAGTCCAAGGCTCAACAGTTTTAATTTATCTGAGACATCTCTAGTTAATTCTTTGGCCTATATATAGAAGGCAGACAGTGCTTTCCACAGAAGAGAACTAAAGTTCCCTGTTTTCTTTTTTTTTTTTTTTTTTTGCGGTACGCGGGCCTCTCACTGTTGTGGCCTCTTCCGTTGCGGAGCACAGGCTCCGGACGCACAGGCTCAGCGGCCGTGGCTCACAGGCCCAGCCGCTTCGCGGCGTGTGGGATCTTCCTGGACCAGGGCATGAACCCGCGTCCCCTGCATCGGCAGGCGGACTCTCAACCACTGCGCCACCAGGGAAGCCCAAGTTCCCTGTTTTCAAATGAAAAGATGGGCATGTCATTCAGCACAGTCTGGTGCCTGGCTATCTGGGTTACTTTAAGTGCAAATTCCCACCTCCAGAGATCATGAATCAGTAGTAGTAATGGCAGCCCAGGAAATATACATTTCAGAAAACATGCCAAGAGATTACAATACAGGTGGTACAAGGAATAGCATTTGAGAAACACTGCTCTCCATTCCTAAGAATGGTCCTAACTACATATATACTACCAAGGAAGAAAAACGGCAACAAGAAGCAATTTGTAGACTTCTAGACATTGTAACTCCCCCATAATTTTATTTGTCTTAAACATAATGGGTGTTCTCACAGTGCTGTGCAGAAGTGGCTTATGCCTCCTGGATACAAGGTGCATCTCTTGTACAAATGGGAACATCCCTTGAATCAAACGTTGACCTCTGAGAGCAATGCTTTCTGGACATGTTCAATATACCAAACAAGCCATGCTTAGCTCGAATTTTACCTTAATTACACAAGTGAAGATTCAAGAATGGATAGTACATGTGTTAGGAGGGGAGGACAAACAAACCAACAGTGCTCACAAAGCATTTAAAGAAATATTTCATGCTCCCTTCATAAACAATTCAACAGTTCAGAGTAGCAGAGTGCAGCAGGACGGAAGCGTTAATTTACACAAGCACTCTGGATGGCAGAGCAACAGGCGGCAGATACCATCAAGCAATCTCTTGAATTGAAAGAATTCTTGTGTATAGGCCAACTTTAATTGCTGTGTCACATGAGTTCAGTAATGCCAGCTCAATGAGGAAAGGGAAGCAAGAAGCTAGAAGGAGGAAGAGAGGAGGGAGCATTGCCTCCATGATGTTCTGGGTGACAACTAACTGCTGTCCCTTTAAATTAGAGGGTAGGGGAAGAGTCAAGGAAAATAGCAAGAAAAAAGTGGGGGAATAAGGGAGATGAACCATCCAGCTGGTGGGAAGCAAAAAGGCTTTCATATTTTCTTCCTGGTACATTATGCAGTACACATTAAGGTTTTCAAATATTTAATCTTTTGTTTTTGCGGTATCACTGTGTGAATGGGAAGGGTGTGTAGGCCTATTTGAGCCTACACCATAGGGGAATAGGGACAGAAAGGCCTTTTCCAGTCAATTACTCAATTGTTCCAGTCTACAACTCATTCTAAGACTTGCAAGAGTAAATCGACCTTCCAATTCTTTTTCCAACACAGAAGCAATTATTAGCATCTATACTATTAAATGTAAGAATAAGAAATACTTTTCTACAACTGAACCTATAAACTAATTTCTTTCAAAGCAATACGGGGCATGGCTTTAGAGTTTCAATTTTTTAAAAAACGAATAGAAGCATGAACAAAATGTTCCTACTGTTCAAGACTCAGCTATTCTTTTTTCCTGAGATGGTACTGAGTCCAAATTCCTGAAAAACAGGATTTTTGTTTGGGGGAAAGTAAACACTTCTCTTGTTACAATACATTAAAAAAAAAAAAGCAACTTTATGTGAGTAAATAGAAATATAAACACTTGAAAGACACAAGAGAAATAGAGGACTTCTTACCTTGCCATCACTTCCGGGTTTAAGGTCATTCTGTTTAAAGAGCAAAACAAATAATACTTTAAGACACATCTAAACGAACTCTCATTACCTGCTTATTTCTAACTTTGGAACATCAGACTACATTCTGGTAGTAGTAATTCCCTGGGAGATGCCAGGGTCTACAGAAGGGTACTGCCCACTCCCCGACCCCTGCATCCCTGACTCTGAGCGTTATCAGGGTCCCTTGTTAGAATGATATGGTTTTAAAAGTCCATAGTTACCACTTTTAGCAATGAATTTGCAAGGCCAAACTACTATTTTAGGTAGAGATATTAACTGCATTACAAAAAAATCAATCAAAAATAACCCCACCTCCAAAATCAGTTCCTTTTCATAGACACTATATGTGTTGATTTACAGACAAGAAGCTCTATCTTAGCACAGTAAGGCTAGATGATTTTGGAGAAAATTTAGCCTGATGGCTGGGTTGAACGAATTTCCATTTTAGTAATTCATTCCCTCATCATGATCTGTGGCTGTTGGATAGCTTCCTCTCTCTACAAGCACTCCTAGAGCTCAGCTTATTCTTACCGGATGCACATCACCAATATAGTACTGTTTGAGCATTTCTCTGGCATCAGAGGAGTGGCCTACATCTTCAAAACTTTCAGTTGCATCTCCACCAGCTTGTTCCAGCAGAACCTCTTCTCCGCCAGGATGCTACAAGGAAAAGATATTTACTGAAGAGAGGGCTGTCTGAAAAGCTAACTAATGTAAGCTACTTCCTCCCCCTCCTCTTTTCCCTTTTCTCCCTTTAATGGCAGCAATGGGACGAATCAGCACTGCATACCCCATGACGGGATGCAATGGGGAGAACACAGCGTAACTCCTGTGTCTTTTGGCCAAAAATGTATCATATGGGTTTAACTGTGAGGAAACCTAGGACAATCACAAATTGAGAGATATTCTACAAAACGACCAGCTATGACCTCCAAAAATATCAAGGTTAGGAAAGCCAAAGAAAGAATATTATTCTATTCCTGCAACTTTTCTGTAAGTTTGAAATGGTTTCAAACTTTAAAGCTAAATAAATAAATAATACCAAAATAACTGCCTCTATACCTAGAAAGTAGATTCTATCTATAACTTACATGCTATATACCTTGGATAAGTTATTAAGAAATTGAGATGTTTTTGTTTCCTTATTTGTAAGATGGAGACAATATGAGTACCTATCTTAACTACTATTGTGAGTATTATATGAGATAAGGATAGGAAATACTCTGTACTCAACAAGGGAAAGGTATAGTTAGTATAATGTGCTATCATCGATCATTTTAAAAAGCAGATACACATATGCATGCATATGCATAAAATCTCTCCGGAAACATTTAAGGGAACCTGGTGGCTGGGAGACAGGTGCAAGGAAGACTTTTCACTGTACACCCTTCCGAAATTGGTTTCCCAAGTACAGTATTACCTACTCAGAAAATAATTTTTAAAAAATTGCATTTAGCACAGTCCCTGACTTAAACACTCAATAAACATTTACTTACAACTAACAAATTTAGAATTTACACTATTAGACATATCTCGATTTATATTTTTGGAATATCAAGTAATGCTTTTCAGTAGTTACTTTTTATAACGACCTTTTAAGCAGGAATAATATTATCATCCCTATTTTAAAGATGAATTCAACGGAAGCACAAAAACTCTAAGTGTAACCTCCCAGTCAGTCACTTGCCTCTGAGCTCTGTGAGGATAAGGAAACTTCTATTTTTGTCTCCTAAAAGGTCTCCACTCAGTGATGGGTCTCCCACCCCAGCATTAAGCATGCTGTTTTGAAGCAAGAGTTAGACAGCTGCCACTCACCTGTTGTTACATCTGAACCCTCTCAGCCCTGGTAAGCTATTATTTTTGGAATTGCATCCCAACTTGCTCTACGTATCTAAACTATGGAAGATATTTTTTCCTTATGGCACATCCCAACTATTATGCTGCCTTTCAGAGTAAAAGGATAACAAAATGTCTTAGTGGTTTGAGTATTCCAGAGAATGGTTGAGTTTATGACTCCCTACATAGCTCTTTCTACAACTACAAAGAATTTTCATTTTCACCAATCTCTCATAAACAAATAAATAAGCAACGCTTTTATCCTTTTTTTTCCTACTGTATGGGGAAAAAAAAAGAATAAGGGGGGCTTCCCTGGTGGTGCAGTGGTTGAGAGTCCGCCTGCCGATGCAGGGGACACGGGTCTGTGCCCCAGTCTGGAAGGATCCCACATGCCGCGGAGCGGCTGGGCCCGTGAGCCATGGCTGCTGAGCCTGCACGTCCAGAGCCTGTGCTCCGCAAGGGGAGAGCCCACAACAGTGAGAGGTCCGCGTACCGCAAAAAAAAAAAAAAAAAGAATAAGGAATCAACTATAGCCTTATAACAGAAATAAGTACAGTTAGTTAACATTTTGGTGCATAAAACTATTTTTCCTGTCCATTCAACCATTTCAATTATTATGCTTCAATTTTTATTGAGTACTTACAATTTAATGTACTAGGCAATGATGAAAGGTTTTGTGTCTTCATAAAAATGAGTTCATATGGTATATACTGTTTTATAGCCTGCTTTTTATTTTTCACAGAGGCCAAGGAGGGTCAGAGTGGTCAAAAAAAAGGGTTTAGTAAAATAACTCTCAATCCAAAATGTGGTCTTAATACAGATGGTTTAGAGCAAGCAAAAATATTTCAGGGAACCCTTCATTACTGTTTTAGAACTCTATAAACTTCAGACATTATTTAAAATCAAATAGCAGCCCAGCCTGAGGCAATGCACTAGGCCTGAGGCCACAGCAGAGCCCAGGCCAGCCCTGAGCCAAGATAATGCCCAGGCTGCAGGACAGGAGAAGTCCCTGTGGAGAATCCCAAGAGGAGCCCCAGTGCCCCAAGGAGGAGAAGCCCCGTGACCCTGGTCGGACTGGCTCTCAGTGGGCTGCTCAACTCCAACATGAGCCTCTGGGTGGTCCAGCCCATCTTTATCATCACCTGGGGGTGTGATCCACCACTAGGTGTCTATCTTACTGCAGAGTGACAAGAAGCTCAACCAGGAGCAAATATCTGAAACTAGTTAAGTCCTAATTCAAAGCACAGTCCTCAGGGAAAATGGAAATTATATTCCCAAACAGTCCTTGACATAAAAATATTACTTCGACAACCCAGAGGATGGAGTTTTCAAAAAAAAAAAAAAAAAAGGGAAAATAATACCACCTTCTCCTACAACTGATCCTACGATGCTCACAGACGTGATGAAAGAGAATGTCACAAATGTCCTTGCTGTGATTCTTATTGGTGGATGGATCAACATGACATTCTTAGGCTTTATCACAAAGTGCTACTTCCAATGACCCTATGTAAGCTTACACTACAGAAAGGAATCGAACTACCCATTATTAATAGCTGCATCCTGGTACTTCTGTTGTGTATTTGGGCTTCAGAGCATTCACTCTCCAAATGTGGGCCAAGATAATGCCAATGACCAAACAGGAATGATGGAGACACAGATGACTGGAGCAGCCATGGCCATGCCCACCACAGATATGAAGAAAGCTTTCAAGACAAAGCGAAAAGTTTTGGAGCTAACAGATCACCAGAGGGCACCAGGTGATGTCAAAGAGGAGCACATGGCTAAATGCCTCCACTTGGAAGGCATATTCAGAAATGAATTACAGGGCCTCCCTGGTGGCGCAGTGGTTGAGAGTCCGCCTGCCGATGCAGGGGATACGGGTTCGTGCCCCGGTCTGGGAGAATCCCATATGCCGCGGAGCGGCTGGGCCCGTGAGCCATGGCTGCTGAGCCTGCGCATCCGGAGCCTGTGCTCCGCAACGGGAGAGGCCACAACAGTGAGAGGCCCGCGTACCGCAAAAAAAAAAAAAAAAAAAAAGAAATGAATTACAGACCTCTTTTTTTTTTTTTTTTTGCGGTACGCGGGCCTCTCACTGTTGTGGCCTCTCCCATTGCGGAGCACAGGCTCTGCAGGCTCAGCGGCCATGGCTCACGGGCCCAGCCACTCTGCGGCATGTGGGATCTTCCCGGACCAGGGCACGAACACGCGCCCCCTGCATCGGCAGGCAGACTCTCAACCACTGCGCCACCAGGGAAGCCCTACAGACCTCTTTTTGAAGGCCAACCAGGGATTAGCTGTTGGGAACTTGGAGTAGTCCTTAACCTTTTAACTTTTGTTTGCACTGGAGACTCACAGAATAAAAAGGAAAATGCATGAACTGGTGGGCATGTAACAAGGATCATTCTTGTCTGACCCAGGTTCTTTTTTATGTTTGAAACTAGAAGAAACGAGGCCTGTGTGCTGGGTGACTTATAAGAAAAGAGCTATTTTTTAAATGTTTTAAAATTTCCTTCTGGTGCCTGTAGAAATGAAGGGCAGAGAAGGGGGGAAACTCAAGCTAGTGATAATATATAAAAACTTAGCAAAAATTCAATCTTTGGAAGAAACATTGCCAATTATAACTAATTATCATGTGCAATCAGCCTGACTTCTAGACCACAGTAAACTCCCGTTTTCTTGGGATCCGAATACCCTGTATTTTTATATTTAATTTATGTGCTAATATTTTTATAACTTCCTTTTAAAAACTAATAATTTTCATTACTGAAAATTTAGAAACTATGTATGAGCAAAACAAGTCTCTGTATTGCTCATTTTGAGCCTACAGAATGACATAAAGAGCAAATGGGTCAAAACTTTATTCAAATAAACTCTTTTTCAGAGTGAATACTCAGGACTAGGACAGACTTAGCAAACCTTCTGTAACTCTTAATACTGTCCAGGGAAAGCTGATGACCCTGATATACTGCTGGATTCTCAAGTGCCTTCAGGATGACCAAAGATAGGTTAAATATGGGAGATTCTTGATCTGGATCTCAGAATATATCAAATCCACTGGGGGGGGGGAATCAATGGTTCTGTACTGTACGTAACCACTCAGTTGAACTAAAGACCCAGTTATTCTGGATATGAGAGTTTACATATTATTATAAGAAGGAAGATAGGGCAATTGCTGGCAGATACAAAGATAACAGTTGCCCAGGGATAATTCTGTCTGAATTAAATGTCCTAGGGAAGTGGCAGTGTGCCATTCTATACCAACAGTTAAATGTAATTTGCATGTTGAGTACTGTAATCAAGAATGAATGATTCTTGACTCAACAAATTAAACCATCTTGTTTTCTCTTTAAGATCAGTTTTATGGAAGTAAAACTGGGGAAATCAGAATAATATCTGTGGATTGTATCAATATCAATATCTTGAGTTGTTTTGCACAACTACAGTTGTGCAAAATTTTACCAGTATGGGGAAATGGGTAAAAAGTACAAAGGATCTCTCTATTATTTCTTTTATAACTGCATATGGATCTCATTATCTCAATAAAAATTTCACTCTAAAAAAATAAAATCAATTCCCTAAGTATATACTAGAGAAATGTGTATACATATATGAACTTATACACACACACAAATGATCATAGCATCATTATTCACTATGACCCTAAACCTGAAACAACCCAATATCCATAAGGAGAATATGAATAAACTGAGGTATAATCATACAATAGAATCCTAATCAGCTATGAAAAAGAATGAGGCGCTGCAATATGCACAAAAGAATATACTGAACCAAAGATGCCAGACACAAAACAATATATACTGTGACACTCATTTTTAAAAAGTTCAAAAATAGGCAAAACGAGGGATTTCCCTGGCGGTCCAGTGGTTAAGACTCCGAGCTCCCAGTGCAGCGGGCACAGGTTCAATCCCTGGTTGGAACTAAGATCCTGCATGCCACACGGTGCTGCCAAAAAAAAAAAAAAAAAAAAGAAAAGAAAAGAAAAGGGCAAAATGAATCTATAGAGTTAAAGTCAAGAGAGCCAGTACCTCTGGGAATGAGGAAGGAGGCAGTGATTGGGAGGGTCTACAAGGGGAGGTTCCAGGATGTTATAATGTCCTAGATGGTGGTTATCCAAATGTGGTCACTTACTAGAGTGACACCATATGGCTAAATCTTAGGAATATATAAATAGTGGGAAAGTAAGTTCCAAAATACCACAGACACAACTGCCTTTGCGTATACTCTATGTATAGTCAAACGATCTTTGACAAGGGTGCCAGGACCACTCAACAGGGAAAGGACAGTCTCTTCAACAAATAGTACTGGGAAAACTGACTATTCACATGCAAAAGAGTGAAGATGGACCCTTACCTTACATCGTATACAAAAATGAATTCTTAATGGATTAAAGATCTAAACGTAAGACCCAAAACTATAAAATTAGGGGAAAAGCTTTTATGACATTGGACTTAGTGATACTTTCTTGGATATGACATCAAAAGCAAAGGCAACAAAAGCAAAAGTTGACAAATGGGATTACATCAAACTTAAAAAGTTTTATACATCAAAGGACACAATCAACAGAGTGAAAAGACAACCAACAGAACAAAAGATATGTAAATCATAAGGGGTTAATATCCAGAGTATATAAAGAACTCCTAAAATTCAACAACAAATCAAATAACCTGATAATACAATGGGCAGAAGAGTTGAATAGACATTTCTCTGAAGATGACACACAAATGACCAACAAGCATATGAAGAGATGCTCAACATCAGTAGTCACTGGGGAAATGCAAATCAAAACCACAATGAAGTACCACCTCCCACCCATTAGGATGTCTATTATCAAAAAAACAGAAAATAACAAGTGTTGATTTGGACGTAAGAAATTATAACCCTGGGAATGTAAAACAGTGCAACCACCAGCACCACCTGTTTCAGAACTTTTTGTCTTGTAAAAATAAAACTCTATGGGGACTTCCTGGCAGTCCAGTGACTAAGACTCCTTGCTCCCAGGACTTCCCTGGTGGCGCAGTGATTAAGAATCTGCCTGCTGGTGCAGGGGACACAGGTTCAATCCCTGGTCTGGGAAGATCCCACGTGCCGCAGAGCAACTAGGCCCGTGCACCACAACTACTGAGCCTGCATGCTGCAACTACTAAAGCCCACATGCCTAGAGCCCATGTTCTGCAACAAGAGAAGCCACTGCAATAAAAAGCCCATGTACCGCAACAAAGAGTAGCCCCTGCTTGCCACAACTAGAGAAAGCCCGCACACAGCAACGGAGACCCAACACAGCCCCGCAAAATTAATTAATTAATTAATTTTTAAAAAGCCTCTGTGCTCCCAATGCAGGGGGCATGGGTTCGATCCCTGGTCGGGGAACTAAGATCCCGCAAACCACAGGGCATGGCCAAAACAAAACAACTCTATGCCCATTAAAAGCTTTTTTTAAATTTAATATCTCTTTCATCTAATGTTAGTATAGCCACCTCTACTCTTATTTTGTTACTATTTGCATGGAATATGATTCCATTCTTTCACTTTCAACCTATTAGTGTCTCTGAATCTAAAGTGAGTCTCCTACAGATGGCATATAGTTAGACCATGGATTTTTATCCATTCTGCCAATCTCTGTCTTTTGACTGGAGAGTTTAATCCATTTACATTTAAAGTAACTGCTGATATGGAAGGACTTACTCCATCAAAATGTCAGAGGACATTATCAAGAAAGTGAAAAGACAACCTACTGAATGGGAGAAAATATTTGCAAGTCACATGTCTAATCAAGGATTAATATCCATAATATATAAAGAAATCTAACTTACCAACAAAAAGACAAACAATCCAATTTAAAAATGGGCAAAAAACTTGAATAGTCATTTCTCCCAAGAAGATACAGAGAACGAATAAGCACATGAAAGGATGCTTAACATCATTAGTCATTAAGGAAATGCAAATTGAACCACAAAAAGATACCACTTTACACCTGCTAGGATGGCTATGACTGAAAAAAAGAAAAATTACAAGTGGTCCATGGAGAAGTTAGAAAGCTCATCCATTGCTGGTGGGAATGTAAAATGGCACAGCTGCTGTGGAAAACAGTTTGGAGTGTCTTCAAAAAGCTAATTATAATATAATTACCATACGACCCAGCAATTCCACTGCTAGGTATATATCCAAATGAACTGAAAACAAAGACTCAAACAGACACTTGTATGCCAATGTTCACTGTAGCACTGTTCACAACAGCCAACAGGTGGAGACAACCCAGGTGTCCACTGAAGAATGGATGAACAGACAAACAAAACGTGGTATACACGTATCATGGAATACTATTCAGACTTAAAAAGGAGTGAAATTCTGATACATGCTACAACATGGATGAACCCTGAAGACATTATTCTAAGTGAAATAAGTCAGATACAGAAATGACAAATACTGTATGATTCCATCTACACGTGGTATCTAGAACAGTAAAATTCACAGAGACATAAGGTAGAACAGTGATTACCAGTGGCTGGGAGGAGGTGGCAATGGGAAGTTATTGTTTAATGGGTACAGTTTCAATTTGGGATGATGAAAAATTTCTGGAAACAGGTGATGGTGATAGACACACAACAGTGTGAATGTACTTAATGCCATTGAACTGTACACTTAAAAATGGTTAAAATAGTAAATTTTATGTTATGTATATTTTACCATAATAAAAATAAAAATTTAAAAACCTAAACATGCTAAATAAAAGAAGCCAGATACAAAAGGACAAATATTGTATGATTCTACTTATATCAGGTAGCTAGAATAGGCAAATTCATAGAGACACAAAGTAAATTAGAGGTTGTATCAGGGGCTTGGGAAGAGTGATGAGAGGGTAGTTATTGCCTAATGGTTACAGAGTTTCTGTTTGGGGTAATGAAAAAGTTTTAGAAATAGATAGTGATGTTGGTTGCACAAACTGTGAATGCGATTAATGCCACCAAATAGTACAGTTAAACATGGTTAAAATGGCAAATTTTTATGTTATATATATTTTACCACGCACACACACGAAGCTAGGTTTACATACCTATAATTAACGTAAGCCCAAAAGTTTACTTTTGTCTGAATCACAGCAAAACAAAACAAATAAGACCAAGGAGTCCGGAGGTTATCCTCAGCCACCTAGATTGGTTGGTTACCAGTGCTATTCAAATCTATTGGACAATCCTTAGTTTCTCCCTGTTTTTATTAAGTAAACCTAATACAAGGCAGTACACATTTCCCATTTTTTCTAGGATCTGCTTTGCTTTTAAATCTCATATGAATTTGCAAAAACGATTCTTTTGAACTGGATAGCCTTTGTGTTTTAAGACTAATGGATCTTGTCTCAGCTTTTAATGCATAAGCAATTACATAACACTACAAATATTTCAAATAAACTATATGGCAACCAAGATCATAAACTTTCAAACAATGCCTGTGATCGATTCATTTCTATCTCAGACCAGCAATAATCAAGTGAAATACTTTACAGATACAAAGGAAACATTGTAATGTCCCCTTGGGAAGGGTTTTAGTCGGTCAATTGTCCACGGAATATGTGGTAGGGAGCAGGGGAAGCCTTTTGGCTTTTCCTTAAGTTCATTTACTAAGTATTACTGAAAGGAGGACAGAAGCTTTATGTTTTAATATAGAAAAGAAGGAGGACAAATTGCTAACAGAAAATAATACTTCCAGATTACTAATTCTATGGAAAGGATAGGGGACAGATGGGCAGAAAAGAGAAGAATCTGAAGAATGACAAACAGCTACAGAATAAAAATCTTGCTGGGAAAAAAATTACACAAATTCTCTGTGAATGGAAATTCCATGCTGATGTAATAAAAATGTAACAATAGGGTCTTCCCTGGTGGCGCAGTGGTTGAGAGTCCGCCTGCCGATGCAGGGGACACGGGTTCGTGCCCCGGTCCGGGAGGATCCCACATGCCGCGGAGCGGCTAGGCCCGTGAGCCATGGCCGCTGAGCCTGCGCGTCCGGAGCCTGTGCTCCACAACGGGAGAGGCCACAACAGTGAGAGGCCCGCGTACCGCAAAAAAAAAAAAAAAAAAAAAAAAAAAGTAACAGTAGGGATATGCTAAAGATCACCTGACTTGGAAAATGAAATCTAGAAACATTAAGATTACAGAAGCTGCAAAATTAGGCCAGCCTACCCAAACAGATTAGCAGAATACCTCATCAAAATAAGATATGGATGTTAAAGTTTTGGAGAGGACAAAAACTACTCCCTAAAAAACAGTCTGACAACACAGAAAAAGATAATAGACGTGGGTGATGAACAGCAGGAAATGGTGCAGGTCCATAGGTATTTGCATTTGGATTAGAAAGAACCTAGTAAGGCAGGGTGTCACCTAGGAGAGGTTAACTTGATGGCTGCCAGAAATGGTGTAACCTTGGCAGTCACAATTGCTCACGGTCAATTTCAGGTCTGCAGATCCGAACATAACTTATTCCCACCAGATTACATACCCTTATCCCCACTATACTAGGTACCACTGCTACAGATGCTCACAATTCCTTAGGCATCTTCATGGTACTATCACAATTGCAATTATTTATTTAATGTCTTTCTTCCTCCACTAGACTATAAGCTCCCTAAGAACAGGGACCATGGTTGTCTTATTCATGGCTGTATTCCTGAACATAGCATAGAACCTGGAACATAGTGAGATCTAGGGGGCGCTCACTCTGCCCTCCTTCCCTCCTACCTGCCCTCTCTCCCTCTCTGGCATGTATGCTGCACGAATAAATAAACCAAAGTCGATTTGTGATCAGGGCAGCTCACCTAGACAGTGCTGGAGTTTAAATTTTGCCTCATCTTCTTTCTAGCCTTCCCTAGGACCAACCACTGGAGACCGTTCAAGGAAAGAAAGCATACTTTCTACACATTTGGTAATTCCACAAGCTAGATAATGATCAAATTGCACTTTCTTTTGGCCAGACTTGGAGAAATCCAGTAAGAACTGTTATTAGTCAGACACCGAAGCTTTCAATGGGTACCCTAGGGTGGCACCAAACAGAGCGTGCACTCTCCATCTTTCCAAAGGCAAGACCACTCTACCTTGCAAGACAATTGCTTGTACACAGATCTCATCTTCCCAGCAAGTCCAAAGCATCTAATTCACCTTTAAATCTTCAGAGCACACGCTAGTTAGTAAGCACTCAAAAGATGCTACAGGAAACAATATAATTTTTTATTATTAATAAAAATAACCACTAACACTTACTGAGCTCTTTATGCCAGGTACCATGATAAGTCTTTACATGAATTACCTAAATCAAGTGTCTCAACAACAACCCTGTGGAGTAGGTACTATTATCTCCCTTGAGGAGATGGGAAAAGGCCTTTACAGAGCACAACTGCCCAAGGTTACGGTAAAGAAGGAAACTGAACAAGACTCTTGAACCCCAAAGCCCACACCCAGCCATTAAAATGTGTTATATATATCGCCAAATGTGTGTGTATATATGTATGTATGTATGTATATATATATATATTATATGCGTGTGTGTATATATATATGTCACCAAAATTCTCTTCAAAAGACACTTAAGAAAATGAAAAGGCAAAATACAGACTGTAAGAAAATACTCGCAATACATATTTCTGAAAGGACTTGCATCCAAAATATATAAAGACTGCTTTCAAGTCAATAATAAGAAAACAAACCAATTAAAAATGAGCAAGACTGAACAGACACTTTACAAGACATGCAAATGGCCAATTAGCCCATGAAGATATTCAACATCATTAGTCATCAGGCAAATGCAAGTTAAAACCGTTATTATATACCAGCACACACCCATTAGAGAGGCTAAAAGTAAATCACTGACAAAACGTGTTAATGAGGATGTGGAGAAATTGGAAAACTAATGCATTGCTGGTGCGACTGGGAAAAGGTCTGGCAGTTGCTTAAAAAGTAAAACAAAGACAAAAACAAAAAAATATGACCCAGCATTCTCACTCCTAGCTATTTACCTAAGAGGAATGAAAACATATGTCCACACAAAGATTTGTACGTGAAAGTACAAAGCAGCTTTATTCACAATAGTCAAGAATTGGAAACAACCCAAGTGTCAATCAACAGGCAGATAGCTAAATTTTAGTATGGTTACAATGAAATAAGAAGCACTAAATAGGAATAAATTGCTGATACACAGAGAAAATATAGATGAATCTCACAGATATGTTAAGCGAAAGACGTTAGGCAGACAATTAAGAACACATACGGTTCTGCAGTGTTAGAAATCAAATCAGTGGTTGTACGGGAACATAGATGGTAGAAATGTTCTATACAGTGATTGTGATGGTGATTACACAGATGAGACTTTTTTCAAAGCTCACTGAACTCCACATATAAAATCTGTACATTTTATTGTATGTACATTAGATCTCAATAGAGTTGACTTAGGCGGGGGAAAAACTTAGCAAAATATTACTAACAACCCAAATGTTTATAAATATGAGACTGCTTAAATAAATTATAATCAGTCCAACAAATTCTATGAAGAATAAAGAAGTATTCCAGGTATGGATATGGAAAGACTCCTGAGATATACAGTTACATGAAAAAAGCAAGGCATATTTCAGCGGGTATTGTATGCTGTTACCTTATGGGTGAAAAAAAAAAAGAGTGGGAGGAACTACATTCACTTTTGCTTGTACATGCAAAACAAAACTCTGGAAGGATTCACAAATAGTAGTAGTTAACTTTAGGAGGAGGTCGAACTGGGCAGATGGGAGGAAGGCTTTTCACAACGTACCCGTATGACCTACTCAAAAAATGAAAAAATTACCTGGGTTCCAGAAAAAAGGTACTAGTTCTAACTTCCCTCTATCACATTCCCAATCCTTCCAAATTATATCTAAGATGTGGAAGAAGGTGGTTGTAAAACAGAGCTAATTCCATACTCTATAGCCATAAAAAAAATTGAGGCAAATCCTAATGTAATGGGCATAGGTTATCTGGTCAGACTGCCTGAGTTCAAACTCCACCTGTACCACTTAACATTATGACTTTGTGAAAGTTATTTCTCTGCTCCTCAGTTTTCTAATCTCTAAAATGCGTTGTTAGGAGGGTTAAAAAAGAAATTACATGTAAGCCGTCAGAATAATAAGCATCCAAGAAATACTATTACTATTAAACCAAATCAATTAATAGACACTATAATTCAATTAAGGAATATTATGATTCTGTTTCTACTTATACATATCTGTATACATTGGTATATGCTTGGAAGATGTAGAAGGATTCAAACAAATTCTTGGGGTTTAAAGAGTTTTACTTTCTTCCCTTCTGTATTGTTTTTCCCTCCAACCTAGTATTCCCACTTATTCTAACAGTCACTAAAAAATACATAGAAAGCTTTAAAACAGCACTATGTGTTAAGTTACTCTTTTCAGAAATGGTTAATTATACATAAAACAATGGCTTCCAAACTTTTCTCACTTCTGATACAGTAAGAAAACAAGAATATTAACTGAAACAAAGGTTCACAAAAACATGCTTTGTGAACAAAGGTTTACAAAATCATACTTACCCTTGCTAAGAGAGATGCACTTTGATATGTTCTAGTCAATGTCATAAGATACTGTAACCATTTTTATGTGATTTTCTTTCTAAACAGAGGTTCACAAAAGCTGTACTGGACCTGTCCCCTCCTTGATCATGCTGACCTCATCTAATACTCTCCAGCTACCATAACCTCCCTCACTGTTCGTCAAACACACTAGATACACTTGCACCATAAGGCCTTTGAACTTGCTCCCTCTGCCAGGAAAGCTCTTCCTGCAGATATCCACATAGCCAGCTCCCTTAACAGAAGGCCTTTACTCTAGTCATCTTCTTAATCAAGCTATTTCTGGCCATCATAACTAAAATTTCAACCCCTCATCTTCACGCCCTCACCCCATACATGTCCACAGCCCTCTTCTCTGCTTTATTTTTCTTCTTAGCACTTACCTCTTCCCTGCTTTATTTTTCTCCTTAGCACTTAACATAGCATATATTTTAGTTATTTACTCTGCTTATTTTCTGCTTCCCATAGATGGTAATCTCCACGAGGGCATAAATGTTTAACTATCTGCTGCTGCATCCTCAGCACCTAGAACAGTATCTGGCACTTAGTAGACACTTGATAAATATTTGAATGAGTAAGTGAATGAATGACTAGACTTGGAGTGAAGAAGAACACAGGGACAGAGACGTTGGAACAGGTAAGTTATAATGGCTAACTGCAGGTAAAGATTGGCAACTCAAGCTTGAAGGGCCACCCCTGGCACACCTGTGCTGTCTCTGGCTCCATCAGCATGTGGTAAACCAGGCTGGGAACCACTATTAAAGATTAAACTAATGTCCACTACACGCACTGAGTGTTCCTTCCAAGTTCATTATCTATTCTGAATCAATCAAGAAGAAACTGGGGGGGAAATGAAACCATTACTGGCCCATTACGAACTATGCTTTACCATGCATGCTACAAGCCACACTTGAAGCTTATTATGAGGCATACATCAAAGGACATAGCTAAGTCTAGAATTCCAAAGTAATACTGTGTAGACAAGAGAAACCAAGGTACTTATCTAAAGCACACCCTGCCACTAATCAACTGTCTGACCAAAATCTCTCTGAACCTGTTTCTTATTTCCCTGTTAAAATAAGGCTCACTACTATCCAACTCACTCTCAACTAGTTATTTTGAGACTGAAATAACGGGAAAGCACTTTTAAAAGCATAAATGCTATACACCCTACAAACACAAGAAGTTACTAAATTCTAAGATGTTAACTTATTGGCCACTAGAAAGATTTATTTAAAACAATGTCCTTAAAAAAAAAGGGGGGGGGACCAGAAAAAAAAGGGACTTCCCTGGTGGCGCAGTGGTTAAGAACCCGCCTGCCAATGCAGGGAACACGGGTTTAAGCCCTGGTCGGGGAAGATCCCACGTGCTGTGGAGCAACTAAGCCCGAGCGCCACAACTACTGAACCTGTTCTCTAGAGCCCGCGAGCCACAACTACTGAAGTCCACGCGCCTAGAGCCTGTGCTCCGCAACAAGAGAAGCCACCACAATGAGAAGCCCATGCACCGCAAGGAAGAGTAGACCCCGCTCTCCTCAACTAGAGAAAGCCCTCGAACAGCAACGAAGACCCAACGCAGCCAAAAATAAATAAATTTATTTATTTTAAAAAGTAATAATAAAATAAAACAATGTTCTTTTTGGGAAACTTTACGTTTTAAAAGTTTTTATAGATTTATGAATCAGGATGTAGAGCTTTATCCCGTAGGCCCCAAATTAGTAGAAAACAAATTTTGCTAGTACATTTGCTTCAGAAAGAGAACGAAGAGAAATGAAACTTTTTCTCAGTTATAGTAGGGTTATGTTATTCAAGAACTTACAAGGAATTAACCATAAGATTATTAACCTATTACTCAAAATAAAATAATACACACCATAAATAAATAAATAAATAAATAAGCATTTAAAATATCCTAAACCCTCAGGGATTGGGAGTGAGGGGAATGACTGCAAAAAAGCAAGAGGGAACTTTTTACGGTGATGAAAACGCTCTTTCTTAATTGGAGTTGTGATTACATGGGTGAATACCTTTGTCAAACTCATCAAACTGTACATTTTAAATGGCCACAATTTATTGTATGTAAATTACACCTCAGTAGAGTTAAACAAATTGAAAGTCTGTTTCCTTGAAAACAAAACAAAACAAAACAAAAATCACTCAGTTGTACCAGGGTCTTGAGAACTTGTAAAACCTAATACAAAAAAAAAAACACCCTAATACAACAGGCTTGATTTACAAAAGTGGGTGACAGAACCTGAGTCAACGGCCAAAAAAAAAAAATCAACTCATAACATCTGGACTCAAGGTCAACTCAAAATAGAAAAAAGAAAGGCGGCATAATGGGGGGAAGGGAGAAGGCATCTCATCTTCTCAAGAAAATGAAAAGCAAAAAATGATATTACTTCAGAAGGCATAGTGGAAAGAGCAGAGGTTTGGAGCTTTCAGACCTGGGTTCGAATGGCTGTAGGTTGTTAGGTGAGAGACCCTGAGTCTCAGTTTCCCTTTCCGTAAAGTGGGCATAATGGTGACTCAGAGTTTAGCCAAGCACACAGTAAGTGCTCAATATGTGACAGAGGCATGATATTACTGAAGGCACGAGAGTTTAGTGACGGCTGGAAATGCATGCACACCTAAGGTCCCCCAATCTCCGTCTCGGAGGGTCGTGTTCCCTTCCGTACGCCTCTTCGCCCTCAGCCAGGTCTCACTTCCCTCCCACACACACCCTAGCAGCGTTTCCGGGCCCGACCACCCTCGCCGCTGCAGCTCCCAGGGGCCGCCCACATCCCGGGCCCCACCTCGTTAAGGAAGCGGGTGACATCGTAGACTCGCCCGTGGATCACCAGCCAAATCTCCTTCGGGGAGTTGCGTTTCTCCACCTCCTCCAATCGGTAATACGTGACGGAGGTCTCGACCCCTAACCCTTTCCCATCGCTGCCACTTGCTTCCACAGTCGCCATTGGACCTGAGGTACCTCTTCTCCACCGCTATCCCGGTTTCCGCTGCCAACTTCCTGCAGGTAGACCGCGCGCTCAGTCCGCCCCGGCTTCCGTAACCCGGGCCCATAAGGCCAGTGGAGGCTCCTGGCAACAGCCAATTACGCTTCCTAATAGTTCCTGGTTCGTTTTCTTTTTACCAATGAAACGGGGGATTCAATTTCAAATCCCACCCACTCCTCGCCCGATCCTAGGGGCGTAAGCCTGGTTCGAGGTCCAACTTACCAATCAGGACCATCCATCCCCTCCAATCTCACCAATCAGATACTGTGATTTTGGAAAGGCGCCTAAGAGAGACACGTCGTCTGAAAGAGAAATTTCTTCCCTCGTTGTAGGGGCCTGTAGAATTCTGGAAGATGGGGCCGAATCACCGTTTTCACGTTTCCCTTCCCTTTGCCGTGGATCCCTCCTGAATCACGCGGAACTCGTTCCCCCCCACACTTCCGGCGCAGCCTCTGTTCCAGCCCCAGCTTTACATTTTGCAGCCTCCAGGCTGTGATATGGCAAATCCATTCTTGGGCTCAGTTTCCTCCTCACCAGTAAAATGGGCATGATACACTCTACCCTGTAGAGAAATCTGGCCGATTAAGTGAGAGAGAGTGTATACACATACATGCAGAGCGCTTGGCACATAGTAATCAATACATAAATAACAGGCGGTGGGCCGAGGCCTAGAGACAGTGATTGGGGGTACAATATGTAGTATCCCAAGTTTGTGCCACTACTAAGAATCTGATTTTGTTGTATGTCAGTTTTATCTTAATAAGGCTCAGGGCGGAGTGTGTGTGGGGGGAGGGTCTGATTTTTAAGTGAATTCTTCAGTGATCAGGACAATGTACACTGTTCGTTTCTATGTGTTCTAAAATAGTATTCGCCTCAACTGTCGCTGGCTAGAGGTTCCGGCATTTTCGAATTATGCGTTTGGTTTCTATGCAGTGTTGTTAGCTATTTTTAACTGCCATTGCAACTGACAAACTGGTCATGGTGAGATGTCATTTTCATCGTGTCACTCTCCGATACCCATAATCCATCCCCAACCATTTCCACCATTCCCTTTAGTCTTGTGCACCAGCCACTGACCCCTAAACCTACCGGTATAAGCCCACATCTGTGATCATGCCAGGTCCACCCACTGAAGATAACCCCCTTCCTTCCAGTGCCTACTCACCTTTCAAGGTCCTGAAATTCCTTCTTTTTCACAAACTGCTACCATTCTGAGCGCCGGTGATTCTATCTCCATATAGTACCTAAGCACATTACTATTCCAGAAATTTCTGAAAGAAACACAACATTTACATATATATAAATTTAAGTGCTAGCAATAGAGATTTGTAGCAAATGCAAAGGGACACAGCTCTGTACACATATATGTGAAATGAACAATTCACACTTCACCCCGGTGTGCGTGAGTCAACTGAGAAGGCTATGTTAAAAATGCAGATTCCTGGGAATTCCCTGTCAGTCCAGTGGTTAGCACCTGGCGCTTTCACTCCGGAGCCCAGGTTCGATCCCTGAACGTGAAGATCCCGCAAGCCACACGGCACGGCCAAAAAACAAAAAGAAAATGCAGATTCCCTCCTGCCCAGACGTGGAGTCTCTTCCTCACCTTGAATGTTGGCTTGCTTTGTTACTTACTTTCGCCAACAGATTGCGGCAGAAGTGATACTGTGCAAGTTACGTCTAGTCTTCAAGAGGCCTTGAAGTTTCCATCTTAACCATCTTAGAATGCTTCATGATGCTGTGAAGAAGCCTGGGATTAAAGATGTCACCTACAAATTGGCATTTGCCATCTACCTCTACAAGGATCAAATTATGAAAGTCAGCAGCTGCTGACCTTCAACACCCATTGAAAGGAGTTAGGCTGGAGATCAGGAATGAGGCACTCTGTTCTCTGGGAAAAACTGGCAGAACAGGTCTTCAGATAGATACATTCAGGAGACAATTTTATGAGCCCAATTCTTGCATCTCCTCAAGTCTAGAAAAGCACTAAAATCCTTCATGGTGACGTCTGCTCCTCGTGACTAGCAGTAATCTTCACGAGACTAGCAGAAAACTTCTGCAAAAAATGTGCTTGATTGCATGTACTCCCCCTTCACCAAAATCACATATATACTGACTTTCCCCACTACCTCTTTGAAGCAGTTTCTCAGAGCTATCTGAAATGCTGTCTCCCAGGCTATAGTCCTCATTTTGCCCCAAATAAAACAACTCACAACTCTCACCTTGTGCATTTTTTTTCAGTGGACAAAAATCAGCCATTTAAGCAGTCTCAGCTGAGCCCACCCCTTAATCAACTTGTTAGCTGAATGACAACACATGAGTGTGTTCAGGCTGTATCAGCAAAATGGCCCCATCAACCCAAAGAATCATGAGAAATAATAAAGCATTGTTTTAAGACACCAAAAAATTTAAAAAGCAGATTCCCAGCCCCATTTCCAGAGATTCAGGTTCAGTGGGTCTGGATATAGAATCAGAATTTAACATTTTTAGCAAGTATTTTGAATGACTCCGACACAAGTGGATATGGATAACGTTGGGAAACACTGGACTTTTTTTGGAAGCATTTTTTATACAATTTTTAAAGGTTACACTCCATTTACAGTTATTACAAAATATTGGCTATATACTCTGTGGTGTACAATACATCCTTGTAGCCTGCCTTATACCCAATAATTAGTACCTCCCACTCCCCCCCCAATATTGCCCCTACCCTACCCACCCACGGGTTACCACTAGTTTGTTCTCTATTACCTGTGAGTGTGTTTTGGGTTTTTTTAAAGCCTTTTTTTTTTGGCCACCAGGGATTGAACCTGGGCCCTAGGCAGTGAAAGTGCAGAGTCCTAACCACTGGACTGCCAGGGAATTCCCTGTGAGTCTGTTTTGAAGCATATTTGGTGTCTTTATCTCTCATATAGTGAATTAGTAAAATCACACAGCATTCCCTTTTCTACTTCCACCTCTAGAAAACTGAGTCCAACAGCTAAGAGGATAGTATGGAGGAAACTCTCAGCAAAGGGAGGGGTTGGACAAATATATCTGGAGTACCACAAAAGCACAATTGGGCTTTCTGAGACTGGGAAGAGGAAAGTGGTTTGGGATTCCTCCAACAGCAGGAACCCCACAAGCTTCCTCAAAGGGACCTAGGCCAGTGACAGGATTTTGGAGGGGAAGGGCTACATGATACATGCAGAAAGAGATTGGACCCTCAGTGTCAGGGCTCCAGCTAGCAGATAGACTCGAGCTCCAGTGTGGAGGCTGTCAGCTCTGCAGCAGATCTTTCAGGAAGTGACCAATGTGGACTGAAGACCAAAGGGCGCTTCCTGAATGTTTTGCATTACTACATAAAATCCCTAAGGAGGAGGAGAGGAATGCTCATAAGTGACTGAGACTGAATTTGCCACCATCGTGGCAACTGGAATTAGAATCAGCTGAAACTGGTTTTTTACAATGAACATTTAGGGACTTCCCTGGTGGTGCAGTGGTTAAGAATCCACTTGCCAATGCAGGGGACACGGGTTCAAGCCCTGGTCAGGGAAGATCCCACATGCCGTGGAGCAACTAAGCCCGTGCGCCACAACTACCAAGCCTGCGCTCTAGAGCCCGCAAGCCACAACTACTGAGGTCTACACACCTAGAGCCCGTGCTCTGCAACAAGAGAAGCCACTACAATGAGAAGCCCGTGAACTGCAACGAAGAGTAGCCCCCGCTCACTGCAACTAGAGAAAGCCTGCACACAGCAATGAAGACCCAACGCAGCCAAAAAAATAAGTAAATAAATAAATAAATTTATATTTAAAAAATAAAATAAAATAAAATAAATATTTAAATTTCTTTTTTAGGGACTTCCCCGGTGGTCCAGTGATTAAGACTCCGCGCTCCCAATGCAGAGGGCCTGGGTTTGATCCCTGGTCAGGGAACTAGATCCCGCATGCCGCAACTAAAAGCTCACATGCAGCAACTAAGGATCCTGCATGCCACAACTAAAAGATCCCGCCTGCATGCTGCAACTAAGACCCAGCACAGCCAAATAAATAAATAAATAAGTATTAAAACAAATAAATTTCTTTTTTAAAATTTCAAACAAATAAGTTGAAAGAATAATACAATGAATTCCCATTTTAACTTAGATTCACCGATTGTTATTTTTCCATATTTGATTTCTTCCATATATGTTTATTTTTTTTCTTGTCATTAGTAACGTTAAACCAATCCATTTCAGAGTAAGGTACAGACATCATGACCCTTTACCTCCAAATAATTCAGTATCTTCTATGAATAAGAACATACTCTTACATAGCCTTTGTATGATTTTCAAGTTCAGGGAATTTAACATTCATATAAAACTATATCTAACATGCTGTCCATATTATTTTCCAATTATTTTAATAATGTCCTTTGTGGAATTTTGGTGTGTCTGTGTGAGCCAAGATCCAACTCAGGATAATGTATTTATTTATTTATGTTTCCTTAGTTTCCTTTAATCAGGTGCATTTTTTCAGCCTCTATTTTGCTTTCACGACATTGACATTTTTGAAAAGTATGGCTTCAAATTGAATTTGATTCAGGAAAATACTGTGGCCTAAATGTATTGGTTATAAATTCATATTCATAATTTATAACACACGATAGCCAGAAAGTCTAGCTTGGAATCCCTGTCCCTGCTACTCACAAACTTGGTCACCTTAGCTAGCTTTCTCGGTCTCTTTTTTCCCAAGTGGATACCCAGTTGTTCCAGCACCATTTGATGAAAACAGTTCCCCATTGAACTGTTTTCATGTTTCTGTTGAAAATTGATTGACCATGAAAGTGTGGGTCTTTTTCTGAACATTCTATTCTGTTCCAGTGATTTATTTGTCTATGCTTAATGCCAATTCCATACTGTCTTGGTTACGATCGCTTTATAGTAAGCCTTGAAGTCAGTAATGTAAGTCCTTCACCTTTGCTCATAGGCTTCAAAATTGTTTCTGCTACCCTAGATCCTTTATATTTCCAAATAAAATTTAAAATCTGCTTGTGGAACCAAGTGATCAAGGTTAACATCACCAGCAATAAATCACGTTGATAGCATGTACTCCCTGGTATGTGCTACAAGGGCACTTCCCCACTGTGGCATTCTTCCCCCAAACTGATAATCCCAGTCTAAACATGAGAAAAACATTAGGCAAACCCAAATTGAGGAACATTCTACAAAATAACCGACTTGCATCAATCAAAACTGTCATGCTCATTCAAAAAACAAAAACAAGGAAACAAGAAATTGTCACAGACCCAATTTGACTAAGAGACACAACAACTCAATGCAAAGTGGCAACCTGGATTGGATCCTAGAACAAAAAAAGAAAGACATCAGGGGAAAAAGCAGTGAAATTCAGGTTAAAGTAACAGTAATGTACCAGTGTTGATTTCTTAGTTTTGACAAATGCACTATAGTATATTTACGATGTAAACTTTATGGGAAGTGGGGTGAGGGGTATATAAGAACTCTGTACTATTTTGCAACTTGTCTGTAAATCTAAAAGTATCCCCAAAATAATAAGGTTACTTTTTAAAATCAGCCTGTTAATTTCTGTAAAAGAGCTTATAGATGAATTTATAAAGAATGAACACCTTAACAACCTTGAGGCTCACAATCCACAAACATGGTATACCACTCCATTTATATGAATCTTTTTTCAATTTGTGGTTTGCAGAATAGGGGTATTCTACATCTTTTGTTAATATTATTTCTAAATATTTTATGGTTTTTATGCTATTATAAATGGAATCATTTCATTTTCCAATTGTTTGCTGCTATAATAGAGAAATATAATTGATATTGTACATTGACTTAGTATCCTGTGACCTTGCTAAATTCACTTACAGTTCACTTACAGTAGTTGTTTTGTAGGTTTCTTAGAAATATCTAGGTAGCAATCATGTCATCTGCTAATAGAGACTGTTTTACTTGTTCCTTTCTAATCTGTATGCCTTTTTTTTTTTTTTTTTGCGGTACGCGGGCCTCTCACTGTTGGGGCCTCTCCCGTTGCGGAGCACAGGCTCCGGACGCGCAGGCTCAGCGGCCATGGCTCACGGGCCCAGCCGCTCCACGGCATGTGGGATCTTCCCAGACCGGGACACGAACCCGTGTCCCCAGTATTGTCAGGCGGACTCTCAACCACTGTGCCACCAGGGAAGCCCCAGATTTTTAAAGATATAATTTATATGCACTAATGTACTTTTTATAAACCATCATCCACATTCATTTAAGTAGATACTTTCTCAGGGGAGTGTCTGAGAGCAGCGAAAAATGGTTATAGATTAAGTGATAAATTAATAAATTAAGATAAGGGGTAGTAGATGGAACAAGTTTTAAATTTAATTTTTTAAGTCCTTAATACTTCACAAGGCTCAAAACTAAAAAAAAAAAAAAAAATTAAACATCTCAATAAAATGTCTCTTGACCACCTTTTCTATATACTTTCCATTCGCTTCCACTCACCCAGCCCAGATAATCACTTAATAATTTTTTGTGTATCCTTCCTGAGTTTCTCTATGCAAATGCAAGTAAATATAAATATTTATACTTAGTTTTACTCACATATATAAAAGGTGCTAAACATCACAGTTCTGCATCTTGCTATTTTTACTTAATGACATCTTAGAAATGTTTAGATAATAATACATAAAGTGCCTCCTCATTTATTTTTAAAGTTGCGTAGTTTCCGATAGTTCAGTATTCATAGTTTGGTATGAATGTATCATAATTTAACTAGTCTCCTACTGATGGAGATTTGGGTTTCCAGTGTCTTGGAATTACAAATAATGCTGTAATTAATAACTTTGATCTTATATCACTGTACACATGTACAAGAAAAAATGGGACTTCTAAGCCAAAAGCACATGCATCTGTACTGTTAGCAACTGCACCAACTTATATTCTCACTGCCCTCGATAGCAATTGTACCAATTTATATTCTCACTGGCAATGCATATGAGTGCCAGTTTCCTCACAGCCCCACAGAGTGTGTTATCAAAGTTTCTGGAGTATAACAATCAGACATTTTAAAAACTGTATCACACTCTAGGTCTGACTTGCATTTCTCTTATGAGTGAGGTCAAAGAACTTTTTCTATACTTTAGAGTCAGAAAGGAATTTATCAACCTTCCATCTAGATCAATCTGAAAAATAATCTTAATGGCCAAGAATCTCTTTTGAGTTGAGATGGTTTGATTTCTACATGCCAAGCACAAGCTTACTTTAGGGGTATTCTCTCTGCCCAACTTCACATTTAGATTTTATCATTCTAATCTCTGGTTAAGTGTCAGCCCCTGGGTGAGGCCTCGGGGAGCCACCACATCCTAAGTGGATACTTGGTCCAACGCATCATTCTGTTTTCTTTCTAGAGAGTTCATGGCTACATGATATTTTTCTTTTCTTTTTTACTCTCAAAATCAACTTTATTGGCATTCTGGAAACTAAGCAAAAGATTATAACAACCAGGTGAATGCTTAATCAAGGAAAAAACAGTTGAATCTCACTCAGTCAGAGAGCTTTGTGGTGTTTTAACTTACCCTGTCGCATCCCCTACTCTTCAGTTTGGCAGAAGCTTTGACAAAAACAGCCCCCATTCCTAGTACAAGTTCTTAGTCCTGGAGGTAGTAGAAGTGACCTCATTCTTAAAGAATTGTGGTTGTTCATTTCAACCAGTCTGGTGGCTCCCTGAAGGGCCAGCTCAAAAGGCTTGCCCTCATTTTGCCTAATTCAGAACTCTCCCAAGTCTGAGGCAGCTACTTGGGGGGCATTTAATAGATTTAAAGGCAAATGTATTAGCCACTGCCTCCCAGGACAAGGAATAATGGTTGGGCAAACAACAGACCAACCAAAAACAATAATATTTAGGTGTAGGTCTCTTTGAGACCCTGATTTTAATTCTTTTGAGTACCTGGAAGTGAAATTGCTAGATCTTATGGTAATTCTATTTTTAATTTTTTGAGGAACTGTATACTGTTTTCCATAGCAGCTGTACCATTTTACATTCCCACCAACAGTGCACAAGGGCTCCAATTTCTCCACATTCTCACCAATACTTATTATTTTTAAATTTTTTCATAGTAGTCATCCTAATTGGGGTGATGAAAAAAGAATTTGGCCTTGCCACTGGCCTGCTCAGGCAGCCCCAAACCCTGAACATTTATACTTAAAGCATTTTAACTTCGCATTAACTTTGAGCAGTGGACGTGAGACCCACCCCGGTTAAGTTCAGGTTAGGTTTGGGACACTGGGATATTTTCTTTCATCCATAATCATTGGATCTGGGCCTATAAATCAAATAGTTAAGACACAAAACACAAACAAGGTCGTAATTTGTTTCTTCCTGCCCTCTGTTTTTCTTGGCATGGAAAAACTCAAGCTTTTCCTGACTGGGGATGGGTAGTGACACTGGGGGGGTGATTCATTAAAAGTGGCCTGAGTAACTGGCCTTTTATTTCTTCTCATTCTTTCCCCTTATTGTCCCAACTAATGTAAGGAAACACATTGAATAAAATAATTCTCCTGCTGATAAAGAACTTTCCCCTGACTCTTTGTTCACTTGCAGCTATATGCTCCCAGAATCAAACTCTTGGAGCTGGGGAGGCCACTGTGGTAGATGTGATGGGTATTTCTTTTTATTTATTTATTTTATTTTTGGCTGCCTTGGGTCTTCATTGCTGCGCAAGGGCTTTCTCTAGTTGCGGCGAGTGGGGGCTACTCTTCGTCGTGGTGTGCAGGCTTCTCATTGAGGTGGCTTCTCCTGTTGTGGAGCGCGGGCTCTAGGTGTGTGGGCTCAGTAGTTGTGGCACTCAGGCTCAGTAGTTGTGGCTCGCGGGCTCTAGAGTACAGGCTCAGCAGTTGTGGCTCATGGGCTTAGTTGCTCCACGGCATGTGGGATCTTCCCAGGCCAGGGCTCGAACCCGTGTCCCCTGTGTTGGCAGGTGGATTCTTAACTACTGCGCCACCAGGGAAGCCCCTTGATGGGTATTTCTGATAGAAAAGGAAGGTCAAGAACCCTGGCTTATGGAAGCCACATTTTTCACTCCCTTTTCTCAACAAAGTTATCTATTATGTTAGGAAATTGTTTCTGTCCCCTGTGATCCTGGCCACACAAGCAGGAGTTGGGTGTGGCTATGGGTAGTCACAGTTCCCTGCCTCTAAAATGGGTCTCATGACACCAGTACTTTACTCTCAAATAAGTGCCATTAATGTCAACCATTCCTAAGGCCAGGAGAGACAAAAGGAAGTGTAACAATAAAAAATATTCACTTTATAGTACACATAGATCATAATATTAAGAGAAATAGCATAATATACCATTTTCATCTTTTACACTACATGCCGCTATTTTATTTAAAATATTTCTATAAATTTTTTAAAGAAATAAAGAATACATTTAAAATTATGTAGAGAGAGAAGGATGGACAATAATAGACTAAAAAGCTAACAATAGCTATCTCAGGGTTGAGGGCTTCGAGTTGATTTTAGTTTTCATGCTTATAATTTTCTGTATCTTTTCAGTTTTTCTCACAGATTGTGTATCACTTTTGTAATCAAAAAGAAATTATACTATAGTGTTATTTTATTTAAGTTGATTTGTGTGCCTCCTACACCTCTGTGGAAGTGGAACAATTTATTTTCAAAGAGGTGGGTGTAGAAGGAGACAAGTGGGACGGGAGAGGTAAAGGACAGATGTGACTATGCTCAGGGTCAGGGTGAGGCTGTGGAAAAATACCAGTGATGCCACACCCTCCCCATGGTTCTGGTCAAGGCTACCCCTGAATCACCCCACCACTGGCTTTGTTTTTTGCCCCCTCCAAGTGAAATAATCCCAGTTTCTCTCACCTATTGTGGTAAACCTAGCTTCCTTGCCTTTGATCATTTTTGTGGCCTCCCTCTGAGCCTGCTCCCAGCACTCCACTATCTCGGTGGATTTCCAAAGAGACAAGCTCCTCCTATAGGGGACCAGCCAGGAAGGGGAGAGTGAGAGGATGAATCTGTGGGTCCCTGATACCCTAAGTGGATGGTTCTTGTTGACTTTTGAGAAGGGGCTCAATAAATAGCATGCCTCCTCCCTACTCAGGCTCTGAATCAATTGGCGGTCTGGGTGGTCAGGAGATGAATTATCTTCTGATAAGGCTATACATTGCAGAATGTAGCTGAGCATGTGAGCCCAATAGGCTTCCCTGAATCCTAGTTCAACAGACTTTCCCACAGTCCCAGGCAACAATGGACCAGGGTGCCTTCCCCATGTGGAGGAAGAGAACTTGTGTTCCTTCCCAGCATCTCAACCCTAAGTGACCAGGAAGAGGAAGACACTGGGAGACTCATGCCCAGTTTCTCCTAATGCTCTCCTTCCCCTAAGTGCAGGAGAGGGAAGGCATGAAGAGGAGCCTGGGGCATGATGACCCTCTACAGGAAGGAAATATTTGGAGTGAGGGAAAAGCATTTTCCTCTCCCAAAGTTCTTACTATTTCTTGGATTATAGAACATTTTGAGGATAGGAAGCAAGCTATAAACCACCACCTCAGAAAAGTGCATATAAGTGCTGGGCTTTGGTATTAATGATTTATATCTGCCTGCCTTTCCCTTTCTTCTGGTCTCTGTGCCCCATCTTCCCTGCGAGGAATTGTTCCTGTTCTAGTGTATGTGAAGCTAGTGGGGCTGCCAATCAGATGCTCTGCCTCCCCTCCTTACAGATGGGGCATGTGATCCAATCTGTCCAGTGAGAGAAGCTCATTTCCCTGGCCCTGTTGTTTTAGGAATGGGCACTTGATTGAAGGCAGCCAATCAGGGAACAGGACTAAGGGCAGGAAGACTGCTTCTTTACATGAATACTGAGCTGGAAAAAAAGTAAAAGCTTGGAGCTCTTCACAGCTGTCTTGTCTGCCAAGTGGCAAGACTCTAAAGAATGGAGCCCGATAAAGCAGAAAGATGCCCTGGGGCTGTTTTTGACCCTTTGATCTAGTCAGAAACGAAATCTAGTCTTGTGGTTACATGAGCCACTAAATTTGCCTTTTTTTTTTTTTAATTTGCCCCTTTTTGGCTCAAGCTAGTGTCAGGTAGATGTCTATTCCTTGCAATGTATGTGCACACATAGAACTTGGCCTCCACTTTCCAGGGGTGCTTAGGCTATGAAGCCCAAACATCCATTGGATGTTCAGAGCCCCTTCTGTTAGTGGTGCCCTTTATAAATTTGAAAATTGATCAAGTATTATTCTAGGGCTTCCCTGGTGGCGCAGTGGTTGAGAGTCCGCCTGCCGATACAGGGGACATGGGTTCGTGCCCCGGTCCGGGAAGATCCCACATGCCGCGGAGCGGCTGGGCCCATAAGCCATGGCCACTGAGCCTGCGCGTCCGGAGCCTGTGCTCCGCAACGGGAGAGGCCACAACAGTGAGAGGCCCACGTACCGCAAAAAAAAAAAAAAAAGTATTATTCTAAAAGATTCAGATAGCTCTGGCTACTGCATTTGGGGCACCAATACTTGTTTCTTCATGTTGACGCCACTTCTGCTTGCCAGCAACTTGGAAACCATACTAAAAGCACAGGCTGGAGGGCCTATAGCTTGAGAGAAGACAAACAATATGGGTGTGTTGGAATGCAGAAAATGCTAGGAGAAACTGACTGATCCTCTTTTCCTTTATATGTAATGGATGAGAGTTGGAGGTAGAAAGAAGAGAAAGACAATCCCACCCAACCCAAAGAGGATGTGTGGGCAAGTTAACATGCAAAATGGCGATAGGAGATTGATGCAGGGTGGTGTAGAAAAAGCTATGGAAAAACAACAGCTCACTTTTTTTTTTTAATTGGTTAATGGTTTGGGTTTTTTTGGTAAATTTATTTATTTTAATTTTTGGCTGCATTGGGTCTTTGTTGCTGCATGTGGGCTTTCTCTAGTTGCAGCGAGCGGGGGCGTTACTCTTCGTTGCGGTGCGTGGGCTTCTCATTGCGGTGGCTTCTCTTGTCGTGGAGCATGGGCTCTAGGCGCGCAGGCTCAGTAGTTGTGGCATGCAGGCTCAGCAGTTGTGGCTCGCAGGCTCTCGAGTGCAGGCTCAGTAGTTGTGGTGCACGGGCTTAGCTGCTCCTCAGCATGTGGGATCTTCCTGGACCAGGGCTCGAACCCGTGTCCCCTGCATTGGCAGGCAGATTCTTAACCACTGCGCCACCAGGGAAGCCCAACAGCTCACATTTTATTATTATTTTTTTTTTATATATTTTTAAATTTTTATTTATTTATTTATTTTTGGCTGTGTTGGGTCTTCATTGCTGCATGAGGGCTTTCTCTGGTTGCTGCGAGCCGGGGCTACTCTTTGTGGTGGTGTGTGGGCTTCTCATTGCGGTGGCTTCTCTTGTTGCAGAGCACAGGCTCTAGGTGCGTGGGTTTCAGGTGTTGTGGCACGCGGGCTCAGTAGTTGTGGCTCGCGGGCTCAGTAGTTGTGGCTCGTGGGCTCTAGAGCGCAGGCTCAGTAGTGGCGCACGGGCTTAGTTGCTCCATGGCATGTAGGATCTTCCCGGACCAGGGTTCGAACCCATGTCCCCTGCATTGGCAGGCGGATTCTTAACCACTGCACCACCAGGGAAGTCCTCACATTTTATTAAGCATTTACTCTAAGCTAGACATTAAACACTTCACATGCATTTTAACAATTCTAGGTGGTGGGTACTACTGTTATTCCTACTCTACACAAGGTAAAACTGAGATGAGAGGGTTGGGGGTTGTAAGAGCATTCCACAGCCCCTGGAGGCAGGATTCCACATCAGGGTCATGGGAATCCTGCACTTCCTAACCACCATGTTCCCTCTCTAGTTAAAGACCCGAGTTAGAACCTAACTTCTGTCACTTGCTCATTGAGTGACCTTGGACAAATCAGCCTCTCGAAGCTTGCTGCCTCACCTGGAAAATTCAGATATTATACCAGATAACTTTTTCCTTAAAATTCTTCCAACTCAAAAATTCAAAAATAAAAAATTCAAAAATTGCAAAAACACCCCAACTCCCCAAGCTAGGATTTATATTCTTGGCCTGAGCTTTGCCCCTAAAGACTGTATAGATTGGTTTTTCCCATGGATTTAGGATCAAAGGGCTCTTTTGGGTTATGTGTTCCTTTGAAATTGATTCAAAGGCATGCGTTTTCAAAGTGAAGGGGAAACTGGAAAGCCTTCATCCTTGCTGAGTGAATCAGCATCCCAGAGCACAGGTGACAAGTCCTGACCTATCCCTTCACTGTCTTAAACCCACAGGTCACGGCTCTGAACTCAACCCCACTTTTCCTTCTTCCTGCCCCCTTTGTGGGCTTTCTGATAAGGTGCCCCAAGTCAGCTGTGACAGTGTTTTCTCTCTCTGCAAACAGTCCCCAGGGCGTGCACTCTGCCTGCAAGCTCCCCAGCTGCTTCCAGCTCTCCCTCTGCCCAGAGCCCTTTAATTGCTGCATTCCAACAAATTAGCCATGTGACAGAAGATTATTTTTAACTTCAATAGAGCAGCTCCCTCTCTTTTAATATATCATGCTTGGCCCACATTCCCTCGGTGAAAAGGGCACCATCGGCTACTTCTGAGAACTTTTAATTACTCCAATTGTTTGCAAAACCCTTAGAAGATTAAATTTTTTTTTTCTTTCTCCTTTCCCAGTTTCCCCATTTGCTATTTAATGAAAGCTGAGGCTGAGTCCAACTTGGGGATTTACCAGCTTTAATGGGTCTCCCCAAATCCTCTCTAGCTGCCCCCATTCTCTGCAAGATAGTTTTTTTAAAGTGCAAACCCGCTGGGGGATGAAGGGAGGGCAAGTTCCAGAGTAACAATCCCACACAGAGCCCCAGAAGGTGGCAGGACGGAGGTGGCTGGTGGCCTCAGGAAGACTGAGCGCTAAACATCTCTTAGGTCTTGGGACCCTCCAAGAGGATCCTGGTGATCGAGTCCGACACTGAATCTGAGCCTTTCACCTTCAAGTAAACCACACAGAACAATGAGCATCTCAGGGACCACCATGTGGACCAAAGGCCCTTCTCCAGTTTTTCTGAATTTCCTAAACCCCAGATACTTCTTTAATCTCATGAGGCCAAGTGGGCAGTGTGGCCAAAAATGATTAAGGTTGTCTCACCCACCATCACCTGGAAAGGTACAGATAGAGTTGTATTTAAGTTTGACTCCTGCAAAATTGAGAAATGTGCATTTTCTTATACCTGAGTTTTGCAAAATAATTCATACAGGTTATAACAGTATGCGTGTCATTCCAGCCATTTTCCACGTTATCCCCATCCGTTATCCACGGTTTCACTTTCCACTGTTTCAGTTACCCGCAGTCAACCAAGGTCCGAAAATATTACATGGAAAATTCCAGAAATAAGGAATTTATACGTTTTAAATTGTGCACAATTCTGAGTAGCTTGATGAAATCTCATGCCATCCTGCTCCACCCCGCCAGGGTCGTGAATTATCCCTTTGTCCAAGTATCTACTGTCTATATGCTACCTCGTTAGTCGCTTAGTAGCTGACCCTGGTTATCAGATTGACTGTCATCGTATTGCAGTGTTCAAGTAACCGTTATTTTACATAAAATCGAATGTCGACATTTTAGTGCAGGTCAGTGAATCTCGAAAATAGTAAACACTCGTGTAAACTACCACACAAATCAAGATATAAGTGTTTGCATCTCTTCGCAAATTTGCCTAGTACCCCTTTCCAGTCAGTGCCCCCGCAACCCTGGGCAGCCGCTGTTCTGATTTCTGTCACCTAGATTTGTCTCGTTTGATTTTGCAATCACAGAGGGTGTACGTCTGTCTTTCTATGTTGTGTTTTTGAGATGCATCTGTTGTTCCAACAGTGCCAACCTGGGTGGTGGTTTTCTGTTGGATTTGCAGGAATAAGTGGAAGTGGTAAATTCAGGCCTAACCAGAGCAATTTCATTAATGACCGATTTCCTTAGAACAGGCTTACATCGACTGCCAGGCAGGCACCACAGTACCACAGTAACGCTATTTAGACGTGGCAAGGTGCTTTTGATTAAAAAGAAGTCGGCAAAATGTACCTCATAGCTTGCCCTTTGACCCAGCTTTTCTGCATTTAAGAGTTTCTCTTACAGATAGATATACTCACACATGTGTGACATGATGTTTGTACAAGGACATGAATGTCAGGACTATTTTTCAGAGCCAAGGATTAGAAACAAACTAATGTCCATCAGAAGGAATCTGATTCAATAAATCATAATGAATCCAGACAATGGAACACTATCCAGTCATGAAAATAAGTAAGGAGGTTCCCTATGCACTGAAATGAGATGATCTCCAAAGGGAAAAAAGCAAGAAGTGGAACAGTGTGTGTTCATTCACTTATTCAACAAATATTTATGGAGAAACTATCAATACAATATGCCAGGCACCACTCTACACGCTGAGGATATAACATTATACCACATAAAATCCCTACCCTCATGCAGCGTCCATTCTAGTGGCAAGAGTAGAAGAAAAAAAAACAAATGAAAATTATATTTGTATGGTGTGTTATCATTAACATAAAATAAAAGAATAAAAGGGGAAAGAAAACATAAATATGTTATTTTATTTTATTTTATTTTTTTGTCTGTGCCTCAAGGCTTGGGGGATCTTAGTTCCTCGACCAGGGATTGAACCTGAGCCCTGGCAGTGAGAGCACCGAATCCTAACCACTGGACCACCAGGGGATTCCCAGTGTGTTCTTTTAAACATGCATAAACGGCTTCCCTGGTGGCGCAGTGGTTGAGAGTCCGCCTGCCGATGCAGGTGACACGTGTTCGTGCCCCGGTCCGGGAAGATCCCACATGCCGCGGAGCGGCTGGGCCCGTGAGCCATGGCCGCTGAGCCTGCGCGTCTGGAGCCTGTGCTCCGCAATGGGAGAGGCCACAACAGTGAGAGGCCCGGGTACCGCAAAAAAAAAAAAAAAAAAAAAAAAATGCATAAAGTCTCTACTTTGGAGAAGATACTCCAGAAACTGGTAGCACTGGGGAAGGGAACTGGGAAGGAAGCTGGGGGACATGGACAGAGGAACAAATGTCACTTTATGCTCTTTGTATCTTCTGAATTTTAAAATTTTGAATATGTTACCTAGCCCAGAATTAATGGGTTAGGTATTAATAATAATAATTATTATTAATATAACCCATAATTATAACTCAGGATATAATTACATTTTTTTTAAAGTTGGAAGAAGTATTTGGCAGTATTTCCAAGCACCTGGGCCCTCAAGTTGTGGGAAACGCCCTACTGTTTTTTAATCAGGGCAGGAGGAAAGGGCTAGCTCCTAGCTGTCACTCACTGCAGTCATGAACCGAAGTCATAGAATCACTCTGGGAAGATTAAAGAGGCACCAGGAGGACAGAAGGAAATAAAATCAATCTTGAGTATTTATAAAAGGCTTAAGCAGCTCCTTCCTAAATTTGAATTAATGTCAAGAGGGAATCATCTCAGGAAATGCGAGTTCCTCTCGTCAAACTTTTTGGGACCATCCCATTTGGGAATGAATTGCATAGAGCCAAGTTCTTTCACAGGGAACATCTGTGTGTAGGGAAGTGGAGGGATGGGGAGAATAATAAAAAGACCATCTGACACTGAACTTGGACACCTCTTATCTTTTTTCTCAGCTTCCCTTGGGTTGTATGGGAAGGAAGGTCTGTAAAACACTTATGGTTTATCATTTGGGTTTATTCATATAACATGTGAAAGTGGCAATATGGAAGAGGATCCTGATTGAAATCTGTACTCTTTGTGAATGTTTGTATTCCAGAAGCTTCCCAGAGTTGTTGGATGATGGCTCTGTGATTACTGTCTCCTTGTGGCCTCTAGTCAACCAAAGTGGAAAAAAAAAGTTTGGCTTTGAATAACAGGTCTATAATTATTTATCTTATCTCACAATAAATTACCCCTTTTAAAATCCTACCATTATTTTTCTTATATTTTTATTAACTTTTAATTACTAGTTAATATAGGAATACATTCTTCTTTTTTTGAAAAAAATTAGAGTGTTGCAGATAAAGTTTTGGTTGTCTTTAATCATTTCCTACAATGCTAATTTAATTGGTCTGGAGTGTGGCTGCCAAGTAGTTTCTTTCTTATAGTGATTCTAATACACAGCAAAATATGAGAACCGCTTGACTAACTGATACAGGACCCCAATATTTTTGGAACTCAATACCTAGATGTTATGGGAAATATGTATATGTTTTGTTTTTGTTTTTGTTTTTGTTTTTTCGCGGTACGCGGGCCTCTCACTGCTGTGGCCTCTCCCGTTGCGAAGCACAGGCTCCGGGCGTGCAGGCTCAGCGGCCATGGGGCCCAGCCGCTCCGCGGCATGTGGGATCCTCCTGGACCGGGGCACGAACCCGTGTCCCCTGCATCGGCAGGCGGACTCTCAACCACTGCGCCACCAGGGAAGCCCTGTATATGTATTTTTAATACAATAAATGATTTTCTTTCTCTAAGTGAAAGCTGAGATTTGCCTTTCAACACAGATTGCGTTTTAGCAAAAGCACTTCCATAAACGTTTGGGTTTTGCGAATAAAAAGCCAATTTGCAATCCTGGAATGGAGTTTGGGGACAATGAGACCCTAAACTTGTGTCAAAGTTGTCATTGTTGCGGGCATGTTGAACCTCTGTAGATTATCAAGATGTGGCCTGAGAGTGGGGATTGAGGAAGAACTGATGAAGAAGTTTCTTGGCTAGAGACAGAGAAGGCTGTCAAGACCCTCTGGAAGGTAAGGCTGAGACACTCGAGGACTATGCTGTCCAACACAGTAGTCACCAACTTCATATGTTATTTATTTTTTAATATAAGTGCATTAAACTTAAATCAAATTAAAAATTCAGTTCCTCAGTCATAGTAGCCACACTTCAAGGGCTCAATAGCCACATATAACCAGTGGCTACCATATTGGGTGCAAGTATAGAACATTTCCATCATCAAAGAAAGCTCTTTGGGACAGTTCTACTGTAGAAATCATTTTACGTGGTCTTATCCAGTTGCTAGTTTAAAATTTCCTTTCTGGGGCTTCCCTGGCGGCACAGTGGTTGAGAATCCGCCTGCCAATGCAGGGGACACGGGTTTGATCCCTGGTCCAGGAAGATCCCACATGCCGCAGAGCAACTAAGCCCGTGCACCACAACTACTGAGCTTGTGCTCTAGAGCCCTTGAGCCACAACTACTGAGCCTGTGTGCTGCAACTACTGAAGCCCGCGTGCCTAGAGCCCGTGCTCCACAATGAGAAGGCACCACAATGAGAAGCCCGCGCACCGCAACGAAGAGTAGCCACTGCTCGCCACAACTAGAGAAAGCCGGCGCACAGTAGCGAAGACCCAACACAGCCAAAAATAGATAAAATAAATAAATTTATAAAAAAATAAAATAAAATAAAATTTCCCTCCTGAAATGTAATTACTTGCTCTTATTACCAAGCCTTCAACACAGTATTTAAATAATAGTAACAGCTAACATTTATTGAGCACCTGCGTAACGGTCAGTTTTCTTGGCCGCAGACAAAAGGTTCCACTCTTGCTAATTTAAGCACAAAGGGATTTATTAAAGGGTATGGCTAGCTCACAGAATCAGTAAGAAAGTTAAGAAATAGACTCTAGGCTAAACATACAGGAATGACTCCTAAAATTATACTGTAGAACTCGTTGACAAGCAAGCCACAGCCTCTGTCATCATCCAAAAGCTTCAGAACTGCTAAGCTGCCACCACAGCTGATGTTTCTAGGATCACATTGCCTTTGCCATGATCGGCCTCAGCAAAATGGATGCTTCACACCTGCCTGTCCCTCCACATAGCTCATAGCTCTAAAGTCTCACACAAATGGAATCTAAGTCATAAACAGAACCAGAGCCGCAAGGGAGTTTGAGAAATGTTGTCGTGTTTATCTCTCCAGCCTCTGCAGTTCGGGAAGTGAGCTAGGACGGGGCTGGAATGGATTTGGAGCAAACCAAAGTATCTGCCATGACCTGTTGTATGCCAAGTCCCGTGAACATGCCCGATCGCATTTCTTTCTTACAAGAATTCAGGGAAGAAGGGCCTATAAATCAACCCTCCTTGACAGAGGAGGACACTACAGGAAATGGTGGGGCACACGTATGGTCTTAGGTGTACTTGGGGAAGTGAGAAGAGGGCCCTCTGTCCACTCTGGGAGAGAAGGAAGGTGGAGCAGGGAGGGGACAGCTGCCTGGAGAAGCCAGGATGGAAGACGACTTCACAGGAGAATAAAGCAGCAGTCCCAAGGTGACAAAGGACAGCCAGAATGAATCTGAGAACTCACGAGTGGTGCTGCTGTACAAATTCATGCCAGATTCCGGAGGCCCTGCCCTCTCCACAAATCCATGCTGCCTCTGGTGGAAAGAACCAGAACTTACACACGCAACAAAGACACAAGAACACTTGCCTGGCTACATCCCAACAACCCCAGTTGCACCTGTGGCATGGAACAGGACTGCAAAAGTAAAGAACTCAGCAGGAAAGGCTTCCAGAAGGAGGTAAGTTTTTAGTGGGTTTGAGAGGAGAGGTCTTAGCGTATGCATGGCTGTCAAGAGGCAGAGGGTTTCAGATGAAAGAACTCATCTGTCCTCATGCCAAGACTCATGCCAAGGCTGAAAGGGGCAGCCACTGTAGCATATCAAAGCAGTGTCCTTGACTCAGGATGAAGGAGGTGAGTCAGTGTTTGGGAGAAAACAGTAAATAAATGGGCTGGGAAGGGAACTGATTGCAGGATAAAATCATGTGAAACCTTTCCTCTGATTACAATTATATTCAAACATTAGTAAAGTATGTATCAAAAATCAATTTGGAACAGAATGAAAATCTCGGGAGTGGGTCCTAGACATCTTCTAACAACCACTCGGGGATGATTCTCCCGATTTGCCTGTCCTGAGGGCTGTTCCCAGTCTCAGCTCTCCTCCCCTGTGATGTAGCTCAAGCTTTTGGTGTATGGGGGCTGGGGCCCCTTTGCCACATCATTCCTTCCTGGAGACATCCTAGTAGGATCAAAAGGTACCTAAGCCAGGGAAAACAATAAACCTCAAGGAACTGGGACTCTTGGAGCTGGGAAATTCAGAAGAATTTGAGAAAGGGGCATCAACACCCCAGAAACGTGGTGGCATGCATGATTCTTATTTTGCTTAAGCTTTATCAAACAATATATTTTAACAAGTCTTTCCATCTGCCAGGTTCAATGTTAAGCAATTTAATAATACATTATAAATAAATAAATTCTTTTTCAGTTAAAAAAATAATAATAATACATTACATCATTTAACCCTCAGAGCAATGACCTAGGCTAAAGGCTATCCCCATTTTACAGATGAGAAAAATGAGGCTTAGAGGTCCCACAGCTAAGAACTGGACTCCACAGCCCACTGATTTAACCATCCTGCTTTGCTGCCTTGATTTCTTCTTCCTTATTTGTGTTTTCCTATTATTTTTCACATGTTATGTTTGTATACTTGTCAGCTCCAAAAACTAGAAGTTTCTTAAAGTGCAATGATCAAGTCTAATTCATCTTTTGACACCCTTACCCCCAGCACCTGACGGAGACTAGCAAGCACATAGTAAGTGCTTAATATACATGAGCTGGACAGAGCTTTGTGACACAATAATCATTCACCTTGTATACTTAAACCCAACAATTCTTGCAGATATTCAGTTTCCAGCTAGCAAGTAGATGAAGTGAATCCTTTCATTAACATAGGACCATGGTCAAGTGTGAGGGTCTCGGAGCCCAATAGTCACAGGTTTGAATCCTGCCTCAGCCACTTCTTAAGGGTGTAATCTTAGGCAAATGTTAAAAGAAAAAATAAATAAAATTTACAATTTATTAAGGGTTATCCGTTAAAAAAAAGCACTGCTGTTGGGGCATGAAAAATAGCTGAGAAAGTTTATGATTCAGATGCTTAAATATATATATTAAATATGTATTTTACAAAAGTGGTAGATGTGTTGTTTCCCAGAAGAGTTCAGTGTCTTGCTAGCAGGCCTGCTGATCCTCTCAGGCCCCTCCTATTGAGAAAGACCCAGCAGCAAGAACAGGGACTAGTGGTTAAATGTTAACTTGTGTTTATTTCTCTACAACTGCCTGCTGTTTAATTTGGCCAACCCAGTGAAGATTCTTTCGTAAGCCTGTGTGTAATTTCTAAACACCAGACCTTCGACCTTTACACACATGCTAAACATTTATAGAGTGGAGAGTTCTCCTTTTTCTCCATCAGTGGAGTGAATAAATACCAACATCCTCCCTTCCCCCCCAAAAAAGTATTCTTTGATCTACACTATAGATAAACCTGTAATAATTCATCCTGATCAGCTAAGGGCTGTAAAGCAGATTCTTTGATAAGCCAATTAATTTCAGAGGGAACTGGGGCTTGTTTCTTCCTGATGCTGATTTAGATTCTTAAAGTCATAGAACTTTAGAGCTGGAAAGAGATCTTTTAAATTAGCTCGTCAAACTGACAGTTAAAATCTGTTAAAACCAGATGAGAAAACTGTAAGCTGCAGAGAGGGAAAAGGCAGTGTAGACGCATGTACAGATGTTAAAGAAGAAAGAGCCATATAGGAATTGCTTTGTCATAACAATTTCTACAGCATTTTAAGTTTTCTGTGGTATTGCTTTTTGTTTTCCTTTATAATCTGGTGATGCAATTATAGTGTTTGAGCCTGGAATTGGAAATCCGTGGACACTGATGCTGTTTTGCGCTGACGTCAGAAATATTTGAGAATCACTGCTGCCCCCTGCTGGAAATTTAAAATCTCCAGGTTATGTGGACTTCCTCTGAGTCAAAAAAATTAGAAAAGTAATGTTTCCTTAGGTTAAAAAGTTTAAAAAGCATGAAAGGGTATAAAGAGAAATATGAACTCTGCCTCCTTTCAATCATATTTCCCAGTGATAACTGTCGTTAACAATTTTTTGGGAATATTCTTCCATATTTTTTCTACTTATGTGTATTTGTATATATCTATGCATAAGTATATATATTTTATACACAAATAGGACAATACTATATGCACTGTTTTGTAACATGCTTTTATCTTTTTTCCTTAATTTATTTTACTGATTTTCAAGAGGTAGTACATTCAAACTAATCTAACGTTATTTCAATTATACCTCATTTTATTTATTTATTGCTGCATTGGGTCTTTGTTGCTGTGTGCGGGCTTTCTCTTTGTTGCAGTGCGCCGACTTCTCATTACAATGTCTTCTCTTGTGGCTGAGCACAGGCTCTAGGCACGCGGGCTTCAGTAGTTGTGGCACGTGGGCTCAGTAGTTGTGGCTCATGGGCTCTAGAGCACAGGCTCAGTAGTTGTGGCGCACCGGCTTAGTTGCTCTGCGGCATGTGGGATCTTCCCAGACCAGGGCTCAAACCCATGTCCCCAGCATTGGCAGGCGGATTCTTAACCACTGAGCCACCAGGGAAGTCCTCTCATTTAAAAAAAAAAAAAAAAAAAAAAAAAGACATATATCTTGAACATCTTCTCAAAGCAGTATATATTGACCAACCTTGTTTCTTTCAATGGCAAAATAATATTTCATTGCTTGGGTGTATCATAAATTATTCATTCAGTCCTCCTTTGATGGAATAAAATGTAAATCTCTATAAAAGTAAGGACTTTATTATTTTTCTTGTTGCTGTTACTGCTGTCTCTTGTAATGAGAATAATGTTCAATAAAAGTTGTTTAATGAATGAATGGACATTCTCCTAGTTTCAAGTATTTTTCTGTTTCAAAAATGCTGCCGCGAGCCAGCAAGCCGCAACTAAGGAGCCCGCTGGCTGCAACTAAGGAGCACAAGTGCTGCAAATAAGGAGCCCACCTGCCGCAACTAAGACCTGGCGCAACCACACACACAAAAAAATGCTGCCCCAAATAACTTTGTGTCTATATTTTGGGGCATAGGATAAAATCTAGGAAGAAATGTAGGTTCAAAGGCATGAAAATTTTAAATTTTGATAGATGGTCAAATTGGTACTTTTAATGAAGAATGGGTCCAGAGGTTTAATAATCCTATCATTCCCATCCCTGATTGGGCATCAAAACCAGAATCTCCCAGAGAATTTAATTTAAAATAACTCCTTTCTGTACATTCCTTCTCTGTTCTAATTCATTAGCTGGGGGAGGGAATCTGTATATTTAACAGCCCTCCCCTCCCCACCGTGATTCCAATGCACACTCAGGACTGGGGACAGCACATTACCTACCCACTTCTTGCTACACTGCAGCAGATGGAAATGTGCTCCTCTATCCTAATCTTAATATGGTTACTCATTTGTTATTCACCTGATGCTTATCGAGTGTCTACTGTGTGCAAGACCCTATGCTTTCTCTCCCAGAGGTAAGACTGTACAGGGGATGTGGTATGGATTTCACCACTCCCGTGGGTGGTAGCGCTGGGGGTGAGCGGGTGAGTTTGTTGGCAGTATGTGTGTTGGCCATTGGCTGGGGTTTGGGGAGGGAGCAGTGTGTGGGTGAAACTCAGGAATCCTGCAGCACTACAGTGGCAGGAATTTTTAAAAGGCCCAGCCCTGCCCTGGGTGACATGTCTGTGTCTAACAAACATGGAGCCAGCCCAATTCTAGGTCTTCTTAGGCAACTGCTACTGGGGGTCCCCACAAGCAACGCATGAGGCAGGGCACAGTGCCTTCCCTCTGGGCCCTTCTAAGCCAGATAAAATATAATGCAGATGAAACACACATGGGAAATGCGCCATGGACAGCCAACAGATTGTGGTCATGAAAAAGGATGACAGATTCCACCGTCATTCGCGACCCACCCAAATGTCACATCCTCTGGCAGTTCCTGACACAAGCAGGTGTGGTTTCCATGTACTCCATAGCACTTGAAATATAACAACAGAAAGAAAAAGGAAAAAAGCCCCAAACAAACCTGCTACTACTGCTACCTGAGGCTTATTATGTCAAAACTTCTAGCTGTTTTACTGGGCGACCCCATTATATTCTCCCAATAGTGCAGGGAACTCAGGGAAGTTAACTGACTAGATAAAGGCCACACAATTTGTTTAATAGAGTGGTCTTCATAATTTTTCTGCTTGCACATGCCATCAAATGATTTTGAAAAATGGTGTATCCCTAGAAACAGACACACTTCTATGGCCATGTAATTTATAACAAAGGAGGCACCATAGAGAGTAGGAAAAGATCTTTTTAAAAAATGGTGCTGGGATCCCTGTATACCTATTGGGAAAAAAAATGAAATTGGACCTTACTTCACGCCATACACAAATATCAAATCCAGGTGGATAAAGACTTAAATGTGAAAGGCAAAAATCTACAGCTTTTTAGAAAATAGCATATATCTTCATGACTTATGAAGGAAAGGATTTCTTCAACAAACCACTGACAGCGTTCATGTTATAGGAAAAGAATGATGAATCCAGTTACACTAAAATTACACAGTGGTTCTTTTTTTTTTTTTTTTTTTGCTTTATAACAAATTTAATCAGTTATACATATACATATGTTCCCACATCCTCTCCCCCCTGCGTCTCCCTCCCACCCTCCCCATCCCACCCCTCCAGGCGGCCACAAAGCACCAAGCTGACCTCCCTGCGCCACGCGGCTGCCTCCCACTAGCTATCTACCTTACATTTGGTAGTGTATATATGTCCATGCCGCTCTTTCACCCTGTCACAGCTTACCCCTCCCCCTCCCCATATCCTCAAGTCCACTACACAGTGGTTCTTAAGTATACTACATAAAGAGTATAATAGGGCTTCCCTGGTGGCGCAGTGGTTAAGAATCCGCCTGCCAATGCAGGGCACACGGGTTCAAGCCCTGGTCCAGGACGATCCCACGTGCCGCGGAGCACCTAAGCCCGTGCGGCACAACTACTGAGCCTGCGCTCTAGAGCCCGTGAGCCACAACTACTGAGCCCACGTGCCACAACTACTGAAGTCCTCACTCCTAGAGCCCGTGCTCCACAACAAGAGAAGCCACCTCAATGAGAAGCCTGCGCACCGCAACAAAGAGTAGCCCCCGTGTGCCACAACTAGAGAGAAGCCCGCATACAGCAACGAAGACCCAACACAGCCAAAAATAAAAAAATAATAAAAATAATTTAAAAAAGAGTATAACATAAACCATAGAGTGAGAGAAAGGATTTGCAACAAATACAACAATATGCTCAACAGACGGCTGCAATATTAGGCTTAGGCAGCAGTGTTAAATGGAACTGCTTTGGAAAGCAGCTTGGCATTCTTTGAATGTATATTATATTTTACAAGGAAAAAAAAGAAAAAGAAAAGAAACTACTGCCTAAGAATATGTATCTCCTTGTACATTTTAAAGTTGACATCTACAAGTTTTTCATCTTATTTACTTTTTTTTTTTTTTTTTTTTTTTTTTTTGCGGTACGTGGGCCTCTCCCGTTGCGGAGCACAGGCTCCGGACGCACGGGCTCAGCAGCCATGGCTCACGGGCCCAGCCGCTCCGCAGCATGTGGGATCCTCCCAGACCGGGGCACGAACCCGCGTCCCCTGCATCGGCAGGCGGACTTTCAACCACTGCGCCACCAGGGAAGCCCTACTTTTTTTTTTTTTAACTTGTTACAAGAATGCCCATAGGGCTTCCCTGGTGGCACAGTGGTTGAGAGTCCGCCTGCCGATGCAGGGGACGCGGGTTCATGCCCCGGTCCAGGAAGATCCCACATGCCGTGGAGCGGCTAGGCCCATGAGCCATGGCCACTGAGCCTGTGCGTCCGGAGCCTGTGCTCCGCAATGGGAGAGGCCACGACAGTGAGAGGCCCGTGTACTGCAAAAAAAAAAAAAAAAAAAAAAAAAAAGATATGGACAGGGACTTCCCTGGTGGTGCACTGGTTAAGAATCTGTCTGCCAGTGCAGGGGACAGGGGTTCAAGCCCTGGTCCCAGAAGATCCCACATGCCGTGGAGCAACTAAGTCTGCGTGCCACAACTACTGAGCCTGCACTCTAGAGCCCGTGAACCACAACTACTGAGCCCGCGTGCCACAACTACTGAAGCCCGCGCGCCTAGAGCCCGTGCTCCACAGAAGCCACCGCAATGAGAAGCCCGCGCACCGCAACAAAGAGTAGCCCCCACTTATTGCAACTAGAGAAAGCCTGCGTGCAGCAACTAAGACCCAATGCAGCCAAAAATAAATAAACAGATAGATAAATAAATAAAAAGATATGGACAAGCCCTTATTGAACAGTCATTTGGTTTTCTGTTGTTGTTGTTTTGCTGTTTTGGGGGGGTGGTTTTGGCCTTGCCGTGAGGCATGCAGGATCCTAGTTCCTGGACCAGGGACCGTATCCATGCCCCCACACTGTAGCGCAGAGTCCTAACCCCTGGACTGCCAGGAAATTCCCCTTTTCTTTCCAGGTGTTTTTTTTTCCCATACATTTTAAATCATTCTTTTTCTCCTTGAAATCCATGTCTCCCACCAAATACTACTCTGATGTAATATATTTTTATGTTTGAAAGTCCCTTATTCATCACCTTATTATTCTGCAACAATGTACAACTTAACCTTAAAAAATATATTATTCCCACAAGGCTCTAAATATCAACAATTTTCTTTGGGTTTAAGTTAGCATTATGATTATTAGTTATACATTAATAATATTGATCAAAGCAGCATAAAATTATTCCCACTGAAAATTCATCTCTTAATGAAATGAATAAGAGAGTAGTTAATGGGATCTTAGTCTTTTGAATTATGCCTTTATTTACATCTGAACTTGGATTCTAAGCTAATAACATACATCACAGTAAAATTTAGATGGTAGTGCCTTATCTTTTGCAAAGTGAGAGAAAGATGATTGGGACAGGGAAACACTCAGGATCTCTGACCTTGGTGTGTTCTCAGATAGATTAGTTTTAAGAATGAGAATACATGAAGGCTGATTCCTCTTGAAAAGGCTTCATGCCCAGGGATACATGTAATTCCAGTTTGAAGACCTCCAGTTTAGAATGCGATGGAGATGGAATTCTAACCCAGGTATGTCTGACTCCCAGCCTAGATTCTTTCAACCTGCCCCATACAATCATAATTTATTCCTTACCACTTTGGCTTCAAAAACCATTTCAGATGAATTTATTTGCAGCGCATGGGGTGGTGGTGGGACTATAGAAATAATACATAACCATTGCTCAGAATTACAATATAGTGTCATTATTTTTACATGTTGGTCCCCCCATCCAGACCTTGAAGGCAAGATTAGTGTTTTATCTATAGAGTTGTATCCCTAGAACCTACAGAGCTTCTACTCACAAAATAGGACCTCCTAAACATAGAGCAAATGCCCATGAAGAACAAGACCATTTTCGAGTTTCTGACCTGCATGGATAAGGGACCCAGATTTGAAGAGGTGAAGCCAATGAGTAGCTTGGCTTTGCAGTTTAAACTTCCCATTGTTTCCAACAGTTCCTTCCTCCATTCCTGGTTACAGAGAGTGTTTTCCCAAGCTAACATCCAATGCTTGGTGCCCTTGGCTTCAAGACAATTCCCTCGCTTAGCCTCCCAACTAGACTGCCTCTAATCCCACCTCAATGCCCCCCTCTATTGAATTTCTGTCCCTCTCACTGCTGACCACAGAGAACTTTGACCTGGGGGCGTTGGCAGGGACTAGCCAGGTGTGTGCTTGACACAAACGTCCCATGTGCTGAATCAAAAGGCCTGAAGAACTCCAGTCCACGCTGGGCTTCATTCCCTCTTGCTGTTCTCCAGCCCACAGAAGCCAGAACAGTATTTTGCAGACCTTTAGCACTCACATGTCACCTTCACAATATCTGGTACCTCCACAGGCCACCTGTACTCACATCACATTTTCTTTATATTACTCATTTTTTTAAACCTAAATACCTACTAAAGCTTTGTCCTGAGCAATAATATCCAACAGTAACAGGCTTGATTGATATATACATATTTCAAGTGCATGTTTTCAAAAATTCATCATTATTAATATTTTTAATGTTGGTGCACCATGCAAGACAATCTCATGTAACATATGACAGAAAATGCTGTCCTAGACAGGAAGTTAGACTCTGGAGCTCTCTTGAGCTTCTTCTATGAGTCAGGCACCATACTAAGGCTTCATAAAGATAACATTATTGGAGGTCTTTTCCCCCTACTCATTGTAGAAAATTAGGAAAACATAGAAAAGTCTAAGGAAGAAAAACTTGAAATCTCTTGTCATTCTATCTTGGTTAATAGCAAACATATCTGGATCTAAAATCTGACTCAAACATACTCATTATGATATCTTAGACAAGTCACTTAACCTCCTGGAGTCTTAGTTTATTCATCTTTAACACTGGTAAAATGAGACCTCTTTTATAGGATTTTGGTGAAAGTTAAATGAAATGACAGATGTAAGGCACCCTAGCATAGTAAGTGATAAATAGTAAATGTGCAAAAAAATTTTTATATGATTATTATTTCCATAAATTTGTTGTCACATTATATGTTTCTATCTTTTTCTCTTCTTATTATATCTTGAGCATGAAATAACCTTTGGGTCTATAATTATTTATTTATTTTATGGGGGGCATAACTTTTATTACCGAATAAAATTCCTTACTATGAATGACTTAGTTAATAATTTTATTATCAGATTGTTTCAGTTCTAATTTTTTGTACATAATAAGTAATCCTGTGATGAAAAATCCTTGTACTTAAATCTTGGTGCTCATTTATGATTTTTCCATAGGATAAGTTTCTAAAAAACGGAATTTTTATAGCTCTTGCTTTTCTTTTCTTTTTTCTGAGTTGGTCTCTGGAAAAGTTGTACTGATTTACCTTCTCACCAGCACTGGCTGAAAGTGCCTGTTTCACAGCACCCTCCCTGACACTGGGTATTAATTATTTGTTAGAACTTTACTGATTTAACTGGAATATATCAGGAATTGTTTATAGGCCTTATTTCAACTTCACCACAACCCTCTGAAGGGTCCATTTGGTAGCCTCTTGTCCTTGATTGGGAAAACAAGGCTTCCAGAGGTTAAATTCTTACCCAAGCCAGTACAGGTATACATCGTTTTATTGTGGGTCACAGATATTGTGTTTTTGGCAAATTGAAGGTTTCTGGCAACCCTGTGTGGAGCAAGGTTACAGCCACCATTTTCCCAAGAGCATTTGCTCACTTTGTTTCTCTGTGTCACATTTTGGTAATTCTTGCAATATTTCAAAATTTTTTATTAGCTTATATTTGTTATGGTGATCTTTGATGCTACTATTGCAAAGAGATTATGACTCACTGAAGGCTCAGATGACAGCATTTTTTAGCAATAAAGTACAATTAAAAGGGACTTCCCTGGTGGCGCAGTGGTTAAGAATCTGCCTGCCAATGCAGGGGACACAGGTTCGAGCCCTGGTCCGGGAAGATCCCACATACCGCAGAGCAACTAAGCCCGTGTGCCACAGCTACTGAGCCTGTGTTCTAGAGCCCTTGAGCCACAATTACTAAGCCCACATGCACAACTACTGAAGCCCGTGTGCCTAGAGTCTGTGCTCCGCAACAAGAGAAGCCACCGCAATGAGAAGCCGGCACATCGCAACGAAGAGTAGACCCCGCTCTCCGCAACTAGAGGAAGCCCACGCGCAGCAACGAACACCCAACGCAGCCATAAATAAATAAATTAAATTAAAGAAAAAAAAGAATTCATTTTTAAAAAGTACTATTAAACTAAGGTTTTTTTGGTGCATAATGCTATCGCACACTTAATAGATTACAGTATAGTGTAGACATAACTTTTATATGCGCTGGGAAACCAAAAAATTCGTGTGACTCACTTCATTGCGGTGGTCTGGAACCAAACCTGCAATATCTCTGAGGTACTCCTGTTAAGTTGTTGGGCCAGGATAAGCCTATTTGGTCCTTAACATGCTGACTGTGGCTTTTCCCCGATACCACACTGCCTCCTGCTGGTGCCCATGGAGAGGGCATGAAGCCCTGAAATTCGTCAAATCAGATTCATTAGATGAGAGTTAGGTATTTGTGATAAGGAAGAGAGGGATGTTGGGACAACCATATAATGGTGGGACTTTGAAAAACGGGGAGAAAACTCATCAAGCTTTTCACTTAATATTTATGCAATTTATGTGAGTTATACCTTAACTTAAAAAAAAAGAAAAATGAGAAGATTTTTGATAGAGAAGAGGAGGAAAGACTTTTTAGGCAGGCAATGGGTGAGTTAATAAAAATAGCTCACACTTACTGAGTCCTCACAACAAGCCAAGCCCTTCACTAAGGGCACTGGAAATAGTAATTCATTTAATTTTCATACAATCACCATGAGGTATCTCTATTATTTGCACTTGACAGATGAGGAAACAGGGGCCCAGAGATGGTTAAGTAAGTAACTCCCTCAAAGTTACACGTCTAGCAAAATGGAACAGTCAGGATCTGAGGCAGGTAATTTGGCTCCTGGTTAAGGCAGGCAGACTGGGATCACAAAGTAGCCACACTCACCAAAGATCTGTCAAACTGAGAGGCCTCTTCCCCTATTCTGGAATGTTCACCATACAAAGATTTTGTCAGATCAGGATACTGTACAGATTAAGGTCCGTGTCTAATTCATTCAAGGATCCATCATGTCATTTCACATCCTTACTGATGCTGCCACTTGCCCTCCTGAGTTGTCCTTTAGCGACCCCAAACTTGATCTGATTCTAGTCCAGTGGGGTTGGTAGAACAGCTTTTGAAGCTAGACCAGTTACTGGGCCTCCCATGGAGGGGGCACACCCACCCACCAGAAATGGGATTTCTCTATTTAGTCCAGATACTGGGTGGTGAATTCCAAGAGCATCAGAGATACCAATAGTTGGCTTACATCCTATGTCCCTACTTCCTTCCTACACCACTCCAGGCCTATCCAGTCCTTTGGAAATGCCCCTTACTCACCCACTCTTCTGCCTGTGGAAGATATGGTAGATGTGGAAGATAGTGATACACACAGTGAAGAAGTGGGGAACAGGCTCTCCAAGGTCAGTGTGGCAAATCCATCACAGAACTGCAAAGAAGTAAGGCTCAGGAACATGTCCAGTAAGGTGGAGGATGGAAGTGGATTTGGAACTGGGGATGGACAAGAACAGACTTGAAAAGGAGAAAAGGACCTCTCCAGGTCTAACTGCAAGGATAGAAAGGGAGAAAAGAACTCAGGGAAAGTATCCTGTGCAGTCATAAGATTATGTAGGCAGCTGTTTTGTATCTAGAAAATCATGACACAAACACGTAAGAAATGGGAGGCAGCTGTAAGAATGTTCCTATTTGAGTAAATGTAGTTTGTTGGTGGACATGAAATTAAATTTCAGTAAATATAATTTGCTGGTGGTGCGGTTTTTCATGTATCAAAATCCTTACTCACGTGCCTACTCAATTCCATCCAACCTCAAGAAGTGTGACAGGCCCTGGGCTAGGTTCTGGGATGCAGGGTAAAAAAGAAGACAGAGTACCAGCCCCCAAAGGAGCTAACTGTGAAGAACGTATTTCAGGAAGGGTGAAGTAGGAGGTGCTAAGGAGGGAGCAGCAAGGGGATTTAACCTAATCCAGAAAGTCAAGAAAGGGTGAAATGTCTTTTAAGTGAGGCTTGAAGAACAGGAAGGATTTAGTTAGGCTGGAATGGACAAGATGAAGGCTCTGGGCAAATTGAGTAATAGGTGAAAAGGAAATGATAGAAGTTGTATACACACACACACACAAAACGTGAGCCCAAAATGAGGTTGGCAAATAGGTAAATTCTTCAAGCTTTAGAAGTCATTTTAAGGAGTCTGCACCATGTTCAAAAGTAAAAGGGAAGAGTGATGAGTGAATGTTCTGATCCGTGTTCTACTGTGTATTCTTCGACTCAGTAATTCTACTTTAAGGAAATTATCCTAAGGAAATAATTATGAATTTCTGCAACGATACAGTTAAAAGGATGTTTCTAATATTGAGACTGTCTAGAATTGCAAAATTTTGAAATAACCTAAACGTCTTACAGTAGTGGTTTAGATAAAGAAGCCGTTGGTTCATCTATATATTGGAATGCTATGTAGCTGCTAAGGATACTGTAGAAAAAAAATTAATGACGTGGAAAAATGCAAAATGAAGGTTATATAAAATATACATAGTATAATCTCAGTTGTGCGTGCGTGCACGCACACACACACACAAACAGGTATACAAGACATTGGAATGCTATAAACCTAAATGCCAACTTACCTTTTCATGTGGGATTATGGCTGATTTAAATGTTACCGTTTTGATTATTTTTTCTAATTGTTCTAAATGTGCTATTTTTGTAATTTAAAAACTATGCCTTAGAAAAAAAGAATTTAAAAAAACCCAAAAAATAAAAATTTAAAAAGGGAAAAATTTTGAAAAAGAAAAACAATTTTCTTCTAATTATACGTCTTATATGTCTTAGAGGTTCCTGCGGTGCCGGCCATATTCTATTTCTTGACCTCGGCTGGGTTAACACTGGCCTTTTGCTTTACTTGTTAAAATGTAAACTTGTTTAATAAAGTTTCCTCTCTGCATTTTACATTTCACGATTTTAAAAATGTTTAATAAGCTGCACACATTTATTTTTCAATATTTTATACACAGCCCAGCGTCTCTAGTATAGCGTTCCACAATTTCGGAGCAAAGTTGACACCTCCTACCGCCGTTGGTTTACCCGTCTGGGCAGCACGGACTTCAAGTCCCAGCAGGCATTGCGGCCGGCACACCGGGAACTACGGGGTCCGAGAGGAAGGCTGGGAGCGACCGGTCCTTGCCCTCCCAGAAGCCCGCGGGCGGCTCAGAACGCTGTCCGTGTCATGGCCGCGGGAGCCGGGACGGCTCGCTCCGCTTCCGGCCCGGGCGTCGTGCGTGACCCGGCGGCGTCACAGTCGAAGAAGCGTCCCGGCAGGGAGGGCGCGCAGCGATCGGACGCGATGGCGGGAGGAGGCGGGAGCAGCGACAGCAGCGGGAGGGCTGCAGGCAGGCGGGCGTCCCGCAGCGGCGGGCGGGCTCGGCGGGGGCGCCACGCACCGGGGCTGGGGGGCTCCGCGGAGCGGGGCGCGGGGGAGGCGCGGCTGGAGGAGGCAGTCAACCGCTGGGTGCTCAAGTTCTACTTCCACGAGGCGCTGCGGGCCTTTCGGGGTAGCCGGTACGGGGACTTCAGGCAGATCCGGGACATCATGCAGGGTGAGGGCCGGGCCTGGGGAAGGAGGCTGGGGCTCCTGGGAAGGTGATTTGTGGGGCCCGAGTGTAGCGGCTGGGGGTCGCCGAGCCAACGATGTCTTCTCTCCCAGCTTTGCTTGTCAGGCCCTTGGGGAAGGAGCATACCGTGTCTCGGCTGCTGCGGGTTATGCAGTGTCTGTCGCGCATTGAAGAAGGGGAAAATTTAGGTATGGCTATTTTTTATGTTCTTCTCTGGGCTTCACTTATTTAGGGTTACGTTGTTTTCAAACTTACATCCTAGACTGAAGGGTTCAGGGTTAAGGTGGGCTACTATGTTTCAATCACGGTGTTTATTCTCTGGCCTTAGTTTTCTCCACTTAGTATTCTCTTGGCTGCTTTTCTGTGTTTTTTATTTCCTCCCACCTGTTTCTTGCTCGCCCCAACTTTGTTGCTATCTAAAGTGAATTATGTGAAGATGGCCATTTTTCCTCCATAGTAGAGTGTTTTTAAAGCATGAGCACTTTTTTTTTCTTTTCCTAAATTGAACTTGACAGCTGTTTAGCAAAATGATCTTTAGTTTCTGGCCGTTTGTATCTGATCCTGCCATTTGAGATACAGATGCATGTGTTAAAAAATAACTTTTTACCTGTCTTGAAAATTAGTCACTTGAAATTCATGGATTTGAATTTGTACCCTTAACATGTTTGTAAGCCTGTAGCCAGTATGTAAGCAAATTAAATGAAAATCTTACTATATCTGCATGTTTCTTTTATATATATATATATATATATATATATATATATATATATATATACACATATATATATTTGAACATAATTCTTCTGCTCTTTAGAAAATAGGTTAAAGTGAAAATTGTGCTCTTTGTCCTAGACTGTTCCTTTGATATGGAGGCTGAGCTCACACCACTGGAATCAGCTATCAATGTGCTGGAGATGATTAAAACGGAATTTACACTGACAGAGGCAGTGGTCGAATCCAGTAGAAAACTGGTCAAGGAGGCTGTAAGGCTCTATTTTAATTTTTTTTTTCTTTTACCAAAAATCAGAGGTCTTTGAGGAATCAGTGCTTATCTTTTTTGTGTGGGGTGGAGGACAAACAGGGATGGAGAGAGAGCAAGTGAGCACACTCAGAACACGTAACTCACACACATAGATGTTATTTCATCAGGTGACCCCTTCCTAGCCCAGACCTGGAAAGAACTGTTAATGGCAGGTGCTCAGCTTTTGTGATTTTGGTGGTCTCCCTTGTGGCCCTGGCAGGAGGGGCCACAGTACACAGGAAATGAGTTGGCATTGAAGAATGACATTTTGTAGGTTATTATTACCATTCAGAGCAGCATCGTGAAAGGGCTGAAAGTAACTGGCCTAGGATCTTGCCACCCTTGTTTATTATAGACCAAGGAGAATAGCTGGTGCCTTGGAAAATGTGGGACTGCTTTGAGCTCTTTCATGCAATTGCAGAAAGAGGCTTAGGGAACATTCCCCTTGAACAGACAGAATCAGAGGTGCTGAGATATCAGCCATTTCGAAAAACAGTAGCGGTAGAAGGCTGGCGCAGGCAGTGTTCTCGACAAGAAAAAAGCTTGTAGAGTGTCTAGGAATTTGGGACTGGAACTATGTCATGGCTCAGGTAGCTTCAAGTAGTGGAACTTATTTATATTTAAAACATTGAAGCAGCCATGGAAACCAGTCAGAAAAAGCTTTTTCTTCTCCCATAACCAAGGCTGGGGGTGTGGAAGCAGATGCAGAGGTGGGGACTGAAGGACAACAGCTCAGCATTGCCTTGGTGGTAAAAGTAAGGAAATTGGTAAGAAAAGATAACAGCACCTTGTAAAAGGATGGGATCTTGGGGGCAGGGTGGGGTAAGGGACAAAACCTTGTTTAGCAAAGACTTTCTGTCCCTTGGCTATGTGCTGGGTACTCAGACACCCTGTTTAAAAAAACAACAGTTAAAAAACTGTGTGTGGGGTGCAGATATTTTATTTATTCAGTTAAGGACCTTAGGCAGGAACTACTGTTGGTCTTACAAAGAATGCTTAGAAAATTCCAATTCCAAGGAGGAATGATCACAAGAATAGATTTTTAGTATAGGTAAGTCAGGTTTGTGTTGGAGGTAAAATGCCAGAAAAGACATATTAGCAAGGGAGGAGAAATCCATGGCTACTTTCAGAATAGCTAAGGATCTTTTGGGTGGGAAGAAGTGGTACCAGTTCAGGGTAATTCTTGTAACTACCGTTAAATAGCCAGCTAATTCAGAAATGCAACTTCTTCAGAACACAAGGGGTATAGATCTGTCTTCTGGCTGCTCTTCTGGTAGAGTCTGTGGGCTTTTATCTTTCAGCTGAATATTTATTATTTAAGTTCATAGATCTCTTGTTTGGGGGCTTCATTAGGAAAAATCTATTAGTAAAATCCAGATTCCCTTAAAATAGTCAACCATTTTATGTTGACTCTCTTCTGCTTTTTCATTTTCCACCAGGTACCAGATCTCTTGTTACTTACTATATTACTGTTAACTGCTGTGTAACAAATTAGCCCCAAATTTAACAGCTTAAAACAATAAATATTATCTCTCAGTTTCCAAGAGTCAAGAAGCTGGTAGTGATTTAGCTGTGTTTCCTACTCGAGGTCTCTCATGAGATTATAGTCAAGTTGCCTGCCAGGGTTGCAGTCATCTCAAGACTCAACCAGGACTGATGGGTCTGCTTTCATGCTCTCTCACATGGATGTTAGCAGGACTCACTTCCTCGCTGGCTGTTGGCTGGAGACTTCAGCTCCTCGCCTCTCCATAGGGCTACTTACAACGAGGTAGCTTGCTTCTCCTAGAGGATCCCAGAGAACAAGAGCCCAAGACAGAAAGCTGTAGTCTTTTATAAACTAATCTCAGAAGTGACATATCACTTCTGCCATATGCTCTTCGCCACACAGACCTGACCAGCTGGAATTTGTGGGTGGAATGGCACTATGCAGGAGGTGGGTATCATTGGGAGCCATCTTAGAGGCTGGCTACCGTAGTTACCTTGATATCCAAGTTATTAAATGATACCGTATCACATGTCTCTTTGATTTATTTTTTTAATTTCTCATTTAGTCATAGAATTTGTTACCTTGGAATGCCTAGGCTCATTGAAGCTTTTTGATGCATTTTTAAGATCTCTAAAGTATCACAGCAATTTATCTTAAAGTTTATTAAATTTTAAAAAAAGTTTATCAAATAAGTTGTTTGTTAAGTTAGAGCTTCTCAATGTATGATCCAGGGATCTTTGCAGGTCTTTGGGACCCTTTCAGGGGTCAAAACTATCTTTATAATAATGCCAAAATGTTAGTTGAGGTTTTCAGTGCACTGACATTTACACTGATGATGCAAAAACAGTGATGGGTAAAATTTCTGGTGCCTTAGCGTGACCGTGACCAAGGCAGTGGTAAATTGTACTGGTAGTCATTGTATTCTTCATTGCCACATGCTTGCAGTTTAAAAAATAAAAAACAGCCAGTTTCAATTAAGAATGTCTTTGATGAAGCAGTAAAAATTACTAATTTTATTAAGTCTTGAGCAGACGTTTTTCCAGTATTTAGTCTGACAATATAGGATGTTTTTCCGTAGCATTTCTGCTGCATACCAAAACATGATGGTTTTCTTCCGGATAAGTACTTGTGTGATTGAGTTGCATGCTGCTGATCTAGCTGCTTTTGTAATGGAATACCATTTTTACTTGAAATAACTGACAAACTTTGGTTATTTAGATGTGGTAATCTGGCAGCCACTTCAAGGAAAACAAGTGACAGTATTTGTTGGCAGAGGTAAAATTCAAGCTTTCAGGTGAAAATTAGAATTTTGGAAAACTTATATTCATGTGCTTGGTAGCTTCCCAATATTCAGACTTTTCTGATATGATTGATGGTGATATTAACAACTGTGATTTAAAAAAGATTTTTAATGTATCAACATTTGGAAGATCATGACTCAGTAAACCAGTAATTTCCAAATGATCGATGAATTGTATTGCAAAATCATTCATGGGTAGCAGATCCATTAAAAGTGCAAGACAGACTAACAGATTTTAATGTAATAACAACGAAGAGTTCACTTGCCAAAGTTTGGTGTAGAGTCAAAGAAGAATGTCCACATTTTCTGAAAGAGCTATTAAAATACTACTCCCTTTTCCAACTTTATATCTGTGTGAGGCCAGATTTTTTAATATATTTCAACCAAAACAACATATCACAACAGAAGAAATGCAGAAGCAGATATGAGAATACCATCTTTCTTCTGTTAAACCAGATATTAAGGAGATTTGGAAAAAATGTAAAACAATGCCACCCTTCTCATTAAACTTTTGTCTTATTAAGTAAGTAATTTTTCATAAAGATATGTTATTTATGTTAACCTGTAATGAGTTTGTTATTTTTTAATGAATTAATAAATATTTTAAATTTTTCTCAGTTTTATATTTCTAATACAGTGAATGCAATGGATATAACCCACATAAACAAAAGCTCTTTGGGGTCCTCATTAACAGTTTACAGTATAAAGAAAGAATCCTGAGACCAAAAAGTTTGAGAATTGCTTCTGTAAGCTGATAATAATATTGAGACTACGTTGGTTTTCTTTTCATAACTAAAAGATGCCTCAGATTTCTGTGAACAGGAGAGAGTAACATATATGGCATGTTCTTGGGAAGCATTTAGGTGTTGCTTTTGCTGTGTACCTTTGGTAATAGCACCTTGATTTTCTTTGAGGACCTTACCACATTTGAGGGGCTGGTGCATCAGACACAATGTCTTGAAATTTTAATTCTTGAAACAAAAAGCTTTGTCAAGGCTTTTTGAGCATCTGTGCTTCCCATGACAGCCTGGTTTCTTTGGTGAGTTTGCTTTTTTAGCCTTCCTTTACTTCTGTGAGTTTGGTTTTCTCTTCTTATGTCCTTTCTGGCCTTGCCTCCAACATAAACCTGTCTCACCTATATTGAAAATCTGTGCTTGGAATTTCCTTTTTGTTTAAGTTAGCCAGAGACCATTGCTATTGCTTAGATGGTAAGAACCTTAACAGCAACATAAGAGAAGAAATTATACTTATTTCAAAAACTTTCAAGTTTTCAAAAAGCAAAGTTTGATCTCTTAAAAAACAAAAACAAATGAAAAAACTTCCCAGGAAATTAATGCATAGTTTTAAAAAAGCTCATAGTACAAACTTCGGAGGCAGACTTTCAATTAAGATTTTGAAAGCATTCACATTTCCTTTCTTGTTTCACAAATTAAACATAGTAGGAGAGCTGTGTTCCAGTTCTGGGAAAGATAGATAAGCATATTCTTCTTTCTTTTATTTATTTATTTATTTGGCCACACCATGTGGCATGTGGGATCTTAGTTCCCTGACCAGGGATCAAACCTGTGCCCCCTGCAGTGGAAGCACAGTCTTAACCATTGGACACAGGGAAGCCCTTCTTCTGTCTTTCTTAATGCAAGTATAAATCCTGGACAGAATGAATGGAGAACTCAGAAATGTAAAGGGTAGTAAGCTAATGGAGAAGACCAGAATATGAAGGTCCACCAAACTGGTGATGAGTAGATTACCAATTTTTCCCTTCCCAGCATCACCAGGCCTGGACTTGAAGGATCCTGAAACCTGGAAGTGCACCCCAGGTGTGAATAGAAAGAACTCCAAGAGAGGCTTTCTCTGGTCTGAAGAGCAGGAAAGGGGATCTGCTAAGGATCAGAGAGGGTGGAAGAAATCTCTTTTTTTTTTTTTTCTTCCCCTTTTTCCCCTTCTCTATCCTAGCACCCAGGCAATACTACACTGGTAGCAGCAGTGACCCAGTGATGACACTGGCAGGAGGGCAGGCACCTAAACCTAAAGGAAGAGAAGAACCCTTTCTCTTTAGCAGTGGAGCTGTGATTCCCTGAACTTGAAATGGATTCCATTCCTTTCTTTTTTTACTGTCTATCCTGATGCTTAGTCCTGGATGCAGATGCAGTTAGTGTGTGGCAGAATAGGGAAACTAAAGCCCCAGGAATGCAAGGCTGGTTCAGTGTTTGAAAATCAGTGAATGTAATTTACCCTGTTGGTCCAAAGGAAAAACCATATGGTCATATCAATTGAAGCAAAAAAGCGTTTGACAAGATTCAACATTAGTTCATTGTAAAAACACTCAGCAGCACACCAGGAATAGAAGGGAACTTCCTCAACCTGATAAAAGGCATCTACAAAAAAAACTACAGGTAACATCATAGTTAATGGTGAAAAATGGAATGCTTTGACCTTAAGATCCAAAATAAGACAAAGGTGTCCGTTCTCACCACTTCCACTCTACGTCATACTAGAAGACCTAGCCAATGCAGTAAGTCAAGAAAAAGAAATAAAAGGCAACAAATTGGAAAAGAAGGAATAAAATTATCCCTTTTTCCAGATGACATGGCTATCCATATAGAAAATTCCATGGAATATACCCAAAAAGCTATAATAAGTAAGTTTAGCCAGACTGCAGGATATAAGATCAACACATAAAATCAATTATATTTTCATATGCTAGCAGTGAAATGAAATGAAAATCTTCAGTGAAATTACCAAAACAGTTATTTACAATAGCTCCAAAAAAGAAAAGAAAAATATATATAAGTCTAACAAAACATGTGTAAGATCTGTATGTGGAAAAAAACAAAATGCTGATGAAGAAATCACAACCTATTAAATGGAAAGACATACCCTGTTCATGGATTGGAAGACCTAATATAGTTAAGATGTCAGTTCTCTCCAATTAATCTATGGATTTAATATAATTCTAATCACAATCTCAGCAGGATTTTCTGTAGATACTGATTCTAAAAGACATATGGTAAGGTTAAAAAAAAGACTAAAATAACGAAAACAATTTTGTAAAAGAAGAATGAAGCTGGAGGACTCACTACCCAATTTTAAGAATTACTATAAAGCTACAGTACTCATGACTGTAGATATATAGATTCGTGGAACAGAAGAAAGAGTCCAGAAATAGACCCACACAAATATAACTGATCAATTTTTAACAAAAAATATGAACGCATTTCAATGAAAAAAGATATTCAATGGAAAAAGGATAGTCTTCAACAACTGGAATTAAAACAATTGGATGTCCCTATGCAAAAAATAAATGAACCTTGACCTAAAACTCATACCAATATTGATTCAAAGTGGATCATAATCTGAATGTAAAATGTGAAGCTATAAAACTTTTAGAAGAAAACATGAAAAAAAAATCTTCATGTCCTGGACTTAGGCAAAAAGGTTTTACATGTGACACTAAAAAGCAAGATCTACAAGAGCATAAAGTGGACTTCATCAAAATTAAAACTTTTGTTCTGAGAAAAACACTTCAGAGAATGAACTCTCAAAATGAACAAGAAAACAAACACCCTATTTTAAAAAAACAACCAAAGAGAATACACAGATGGCAAATAAGCACATGAAAAGATGCTCATCATTTAGCCAACAGGGAAATACAAATTAAAACCACAGAGAATACTGGGACATACCTATGAGAGTGGCTAAACTTTAAAGACTACTAACACTAACAAGTGCTAGTGTGAATGTGGAGCAACTGGAACCCTCATACATTGCTGATGGGGTGCAGAATGGTATAGCCATTCAAGAAAACAGTTTGGCCATTTCTTATAAACATGCATTTTCCAAATGACCCAGCAGTCCCACCCCTGGGTATTTACCTTAGAGAAATGAAGTTATGGTCACAACAAAACTGGTACATAAATGTTTTAACACCTCTATTCATAATCACCAGAACTGCAGACCACCCAACTGTTTTTCCAGTGGGTGAGTGGATAAACAAACTGGTACATCCATACAACAGAACACTGCTTCATCAATAAGATAGCAGGAACTACTGATAATGCAACAATACAGATAGATCTCCAGGACATTATACTGAGGGAAAGAAGCCAAACTCAAGGCTACATCCTTTAAAAATTAAGCTGTGTGATTTCATATATACTGTATGATTCCATTTATATGACATTCTGAAGAGATGAAACAGTGAAAAGATCAGGGGTTATGGATGGGGAGGAGGTGACTACAGAGTGCAGCACAAGGGAGGTTTATTGGATCCATGGTTTTTGGTATCATTGTGGTGGTTACAGAAGTTGATACATGTGTTAGAACAGTATGCCAAAAAAGAGTTAATTTTACTTTATGCAAGTTAAATAACTTTTTTTTTTTTTTTTTTTTTTTTTTGCGGTACATGGGCCTCTCACTGTTGTGGCCTCTCCCGTTGTGGAGCACAGGCTCCGGACGCGCAGGCTCAGCAGCCATGGCTCACGGGCCCAGCCGCTCCGCGGCATGTGGGATCCTCCCAGACCGGGGCACGAACCCGTGTCCCCTGCATCGGCAGGCAGACTTTCAACCACTGCGCCACCAGGGAAGCCCTAAATAACATTTTAAAACATAATAGGACCTGGGACTTCCCTGGCGGTCCAGTGGTTAAGACTGCCTTCCAATGCGGGAGGTGTGGGTTTGATCCCTGGTTGGGGACCTAAGATTCCAGTGCCTCGTGGCCAAAGAACCAAAACATAAAACAGAAGCAATATAGTAACAAATTCAATAAAGACTTTAAAAATGGTCCACATCAAAAAAAATCTTTAAAAAAAAACAACGTAATAGGACCTAAACGATTTATAAAAAGTAAAACCTTTGTATGCTTCAAGAAAGTAAGTATAGTCTTAGTATAGTTTTTCTGCTGAAAATGATGTAAAAGTGAATATGATGATCTGATTAAAATGAAAAGACTTACTTACTTTGTTCCCTCCCTGGCAGTAGGAACTTAGTGTTGTGCCTGCTCTTCAGAAGCGTTTGACACCAGTTTCATTTGCCCTGTATGGCTATGTTCAGCATGTGGAGGACAGAAGCACCAGAGAGTTGTACTTTCTGAATTCCCTTGCTAGTCCTCCTTCTCTTGGTCTGTATGTTTCTCCTTAAATTCTTCCCTGTGAAGACTGAAAATATCTATGGACCAGTTTTCCTTCCCTTTTTCGTGTGTGAGATATGTTTCTTTGAGACTGGATTTAAGGTAGCTACCTTATCCTGTTAGATAACTCCAGGTGGTCCCAATTTTTCCTCGCTTTTCTAATTTTTAAAAAAAGTGCACATGTTTTTTAAATATCCTTTTTAATTTTCAATCACTGTTATTTGCCCTCTACATATATTCTCTTGGGGTGTCTTGACCAAAGGATTCTCCTTCTTCTCTGTGGCTGATGAGACCTTCTCATCCTACCTGAAACTTTGTCCTTTCTTTGCTGCTTGTGGCTGAGCTGGGTTTGTTTGTCTCAGCAATTCCCTGAACACTTTAACTGGAGTTGGCCCGCTGGGGTTTACAGTATGAGAGGCTGTGCTGGTTCTCAGCGAACTGGCCTCAGGCCTTTCCTGAATGGAACTAGCAGAACTCTGTGGTCAGCAAATTATTCACCTCCTCCCCACCCCCCACAGTATCTCCTCCTCTCATTCCCCCCATTACATCAAAGCTTTTGCATCCAAAAAGAACAAAACCAATTGTTCTGGGGACCTGGGATGACTCCTGTCCATTTTGCCTTTCCTTAGGAGGCCCTATTCAGATTGGGTAAATGGTCTGTAATCCAGGAGATCAGATTTTGCTTTATCAGCTATTTTTTTTAATCCAATATAATGTTGAAAATCTACTATCTTACACACTGAAAGAGAGCATACGGTTGTTCATACGCTTGAATAATAATTGTTAGTTTTTAAATACAGGAATTTGATAGATGTGAAAAAGTTCTTGGGTATGTAAGACTCAGTTTTACTTTTTAGTTGAGCTTATTTTGATATTTGATATTCTAATTATACCTTTCATTATTACAACAGTTTAAAAAAAAGTCTTTTTCCCCCTTTTGTAGGCAGTCATTATTTGTATCAAAAACAAAGAATTTGAAAAGGCTTCAAAAATTTTGAAAAAACATATGTCCAAGGACCCCACAACTCAGGTAAATTTGATATATTTTTGCTCCCGTGACCTAAATCCAGTTCATTGCCTTTTGTGGGGAAACAGGGAAAGGGTTCTCTGTCAGGAATGTTATCTAAATATTCGCCTTTAAATATTCAGCACCTTGAGCATGTTGCCTTTTATATCCCGGATAACTTACTGTTCGAATGGCTTTTCAAAAATTTGTTTGAAAAATTTACATAAATCATTTACTTGCCCATTACTGTCAGGTTTTTGACAGAACTTTAGTGATCAGCACTGGTATTAACACTTCTGACTTTACATAAACGTTGATCCTGCAGACTTGAGAATCTGCCTTGGTGAGGACTTAACTCTTCTATTTTCTGGTGTCAAAAGCTCTGTTGGTACCCTGCTCTTATTTTTTTTCCTTTATAAATATAAATTTTCAGTTTTTGAAAGGGTAATACATATATGTAATACAACATTAGAAAGGTACAACAAAAGAGCTTAGTGAAAATTCTCTCACGTCTGACTCAGCCATCTCGTTCCTCTCCTTAGAGGCAACCAATGTTTTTTTCTTTTATTCTTAACAGAGATATTCTGTGCATATGCAAGCAAATAAGTATGCATGTGTGTATATATACAGACGTACACATATATCCATATTTCCTGTTCTTCCCATATACATATGTGAGCATATTCTACACACTAATTTGAGCATTTTGTAAATTGCTTTTTTCCCTTAATATATCTTGGAGATCTTTTTATTTTAGTACATAGGGAGCTTTTCATCCTTTTTGGTTTTCTTTTTTTGGAAGTTTAAAAATCTTTATGTAAAAGTATAAAGGTACTTTAGATCCTAAGTTCTTCATCCTTTTTTTTTTATAGCTACATAGTAACCTACTGTGGCTGATCAGTAATTTTTTGACTTGTTCTACATTGTGGTAGGCTTCCCTTCTTATATGTGTACCAGTGATATTCATTGACAGCATTGTGAAAGTTCTGATAGCGTTGTTTTAACTCATCATCATTGAATTTTTACTGGAGTTTTTCTTTCTCACATTGCAAAAATTGGTCCTTTGTGTAGAAGCTGAGAAATGATCTCCTGAACATTATCCGTGAAAAGAACTTGGCCCACCCTGTTATCCAGAACTTTTCCTACGAAACCTTCCAGCAGAAGATGCTGCGCTTCCTGGAGAGTCACCTGGATGATGCAGAGCCCTACCTCCTCACGGTGGGGCTTGGCCTTCTCTTCCCATAACTGTGATGTAGCCTGGAGGATGTGTAGGCAATTAGAAAAGGACAGCTCTTTTTTAAAGTGAAAAGAGTAAATGTGTGGAAAAAACTGAATTATATGTGCTATCTTTCTTAATTAAATGCCTTAAATATTCAGAAGCAGAGATCCTGGCAGAGGCAAATGCAACATTCCTGGTTTCCCTCACCTCCCATTTTTACTTCCTCTATGTGGGATTCATCTTTGTGGTTAAAGTAGGAGAACATTCAATTACAACTGATGGTGGTTCCCAAAGGAGAAAAAAAAAAAAAGATGATTTGACTTTTGCATATGACCCCAAAGGTCTATTAGGTACTCAGAAACTAAATTAGGGATGAGATTGGAAGGATAGAAGAGGAGATACAAAGTAAAATCATTTAAGTATTTGTTGTCCAAAATAACCTTTTGGAATTCTTGCAACGTCAAGATGCTTTTAGCACCACTCAGATTGAGTTCTCCTTTCGTATAGAAAACTGTGAGCCATTTTTTGAGGGAGGGAAGGGAGGAAGAAATTTGAGATAATTCTTGTAAGTTCTCTCCCTTTTTATGTCCTCCTCTAGTCTATGCCTAAATTGGGTTTGTAAGTGAACATGCTTGCATATTGAGTACGTTCATGGTGAAAGAAGCAGAGTTAATGAAATTCTGTGACTTCCTCTTCCTGATGACATCTTTCCTTTCCCAGATGGCCAAAAAGGCTTTGAAATCTGAGTCTTCCTCCTCAACCACAGTGAAGGAAAATAAACAGCCGGCACCAGAGCCTGTGGAAAAGCCAGTCAGAGAACCTGCCAGGTGAGAGAGATGCCCTTTTGTGATGTTGGCTGAAACACTGGGGTGATGTGTGGGAAGCATAGTTGTCTTCTTCGAGCAGGATCAGTGGTTTGACCTTTTAACGTGTTACTGGGTTACTCGTAGAAGGCACTGTGGGATTTACAGAGCACATCCTGGGAAGACGGGAATATTGAAAATGGGATGTCACATCCTTGGCAGAAGTTCCTGACTGGCTATTCCTCAAAGGTTCTTTTCTTCTGTTTCTCTCTCCTTGCCTCACCTGTATCTACTCAGTACTTCCCTGTTGATACCTCATCTCTTAATGCAGTGCTCAAACTTGTGAATCAGATTCCCAGGACCAGTTAACAAAGCAGAGGTCACACGTTTAGATGTCTTTGGGGGCCCAGTAGGAGATGTAAAGGAGCAAAGTGGGTCTAGGATAATACAGTTGAGAGCACGGGACTGGGACACAGAGAGGGCATGCTTTCCAGCTTCGTGTGATTGTTGCTATGTGTGATGTCCAAAGATGTCCAAACTTCAGTTCAAATTTTTATGTGAGACGTCCAAAAATTTTTTTTGAGATTTCCCAATTTTTGAATGTTGCCGGTTAGTCCAATTAAAAAAAAAAAAAAAAAAAAAGGGGCTTCCCTGGTGGCACAGTGGTTGAGAGTCCGCCTGCCGATGCAGGGGACACAGGTTCGTGCCCCAGTCCAGGAAGATCCCACATGCCGAGGAACGGCTGGGCCCGTAAGCCACGGCCGCTGAGCCTGCACATCCGGAGCCTGTGCTCTGCAACAGGAGAGGCCACAACAGTGACAGGCCCGCATACAGAAAAAAAAAAAAAAAAAAAAAAACTTGAATAGCTTAGACAAGACACATCTGCCAGCTGGGTTTGGCCTGCAGGCTGCCAGTTTGCCCTCTCCTAACAGTTTTTACTTAAAACATCCAAATGATAGATGAACTTTACTTTGAAAAGGCAGTTTCTCATTGTTCCAAGACTGTGTGGCACTCTTCTCACTCTGAGAATTCTCAAGATCCCATTTATAAGTGTAGTGTAGGAGAAAGAGAGCAGAATGGAGACCAGTCTTTTACTTCTCTCACATGAGGGTTGGACTAGGACAGCTGGAAGAAGAGTTTAGACTTCAAGGTGAGATTGCTGGATTATCAGTTGGTTGTCCAGATGGACTTGTAGTTGTTAGGCACTACCCAGAGTTCTTGCATTGTGGAAAGCACCGCTTTAGTCCATGCAGACTAATGGGTTAGATGGCACACAGGCTGAAGAGGTCTCTGGAGGGGGGAGTATCATTGGCCCTAGTTCCTTTAGGGTTCTCTTACTTGAAGTTTAAGCTCCATAGTTCAACTTACATATCATATTTAAAGCCTCTGCTTAACACTTATAAATGTAAGCTTTTATAAATAAAGCTTGTATCACACACCCTCTCTTGTTTTTTTTTTTAATGAGTTCTCAACGTGAGGAGTTTCTAATTTGAAGCTTCCCACTTGAAAAAGTTGTGGCTGCTTGGACAAGCATCCACAATGGTGAAACTGATCTCTGTTATGTTTGCATTATTTGTAGGCAGCTACAGAACACTCCAACCACCATTGGAATTATGGCTCTGAAAGCAGCTTTCAAGACTCTGTCCAGTGCACAAGATTCTGAGGCAGCCTTCTCAAAACTGGACCAGAAAGATATGGTATTTCCTAACAAAGTGTGCCCACCATCACCAGCCCTCAAAAACAAGAGACCGAGAAAAGATGAAAACGAAAGTTCAGCCCCTGCTGAGGGTGAGGGTGGCTCTGAACTGCAGCCCAAGAACAAGCGCATGACAATAAGCAGATTGGTTTTGGAAGAGGACAGCCAGAGCACTGAGCCGAGCACAGGCCTCGACTCCTCCCAGGAAGTCATTCCTGCTTCACCATCCAAGCCCACCATCCTCAACCAACCCCTCCCTGGGGAGAAGAATCCCAAGTATGAAGACCTTCTTTGTAGAAGTTTGGGGGCTGGTTGGTGGTCCTGGTTATACCTGGTATTGCTTCCGGGAATGAAGTAACTTTCAGCTAAGTTATTCACCACCAAGGCTTGCTCAGACTGCTAGAATGTGACTCAGGGTGGGGAGTGACGTCATAGCCATCCTGCCAGTTCTGATGCCCCGCATGTGGGCTTCCAGGCGTTGCACTAGGCAGGAGTGAGGGTGAAAGGGTGTCAGAGCCTCCTACTCACCGCTGCTTCCATTTTTAGCAAACTTCTGAGTGCCTTGACTACTAAATATTAGTCTTGTTTGTTAAAGGAAGTTTGTTTGAATTGGGCCACGTTATACTTTGATCCTTAAAAGAGATTTGTGAATATTTATAGTTTTGCATGTTCTGTGAGCATTTGGGACTTGGCAAATTCAGTAATTACTAATCTCTCACATTCTGCTAGGTTCTGTGGGGCAGTGGTTAGAATGCTTTCATTTTGCTCCCCATCAAGACCCCCAACCTGGCTTTCAGTTTTGCTACCCTTTGTGCCCTCTTGTGGATCTTTCCTCTAGGCAAACTGGTCTGCTTGCTCTCCCTGGAACCCTGTTTCTACTACTGTACTCTTCTTGCTGACTCTCATTCCCCACATTCGGACTATCATTTCTCCACCATTGCTTGTCAAAATCCCATCTGTCTTTCAAAGAGAAGAGAAGCTGATGTTGACTAAATACTTTCTGCGGGCCAAGCACTTTCACGTATTATCTTACTGAATATCTACACTCCTCACTCTGTGAGTGATTTACTAGCCTCACTTTATAGGTGAGGAAGGTTCAGAAAAGTTACTAACTTAACCTGAAGTCACACAGATAAAAAATGGCAAAATTGGGCTTTGGGATTTTTCATCCCAGTCAGTCTTGACACAAAAGCCCATGGCCTGTATACCATGTACACCAAGCTGCCTCTTAAAACTCTGCCTCCTCCATAAATTTCCCCTGGTCACCCTGCTGTAAGTGATCACCTCACTGATCTCCCAAGGTCATTGCCATCTCTACTACTGCTCTCTGTTACAGCTGTTTGGGGACCTGTGCCCTGGCATGCTTGTGCTGGGTGCCCTGTAGGGCTGTGGCATCTGATAAATGATTTATACTCGGGCACAAATCTGCACTATATGCACCACTTCTGCATTTGGAAGTGAGGGAGTCATTGGCTGGGCAGGCAGATGCAGTCAGCACACTATTACTCGCATTTGATACCTGATCTCCTCTGCCCCTCACAGCAATTCTATGAAGTATAAGTATTGCTCCCATGAACAGACAAGGAAACTGGAGACAGTGCATGATTACAGTGGTTTTATAAATGGGAGACTCTGTGAAGGTTTCAGACATACCTCTCTCATGTGTCAAGGGTATGAAGTATGATGGGTACTCTCAAGCAGAGGTGGGCAAATTATGGCCCCTTGGCTAAATCCACCTGCTGCCTGTTTTTGTAAATAAAGTTTATTGGAACACAGCCACATCCATGAATTATGTATTATCTGTGGCTGCTTTTGATGCTACCTTGAGTTGAGTAGTTGCAACAAAGACAGTAAGGCCTGCAAAGCTGAAGGTACTACTGGCCCTTTACAAAAAAAAGGGATCCTAAGACCCCGACTCTAAACGAAGCGTATGTGAGGTGCCTTGGGAGCTGCAGGGAAGAAGAACTGGGCCTGGGCGGCAGAGTTGTGGGTGGAGCAACCTTGCAGAGGAGCAAGTGTTGAGCTGGCCTTGAAGAATGAGTAGGAGGTCATCCAGCAATATTGGGAGGTCGGTTCTAGGAAACGGGAGCCTCTTGAATTACAGCATGAGAAAGCCTGGTATGAGCCGGAAAATGTCATGTAGTCTGTATGGCAGGAGAATATAGGGCACAGAGAGGATGAAGGGAGAAAAGTCTGGATGGGTAGATGGGCCAGATTTTGAGTTCCTATTATATTCTATCAGGCAGAGGTTCTCAAGAGGGGCTTCAAATCACAATTACCTATGCAGTGTTTAAAAAATATATATTCCCAGGCTCCTGTCTACTGAATTAGAAGGGACAGGAGTGTTCTTTAATCTGCTTTGCTAACTGTTCCCCAGATAAGTCTAATACACCTAATCAGAAAGCCTCTGAGCAGACACCACTGAGGGCTTTTGAACAGACACTGAGGGAAAGGAGAAGAGGAGGGTGGCTGGAGACTGCTGCCCGGTGAGCAGCCAGGACCCAGGGGAAGCTGGGCCAGTGGAATCGGAGGAGGGGAAGGCAGGATTAGGATCTACCACCTAGACGGCAGGGCCAGACGACTATATTTTTATATCCCCCACAGCACAGAACTAGTGCTTACTAGATAGTTTATTAACCAAACAAAGTAACAGTTCTTGGTTCTTGCAATTTAAGGGGCTACATGCAAAACTTCTATAAAAGGCTAGCAAAGGGTAAACATTTTAGGCTTTGTGTCTCTTGCATATTCTTCTGTTTTTTGGTTTTTTTTTTACAACCCTTTGGAAAATGTAAAAACCATTCTTAGTTCAAGGGCTATACAAATCCAGCAGCCACAGGCTGTAGTTTGCCAACCCCTCTAGACCATTAAGTTTTAACTTCACCAGTCAGGAGCGCAGTGAGCCAGGAAGTGACCCGGCTTGCCCGCACGGCCACCTAACAGTTACGACGAGGACCGAGGTCTCAGCCCCTTCCACAACATGAGAAGTTAAGAAATACCAAAATGTTTATACATGTAATAAATGCTGAGTTCAGAGGAGGAGCAGAAAGTTACCAAGTGATCTGCAAAGATTGTCTGCAGGAAGGGTGAATAGCCACTTAGGTGAAAATGATGGACCCTGAGGTTAAAATCAGTTTTTATCCCAGGACTTGGATAAGTAGATGGAAAACTTAAACTGTAATGCTGTCTGACCTTTATTTATGAATAGTAATTGACACAGCTAATATCCTGAGAAGGAAAAACCTCGTGTAATTTTTTTTTTTTTTTTTTTTTTTACTTTGTCTCAAGCAAATCAGTTATTCTTAGAAATAACCCTTTGGGGGATATGATCCAATTTAAAAATAAAGAAAAGTGAAGAGTCCATCATTTGTCCCAGCACTTAGGTAATTGCATAGAAAACTCATGCAACTCAAGGAATTTTTTTCAAGTTTATGCACTTATTAAGCAAACTGCTTTCATTACTCATTTGCAAAATACCCAGACAGCCTTAAAAATAAATTTTTTTTTATAGTGGGGAAGGAAACAGCAGTTTGTTTCTACTCTCTTGGTCAGGTTTTTTGGTGACTTTGATCTATATAAATTCTTCAAAACTTAGTTCAGATACTTCCCATGTTTGTTTTGTAAAGGATGTTATAATTCTGAGGTCAGATTTGTGCTATGTTCTGTAAGAGTGACTATATTTTCATTTATTTAATAACTTGGGTTTTGGATTATTTTTCAGGTTTGGGACTGTTTTTGGTTGCACCCAAGTACTCAAAATTTCATGTTCACAGGAATGATTCTTGTTTGCTTACTATTCTAATCTTTGATGGTATAAGTCCTTTACAGCTCTTTGATAATCTCATTATTAGTTTAGCTAGTATCTCTCCAGCTTCTGTGAGGGTGTGTGTTACTGTGCCCCGTGTTTGGAGTAGACAGATGAGGATATGGTCCCTGCTGTCAAGGTGCTTATGGTTAAGGGTATGTTGTGATAGGGTTGTGTAATAAAGTGGAAGCACTATCGTAAGGGCAGAGGAGCGGGGGCTTTTTGTATGTGTTGGGCAGTCTTCATTGAGAATTATGGCCTTGAAAGATGGGCAGGACTTCACTTGTCAAGGAGGGGAATCCCAAGGAGAGAGAACAACAAATAGAGAGGCAGGAAAGCACAGAACTTACAGGAGGAAGGAGGAGCAGAGGGCGGTGTGGGTGTTGGTGGGGACAGGAGGAACTGCTGAGAAATTGACGGGCCAGACTGCATGATCTTGATTCCCCCATATGGGCATTTAGGCTTCATCGTTTAGGCAGTGAGGAGCCATCACTGAATAGAGGAGGGATGTGGTAATTTTAGGATGATTGTTCAGGTGGCTTTGGAAGGGGAAGGGGCTAGGGGGGAGAGTCCAGTTAAGAGGCTAGTGTAATACTGGTGAAAGGTATTGGACCATGGGCTTGGACTAGGGGAATGGGGAGGGAAAGGAGAACAGTCTAGAGATAGGAATAGAGCATGTCTGTGATGGAGGGGAAAGAGTTTGCAGCTCTAGGTTAGAAGAATGCTGAAATCTGTAATAGAGTCCAAACCAAACAACCAACCAGACAAACAAACAACAGGAAAATGAACAGATCGTTGAGGGGGATGGTGATGTATCCAGTGCTGAGTTTGAGAGATGGTCCTGAAACCTGGGGAATGTTGACATGGAGAGGCCTGGCCAGGTCAAGATTTGGGAGTTGTGTGTAGATGAATCTCAAATGTGGTCACAGCAGAACAGGGAGGAATACAGAGCCATGGTAGAGCTAAGGACAGAGTATGTGATGACCTGGGATGACTTTGTTTTACACCTTGTCCTTTCGCTGATGTTCCCTCAGAGTACCCAAAGGCAAGTGGAACAACTCTAATGGGGTTGAAGAAAAAGAGACTTGGGTAGAAGAGGACGAACTGTTTCAAGTTCAGGGTAAGCCAGAAGATTCTCATTGGTCTCTCCATGACACTTGTTGAAGTGTAGGTGCATGTTACTGTCACATCAATGTTCCAGAAATTGCTTGTCTCCAAACTAGAAAAAGTTTAAATGTTCCTCATTGTGATTCATGAGGAATCAGTTTTATGTCTTTTCCAATTAAACAATGGAGACTATCAAAGCAACGCTTTATATATAAAGAAAACTCTTGGTTTGGTTTAATAAATCCTATATTTAATTGTAGTTGATGTTCTTCCTAAAGTTTTTTTTTTTTTTTTTTTTTGCGGTATGTGGGCCTCTCACTGTTGTGGCCTCTCCCGTTGCGGAGCACAGGCTCCGGACACGCAGGCTCAATGGCCATGGCTCATGGGCCAAGCCGCTCCGCGGCATGTGGGATCCTCCCAGACCGGGGCACGAACCCGTGTCCCCTGCATCGGCAGGCGGACTCTCAACCACTGCGCCACCAGGGAAGCCCTCCCTAAAGTTTTTTAATTAGAAAAGGTAGAAGTGGTCATTCCTTATATGTCTTATTTAAGTAAATAATCTCTTACCAGTTTCTATATATAAGTGTTTTTTTCTAAGATGAGAAACTTTACTTTTCCTTAATTAATATTAAACTTCATAGTATTTGCATTAGGATCTCTCCCACCACATATTTTGCACTCTGATGGAAATATATACACGCTAAACCTTAGTTTTGGAGATTCTGAAGACTTTTGTAACACAGCAGCAACAGTAATCCTTTGCCAACCTCAAAGGTTTTGCCCTTAAAAATTACCTTTCATTGGCAAAAGCATAGTTGGCAAAATCAAGATTACACAGAAAATAGGAGAAGTAACAATAAAAGTGGCATTAAATATTTTAAAAACAGGATATAAACGTTCTAGAAAACATCCACTTCTGATGCAGTCCAGATTTGTCAGTTTCAGAAATCGGCTTCTACTATATTATGAAATACTTAATAATTTAAAAATAAAGAATGTGCTCCTGTAAGTATCCCTTTTCCTGAGTCACCTTTCTTCACTCTTCAGGAAGCATTACTGGGACAGTGGCGTCTGCTGAGGCAGACACTGTACCAAGTTTCACATTTATGCAACTTTGCGTTTTCTTGTAGCTTTTTAACTGGCTCTTGTTGGCTTGAGATGGCATGTCCATTATACTTGTATACCCTCCCGTAGCCCCCTGGTCCTTTAAAATATTATCTTGGTCCCTGTTTTTGAGGCCTGATCTATTTCCATAGGATGAGAGGGTAGAGTTTGACCAGATCTCACATGGTCTGTTGGAGTGGAAAGCAATAATTATTACCCCGTTCTTTTTGTTTGAAGAATTGAGCCAGGGCTTCCCTGGTGGCACAGTGGTTGAGAATCTGCCTGCTGATGCAGGGGACACGGGTTCGAGCCCTGCTCTGGGAGGATCCCACATGCTGCGGAGCAACTAGGCCCGTGAGCCACAACTACTGAGCCTGCGCGTCTGGAGCCTGTGCTCCGCAACAAGAGAGGCCGCGATAGTGAGAGCCCGCGCACCGCGATGAAGAGTGGCCCCCACTTGCCACAACTGGAGAGGGCCCTAGCGCAGAAATGAAGACGCAACACAGCAAAAATTAAAAAAAAAAAAAAAAAAAAAAAAGAATTGAGCCAAATTTTTAAAATGTATTTATTTTATTTATTTATTTTTGGCTATGTTGGGTCTTTGTTGCTTGTGCAGGCTTTCTCTAGCTGTGGCGAGTGGGGGTTACTCTTCGTTGCAGTGCGCAGGCTTCTCATTGTGGTGGCTTCTCTTGTTGCGGAGCACAGGGTCTAGGCGCACGGGCTTCAGCAGTTGTGGCTCACGGGCTCAGTATTTGTGGCTCATGGTCTCTAGAGTGCAGGCTCAATAGTTGTGGCGCACAGTCTTAGTTGCTCCGCAGCATGTGGGATCTTCCCGGACCAGGGCTCGAACCCATGTCCCCTGCAGTGGCAGGTGGATTCTCAACCACTGCGCCACCAGGGAAGCCCCCAAATTTTACTTATATCTAACAATCAGGGATTTGGAAATTCAAAAACAGTAAAACTGTGTTATTTCAAAGCAGTAATTAACAAGGGGTTATAAAGCAGAAATTACATATATACACACACACTCAAATATGTGTGTATATATACACACATAAATACATATATATATATTACATGCACATGCATATATATATATGTATATGTATGTGTATGTATATATTAGGATTTTAAATACCACAGTTCCTCAGTAAGTTTAGAAAATGATAGTGGTTTTACTAAAGAGCCTGAAATCCATCATTAACCAACATTTATTGAATGCCTGATTGTAAAGTATTTGCTTTGTACAGATTCTCATGGACTGAAATGATTGGTATGTTGCAAGCAGAGGACAAAGCCAAATTATCCTTTAGTGATGTCCTTTCTTTTCTCAAAGTTTGTAAAATTTGAATCAAGTTTTCCCTTTGGGGACGTTCTATGTCTTTTTCTTGTGGTTTGTGCTGAGAAAGGTAAGCTCTGAAATGAGTCTACTTTTAATGTTTTCCAGCAGCACCAGATGAAGAGAGTACAACCAATGTAACAAGAAAGCAGGTAATTTTAAATTATCTTTTCTGATCTTTTCTGGTTGTGTAGGTAGAAGAGAGATAAAATAAGTACCCACATCTCACAGGCATAGACTACCCATGCACCTGGTAAAAAATTTTATTTGTGATTTTCAGATAATCCAAACTAAGTTAAATAGTTACTCTCTGGAAGGAAAATCTAGGTGGTCAGAAAGTTGACGCATTTCCTAACCATGAACAACACACGTTTAAAATTTTGAATGCAGAAATGGTTATCACTTGAGGATGAAATGGCAGGACACTGGAAATTAGGAAATGTCCAAATCCATGGTGTTAACTTATATTCTATATCATGTTTTAAAAGTATAAATCCTTCCTTTGGGTTCAGATGATTCTCCTAGGATTGAGTTTACCTCTTTACTATATGAAAATATAAATAAGTGGAAAGACAGGTTGTGATAAATCCTTTGCTTTTTTGGTTTTTTTGCAGAAGTGGACTGTAGAGGAAAGCGAGTGGATCAAGGCTGGAGTGCAGAAGTACGGGGAAGGAAACTGGGCCGCCATTTCTAAAAACTACCCATTTGTTAACCGAACAGCTGTGATGATTAAGGATCGCTGGCGGACCATGAAAAGACTTGGCATGAACTGAAACAGGCCTTCATTTCCACAGAATTCACAGGAGCATGGTTCCTAATAATAGCCCCTGGTAGTCTGCTGTTTCTTTCAGAAGCTGGGCTGGGATGAGAATCTTGGGCATCTTCCTCCCATGTGGGGGAGGTCCCAGTTCCACTTCATCACAGTTGGAGATCATGGAGCTGAGAAACAAAGCCAAGTTCACCCCATGTCCTTGACAGAGATGACAGGCACATAGCTTGTACAGTGCCAGAATACCATTAGTATTTCCCTTCTTTAGTGGTTTGCTTGAATTTAAATCCCTGGTAAATCAGTAGAACCTTCTCCTAGGAAATGGTGGAGTCTGTTAGGAGTCACTTTTGACTCCATGACCTGTTAAAACCAGCAACATGAGCATTATTTGGAGCGAACTTGTTCCAGGTAAAGCTTTGGCCTTCTGATGCACATGCAAAGGAACTTCATCTGTCATGAGCCCAGGTTGATGAGAGACCAGTCCTGGTGGAATCAGAGTCCCTTTAAAAACTGTTTAGCCAGTTGTGACATCAACTCCTAGACGTGACTGCCTTGGCATTTGCTCTATTTGCTGGGCTATGTAGGCAGGTTTAACCTCCACTTCTCACGTGGTTGAACCAGTGTGTTTTTTGGTAAAATGGTGATTGTAGATAAACTTAGCCGCTCTCCCCATCCTCTCTTCCCAATTCCCTTCTTTATGCTGGACTTTTAAAGCTTAAAAAAATCCTGATTGAGTATAAATGCCTAATTCCATTCTTTGTGAAATGGTTGCTTCCGCCTGATTCCCTAATTGTGCTGTGTTAGTGTCTTGCACTGGAATTCAACATTCCCTTCTCCTTTTGTACTGTGTTGTGCTTGCTGTCTCTCAGACATCCTTAAAGACTATCTTTTTAGGAAAAAAGAATTTCAGTAAAGTGTTTTCTGTAATTTTTTAAAAATGAGAACTAATTATTGTCCATAACTTGTAGCATTCTTCATTAAAGTCTTGCTTCTCTCAAATTTAAGTAGCTGTTTAATTGCAGCTGAAAAGATGGAGGTAGCAAAATGTTGAACAAGCTTTGCTAAACCATATTGTCCATGTTAAGAAGCTGATGTCAAACTGTATTGGATGTTCTAATCCTTGGAAGCTGTGCCATACAGAGATGTGAAAGTTTCCTCTTAATTTGTCCATTTCCTCCTATAACGTACCTCCGCGGACAAAAGAATTCCTTTTTTCTCACTTTTGAGTGAGTGAAAGGCAAGATGTAAAGAAATGCTAAAGTTTAAAAATTCATCCTGTAGTTGAAATTTGGAAACTTTGTACAGCTTTATTACCTGTTAACTACGTGTTTGGGGGTTGGGTACTGCTGTTTTTCTAGCAATTAACCCCAAATGAAACTACAGTGAGAAAGCAAGAACTTGATCTCCACTCAATCTGGTTGTAGCTACTTGTGATCTCCCTCCAAACCAAGCTTTAGGATCCAGAAGCTTTTTACCTTTACCTCTCACACTGTTAGATGGCGCTCTCTAGGTAGAAGAATGACACTGTGATACATTTAAGGGAGCAAAATATCCTAATCATGTTTCTCAAAATTTGAGAAATGCATAGATCCATTAACATTTTTTAACATAACTTCAATGCTGTCTTTATTATAATGTTATAAAATGTGTACAGACATAAAACTCTGCCTACAGTTTCTATAGAACTATACAACTTACCATGAACCGATGAGTGTTTTGCTGAATCTAAGTCACTGCTCACCACATGAGTAGTGCTAAGACTGTGGCAGTGGTGGGACTCTGGTGGGGATGCCTGTGCCACTATGTACTGAGAAATGATCCCAGTCTCTCCCACCTTCACCTTAGTGAGACTGCTGCAGAGCCACTGTTCCCCAGACTGCTGTGATATCATCTGGCCTTTGCTGGAACTGAACACAATTATGAAGTGTGTTCTTCATAACATAACACATAGCTTGTGACAGTTAAAGTATTACCACTTGGAGTCACTGTGATGCCTTCTGAAGCAATACTTGGTTAGAAGGTACTCATGCTGTTTTGTTAAGATTATGGCTGAGATAAAAACATTTAGACATTGTCAGAACTCAGAGACTGACAGACACACTATCCTGATGGGTAAGAGTGTGAGGCCCACTCAGGGCCCCAGCTGTGCCAGCTGTGCTTGGAGATGGTGAGTTAGCCACTGGAATCTCTGGATGTCCATTTCCTCATCTCTAATGTAGTAGGTAATGGTACTTCCCTTGTAGGCTGTTGTGAGAATAAAATAAGATGCACATAAATGTCTCCGCCATGAAGTCAGCCTTTTTCCCCCTGTGGGTGCTGAAGAAGCCACAGATAAAAGAAAGATCAAAGGTTTGAACAATAGTCTTTTTTTTTTTTTTTTTTTTTGCATTACGCGGGCCTCTCACTGTTGTGGCCTCTCCCGTTGCGGAGCACAGGCTCCGGACGCGCAGGCTCAGCAGCCATGGCTCACGGGCCCAGCCGCTCCGCGGCATGTGGGATCCTCCCAGACTGGGGCACGAACCCGTGTCCCCTGCATCGGTAGGCAGACTCTCAACCACTGCGCCACCAGGGAAGCCCTGAACAATAGTCTTTTAATTTGTTTGTTTATTGGGGCTGCACTGGGTCTTTGTTGCTGCATGCGGGCTTTCTCTAGTTGTGGCGAGCAGGGCTACTCTTCGTTGCGGTGAGCGGGCTTCTCATTGCTGTGGCTTCTCGTTGCAGAGCACAGGCTCTAGGAATGCGGGCTTCACATTGCTGTGGCTTCTCGTTGCAGAGCACAGGCTCTAGGCATGCGGGCTTCAGTAGTTGTGGCACGAGGGCTCAGCAGTTGTGGCTCGCAGGCTCTAGAGTGCAGGCTCAGTAGTTGTGGCTCACGGGCTTAGTAGCTCCGTGGCATGTGGGATCTTCCCGGACCAGGGATCGAACCTGTGTCCCCTGCATTGGCAGGCGGATTCTTAACCACGGCACCACCAGGGAAGTCCCTATAGTAGTCTTTAAGTGGATTTTGGATAGCTTTAGATGACTGTATCAGGTGGAAGGTAGCAGAATGAGGAGGATTATCAGTGGAGGGGTTTGACCACTGTCTCTTGCTCACTCTTCATCCATTTAAATTTTTACACACACTTCCATGCTGTGCTTTGTTCTCCTAAGCTGTAGCACTGGGCAGAAAGAGGTCTGATAAAACAGGTGTTGCCCCTCACGTCTTATAGGAGGGACAGGTATCATCTAGCAATTTGATACGAATGAGAAAAATCTCCCCAGCCACTGTGTACCGAGAAATGAGTCCGTACATTCAGGTGGTTGTAAATAAATTTGCCTAATGTTTACCCTCAAGAGGCAAGAACTGAAAAATGACAGTGCAGAGGAGGGGTGGAAATCTCTCTTCTGAAGTAATAGATTCTACCCAGCACCCGTGAAGTATGTCTGGTAAGCCACTGAGTTTTTGAGGTGAAAGCAAAATTCTTTCCTGTGAGCCAAACGTGGGGTACCATGCCAGTTCTATTCTGGAATATCTATGTGTGGCCCTGAGACTGGCCTATGTGTGACTTGCAGAGTTAATGATTATCCCAGCAGTTGTCTAAACTGCTTGGTTCCACTGGGCTGCTGCAAGCAGTTAGAGCAGTCTCCAGAGAGCAGCATGTTCCCCTTGCTCTTTGGGGCTGGACTGGTGGTTCTGAACCTAGCGAGCTCAGCAAGGAGCCAGAAGACAGAACCTCTTAGTGGCTCTGGGGACCAGCCCCCTTTCCGTGGTGCGGATCGATACGACTTTGCCATCATGATCCCTCCAGGAGGCACAGAATGCTTTTGGCAATTTGCCCACCAGACTGGATACTTCTATTTCAGTTATGAGGTGGGTACTTGGTCATACTGGGGACTTGTTTTTCTTGTTTGTTCATTTCCTTTTGTAAAGGGGGTCAGGTTTTAAATGAACACAAGGTTCTAGTTGTCTTTATTATGCTGTGACTCCCCACCTGTTAATGAAACAGACCTGCAGTTAAATGGAAACTCCTGATGGATGAATAATCACTAAAACATATGGTTTGGCTTCTCAAATTGGGGGCTGTGGAAGTGTGCTCAAAGTCATGGGACAAACCGGGTGCCTCTTCCTGGAGAGGTAATCATCACACTTACTCGAGTTTAGAGATGAGAGGGGAAATAATCCATTTTTTAAATATTAAAATAATATGGATATAGTACCAAGTTGAATGAAGAGTCATGAACTTTGGAGACAAACCCAGAGATTTCAAAGACGCTTCAGTTTATGAGGTTGGGGGAGCAACATTTACTCTCTTGCTTTAGGGCTAATTCCAGCAAATTGGAGAATCAGTAACTCAAGGCTTCTCTATGCAGTCAGACAGACCTGTTGCTTTTAGGAAGGTAAATGTTTTCAAGTTGCCTGTTCACTGGCCAAGTACTTTAATCCATGCTGTGCCCAAAGATGGTCTGCTCAACAGTAAACTTAGAAGCTGTTCATTTCCTTTGTTCTTTATCTTAGAAACCTATTAACTTTCTAAATTTTGTTTACAGAGTAAAAGACTATGTTGATCTTATTCTACTCCAATGTAACTTACAATTTATCTTAAATTAACCTATCAGGGATTTTTCTTATCTCTGAATTTATAATAGAATAGTAGCTACTAGTCAGGTCACTGTAGCCTGGGCTTATCAAGACGCAGCTTGGAGGCAAGTACCTATTGAATGCCTTATTTATTTCCTGTCAAGCATCAAATAAGCCCAAATCTGGTATACCACTGGGGAGGTCAAAACCAAGTGAGTTCAGCCAAGAACTCTACAGCCAGATTCATACACACCAACATGTCAGCTGCATGGTCTGAGACATGTTTTCTTACCAGGGGTGCTATTGGCAATTGGGTCATTTCTTTGTCCTGCTTACTATTTCTAACACGGCAGAATGTTCAGCATTGCTGTCCCCACCCCCCTTCCCTACTCGCAACACCAGGGCAGCGTCTCAGCCCAAATTCAAAGTGGGGGTTGGGCAGTACCATCCCTGATTGAGAACCACTCTGCTGATGGTCACTGGATGTCAATCTTACCATTCAGCTAGCTTCCTGATGATGCAGCAGGAGCTTTTCTCCCTCTTTAATGTGTCTCGGCAGGTTCAGCGGACACTGGGAATGTCACATGACCGGCATGTCGCTGCCACTGCACATACCCCACAGGGTTTCCTTATAGACACCTCTAAGAACGTTCGGGGCCAGATTAACTTCTCCACCAAAGAGACAGGTCTGTTTTCGTCATCACGGTTATTATAATAATCATACGTTTCTTTGAAATTGGGAAAATAATGAGGAAATATTGAAATTAATTAAGTACCTGAGATGTAAAAGCTCTGGCTTTTTCACATATGGATGGTGAAATAGTAAGAAAAAGATTTAGCCTTCAAGACCAAAAACCAGATTTCCTGGAGACTGCCAATGACCAAGGACATTAATCAGCGGTTCACTGGCAGTTTGGAAGCAGTCTCCAGGTGACTAATTATTATAACTCCAGGGTCCAGAAGCTCGATTTTATCTTATCATCTCCAACGAACCAGATTATTGGAAAGTGATCAAAACAGGCAGACCCATTTATGATACAGAATTCCAATTAATAAATTTATTATGGGATAGTATTTCTTTCCAGTCATCAAAACACTTGAGCCAGTAACCAAAAAGCAGAACACAAGGAAATGCATGGCCATGAAAAATATCCACATTCTACAACAAAGCACTTCTCCAGTCACCAGAAAATTCCTACAGCCAGATCGAGCCTGTCCTCACCCTGGACGGCACCAGTCAGTTTGAACTGTCCTCTCTACCAGCCAGGTGCACAAAAAAAGACTATTTCTCAACGGGGACATAAGAGAATCACTGCGTGGCACAGGATATTCAGCATTATTATGCAGCATCTTTGGCCCGTACGTGACACGCCTTCCAGTGCCTTCCAGTCATTTCGACAATCAAATACACTGCCACACCTTTCCAACCCTGCTCCTCCTCACTCCTCCCCCATCACCACACGCGGGGAGGTGACCCCAGTTGAGAACAAGCACCAGTACATACCCCAACCATCAGCCCCCCGTACAGACCACCTTGCAGGAAGTTACTCCAGTAGGATAGCTTCTTTCATTCACAAAGCATACATTTTTTCCCTACTTTCAAATTCAAGATGATATCCCAGCTCTAATGGTATGCAAGAAGCAAACACTATGCTCTTAATATGCTCTTGATCAGAAATTCCTTAAGAGATGTGGGAATTATACGTTGAAAAAGAGGAAAAAAACATTTTCTATCCAACATAGAGCTATTAATATTTGGCAAAACAATATTATTATAAATAATATTTAGTAAAATAAGTTTCACATAAGATCAGTATCTTCCACATCAAAAACTGGATTTTGTACTTCCTAAGTAAAAAGAAGGTGCTATAGTAGCACATTTAACACTGGAGAACAGTTATCTCCAGGGAAATCTAGAGGGTGGGAGGGTGGGAGACCAAGACTTGGTAATGATCTAGGGATTCCTACAGGTTTTTATCAGCTTTGTCTAAAAAATCAGCAAAATCACTTTGGTTCTGTGCAAGTATACCTCAATTTTGGAGTCTTCTATGAGGGGCCTGAGATGGACCACAAAGAGAAGAATGAAAGAAAACAACTGAATGATACTTTGGATGCAATTGAGGTAATTGTTTTGTGGGAGAGAAACATCCATGGAAACTGACTTTAAATTTGGAGGAAAGATTAGAATTATGGGAGTAATATCATCTGAGTGAGGGCTCATTTGGGTAGAAAACAAACAGGCAAAGGGATTTGAAGCCTTAATTAATTTTGTGACTTGGAGCTCTTGAAATTCCTCACTTGTTTTATACCAGGAATTGGCAAATAACGGTTCACAGGCCAAATCTGGCCCACTGCCTGTTTGTTTTTTAACTTAGATACAATTCACCACTTTAAGTGTACAGTTTAGTGGTTTACAAGGTCCTGCAACCATTACCAGCATCTAATTCCAGAATAGTTTCATCACCCCAAAAAGAAACTGCAGACATATTATTCACTCTGTGTTCCCCATGCCCCTCAGCCCTGGGTAATCCCTCACTAATCTACTTTGTTTATACAGATTTGCCTGTTCTGTACACTTCATATAAGTGGAATCATACAATGTGGCCTTTTGTCTTTGGCTTCTTTTATTTAGCATGTTTTCAAGGTTCATCCACATTGTACCATATATTAGTACTTCATTCCTTTTTCTGGATGAATAGTATTCTATTGTATATTTAAAACACCACATTTTGTTTATCTACTTATCAGCTGGTAGACATCTATCTGGGTTATTTCCAGTTTTTGGCTGTCATGAACAATGCTGCTGTGAGCATTTGCCTACAAATTTTTGTGCGAACATGCTTTCATCTCTGTACACATATAAGCGGTATACTCTGCTGACACATATGGTAACTTTTTACCTTCAGTGAGGAACTGCTATATTCCACAGTGGCTAAACCATTTTACACTCCCACCAGCAGTGTATGAGTGTTGCAATTTCTCCATATCCCTGCCAACATGTTATATAGTCTTTTTTGCTATAGCAATCCTAGTGGGTATAAGTGGTATCTTGTGGTTTTTGAGTTGTGTCTCCCTAATGACACTGAGCATCTTTGCATGTTTTTTTGGAGAAATGTCTATTCACATCGTTTGCCCATTTTAAAATCTGGTTATTTGTCTTTTTATGGTTGAGTTCTAAGAGTTCTTTATATATTCTGGATACAAGTCTCTTATCAGATATATGATTTGTAAATATTTTCTCCCATTCTCTGGGATCTCTCTTGACTTTCTTGATAGTCTCCTTGATGCACAAAAGCTCACTGCCTGTTTTTGTAAGTGAAGATTGACTAGAACACGGCCACGCTCATTTGACAATTACAGTTGGCCCTCTGTATCTGCAGATGCAGAACCTGCAGATGCGGAGGGCCGACTATGGGACTTCAGCATCCTCTGCAGGTCCTGGAACCCAACTCCCCACTGATAATGAGGGACAGCTAACTGGACATATTGTCTATGGCTGCTTCTGTGCTACAGTGGCAGAGCTTAGTAGTTGCAAGAGACTGTATGGCCTGCAAAGCCTAGAATATTTACTGTCTGGCCCTTCCATAAAAATTTGCAGGCCCTTATCTTTTACCATATACAAAGAACAGAAGACATCACCCAGAAGGGCAATGATGTGCTGAGTACATGTCTAAATCTAGAGATACTCTGGAGGAACTTTCTAGTTTCAGCACTGAAGCTTTTCATTATAAAAATTATTTTTTTAAAACTGAAGTCCAGGCCATTTTTTCATAGACAACAAAACTAGCATTTATCAACAACTCCAATAGCCAACTTATTACATATTATAAAATCATAAGTTACTCAACTTCCAGATAAACTAGGTTAGTGCTGGTGGGTACCCAGGTGAGGCTAGATGAGGTTAGGGAGGAACCCTTTCTGTATTTCATTTTCTGTCCTGCAGAAGAGTACACGAAAGCTGCAGAACAATATCTTTCACATGTGGCGATACTACAACTTTGCTCGCATGAGAAAAATGGCTGACTTTTTCCTACTCCAGTCAAACTATAACTATGTGAATTGGTGGTCGACAGCCCAGAGCCTTGTTATTATTCTTTCTGGGATTCTGCAGCTGTATTTCTTGAAGCGTCTCTTCAACATCCCAACAACTACAGACACAAAGAAGCCAAGATGCTAAGCTCAAACAACTACGGTGCCCTGGCTCTTTTCTTCTGGGGCACAAGCTCTCTCAAATCTTTGTAAAGTTATTGGGAAAAAATCAATTTTTCTTGTTAGAAAGTTGTAGCCTATTGCTGTCATCTACACAGGCAAAATAGCAATAAATAAAAGTATGTAAAGTTTTGATGTTGACTATTTCTAAAGTACACACTAAATGCTACCATCAAAATACTGTCCATTGTACTGCAACCCCTTAACCTTCACTATGTCTATTTAGAAATTAAGAGAGAACCTTGGAAGGGAGAAAAGTTGAAAAAAATGGGACAAAAACATATAAAACTGCGTTTTATATGTTGCATACAAAAACAGGAGTTGGTAGAGTGTTTTGTGATTGAAAAATGATTTATTTTTAGAGATGTCACCTTTGGAATTTAAATTAAGCAGTATATGCACTAAAGAAATTGCTTTACAATACAGGTACTTAAAAATTTTTTTGTCTGTGATATGTTTTTCACTAAAAAACATTTTAATAATTCTAAAAATAATTTTGGAAGGCATGGGAGAAGGATGGAGGAACTAAATTATTATTTCAGGGTCTCTGATTAGTGCTTTTTGTCCAGGCCAGTCAGGTAATTACAGATTTGTAAGAATATATGTATAAATGAATCACTTTGCTGTACACCTGAAACTACCCAATATTGTACGTCAACTATACTACAATAAAAAATTTTTTTAATTAAAAAAAAAAAACCAAAAGATTTATAAGAGAAATTGTTTTAGAAATCAAGGTGATAAAAATAACATTCAGCCTGGGATCATACCATTCAAGAAAAAGAGCGAGAAAACCGTTTGTAAAAGCCAAAATAATATAATCAAATTATGTTCATAAGATCCTACTCTTAGTAACAGAAATACTCAGTATAAACATTACAGAAATAATTCTTACCATTTATTCAACACTCTCATTTGCCAGGCACTGTGCTAGGTGCTTTACGATCATGATTTCCACTTCTAAAAACTATTCTTAGGAAGACGGCTAGGCTTTTTGAAACAGGAGGAAATGAAACTTATTAAAGTTTAATGACTCATCTAAGGCCATAGAGCTGGTAGATGTGAGAACTGGTGTTTGAATCCAAGTTTTTTTTCCCCACTACACAGCACCTACCGTAAAGAAAATCGGCAGAATAAACTGCTCTTACTGTTTTATCCAAATTTCATTTGTAAAATCCCACACATGACCTACTATTCTGATGGCAATATCTATCTTTCATAGTATTAATAAATAAGAGAATTCATTACGTTCTTATCATGTGTTTGGAAAACAGTGTTATCACAGATAACAATAATACGCTATTCTTGTCCTCAGTTCCAACAATTTAGAACCTGTTACTCAAAACAAGAAGCCCTCTGATTCAAATACAAAACACAGCATTCTAGTTAGTCATAATCACAAAGATCCGAAACCCCGTTTTTGAACCATTTCTGCATAAGAATCCAGCCTGCATTTGTCCATAATAGAATATTAAACTAAGAAGTCCCTGAAGAGGTCACAGTGTTGACAAAATTCAACATGATGGTGGAGCCTACACAGACACAGGAAACAAAGCTAGGCCCTTCCACACAGCCACAAGTCCTCGCGATGACTTCGTTTTAAGTCAATGTCTCTTCATGCCGCACATATTCCCCAATGTCTGCTTGATGAAATACCACAATCGCCATGGGGTCTACTTTCCTGCAGTCTTGTGTAGACTTTGCTGCCACCCCAAAACCCTGGGATTCAAAAGAAGAGACACTGATTCACTCAAGTCATTCAATAAGTACGTACTGAGGTCTGGAAACAACAAAGACGAAAAGATACAGTTCTTTGAAGAATTCAAAAGGTGCTGAGAATTTAGTCTCTCAAGCGCAGACTGAAAATACATCCATCTTGAATAAAAAGATACTTGATTTTTTAACAGCAACCATCTCTACTCACCAAAGGGATGTCTGCCATGGAGTAGACCACGACTCCCTGGTACTGAGAAGTATTTTCAGTGATTCGACCGAGTCCAGATTTCAGCACATGGTTCCCATACAGGAAGGATTGCTCTGCTCCAGGTTTTATCCACACTTTATACTGTAATAAAGAGAATTAAATCCAAGAGACATAAAAATGCTAAATAGACCCCTGCAGACAGGCTAACTGCTAGATCTATGGTTAATTTCTTTCTTTTTTTCCCTTATGAACTAAGTTTTTTTGGTTCTTTTATTTTCTTTTCAGTTGAAGTATAGTAACCTACAATACTATGTTAGTTGCAGGTGAAAAACACAGTGATCTGATATTTCTATACATTACAAAAGGATCACAATGATACAAAGTTATTTTATCTGTGTCGTGTCATCTGTCGCCATACAAGATTATTAAAATATTACTGACCATATGCCCCGTGCTATATATTTCACCTGTCAGGTTCATCTGTCTTGTAACATGAATTTTAAAGAAAAGAGAGAAAGAGTCATGCTTCCCTTAATATGTTCACCCTGTGAAGAGACCTGCCAGGAGGTTCTTACCTCGACTCTACAACCAACTTCTCCCATGGGCAGTTTAACAGCTCTTTTTCTGTACCCCACTACACTCCTCTTCACAGCCACCTATTTGCTTTTCGGTCTTGAGCTGGGTCTGCATAGGCTTTTCAGTTTCTGCTGGAGGTAACTACCACTACGCGGCCACACAGGGCTCCTACACCTGAGCACACATCTCCAGGTGGTGGCACTGACCCTAAGCACTGTCAGGGACTCCGTCGCAGAAAAGGTGCCCAATTCTGCCTTCTGATGTGGCCCTCAGCCTAGACTTCCTCCATCCCTAGTGGCGGACTGACACCACCCCACAAACCTTGGCATACGGTGCTAGGTAATCCAGAGCCGTGATGTGCAACCGAAACTTGTGGGTCTTCGTGAATTTTCCGAAGCACGTCCCCAGCGACACCAGCTTGTCACCGGAGATGTTGGCGGCCAACTTCAAAATCTTCTCACTGAAGGGATAAAGAAAAAGGCAGTGTCAGATGAGGGAGGCTGGAAGGACCCAGGCCCCCACCCGGCTCCATGCTGCCTACCCGGCCCCGCGCCGCCTCACCTCACGTAGTACACCCGGTCGTTGTGCAGCCTGAAACAGTAGGTGCCGTCGGGCCTGTCGACCAGCAGCTGCAGATTCTCCCCGATGCTGAGAGCAAAAGGAGGACTGGAGGCCGCGCCCGGACTCGTCCCGGCACCGCGCCCCCCGCTCCACCCACTCCCCTCCCCGCCACCCACACACTCCCTCTTCTGCCCCGCGCACTCTTACTATTTTGCTATCTTCTCAAACATTACTCGCGTCTCCTCTTCAGTCAGAGGCCGCATTTTCCCGCTGGGTTGGAACGCCGGATCCTCGTGCCTCAGTTACCGGAAACGGAAGATCAGCCGCCAGCCGCTCCTTGGCAACCTCAAAGCCTGCCTCTCTAGCTGCTTTCCAGTCGTTCCCCACGCTAGCGCCCCGTAACCCGGACGACTGTCGGGGAAAGAAAGCGGGCCTGATGAGAAACCATAGAGACCGGAAGTACGCCCCGGCTGCTTTAGGTTCTACGGAGTCAGCGCCCTCGCTGAGCGGGAGGGGAAGTGACGCTACTGCTGAGAAGATGGCGGCTACGGCGACTCACCCACTCTCTACTACGGCCTCGGCCACGGCGACGGCCACCGCCGCTGCTCTCGGGGAGGTGGAGGATGAAGGGCTCCTGGCGTCTCTGTTCCGGGACCGCTTCCCGGAGGCCCAGTGGCGGGAGCGGCCCGACGTGGGCCGCTACCTCAGGGAGTTGAGCGGCTCGGGGCTGGAGCGGCTGCGGCGCGAGCCCGACCGCCTGGCCGAGGAGCGAGCGCAGCTGCTGCAGCAGACGCGCGACTTGGCCTTCGCCAACTACAAGACCTTCATCCGCGGCGCCGAGTGCACCGAGCGCATCCACCGCCTCTTTGGCGACGTGGAGGAGTCGCTTGGCCGCCTGCTCGACCGCTTGCCCAGCTTCCAACAGAGCTGCAGGTGCGGCGGGTCCGGTGCTTAAGGGGCTTTTAATACCTGTAATCGCTATCATTTACGATAGAAATAGCTAACACTTAGATAGCGCTTACTCTATGCCAGGTTCTCCTCTGAGCATTTCATTAATCCATTTAAACTGCACAGCAGCCTTCGAGGTAGGTATTGTTTTTTGCATTTTGTGTATGAGGAAGTTGAGACACAGAGGTTAGTGACCGTCCCAGGGCACAGCTAGTAAGTTTCGAAGTCAGAATTGGAACCCAGCAGCACGTCCTCTCTCATAGGGCTGTTGTGAGCACTAAATAAAGAGGATCTATGCAAAGCATTTATCATTGGGTCTGACATAATTAACACTCTACAATTGTCAGCTTAATATATGTGCATCTTTATATACACCTATACACACAACAAACACACAACACACATGTACACACAACAGCTTGGACCAGAGGTCACCTGCTCTAAACCGTGCATTGATAGGAGGCTGACAAGGAAATCCTCCCATTTGGGGACAGTAAAAATCATCATCCAAAAAAAAAAAAAAACTTCCTTTTTGACCCATATTCTCTCTCCCTCGACCCTCAATCCATTATCCCTAATTCTGCCTTCCAGTCTTTCGTGATAAAAGTTTAAGTTTTCTTTTGAGCCTTTGCAGATTTGAGAATAGCTTTCATACTCTTCCAATCCCCTAGAATAGATGGAGGGCTTCACAAGCAGGTGTCTGCAGTTACCGAGAAGAAATGGAGACTGTAGCAGGAACTGAAGTTGGACCATAGCATAGGAGAAGATTAAGAGGCTGACGGAACTTGGGGGTAAGGCTGTAGTTCTAGGCTAGTTAGGGCATTATGAAAATTATAAGAATAGCTGTTATTAAAGGAACATTTACTCCATATCAGGTCCTATGTTAAGTGCTTTATACACATCATCTCATTTAATCCTCACATCCTTATGAGGTGGGTCCTGTTACTATTTTACCAATGAAGAAACAGTTCAGAGAGCCTAAGTACCTTGCCACAGCTTGTTAAGTGGCAGATTTGGGTTCAAATCTTTTTATCACTTATTAGTTGTGTGATCTTGGACAGGTTACTTAAAATCTCTGGGATTAAAATTTCCTCAAGGGTAAAAGTACTCATCTAATGGGGTTGGTGTGAAGATTAAATCAGATAAATCAGCCCAGTGCTCAGTTCATAGTAAGTGCTTGGTATTTGTAGCTAAGGTTTGGATGCAGAGCAGTGAACCACCAATGTACTCCTGATTGTTACTAGGAATTTTGTGAAAGAGGCTGAGGAGATCAGCTCCAATCGCCGAATGAACACCCTGACTCTAAACCGGCACACAGAAATCCTGGAAATCCTGGAGATTCCTCAGCTCATGGACACCTGTGTCCGCAACAGCTATTATGAAGAGGCCCTGGAGCTTGCAGCCTACGTACGCCGACTGGAAAGGAAATACTCCTCCATCCCTGTCATCCAGGTAGCCAACTTGCCCAGAGAGGACTCAAACTGATGTTCTTGTTATCAGTAATTCTGTGGTCATCACTGACCCTTTAGGCAGAAACCTTAGGGAAACTCCTTGCATTTTTCACATCAGTTTCTGCAAGGCAGGCAGGCTTGATCATAAAACATACATTCATTATTCAGTCAGCTGATAAATATTAATCATGTGCCAGGCATTGATCTAGGTGCTGGGGATACAATGTGAACAAAGACAAGGCCTTGGCTCTCATAAGCTGCTAGTTGGCAAATAAATAAATAATATTCTTTCAGACAGTAAGTATCTTAACAAAATAAACCAGGGAATGGGGCAGGAGGCTAAGGTGGGTTACTCTAGGGAGAGTGGTCAGGAAAGGCTCTTCTGGTGAGATAACATTTAAGCTGAGACCCAGATGACGAGAAGGAGCCAACCACATGAAGATGTGGAGGGAGAGCAAACCAGAAAGTGGAACAAACAAGTATAGCAGGCTAAGGAGGGAAGAAGTTGGAGTGTTTGAAGTATAAAGATAGCCATTCTGGCTGGATTGCAGTGAGCAAGGGGAGAGCATTAGGAAGCAGGTGAGGGCAGGAGAACCAGGCAGGGCCTGTAGGCCACAGTGAACCAAATCTTTGCTGGTGAACCTGTATGAATCAGTTTTAGGAAATATACTTCGTATGTCAGGACAGCAGTGGGAATGTTGGTCTGCAGTATTCAGGGTTAGTGGAATGGGTTCCAGGGAGTGTCTTTCCCAGCATGGTGACTCACCCCCTGTGTCGTCAGGGCATTGTGAACGAAGTGCGCCAGTCCATGCAGCTGATGCTGAGCCAGCTGATCCAACAACTGAGGACCAACATCCAGCTCCCTGCCTGCCTCCGTGTCATTGGCTTCTTACGGCAAATGGATGTCTTCACCGAGGCTGAGTTGAGGGTCAAGTTTCTTCAGGCCCGAGATGCTTGGCTCCGTTCTATCCTGACTGCCATCCCCAGTGATGATCCCTATTTCCATATCACGAAAACCATTGAGGCCTGCCGTGTCCATCTGTTCGATATTATCACCCAGTACCGTGCCATCTTCTCAGACGAGGACCCGTTGCTGCCCCCTGCCATGGGTGAGCACACCGTGAATGAGAGTGCCATCTTCCACGGCTGGGTGCTGCAGAAAGTCTCACAATTCCTGCAGGTGCTGGAGACCGACCTTAACCGAGGGATAGGCAGCCGTCTGGACTCTCTGCTGGGCCAGTGCATGTACTTTGGACTGTCTTTCAGCCGAGTAGGGGCTGATTTCCGGGGTCAGTTAGCTCCTGTTTTCCAGCGAGTGGCTATCGGCACTTTCCAGAAAGCAATTCAGGAAACGGTCGAGAAGTTCCAGGATGAAATGAACTCCTACACCCTCATCTCAGCTCCAGCCATCCTGAGCAGCAGTAACCTGCCTGCTGCTGTTCCAGTCACTCAGCCGGGGACCCTGCAGCCGCCCATGGTGCTCTTAGACTTCCCACCCCTTGCCTGCTTCCTCAACAATATTCTGGTCGCCTTCAATGATCTGCGCCTCTGCTGCCCCATGGCCCTGGCGCAGGATGTGACTGCGGCCCTGGAGGATGCCCTTGCCGAGGTGAGCACATACTGTTGGCTCTCTTCTGGGGCCTCCTTCAGTAACAGGTGGCCAGACTCTTGCAATAAACCAGTCTGTGTGACAGTGGTGCCTGCTGACTTCGGTTTGCTTTGGTTTTAGAGGTTTTTCTGGTTGAAAAGCTCTGGTTAGTCCCCTTTCATGAAGTGTCTCACCTGTAGTAATGGTTCAGTAATATATTGATTTTCTATTGCTGCATAACAAACTCACACAAACATAGCAGCTTAAAACAACACACATTTATCATGTCTCAGTTTCTGTTGGTCAGGAGTCCAGGCACAGCCCAAATGGGTTGGTCCTCTGCTCAGAAGTTTGCAGTCAAGGTGTTGGCCAGGCTGTGGTCTCATCTGGAGCTCAGGGTCCCCTGCTTTCAAGCTCACTCACAGTGGCAGATTTCTGTTCCTTACAGTTGTAGGACTGAGGCCCTCAACTTCTAGAGACCAGCACACTCCATAGGCAGTTCAGTGTGGCTTTTTAATTCTTCAGGGCCAATGGGAGAGCATCTCTCCTTGCTAAGTCTCCTTTGGGGGAGTCCTCAACCCTCTTTTAAGAGGCTCATCTAATTAGGGTAGGCCCACCCAGGATAACCTCCCTTTTCATTAATTCAATCAGCTGGTTAGGGACTTTAATTAAAACTGCCAAATCCTTCACCTTTGCCATATTCTGTGGGTTAGAAACAAGTCACAGATTCTGCCTGCACTCAAGGGGAGGAGATTACACAAAGGAGTGGATACCAGGGGGCGGGGATTACAAGAGCCATATTAGAATTCTGCCTCATACGAGTAATACTACCAATATTGCTAATATCTGAGTATGGTGCACATTTTTTACACATTAAATCTTTAGATACTGGGTGTTTCTTATAATTGATGACATCTTACAGTCGGTGTCAACCAGGTGGCAGTTGTGACGTGGTTGTATAAAATCTTTCTGTTGATGTCCTCCTGTAAGAAAGAGCAAGGAAGCATGAGCAATGAAGCTTTTTAGGGTCAGTGAAATTCAGGTAATAGTAATTAGCTAATATTCATGTAGAGCTTACTTCATGCCACATAATTTATCATACTTTACACATATTAAAACTTAATTCTCACAACCCTATGAGGTTAGGTCCTGTTGCTGGCCCTACTTTATAGATGAGGGAACTCAGGCACAGAGGGCGTGGGATGCTTAAGTAATCACTTAGAGGCCACAGAACCAGTGAGTGGCACAGCTGGAGTTTGAGCCCAGAACGTCTGGCACCAGAGTCTATGTTCGTTATTTATTTATTTGTTTGTTTGGCCGTGCCTCTTGGCTTGTGACCAGAGATTGAACCTGGGCCCTCGGCAGTAAAAGCACAGAGCTTTAACCACTGGACTGCCAGGGAATTCCCCAGAGTTTATGTTCTTAGCCCTGTCACTGTGACACCTGCCTGTAATGTCAGCTAGGCTGTTATTTGTATGTGGAACTTCTTTTCCAGCTCTATTTTTTCCTCCTTACAATTTTCTAGTGGTTCTAGCATTGTGGAACTTCAGAGGCCTTACTCAGTAGAAACCTTTTATAGTGTTGCTTCATCTTCCTGGATCCACCATAGTTCTGGTCCATCTCCCATGGGAGCCAAAAGCAATGTATTCTGTGTATAATTTCATGATGCTCCTCCACTGGAACTGGAAACTACACTAGTAATAAAACTAGTTAGATAAGAAATACATCAGTGAAGTGACAGAATTGTGAAGATTGACCACAATTGTGAATTTAAACAAGATAATAATATCATGTACTGTTTGGAACAACTTTCTTCAGGAAAACTTGAGGGGTGCACATTTGTACCTAGTTTTATACACTGCTGATGGTGATAGACTAACCCAGTGATTGATGGTGCCCTTGTCTCTTAGGTAACAAAAGTAATCTTGGCCTTCCATCGTGCTGAAGAGGCTGCCTTCAGCAGTGGGGAGCAAGAGCTCTTCGTCCAGTTCTGCACTGTCTTCCTGGAAGACCTCGTTCCTTATTTAAATCGCTGTCTCCAAGTCCTTTTTCCTCCAGCTCAGATGGCACAGACCTTAGGTAAGAGAAGGGAAATGATTTTTTAAACTATTTTATTGACATAATTCACATACTAAATAATTCACCTATTTGTAAAATTCAAGGTTTTTATTAAGTGTACACAGGTGTGCAGCCATTACTACCATCTAGTTTTAGAAAGATCCCCGGTGTTCATTTGTGGTCATTCCCCAATCTTGCCCTTAGCCCCTGGCAGCCACTAATCTTTCTGTTGCAGTAGATTTGCCCTTTCTGGGCATTTCTTTTTACGCGGGCCTCTCACTGTTGTGGCCTCTCCCGTTGCGGAGCACAGGCTCCGGACACACAGGCTCAGTGGCCATGGCTCACGGGCCCAGCCGCTCCGCGGCATGTGGGATCTTGCCGGACCGGGGCACGAACCCATGTCCCCTGCATCGGCAGGCGGACTCTCAACCACTGCGCCACCAGGGAAGCTCCTCTGGACATTTCTTATCAACAGAATCATACATTATGTTTATATCTGGTTAAGTGGAAGAAGCCAGTCACAAAAGAACCACATAATGTATGATTCCATTGACATTAAATGTTTACAGATGGTGTTTTAAAAATATTTTTTAGAATTTGCCTTCCCTTCCCTATGCCCCTGTCTCTGTGCCTGTGAAGGGGGTGTGGGGGGCACAATTTCCCAAAGGGTAGTGGGCCAGTGATCCCACCAGCAGAGTGGCTGCTCTCTGCTCCCCCAGCTTTTCCTTGGGCCTGTCCAGGGAAGCCAGTGCCTGCTGAGGCTCTCCTGGTGCTTGCTTTCTCCATCCATCCTGCACTGTGCTGTTCCCATTACCTTCAAAGTCTGGCTTTACCGCATAGGTGCCTGTCCCATATCACAAAGGTGATTTTTACTGTATTGAAATACGGTAACTGTGTTTCGTTACTTCCAATAAGTGTTTTTTTTTTTTTTTTAACCTGTGACACATAAATAATTAAATTTATTAAACGCTTTTTCCACTTCTATTCTTTACCATCTGGGCCAGGCATTCCACCCACTCAGCTCTCCAAGTACGGAAACCTGGGGCATGTGAACGTCAGCGTCGTCCAGGAGCCTCTGGCCTTTATCCTGCCGAAGAGAGAGATGGCCTTCTTTCTAGACGACAAGGCGCCAGTCCCCGAGCTCACAACTCCAGCGCCAGAACCCCCTGCCGAGGGGCCAGTCCTCGAACCTGTCACCCCGGCTTTCCCTGACGGGGGGCAACAGGAGGTGGGATCCGTGGGACCGCCGCAGGCCGCCGACGAGCCTAGTGCTGGCACTTGACAAGCGCCCCCTGCGCCCGGGCCGGTGCGGCGGGTACCAGGGCCCCGGCGCCCGAGGGGCTTACTTACCGCAGCGCCTGGTGGGAACGGGAGTTGCCGCGCGTGGGAGAGGCTGCGAAGGCATAATTAAAGGGAGAACCTCCTGGATATTCTTGTAAATGCTTGATTAAACTATCAGAAATGGAATTAAATAATAAAGCTGATGGACGCCACCCAGAGGCTGGCTGCGAAGTGTGAGCGGCGCCGGCGTTCCCGGAAGGCCCGCGGGAACTGCACTTCCCGGCGTCCCTGGGGGCGGGAGCTTCGGCTACGGGGGCCGGCGAGGGACGCGTGGGAGTGGGTGGCTCTGCTTCACGCAGCATGGGTCAGCTGGGGGCTGGGCTGCTGCTGCGGTGGCTGTGGGCGCGTGGCTGCGTGGGGCCGGCCTTGCAGTGGGGAGAGCGGGTAGCGGGCGGCGGCGCCCAGGCCTGCAGTTCCACGCCCTCCCCCCCACGGATGGCCTCGAGGGCCCGGCGCGCCGGCGCTCCTACTGGCGCTACGTGCGACGTCTGGTGCAGGGAGCGCTGGAGCCGCCGTACCCGCGCGTGTGCCAGGTCGGGGACCCGGCGCTGCGGGCCGTGGCGGCCCCGGTAGAGCCGGCACAGCTGGCGGGACCCGAGCTGCAGCGGCTGGTGCAGGTGATGCGGCGGCGCCGCTGCGTCGGCTTGAGTGCGCCGCAGCTCGGAGTGCCGCTGCAGGGGTTGGCGGTCGAGTTCCCCGAGGCGCTCTTCCGCGCATGCGCGCCGCGCGTGCGCGTGCGCGAGGCCCGTCACATACAAACCTTCCCCCTGCGCGTGTTCGTGAACCCCAGCCTGCGTGTGCTGGACAGCCGCCTGGTCACCTTCCCCGAGGGCTGCGAGAGCATCAGCGGCTTCCTGGCCTGCGTGCCCGGCTTCCAGGCGGTGCAGATCTCAGGTGCGGGGCAGTGGGGTCCCTGGGGCGGATGGGTAAATGCGTGCTCCCCTTTAACCTGCGGAGGCGGCGGCCTCGGATCCCACGAAACGGTTTCCGCAAAGTTCAAGTTAAAGCGTAGACATGTTGATGGCTGATCAGCGGAGCCTACCTACCCACGAGCAGACCCTGGAGTGGACAAAATTCAGGACTGAGGGAATGGGACGGGGCAGGAGGCGCCTGTGAGAGCAGAGCCAGCTGAAGTGGGGCACAGGGTTGGGGGGTTGGGGGTTTGGGAGGGTGGCCTGGTTCCCCTGTTAGCTCACACCACATCCTCTGCCCTCTCACCTTCTGTTTCTCTGTCTCACACACACACACTCTTACAACGTTGTTTTCTGTCACACACACACAACCTTGTCTGTTTTCACACACACACACACACTCTTCTGCGCCAATTAGATCTGTCATGTGGAATGGGAGAAGTAGAACCCAGCTTTGCCTAACCCAAAGTGATAAGCCATTACCTGTCATACCACAGGATGTTTTGCAGAGTGTGATTCTTTGCTGGGGTTGGGATGATTGTTCCTCTTGAGCAGGTCACTTGGGAAGATCATTTCTCATTTCAGCCCCATAGCGAACCCAGCAACCTACTCATCAGAGTTGGGAACCAGGCTGAATACTTGGTAAGAGGCAGAGTTCAGACTTCTTTTCTAGGAAGCATAGGGGCTGCTGTCTGCATTCCCTTCTGATATTGCCTCTTGTAAATAGGAACAGCCAGGGGCAAGGAGAGGCTAAGTAGGTTGAGAATGATGCAGTTCAGCATGTCCGCACCCAGGCTGTCCCTTCCTTTGCAGGGATGGACCCCGGAAGAGAGCAGGTGGTGTGGCAGGCCAGTGGGTGGGCAGCCCGCATCATCCAGCATGAGATGGACCACTTGCAGGGCTGCCTGTTCATTGACAAAATGGACAGCAAGACATTTACAAACATCCACTGGATGGAGGTGAATGACTAAAGCTTTCCTGCTGCATCTGAGGACCCTGAAAACCAAGACACAAACATTTCGGCTTTAAGCTGGGCATGTCTTACCTGGCATTGACTTGGTATTGGTTCTGCTCCGACAGAAAACAATGGCCTGTCAAAGCGTGCCTTCCTGAGTTGGAGGAAGATGTTAATGTTTGCCCTGAAATGAGCTATGGACAATGTACTGCCTTCAACTTGAGAAGAAAAATAACTCCCCTGAAGGAGTGGACATTTCCTGGCAATTTTGTATGGAGATAAAGACGGGGCAGGGACAAGTAAATAGCCACTCTCAGTAGACATGATTTCAGAAGAGCTGTATCATCTGTTCCCAAAGCCAAGATTAGATAATAATGTAGTCCCAAAACACCTGAAAGCTGTGTTTAAAAATGCGGATTAAGGCTGTGGTTGATCATCTTCACCAAGTTCTTATGTTTACAAAGGGCTCAAGTGTGTTACCTGCATAGTCTCCATTTGTTTTGGATACCAGTTTGCCTGTGGAAGTAAAACACAGGACAGAATGTCCCCAGTTCAATGACAACATTAACGTAACTGAGTATTCATACATTTTAACAGGTTCAGATACAGTTTAGGTCTCCAGCTTTTGCTTTCCACCTTTAACAGACCTGGGGAAGACTTTTCTGCTGAGATCTCTTAGGCAGCTGGTACTTGGCTCATTCTTTGGATGGAGGCCATGGAGCAGGGCTGGGGGAGGGGTGATATAGGTTTCCCCCACGATCTGAAAGAAGAGTGTTCTGATGAAACCTTTCCTGAGCCGAAATAGCATAAATTGAGGAAGTAGTTACCTTAGGACACATCCTGCTAACAGATGCACAAAATAAATGGAGATAAAGCACAGATTGTCACAGATACAGTTCAAAGCTATGGTGGCTTGATGCTGAGTGCAGCTCCCAGGGAAGGAGCTTGGCGGTGCCACTCTGGCAGCTCTGAGTGCGTGCTGCTTCTATAATGGCTCACTGCAAAACAAAAGCTGAATGCTGTTTCAGCTTTCACCTTTTTCGTAGAAGTGAAAATCCTCTTCAAATTTCTTTCCATTAGTGAAAACAGGTACTAATATAGGTCTTTCATAAAAGCAAAGCAGTGTAAAGTGAAGTTTCGAAAAGTGGGGGATGCCTGTAGTTGAGAAGGAGCAAAGAGCCTCTTCCTGTCACAATTAGGGCAGAAACAGAAAGCAGAACTTGTGCTTCCTCGTCAGCACACTTATTCTGAAAAAAATAAATTGGCATCATGGTGACCAGTGTTTTAGCTTTAAGATTCTGTCACAGCTTTGTCAAGAGGTTAAGGAACTCATTTCTTTTGATACTTGTCTTACCCTCATTTTTATGTTGAGTTTTGCCATGCAGGTACTCTTACCAAAGTCCTCAAAATCCAAGTACCCATAGAGTAAGAAGTCCAGTAAGTTGTTTAGAGGAAATGCGTTTTAAACAGTAGTTAATTAAATGACCCCAGGAAAGACCCATTTTCCCCCATGGCTTTCTCTGAACAGCCAAGCCTGGGGGCCTGTGAGGCCAAGCAAAAGAGAACTGGCTGTCTGTGCATCACACTTCAGAGAGAAACAGGGCCCAGCACTGCCCTGAGGCGAGGACAGAGACTCGGCCATCTGGGAATCTGTAGTGAGCTCTCACGTATACTGAAAACATGTATCCTTAGGAAAATTAGAATTCAGTGAGCCTCCTTTCTATTGGACAGTGTTCAGAAGCTCCTGCAGGATGGCATCAAAACATTCTGAAGATTCCTTACAGGCTCTGCAGTTAACAGTCCTTAGTAATGCCTTTGTAATGCAGATCAGTAGTATTTGCCTGAAGCTTCCTGAATCAAGGCCTAAAAGTAAATCATGGCCCAGGGTGGACTGTGGAGAAAGCCTGAGACTACGCTGCTGACAATATATGAAATTTACTGTTGTAACCAAGTCCACATACAAGGAAGGATTTGATCAACTAGTCCAAGACGCTACAACCCAAAGACAACAAATTCTTGCATTTACAAGAAAGAAAATCTCTCCCACCTTGGCCAGATATATCAGCTGCAAAACCATACAGATCAGCACCTTGAGCTAATAAAAGTTTTAGAAGTCAACTTCCACAGCGAAAATCAATGTAGGCAGAAGGTTTAGAACAGAATTCCCAGGTAGGGAGGAAGTGAATTTCAGAGCAAGCGCTTAGGGAAGGAAATTCCTCTGTACATATTAGCCACATTGAGCATAGCCACCGTGCCAGCCTCAGTAGTGAACAGAACATTCACTTGCCCTGTTACTGGTGGTAGAGAGAGAAATGGAAAGGCAGGGCAGATGTGAAAGCTGTGACTAGAGCTGTGAGGGTGAACCACAGCAGTCTTACAGTTTCTGCTAACCCCTGTGACTTGCCAAGGTGTTCAAGCAGTAGAAATAAGGAAGCAGGTTAAGAAAAAAAAAAAAAAGGCAAGAGCCTTCTGATTTAAGTAAAGGTAACCAGATACAACTAACTAAAATGAAGCAGTACAAGGAGGGGGTGATTTATAGACCAGCAATTGGTGGCTGAAGGCACATAACTAATCAAGAATATAATAGGGGAGCTCCTGAGTCAACGACAAAGATCCCAGCCACAGTGACATCTGGAGCTCAGGCCTGCTGATCCAGCAGCACAGGAGAGGAACACTGGGCCTAAGCCTTCAAGGAACCAAGCAAAAGTTGGCTCAATTCAGCAGATGCTCCTAACCAGATCAAAGAAACACCACAGTGCAAAGCTAACAAGATCAACGGGCCACAAAATCAGCTCTGGACCATTCTGGTTGAAGATACAGAGGAAGAATGCTAGGTTTTGGAGCGGGAGGAGAGCTACAGCAACCAGATGCCAGGCTGCTTCTGCTGCCCCTCAGACAGCACCTCCAGGGCTGCTAGCTCTGGAGCCTTGGCTATCTCACTATCAGGAGTCACAGATTCAAATGGCCACAGGGGCTGGACAGGAAATGCAAAGGAGTGAGGCAGTCCAGGTGGGGACGCGTGAGCTGGAGACCACAGTCCTGCTACGAACAAGGCAGGCCCTGCTCAGCTGCAGCTGATAGGCTGCCTCATGGGGATTCAGGTCCAGCGTTCCCTAAACTACTGTTTCAGAAGCCAGAGATCTAAATTTTTATGTCAACTTGACTTTAAATGTTGGCAGCAGACCAAACCAAAGCACAACTGCAGGCCACGTCTGGCCCACAGGCTTCCCAGTTTGCAGCCCCTGATCTGGAGGCTGATCAACAAGAATCGCCCAAGTCCCTTAAACACCCCCACCGCACTTCTGAGGCCTTGGGGGAAGAAAGGTCTCGTGAACCTGACTGGAGAACAGGCCTGGGAACTGCAGCAGCTGGTGACGTTCCTGTTTACTTGGTACTCCACTGAAAAGAAGAGAGCAGACACCAGAGGATCTTTCTAGTAGAAGCAAGTGTGGCCTTCAAAGAGCCCCAGACAAGAGTCAAAGATGAGATCACTCAGGTGGCTCAAGAAAGGAAAAGGATTTATTAGCCCATTTCTAGGACAGGGACCCGGGGGCAGTGGCCGGGTTCAGTGTTCTCACATTCAGAGGGAAGAAAAGGCAGCAGGGCAACCCGCCTGACTGCCTTCACTCGTTCTCATCTATACAGCTTTGTGCTCGCAAAAACCATCCTCTTCTCCTGCAGGGAGGACACAGGGCCCGGAGGGAGAGAATGGCTTGGCTTTACTCTTGGCCTTTACAGACAGAGCCTGGGCTGGGGACCCAGGGCATCAGCCATTCTGTTCACACGGAGCAAAACTTGGGTCTGGAAGGGATAGGCAGCGGGGCTCTGGCCAGCCATTCTGAAGGTCTGCTGCACCGAGCCCGAAGCACGGGCTGCTTCCGCTCCTTGACGCTTCAGGCAGATCTTAACTTTATTTATAAACAAGACGAAAATCCAAGCAGCATTAATTTAGGGGAACAAAAAATGGTTTAAAAAAAAAACCATGGAGGGGCAGGACAAGGAGGTGGTGAGCATCCAGAATAGGAGGAGGAGGAAGCAGGAAGAGCCAGAATTCCACTGGGTGCCGAATGTGCTTCTGCGTCTCCGCAGCTGGGGAGGCCCTTCCTTCCTGCTCCCCCAGCTGATGGCCAGACAGCAGAGGGGATGCGGTAGTGACTTTAGGACAAGCCCTGGAGCCCTGTCTGGCCACTGCCATGGGGAGTACCATGGATTGACCCCAATCAACTCCCACCTTCACCATCACGCATGTGAAGAAGGTTTTTAACTTTCCTGTCCAAAGTCCTCTGAGAATTTCTTCACTTTCAGGAGGTCATCTGCATTCACGGTGGGCCGAGTGGTGGCCAAAGACCGGAGCATGTCCGACTGCAAAGACAAGTGCTTGTGGGTGAGGGAGGCTGGGCTCCAGGGCCTCAGCCTGCCTTAGTCTCAGCCCCATGCAGTCCAGGGTGGGAAGAGCCCTGCCGCCAAGGTCACGCCCCAGCCCCTAATGCAGAACTCCCGTTGCCTGGCTTCTGCCTGAAGGCCTCCTGGGGCAGGGACGCTCCCCTCCTGAGGCAGCTCATGTCATTTCCAGACGGCCTACTTCCGGTTGAGAGAATCTAAGTTCCCATTATCTCTTAACTCATGTGAGAAGCTCTTTTCCAACTGCATGCCCACCACACCAGGCCCAATGGCAAACACTTGCCTCACAGAACTGGCAAGACCACGATAAGGAGAGGCCAAGAACAGTCAGATGAAAGGCTGCCTATGCAACTGCACCAAATCAAACCGTGCTGACAGACATTTACTGGTTCCTTCTGTGTACAAAACAAGCTCTGTGTAGTCCTCTCTCCCAGCTGGCCACTTACCATGCAAACCACAGGCTCTAAGAGTTTGTCACCGGGGACATCCATCCAAGTCATCTCCATGGCCCCTGGGTCCCCTGGTGAGCATGGGGTCAGGAGGTCGTCAATCATAATGCTAGGGTTGGTGCGGGAAGGGCCACAGACCTGAAACCAAACAGGAGTTTGACTGGCTGGAGGGGTTGCCCCTTGGCGTTTGGGGAAGGGGCAGGACGTCTCAGGTTTCTGAGTCCTGAGCAGAAGGTAATAGCATGGTATGAACAAATGCCTGGGTTTCTAGATCATCAGTCTGATCTGACTGATGGGCTCCTTCAAACCCTTGGGCTGGGCAGTCACTGTGGCTCCAAGTCTGATTTCAGAGGTTCGTGATCAGCATGCTATTCCAGCTACTACTCTCTGGAATCTCAATCTGTGGCCCAAATACCTAGAAAGCTTCCTCTTCCTCATCAGCTCCATCAAATCTCACCACAAGTGCAGTGACATCAAAATGTTTTTCCAACCGAAGGCTGCGTGCTCCATTGGCAACATCTCCCCAAATATCCCCAAGGCTCAATCCCTCCCGTCCTTCAACTCTTGACTTAGTGTCACCCAGTATGGCATATCCTTTAAAAGTGAAACCTACCCACACCCCCTCCAAACCTCAGAAACACCAGACCTCCCTCCCCGGCTCTGTCTTCCCCTCATTACCTCTAAGAAATGAGTTTTTATTTTGTTGTCTTGTCTCCCCCACTAAAAATGAGGCTCCTGTAGGGCAGGGATTTTTGTCTGCTGTGGTCACAAGTGTCTCCCCAACACCTAGAACAGTGCCAGGCACACAGTAGGACCCTCGGCGACACCTGACAAACATCTGCTGCGTGAATGGAGTTCCTCTTCATGGTGTGTGATTTTGTACCCACTGCTTTCAGACATGCAGCAGGGTCTACCACGCGCATCAGCACAGTGCTGACTGCAGGGGTGGCAGAGGTGACAGTCATGGTACCCTGTCCTCGAGCATCACACAATCTGAGATGGTCACCCTCCAGCCAGAACTGCAGGGGAGGTGGAAGCAGGTGCAACCCCAGCCCCTGGAGTCAGAGAGCTCACCATGCACTTACCCTTGGCTCCCCAGGAGACCCAAAATGTGTCACCCAAGCAGCCAGAAAGCCAATATCCCCTTTCCTGTGACACTTTCTAAGCAATTCCTTGCTGGCCCACTCACCTTTCTGAAGTGTGTTGCTGACTGTACTTTCCTCACGGGCTGCATGAGGGAATCCCGCACGATGATGCTGATGTCTGCGCCCGAGTAGCCTTCCGTCTTCCGGGCCAGCTCGTGGATGTTGGCTTCTGTGAGGTTGTGAGGAGTGCTCCCCAGATGCAACCGGAACATCTGGGCACGGGCAGCCTCCTCCGGCAATGGGATATAAATTCGCTTTTCAAACCTAGAGAGACAAGCACATGGCAGGACTTGAGAGCAGATGGCGGGATGGTCTCAATGGAGAGGCTCGGGGGGCCCTCCAGAAGCCGGCTTCACTAAGGGCTCTGCAGACACGGAGAAGCCGCCAGAGAAACGGGGTCAGGCTGCACCCCCTGCTGCCAGCAGCAGGTTGACCACGGCTGGAGACAGATCTCGGCCCCTGGCTCCTACTGGGGAAGACTCACCTCCTTCTAATGGCTGAATCCAAAACCCACGGGATGTTTGTGGCACCAAGTACCAGAGTCCCATCATTGTTATTCCCCACCCCTGTGGAGAAAGGGAAACACAGACGCCAACTCAACACCTGCAACGATCAGTCAGAACCTGTGGGAAGGACCTCAGGGACTTTGCATCCTGAACTGGAGCTGTCCCTGTGACACCACCATCAGGGACCCGGCTGGCTTTACTTGGGTGAAGAGCCCTACAGCCCTGCCTGCCTTGGGAGGGGCGGAGAGGTGGCCGGCCAAGGCCGCAGTAACCTCTCCTCAATGAAAAGGAGCTAAGAATTGCTTCTCTGATATCCCCTCCACCGAAAGGACAATCAGATCCAGCCACAGCTAAATAATGACGCCCTAGGCTGGCTTTAGCGGGGGACGAGAACCAGGGAGGGGACCCGGGACTGGCACACACCCTGCATCTGGACCAGGAACTCTGTTTTGATCCTTCGGGCGGCCTCACTCTCATTTTCGTTGCGGGATCCGCAGAGCGAATCCACCTCGTCAATGAAGATGATGGAGGGCTTGTGCTGCCTGGCCAGCTCAAACAGATTCTTGACTAGCCTGTGAGGGTGAGACACAGGGTTGGGATCCAGACACCTGCACACATGCCCAGCCGGGGTCCCAGGCACCACCTCTCCTCTCGCCCTTCCCTCGGACAGGCTGAGACGACAGAAAAAATGGTGGTAACAAATCCTCTGGCAGCACTGCACTGAGAGGAAGAGCAAGCCTTGGCACCAACTTCAAATCCTGGCAGCCCCATTCATTAGCTCTGGTCTGAGGACAAGTCACTTCCCTTCCTCTCCGCCTCAGTTTGATCGTCTGCAAAATGGGAGCCGGTGTGGGGAATAAGTTAACTGTATAAAGTCCCCAACAGAGAACACTCAGCTGAAACCCAGTTACTGTGAGTGCCTTTCCCTTCCCTTCATGAGGACTCATGGCTCCCAAGTTCCCTTCCAGTCTCTGTTGGCTCTGTCAGGACCGTGTCCCACCTGAGGAGCTAGCAAGATACCCCTCTCCCAGCTACTCTTCCCGGCCATCCACAGCGGCTCCTCTGGGAGGTGATTCCAAGGGCAGGGAAGCTGGACCACGAGCAGCTGCCAGGGCTGCCAGGAGAGTGGAGCCTGGCGGCTGACTTACTTCTCACTCTCCCCCAACCACTTAGACATCAAGTCTGAGGAGGACACAGAGAAGAAGGTAGAGTTGTTGGCCTCCGTTGCCACTGCTTTGGCCAGGTAGGATTTCCCTGTGCCAGGGGGTCCAAAGAGCAGTATTCCCCGCCAAGGGGTACGCTTGCCTACGAGAAAGAATGAACTGAAGTAAGCTTCTTCCTGATTGGGGAAAGGGAACAGAAAAAAGCAGAGGGGCCTCAGTCATGGTAAACACAGTCAGAAATGAAAAGTTCTACATGACAACTTTGCTCTAGGAGCAAAGGGAACTAAATCACCTGCCGAGGGCTTGATCCTAGCCCTGGCTCATGACCCCCAGGACCTGGCAAAGTGACACTGGCTGGCACTGGTTCCTGACCCTGCCTACCACTGAGATGGTCGAGTCAAGGTTCTAGCCACAAAAGTGTTTCTGACACTGGAGAGAAGCCAAGGAGCAGATGACCGTGATGAGCAGGCCCTGGGCCCTTGCCTGCTAAGGGCAAAAGGGAGCCGAGCCACCATCTGCCACCTGGACACCTTCATAATGGGGGCCCTCAGCTGGTGGCCTCAGAAGTCTGATTTTTCTTTTTTTTTTTTTTTTGGCCACGCCACACGGCTTGCAGGATGTTAGTTCCCCGACCAGGGACTAACCTGAGACCACAGCAGTGACAGCGCAGAGTCCTAACCACTGGACCGCCAGGGAATTCCCAGAAGCCTGATATTTTTGCATCTGGGCCTAAAGTGGCTCAACTCTTACCTGTGAACAAGTGTGGGAATTTAATTGGCAAAATGACAGCTTCTTTGAGGGCCTCCTTGGCCCCCTCCAGCCCGGCCACGTCATTCCACCGAATGTTGGGCTTCTCCATCACGACAGCACCTGCAAGATGAGGGCAGAGCCTTCGACCTGGAGCCCAACTCACCAGGGGGTCCTTGCCACGTCCCCCTCCCGTCACTACAGGCCTCAAGCCTCTTACCCATCAGCTGTTCTTGCAATTTCTTTTTCTCTGGATTATCCCCTTCACTGTCACTATCGCTGCTGGGAAAGGAAACAGAAGATGACAGGCTGGAGCAAGAGGCAGTTGGCAAGGGGCCTCTCAGAGCAAGGCCAGGCTCTGGCTACCAGCCTGGTGCTAAAAAGATGCTTTCCCTGCTCAACAGTGGTGAGAGACCCACAGACAGGCACCTCGGAGATGTCGGGGCCACACATCATCAGCACTCCCCTCTGGATCCTCCAGGAAACACTCTCATAACCCACCCTCGCTCCTTCATCAAGGGCCTAAGAATCGCGGCATGTGTCCTCTCTGGAAGGCTGGTGAGGGACCTGTGCTTTGGCTGGACTTCAAGAGCAGCCAGGCAAGCACTTGGAGCTGTTACTGGCCTTTCATAGGGACTCAAAACAGGACAGCAAGTGGCTGTGCCTCCAGGGCCAATCCCTATTTGGACATAAGTAACTTGCCATCCTTAAAACTCCTCCAGCCATCCTGAAGGTGCCTGCCCTCCTGCCCCGACCTCAGTGTGTCTCGTACTCGGGGCAGTCTAAGCACAGCCGTGTCCCCTCCATCCAGGAGCAGGGCCTCCCACTCTGCGGAGGCAGCTGACACACCACCTTCCTCTCTCCTACTCCCCCGCTGGGCACCCTCCCCTCCCCTCCAGGACACCACTGGCCTTTGTGCTCAAACCACAGATGGGAGGTGACAGGCTGTAGAGGGAACACTGGCTTTAAAGTCAGAAACAGAGGCCCCGGGTGTGGGTCCAGACTCCATCAAGTACCAGCTCTGTGGCCATCCCTGAACCTCTCTGAGCCTGCTGCCATATCTGTCAGATGAAGATGAGAATAACAGCAGCTGACATTTATTCGATCCTTACTGCGCTCCAAGCCCTCTTCTCAGGGCCTTACCCACATCATCTCATTTACTCCTTAGAGCAACACTAGGAGGTAAGTCCCACTACCTTCCTCCTCCTACAGATGAGGAACCTGCAGGCCCAGGAGGGTCATGGCACTTTTCCGAGGTCACACGGCTAGGAAGTGGCAGAGCTGGGCTAGATCCTCAGAGTCTGGCTCCCCACCTTGCCCACAGCTTTTCCATACAGATCCAATGAGATGATGTATTGATAAGAGGAAGTTTCCTGTAAAGTGCCTGACGAAGGCAGCTGCAGGCATTATCACTATTATGAATAGAATTTCCCAAAAGGAAGGTGCCAGGGAAGAGTCCACAGCAGCATCAGCACCAAGACGACGGCGACACAGGAAACAGACACCTGTTCGTGGGGGCTCTGGTCCCCACCAGGTCCTCCGCTCCTCCGTACTCACCCCTTGCTCTCGCTCTGGTTCTCTTTGACTGGCTTCTTGCCATGCTTCTCTTTATTTCGTAAATAATCCTTCAGCTTCTCTGCCCGGTCTAGGTACTGCATGCACTTGGCTCGAATGCTCTCCTTGGCCTTGTCGCTGTGTGCCTCATCTGCAAAGAGGAACCACATAGGGGCCCCTGCGAGCCCCCGTGTGCCCGCCCTCCTCTCGCAGGGGCTCTGCGGCTGGGGAGGACCCCACGTGGGACTCACACTTGATAGCGTGCAGGAAATACTCCACGGCATGCTGGTAGAGCCGGAGGGCCTCCTCGTAGTTCTTGGCTTTATCCTCTTCTGTGGCTTTTGTCACCAGATCAATGGCTTTCTGGAAAGGCAAAACATATAACCCAGTGCTTCCCAAGAGATCCAGAAAGCCCCTGGGTTCCAGGCAGCAGGAATACACCGATAAGGGATATTGCCAGGCCCGGGAATCTGTCAGTCACAGACCTTTATGTTGGCCTACTTGTCCAACATCAACTAGAAAGGCCCTGAAAGGAAGCTTTAAAAGACAGCCGTTCCTCTTCACAATACACTCATACAGTTAAAAGCAACCTCCTTCTCAGTCAAGCAGAAGCCTGATCATATATCTCAGGTTAGGGCTCAAAGGGAGAGTTCACTTTCTATTTCACAGCTTCAGGGGAAAGAGAAATAGACCTGGACTGAGAGCCTGCAACAGGGCAAACCCCAGAACCAACTGCTTGCTGTGTGGTTCAGCATGGAGGCCAGAAACCACCCTTGACCTCACGGGCCAGAGAGGAGCCAGCCAGCTAGGAAAGTCCTCCATCGACCCAAGAGTTTTATGAGATGGACCTAAAGGGATCTCTGCTTCTTTCTACTGGCCCAACTCACTTCTCTAGGTTGAAAAGAGAAGATAGTTTCCCTAAAGTTGAGACCTAGGGAAGGGATGCTTAGACGTGTGATTCAATACACCAGTAGATCCAGGAGGAAAAGTGTGTGCTTACTCCAGAGGCATATATGAGCTGCCAGTGGAGGGGAGTGATCCTCTGGAACCTCCTAAGAACTCTGTGAGAGTCTTTGTAAACCTCTTAAACCCTGTAGGCCTGTACTCTGCCCTGAACTTAAAGCATGCTGGATCTTTCAGGCAGCTGCCCCACGACTACATATCCAGTTTTATTTATTTATTTATTTATTTTTGCGGTACGCGGGCCTCTCACTGCTGTGGCCTCTCCCGTTGCAGAGCACAGGCTCCGGACGCGCAGGCTCAGTGGCCATGGCTCACGGGCCCAGCCGCTCAGCGGCATGTGGGATCCTCCCGGACCGGGGCACGAACCCGTGTCCCCTGCATCGGCAGGCGGACTCTCAACCACTGCGCCACCAGGGAAGCCCCATATCCAGTTTTAGAAACCACAGCTTTACCAACCCCGGAAGCACTACCAGAATTATCCTCTGCAGGCTGATACAGCACTAGACACCAGGCAGGCAGAACCCACTGTATACATACAGTTCCGTCCACAGTGAACAATAAGCCTCCTGACCAGCTCTTGGCAGGGCCTGGGCATCTGTGCAGCCCTTTCTCATCTGAAAATAAGAAGTCTCAGAAAGACACAGGGAGTGCTACACAACAAACAGACTGGGATAGATTAGGCCAGGCTGATGTTAAACAAACTCACCAGGTTGAAGAGAGAGGAAAGGTGAGTGTTGGCTACTGTTTTCAAGCTTCAGCTCCCTACAATATTTACAAATAGATAATGGCTAGGCACTCTGAACCTTCCTGCAATAATTAGTTTAACCACAGCTTCACGTGTCTACTCTCCTCCACAAGGCCCTTCCTCCAGATAGACATGAAAGGGGTGCTCCTATCATCAGTGGCTTCTAGTTTCCAGAACACACCCCCCCAGTTCCTTGGAATTTTCCACTCTATACACTTTGCTTGGGTCTGTCCTTTTGAAAGGGGGGCTCCCAACGATACTCCACGTACGCTCTGCCTCTCACATGGCAAGGCAGGCCCCTCCCCTCCCTCCTTCTGGATACTCTATTAATTAATGCACCTCAGAGTACATTCGGTTGTTCTGGCAACCATAAATAGTTTTTCACATACAAGAGGACTGAGTTGCAACTTGGAGACGAACAGTTTTGCATAACAGGATGGAAAGGTGACAAATAAAACTACCAGCCCTGCTGAATCTCTAGTAACAGGTGTGCCAAAGGATGAGGATGAAAGAAAAGGGTAACAAAGATGTGCTAACAGAGGAGGTGGCAAACTTTCTGTAAAGGACCAGAATGTAAATATTTTAGACTTTCCTGCCATACAATCTCTGTTGCAACTACTCAACTCTGTCTCTGTAGCTCCAAAGCAGCCACAGACAATATGTAAACGAATGAGCAGAGATGTGTTCCAATAAAACTTTATTTATAGATACTGAAATTTGAATTTCATGATTTTCACATATCATGAAATACCCCTTTTTTTCAGACACTTAAAAACGTAAAAACCGGGCTTCCCTGGTGGCGCAGTGGTTGGGAGTCCACCTGCCGATGCAGGGGACGCAGGTTCGTGCCCCGGTCCGGGAGGATCCCGCATGCCGCGGGGCGGCTGGGTCCGTGAGCCATGGCCGCTGAGCCTGTGCGTCCAGAGCCTGTGCTCCGCAGCGGGAGAGGCCACAGCAGTGAGAGGCCCGCGTACCGCAAAACAAAAAAAACAAAACAAAAAACCCCCGTAAAAACCTAGGACACGATGTTAAGTGAAAGAAGCCAGTCACACTGGACCACATATTATAATTCCATTTATATGAAATGCCCGGAATACGGAAATGCATAGGGACAGAGGGTAGATTAGTGTTTGCCTAGGGTTAGGGGGAATAGAGGGACCAGGAGGGGAGATGTGTGCTAAAGGGGCCAGCGTTTCTTTCTGGGGTGATGAAAGTGTTCTAAAAGTGATTGTGGTGATGGTTGCACAACTATGAATATACTATAAGCACTGAACTGTACACTTTAAATAGGTGAATTGTATGGCATGTGAGTTATATCTTAATAAAGCTGTTCTTCTAAAAAAAGGAAAAAACATTCTTATCTCACAAGCCCAATAAAAACTGGGCAGGTGGGATCTGCAGGCCATGTTTGTCGACCCGTGTGATAACAGCTTCTGCTGGTGGATGGTGGGGCTTGGCTTTGGACTCCAGCAAATTCCTGGCTTAGTACCTCACTGTATTCCACGCCTCTGTTCCTCTCTTTTTGTCCACCTGGAGTAGCCATCCCTCCTCCACCTCCAGGTATCTGCATGCCCCCCCATCCTTTGACCACCCAGCCAAATGCCTCTTCTTCAATGACCTCTTGCCCAACTTCCCCAAGCACTGTGTCTGTCATCACTTAATGAGCACTTAGTATGTAACCGACACTGTGTTAAGAATGTTTTACCTGACTTACTCAATCTAGAGCCACTATCACAACCACCCTATACAGGGTATTACCCCACTTTACTGACGGAAAACCCGAGATTCCAAGATCAGCTAACGAGCGCCCAAGGTCACATGCTAGTGAGTGGCAGAGCCGAGATTCAAGCTCAGGTCTGAGGCAAAACAGTTTCTGTTTTCCGGCCCAGCAAATGCCGGCAGCACCTGGAGGATGGGTCAGTCATGCATCCAGGTGGCGCCACCCCAGCACCACCCGACGCGATCTAGGGAATGAATGAAGGGTCTTTGGCCGAGAAGAGGAAATCGGAGACCGTGGAAGGAGCGGGGGTTTGTTCGAAGGGAAGCAGGAGGAGGAGGAGGGGAAGCCAGCGGCCCGACCGCGGGCCCGAGCTTCCCGGGTGTCGCCTGTGAGGCCCGGGTGAGGCTGATCCCCAGGGCAGTCCCGGGGCGCCGGCTACACGTAGCGGCCTCGGGGCTCTGCGCGGCCGAGAGAGCCGGGCGTTCTGGACGGGAGGCGACCCTCGGCTCCGACCGCGAGAAAAGAGAAACGGGCGGAGGCGACGACAGGGCGACGGGGCGGGGGCGCAAGGCCGGGGCTCCGAGGAGGCCGCCCGCCTGCCCGCTCGCAGGCCCCGCTGCGCCTCCTTCGGCCTCCTCAAGCCGGGCCGGGCCGCGCCGCGCCGGGCCGCGCCGCGCCGAGGTACCTGGAGGGTTGACGTTGTCATTTCATCTCCTGGGTCCGCCCCACACCCCGCGTAGCTGCTTGCAGCCTCGGTCCGGCCCCGAGAGCCAAGGAGCTGGTTCGGCGCGGGTAGCCCGGCGGGTCGGCGGTGGGCGCGGGCAGGGTGGCCGGTCGCAGGGGAGCGGAGTCCGAGGGCGAGCGAGTAGCGCGGCCCAGAGCGGTCGGGCCCGAGCCGCGCGGCTGCCCCCCGGCGGCCACGACCGGCACTGCAGGCGCCGCTCCCCGCCGTGGCTGTGGGACTAGGGCCCGGACGGGGCAAGGGGCGTGTCGGGGGTGGGGCGCGACTGGGGGCCTGAGGGGGCGGGGCCAGAAGCAGAGCGAAGTGGAATCCTCAAGTCCTGGATCCCACTTTGAATAAAACAGCACCTATAAGGCAGTTTTTACTCGCAGAATAAGCCTGACTTCCCAGAGCTTTGGGTTCCTGATGTTTAACAGGGTATAATAATAACAATTAGTATATACCTTGTCTGCCTTTCGGAGAAGATGAATGAGCTAGCTAATGTAAACAGTGTACCCTACACTGGGGCTCAGCCCCTGGTAACAGGTTATTATGAGGCCGGTGGTGCTGTCTGAAGCCAATTCTGTTTTCCTTTATACTACTTTTCTCCTTAGGAAACTGATTTTCTTAGGCCTCCAAAGCTGGGGGCTCTACCAAGGTGAACTTAAGCAGAGCAGATTGGTTGTTCACATTCATTGAGTTCAGCATGTTTAAAAAACCAATAGGAAGGATCTAGTAAAGAAAGCTAGCCAACGGGAATAGGACCAAAGCCTAGGTGGTTGGATTGGCTGCAGACATTACAGTGGGAGCAGAGAAGATAGTTGCCTACCTAGGCTGGCCAGAAGGTAACAAGAAGTTAGGAGAGTACCTTTGGATGGATTCTGTTTTCTTGGTGAATTAGAAGGAAAGAGAATCTGCTGAGAGAGAGGGAGAGAAGGTAGAAGGCCTGGGGTGTGAGGACAGTAGGGATGGTTTGAAATCATTTCAAGTGAACTGTGTTAAGGGCAAACCTGGTAAAGGGTGGCAACTTCTATAAATGTATAGAGATGACAATTTGCTTTGGATTTTTCTCCCCGGTACTCAGCCGCTCGAGTGCGGGTTCATCCGTGAGGCTGCCATGAAGGTAGAGCAGCAAGGGAATTCACAGGTTTGGTGAGTGTGGTACTGCAATGGAATCAGAGCCAGGTAAGGTGGGAAGTGAATAGGGAGAAAGTAAAAGTGTCAGTGGACTAATTGAGGACTCCAAAGATTGAAGGATAGTCACAGTGGGAACACACTGGAGAGGGATGCTTCAGTTTTTAATTTTGGAAATGGCTGTTTCAGGTATAACACAGTCGAGGGGCTACCATGGGAGCTGGAGGATGGGTGAGATGGAGTGAAGGGGCCATCATCACACATGGGGAGTTCAAGGAACCAAAAGACCCGGTGCTGAGCATCCCTGTGGACACTGGAGTCAGGATAATGGCAGGAGTGGCAGGACAAGGCCTTTGAGGAGTCTGGGTGAGATGAGGAGGCAGACACCCTCCAAATCATGGCTTCTCAGCTTCTACCCTGAAACACTGCTCTTTTAGACACTGATGGCTGAGTGGGGAGGCTTTCATTTGATGTCTGGCACCAATGATGTTATGTTATAGTCACTATGCTTTTGCATCATTGAGAGCGCAGGGCTGGGGCTTTTCCAGGGGCCTGGCACAAGACAGATACTCAATATCTGCTGGAAGAACTAATAATTAACTAAAGAATTAATAAGCAAACAAAAGAGAGGGAACTAACTGGTGGATAAGCGTGAAACAGAGAAACTGAGAACATATTAACTCCACTTATTTGATAGGCTGTTCCAGCTGGAAGACAGAATTAAAATGAAAAGTCCCTACAATTAGAGAGGTTTGTATTAGCCTGCTAGGGCTGCCATAACAAGATACCACAGGGTGGCTTAAACAATAGAAATATATTTTCTCACAGTTCTGTAAGCTAGAAGTTCAAGACCAAGGTGCTAGCAGGGTTGGTTGGTTTCTTCTGAGGCCTCTTTTCTAGGCTTACACATGGCCACACTTTTGCTGTGTCCTCAGAGAGTCTTTCCTCTGTTCACGTGAGCCATGGAATCTCTTTGTCCAAATTTCCTCTTCTTATAAGGACACCAGTCAGACTGGATTAGGGTCCATCTTAATGGGATCATTTTAACTGGATCACCTCTTTAAAGGCTCTATTTCCAAATACATTCTGAGGCGCTGAGGGTAGGGCTCAATGTATGAATTTTGGTGGGATACAGTTCAGCCCATAGCAAGGGCTGGCGGGGTTGAGTTCCACTGGCTGTGTTCATCTTCCCTTTGTTCTGCCTACTCTGCTCTGACCTCTTGCTTAGCTTGTCTTGCGTGAGCCTGCTGTCCAGACACTGACTGCTTTACAAGGCAGAGCTTCCGGGAGGAAGCCCCGCCTCCTAGAGGAACTTCTGTCCTGAGCAGCCGCTTCTGATGATGGGAAACCAGAACTCCTCCCCATCCCACTGGATCACTGGTCGTTGACTTTCTTCTAGGATGCTAGCTTGAAAACAGGCTCTGAGGACACCTCAGTTCTGCAGTGGCGTTGCCATTGCTGGGGATGGAGGTGTGAATGGAGGAAGGAAAGGGGGAATAAAGGCACTAAATCTAAGTTATTTGTGGGCTGGCACATGGAGCATGTTTAGGCTTGATTCTGAATCAGATCAATAACTTCATGTTCTTTTTCACTAGAGCGGAAATCAGATTCTCAGCTCCCACATTTTAGGTAGAAAGTCATTGACTTGCAAATGCCCAATTCCATTTGCTCTTTTTTTTATTTTTAATTTAAGTAATTGATTAACAATGTTGTGATAGTTTCAGGTGTACAGCAAAGTGATTCAGATATATATATTTTTTTCAGACTCTTTTCCATTATAGGTTATTACAAGATATTGAATATAGTTCCCTGTGCTATGCAGTAGGTCTTTGTTGTTTATCTATTTTATATATAGTAGTGTGTATCTATTAATCCAAAACTCCTAATTTATTGCCCCCCTCTTCCCCTTTGGTAACCGTAAGTTTGTTTTCTATGTCTATGACTCTATTTCTCTTTTGTAAATACGTTCATTAGTATCATTTTTTTAGATTCCACATATAAGTGGTATCATATATCTGTCTTTCTCTTTCTGACTTACTTCGCTTAGTATGATAATCTCTAGGTTCATCCATTTTACTGCAAATGGCATTATGTCATCCTTTCTTATGGCTGAGTAATATTCTGTTGTATATATGTACCACATCTTTATCCAATCCTCTGTCGATGGACATTTAGGTTGCTTCCATGTCTTGGCTATTGTAAATAGTGCTGCTATGAACACTGGGGTGCATGTATCTTTTTGAATTAGAGTTTTCATCTTTTCCGGATATGTGCCCAGGAGTGGAATTGCTGGATGTTATGGTAAATTTATCTATAAGTTTTTTAAGGAACCTCCACACTGTTCTCCATAGTGGCTGCCCATTTGTTCTTTCTTGCACAGCACTTTTCTGTATTGGGTTCTGTTGATGCTGAGAATGTGGCACTTGTTGTAAACCCAAGCTTGGACTAGTGAATCAACTCTCCTTAGCCAATACAACCTCATAAAATCAGACTATACAAACTCCAGCATTCTAGGGCTCATGCCAAGGAGTAGGTTCTGAGCAATTTGTTAAGGAGCTTCTTGGTTGGGGGCATGAACAGTGTGGAGGAGGAGGAATAAAAACAAGGTTCAGGGTTTCCCTGGTGGCGCAGTGGTTAAGAATCCGCCTGCCAATGCAGGGGACACGCGTTTGAGCCCTTGTCCGGGAAGATCCCACATGCCGCGGAGCAACTAAGCCCATGCGCCGCAACTACTGAGCCTGCGCTCTAGAGCCCGCGAGCCACAACTACGGAAGCCCACGTGCCTAGAGTCCATGCTCCGCAACAAGAGACGCCACCGCAATGAGAAGCCCATGCACCGCAACGAAGAGTAGCCCCCGCTCGCTGCAACTAGAGAAAGCCTGTGCGCAGCAACGAAGACCCAACACAGCCAAAAATAAATAAATTTATAAAAAAACAAGGTTCAGGCGAGTAACATTTCGGAGAGGTAGGGCCAGGGCAAAATTCTGCTGAGATATCACACAAAGTGACTGATACCAAAATAAATGGAGCACTGATCTCCAAACATGATTCTTGAGAAACCGTCTCTCACTTGCCCCTCCTCTGTGTGACTCAAAGTTTGATAAAGCTCAGATTGATCCAGTGATTAAGCTCCCATCACAAAGATGGTCAGTGGTAGAACTAGAACCGAAACTAAGTTTTTAAGAGTTTGGAGTTGTCCTAAATCTGTTTAAAAATGGCACCAGAAGAGGCTAAGATGTGACAACCAAACACATGATACTGGATAGGATCCTGTGCCATAAAGGAAAAGGAGACATTGTTGGGACGATTGGAGTACTTAAATGGGGTCTGTGGATGGGTGGTAGTGTTGTACCAAGGTTGACTTCCTGATTGGGAGGGCTGTAGGGTGGCAATACAGGAGAATGTCCTTGCGTTTGTAAAGTACACACTAGAGAATTTAAGGGTGATGACCATCATGGCAGAAAAAGACAAGAGAGGGTAATGGAACAAATGTGGTAAAATGTTAACAACTGGGAAATTTGGGTGACAGGGATGTAGGAGTTCTTTGTACTGTTCTTAAACCTTTCCTGTAAGTTTGAAACTATTTTAACATTAAAAAATGAAAAAAAAATACAAGTCTAAAAGCAGTTCTTTTATTTACAGTATAAAGGTTACAAAGGTATATATGTATTTATATATATAATACCCTTAAGTTGCAAATTTCATTGTAATGTACAATGCTCTATGTTGATGTGCAACTCAAGGGAAAGTGTTGTCTATGCATTATACTTACAGAGTACACATAAAGCTTTTTTATTATTACGAACACAAATACTGCCCTGTTTTATGCCATGGGTTTTGATTTGGTAGTCTGGTGATGCCAGAAGACTTAAGACCTAAATTTTAAACAACACTTAAAAAGAAGTCTTGTTTAAATACAGGGTTCCAAAAGGAAGGAAAACACCAGAATATGACATACTTCTAATTCTTTGTAGAAGTGTCATCCTAGCTTTCTAAGTCTTAATACTTAAAAAAATGAAAGTTGCGTAGGACAGCATACATACAAGAGGGTATAATCAAAGTTTGCACAGGTTAGCCAAAACAGGCCTTTATAGGTAGTGGTTTGCCACATTATTTTCTAAAGGACCTTGGGTCTGGTACCACAAGGGAAACAGATTCTTTGGGCACCCAGGTCTTATCATGCTGAATCCATCCAACAGACTGTAAACATAACACTGGAGTCCTAACTAGAGAAAAACAATCAGAAATTGGTTCTTATGATAGGGCAGATTTGCTTTAAGGTGTGAAGAGTATCATCAAGATTGATGATTGTGCCAAACCCAAAACTTAGTTTAGATCATTTCTCCTCCTCCAAATTCTGTTAATTCACAAAACAGAGGTGAAAAAATGTAACTGACACCCACCTGAACAGGACTGAGATAGAAGGAAAGCACTTCTTCCAACCTAGGAGGAACAGACACTTAACATGACAATACTTATGTGCTGGTTCCAATAGTATACAATCATTAGCACCTGATTGTCAAAGGGTAGGTTTAAAGTAAAGACCAAGACATTGAAGGCATGACCTAATTTGTGTGCACAACTCCAGGATGCTGAAAAACAAGGGGAAGGAGCCCATGAGACTGTGTTCCCTATGCCATTCCAATCACTGACCTCTCAGGGCCTTTCTGGGCATGACAAAGGATGTTGCCTGAAAGGCTGCCTCTAGTGATAGATGGAAGGCAAGCTGGATAGAAAGGGACTGTTACTGAAGGAAAATATGGAAAAATTCACACAACTGCTCTTTTTTTTAGGTGCCCTTTCTACTGAGTTTGAATGTCCAAGTGTTCTAGAATAAGTGGAATTTTGCTAAGTTTTAAATATCTTCATTATTTTGATCTCTCAGATGGAGCAACAGTCCATCTCCCACATGTAAGGACTTTCAGCAAATGAGATGTTTAAAGGCTGTAAATGTGAAAATGACTGGGTCAGCACAATCTATAAAGTGGGTAGATGAAATATACATTTCTCTTTTCTGTTTATAGTTAAAAGAAACTTTTCTTTAAAAAGACTTTCTCATTGATCCACTTTGGACAATAGAGCTAACTTTTTGTCATTGTTGTTGTAATTTATCTTACTAAGGATATTCTACACTAGTCTCCTTCCCAAACTAAAGCCTGATTTTGAATTAAAAAACGATGCATGATGAAAAGACCAACCTACTAAAATGTGCTTGGAGTTCTTCCATGCTGGCATGGATCAAAGACTGAGCATCCTTTTAAATATTTTCCAATTTGCCAGATAAGCAGAACTGCAGATATGCTTTGGTAAAAATATGAGGTGGTTAATTACTTAACCTCTGACTGATAAATAGATGGCATGGTGTGATTGAGAAGTAATGGATTATGTGCTACTTGAGGGCAGGAACTTTCTTTTGGACCTTTCAGTGCCTGTGAAGAACTGTACGTTAATAAATGCTTATTAGATGAAAGAATCCATGAATTAATATATCATTAGGTAGGTTTGCAGTTTCAAAAATTTCTCTAGGGTCCCAAAGAACCTTTTGTCTATTCATAAGAGACTTCTATCACTTTGGAAGAGGTGATAATCAGGTTCCAAAGGTGTACATGTGACTAGGATAAAGAGGGACTCAAAAACTTTTGCATTTGTGTCAACGGCAGGGAGGTAAGATTATTACAAAACTGAGTAAAGTACTTACAGGACTCAGAAGTTAGAAATCTACCAGAATACCTAATCTTACAATAAAATGAAGTATCGTTTCTCTGTTATATCCTTTTAGTTTCAACCAATCTATTTTGTGGCAATTCAAGGATTACAGTTCATTTGGTAGATTTTTGTTGACTACAATCAAATGTTCATTGGAAAGCAAGCAATCATTTACAAATGGCATATTTATGCATTATATCAAATGTAGATTCACTTTTAAAACCAGAATATGCTTTGGTTCAGTCACCTAAAATGGAAAGGAAGAATAGAGGTGACAAGAAATTAAGCTCACGTTTATCAAGTTTATAAAAGAAGAAATCTTGTTAAAATATTTTTCAAGTTAATACACAACAACCATTCTTCCAGTTGGCAGTTTAACTAGTGTCAAAAAGAGACGTGTTCTATTGTCTATTAATTGTACCTTACTTTAACTTGAAATTATCACTGATCTGCTAGATGTGTGTATGTGTGTGCTTTAGAGAAAGGGTTTCAAATCAACCACTTAAGTAGTCTATTACTAGTGTAAAATAAATTTCACTGAATATCCTTATACCATAGGAATAGCTATATTGCTCAAAAACACATAATCCTGATATACAGCATAATTATTTTAGAATTGTCTATCATCACACACCTATTGAGTGTCTCTATGCCCAGCACAGTGAAATATATAGCTTAAAAAGGTGGGCAGGGGTTGGGGGACTGCTGCTGTCAGTTTTTAAAGACAATATATATAACAAAATAATTGTAGATTACCAAAAAGTTAGAATAGGGACACAGAGAGAATGGTAGCAGATGTTAGATTCCTCTACTTTGATCTAATGGAGAAAAAAAAAAAAAGCCACAATAAGAATTCAAATTTAAATGAAAGAGATTTCCAATCTCAAGGTAGGATATAATACCACCTGGCACGTAATATACCTGATAGAGATATATAAAACAAATGAATATGACTATAATCAGATTCAACTTAAAGCTTAAGCAGAATCCCAAAGAAGTCTCTTTTCCTTACACAGATATGCAGATCTCAATATGCTTTGAGACCAAAGAGATCCGGCATTTTACCTCATTGGATATTGAAAAAAACGACCTTTGGCTTTCTAACCAGCCATTTCATTCATGGCGTCAACAGTGGATGGCAGCAACATCGAAATGTATGCTGGATATTTGGATGGTTTAAATATTATGTACAATCAATAGCTTATAACCAGTGAAAATAATAAGCATAAGTGTCTAAGATACAAAAAAAGCAGAGAAAGTGCTTAAGTCTACAGGTCTTCCCTGAAAGCTTCAAAAATGTTTAACTCTTTGAGTAAGCAGAGCTTTTAATAGATTTTGCATAGCAGCTTACAAGATAATTTGAATTAAAAATATGGATATAAATTAAACAAGGAGACCTGGAGGTTCTCTCAAAATTAAAAAAATCCATTATAACCTTTTCTCAAAAGTGGACACACTTTTGTCCATCAAAACCATTTACAATGAAATGTGTTTTTTCTAGGAGAAACATAGTCTTGTCCAGATTCCACACAGTTTAAATTTTTTTAAAGAGTAAATTTTGGTTTATTAGCTAAGTGCATTTAATCGGCTGAAAAAAGCTTTGTTACCATTCTGTTAGGAGGATAAATTAGAAAATAATCAGTAACAACTTTAATCATTTGTTGGTTAGAGAGATTTTTCCACTTATAAAAATATAAGAAATAAATAATTTGATCCCTCCTGCATGCAATAATTTTCAATAACAAACTTTGTGAGAGTACAGATGATAAAAACAAGCACTATCAGACTTTAGCTAGCCTAAAAAGTGCTAAAACATGGCTTTAAAATAGGTGAATGACATTTAAAGTAATATTTTTGATTCCTGTACATGTCCCAATATTTAATCTGAAACACTACTAGGTAGCTGAGTTTATAGTTACAACTACCTAATAAATACTTTATAAACATACATTAAAGTATTTCTTCATATAAAATATTAGATACTAATTTCCAGGTAAGATTTGTTTGAAGACTTCAGGAAAGGACTCACCTTTTCCAGAAAAAGTATAATTGAGCCTTTTCTTCCTTTCCTTTTTTTTTTTTTTTTTTTTTTCGGGGGGAGAGGGAGCGGAGACGTTTTAGAGAATGAGGAGGAAGAATTTTCACACACCAATTGGCTGCTCGTAGGCGTCTGTGTGGAATGTGGAGAAGACGTCTAAGCCCCTGTTCCTGAGGGCACGAGGAGTGTCCATCGGAATGAGGGGGCACTACTCTGCAGCTCCTTTCCACTCTACACATGGAAGCCCACCACATTCTCAACAATTTTCCTATTTCAAAATGAAAAAGAAATGAAAAGTCAGCTGTTCTATAAAAGATGTGAAATATCAAAAATGCCCCTCTTCAGTTATCACTTGAAAATATTTTGCCACATTTTGGCGTCTTAATACAAAATACCTATTTAGCAAGGCTGTCCCATTCATAAAAAGCACTTCATTTGTGGTTTGAAAATCCCACAAACACAATTAAAGAACAACCTGGTCACCCATGATTGGAAAGCTGCTGAAGTATGTTAAACAAGCAGCTGAAGGGCTCTTGCTCTTGGGGCGCTAGTGGTCAAAGGAAACCCTCCGTACACTTTCATTTCACATCAAGACTCAAAAGATACTAGAAACCTATGGATCTTGGCGCTATGACAGCTAAAGCTTGAGCAAAATGAGCCGAAATGCACACAGTGCTTACCTCTCCTGCCCATATTTTAATCATACCTTTTAACAGACCTTTTTTCATATAAGGAATGAGCAGCGTGCCTCAGAAGTTCTCCCAGAAAATATTCTCAGTGGCTTAGCCTTTCATACTAACACAGAAAACCTCACCAAACGGCTTTGCTGCAGATGTCTGTGACTGCATTGTTCAACTTCTCAGATTAATAATACTCTCACTGCCAAAAGTGTCTAAGCTCCCTTATCTGAGGGTATCGTGTGTTGAAATTCTGCTTCCAGAAACCATAGCTGGATCTTCAAGATACTTTCCTTCTTCTCTGATTTGCAAACGTATCCCAGATGGAACCAAACTTAGATTTATGAATTTTCAAAACATAAAAAAGCTCTTAAAATATATATTCTAGTCTAGATTTCCATTTCCAGTTTTAAGTAGATCAGACTTTGGGGACTGGAGCTGGGGGAAGAACTCATTTATGGGGAAGAGGGAAGACAATGAGGTTACAATGTCCAACTAGAGCTCTGCTCATGAGTCTGCTCTTTTATATGTCCCACCTATAGGTCAGTCTGCACTCAAACCAAATAGCTCTTGCTTTGCAAATAGTACATTTGTGGGTTTGTTTTTTTTTTCTTTTTCATCTTTGGACTGATACCCTTCTCCACCCTCCATAGTGCTCATGTCCTCTTACGGCATTCCTGATAACTCTAGTAAATGAGAACTATTCCTAGAACTTTCTTCAGAGAGCAGAGAGAACATGAAAGTCAGTGTTACCTTTTCTTTCAGATCTGGGGACTGTGCTAACCTTGACATTTTATATAGCTATTATACTATTTTAAATGTTTTCAGATATATACTCCTTCATAATTAGGAAAAAGAAGCTGAGTTCTCCAGTACCACAAAATCGGCAGTCTTACCGCTGCTATGTCCTAATGATGATATCTGGCAATGCTTAGCAAAGCCCAGGTAGCTGTTCCATGGTCTCATCACCCTGCCCACTGTAGGATGCATCACTGGGCCAGTACTGAATTAGAGTTGCTGATGGATGCCACTCTGCTGCCACAGAGGGAGAGGGCCAGGGCCAGGATTCTGCGTGGGCTCACACAGCTCAAAGCAATGTGACATGATGTTTGTGCTAAAGAGCGGGCTGGCTTCACTGACAAAGTATACTCTTTAAACAAGCTGGCTCTCCAGGATTTGTCTTCCTTAAAGAGATCTGCCAACTAAAAAAGGTACCGCACTAAGGAAACCCACCTCCGAAATTACTCTTCAATATTAGATAGATGATCTCCCTGGAATGGCAATGATATCCAGTCATTCAAACTAATAAAGCTCCACTAACCCTAACCAAAGGCACATTTGGTAAGCAATAAAAAATGGCTTAGGCTAAAATGAGGATTTTCTTTTAAAATAAATCTTATCCCCTGGCTCCTACCAAAGATAAAATCAGAAAATCCTAAAACAAGCAAAACTTTTCTTTCAAAGCAGTGGTTTCCAACTTGTTTTTCAAGTTGGTCACTACTAGAAAGGGAGTGGAAGGCAAGGTAAATCAAATCTTGCAAGTTCTAAGTCTTAAAGTTAGCACTTATGAGTGGCAAAGCTTGTGATGCAGTGGGAAGTGATGGCCAGGGTGGGATGCAGGGAGAGCCATGACAGATGAAGAACCCTTTGGTGATGCAATTCAAGGACTTCCTAGGGTAGAAGGAGTAAGTGAGGACAGTAAAATACAACAAAATGTATAGACTATATGGAGTGACCAAGAAGCAGGGGCTGCTGCAAACTAGCACCTGGTAAGAGATAGTTGTCCTAAGCAAAAGATCAAGGCTAAGCCTGAAACAAATTCTATTGGAAGAAGAAGAAAAAGAAAAAAACAGAAACTCTTAGATGTTTGATTATGTCCAAAAAGAAAAAGAATGAGCCACCCTTCTTATCAAGGGAAATAAACCTAATTACTTAGAAACCACATTAGGAAACTAGACAATAAATCAACAGCCTTATTTTGGAGCTTACTAGAGTCCTAGAATTTCTGGCAAGGTAGCTTGAAAAAGGCAAGCTCTTCTTTAAACATGGTTACAGTTCAGCAGTGATTTGCAGGTCCTTGTCAAGGCACTGTGCTGGAGGAGAGAGCAAAGAGCTTTCTTTTTGTGCTTTTCTTTTTTTTTTTTTGAGGTGGAAATACTTCTTGTGACATTCAAGACTCTTTACTTGATTTTTTTGCTGCTCATACAAGCAGTCCCATGCGAGTGACTTTGGCCGACAAGAATGTGTGCAACACAAATACTATCGGCTTCGGACAGGAGTGCAGGTCCATGGTCTGTGGAGAAAGGACATTAATTGTCACTGCTATATACAGATGCTTTAATAAACAAACATGCAAAATAAACAAATTTGGACATGATGTTCTACTTTTTAAAAAGAACTTGGATAATGGATGTGCCAGATTTATGGCAACTCTTAGGAACTTAGAGCCGCAAGTGGAAGTGTACTCTGAAGTAAGGTTATTCTATGTCAAAATTAAACACCAGTGTGAAATTTCACATCCACAATTAGGACACTATTGGTGGTGTACTAGGTTTCACCATGCCACGTAGGAAGATGTAAAGGAAAGAGGAATATCCTATATGGAAACCACTGACTGTAAGTATATTTCCCAGGGGGAATCACAGTGAATTCAGCTGAAGTGTGACCATCTATGTGTATGATTTTTGATACCCCTTATCGGTTTGTGGTGGGAATGACAACCCTTGAAGCTAGTTGGGAGAGCTAGTTATACCTTTCTAAGCACAGGTCTCTAATTTGGACAGCTGACATCAGATGAACAGGCTTTTGAAGACCATGGCTATCCATAGTTTCCTAAAGGTTCATCATTTAAAATAAGATTTCTAGCCACAGTTTTCTCATTTGGAGTTTGAACTTCATTATCCCTAAGATCTGTTTCAGTTCTAAAATTTCAAGATTCTGTTTTCCAAATTTACACCTATCGTGACTGTGTCAATGGACATAAGATTTCACGTATAAAACAAGACTTGAACTACTGGCTCAATACTGATAAGAGAGAAAAGGCATGACTTTGACTTCTTTATCATGATTTCTGATTTCTGAAGTACACTTGACACACTTCTCTAGTTCTCCAAGGGGACTCATGAATTCCTGTCGATATTTCCTTTAAAGGACAAGGAAGTCAAAAAAGATGATGGCTGTACGTACATATCTCCATATCTTTTTTTTCTGATCAGCAGAATTTCTGTAGCAACTGTTGCTTTATTACTTTTAACTCTTATCCCAACAAATTGCTGATAATATCAATGGATAGAATTCATTTATTAAAGTTTGCCAGGTTTAGTATTTTGTATCTTATATTTGTTAAAAGCCTGTTTCTTAAAACGGCTATTTTTTCTTTCTAAAATTCAAACAAAACTTTTAAAAAAGGGAATGATTTCCTAATGTGGGAAAAAAAAACAGTGAAACCCCAAAACCAAACCCATGCATCTTTGAAAACTGAAGAAGAATTTCCTGGCTCCAAATGGAATATCAGTCTGTAAGCCCATAGTTTTCTATAGAAGAGGTAAGAAGCAATAAGGAAGAAAGAGAATACCTATTAGAATAAACATGTTTTTCAGAAACACGCTTACCAGTTCTCCCTCAGGACCACCAAAATCCAGATACAGGTTTCTGATGCCATCATCAGCAGACATTTTCAGCCTTTCGAAGGGGTAGCGGTACAGTATGCTGCTGGAACCTCCATTTTCCCTGGAGATAGTGAACCCACTTTCATAGTGGACAGTGAGTCTTACCTCTTGGCCATTTAATGTGCAGCCTATTGAAGACAAGAAAAAACATCATTAATAAAGTTACTACTTCAGTTAGAAAGTGATAAAGGCTTCTCCTGACTTCTAAAAAGGGAAACGAATCTTCTTGAGAATGTGTGATACCTAACCTATTTGGAACATCCTGAAGTGAGTTTTGTTTTGGTCACTCAAGTCAACATCTTGATTGAGATGAGGAAGAACTTCCATAACTTTCCTTGACATCTGATCTGATTCAGTTCAATTCAGTAAGTACCAAGTGAATACTTGTGCTGACAGTAGGCTGTATATGGTACTGGAGAAGTAAGAGGTATGGTCCCTGCTCTCCACACCTCACAAACAACAGGCATAGACATGAAATCCCTAACTGCTTAAGGTAGATGGTATAGAACGTGACTGAACACCAAACTGAATAAGACCAAAGTCAAGGAAAGGTTTCCTGGAGATGGGACTTGAGAAAGGCCCTAAAAAACGGTCACACTTGATAGGTAGTGAGGAGTAAGAATAAGGTTTCAAGTGGGCAAGAAGGAGGAACAACCAAAGGAGAAACAGTAGAGGCACCTTTCAGGGCAGTAACATGGATTGGTTGATATTTGAGAAGTCACACTGTCAGTCCTATCAAAGATAAAATTCAGAAGATATATCTGAATTGATGGGACCAAAAAAACTGATCATCAAGACTGGCAAATGTCTTCTGTGAAGACTGGTGAAGTCCCTGTTTCACTAACACTTGAGCAGTTTTGTTGTCAGTACAGAGGCTACAAGTGAAAGGCCCTCTGTGACATGGGAATTAACATAGTCCTCTGAGAGCTGAGTTTACAATCACCTAAAGGACCAGAGTCGAGTGAGGCTTGGTCACTGTGAACAGGAAGAGTGGCTCCCAAACAAGCAAGTCCTCATACTCAGACCAATGTATCCTTGCGCTGGACATGAAAAACACTCAATTAGTCAAGGTAGCTGGCATGTTCAAGAAATAAGGAAAAGGAATAACAAATATTGGCAATGTCCCTTTTCAGCACTACTCGAAAAGGAGAGTTTTGAACAGTGAACTTTGAATATTAATTACCTTCAGAAAAGGAACCTGGTGGGGGGGGCATGGATAAAATTAACTACCTGTGGAAGTAATCCAATGCAACAATCTCTAAATGACTGGCTGAGGGGTTTGGAAGAAGAACAAAAAGATCCCAATCAAGGCAACCAGGGTACAGTTTTCAAGAGAATTTTACTCTATTAATACCCCTGAAGCTATAGCTTAGTAGGGTATTGAGGTCTGATGAGAAGAGAGGGGTCAGTTCTAGTCTAGAAAAGAAAAGCTCAAAGAATGAGGTCCACCCAAGTCCTTACAGCACTGGCTGGAGAAGGTCCAGTGCAGGCGGGGGAGGATTTCTGCCTGCAGGTGTGTCCCTAGTGGAGCGAGATCTGGCCATCAAAGGCACCCAGCAAAGGCAAGCCATTAATCCTCAACAAGCTTTTTGTATAAGAGATTTCTTAAATGTTCTGCTTAGGATTGTTTCCCCTCAGGAGGGAAGGAAAGGAAAGGAAAGCAAATGTCAGTGTCTGTGTGTGTTACTTTAAAAAAACAGAAGACTGTTTAAGATTACCTCAACTTTGAAAAGGAGAAGTAAAGGTCATACTGAGTATGTTTAGGTTTAGAACTCAGTTTGTCGAAAACTTATAATACCAGATAATTTTGAATGAGAATATGAACTGGCCATAAAAATGTTGTGCCTAGGGGCTTCCCTGGTGGCGCAGTGGTTGAGGGTCTGCCTGCCGATGCAGGGGACACGGGTTCGTGCCCCGGTCCGGGAGGATCCCACATGCCGTGGAGCGGCTGGGCCCATGAGCCATGGCCGCTGAGCCTGCACGTCCGGAGCCTGTGCTCCGCAACTGGAGAGGCCACCACAGTGAGAGGCCTGCGTACCGCAAAAAAAAAAAAAAAAAAAAAAAAAATGTTGTGCCTAAGCGTCTATCTGCAAGGGCACCAATTATTTCCATGTACCTAAATCTGACCCACGTCTTTAGCTCTTGTCTTGATACTTGTAGGACTCATTGTTGGCTGTCTACCCAGATTTTATTTCTCCATTATTCCTTTACAGCCAAACTCCAATTTTATTCAGGTTTCTAGTCTCTCCTAATGTGTTTCAGGGAAGGACGACCTCAACTTCAAGGGAAGATAGCCTCTGGGCCAGTCAGAGCGTAGCTTTCTCCTGGTGACTGCCATTGGTCCAGGGTGTGCATATGAACCTATGACTGGGAAGAGACGACCCACCCCACCCCCCTTTATGCTTGCTCTCTCTCTTCTATCTAAAATACATTTCTTAACTGTTTAATCTAATTTTAGAGGGCATTTTCTCTTAATTCCAGCCTAAACCATCCAACTGATACACTGAACCCTACTGGCTATTTCTCTCCTTGGAATCCTCTTCCTTAGGTTTCCATGACACTTACTGTCCTCACCTGCCCTGGTTTTCCTTCTACTGCTCTGGCTACTACTTCACAATCTGCTAAGTGGCAGGGACACTGGCTTTTTCAGACCATGGGGATATTGTTGAGTGTAATTATGTATATTAAAGATAACTTTCTTTAAGTAGTTCCCTAATGGTAAAAAATTTAATAAAGCTAAGAGGAAAAAAAGGCTCATTAACTAATAATAAATAATAATAAATCTCATTGTTACACCAAGATGAATACTGGTAAATACAATCTATGTTTTCTACTTTGTGTCTTTTAAAATGAGAGACTGCTGGTGATAACCAGTGTATCATGAAGAACAAAGGCGCTAATGTTAGGACTTTCCTTGTGGTCCAGTGGTTAAGAATCCGCCTTCCAATGCAGGGGACACAGGTTCGATCCCTAGTGGGGGAGCTAAGATCCCACATGCCGCGGGGCAACTAAGCCCCGGTGCCACAACTACTGAGCCCACACACTCTGGAGCCTGTATGCCACAACTAGAGAGAAGTCTGCACGCTGCAATGAAAGATCCCGCGTGCTGCAACTAAGACCCGATGCAGCTAAAAATTAATGAATTAATTAATTTTTTAAAAAGGACTCTAATGTCAAAGTAAGTCTATGCTGCAAGTCCTGTTTCTGCTGCTCTGGGGCCAGTTACTTGGTAGGAGGGCTCTGGGGGCTCCAATGTTTCCAGTAAGACCCTTTAGCGGCTGCAGAGCTGTGTCACCCTGGGCTCCTCTGGGCCTTCCAGAACAACCCAGAAGAGAGTGGGTTTTGCAGGGTGGGCTTTGAGTGGGCTGCCCAGGATGCTCTCAAAGAAAGGCTGAGGTAGCATTCTCTGTTACTGCATGGAAAAGCCAGCCCATCAAGTATAATTAGTGGGCTAATCACACTCAAGGGTTAAAAGAGAAGAACATGAAGCTGTGTTCCTTTCTTATAGCTACTTGGTCAAAGGCATGAAGCAGGTCTTATTTGTTTCTATTTCTCTCATCACAAAGCATAGCACTTTGTAAACAATTAAACACTAAGCATTTGTTGATTTAATGAATTAAGAGAAACTGATAATGTATATGTCCTCCAGGAGTTTAATCTGCCCATAAGAATAAGTCATTTAGGGGCTTCCCTGGTGGCGCAGTGGTTAAGAATCTGCCCGCCAATGCAAGGGACACAGGTTCGAGCCCTGGTCCAGGAAGATCCCACATGCTGTGGAGCAACTAAGCCTGTGTGCCACAGCTACTGAGCCTGTGCTCTAGAGCCTGTGTGCCACAACTACTGAGCCCGCGTGCCACAACTACTGAAGCCCACGTGCCTAGAGCCCGTGCTCCACAACAAGTGAAGCCACCACAATGAGAAGCCTGCACACTGCAACAAAGAGTAGCCCCCACTTGCCACAGCAATGAAGACCCAACACAGACAAAAATAAATAAATAAAGTTATAACTAATAAAAAAATTAAAAAATAAAAGAATAAGTCATTTAGAGGAGGAAATGCAGGGGCTTAAGACACTGCATTTTGAAAGGATTCCAGTTCAAGTTCCAGCCACACTAATCCAAATTCCTTTATCTTGAAAATGGAGGTAATAAAACTTGCCTTACAGAGTTGTGTGTTAGGGTTAGATGACACATGTATCTCATTTATGACTTACAACAACCCCAACGTACTTATTATTCTTTTTCTGTCTTTCCTACTTTGAAGGAAGGGGCTACACCTACCTTATTTATTTTAGTATAGTCAGTAAAAGCAGAGTATATACTCAATCAATATTTGTTGAGTAGAGGAACAAAAAGGGATTCAAGAGAATTTCTATGAAATTGAGAACAACATGGTTAAAGCAAACTTTTTTCATATATACTAACACTCTAAATACTTTAAAATGCCCATTTTTCTTCTCCTCTTGCACATACTCTGCATATTTTTTAATGCAACTCCTACCTATATCTTCTACTTCTTAGTCTTCATATCACCAAGCTACAGAAATATAAAGTATCTTCATGAAGTTCATGTATGATTTAAAAACTTTAACAGCTTGGATAATTGTTATGACGAAATTAGCTTTTAAAAGCATATTTATTAAAGTTCAAACAACTACACACACTAAAGTGTATGTTTTTTCCTATTTTCAATTCCTGTGACAAATGGAAAATGGTTTTACGTACCTGAGGGTGTTAACTGCATTCTTTGCCTAGTCATCTTAAAGTTATATTTGCTAGAAGGAAAAAGTCCTTGTGTACCAGAAGGATTACTGATCAGTTCTACTCTAAGTATAATCTAATAAAGGCTTAAAACTAAATGCACGTTATAAAGATAATGTATGGCATTCACTAGTCAAATCTTACAAGTAGTCACTGAAATTCTTCTAAATGCGTAAACTATAACCAAACACATAAGAGACAAAAAAAAGCTCAACTGATTTCTTTTTGTCAACTTCCTGACTTTCTTTAGACCATAAACACCTGAATAGGTAGTACGATGTGCCTCAAATATAGTTTTAAATAAACCTTTCTGAATCTCCCAATAGTTTAACAGAAGGTGATAACATGCATCTGAAGGACATGCTGGCTTATGTATGTATGTGTACATACATGTATGTGTACACTAAGCATATACATCAAGTTAAGACTACGTGCCTACACACATGAGTACATGCATGCACGCATGCACACACACACACACACACAAACAAATTTTAAAGAAATTCTGGTTCTCATCAAAGCAGTTTACTTTCAGCCAGTTTAATATTTCTGGCACAGCTCTAAATACAGAGTAAGTCATTCCTAAGTACATCAATTGATCTGAACTGTGGAAATGAAAGTATTACCAAGGTAATATTAAGATAGAGCTGTGAATGAGAACAAAAAAGTTCAAAGTTACCAAAAAATATGTTCTTTTGTCCATTTAAAAATATAAGGAACCAGGTGGTCCTTATTCTCCCTCTCCTCAAGCCATCTGTATTTAAACAACTGTGAGCCAAGGACTGAATAGATTTTGGTTTCCTGTAATATGAAGTTTAGCTGCCAGACACCAAAGAAACAACACGAAACTAAAAAGTGTTAAAAAGCCATGTTGCACTCTTTGTTTGGGGAAGCATATCTCTCAGGATCCTTGAAGAAGATTATGGTGACCCCATATGCCAGCGATGAGTGTGCTGGCCTGACCCCTGGGACTCCACACAGGAACACAGCGCATCCAGACTTTCCAACTGAGGACTTCCCCATCCCAGAAAGCACATTCTGCGGCCAAGACAAAAACCAGAGCCCCACAGTCCTTAATGTGGTGACCAACCACTCCATAGAGAAAATGGGTAGGAGACAGACAAGTGAGAAAGTGAGAAACCACACTGCTGATGTGGTGGCTTTGGTCAAAATCCAAGGTGGGATCTAGGCATTGGTGTCATTGCTTGAATCATCATTGTGGTTGTGAGGAAAATATAGAGTAGGTCCTAAATAGTTGAAGAATTGTGCTACTTTGACAACATTGAAAAAGCTGTCCTTGTGCCAGTGTTAGAAGATGACCCATGGAAATGCTGCCCAGGCAGTTCTAAAGCCATGGAGATCCCTAACTTTCCAAAAGCAATGGAAAGGAATATAAATCAAAAGACATTCTGCTCTCAAAAACATTTTCTCTTTTTGTATAAATTCTGTAAAACTAGGTTTATAAAATAAAATACATAGAAAACACGAGCAAAACTAAGTAAACCAACTTGCAATCAAGATATTCAAAGTAACTAAAACCATATTAGAAACTGTAACTGTGCCTTCATTTTGACTACTCTCTATTCTTGTTAAAATGAAAAGCAATCTGGAAATATCTATACATAACCATACACACAAATATACATGTATGAAACCATACTTCCAAATTCATATACACAAGCCACAAGAGGGCGCTTCAACAATGGAACGAGACCATGAGGCTTATTTCCTTTAGATGCTTATTTCAGTACCTACTGGGCAACACATTTTCAAACTTTGGAAGAGAGACTCCTATTCCAAATTCTCTTTACTTTTCTACAGCTATAAGCTTTGCCAGATGCTCATATTTTTAAGGGTGTCTATCCATGTTCCAAATCTTCTTAACTAGAGGGTCAATGCACCTAGTATTTAGTAAATGAGTCCTTACACTATAAAGATTTAAATAATGAACAGTAAAACTACCATGTTGTACAGAGAGTGTTGTAATTGTGTTCAGAGCCACGTAAAAAGCTCATGAAAACTTTGCTACTGAAACAGAGAAACCCAGTTTCTTTCCATCGTGATCACTTTAAGGTGCCTTATTTCAGAACATTTTTAAGTCTGGCATACAGGATAATGGTTTTTACTTTAAAACAAAGTATAACAGTTCCATTTAATTACTATTAGAAATGAAATGCTAGGAGCTGTACCTAGAGAGACTTCCTTGATCAGCTCAGCAGCAGCATGGCAACCCTGAACAAGTATCCGGGTCCAGGTCGATAGATCCCGATGCGTCTCCACCCGGAAGAGATGCATCTCAATGCCCTGCCGAGAGCCTGTCCTGGTGGCAAACGTAAGGTCAGATCCAAGTGAGGGTGATCGACATCCGGAGCCAGAATGAACCAACCTAGAACCACAAACAAAGATCAAAAGTAATTAATGCACTGTCAGAGGAAAATGTCAGCAATTTATGCTGATTAATAAGCAGAAAATTATAAAAGCCATCAGCAGTTTTTTGGGGTTTTTTTGCGGTACGCGGGCCTCTCACTGTTGTGACCTCTCCCGTTGCGGAGCACAGGCTCCGGACGTGCAGGCTCAGTGGCCATGGCTCACGGGCCTAGCCACTCCACGGCATGTGGGATCTTCCCGGACCGGGGCAGGAACCTGAGTCCCCTGCATCGGCAGGCGGACTCTCAACCACTGCGCCACCAGGGAAGCCCCATCAGCAGTTTTTTTTTTTTTTTTTTTTTTTGCTGTACGCGGGCCTCTCACCGTTGTGGCCTCCCCCATTGCGGAGCACAGGCTCCGGACGCACAGGCCCAGCGGCCATGGCTCACGGGCCCAGCCTCTCCGCGGCATGTGGGATCTTCCCAGACCGGGGCACGAACCCGTATCCCCTGCATCGGCAGGCGGACTCTCAACCACTGCGCCACCAGGGAAGCCCCCATCAGCAGTTTTTAGATAAGTATATTTGAAAACAAGATTATAGTCTTTGAAGTAGATACCATTCTGTTTTCGCATAAAATGACCCCTGGTGTCACAGGCAGAACACTAGGCTGGATGGCCCAAGGCCCCAGTTTCCCATTAGCTTTTTTTATGCTCCCAAGAGGCCATGCATATCAAAAAAAAGATTCAATTTTGATTAAGAAATAGGCCCTGGGCTTCCCTGGTGGCGCAGTGGTTGAGAGTCTGCCTGCCAATGCAGGGGACACGGGTTCGTGCCCTGGTCTGGGAAGATCCCACATACCGCGGAGCGGCTAGGCCCGTGAGCCATGGCCGCTGAGCCTGCGCGTCCGGAGCCTGAGCTTCGCAACGGGAGAGGCCACAACAGTGAGAGGCCCGCGTACCGCAAAAAAAAAAAAAAAAAAAGAAATAGGCCCCCACACATGTGTATCCTCCCCCATTATCAGTATCACCAGCATGGCACTTTTTTTACCAAGGATAAACCTATACCGACACATCATAATCACTCAAAGTCCAGTGTCTACTTTAGGGTTCACTCTTGGTGTTGTGTATTCTATAGGTTTTGACAAATATATAAAGACATATAGCCATCACTATAATATACAGAGAATTTTCATTGCTCTGAAAATCCTTGGTACACTGCCTATTCATCGTCCCTCTCCCTACAACCACTCATCTTTTTATTATCTCCATAGTCGTATTTTTTCCAAAATGTCACAATATAAAACCTTGTCAGATTGACTTCATTCACTTAGGAATATGCATTCAAGGTTCCTCCATGTCTTTTCAGGCTTGATAGCTCATTTTTTTTTAGTGCTGAATTGTCTGGGTCTACCACAGTTTATTTATCCATTCACCTACTGAAGGATGCCTTGGTTGCTTCCAAGTTTTGGCAATTAAGAATAAAGCTGAGGGGCTTCGCTGGTGGCACAGTGGTTGAGAGTCCGCCTGCCGATGCAGGGGACACGGGTTCGTGCCCCGGTCTGGGAAGATCCCACATGCCGCGGAGCGGCTGGACCCGTGAGCCACGGCCGCTGAGCCTGTGCATCCGGAGCCTGTGCTCCGCAACGGGAGAGGCCACAACAGTGAGAGGCCCGCATACCGCAAAAAACAAAACAAAACCAAAGAATAAAGCTGAGTATACCAGAAACTAACATATCGCAAATCAACTATACATCAATTAAAAAAAAAAGAATAAAGTGGCTATAAACATCTTTGCATAGGTTTTTTTTAAAATATAATTTTTCAACTCCTTTGGGTAAACCAAGGAGTGGAATTTCTGGGCTGTATGGTAAGGAAATGTTTGTAAGAAACCACCAAACTCTGTCAAAGTGGCTGTACCATTTTTCATTCCCACCAGCATTGTATGAGAGTTCCTGTTGCTCCATATCCCCGCCAGTGTTTGGTGTTGTCAGTGTACTGGATACTGGCTATTCCAATAAGTGTGTAGTGGTATCTCGTTGTTTTAATTTGCACTTCCCTGATGATATGTGAGGTGAAACATATTTTCACATTCTTATTTGCGATCTGTATTTTTTCTTTGGTGGGGCGCCTATTCATGTTGTCCTTGGCCCATTTTTTAATGAAGTTGTTTGTTTTCATTCTTTTTTTTTCTTTGGCCTGTGCAGGCCATGGCTTGCAGGACCTTAGTACCCCAACCAGGGATCGAATCCACGCACCCTGCAGTGGAAACATGGAGTCCTAACCACTGGACGGCCAGGGAATTCCCAAGTTGTTTGTTTTCTTACTGTTGAGCTTCAATAGCTCTTTGTATTAATTTGGGTAACAGTCATTTATCTGATGTGTCTTTTGCGAATATTTTTTCCTAGTCTGTGCCTTCTCTTCTAATTCTTTGACACTCTTTCACAGAACAGAAATTTTTAGTTTTAATGAAGTCCAGCTTATTATTTCTTTCATAAATCATGTCTCTGGTGTTGTATCTAAAAAAACCATTATAATACCCCAGGTCATCTAGGTTTTCTCCTGTTACCATCTAGGAGTTTTATAGTTTTGCAATTTACACTTAGGTCTATGATCCATTTTGAGTTAATTCTGGTGAAGGGCAAAATTTTTTTACATGTGGATATCTAGTTGTTCCAGCACGATTCGTTGAAAAAGACTGTATCTGTTCCATTGTAGTGCCTTTGCTCCTTTGTCAAAGATTAGTTGTGATATTAAAGGGGTCTATTTCTGAGCTCTCTATTCTGTTTCACTGATCTATATACTTGTCTGTTCTTTCATCAACACTACACTGTCTTAATTACTGCAACTTTATAGTAAGTCTTGAAGTTGGGTAACATCAGTCCTCCAACTTTGTTCTTCAATTTTGTGTTTGTTCAATTTTGTGTTCTTCTTCAATTTTGTGTGTCTGGGTCTTTTGCCTCTCCATATAAACTTTAGAATCAGTTTGTCAATATCCATAAAATAACTTGCTAAAATTCTGACTGGGATTGCATTGAATCTATAGATCAATTTGGGGAAAACTGACATCTTGATAATATTGTCTTCCTATCCATGAACATGGAATATCTATTTATTTAGTTATTCTTTGATTTTGTTCATCAGAGTTTTGGAGTTTTCCTCATATAGATCTTGAACATATTTTGTTAGATTTGTATTTAAGTATTTCATTTTGGGGGGTGCTAATGTAAATGGCACTGTGTTTTTAATTTCAAATTCCACTTGTTCATTGTTAGTATATAGGAAAGCAATTGACTTTTGTCCACTGATCTTGTATCCTGCAACCATGCTATAAGAGCTTATTAGTTCCAGGAGTTTTTTGCCAATGCTTTTCAATTTTCTACATAGATGATCATGTCTTCTGAGAACAAAGATAGTTTTATGTCTTCCTTTTCAATCTGTATACCTTTTACTTCCTTTTCTTGCCTTACTGCATTAGCAAGGACTTCCAGTATGATGTTGAAAGGAGTGGCAAGAGGGGAACATCCTTGCCTTGGGCCTGATCTTAGTGGAGAAGCTTTGTTTCTCATCATTAAGTATGATGTTAGCTGTAGATTTTTTGTAGGTAGTCATTATCAAGTTGAGAATGTTCCCATTTATTCTTAGTTTACTGAAAGTTTTAATCATGAATGGGTATTGCATTTTGTCAAATGCTTTTCCTGTATCTCCTGATATGATACGATTTTTCTTCTTCAGCTTGTTGACGTGATGGATTACACAAATTCATTTTCTTTTCTTTTCTTTTTTTTGTGGCAGGGTGGTCACACCATGCAGCATGTGGGATCTTATTTCCCTGACCAGGGATCAAACCTGTGCCCCCTGCAGTGGAAGTGTGGAGTCTTAACCACTGGACCACCAGGGAAGTCCCTACACAAATTGATTTTCAAATGTTGAACCAGCCTTGAATATCTAAAATAAATCCCACTTGGTTGTGATGTATAATTCTTTTTATACTTTTTTGTATTAGATTTGATGGTATTGTTTTGAGGATTTTTAAATCTATGTTCATGAGAGATATTGGTCTGTATTTTTCTTATAATGTCTTTGTCTGGTTTTGGTATTAGCATAATGCTAGTCTCACAGAATGAGTTAGGAAGTATTCCCTCTGCTTCATTCCTTTGAAAGAGACTGTAGGGAATTTCTTCCTTAAATGTTTGGTAGAATTCACCAGTGAATTCATCTGGGTCTGGTGCTCTCTGTTTTGGAAGACCGTACACTCTTCCAAAAAATTAACTCAAAATAGATCTTAGAGCTAAACGTAAAATGTAATAGTGTAAAACTTCAAGAAGACATTTTAACAGAAAATCTAAGTAATCTAAAAAGATACAACACCAAAAGCATGATCCATAAAGGAAAAAAATGATTAAGTTGGACTTCATTAATTAAAAACATTTGCTCTTTGAAAAACACTGTTAAGAGAATGAAAAGACAAGCCACAAAGTAGAAGAAAATTTATGAAAACATATACCTGGTAAAGGACTGTATCCAAAATACACAAAGAACTTTTTTTTTTAAGAGATCACTTTTTTTAAAATTGATTAATTAATTTATTTTATTTTTGGCTGCATTGGGTCTTCGTTGCTGTGCGCGTGGGCTTTCTCTAGTTGTGGTGAGCGGGGGTCACTCTTCGTTGCAGTGCGTGGGCTTCTCATTGTGAAGGCTTCTCTTGTTGCAGAGCACAGGCTCTAGGCATGTGGGCTTCAGTAGTTGTGGCACAAGGGCTCAGTAGTCGTGGCTCGTGGGCTCTAGAGCGCAGGCTTAGTAGTTGTGGCGTACGCACTTAGTTGCTCCGCAGCATGTGGGATCTTCCCGGACCAGGGATCGAACCCATGTCCCCCCTGCATTGGCAGGCAGATTCTTCACCACTGCACCACCACGGAAGTCCCTGCAAAGAACTCTTAAAACTCTACTTGCCTATTCAATATTCATTCTCTCATTCTTCCTTAGAAATAGCAAGCTGCCTTTATCCCGAATGACAACATGCACAGATAAAAGAGTATTTCCCAAACTTCTTTGAAGAAAGAGATGTCCAATGAATTGCAAGCTGTTAATGGGTAGGATTACCAGAAAAGCCCCACAACTGGAGAACAAGGCAGCAGGTATGTGCCCCTTCTGTCTATTTCCTCTTCCTCCTCCTGCCTACAATTTGGATATGATGGCTAAAGCTTCCAGTAACCATCTTGAGCCATGAAGCAACCTTGAAGGGTAGAAGCCTCTTGCTAAGGACGGCTGTTTTCTTTTACATAAGAAAGAAATAAACACCTATTTTATTATTTTATGTTACTTTTGCTACAGAGTGTGCTTCCTAGTGATCATAAATATGCAAATGATGTGTTAAATAGGCAGGCAGAATATAAGTCTGTGATTCTGTCTGGAGATATAAATTTGGGAGTTGTCAGTGTATAAGAGATATTTCAAGCTATGGTATCAGATACAATCACCAGAGGGACAGGGTAGTTGATAGAGAAGAGATCTAAGCCCTGAAATAAGCCAATGTTTATAAATCCAGGGGACTTCCCTGGTGGTCCAGTGGTTAAGACTCTGCGTTTCCAGTGCAGGGGGCCCGAGGTTCAATCTCTGGTCGGGGAACTAAGATCCCTTTTTTTTCTTTTGGCATGGTGTGGGCCAAAAAAAAAAGAAAAGAAAAAAAGAAATCTGGAAGATAAGTAGAGATCAACAAAGGGGGATAAGAAAGTGTGGACAGGGAGTTTAGTGGAGAACTGACAGAACCAGGAGAAACCACTAAAAAAGTACAAAAAAAGGAGCTGCAAAAAATTTTTTTCAACCTCTTTCAGTAATTATACTGTTGGTGATAATGTTGTAGTAGTAATAATAGTAGCACCATTCTGATATGTAATGTGGGATAAAGCAAATGAGCAATTATGGGATGTTCTAATGTGATCATCTCTGGTGTCCTTAAGATCTGCAATTCTGGATACGGGAAAAAGGAAAACCAGATGTAAGATAGAAGACGTTAAGTGATTACACTGTAGCCTCAAACTTGAAATGGAGTATCAGTGTGAACTCAACTATGTATTTTATGTTTAAAAAATATATATATATATATACACTTACACACACTTCCTACCTCTGTCCATCAATAAAGGCCTATAAACAATAACTAATCCAATAGCAACAAATGTAGTTAGTGCCCAAATTGAACCCCCATCCCCTCAAAAATAAAAAAAGAAAGTGAGGCTTCTCAGGAAAATGTCAGATCTAGAGCAGAAAATACACAAGTTAAGTCCAGAGTATTCTATCATAATGGATAATATGGCAGTTCTCAAAACACTTTTATATAAAAGTCCTGTCAAAAAGGCTGAGAAGTCCACCTGAAGAGCTACCACTGGCTAAAGATAGGACCATTTTTGAGCATCAACAAGGACAAACTACAATGGATATTAAATTTATAATTTCACAATGATTTTTTAAAAAAATTGACTGGGGCCTCCCTGGTGGCGCAGTGGTTGAGAGTCCGCCTGCCGATGCAGGGGATACGGGTTCGTGCCCCGGTCTGGGAGGATCCCATATGCCGCGGAGCGGCTGGGCCCGTGAGCCATGGCTGCTGAGCCTGCGCATCCGGAGCCTGTGCTCCGCAACGGGAGAGGCCACAACAGTGAGAGGCCCGCGTACCACAAAAAAAAAAAAAAAAAAAAAAAAAAAAAATTGACTGGTTCCTCCAAAAGTTAAATATGTTACCATATGATCCAACAATCCCACTCCTAGGTATATACCCAGGAGAAATAAAAACATATATTAGCATAAAAATTTGTTCACAAATGTTCATAGCAGTATTATTCATAATAGCCAAAAAGAGGAAATAGTCCAAATGTCCATCAACTGATAAGTGGATAAACAAAATGTGGTACATCCATACAATGGAATATTATTCAGCCATAAAAAGGAAACTTTGGAACTACTTGGTTGCAACTCTTGACTCCCATTCACTTAAAATATGATACTACTCTACTACATTAAAAAAAAAATGATGCGCCATCTTTTTACTTTAAAAAGCGAGTTCTAGGGACTTCCCTGGTTGCACAGTGGATAAGACTCTGCACTCCCAATGCAGGGGGCCTAGGTTCAATCCCTCATCAGGGAACTAGATCCCACATGCATGCCACAACTAAGAGTTCGCATGCCACAATTAAGGAGCCCTCGTGCTGCAACTAAGGAGCTGGTGAGCTGTAACTAAGGAGCCTGCCTGCTGCAACTAAGGAGCCCGCCTGCCGCAACTAAGGAGCCTGCCTGCCGCAACCAAGACCCGGTGCAACCAAATAAATAAATAATTTTTTTTTAAAAGTGAGGTCTAGGAACCCCCTGGCGATCCAGTGGTTAGGACTCAGCACTTTCACTGCTGTGGCCTGGGTTCAATCCCCGGTTGGGGAACTAAGATCCCACAGACTGCACAGTGTGGCCAAAAAAAAAAAAAAAAGTGTGTTCCAACTCATTTGGGGGGGATAAGTAATAATGCCCCTTGAAATACTTTTAGATGTAACAAAATGAGAGCTTGAGCTAAGCATTTTAGGGAGAAGATTCAAATCAAGTATGGGACAGCAATGAAACAAAGTAGAGAAGAGAAAAAACACTGGGAAAAATAAGCAAGAAAGACCCTTAGAGTTTCTATCATATGTCATACATATCCTTCCCCATGAGACGTTCATGGGAACAGGGTTTCAAGATCAAAGCTAAGAAATGTGACATTCATGAACTAAAAACTATTTTCAGATAAAAGGGAAAGAACAGAGCTTCATGTGCCACTCCTCATTGCTTGCATTACCACCTTAACCATCCCCGCCCCGCCCATCCCTGCCCAGTCCATGGAAAAATGTCTTCCACAAGATCAGAGTCCCTGGTGCCAAAAAGGTTGGGGACCACTGGTTTAAAACATATTTTAAAAATCCCTTCAACTAACAGTGAAAAACTTGCAACAAAGAAAATCTTAATCCCAGATGGCTTTGCTAATGAATTCTACCAAATATTTAAAGAAGAATCAATGCCAATTCTTTATAAAGTCTTCCAAAAAAACAGAAGAGGTGGGAATACCTCCCAACTCTTTCTATGAGGCCAGTAATATCCTAACACCCAATCCAAAGACATTTCAAGAAAAAAAACTACAGACCAATATCATGTATAAATATAAGACATGAAAATCCTCATCAAATTATTAGCAAATTGAATCCAGCATGACCAAATAAGATTTATCTCAGAAGTGCAAGGTTGGTTTAATGTCCAAAAATCAATATTGTAATTGATTTATAAATTAATTTGATTAAAAAAATATTTTTAAATTGACTGATTTATAAATTGATAAGTAAAACCATATAAAGAGACTAAAGGACAGAACCCACATGATCACTGTAATAGACATGGAAAAACATTTTAACAAATCCAAAATCTTTCCATGATGAAAATACTCAACAAACATGGAATAGAAGGGAACTTCCTCACCTGGATACAGTGTATCTATAAAAAAAAAAACCCCATAGCTAACATCATACTTAGTGGTAAAAGATTGAATGTTTTCCCCCTAAGAACAGGAAAAAGACAAGGATGCCTGCTTACGCTACTTCTATTAAAAATTGTACTGCGGACTTCCCTGGTGGTGCAGTGGTTAAGAATTTGCCTGCCAATGCAGGGAAATGTGATCGAGCCCTGGTCCAGGAAGATCCCACATGCCGTGGAGCAACTAAGCCTGTGTGCCACAACTATTGAGCTTGCACTCTAGAGCCCACGAGCCACAACTACTGAAGTCTGTGCGCCTCAAGTCTGTGCTCTGCAGTAAGAGAAGCCACTGCAATGAGAAGCATGCGCATCGCAACAGAGAGTAGCTCCCACTAGCCACAACTAGAGAAAGCCCAAGAGCAGCAACTAAGACCCAATGCAGCCAAAAATAAATTGAAAAAAAAAATTGTACTGGAGGGAATTCTGTGGCGGTCCAGTGGTTAGGACTCAGCACTTTCACTGCTGTGGCCTGGGCTCAATCCCTGGTTGGGGAACTAAGATCCTGCAAGCTGCACAGCACAGTCAAAAAGATACATACATACACACATAAATAAATAAGTAAGTAAATAAATAAATAAATACTGTACTGTAGAGTCTGGCCAGAGCAATTAGGCAAGAAAACGAAATAAAAGGCACCTAGAATGGAAAGGAAGTGGTAAAAACTATCTCGTTTGCAGATGACATGATCTTGTACATAGAAAGTCCTAAGGAATCTACTAAAAACCTATTAGAATAATAAACAAGTTGAGCAAGATGGTAGGATATAAGATCAAGATATAAAAATCAGTGTATTGATGGAATACACTAGCAATGAACAATCCAAAAAGAAAATTAAGAAAACAATTCATTTACAATAGCATTAAAATTTAATGCTACTTAAGAATAAATTTAACGAAAGAAGTATAAAACTTGTACTCTGAAAACTACAAAACATTGCTGAGAGAAATAAAAGAAAACCTAAATAAAAAGATATCCTGAAAAAAAAAAAAAAAGATATCCTGTATCATGGATCGGAAGACAATATTTTTAAGATGGCAATACTCCCTAGATTGATCTACAGATTCAATGCAATGCCTATCAGAATTTCGTCTTTTCTTGTTTGTTTGTTTGCAGAAATTGACAAACTGACCCTAAAATCTATAGGTAAATGCCAGGGATTCTGAATTGCCAAAATAATCTTGAAAAAGAACAAAGTTAGAGGACTCACGCTTCTGATTTCAAAACTTACCACTAAACTATAAAATTGAGAGTCCAGAAATAAACCCTCACATATATGATCAACTGATTTTTGACAAGGATGTCAAGGGACTGCAATGGAGAAAGAAGTCTTTTCAATAAATGGTACTGTGATAATTGGATTTTCACATGCAAAAGAATAAAGTTTGACCACTACTTCACACCATATACAAAAACTGACTGCATTTGGATAAAAGAATGAAATGTAGAGCTAAAACTATAAAACTTTTAGAAGAGAACACAGGATTAAGTCTTTGTGACATTGGATTAGGGAAAGCCTTCTTAGATATAACACAAAAAATGCAAGCGATATAGGCTGATAAATTGGACTTCATCAAAATTAAAAACTTCTGTGCTTCATATGACACTATCAAGAAAGTGAAAAGAGGGACTCCCCTGGTGGCGCAGTGGTTAAGAATCCTCCTGCCAGTGCAGGGGACATGGGTTTGTGCCCTGGTCTGGGAAGATCCCACATGCTGCAGAGCAACTAAGCCCGAGCTCCACAACTGCTGAGCCTGCGCTCTAGAGCCCGTGAGCCACAACTACTGAGCCTACGTGCCACAACTACTGAGTCCATGTGCCACAACTAGTGAAGCCTGCTCGCCTACAGCCCGTGCTCTGCTACAAGAGAAGCCACCGCAATGAGAAGTCCGTGAACCGCTCACCACTAGAGAAAGCCCACGCACAGCAACGAAGACCCAACACAGCCAAAAAAACAAAAAAATCATATGTTCACATAAAAAGTTTTACCTGAGTGTTATAGCAGCATTATTCATAACAGTCTAGTCAAAAAAGTGGAAATAACTCAAATGGCCATCAACTGATGAATGTGCTATATCCATACAACAGAATATCATTAAGCCTTGAAAAGGAATGAAGTTATGACACGTGCTCCAACCTGGATAAACCTTGAAAACATTACACAAAGTGAAAGAAGTCAGACATAAAGGGCTATGTAACATGATTCCACATATATGTAATGTTCAGAATAGGCCAAATCTATAGAGCCAGAAAGTAGATTTGTGGTTGCTTAGGCCTGGGGGAGGGGAAAATGAAGAGTGACTACTAACGGGTAAGGAGTTTCTTTTTGGGGTGATGAAAGTGTCCTAATATTGATTGTGTAACTCTGTGACTTATTAAAAAACATTAAACTTCATACTTTAAATGGGTGAACTGTATGCTTTGTGACTTATATCACAATAAAGCTGCTAAAAAAGTAACAGTGGGGCTTCCCTGGTGGCGCAGTGGTTGAGAGTCCGCCTGCCGATGCAGGGGACGCAGGTTCGTGCACCGGTCCGGGAGGATCCCACATGCCGCGGAGCGGCTAGGCCCGTGAGCCATGGCCACTGAGCCTGCGCGTCCGGAGCCTGTGCTCCGCAACGGGAGAGGCCACAACGGTGAGAGGCCCGCGTACCGCAAAAAAAAAAAAAAAAAAAAAGTAACAGTGAAGTATACATATGGAAAAAAGAAGAGAAAGCAGTTCTCTTTAAAGTCATTAAACTATTCAACACGTTGTTTCATGACAACCATTTAACATAGTTTAATTTATTCACTTCTTCCAAAAATATTTTCCCTATTTTTAACAAGTTCGAAGTAGATCAGTATAACAGAACACACTACCTCACTATAAGGAATCACTCAGCAGATAATGTTTTCCACATAGGATTTTTAAAAACTTGGGTGAGAAATGTATACCAAAGAGAAATAAATAAAATGGCTTGTTCTTAGCTTCACTGTAGGCTGTATACCTGTAATATTTTTCTACAAATTTGCTGGTTCCTTCCTTTACTCCTCTAGCAGTAACCTGAGCAAGATGACATCTAAGAGTAAATGGATGCTCCTTCACATTTCCTTCCATTGCCAGGGAGTCACTACTGGTTCAGATAAAAGACAAGTGTGTGTCTCTCAAGGAAAAGGCAGTTTCTTCTGATCTACCAACTGTTTTAGCCAAGTTAATTACTATAGTTCTTAGCCCTGGCTCTATACTAGAATCACCTGATCCACAGCTTTTAAATATTACTGATGTCTGGCTCCCATCCTCAAACATTCAGATTTAACTGGTCTAGGGTGGGGCCCAGTCAACCTTATTTTACTAAAAGTTCTCCAGATGATTCAAATGTGTAGCCACAGTTGAGAAGCACAAAGCTAATGGTTTGCCAACTTTTTGGTCTTCAACAAAGGAGGACCCTTTGTTGAGGACCCTTCAACACTCTTAAAAAATGAGGGGGCTTCCCTGGTGGCACAGTGGTTAGGAATCCTCCTGCCAATGCAGGAGACACGGGTTCAAGCCCTGGTCCGGGAAAATCCCATATGCCGCGGAGCAACTAAGCCCATGCACCACAACTACTGAGCCTGTGCTCTAGAGCCCGCGAGCCACAACTGCGGAGCCCGTGTGCCACAACTACTGAAGCCCGTGCACCTAGAGCCCATGCTCCCAACAAGAGAAGCCACCGCAATGAGAAGCCCTTGCTCCGCAATGAAGAGTAGCCCCTGCTCGCCGCAACTGGAGAAAGCCCACGCTTAGCAACAAAGACCCAACGCAGTCAAAAATAAAAATAAATAAAATAAAATAAATTTATTTTAAAAAAAGTGTTTAAAAACTACTGAGTACTCCAAAACACTTTTCTTCATATGGATTATATTTATTAATATTTACTATAATGAGAAATTAAAACTGAGAAATTTTTGGGCTTCCCTGGTGGCGCAGTGGTTGAGAGTCCGCCTGCCGATGCAGGGGACACGGGTTCGTGCCCCGGTCCGGGAAGATCCCACGTGCCGCAGAGCGGCTGGGTCCGTGAGCTATGGCCACTGAGCCTGCGCGTCCGGAGCCTGTGCTCCGCAACAGGAGAAGCCACAACAGTGAGAAGCCCGTGTACCGCAAAAAAAAAAAAAAAAAAAAAACGGAGAAATTTTAAACACATTAATTCATTTAAAAATAAAAAATAACCGGTTAGATGTTAATATAAACAACTTATTTTTATTAAAATAATATTTTCCCAAACAACAACAAAACATTAATGTGAAGAGTAGCATTGTTTTAAATTTTTTGCAAATCTCTTTAATATCCAGCTTAATAAAAGAGAGCTGAATTCTTATATGTGCTTCTGCATTCTGCTGCAGTATGCAGTTTAAGTATGCCAAGCTTCACACAGCTAGGCAATTGGACAAGGAAGGAGTATTTAATAGCCTTTTCAGATAATTGTGGTTATCTTTCTGTCTACCAAACCAAAACTCAACAAGCGGATTCTTAAAGGTTAGTTGCAATGTAGGATCTGAAAACTTATCAATAAAGTTTTCATATTCTGTTACATTAAAAATCCTTTGGTCTCTCTTGCAGCTTGAATAGATCTTTCTTACCCTTGCATGATTTTGTAGCATCATGTATTGGTCATTTGGAATATATTTTTTCATTGAGTTATGCACATTTTCCGAATGTTAAAAGCATTTTATTATATCAAAAAGTCACATTTGCTAGGATCACCAATGATCTCATCAGACAAGTCTTTAAGTATTGGGAAGCTATCAAACTCACAGAGACAGATACTAGTTTTCCAGAATTCTAATTTTTGTTTGAAAGCTAGAAATTTATAATTGTTAACAAATACCATCAGTGTTTTCCTTAAATGACAAATTCATTTTGGTTATTTTAGGAAAAAAAATGTCTGACAAATACCCAAGTCTGACCAGCCACAGTTTGCCAGCCAGTTGTTTTTTCAAGTGAAAAATGGTGTTGCATGAAAAAACCCGCTAGTTCAGCTTGCAACTCAACCACACATGCTTTCCTCTGCAGCAACTCTCATACCTCAGTATGCAGCAGAAGTGGACTCTGAGCACTTCCCACTTCATCTCACAGATTATTAACAAGATGAATACTCAAGGGTTGAGACTAAATAAAACTAGTAATTTTTACTGCTTCAACAAAGACATTTTGAGGTTAAACTGGCATGTTTTCTCCCTGCAAGTCCATAAAGTTTGGTGCCAACCGCCTTGATTCATGCTAAGGTACCAGCAATTTTACCAACCCTCAGTGCAAATGTCAACAATGAAAAAAGCAAACAACATCTTAGTATTACTGTGAAAATAGTTTTGAACTTACAGACCCCCTGAAGAAGGAATCCCCAGAGGTCCATGAAAGTATAATTTGAGAACCACCTCCCTGGGCTGATCCCTGTAGAACCAACATGCCAATTACTCATTAGCTATCTCAGCAAGAGTTAAGTAAGTTTCAAAACTACTCCACATATGATCCAAGTAAGACAAAGTATGAGGAAAGTGACAGGGTGTATTCTACCATATTCAGTTTGATTGCTAATCCCAAATCAGACATTAAAAAATATAAAGTCCAGGAGAATTTTTCCTACAGATTTGATTATGAAATATTTGGAAGAGGGAATCTAATTCAAACCATCTGCTGGACTCTTGCTGCACAGCAGTTGGTTAGAACACACTGCCAAAAGGTCCCCTTAGTGGGGAGGCCAGATGAGCTCATGCAAAGGCGTTTCAGCAGCTTTTGCCCCATTAAGTCCCATAAGCACAACACCACTCGATTTTCCACATCATAAAGTAGCCACACTTTCTCTGGATTGTTTTCTTTTCCAGTCAAAGAAAGATTATAGGAAAAGACTACAAAATTCACATCCTGCAAAATCCACGGAACCTATATCTATTTTTCTACCTGTATCCTGTACCTGGTTTTAACCTCAAGAAATGTATAAAATAAAAATAAAATAAAAATCCTCTTCATTTATCACTTTCATGTTTTTACTTAATTCCTCAACCATCCTGAAATATCAGCTATTAAGTAAACACACACACACTTTTGGTTTCCAAGAATCTATAAATGTGCAAGCCAATACAAATGGTTAACTCATGTTAAATTATATCACCCTAACAGTGTTCTTTGATTTTTTAAATTTATTTTATTTATTTATTTTTGGCTGTGTTGGGTCTTCATTGCTGGGCGCAGGCTTTCTCTAATTGTGGCGAGTGGGGGCTACTCTTCGCTGAGGTGCGCAGGCTCCTCATTGAGGTGGACTTCTCTTGTTGCGGAGTACAGGCTCTATGTGCACGGGCTTCAGTAGCTGTGGCACGCGGGTTCAGTAGTTGTGGCCCATGGGCTCTAGAGTGCAGGCTCAGTAGTTGTGGCACACAGGCTTAGTTGCTCTGCAGCATGTGGGATCTTCCTGGACAAGGGCTCGAACCCTTGTCCCCTGCATTGGCAGGTGGATTCTTAACCACTGCGTCACCAGGGAAGCCCTTCTTTGATTTTTTTTTAAATTTACTTATTTTATTTATTTACTTCTGGCTGCACTGGGTCTTCGTTGCTGCGCGCGGGCTTACTATAGTTGCAGTTGAGCAGTGGCTTCTCTTGTTGTGGAGCACGGGCTCTAGAGCACAGGCTCAGTAGTTGTGGCACACAGGCTTAGTTGCTCTGCAGCATGTGGGATCTTCGTGGACCAGGGCTCAAACCCATGTCCCCTGCACTGGCAGGCGGATTCTTAACCACTGCACCACCAGGGAAGTTCCCTTCTTTGATTTTTGAACTGCAATTAATTCTTAATTTATCAGGGACTATCTACCTTTGCTATTGGACCATCAAAGTCCTTAATCTTTTCCTTCTCTATATGTTTATGTTACCCTTGTGTGTGTGTATGTCTCATCCACTCATAAGAACATGTTCCAAAGTATTAGAATTAGTGAAAGTGAACATTCAGCCCTTTCTCATTACTCATATGTATCTCAAACTGCCTCTTTCCTCCACACTAAAAAGACATAAGCACACCACTTTCTGGCTTTGCCTCTCTCTACTGCATACCTTCTGGTCTGGGTTCCTCCTCTGGTCTCTTTCAGTGGTGATACTCTAACCCCTCTGGGAGGGAGAGGATGATTAAGCCCCCTTAATTCTATCAAGAAGTGACTTCAACCAATTCCATCTGGCCGACACAGCCACATGGAAAAACTAAACCTCTCATCTGCCTGTCACCTTTGTTCCTAATCCACCAGTACTTCCTGAGCAAGGAGTGAAGAATCCTTGCTGTTTCATTAATTAATTAAATGTATTAAGAGGGACTTCCCTGGTGGTGCAGTGGTTAAGAATTTGCCTGCCAATGCAGGGGAAAAGGGTTCGAGCCCTGGTCCAGGAAGATCCCACATGTCGCAGAGCAACTAAGCCCATGCGCTACAACTATTGAGCCTGCGCTCTAGAGCCCTTGAGCCACAACTACTGAGCCCATGTGCCACAACTACTAAAGCCCGCATGCCTAGAGCCCGTGCTCCGCAACAAGAGAAGCCACCACAATGAGAAGCCCGCGCACCGCAACAAAGAGTAGCCTCCACTCGCCGCAGCTAGAGAAAGCCCATGAGCAGCAAAGAAGCCCCAGTGCAGCCAATAAATAATAAAAAACAAAAACAAAAACAAATATATATCTGAATTCCTCACATTTAATATGAAACTTTCACTACTCGTAAAAACTGTTGATTTAGAGCTAAGCTCTTCTTTTAACAATGTCAAAAAACCAATTATACTTTTTACACAAATTCTTCCTTGACATATTTTCACTTAATAATAAATAATTATTATAATTAAAGAAGCTAACACTTACTTGAGCACCTACAATGTGTCAGGTACCACTGTAGGCATTTTAAAAGTATTGACTCATTTAATACTCACACCCCCTCTATCTCATTAGGGTCCACTTAACAAATGAAAAATCTGCGGCACAGGAAGATTAAGTAACAATGCTCCCAATCACCTAATATAAGTAGCTATTAGGAACTCAAACTCAGTTTAAGGATTGGTCTTATTCCCTTCTATTAAATCTTGTTGGCTTTTGGGGTTTGTTTTATTTATAACAGCTTTACTGAGATATAATTCATACACCATATACTTTACCACTTAAAAGCGTATATAGGGCTTCCCTGGTGGCGCAGTGGTTGGGAGTCCGCCTGCCGATGCAGGGAACACGGGTTCCGTGCCCCGGTCCAGGAAGATCCCACATGCCGTGGAGCGGCTGGGCCCGTGAGCCATGGCCGCTGGGCCTGCGCGTCCGGAGCCTGTGCTCCGCAACGGGAGAGGCCACAACAGTGAGAGGCCCGCGTACCGCAAAAAAAAAAAGTGTATATAGTTCAATGGACTTTAGTACAATGAGAGTTTTGCAACCATCAGCACAATCTTAGCACATTTTCATTACCCTAAAAAGAATCCCTATACCCACTAGCAGTCACTCCCCATTTCTCCCAACTCCCTCCCCGCCTCCCGCCAAAACAACCCCTGGCAACAACTAATCTACTTTCTGTCTGTATAGATTTGCCTATATGGACATTTCATATAAATGGAATCATACAATATGTGGTCTTTTGCATCTGGCTCCTTTCACTTAGTATAATGTTTTCAAGGTTCATCCATGCTGCAGTGTGTATCAGAACATTTTTTTTATTGCTGAATAATATTCCATTGTATGGATATGCCACATTTTGTTTATCTGTTCATCAGCTGATGGACACTTGGATTGTTTCCACTGTTTAGGTGTCATGAATGATGCTGTTAGGAACTTTCATGTATAAATTTTTGTGTGGACATTTTTCATTTCTCTTGGATATACAACCTAGGAGTGGAATTGCTGGGTCATACGGTGACTCTAGGTTTATCCTTTTCAGGAACTTTCAGATTTTTCCACATCAACTGCACCATTTTACACTCCCACCAGTAGTGTATGAGGTTCTATTTTCTCCTACATCCTAGTCTACTCTTGCATACTATCTTTTTAATTATAGCCATCCTAGTGGGTGGGAAGTGATAGCTCATTGTGGTTTCAATTTCCAAGTCCCTGATGGCTAATTATGCCGAGCACCTTTTCATGTGCTTATCGGCCGTTTGCATATCTTCTTTGAACAAACATCTACTCAGATCCTTTTCCCATTTTTTTTTTTTTTTTTTTTTTTTTTTTTTGCGGTATGCGGGCCTCTCACTGTTGTGGCCTCTCCCGTCGTGGAGCACAGGCTCCGGACGCGCAGGCCCAGCGGCCATGGCCCACGGGCCCAGCCGTTCCACGGCATGTGGGATCCTCCCGGACCGGGGCACGAACCCGTGTCCCCCGCATCGGCAGGCGGACTCTCAACCACTGCGCCACCAGGGAAGCCCTCCCATTTTTTAATTGGGTAATTTCTCTTTTTATTATTGAGTTGTAAGAGTTCTTTATATTCTCTAGATACAAGTCCCAGATTAGATATGTGATTTGCAAATATTTTCTCCCATTCTGTGGGTTTTTTCACTTTCTTAATGGTGACATATGAAGCAAAAAAGTTTTTAACTTTGATGAAGTCCAATTTATTTATTTATTCTCTTGTTGATTGTGCTTTGGTGTTGCATCTAAGAAGGCTCTGCCTAAGCCAAGATCATTAAGATCTACTCCTGTATTTTTTTTCTAAGAGTTTTAAATCTTATTTATATCTTTTCCTTAGTTGCAAATTAATACCACACTGAGAGTACCCACACAACCACCCCATTTCCTTATTTAGTACCAAAGAACCTTGGTCGTCTAGGTCCAGTCTAGTCAATGTCCAGAAATTATTTGTTTATGAGATTGTGATTTCTATACTGAACAAAGGCTCATCAAGGGGATGTCATAGGTTTCTGCTCCATCCTTCCAGTAACACCCAGTTAAGGAAACGTCTAAGGATATAGCTACCCTCCTTGCATTCTATGATCAAAACTATAGCATAAGCCTCTTCCATAAAATTTAAGCTTAAGAGATCTGGACAGTCATATTCATAAGCTCTAACTCTTTAGAAAATATAAATTTAATTGCTCTAATTATATCTACTGAGACATGTCTACATGTTTTGTTACAATTCCTGTCATGTTCCCAATATAACTAAGACAGAGAAACTGTAATTTAAGTAACAGAATTTATTTCAACTAAGATTTATTGAAGGCCTACTCTACATGAAGCATTATGGGAAATGCTGAGCTAAGTCATAGTTTTTGACCTCAAGGAGGTTATAATTTAGTGAGAATTTTAAAAATAAATAAATAAAACCAGAGAAACTGATGGTTAAATTCAGTCTTTCTGAAGGACCATTATGTCCTGAAGGAATTAATGAGGGTACACTTCCCTAACTTTGAGGCTCAATAAATCCTTTATCTCTATTCTGTGGTCTAACGGCTCCAGCTCTAAACTACACAGAAACTCCTGAAAAGCTATGTGAAAATTATATTTTTATAAAAAGAGTGATATATGTAAGGGAACTTGGCAAATTGAAGGAAATCCTACATAACATAGAAGCCTTCCTGGAATAGAAGAATACTCTGCCTCACATGACTCTGTCTGCTGAAAGCAAGAGCCCCCATACTGTTGCCCATGGGACATACCAGATGGCTCCACCATTTAGCCTTTCTGACTACCAAGTATTTTCTGTGGGGCTCCTTTTTTTTTTTTTTTTTTTTTTTTTTGTGGTACGCGGGCCTCTCACTGTTGTGGCCCCTCCCATTGCGGAGCACAGGCTCTGGACGCACAGGCTCAGCGGCCATGGCTCACGGGCCTAGCCGCTCCGTGGCATGAGGGATCTTCCCGGACCGGGGCTTGAACCTGTGCCCCCTGCATCGGCAGGCGGACTCTCAACCACTGCACCACCAGGGAAGCCCGGGGTTCCCTTTTAATGTGTAGTTTTTGAGCTAGATCAAAACCTGATTCTTTTTTAAGCCCAAATAACACCGAATGTGAACATGTTTTCTAGTTTCACACTAGATAACTACTTTCTAGTAATTTCTTAAGACATCTTGGTTCCCAAATCTACATTTCTCTATTCTTTTCCCTTCCAACTCCCCACACTGGACATGCTAGAAACATCCTGTTGCTTCAGGTCAAATAAATGTTTATTTGATAGAATCAAAATTATGTACTCTTATACTAGAAAGAGAAGTTGAAGAACGTTTTGGCTGAGTTGTGTGGTTTATCCACGGTACCACAGTCTTGTTTAAATGATTTCATCACTCAGTCAAAATGCTGCCACTATTTCAGTGGTTTTCTAGTCACAGTCAATAAAGTAAAGGAAAAAAAACCCCCACTATTTACTTATCTTCATGACTAAGCAAGTCTTGAAAAGAGCAGTTAGGAAGCTGCTTCAACAACTTAAAAAATACACACAAAAATACTAGTGACAGAAACCATTTATTTTGAGCTAGGAGCTGCAAAATAATCAATAACGTTGTGAAAGAAAAGTTTTTGTCTAAATCAACTACATCAGCTACTTAAATGTTATTTTAGCCACCTAAAAGATAATAGAATTCATTTTTAAGTTCTTTAGTAGATTTAGAGGAGGATAGACATTTTTTTTTGTCTTTAGTCTTACCTTGTGGCAACAAGAGGGTAGCTATGACATGGTGATGCCCAGGCATCCCTTGTCCACGGCATACAGTCATAAAGCAGCAAATCCTTCTCAGTCACAGCCATGAGGACAGGTCTCCACTGTTGTCTTCCACCATCTAGTTTTGCCTGTTACAGTGGTGAAATCCAGAAAGTAGAGCTAACTATAATGATCTGTAACTGTAAAAGTTCCTTCAGTGATGTCCTAAGATAGTGGGTCTCTATTCTGTTTCCCCTTCCTAAGAGATGTGAGGAAAAGGAAACATACCATCAGGTTCCTTCCCACTGGCAGGGATTCTCCACTGGGAGGTGTGAGGTGGATTGTGTAGTTTGATAAAGCTCTCCCTGAGTGAGTTACAGACATTTTTTAATGATATGACACAGTTTTATCCCTATTCCACAATAACTAATTATCGCCAATTCTAATTAAATACATAGTACTCTGTTCAAAATGATAATAATTTTAATATGTCTGATGTGGGAGTAACATCTTCTAAGTACAGGATAGAAACTATTACCAAATGAGTCTGTATAATATAAACATCATTGTTTTTCAAATATTTTTGATCAAGACCTACAATAAGAAATACATTTTACATTGCAACTCAACACATACATATAAATACTGAATTTAAAAATTTCCAAAACAACACAATTCCTATACTTTGTGCAACGTACTCTGCTAATTTATATTTTATCTTTTTTCAACGCCGATATGACCAATTATGCTGTATTTTAGAAAACACTGATATAAACTATTTTCAAAGAGTTCCCCATTATAGTTCAGGAAGTTTATGTTTCAGTTTCAAGTGTACCATTGCATTTAATTGCATAAAACTCAGTTATCTCTATGATGGTTTAAAAATGTAGGAAAACAACCACTACTTATACATATTGTCAAGGATCCAAGACTAAAAAACAAAAGACTATGTTCAAGAAAAGCCCTGGTATCATCAAAATGTTTGCCTTCATAAGATGAGACCTTTGAGCAGGGAACGCTTAACATAGTATTTTAACCCTCATCTTTTCTGCTCACTATCACTGATGGCTTCAAGGTGAATTTAAACTGATGAATCACTTGTCTCTTACTTGTCTTCAGATCTGCTTTTTATTTGCTTTTCCTTAATGACTTCTGAAGGTAATTTGAACATGTCAGAGTACCTTAAGAATACATCTATAATCTGAAAAGTGACCTGAGTGGTTTGGTTCTGTGCTATAACATCTACCACTGGGACGCTTTTCTCCTAGCTAGAGCCATGAGCTGATTCCAGGAAGGGGAAATGAATTCCAGCCAGTGAAGTTACCCATGTTCGACCCTGTGCTGAAAGCACAAAATACATGACCCAACCCTAAGAATTCAAGCAAAGTATGGTAGAAATAATTAATACTTTCTTTACCAGTGAACCCAAGTTTTCTAAGACTCTATATTAGTCTAAAGTAATGTCTGGAGGGAGAGTATCAGCTGTAAAGAGGTTCTCTTGGATTCTTAAATTTGGGGGTCATAGATACCCCGAAGGGATTTCTAGTTTATGTGCACTATTAAGTCTTTGCCTCCGAGATTGTTATGGATAATATTTCATAGGGAAAATAATGTAAAAATGTATCTTCCCAAAGGGATAAAATGACTATCTGATTTTTTTAATTAATTTTTTTTGCTAAGTTATAAGAGAGATTTTGAACACTAGATCAGAGTATATGCATTTAGAAAACCTAAATTAAATGTATTTCTTACCAAAGAAGAGAAAGGAAAACTGCTAATGCCAATACAAGCAATATGCAATTTCAAGACAGAGAACTTTTCTTTCAATTAACAATTTTTTTTTTTTTTTTTTTTTTTTTTTTTGTGGTACGCGGGTCTCTCACTGTTGTGGCCTCTCCCGTTGCGGAGCACAGGCTCCGGACGCGCAGGCCCAGCGGCCACGGCTCACGGGCCCAGCCGCTCCGCGGCATGTGGGATCCTCCCGGACCGGGGCACGAACCCGCGTCCCCTGCATCGGCAGGCGGACTCTCAACCACTGCGCCACCAGGGAAGCCCTCAATTAACAATTTTTAAAAAGTATTTATTCTTGGGACTTCCCTGGTGGCACAGTGGTTAAGACTCCATGCTCCCAATGCAGGGGGTCTGGGTTCAATCCCTGGTCAGGGAGCTAGATCCCACATGCATGCCACAACTAAGGAGCCCGTCTGCCGCAACTGACAGGGCACAACCAAATAAATTATTAAAAAAAAAAAAGTGTTTATTCTTTAGCTCTTTTGAGTCCTTAGTTTTTGGAGAATATCTTTTCCCTCTTCTACTTACCATTGGAGAAAAATGAAACCTCAGTTTAAGTCATTCTGTTTGCCTATTTGCCTTAACTTATAAGGATACAGTTTGCTTTCACTGGAATCAAAATGCCACCTGCTATATGTAGTATGTGTTTTTGGTTGTGGTATCAGTACAAGCAGCCTTGGGACTCCACTACTGAGGTGTTTTTTTCCCCCACTATCGAGTTTTTGGCCAGAGAAAAAAGGGATACTAAAGTTAGCGTTCTGGTTTGCCTGTGTTTCAATACCCACACATGCATACACCTGGCCAAACAATAGCCTTCTCCAAATTTTATTTTCTAATAACTAGAGTTGAATAGCACTAAAGATGAAAAATTAATAATAGTTATTATTCATTCCCTAAATCTCTTCATCCCACAAATCTTTTTAAGAGGTGATGTACTTCTGCTATTTATGTATTTTATTATTACAACAGAAAACATAGAGCAAAAAATAAATTGATCCACTAATCCTGATTTAGCATATATGTTCCTAATTTGAGTCTTTACACAGTTTGAGAATAACCAGGGACACGGTAGGAACTGTGAAAACAAAGCTTTCTTTGGCTGTCTTGGCTTTTCTACCAACACTCAAATGCTTAAAAATACTTATTTCGTAGGTAACGTATGTCCCCTCATTTGGTGGACTTAAAGAAGAGTCCCTCTTAAGAATATAACCAACTAAAAGGTAAACTATCAGTCACATAAAAATCAGTATCAATAAAGATAGAAGTGCCTTGCACAGAACAGATTATCTATTGGTTATCAAACATCTGTAGCATAGGTTTTCCCTATTTTAAGCAAACTCAATTTATGACAATGTGAAATAACAAACAGATAAGTTAAGGAGAGATCATTTAAAGTTAAATAAATGATAACTATCTTTTCTTTACAACTGAAACAGTTTCATTCATATGCCAGCTTTTCAGGAAACACATCTATTGCTAAAATAAATGCTTACCTATTTTAAAAAGATTACATGATCTAAAATTATCCTGACCATTTTCATACTCAGAATTAAACAATCTTACCGTTAAAAAAGGCAACTCTTATCAGATACATAAGTTCATTATAATACCTCTGAGAAATGGTATCCAGTCTTGCTTGAACAACTTATTCTAAGTGTATCTGATTTGGGTAACCCAAACAACTACTTGGAAAAAGTAAAAATCATGAATAGTTTAGAAACAGCACTTTGGATTAGTTCCGTGATACTATTTTTAAAGAAGTTGAAACTTTTCGACTTGGTATTATTTTCCAACCCTGAGCTTGTGTTCTTGGACAGTATTTTATAATTAATGACTTGCTTGATTGCTTTTTGCATGTATATATGTAGACAAAGGAAAAAAATTAGTGAACATCTACTATTTACAAAGCATTAGGCTAAGTTCTCTGGGGGCTAAAGATCTGGGAAAAATGTGCTCCTATCTTCCAAGAGCTCACAACTGAGTGGAGGAAACACACACATAAATACAGTCCATAAAGGGCAGATTGTGATGAATTTGTGGCTTTATTTTTCTCCTTTCTACTTGTCTGTATGTAGCATAAACCAAATTAAGTTCACTTTAAAGGTCTGGCAACTCTCATACGTTGCTGGTGGGAATTTAAATTAGTTCAATCTTGATGGAAGGCAAATTTGGCAATATTTATCAAAATTACAAATGCATATACCTTTTGTGGTAGTTTAAAAAGATGTCCACAAATTCTTTACCATTCTTCCCTTTAAGAGCCGGAGCCCTGGGGTACAGACTGGACTTAGTAACTCACTTCTAATGAAAAGAATAGAGAAGAGACTAGGTCATAAAAGGTACTGTGGCTTCCATCTTGTTCTCTCTGTCAGATCACTTGCTCTGACAAAAACCCACAGCCATGTCTCGAGGACACTCAGCCAATCTTGTGGAAAGGCCTGCACAGCAAGGAACTGAGGACTGCTGCCAACAAGCAGTAAGAAACTGAGACCTCCTGCCAACAGCTATATAAACGAAACATGTTGGAAGTGGACCTGCCAACCCAGTCAAGCCCTCAGATGACTGCCACCCTTGCTGACAGCTTGACTGCAACTTCATGAAGCGTCCCAGGCCAGAACCAGGAAGCTAAACTGCTACCAGATTCCTGATCCTTAGAAACTGTGGGAGGTAAATGTTATTTCAAAGTCACTAACTCTTGGGGGTAATTTGTTTTATAGAGATAGATTACTAATATACCCTTTGAACCTGCGCTTCTGGGATTTATCCTACAGGTATAGAAATATCCCCTGTTCTATGAACTCTAACGATCAAAGCTCAGGAAATGATGTAAAACTTTGGATAAATCCCTTTCTAACCAAAGTTTTACTGCTCACTACTAGAAACTTAAGAACCAAATACATTCAGATAATGTGTGTTCCCTTGTTATCTGATCTATCTGAACTCAGATAATGGAACCAAAGAGTTTGGAAAGCACATGTGTGAAAGGACAAACTACAAGGTTATTCATTATAGCATTCTTTGTAATGGCAAAAGATTATGACAACAAAACTGGGGGGAGTGCTTATTTAACTACAGCTACACAATGGAAAACTATACAGTTGTAAAAAAGAATGCTCTCTGTGCTTTGATATGGAAAGATCTCCAGGATATATTGCTTAATGAAAGAAACCAGCAAGGTATAAAGTAGTGTGCATAATATGCCATCTTCTTTTATAAAAGAGAAAAAGAAGAATATATATTCATAATTGCTTTTATTTGCATAAAGAAACTCTCAAAAGACTCAGTAGAAAGGAATGAAAGTGATTACCTCCCTGGGCGCAAAAGGGTAGGTATTAGGCTGATGGGGGACCAAAAGGAGAGTAAGACATCACCTATTAACTTTTTATTCTGACCTTGGAACTATGTGAATGTATCACCTTTTTAAAATCATGAAGATTTCTAACGTTGCTGAAAGCACAGAACAATTTACCACTCAATCGAGGTTTTCAACCAGCATATAAAATTATAGAAACAATGATAAACACAACTAAAAGACTAAAACTTTCAAAGTCGTAAATACTTATACCATGATTTTCATTAGTTTCTTCTGCTTAGTTATGCTAATTATGCCTCCTAGAAATCATCACAGTACTAATCCTGTGTTCTAATTTATTAGAATCATTATTTGGAATGTTCGTAAAATTTCATGGCTGAAAAAAAACTAAATCAGTGGAGTCCAAAATCCACTACACAATCACCTGGGGAGCCAAATGAGAGCTCCAGGCCCCACCATCGGTCTACCAAATGTGAACTCTTGATGGGGAACATGGGGAGCCACACCTGGGAAACTGTATTTAAAACAAAACAACAACACAAAAGAACAAAACCTGTCTTGGGCTGATACTGATGCAATCCCTGCCCCCTTGCACATACAAAGGAACAAGGATGCAAAGATATGAAGGCACTTTTAAAAAGATCTAAAACCAGTGAAAAACAGAGCTAGCACTTGAACACTCATCTCTGAATCCCTATTCTGTCTTCTGTTTTCAACTCCCTCTGGCCCAGCTGACAGTGAAGGACCAGAAAGAAAAAGGATGTATTGTAACATCATGTAGAACTTTTAGTCTCCCTTTTGCCAAATTTGGATCTAAACTAACTTGTATTATATCCTTCCTTTCCCTTCACCCAACATCTACTTAGGTTTTCTTGTTTCTCTTCTTTTCATTTTTCAGTCGTAGAAGACAACTATACATGTGTTTAATGGCTTGTAAAGTGTTTTATATATTTTATAATTTTCCCAGACCAGGGGAGTAAGCCTGTTGTCCTTGAAACTGTCAATAGACTAGAACAGGAACTGGGAAACTATGACTTGTGGGCCAAATACAGCCCACTACCTCTTTTTGTAAATAAAGTTTTATTGAAACACAGTCACATCTATTCATGTTCATATTGTCTATGACTGTTTTCTTGCTATAATGGCAGAGTCAAGTAGTTGTAGCACTAATAGCCCTTTGCAGAAGAAGTTTGCTGATCCTATTCTAAAACCGTGAAAATTATCTTCAGTCATTAAGGATACAGATGTTACTAAGAACCCCTTTTTAGTTATGTTATGATGATGATGATCATGACAGTCAATTCTTCTGGTAGAGGTGATAATTAGCAACAAACAACTAAACACTAGGGGAGGAGAAACAAAAGACTAACAAAAGATCTGCAAGCTAGACATCCAGGGCCTGATTGCATGATAAACATTACCAACATAGGAAATGGGGGAACCATCCTGGCTCTGAGCAGTAACCCGGTGAGACCCTGCCCTGCCTCCCAGCCTACCTGTTCTGCCAGCCAGGCAATGTGCTTAACCTCCTTGCTGCCTCCTGCTGTACTGGTTGCACCAAGCATGGCATTGAGTTCAGCCAACACCTGTGGGAGGAGAGCCATTATGTTGGTGTGGATAGCTACGAACCAGGAGTGTGCTGTGGCTGTATCCTTGCAACGTAGGATCAACGTGTTCCTGCTATCAGGAGAATGTAGCTCTATCAATCTGTGTGGAAAAAGAAAAAAAAAAGTGAGCTAGATCAGAAGCCATCAAACCTGCCATGGTTTAACATACATAACTGAAAATCTACTTTTACATTCCAGAATATAAATACTTTCTCTTAATTCCTTAGGGTCCAGTTCCAGAGAGATCCACATGTGGAAAGATCATCATCGGAAAGACTAACTGCTGGGTCTGTTGTTTCAGTATTAATATAATGATCTATGATAAGGGAACCTGCTATAGAGTCTGTGGTAGAGCACTGCACTTTGCCTTAATTTCCATGTCAAAGAAATGGAAAGCGTGCTTGTTGAATCTCATAGGCACATTGTAAAGAAAGAACTAATATTTTTTTAAATACTTAGAAAACTCTGGTATACAGTATTGCTAGGTATATAGAACCTACTGCCAAACAGTGAACTGAAATTTCCACTGTGTGAAATAAAGAAAATAGCTGAAGAATGACTCTTCACGAAAATTTGAAATTGTTTTTGAGGGTCTGGGTAACATTATATGATTAAATCATCCACTGAGTCATGGTAGAAGAATAGTTAAGAGATCTTCAACTCTGTGACTATTATTTGTTAATACTCAACTGTGAACAATCTATACTTCAAAAGTAACCTTTAGGAATTATGTAAATTTTTTAAAAAGTACACTCAACAAATTCCTTATAAAGCAATTTGTTGGGTACTATTTCGTGTTTTGATCAAAGTTTTTGCCAAGATGAATTTTAAAAATCATTCAATAAATGACTAACATATATACACTGCTGTGTTCTAACAGTGAACATACATATCTTTTAAAATGGAAAAATAATTTGGTAGGCTGGAAATTGACAAACTGCCACTGACCAAGGAGAGATCTTTTTATTCTTTCATCTTTCTGAAGATAGTTTTTTCTTCCTTGCAGCACTGTAACCAGATCCCACACCACCTGTCAAAGATGACCAGTTTACATGTACACTAGCATTTCTGCCTTGAAGCTTGCATCCCTCTCTTTTGTCCTGTTTAGAAATTCCTTTACAATTCCAAATATTTTAATTTGCCATACTTAATATGGCAAATATTCATTCTCATTTGAACTCTGGTCAGTCCACCCTTTCTTTCTTTCTTTTTTTTTTTTTTTACACGTGCCTCTCACTGTTGTGCCCTCTCCCGTTGTGGCGCACAGGCTCCGGACGCGCAGGCTCAGTGGCCATGGCTCACGGGCCCAGCCGCTCCACGGCATGTGGGATCTTCCCGGACCGGGGCTCGAACCCGTATCCCCTGCATCAGCAGGCGGACTCAACCACTGAGCCACCAGGGAAGCCCTACCCTTTCTTAAATAAACATTTATTGAGGACCTACTGTATGCCAGATACTATGCTTGACACGGTGTTAGAGATACAGCAGTGAAAAAGGCAAAAAAAACTAGTCTCTACTCTCACTGGGACTATCATCTAATGGGGAAGGCAGAAAATTTATAATTAACTAATACACAATTACAGGTTACAAAAACTACTTCTATAAAGAACTGTGATGACTACCACAAAGTTCCTGGCTAAAAAAGGCACTCCCAAGATGGTAGTAGCAAAGCAGGACTGCAAAGGAGGCCTCTACACCTCTGGGGCACACTTACCAAGCTGGTGTCATGCTGTGAGTCAATTTATAAACACATCTATCTGGTACCTACCTACTTACCCACTCACGTGCCCTCCCACTAGACTTACCCTTCTAGCTACCTGAAGGTCTAGCCACCAGTCTAGCCATGTTTTATATGCCTTCACAGTTCTAGGGCAATAGCCAAGTAGGCCAGAAAGTTCTAGAAAATAGTCAAAACATAAAATAAGATCTGTGACCAGCCAAAACACTTCACAAAGCCCACACTTGAAGTATCTTTAGACAGCAAGTCATAAGCTATCCTGCTTTCTGTTTTAGTTACAGTTCTGATGAATTTATTTGATTTCCTATCCTACAGCTAAATACAGTGAGAAGTAGCTTGGGATTAAAATTTAGAGGGTTTTGAATAGCAGGTTAAGTCTGAATATTAATTGGTAAGCAACATGGAATCAGTGAGGATTCTCAACAAGGGAACGATATGATCAAAACAATGAATTAAAAATAATTTTATGAGATATCTGTACACCTAGGTTCACAGCAGCATCATTCACAATAACCAAAAGGTGGAAGCAACCCAAATGATGTCCATTGATGGATGGATAAACAAAATGTGATATATATATATCGCACAAGCTACTTGGCGTGGCCAAAAAAATAATAATAATAATAATATTAATAATTTATGGTGGGATATCAGATAGATTACAATAGAGAAATGGCCCGGGGAGGTTTAATTGGACCCAAGAAGGATGAGACTACACAGAGCTCACCAGCAGGACACATTCCTAGTCAGGTGGAACACCTCCATCCTAAAAGCTCAGCAAAAGTAGAAGAAGAAAAGAGATTTCTGACAAATAGCTTAACATTCACGTTGACCTTTATTTAGTCCTCTATATTACTTTATAATGTTTTTTCTTTTTAATGTTATTTTCCAGTATATCAATTGTTGCCGTCATGGTCCTTAACATAAATATTTGTTGGCTAAAAAAATGATTATATTTTCTAGAGGCTTCCCTGGTGGCGCAGTGGTTGAGGGTCCGCCTGCCGATGCAGGGGATGCGGGTTTGTGCCCTGGTCCGGGAGGATCCCACATGCTGCGGAGCGGCTGGGCCTGTGGGCCATGGCCGCTGAGCCTGCGCGTCCGGAGCCTGTGCTCCTCAACGGGAGAGGCCGCAGCAGTGAGAGGCCTGCGTACTGCAAAAAAAAAAGATTATATTTTCTAAAAGAAAAATAGTTATACATTTATTATGGGAAGATTTAAAATAGTATATTACACTTACTCCCTGGCTCTGAACTCCTGGCAACTGCTGATCCTTTTACTGTTTCCAAGGAATCATACAGTACGTAAGCTTTTCAGACTGGCTTCTTTCACTTAGCAATATGCATTTAAGGTTCCTCCATGTCTTCTGTGGCTTGACAGCTCACTTTTTATCACTCGATAATATTCTACTGTCTGGATGAACCACAGTTTGTTTATCCATTCACCTATTTATTGAAGGACCTCTTGGTTGTTTTCAAGTTTTAGCAATTACGATTAAAGCATTTGTGTGTAGGTTTTTGTGTGGACATAAGTTTTTGACTCCTTTGTGTAAATACCAAGGAGCACAACTGCTGGGTCACATGGTAAGACTATGTTTAGCTTTGTAAGAAACTGTCAAACTGTCTTCCAAAGTAGCCGTACCATTTTGCGTTCCTACCGTCAATGAATAAGCCTTCCTGTTACTATACATCTTTGCCAGCATGTGGTACTGTCAGGTGGATTTTGGCCATTCTAATATGTGTATAGTGGTAACTCATTGTTTTAATTTGCAATTCCCTAATGGCATATGATTTGAGCACCTTTCATATGCTTATTTGCCATCTATAGTTCTTCTCTGGTGAAGTGTCTGTTCACGTCAGATCTGTTGTCCATTTTAAAATTGGGTTGTTTTCTTATTGTTGAGTTTTAGGAATTCTTATTTTATTTATTTATTTATTTATTTATTTTTTGCGGTACGCGGGCCTCTCACTGTTGTGGCCTTTCCCATTGCGGAGTACAGGCTCCGGACGCGCAGGCTCAGCGGCCATGGCTCACGGGCCCAGCCGCTCCACAGCATGTGGGATCCTCCCGGACCGGGGCACGAACCCGTGTGCCCTGCATCGGCAGGTGGACTCTCAACCGCTGCGCCACCAGGGAAGCCCTAGGAATTCTTTGTAAATTTTGGATATCAGTCCTTTACCTGATATGTATTTCACAAAGATTTTCTCCCAGTCTGTAGCTTATCTTTTCGTTCTTTTAACAGCGTGTGACGGTTAATTTTATGTGTCAACTTGACTGGGCTAAGGGATGTCCAGGTAGCTGGTAAAACTTTATTTCTGTGTGTGTCTGTGAGGGTGTTTCTGGAATAGATTAGCATCATCAGTAGACTGAGTAAAGAAGATGGCCCTCGACAATGCAGGTGGGCATCATCCAATTCACCGAGGGCATGAATAGAATAAAAAAGCGGGGGGGGGGCCACGTTTGCTCTCTTCTTTTTTTTTTTTTTTTTTTTTTGCGGTACGCGGGCCTCTCACTGTTGTGGCCTCTCCCATTGCAGAGCACAGGCTCCGACGCGCAGGCTCAGCGGCCATGGCTCACGGGCACAGCCACTCTGCGGGATGTGGGATCTTCCCGGACTGGGGCACGAACCCGTGTCCCCTGCATCGGCAGGTGGACTCTCAACCACTGCGCCACCAGGGAAGCCCTTGCTCTCTTCTTGAGTTGGGACAACCATCTTCTTCTCCTGCCCTCACACACTGGAGTTCCTGGTTCTTGGGCCTTTGAACTTGGGGTAAATTATATGACTGGTTTTCCTGTTTCTCCAGCCTGCAGACAACGGATCATGGGACTTCTTGGTCTCCACAATTGCATGAGCTAATTCCTATAATAAATAAATAAATCTATCTAACTATTTATCCATCCCATTGCTTCTTTCCCTGGAGAACCCCAGTACACAGTGTCTGTTACAGAGCAGAAGTTTTTAATTTTAATGAAGTTCAACTTATCAATTTTTTCTTTTATGTACTGTGCTTTTGGTGCTGTATCTAAGAAGTCACCACCAAACTTTAAAGGGAATGTTTAAAAAGCATAATCCTATCAGCTCAGGGAGAAGAGGAGAAGAGCAACTACAACAAAATTTGGGAAGCTGGCAAACAGACAGAGCAGACCTAAGAAGAGTGGGGAGAGTCAAATCCAAGCCGATGCATGTTGCAGAATCCTGAAGAGGCTGGGGAACTGGAGGCACCAGTTACCTCTGGAAGTGGGAGTAAAGCACTCAGCTAGAATAAAGAGGCCGGCTGATTGTTTCAGCATTCCCCACCCCCAGCGGCCAGTGACTGCCCCACCCTCAACCCAGAAGAAGATCCGTATCCACCCTCATTCCACCAAACTGAGTGCAAGAGCCAGTGATGTCCTTAATTCAGACCCTATACCAGGCTAGTTGTTTTCTACAGAGGCTATTTATTTCCAGCTGGTTGTTTTGGCACTGTAACCAGCTTAACATCCTTAATCGCATGCTAAAAGTTGTTGCAAAACTATGACAAAAAATTTCTTTCACTCCTCCTACTGACCTACTTAGCGCTAAAGGCAGCAATCAGCTCATCCTTCTCCGGACACAAAACTTTCACCTTCTGAAAAAGCCTTTATACCTCATACAGTTCCTGGGAGAGTCTCTCAGACACAGCTCCTTTGCCACAGTTTAAACTCTGAAAATCCCGATGTTCAAGATCCTACTTATTAATAACTGAAAGAAAGGAAAATAAGTCTGATATAAAGTAAACTTAACCTGATTAAGCAGGAAAAGATCATGGGACCACTAGGCTGGAAAAAGATGAAAACAGGAAATAAAAGAGTTCCCAGGACAGAATCACCAATTTTTCATGAAAAGAGAAATTTTGCAGTGTTTCTTAAAAAGTGATTGTAAAATAGAAAATGTAATTAGAAGAAACAGAAAATAAACTCCAAAATAGGACTAATGATTCTAGGATCCAGAAGTCTGTCTGCCTTTGAAGAAGCAGCCCCTAGAGCTGATAAAGGGGACAAAGTGTTTCCTAACATCTACTGCTGTTTTAAAAGACAAATTCAAATGAAAATTCTACGAATAAAAGTTTGGAGGCAGTCTGCCAGTCACTGTTTGGGCCCACAGGAGAGAGGAGGAGACAGCTACAGTGTGAAGAGTTCTGGCCTCTGGTCAAACCACTGAGGATTTCCTGAGAGTTGCAATTACATTCTGATCATATGAATCAGATCATATTTAGGTCCACAGGAGCATAGGATTCTTAAGTCTAGCCTGTTTATTTCTTCTGCTTAGTAAAGTCTTTGACATAACTTATGTGTTCAATTTAGTAATAATCATGTTGTTTTATACATCATAAAGCCAAAATTTACCTTTTACATGGAAAACAGCCAAAGTGAAGATGACCCAGACATTGTGAACCAGCTCAGTGCTAACAGATTTACATTTCCGAAAAGCAGCGTTTAAGAACACCCTGTCCGCGCTAAACTCCGCACTGCCCACAATGCTGTTTGCTAAGGAACAGGCTCATGTTCTCTCCCTGGACTTTGTCATTATTTATTTAGCTTTCACTTTCCACAATGAACCGCTTATAACTATCAGAAGCATCTAGTGAGGTCTTGAGGACTAGAGGTGGAAGAAGCGAATAAACTTCCTCCCCCTCTTATTCATTCTGATGGTCAGCACTTTTTCTCAGCTTTAGATAGTGGAACTAAATCAATGTAGTAAAACAGAAAAAAAGAACGCTTTCCTCTCATGTCAAATAAGTTTTTTACCTAGAAAGTGAAGTCTTTACATTAAAATGAAGGATGAACCACAAAGAGATTCCACTACACACCCATCAGAATAGTTAATATTAAGAAGACTGACACTACCAAGCTGGCAAGGATGTGAAGCAATGGAAACTCTCGCACACTGCTGGTGGGCATGTAAAATGGCACAACCACTCTGGAAAAAAGCCTGGCAGTTTTTTAAAAAAACTAAACATACACTTACCCTTTGAGCCAGCAGTTTCACTCCTAAGAATTTATCCAAGAGAAATAAAAACGTATGCCCACAAGAGTTGTACAAAAATATTCATAGTAACTTTATTAATATTAGCTCGAAACTGGAAATAGCTGAGGTATCCATGAATAGGAAAATGGATAAAGAAACTATGTTATATTCATAAAACATAACACTACTCAGCAATAAAAGAGAAACAGGTATTGTTACATGCAACAAGAAGAATGAATCTCAAAATTCTTACGCTGAGTTAAATAATTCTATCACAAAAAAGTACATATGATATGACTACATCTACATGGAGTTTTAGAATAGTTGAAACAGATCTATGACAGCAAGTCAGAACAGTAGTAGCCTTGGAAGGTGGGAGAGGGAATTGACTGGGAAGGGGCAAAAGAAAACTTTCCAAGGTAACAGTAATGTCCTGTATCTTGATAGGCTTGGGTTACATAATTTTACGCATCTGTCAAAATTTAGGATTTGTGTATTTTATTGTATGCAAATATTGTCTCAAAAGAAAAAAGCTGCAACGAAAACACTGAACTCTGTATGCACGCTTGAGTAGAGAGAAGTATTCTAGTGTGTGCAATTCACTTTGAAATGCATCAAAGAAAATTAAGATGGATTGATGGATGGATAGGTGGGCCAATCCATGATAAAGTATATATAGTAAAATGTTAATGGTAGAATCTAGGTGGTGGAAAAATGAGTGTTGACTATAAAATTGTTTCGACTTTGCTGTATATTTGAAGATTTTCATAATAAATTGTTAGGGAAAAAATGATGATGGGAATCCACTTGCCTATGTAGGGCTTAAATACCAGATTCATAATTATTTTCCAGATTAGGGCACATCTAAGCCTATTCCTTGTCAGAGTTTTACAAAAGACCATGTGGAAGATTAAGATTTTCAAATAGAAATATGGTCAGTTATATAAGGCTACAATATGATAAATATCTTGGTGACAGACGTCCTGATGAAACTTATTTTTGCTGTTCCTAAATGAACTGTTTTTCTCCATGGCTTTAAATGTTGCAGCTGTGTTACCTGTCATGACATTTCCTTTGACAGAGCTGAGATAAATTTAAGGATCAAAGAGCTCCAAGTGATTTTACAGATACTATCTTATTTTTCCTTGAAGTAAAAGAACAGAGTTGAGCAAGCATTATTATGTCCATTTTACAGAAAGAAAAAAACAGGAGGACAGAGAAATTAAGGGACTTATTTAAGGTCAGAAGGACACCAACAGCACCTACAATAATAATATATTGAGAGCATACTATGCCAATTTTATAATTGTTCTCTTATTTAATCCTCATATAACCTTTCATTTTATATAGGAGGAAACCAAGGTTTATGAAAACAAATAGTTTGCCTAAAGTTACAAAGTCTATCACCCTAACTTCAGTCTAATTAGTCAATGGCTCTGAACATTTTTTTCTACCAAGACACTTAGGATAGATGTTAACATTCCTGTGGGTATAACCAAAGTTAAGCATAATTTTGCCAGGTACCTGCAATTCTACTGCTTTTCTTTTTCTCTAGAAAGCACACTGGAATGCAAGTAAGAGTGACATAAGAATAACCTTGAAGCTCTTCCAATTTATATTTTACAAAAAGCAGATTATTTGCAAATTTGGGGGTTTTTTCTTCTTTTTTTGGCCACGCCATGCAGCATGCTGGATCTTAGTTCCCCAACCAGGGATCGAATCCGTGCCCCCTGCACTGAGAGCACTGCACACAGAGTCTTAACCACGCGACCACCATGGAAGTTCCCAAATTTGGTATTTTAAGTAACTTTGGAAACGAATTACTTTGCAGCATTAAGCCTGATAATCTGCAAAAGCCTAACTCTTCTAAGACCTATCCTTGTAGAGTAATAAGTAGACTGATCATCTTACTGAAGAGCACGGTGTGATACAACTCTTATAGCCCAAACTGCCCTCTCCTGTTGGTTCTGAAATCTACTTCAAACTTGACCATCCACCAAATGTCTTTAGCATATACGCTAAAGAGAATGCAGCCCCAAGTTTGAATAAAGGTCAAGGTTATTGAGCTCTAAAAGATGTCTTAGTGGATGATGAACTAGCACCACTTTCAGCAATACAGCCAAGTCATATCACCTTCCTCCTTCCTTCTCTCCCTCCCACAACCCCAGTGTGCTATAGAAATATATCAGCAGCACTACAGGTGCTGTAGACTGAATGTTTGTGTCCCTGTCTCAAATTCATATGTTAAAATCCTAACCCCAAATGTGACAAAATTAGAAGATGGGGCCTCTGGGAGGTGATTAGATAGTGAGGGCAGAGCCCTCACAGATGGGATTAGTGCTCTCATGAGAGAGACCCCAGGGAGCTGTCTAGATTTCTCTGCCGTGTGAGGACGTAGCAAGAAAATGACCAACTATGAATCAGGAAGTGGGCCTTCGCCAGACACTAAATATGCCAGTGCCTTGATCTTAGACTTCCAAGGCTTTTCCCTAACTGTGAAAAATAAATTTCTGTTGTTTATAAGCCACCCAGTTTATGGTATTTTGTTACAGCAGCCTGAACAGACTAAGACAACAATCTATTCTCATTCTCAGAAATGACTTATAGGGACTTCCCTGGTGGCACAGTGTTTAAGGATCCGCCTGCCAATGCAGGGGACATGGGTTCGAGCCCTGGTCCAGGAAGATCCCACATGCCTCGGAGCTACTAAGCCCATATGCCACAACTACTGAGCCTGGGCTCTAGAGCCCGCGAGCAACAACTACTGAAGCCCACGCGCCTAGAGCCCGTGCTCCGCAACAAGAGAAGCCACTGCAATGAGAAGCCCACACATTGCAATGAAGAGTAGCCCCCGCTTGCCGCAACTAGAGAAAGCCCGCGCACAGCAAGACCTAAAGCAGCCATAAATAAATAAATAAATAAATGTATTTATTAAAAAAAAGAAATAATTTATTATGAAGGGACTTAGCCTGAATACTTTCCTCAGCCTGACAATCAGTTGACAAATTTAATGTCTATTTGTTCTCTTTATCACATTGTAACTCTATTCTAATTCCTTCTCTATAGCCCTAACTACATAATTTCTTTTAAGTCCATGATTAACAGATCAAAGTCTCTACTTAAATATATCTCATTTGAGAAAAAAATTTTAATTTGGATTTAAGAGGCAGAGTTGATTATTTACTTTACAAATTAATTCTTTTTTCTTTATTTTTATTGGAGCACAGTTGCTTTACAATGTTGTGTTAGTTTCTGCTGTACAACAAAGTGAATCAGCCACACATATACATATATCCCCTCTTCCTTGGATTTCCTTCCCACTTAGGTCACCACAGAGCATTGAGTAGAGTTCCCTGTGCTTTACAGTCTATTCTCATTAGTTATCTATTTTATACATAGTAGTGTTTATATGTCAATCCCAATCTCCCAATGTATCCCCCCCCGACCCTGGTATGCATAAGTACAAACTAGATTCTTACTGTATGAAAAAAAAAAGCATTTCTTTAAAGATCAAGCTGTTCTGTATTTATATATGATTCAATATACACACAATCTTTCACAAATAAACCTGTATATAACAAGAAGTAATTTCTATGTCTTGAACTTTTAAAAGAAAGCAAATAAAAATAATACAAATATATCAGAATGTAATTTTCAAAATATGTATACGTGGGAATTCCCTGGCGGTCCAGTGGTTAGGACTCCACACTTTCACCTCTGAGGGCTCGAGTTCAATCCCTGGTCATGTAACTAAGATCCCACAAGCTGCATGGCGTGGCCAAAATATATATATATGTATGTATACAAAGTTAGCAGTTAAGACTTTTTTTTTTTTTTTTTGCGGTACGCAGGCCTCTCATGTTGTGGCCTCTCTCATTGTGGAGCACAGGCTCCGGACGCGCAGGCTCAGCGGCCATGGCTCACGGGCCCAGCCACTCCGCAGCATGTGGGATCCTCCCGGACCAGGGCACGAACCCGTGTCCCCTGCATCGGCAGGCGGACTCTCAACCACCGCGCCACCAGGGAAGCCCAGTTAAGACTTTTTAAGCTACTATTTCTTGAGAACCTACTATGTGTTTGGCTCTATACAAAGGGCTTCATGTGTGTTATCCCATTTAATCTGCACACTGAGTTAAGCATTCTTCTTCTTTTTTTTTTTAATCACCGAGAATACGGAGGTTTATAGAGGTGAAGGAACTCGCTCAGAGCCTTCCTTGGAGCAGGTGGCCTAGTTTGGATTCAAACCAAGGTCTGTGTGATTGCAGAGCTCAACTCTTTCCAGCATACACATAATATATTATAGAGCAGGAGCTTCCATGTCCCCACGGCCTAAAATGCCCAAAAAGGTCATTCAGCTTCTTGCTGTCTTCTGTGAACCATCCCATCCTGATTAGGCACCTGGCTGTGCATTCAGATCAGAGGAGACCATAAAAGTGAAAGTATATTATAAAAAGTTTGTCCTTAACTATGTCTTTGGACTAGTTTCTTTATCTCTTTTTTTCCCCTAATCTCTAACCTAACACTAGGTTTACCAGTACCACGTCATGGCATTAAAGAAGACAAAGTCATAGAACCCAAATGGTGATAGAACTAGGAGGGACATTAGAAATTATCCAATCCAATGCTCTCATTTCACAAATGAGGAAACTGAGGTCAAAAGAAGCTAACTTGCCACAGTCACGTTACTAGCTGATGCAGCCTGATCTATAATGAAGATCTCTGATTCTTTTTTCTTTTTTTTTAAGATCTCTGATTCTTTACACTAACCATAGTATAAGGAATTTCCTCCTAGGAGATATTTTTTTAAATTTCTTGGACAAGACTTTTTCGATTATTAAGTAATATTCATAATGAATAAACTAATAGTAACACTCTAGAAAGGTTTAAAATGAAAAGTAGAAGCCTCTTCTTTCCTTCTACCTTCTAATCCCATTTCATTCCCCAGGCATAACCATCATTAAGCTTCTTGTGTGTTCATCCAAAACTGATCTATATATGTACATATATGTGTGAAGTAATTTAAATATGGAAGTCCAAAAATGATTCTCTCATCTCAGACTGATGTTTTCCTCTATATAGTTTAGTCAACAGTCATATTATTGCATAAAAATACGCAAAGGGAGAAAGTAATATTGCAACATATCTGTAAGTTTGCAAAGCTGTGAGTACGATGTTCTCCTTAGGTACAGCTCACCTGTTTTCCAGGTCCGGCATGCTTAGGTTTCTAGCAGCAAAGCACATTTTGAGAGGGATGACCTTCCTGTCCTTGGTGCTGTTCTGGTGTTTTGGAGAACCGGAGTCCTCACTGCCACTAAAGCTTGGCGACTGGGGAGCTGCACCTTCCCATGGCAGATCTGATACTAACGATGGCTTCTTGATATATGGCGTTACTTCTCGGATGAATTTAACTATGAACAAAAATCAAAGAAGAAGGTTAGTATTTTTGCTTCCTATGAAAAATAACAACTGAAATATATACATACACGAATTATCTGGCATGAAGTGAAAAAATACACGAAGTTAAAGAGCCAGCACACAGAATCTTAGGATTGGAGGGTGCTTTAAGAGCATGTAATCCAAATGATATACCACTACTCTATCCTAAAAACTTTAACTTCTGAGTCTTTGCATATTGTTGCTTCTGCTTAGGACTCCTTTCTCCCTCTGTCGGCCTTGCCAACTCTACTCAAGAGTCACCTCCTCAGCAGCCTTTCCTGTTCACTCTCTCCAGGGTATTACCATTACTCTTCTGTAGCAACCTCTAAGCACCCTGGGTTGTAATCCTTTGTTAATACTTCAGTTCCCTGCTGGCTGTGAGTTCCCCAAAGGCAGGGTTTACAATTTATTCAATCTTGGTGTCTAACACCCAGACCAGTGCCTACTCAGTAAATGTTTGAATAAATGAGTGAAGGAAAAAATAAACAATTAAATACCTGAATTATCTCAGAAGTTGGCCATCACGAATGAATCTGGAGATAGATTCAGTACCTCCTGAGACAGCCCCATCTAGCTTTAGACAACTCAACATTTAGAAACTTGAAACTTCCACCCATTGGCTTGCTGACTACAGAGGCCATATAAAACAAACTTAATCTCTTCCACATGAGAACCCTTCAGATATCTGAAGACTGAGATGATCTCTCTCTTCTCCAGACTAAGCTATGTATCTCTACTTCAATTCGATTCAACTCAGTCAACATTTTTAGCTACCTTCCAAGTATCAGGCATTAGGCTAGCCACTGAGAATACAAGAGCAACTTAGGCATGGACCCTGCCTTCAAGGAATGCCCAGTCTAGTAAAGGAGACAGCTTTGGAAACAAACCATTATAGCTTTGAAAAACAAGTACAAAAACATAGTCAAAAACAAGGTATTTCTATTAACGGTAGCCCCAAATTAAGATATAGCTTTTAATATATGCGAAACGTTTTTCTTTTAAGTTCAATTTTAAGACATATAAAATACTTCTTTTACCTCATTTATGACTGGCAACTACTATCATTTGAGGCACTGTGCTCTTATTTCAAAAACTAGATAAACTGAAGATTATTAAATCCTTTTTTAGTAAAATCTTAAAAAGCATTAAAATGTCAATAAATTGTTGAATGTAGATAAATCGGTCACCATTTCCTCTTCTAACATCAATATATGTTACATCAGTAATCTACCTCCTCTAAAATTCCACTGTGGTAGGTCATTAGAGTAGTACCATGGGAACTGAAAAACTAGAAAGATATGATCATTATCAATGCTTATCAATGTCATAATAGCTAGTATTAATATTTTATAGCATTAGAAGCTTTACAAACCTATGAAACTTTACTAAGAAATAGATTACTAAATCTAAAAAATGATCAGCTATGTTTCTAAAAACATAGCTAACAAGTCTTTAGAATATTGTTTCTTTTTTGAATAGGTAATACATGCATATAAAACAAAATTCAGGGTTTCCCTGATGGCTCAGTGGTTAAGAATCCACCTGCCAATGCAGGGGACAAGGGTTTGAGCCCTGGTCCAGGAAGATCCCACATGCCGCGGAGCAACTAAGCCGGTGAGCCACAACTACTGAGCCTGCGCTCTAGAGCCCACGAGCCACAACTACTGAGCCCGCGTGCCACAAGTACTGAAGCCTATGTGCCTAGAGCCTGTGCTCTGCAACAAAAGAAGCCACCGCAATAAGAAGCCCGTGCACCACAATGAAGAGCAGCCCCCGCTCGCCGCAACTAGAGAAAGCCTGCGCGCAGCAACGAAGACCCAAAGCAGCCAAAAAGAAATATAAATTAATAAAAGTAAAAAAAAAACCCGTGATATGGGACTTCCCTGGTAGTCCAGTGGGTAAGACTCTGTGCTCCCAATTCAGGGGGCCCGAGTTCGATCCCTGGTCGGGGAACTAGATCCCCGCGTGCTGCAACTAAGACCTGGTGCAGTCTAAATAAAAATAAAATCTTTAAATAAATTAAAAAAAAAGAAACTGTGATATATTTCAGAGTTATTTCACTTTTCCTGATAGTTAAAGATCATCCTCAAGGGCTTCCCTGGTGGCGCAGTGGTTGGGAGTCTGCCTGCCAGTGCAGGGTACGCGGGTTCGTGCCCCAGTCCGGGAGGATCCCACATGCCACGGAGCGGCTGGGCCCGTGAGCCATGGCCGCTGGGCCTGCGCGGCCGGAGCCTGTGCTCCACGGTGGGAGAGGCCACAACAGTGAGAGGCCCGCGTATTGCCAAAAAAAAAAAAAAAAAAAAAAAAAAAAAGGATCATCCTCAAAATGCTTAAACTCTGATGTTTATAGTATTTTAGTTGTTTAGTTGCTGAAGTTAATCTTTCTTTTACGCACTGCTCGCTCTTACTGAAAATGAAGGGGGTTCTCCCCCACCCTAAAAGCATCATATAATCCCTTCTCTTTAGAGTGCAAAAAACATATACATGTACTGTACACACACCTGGAAAGACATCTGGGAAGATTTTCAGCAAAATATCAATAGTGCCTAGAAATATGCATAGGACTGCTTTTTTTTTTCTTTATGTAGTTGTGTATATCTGAAACTTTGATGAGCCCATATCATTTATACAAAAAACAAAAAACCTTATTTAAGAAAGGAAGAAAATTTATTCCGAAAACTTGCTCTAACTTTAAACATGGAACTACCTTAAACTAAAACCTTGTTGAACCTTCTAAAACTATAATGCACGGTATAGGATTCAAAATCCAACTGATTCTTATTGAATTCCATGCTCTAATGAATAAGGTTACAGGGGTCCATGTATATTAACAAGGTATACTGCTATCCTGGTTTGGGGCATTAGGCAGCATCTGATTTTAAACTGATGCCATTTATGTGGCTTTTAAAAACTTATCCAAAAGATACTTTATAGTGCAGAAGTAGCCTACGGCTGTAAACACAAGTATTCTGGTATATCAATCACCTTCCCTTATAAACATCAATCTCTCATATAATCATTATTTTCCTCTCTAATTTCTAATGCTTATCGTTTTCTTATCTCTTCAAGTGACCTTTACTCTGAGTTTAAGTGAAACTAAATGGATCAGACAATGTAGGGAGAATAGTGCCAATATTTCCCCTGCTTTTGTAAACAAGTTTGTTTCTGACCTATCCTTAGGGTGGAAGAGCTGGCTTTTCATTTGTCTCAAAAGTGAGTTACGTTGACATCACTGTTCAAGTATTCTCCCAAGAAGTTTCTCCTCGACCTCATCCCAAGCTCCTCCTCCAAATCAGGAATCTGATAGATGGCCACCAAAAGCATTAGGGAGGAATTACTTTATTTTTCATAAAAAGTCTTTTACATTCTCAACTTGCAGGTGTCTTTCAGCTCAAGTCTCTTGCCATTTAGGGTCTGAGTAGGCTGCACAGTCTAGGGTTTGGTGATGTAAAACCTACACGTGTTCAGAGTGACTCTGGTTTCATTATACCTTTCCATTTTAAAGTATCAATAACATTGCACATTCTCTAATTTATTGAACTCCTGCTATGTGCCAGGAACTGTTTTGGGAACCTAGAATAATATATCCATGAACAAAACATGCAAAAATAAAAAAGGATAAATGTAATGAATAAGTAAATTATATTCTAGAAAAACAAAAATTTACATTCACATAAACTTATGTTCATATATGTTCACATATATGAATGTTTTTTTATCAGCTCTATTCCTAAGTGCTCAAACTGGAAACAACCCAAATTTCCTTTAATGGGTGAATGGATAAATTGCAGTACAGCCAGGGAACAGAATATTACTCGGCAATGAAAAGGAAAATGAGAGGCTTCGCTGGTGGCGCAGTGGTTAAGAATCCGCCTGCCAATGCAGGGGACACGGGTTCGAGCCTTGGTCCAGGAAGATCCCACATGCCGTGGAGCAAATAAGCCTGAGAGCCACAACTACTTAACCCGCGTGCCACAACTACTGAAGCCCACGTGCCTAGAGCCCATGCTCCTCAACAAGAGAAGCCACTGTAATGCGAAGCTCGCGAACTGAAACAAAGAGTAGCCCCCGCTCGCTGCAAGTAGAGAAAGCCCATGCAACAGCAACAAAGACCCAACGCAGCCAAAAATAAATTTAAAAATAAATTAAATTTTAAAAAAAAGGAAAATTAACTGAGCAACTTGGATGAATCTCAAAGGTATTATGCTGAGTAAAAGAAGCCAGTGTCAAAGGGTTACATACTGCATGATTCTATTACTGAAAAGACAAAACTGTATGAAGACAGGCATGGGGAAGGTGTGATGAGTTTTTTTTGAGCGTAGAACTAGCCTATATCCTTATTGTGGTGATGGTCACAACAATTTACACATGGGTTAAAATTCACAGAAGTGTACACCATATGGGGGGGGAGACAATTTTACTGCATAATTTAAAAATAAAAATTAAAATAAGTAAATTATTGGGGCTTCCCTGGTGGTGCAGTGATTGAGAGTCTGCCTGCCGATGCAGGGGACATGGGTTCGTGCCCCGGTCTGGGAAGATCCCACATGCCACGGAGCGGCTGGGCCTGTGAGCCGTGGCCGCTGAGCCTGCGCATCCGGAGCCTGTGCTCCGCAACAGGAGAGGCCACAACAGTGAGAGGCCCACGTACTGCAAAAAAAAAAAAAAAAAGTAAATTATATAGTCAGTTATGAAAAATTAAGTGTTATGGAAAAGGGTAAACAGTAAGGGAAGGCGGATCAGAGTGCTGCAAGGAGGTCAATTTGTGACTGTAAATAAGGTGGTTAGGTGAGCCGCCTTATAAAGACATTTGAGCAATGACTTAAAGGCGGCGGGGAATCAGTCAAGGGAATATTTGGGAGAAGCATTCCAGATGAGAGAAAAGTGTTAAATTAGTAAGGCCAGTGTGACTAGCACAGGGTAATAGAGGGGGAAAGAGAGAAAAGAGGGACATAAGGGTAGAGGGAATGGGAGGCAGCTCATGTAGGTCACTGTAAGGACTGTGGCTTTTATTCTGAATTGGGAAGCCATTGGGAGGTTTTAAGCTGAGCAGTGATATGATCTAACTTGTATTTTTTTTGGGGGGGGGTACGCGGGCCTCTCACTGCTGTGGCCTCTCCAGTTGCGGAGCACAGGCTCCGGACGCGCAGGCTCCACGGTATGCGGGATCTTCCTGGACCGGGGCACGAACCCGTGTCCCCTGCATCAGCAGGCGGACTCTCAACCACTGTGCCACCAGGGAAACCCTCTAACTTGTATTTTAATGATTCTCACTACTTTGTTGAAAATAGAGTGAAAGAAGGCAAGGGCAGAAGCAGGAAGACCAATTGGGAGGTTATTAGAGGTGAGAGATTATGGTAGTTAGAGCAGGGTGATAGGAGTGGAGGTGAGAAGGGTCAGATTCTCTACTGAAGGCAGATCTACTCAGATGCGCTGATAGACTGGAGAAGGGGGGTTGACTTATCCTTAGGGTGGATCAGGGGGCTGGGGAGAAGACAAGGAAGAGCAAAAGAGACAGGAGACCCACGAGAGACAAGTCTTCCACAGAAATACCGGCCTAAATTAGTACCAAGCTTACCCAAACTGGAAAATGCCTTGTCTTGATCTTACTCTCCCTGACTTGGTTCCTTCCTCTCTTTACCACTCCTTGAAAATAAGAACTTTATGCTTGCTGTTTCTATTTTCTCCTTTTGCTCCTTAATCTCTTCTGAATAAAACTGCATTCTAAACACTAGCTCATGTTTTCTTACTCACCCAATCTAAAGGCCCTTTTTCTCAATCCCTATTCTTGACCATTCCAACATCTGACAATACACTCTATCAACTGTTTTTACTCCTCTTTTCTGGCCATTTATTTTCTAATGCCTGCTTCCTCCTCCTAGCCCTACAGTGTATCTGTTCCCCAAAGCTCTGATTTTAGCACTTTCTGCTCACTTTATCCTCTACTCTCTAGCAACTTTTTAAAAAAATATTTATTTGGCTGCACCAGGTCTTAGTTGTGGCAGGCGGGCTCTTCAGTTGTGGCTCCAGGTCTCCTTAGTTGTGGCTCACCAGCTCCTTAGTTGCGGCATGTGGGCTCCTTAGTGTGGCATGTAAACTCCCGGTTGCGGCATGCATGTGGGATCTAGCTCCTTGACCTGGGATTGAACCCGGGCCCCCTGCATTGGGAGTGTGGAGTCCTATCCACTGCGCCACCAGCGAAGTCCCTCTCTAGCAACTTTCAGTGCTGGATTTTTAGATTTAACATACATCTCGAGAACCATTTTCTCTTTTTGGCCCTGATTTCTTTCACCAGAGTGCTGCCCCAACCCTTCAAACTTAACATATGCCCATGTGAACCGATCTTCATTATCTTTAATCTCCTCCTGTGTGCACTGATTAGCGTTAGCAGCACCATCTTCCTAGCCACACAGTGGCTAAACCAGTAGTGTAGCAAGTCTGGTGTAAAGCCCGATAATCTGAATTTTATTAAAGCTCCCCCAGGTGGTTGATTCTCATGCCCATGATGCTTTAGAAACCACTTCTCTAAACCTTTGTAGACTCCTCCCTCTCCCTAGCCCCCACATCCAATCAAGTGCCAAACCATCTCATCCCACCTCTGCAATTTTTCTCTAATTTACCTACTTCCCTCAATTCCCACTACCGACATGCTCTGGATCACCCAAACCATTGTAATGGCCCCGCCTTTTTTGGTAATTGTGGTAAAATACATATAACATAAAATTTACCATTTTAACTGTTTTTTACGTGTACAGTTCAGTGGCATCAAGTACTTTCACACTGTTGTGCAACCATCACCTCCATCCATCTCCAGAACTTTTTCATCTTCCCATACTGAAACTCGGTACCCTTTAAACAATAACTCCCCATTCCCTTTCCCCCAGCCTCTGGCAACCACCATTTTACCTTCTGCTGGCCTTATCCTTTCCCCTCAGATAATTACACTGGCAAGTACTGAAAAGAAAATGAAAACAAATATAAAAATTCCTGATTCTACCCCACTTCCTTCCACATGTTTTAGTCCTTTACTTAACATGGTAACATACATCTTCCCATGTTAAACAAACTCTTCATAAGCATCATTTTAAAATAGCTATAGAGCATTCCATCGTGTTTACCATAATTTATTTAGGCGCTCCCTAATTTATTGGGCACTTACTTTAAATAATGCTATAATAAATATATTTTTCAGGAGAGAAATTACTGTGTCAAAGGAATATTTAAGACTCATGATAAATATTGCAAATTTCTCCCCAAAAGGATTATACCATTTAATACCCCCACCAGCAGTATATGAGCATGTCCATGTCAGTAGACTTGTCAACAGGAAGTAACCTTATTTAAAACAATCTTCACTATTTTAATGGGTGAAAAATGTATATATATATATGGCAACCCAATCTTGATCTCCTGCTTCAACAAATGCAGGATGCTATTATTTTCTTCTCTTTAAAAGCAGGAAATTCACGTCTCTACACTTTTTTGTCTGAAGACACAGGAGGAGTGATTTGTGAGTTACGACAGTGAGGAGTTACAGAACGATCACCAGAACCTTAAATCTAACACAAATTTGAGCAATACTTCTTTGGATTTGCTGTACTAGCATTTCCAAAGTCATATTTAATTTCCCATTATTGCCTTATCATTTAACTCTGTGAAGTTAGCTCCTTTTTTCTTGCTAGTCATCAAGAGGAAAAAATCCCCAGCAAAGAAACCAAGCATGTCCTCAGAAGTTGTACATGTGCTTACGTGATTTCAACGTTCTGCATTTTTTTTTTTTTTTTTTTTTTGCGGTATGCGGGCCTCTCACTGTTGTGGCCTCTCCCGTTGTGGAGCACAGGCTCCGGACGCGCAGGCTCAGCGGCCATGGCTCACAGGCCTAGCCGCTCCGCGGCATGTGGGATCTTCCCGGACCGGGGCACGAACCCGTGTCACCTGCATCGGCAGGCGGACTCTCAACCACTGTGCCACCAGCGAAGCGCCAATGTTCTGCTTTAAAAAAATAACTATAGTTTGTGTTTGTCCTGAGATTTTCAGTTCACTTCATTACCCATCTTTCCTTCTCCACTTCACTCCAAGGCCTGTCCAAGTCAATAAAAATAGGAGATATATTCTTTCTGAGGATCTCAAATTACTACTAAGATGACATGGAGAATTCAAGTTTCCTTTTAAACCTCTTAGCTACAGTGGAATAAATCCAAACAAACCAGAAATAAGGTATCTCTGAAATTTGTTCCCAGCAATTAAAATTTCAGGATTTTAAAATTATAGCCCTTTATAATAAATTTATGCAAACTGGCAAAAAAAGATATTTTTTTGGCCTCAATCAAATTCTAACATGGATATCTATTACTTTTATTCAAAAGTATTAGCTTTCACGCTTTTATGTATACAAACATAGAACAAACTAGATTGACATAATTTGGGTCTTTGGACTATTTACTGTATAATTTCTCCTTGGTAGTCTTCTTCAACTACTAATCTTATATGGTAAAACCAGTTGTGGGTCATTTATAAAGTAAATATTTTAAAAATGAAGTTAAAGTGATTTTCATTGGAATGTTTCTTCAAACTGCAAAAGAATATGCAAGCTTTTCAATTTTTTATAAAAAAAAGTTTTAAACACCTTAGGTTTGCATTTTTAAATGTTTTTGTAAGGAAGACAGCTACCGGCAGATTTCCCTGTGGAAACTGCTAAATAGTAAGTATGTGTTTTTAGAATCCTTTATATAACTAATCCATAAACAGGAGACACTGCATTTGAAAAATTACTTCAAATTACATATTTTTCTTTTCCTTTTGGTGTTGAGATTTATATTTATTTCCTATGACAGATCTCTGTTTTTATAAGTCAATTCTACTTTTAGTATTTCTCCCTCCCCTGAAAGGAAGTACTGCTTTATGTGAAACAATGGTCCAATCTGTTTCATACCCTTCTTGCTTACTTCAAAACATACAAAGCAGAGGACTGTTGACAACAGTAGAAAAGTCTTGACCATCTATAGGATTAGAAAAAATAGAAAGATAAAGACTTTAATTTCATTTTCACTAGAGTAGAGACAATGAGAAAGGCAATTTGCATAAGGCTGGGTAGGAATAATTTATATTGCTTCTTAGTCTCCTGCTGAAATATGAAGGCAGAGGCTAGTTTTGCTTTGTTTTTTTTTAATAAACCCTATCAGATTCTTAAAAACATCATAAAATGACTCAAACTCTATAAAACCAAAGGTAAAACTAAGGGTATCAGAGTTGCTAAGTGAAAAAAGTAAGCTCTCAGTTTTATGTTTTAAAAAATTATATATACATTTGTATGTTCATAAAGTACTCAAGAAAAATATGCCAATTCGCACCAGGACATGGAAGCAACCTAAGTGTCCATCGACAGATGAATTGATAAAGAAGATGTGGCACATATATACAACGGAATATTACTCAACCATAAAAAGAAACAAAATTGAGTTATTTGTAGTGAGGTGGATGGACATAGAGTCTGTCATAGAAAGTGAAGTAAGTCAGAAAGAGAAAAACAAATACCGTATGCTAACACATATATATGGAATCTAAAAAAAAAAAAAAAAGTTCAGAAGAACCTAGGGGCAGGACAGGAGTAAAGACGCAGACGTAGAGAATGGACTTGAGGACACAGGGAGGGAGAATGGTAAGCTGGGATGAAGTGAGAGAGTGGCATGGACATATATACACTACCAAATGTAAAATAGATAGCTAGTGGGAAGCAGCCACATAGCACAGGGAGATCAGCTCGGTACTTTGTGACCACCTAGAGGGGTGGGATAGGGAGGAGATATGGGGATATATGTATATGTATGTATGGCTGATTCACTTTGTTATAAAGCAGAAACTAACACACCATTGTAAAGCAATTATATGCCAATAAAGATGTTAAAAAAAGTAAACAAAAAATGCCAATTCACTAATAATGGTTATATCTACATTGCAATTACAGTGACTTCTATTTTTGAAGTTAACTATTTCTACAATGTTTGAACTTTTAAATAAGCATATGTTCTATTAAATAATAATATTAAAATTAATTTTAAATATATGCCATCAAATAACAAAGAAAAACATGGATTAGAACATAATTTCAGAAAAAGATTCAATAGCAGAAACAACGACAATGGGGGAAAAGTCACTATTCAATAAATGCTGAAAGAACAGTGGGGTATCAGTATGCAATTGTCTTATATCTGTATCTCACACCCTACAATGCATTTGCTAACCTACAGTTGATGCCCTTTGGATAATTTTTGTAAAATCACTGAAGTGTAAATACAGAGCAACAAATTTTAAAGTCAAATGAATCTCAGTTCAAGTCTTGATATTACCATTTAACTTTTGAGAGGTTTGAAGCACATAATTTACTTGTCTGAGCCTCAGTTTCCACATTTGTTAACCATTGAATACCACCTTCAAATGGCTGTTGTGGGAATTAAATGAGATAATGTATGAAAAGTGCCTAGGCCTGTGTTTGAGTGTTGGAAGTACTGAATATCAGTGCATATTTGCGTGTACAATTAATACAATATACTCTGGACAAAGTAGAGTAGAGTAGATAGAGGCTAAGATATGAAATTAAATAGACCAAATTTGAATTTCAGTTCTGTTAATTATAAACTTAATGATTTGGAAAAATAATTTAACTTTTCAATCTCAATTTCTAATCCACAAAACTCTAATACTAACCCTAATACCAACTGTCCTGAATAACTGAGAGGATTAAATAAGATTAACTGATAAAATAAAAGTAAACTGGTTAAGAGATCCTGGAAGATAGCAGGCATTAAACATACATTATCTACAGAATGGGATCATTATGCAACATCAAAGAATATCTGCAAAGGGTAGTTATCTCCAGAAAGACAGCAAGTCAATTGTTCTTTGTCTCCCCTTTCACAAAAAGACCAATTTTTGACAGCACATAGCCTTCCTCATTTATATTTCTGTAACATTCCACATATCACTATTAAGGCACTTCTCATATGTCACAGTTTCTGTTTTGCCCGTCTTTTCCATATGACCAAGGGTCTTTGAAGGTATTAAAAGTCAAGACCACAAAAGTCAACAATAATTACAACACATCACTTCTATACTGCTTATCTATCCATGGTTCTTCACTTTTTCTAGTCACTCCGCAGAACTGTGTTGCAATCTGTGCAGGGCTATTTAAGGTCCTGAATACATTCTCTTGCACATTCATGAGGCAAAATTCTTGTATTTTTCTAGCACACACACAATCTTTCTATGACTCTGGCTGGACATTACACTTGCTTCCAACCTTTCAGAGCAAGTTTTATCCCACTCCACATGACATCACTATAACAATATGCATACTTAGTTTTAGCACAAATGAATGTTACACACTGGTCAAAATCTGGCAGTATAAAGTGTTTATAGCAGAAATCACTAACATACAGAAGATGAACTGTAAATATTGGTTGGATGAATTATGAAAAATTCTGCCACAAATAGAGACATATTTTGTAATCCTAATTTCCCTGTCCTGGGGAGATCATGAGAAATATTTATGGCATGGGTAAAAAAAATCTAGTTAAAAACTGCTGCTAATAGGTCTAGATTAAGGATTTTTGCAGATATTTGAATAAAGGGTCTGTGTTCAACACCATCATCTGCTTTTTGAATAATATGTGGGACCTGGTCACTCTCTCCATAGACTGAAGGTTATCACATAAATCGTATATGAATGATCTTTGTTGAGGTTCTCTTCAGCTAAATTTGTTATTAGAACAAATCTGTCATTAGAACAAAATTCTATTTAATAAACTATTATCTACTTAAATACATGGTTTATGGATGAGCAGTTTGCTCTTGCAGTGACATAAAAATTTAATCTTATTATAAGGAGTCAATAATGGATTAAAACAGTTCTTCTATAAGTAAAGAAAATCCTTGTCTCATAAATCCAATGTATATACTTTTATCTATTCCTGACATAAATGATAGGAAACAATTTTTTACTCTTAAAAAAAACTGTAATGTTTCCCCCTCTTCAATAACAAAGAACTCTCTCCTATATGCAAAGCATGTTTAAAAAGTTTAGTATACAAACTGTATCCTCAAGTTGTTTAGTTGAGATGGAAAAGGAAAATATGTACCCTCCCCCCCAAAAAAAGACCAATTAATAAAGGAGAAACGACAAAAGGTAATATGTGATAAATGCTTTAAAAGAAGTATAAATAAAATGTTACACGTAATTGGATGTAACAACAGCAAACAAAATGAAATAACTGAAAAATACTTAATAAAAACACTAATAATGTTTTTCCACTAGACCAAAAAAAAAAAAAAAAAAAATTCTAGCAGTTTAAGCACAAGGAAATCCTTATCCGTTGCAAAGTGGGTGTCCCGGACTAGCTGGATACACCGGATGGTTTGTTTTAGATCGGCACTCCAAGTGATAAACTATAGACGGAAACAGAATATTAACCCAGCACAATAGCTGTGTTCAAGGGGTCAACAAGCACTCCATCCTGAACATCCAGTCAGTTACCACTGGGGAACAAGAATACCATCCAAGTTTCCCTCTCTTTAAACACTTTGTAATTTTTCTTATTGTACAAAAGAACTGCTATTAGTAACTGCCAAGCTTTTGTTGTTACTAGGGATTTTCTGACCAGATTGGCAGAATTAACTGAGTTCAGGAAGAGGAGAAAAGACAAAGATGTGTTCATGTTCTTTCCCTCCTCATTCTTATATAACACATGACTAAGGAGTTCAGCTGTAGTGGACTGAGAACTGTCAGAGTGCACAGAAACCAGCTACCGTACTGAATGTTAAGTGACAGTGTAATGCACTGGTCAACCCACAACAAATTACTGTTTTCACTTATAATTTGTTTTATTACTTTTTAAAATTAAGAGGTAATTTTTTAAAAGCTGGAACAATTTGAACATCAAAAAAATAATAGTGGTATGGGATTATAAATATCCATGAGTCCACACTGATATAAATAATTGAATAAATAAATAAATGGGAGAGATGGAACAGCTCTTATAGAAGAATTCCAATTAGGGGATTCCCTGGTGGTCCAGTGGTTAGGACTTTGCGCTCTCACTGCCGAGGACCGAGGTTCAATCCCTGGTCCGAGAACTAAAATCCCACAAGCCATGTGGTGCAGCCAAAAAAACAAAAAGAAGCATTCCAATTAGTAAGTGTCATGGGACTTCCCTGGTGGCACAGTGGTTAAGAATCCACCTGCCAATGCAGGGGACATGGGTTCGATCCCTGGTCCAGGAAGATCCCACATGCTGCAGAGCAACTAAGCCTGCAAGCCACGACTACTGAGCCCGCATGCCATAACTACTGAAGCCTGCACACTCTAGGGCCCTTGTGCCACAACTACTGAGCCCACGTGCTGCAATTACTGAAGCCTGTGTGCCTAGAGCCCATGCTCCACAACAAGAGAAGCCCGTGCACTGCAATGAAGAGTAGCCCCCGCTCGCCCCAAATAGAGAAGGCCCATGTACAGCAACGAAGACCCAACGCAGCCAAAAATAAATTAAAAACTTAAAAATAATATGTTTGACTGTACATAATTTTTAAAAAGTGTCAAAGGAATGAGAAAAAGAGAAAATCATCATTAGGACACTACAATAATAACTGTTGCAGGCCAGACCCACTGACAAATGCTAAAATTAGTGAAAAGTTTAAAGAATAAAGGGTGAAAGTTTAAATAGTTATAGGATACCTGCAGTCTCAACAAATCTCCCCCAAGATATCTATTAATTACAAAAGGGAAAATAGTAACTTTATGTGGAGAAATTCAACAGTAATCAAGGTTTACATCACTAGTATTAAGACATATTGATGTCATGCACCCTACCCTCCCATATATACTGAGAAGGATATATCACTTCTGTAGTATTCTTGCTCAAAAAACACATAAGCTCTGTGTATTCATGATAAACCAAGAGATAAATCCAAATTGATAGACATTTTGCAAAATGATTCAAATGTTTCAAAATCGATTACCACAACAAGGTTAGTTAACACATCCATCACTTCATATAATTGCAATTTTTTGTGTGTGGTGAGAACAGTTAAGATCTATTCTCTTTGCAACTTTCAAGTATATAATACAGTATTGTCAACTATAGTTACCAGGTTGAATATTAGATCCCCAGAACTTATTCATCTTATAACCGGAAGTTTGTACCCTTTGACAAACACCTTTCCATTTCCCCCACTCACTTTTACTTTTACTTCACTCTTAACGAGTCAGAGTAAATTTCAGAGGTCAGAATAATGACAAAACCAAAGAACAGTGTCATTCTAGAGGTATCTACATTTAATCCCAAAATTCCAAGACAAATATTCTTGTCAAATAATATTAAGTAATATTATAGAGCAGCTTTGGATACGTGAAAGTTTGCCCTTGCAACTGACAGCCAATTTGTGTCAATATTAGCTTCCTATAATCAGTAAGAGTGCTTATCGTGAGATTATATTTATCTTCATGCATGCTAAATCCACCTCTCTCCTGGAGACTATTCTAGGAAAGGAGAAAGATTCACCAGTGTAGTAAGTACATTTGAATCATAGAGCTAGAGTCAATATAGCCTAAAAAAATTATCATATTTGAGAAGATTAATGAAATAGCTATCAATTTCAAGTGTATTATGTTTGGCCCCCTATACACACACACAGCCATCCAGAGTGTCCTGTGGACAAATACTAATCTAAAAATAGCTAACTTACAAAATTTCAGAGATAGAGGAGACCTTAGTGATAATTTTGTACAAACTATTCATTTTTAAAGATGCTAAACTGAAACCCTATGAAAAATGAGGCTCAAAGAAATCAGAAAACTTCTTGCAAGTCACAGTTTGTGGCAAAGCCATGGCTAAAAACCCATGTCATATTTTCCTGAATACATCCTTAACTTTCAGTTTGGTTTTTGAGATAGTGGAAAATCATAAAACACTATTTGTATAGATTACTCAGCCGCCAGTACAAATGAGTGATCACTCAAACTTGCTCACTGGGTCTGTATAGTTAAAAAATGGAGTAATCACGTCTTATCTAAGATTAACATGATAATCTCATGTGTGTGAGAGCAAGTGAGCACTTCAATTCATGTTTCAAGAATGGGAAAAAGGAAAAAGGGCAAAATACGATGCTGACTAACAATCTCACAGAAGGGTACACTTTATTACTATTACTTTGTCATTAGCATATTTTAAAAACGCAGGTCAGAGTCCTTTCACCCTGTGGTAATTCACTTTTTCTATATCAGACACAAGACTTTAAAATTAATGATCAGGGATCAATATTTAGCTCCCTAGCCTGCCCACAATGAAAGCAAATGGTGCTCTCTGAGCCCTCAGCAGCACAGAGGAGACTGAACAGTCAGAACCATTGTTTCCTTCCCTGCCATGGGCATGGCAGCAATGGCATGGGGACAGGGTGCTTGGAAAAGTGGCACGGTAGCCCCAGCCAAGTTAAAACTAAATAAAAAGCTAAGATAAGAATACTATTTTTCAAAAGAAAGTTATTACTTTCTGGAAGAGACTGTGCTTCCGTGTGTCCATCCATTCAGAACTTACATCCATACTCGTGGCTTAATTCCATTTCTTTGCATTTGTTTCTTTATATATAAAATCATAAAACCTATCCTTAGGGGGTTATTGTGAAGATTAAATAAAGTATGGAAAAGGATTTTAGAAATTACAAAAGCCATACAAATTTGAAATATTACTATTATGACCTAATACAGAACCTAACAATCATTTTCACCAGTTTCAGAAATTAACACAGCACATGGCAAAAAGCATGGGCTCAATAAGCGTTTGTTAAATGAATTAGTGTACAAAGTGGTTAAGACCTCCTCCCAAGGAGCATTACCATATAACATAATGGATTACATGAGGTGGGAATTCAGAAAAATGACCACTGTGCCTTTCTGAGTCTGGCCTAAACATGGTGGAGAACTACTATGAGGGTTAATGAGATAAAGCTCACAAAGCAGACCAGGGCTCTGAGGAAACAGGCTCCTCTCAGCACCACCATCCCTGAATGATGAATAAAATACATCCCATGTCTTCAAGAAGCTCTAGAGGACACAAATATTCAATCACCTTCCTCACTACTCATTTAATGTTCAAAAACAGAGTTAAGTGTTTTGTTTTATGTGTATAATTTCATTTAACCTCATAATAACTCTATGAGATAGGTATATTATTACTCCCATTTTACAAATGAGGAAACTGAGGTCTAAGAGAAAAAACTTGCCATGTGCTACTCTGCCATTAAATAGCAAAAAGACCAACCATGTAAATACTACTATTATTTTACCAATGAATAAATAATTACAACTCAGTTTATTAAGCACTATTACAGAACTATATATAGAATGTATTATACAAAGTAATAGGAGACTTGATCACTGAAAGATAGCAGAAGTGCCCCAGGCAGACAAGGTGGAAGTGAGCATGCCTGGCTGGGGTTATAGCATAAAGTCGAGGACACGATAGCATAAAGTCGAGGACACGAAACATTCAGAGAAAAGTAAGTAGTTAGGAAAGGCCAGAGTGCAGAGTTCAATGTGAAAAGCTGTGATCTGTTCTCGAAAGGTTGTTGATGTTTAGTTAAGGGTTATCAGATACCATGAAAGGTAGCCCTGGCTGTTATGGATTATTCCTCCTTAAAGAGCTACCAAGGTAATTATACAAAAGAAAAGAAGTACTCTAAAAACTGTAAGACTTTTCCCCTCAAAGCAGGGCTTGAGATCACTACTGAAACACAGATCACAAACTTCATAATATAATGGATAAACGTATATTTTTTTAAAATTGAGTTAAAGAAAGGATACAACATAGATCTCGCTCATGCACTATACACATCACTTGCGTTGTGAATAGGACATTAGTATCAGCTGTGTGCTACAGAGCTCCTGCCCTCAAATAGTAAAATGTAATCAGGTCAAAGGGTTGTCTGTTTGCACTCCAAAGATACCTGCACAGGATATCTCAAATTTGGCCCTAGCCTAACCTACGTACGTATGTAAAAAAATAATAAAAGCCACACAGGAAATCTTTTTCAGTGCAACTTGTTTCTTTCTTTATTTCAAGTTTATAGTGAAGAGTAGCTAAAGAATGATTTAACAGCATTAGGACCTTTACATTTGAAATGGTTAATTAAACAACCTTAAAAAAATACACATACACACACACAACTACTGTTGACACTTATACTTAAGAAAACAGAAGTTGTTTCTCTCCAAAGTATCCCAGAATATTCTCCTAAGCACTGGTCCAATGAATGTAAGATTTCTTTTTCTTCTTCTTCTTTTCACTGCTTTAAAACAACTTAATCTTTACTTTATTTTATTTTTATTTATTTATCTATCTATCCATTCATTCATTCATTCATTCATTCACTCACTCACTCACTCACTCACTTACTTACTTATTTAGGCTGCACCACACAGCATGTGGGATCTTAGTTCCCTGACCAGGGATGGAACCGCATCCCCTGCAGTGGAAGTGTGGAGTCTTAACCACTGGACTGCCAGGGAAGTCCAACCTTTACTTTTTTATTACAAAAGTACTCTGTAAATATTTTAATATTATAGAAGTACATAACATAGTAGATGAGAGGGTTCTGTGAAACCTCCCTAAACAGAAACAAGTCTGGGGAAAGGTGGAATCTTTAATTTTATATATTTTCCTATTGATTAGGTTTTTAAAGTATTTGATTATTTTGTGATGAAAAGCTATTAAAAATAATTAAATAATAAAAATGCAGCCCATTCCTAATTAACAAATGCTTACAGAAGACATTTTTCTGTAGGGAAATTGGAGATTAATTACCTACATCTTGCCCAAATAGTATTACTTACTGGAGAGATGAGTAATAATGATTGCTAAGCAAAAAGTTAAAAGGTAGGAGCCAACAGTGGCTTCCCATACTCCCAACACTCCTAACGAGCATAGTTTAAATGGTTGCATTTAAGTATTTTTAAGAAGCATTATTAAAAACTTCAGTTTTATTTGAGGAAAAGTCATTATCCCACCTTTTCCTCTCTTAAATTCACCTAAAGTTACTAGAATCTTAAAATTCTTTTGGGGGGATCACTAGGGAGCCATGTGTGTAAAATCTGAAAGAAGTAGGCTGGAGATGCTAAATACTGAGAAGAGGAAATGGGAAGGAAAATATTATCCAATTAAAAGAAAAAGGCATGATGTTGCATCTCACAGACAAGATGCCAGAAGCACCCCCCACCCAGAAGGATCAGTGGGCAAGAGAAGGAAGGAAAGAGGAAAGAGAAAACTGGAGATCTTTCTCCCTGCCTTACTAGGGGTCTGTGAAATATGAATTCTGGTAACAACCTCTTCCCTGGGATGGGACTGAGGGCAAATGAAGGGGAAGTATTTCATGTTACTTCCCCTGAACTCTAAGAAAGTAAATTAGGTCATGCATATGAGGATTCTCCTTTTGCTAAAAGGTCTGACTCTGTAAATAGCCAATTAAAAATATAGCTTCAGGGAAACAAACTGTATAAATACCATGACCATACATGAACAACGCAGCAGTAACATCACAAATAACTTCCATTTCCACTTCCATAAGTGAATTCAGCCCAACAGTCAAACTAACAATCTGAACTAAGTAGAAAGGTAATTTGAGCCAAGAAAGATGTGGTAAACTGAAGAGTAGAAAAATACTTGTTTAAGCCACCGACTATTTAATTGAGATGGATTATTGAAGGGGCCAATGTTGCAAATTTCCATATGTTGGTAGAGCATTGAAAATATCTTGCTTCAGTTTAAGACCGGATGTTCTTAAATATGTTTTAGGCTTCCCAAAGCTTAAATCTGTAGTCAATTCATTTAGGTTGTGGGCAATGTATTTAACTTGAGATCCTTCCTTTCCATAGAGCAAAATTAATAAATCATCTGTCCCTGTGAAGAATTTGTGTTTCTGCAAGAATTTTATATCTAAGCTAGGAAAGGCCTGAGGTGCTATGTCTAAAAGGCATTGTGGCAAAGTCTGACTTCTTAGAAACTACTGTCTCAACATGTTTTTCTTTTGAGGAGCAATAAAATTCCATATATGGAATAAGACCTGATGGCATGAATACAACCCAATGAATCTGGTGCCAGGTGGGAGATTTCTGGTGCTCCTAGTGACCTTATGGAAGCACAAGGACCAAGCTGCAATGCTACCTACTTCTGCTTCCTCATACTCCGAGCAAAGGAGGACAGTCCTCACCATTCTCTAACTTATAAGACAACATTAAGAGAAGGTTCTCAATAAATAACAGATTCCTATTGCAAAAGAAGAAGAAGAGGAAGAAGAGGAAGAAGAAGAAGGAGGAGGAGGAGGAGAAGAAGAAGAAGGAGGACGGGGAGGGGGAGGAGGAGGGAAGGGTTTGAGGAACTGTTTTAAATGCAAAATGCAAAAATCCAAAGGTTAACATTTTTAGAAATTCCAATAGTGCCTCAAATTCACAACCTACATTTAGTATGAATAGTAACCATCACACTATCTTCTACTATAAGCTCTTTAAAGGTAGGAATTTTTGTTTGTTCAAAATAATTCCAACTAACCAGGGAGACGTGAGGACTTACTCCTGCCATCTTCATAAGCCTTAGGCGAAAACTGGGAAGGATAAGAACAAGAAACCCTCTAGCCAGAGAGGAGAGGAAGGAGACAGGGCCAGCGGCTACACACACTTAAATAAGTAACTGTAGAGAAATCTGCCTAGGTCATGGTTGAATTTGATATGCTGGTAAGGGATCACAGAAAGGCTGGGAACAAAAAGATGTAGCTAAACATTATAGATATTCAGGTAACAGCCGAAATTATAGGAGCAGATGACCTAAACACTGGGTACCAGCGAGATGAATCAGGGCCTTATCAGCTCCTATTGCTTTGTTGACCTGCTCCTAAACTAGCTAGCACCAGTTTCTCCAGACAAGCAGAATGAGATCCTAAAACGACCCAGGTATGAAGCACAGAAGGAAAGGAAGATTAACATTGTTTGAACACCTATTATGTGCTGGTTACTTAATATATTTAATGTAACCTTCACGATCATTTGACTGAAAAAGAAACTGAGGCTTGAAGAGTGTAAATTATTTTCCCCACATCATGCAGAACTCTAGGTCTGCTTGGTTCCAAAGCCAATGCTATTTCTGCAATACAACGCAATTATCCACATAGATTCAGTCGGGTGTATTCTGCTCAACAGTACTTTTTCTTGCCCTGGAAGAGAGGCAATGCTGGCTTTCTGATCACCTTACTTTGTTGACCCACAGATTTCTGGACCTTTTACTTTCTACTGGACCATAATAAGCCACTGATCCCTAGCTCTTGCCTTGATGATAGCCCCCAGGCTGTGCCTATACTGGCTCATGACAGCTGTACAGCTTACTCCTACTTCTGAGGAGACACTGCTGGGACAGAATCATGAAAAGGCATGCATGAACAGCCAGCAAGTTAAAGACATGTAAAAGCAGAATTCTATGAGGGTCAAGACTTCTAACTCTACCATTCTCACTAGTGGAAGGGATAAGGAAAGAGTTCACAATAGTGGATATTTCAGAAATAATTTAAATCTACGGGATTTTTTTGTTATTTTGTAGCAGCAGCTTTATCTCCAATTACATTGTGCTCAAACAAATATTAAAATTCATCTTCCTTCTCACAGTAAACGCTGCAGATTATCGTAATTCACTCTCCACCCAGAACCAGAGAGGGCAAGAGAAACCTGACTTGAGATGAAATATTTTAGGAAAATAAATAGCAAAATTGATCAATCACACATGAATAATTAAGAGTTGATTGCTCAAAGAAAATGTTTTAAGACAAACTCAAGATTATTACCCTCCAAATAAGAAACCTAAAATAACTGTTCAAACTTTTTCCTGAAAATCTGAGAATAATTTCAGGTTGGTATTTTTTTTTTTTGGTAGTGTTCTTGTGGACAATAAACACAATCTAACAGGATTAACATTCCTTCCAGCTGTAATCTGTACCCTAACCTGGTTAATACCCAATGACTCAGCAACTGTTCCCCACCCCCAAATTAAAAATACATTCCTTTCATAAAGAATTTCAGATTTCTTCAAATGGATAAAATGAATACCTTACTAAGCAGTATTAAAGGATTTTATGTCCTTGCCTCCTTAATCCTTTCTATTTTGCCACTGCTGCCCCCTACCCCCCACCGCCCGCATTCAGTACATCAACATCACAAAAATAAGTTAGCCTGCTGCTTTAAGTACAGATCTGCATTTAAGAAAGTCTTACAAGTTATAAAGACTGCCACTTTTGGTCCAGTGCATTTTCTCCCATTTATTAGTGTTAATGAGTGGTCCTTCCAGTTCTGTGACATTAATAATATTACAATGCTAATACTGTACAAGATGCTTAAATAAAAGGTAAGGCATTAAAAAAAAAAGGTAAGGCATCAAAATCCTTTAACTAATCATACATTCACATGTAATACTTCATTATGTCAATGGCAACTTTTAGGTCAGGATGCTGTTTTCCTGAATGGAAAATATGCCTTTCCTGAATATTCTGCTTTAAAATCAGGCCCTTGGAGGCCCTGAAGGTGTAATGGGGGGCAATTACAAAAAACCAGAGAGAGATGACTCAGTTTGTCTCAGATTTCAATGACACACCACTGAAGAGGGAACATACGTAAATAAATAGGCAGCAGTAGTGTTAAGTAAAGGGTTTGGTAAAAGTTACAGTCTCCTGCTATTACCCCTCAAAGAGAAATAATGAGAATCTTTAAGGTAGAAGAAACTTACCAGTCAGGTGAGGGCTACATAGAGCAAAGAAAAGTAGTCAATATACAAAAAATTATTTCAAGATGAATCGATTGTAGGTCTAAACTTGAAACACAACCATAAAGCCTCTGGAAGAAAACATGGAGCTTTGTGCCCTTGAAGCAGGCAAAGATTTCCTGGACAGGAAACACAATACTACCATGAAAGAAAAAATTTCAGCTCATCTAAATCCACCGTTAAGAAATTGAGTAGACAAACTACAGGATGAAAGAAATAGTCACAACACACACATCTAACAACAGACCTGTGTCCAGAATATATAGAGTTCTACAATCCAACAACAAAGAGATAAACAACCCAGTAAAAATGTAGGTAAAAAGACTTGAACAGACACTTTTGATTCCATTCCAATAAATTTCAAGAATACACAAAACTAATATATGGTGAAAGAAATTTTAAAATGGTTACCTAGGGTAGAGGTGGGGAGAGGAATTGACTGGAAGGCCATGAGGGAACCTTCTGGAGGTGATGGAAATGTTCTATAGCTTATATAGTGGTTACACAGGTGTATACAACTGTCAAAATTCATTGAAATGAACACCTAAGAACACATTATTGCATGTTAATTATATTTCAAGTTTTTTAAATGTTAAAGAGTCAGAATCAATCAAAGTGATAGTTAAGTGATCCAGCATAAAGAAAAACTGGACAACTTTTAAATTTTATCTTAATTTTTTAAATTGAGAAATATTTAAAATACACTAAAAATATAGAGTACAATACAATGAACATTCATGTAACTCAACTTTATCAATCTCAAAATTCTGTCCTATTTGTTCAGTTTTATTTCCTAACAAAAAGCCCCCATGAACCTCTCTCCCCGACTCCATTCATCTTCCTTGTGCCCTAGCATTAATCACATCCTGAATTTGGTGTACAAAAAATTTGTTATTTTTCTTGCATTTTTAGGTCACATATACATATATATATATATATATATATTTTTTTTTTTTTTTTTTTTTTTTTTTGCGGTACGCGGGCCTCTCACTGTTGTGGCCTCTCCCGTTGCGGAGCACAGGCTCCGGATACGCAGGCTCAGCGGCCATGGTTCACGGGCCTAGCCGCTCCACGGCATGTGGGATCTTCCCGGACCGGGGCACGAACCCATGTTCCCTGCATCGGCAGGCGGACTCTCAACCACTGCGCCACCAGGGAAGCCCCAAGGTCACCTATATTTTAAACGACCTTTTTATACTTGAGGTTTGATGCTCTTCTTTCATTTAACAGACATACATAATACCAGTGATGTGATTGGCACTTTGTTAGGGACCAAGAACACAGTCTAGAAGAGCAGAACGGCTGACATAAAGATAATTGCATGCCAATGTGAAGATGCTAATAGAGAATATATTAAATTTTTTTGTATAAGAAAAATTCCTAACCTTGTCAAAATATTCCCAACATCTAAGTTTCCAAATCATTGTGAATAAATTTGCTTGACAATGGCCAACACAAATAAATGTAATACACGTGTAAATAATTTTCCCCTTTCTCTAAAAGGGCACACTAAAAAGGGCAGAGAGGACGGCTTTATTTGGCATCTAAGTCCCAGGCTTTGGCTTTTCTTTGCAATATTCATTAAGAGAGTCTTGCCCCTCATGCAGCTCAATATCAAAAAAAACAAACAACCCAATCCAAAAATGGGTCGAAGACCTAAATAGGCATTTCTCCAAAGAAGATATACAGATTGCCAACGAACACATGAAAGGATGCTCAACATCATTAATCATTAGGGAAATGCAAATCAAAACTACAATGAGGTATCATCTCACACCGGTCAGAATGGCCATCATCAAAAGATCTACAGGGCTTCCCTGGTGGCGCAGTGGTTGAGAGTCCGCCTGCCGATGCAGGGGACACGGGTTCATGCGCCGGTCTGGTAAGATCCCACGTGCCGCGGAGCGGCTGGGCCCGTGAGCCATGGCTGAGCCTGCGCATCCGGAGCCTGTGCTCCGCAGTGGGAGAGGCCACAACAGCAGTGAGAGGCCCGCATATCGGGGGAAAAAAAAAAAAAAAAGAGTCACGTACCAAAATGTTCATTGCAGCTCTATTTACAATAACCAGGACATGGAAGCAACCTAAGATGAACATCAACAGATGAATGGATAAAGAAGATGTGGTACACAGATACAATAGAATATTACTTAGCCATAAAAAGAAACGAAACTGAGTTATTTGTAGTAGGATGGATGGACCTAGAGACTGTCATACAGAGTGAAGTAAGTCAGAAAGAGAAAAACAAATACCGTATGCTAACACATATATATGGAATCTAAAAAAAGAAAAAAAATTGGTCAGAAGAGCCTAGGGGCAAGAAGGGAATAAAGATGCAGACCTACTAGGGAATGGACTTGAGGATACGGGGAGGGGGAAGGGTAAGCTGGGACAAAGTGAGGCAGTGGCATGGACATACATACACTACCAAACGTAAAATAGACAGCTAGTGGGAAGCAGCCGCAATGCACAGGGAGATCAGCTCGGTGCTTTGTGACCACCTGGAGGGGTGGGATAGGGAGGGTGGGAGGGAGGGAGATGCAAGAGGGAAGAGATATGGGGACATATGTAGATGTATAACTGATTCACTTTGTTATACAGCAGAAACTAACACACCATTGTAAAGCAATTATACTCCAATAAAGATGTTAACAAAATAAATAAATAATTATTGATAAGGGGAAAAAAAAAGAGAGTCTTGCCCTTGTTCACTAAAGGACAATGAACAAACCTCAACTTACACAGTAATCAGTGGCAAAATTAACTGCAATCTAGATCGCTCAATATTCCTACTTCCTTAAGTGATTCTCTTTTGCTTGGAGAAAAAGATAGCTTTATAAATGCTGCCTGCGTTAGTCTAAAGGAGATTAGTTACTAGTTACAATGAAAGGTAAAAGAGCAAAAGCTGATTTATCTGCAAATCTACAACATAAAATCTTTTATCTGGCACTTCTGTGTATCTCTCTCACAACAATAAAGTTCAGGGAATTCTCTGGCGATCCAGTGGTTAGGGCTCCACACTTCCACTGCAGAGGGCACGGGTTCGATCCCTGGTTGGGGAACTAAAAAAGCCTGCCTGCTGCGCGATGTGGCCAATAAATAAATAAATAAAGCTCAGAATAAAGTATTACAAATGCTGAGGTTCCATCTGAATGATCAAAGAGAGATTTGCTATATTCTGAATATCTTTAGTATTAAAATTAATCTGATTACATTCTAATTCTCTGACAACCCATGTATTTTTTATATAGTCAGTTTATAGTAACTATAACTCTTCATTCTCTATCTCATACTTAGAACTATAAAATCTGAGAACTAAAAAGTATCTTATTTTTAATAGATAAGAAATGTAAGGCTTATAATGCTAACATTATTTAATGCTAACATTATTTTTTCCATTTTTCTAATGGCCATCAGAAATACTTTGCTTTTTTTTTTTCTTTCCAAAGTATTTTGTCCTCTCATGCTTCAGTTTGGGACCGGAGCATTTTTGGTACAAGACTCAGTTTCTGTGACTACATCCCGAGGGGTGAAGACACTTAAAGATCCCAAAGACTTCTGAGTCCCAAGCATAGAGGAAGTAGGAAGGAATATGAGAAATAAAATGAAAATAGTGGGAGGAAACTGGTAGGTGGTAGAATAAGAGCAAATTAGATCTTTCTCCAACCACAATCTCCTTAGAGAGAGCAGAAGAAAAACATGCAAGGAAAACATGTTTCTTGTCAAAATATATGTGAAAATATACATACAAATATGGCTGTCTGAGAATACCTGCCAGACCTGGCTGCTACAATCCAGCTTGGTAGCATTTAAAACTATTTCACTTCTTTATTATCCAGTATAAATGTTTTACACTCATCTTGTGAGGACTGCCATTATTCTGTATCCTAAGATGAAATTAATGACTATAAAAATCAGCTCTACTGCACTGTAAATGGACAAAGCAGATCAATATTAAAACCTCTGTGGTGGGCTTCCCTGGTGGTGCAGTGGTTGAGAGTCCACCTGCCGATGCAGGGGATATGGGTTCGTGCCCCGGTCTGGAAAGATCCCACATGCCGTGGAGCGGCTGGGCCTGTGAGCCATGGCCGCTGGGCCTGGGTATCCGGAGCCTGTGCTCCGCAACGGGAGAGGCCACAACAGTGAGAGGCCTGCATACTGCGAAAAAAAAAAAAAAAAAAAACCCTCTATGGTGAGCAGTGACTTTTAGAAATTCACTTTAGTCTTTTTTTTGTTGTTTTTCTGCAGAATTTATATTGCCCAGAGTCAGCTTAATTTTTTCAATTACTTTTACTTTATGTTCACTGTAAAAATAAATGCAGTTATGGAATTCCTCGGCGGTCCAGTGGTTAGGACTCTGTGCTTTCACTGCCCACTGGGGCCTGGGCTCAATCCCTGTTTGGGGAACTAAGATCCCACAAGCCGCATGGTATAGCCAAAATAAGTAAATAAATAAAAATAAAGCAGTTTTATTCTAGAACGTAATCAATAATCTTTGAAGAAACTAATACAGAATATTTATCCTTAGTTTCGCTAGAATAATTACAAAAGAAAAATTGATTTTTGCATTACAAAGCAGTGAGCAAATAACGAATAAAATTGTTACAAGAATATCTAAGAAGTTGGTTTTATCATTTTTACTAATACATTAAAATTATTAAAAAGTCAGTGTTTCAGAGTCTTGAAAACCAGCTGTTTCATTCAATGTGTTTGCTAGAGTTTGATCACCTGCTTATTCCCATCTTCGTACTCTGGATGTGCCATTCCCCTCACATAGAATACCTCCATCCTCCAGACCTCCCACGCCCATTCCGTGGCCTGCCCTTCTCTCACCTGAAACACATTCCTAACATTCGTCACTCCTGCACCGCAAGTTCTCTCAGCATTTGTCTTTCACTTGTATGACATGTATGAAACAATTTGGATTAATTTATGTGCAGTTTATTAGCATTCATAAAGCCATTTGGGGTGCTTCTTAAAAGTATGGTTGTTGGGCTCGTGTTTTCTTTCCATTTCTCCCAGAGTGCCTAGCAGAATGTGGGTATTCAATGAGTTGAATAATCACATACAGCTATCTATTTGTGCCCAGCATGGAAAATCAGAGACAAAGACTGGGAGACAGTAACAATAACCTTCAGACAGATGCAACAACACAGAATCCAGAGCACGATTTCTTGCACATTAAGCCAGTCATAGTGGTCTTTAGACTTGCTAGCTTCTTAACCTAAACTGATCCATTGGAGAAGCAATCTATTATAATGGTAAATGACAGGAGCTGTGGAGTCTGATAAATATGAGTAACTACTGTGCCTCCGACACCCAAGTGCTGTGACCTTGGGCAAATTATTTAATCTCTACTGGCCCCAATTTCTTCATATTTAAGATGGGCGTAATGATACCTGCCTCACAGGGCTGTTAAAAGAAACTGTGACAATGCATGTAAAGAGTTTAGCAGAGTAAAGCTCTCAGTAATGTCATTTATTTCTATTGTTTTTAACTTTTAAAACTTTACAGTTTAGCTACAAAAATATTTCAAGCACTATGGCTTCAATGTCTGCATTATTAAGAGTGGACATAAGTTTGCTTAGCAACCACTCCATTCCACATTTCATAGTTTGGTGATGCTGCCAATGGATGGGTACACGATGCAGGCCTAGATCATAGTCTCCATCATCTTGGAAATAGTGATACGTCCAAGGGGTAGACAAAGCAGAGTTAATCAGAGTCCTTCCCAGAGACTGAAGGTGCTAGAAAAAAAACTTTCCTTTTTTAACAGGGGTTATTAAGTTAGGGCAATATATTCCTAGAACTGCCGGCGCCATCTTAGCTGACTACACAGAATTAGATTCTCCACAGCAGATGTTGCAGCCAAGATAATTTGAGCCTTTGGATCCCTCTGGACCTAAACCTAGATCCACCCCCAGTCTTAGGAGTTATATGAGGCAATACTTTCCAATTCTGTTCAGTTTGGTTTGGGTTTCTGCAACCAAAATAATTCTTACTAAGAAAACTGTGTATGTCTATTTTGATAGATGAAGATTTTTCTCCATCCCAATCTATCTCTAACTTCAGGGCCTGTCATAAGCTCTATATAGTTTTTTTGTCTAGTTATAAAAGGATAATCATAATGCAACCTTGAGAAGTTGCCTGAAATGTATACAAAAGTGATGTTCAAAATACCACTAAAAGAAATGCTGAGAATAATTTATTATTCACTTCAGAGTTTAAAGAGTCTTTGAAAAGCTCCACCTAGCTCACCTATACCCAAGCAAATGTATTCTTCTTGCTTTCCTTTTACAGCTGTCTGTAAAGTTTCTAAATCTCTCAACTAATACGGTAGTTTCTTGTTTAATCTCTAATACCATCTTTTGATGTTTTTGGAACGTTGTAGTGGATGTCTGTTGTTTATGCCTGCATACCATCCATTCCCCCTTCTTTTGGTAACATCATTGACTATCTTTTGAGAAACCACCACTTTCAGTCCACGTGGAGCCAGGGGAGTTGCCCTATTCCCTGGCTCCAAGGTGAATACGTGACTGGCCAATCAGAATGTCCCATACCTCTTGCCACATGCTTGAGCATGTATGACTGAGGTCCAATATTTCTGGCAAAATGATTGGGAAACAGATATTACAAGGACCTCAGTTCTCTTCAAAATTAATTTATGGATTTAATACAATTTAAATCAAAATCCCAAAGGAGTTTTTTAAAGAATGATAAAATCATTCCAAAATTTATCTGGACAAATAAGTAACTATACCAGCCTGCAATTGTTTATTGTTATTTTTCAAATTCTTCTTGACTGGTGTAGTCCACTTGAATTATCAATTATTAAATGTTAAAGTTACAACATACAGTGTGGTTACAAAACACTCAAACAGAAAATCCAAAATCAGATTGCAGGATATAAAAAATTAAATATATACAAAATGGTGCAATTCAAATCAGCGAGGAAAGGACAGGTCATTCCTATGGTGGCAGATACGTAGCATATTGTACCTCACCCTGGCACACTCACTGCAGACATCACTAATTAAGCATAGCCTTTCCTGCTGAACCCAGATATGACTTTGGAATCTTTCCCCACATGGCACTCCAGGCAGCCCCACCAATCTATCCGACAGTGCATCCAAGAGGATTATTTGACAAATGCTGAGATAATCAGCTACTTGGAAAAGTATATAAAGTTAAATCTCTTGCATACCTTTGTTAAAATAAACTCCACGTAGATTAAAGACTTAAATATAAAAAATGAAACCATAAAAGGACTAGAGCAAAGCTACTGCAAAAGAACATTCTCAGAGAGAAACAGAGAAACTCTAAGATGAGGAGACATGAGCAAGAGTGGAAAGCAGAGTCTCAGCACTGCCTGGGTTTGTGACATTTCTGAGGCCTGGCTGCTCAGCTTTTTCTGGAGTCCTGAGACCTGTCGGTATCTTTACAATACCTCCACCCTTTTATTTGAACTAGCCTGAATCGGTTTCTGGGCTTTGAAACCAAAAGAGCCTTGAATAAGGCACATGCATTTCTTTAAAAAAAAAATTATTAGTTATCAACTGATTTTCCTAAAAATAAATAAATAAATCTTTAATTTGTCTGAGTCTCTCTTTTTTTTTTTTTTCCCGGTACGCGGGCCCCTCACTGCTGTGGCCTCTCCCGTTGCGGAGCACAAGCTCCGGACGCGCATGCTCAGCGGCCATGGCTCACGGGCCCAGCCGCTCCGCAGCATGTGGGATCCTCCCGGACCGGGGCACGAACCCGTGTCCCCTGCATTGGCAGGCGGACTCTCAACCACTGCGCCACCAGGGAAGCCCCTGTCTGAGTCTCTTTCAATGAAAAATCAAAGCTTACCATTTTCCAAATGTGAGGTGTAATATTTTATATACATGACAGATTAATTAAATTGAAAGATAAGGATTTAACTTTCTCATCTCTCTATCCCATCAAGTTTACTTTCATAAAGCATTCTAAAAAACTTGCAGGGGCTTCCCTGCTGGCGCAGTGGTTAAGAATTCGCCTGCCAATGCAGGGGACACGGGTTCAATCCCTGGCCCAGGAAGATCTTACATGCTGCGGAGCAACTAAGCCAGTGCACAACAACTACTGAGCCTGCACTCTAGAGCCCGCGAGCCACAACTACTGAGCCCATGTGCCACAACTGCTGAAGCCCATGCACCTAGAGCCTGTGCTCCACAGCAAGAGAAGCTACTGCAATGAGAAGCCCTCGCACTGCAAGGAAGAGTAGCCCCCGCTCACCGCAACCAGAGAAAAGCCACGTGCAGCAACGAAGACACAACGCAGCCAAAAATAAAATAAATAAAAATAAATAAATTTATAAAAAAAAACTTGCAAAATTAAAAACAAGAGGGTAAAAGGTGGTAGAAAGAAAGAATGTTGCAGAAAAGCCAAAGTAATTTTTAAAAGCTGCACTTTGGGAATTCTCTGGCAGTCCAGTGGTTAGGACTCTGCACTTTCACTCACAGGCCGGTTCAATCCCTAGTCTGGGGAACTAAGATCCCACAAGCCGGGTGCAGCCGGGGGTGGCCAGCCGGGGGTGGGGGGAAAAAAAAAAGGCTGCATTTCGCATATTCTTAACTACTTATATGTCAAAACATTTCAAAACATTCTAGCAATGTCTTTGGAGCCGGATCATAGAAACCAAAACAAATTTGAGTTTTATAACTCTTTACTCTTCCTAAAAGGTCAATCTACGGATACCATAATCACTGGCGCTTTGTTTACATACAAAATTATTTCACAAGTTTTGTTTTTACACTGAAATCAAGCACAAATTTTATGGACTCAAGTGTATATTCCTTAGAATGACAGTAACTAAATCAACTGTATTTCTGCAGACACAAAATATTAAGCTCACCTGAATTACCATCATTTCTGCAGAAGAAGCCAACAACTCCTTTCACTAACCTAGGGAAAAAAACCCTTTAAAGGAAGAATATGCTCTCATGCTGTGTGACTATGTAGTGTTTATAAACTAAAATTTTTCTTCTCAATCCCCATAGCCAGCTGACAGAGTTACACTGCCTAAGTGCTTTATAACAAAGCTAAGTGCTTCTGCTGTCCCTGGAGAGAAATCTCAGGGCTAATTCACTATATCCAACCTGCCCCCACATCCTGTCATTTCTTCCTTTGAAACAGTGGCTCTCAATTTTCCACTCCAACATCTCTGAGGCATCAAATGCCTGTGCTAGTAACAGAGGCCAGAGATTCTCTAGAAGTATGCAATCTTTGGGTGCCCCAGGCAGTCAGAAGAAGGCTATCTGGGTAGGAAAAGGTCCACAGTGGATCTGCTGTCCCCTGGCAAGAAATCACCTGCTTTAAACTGTTTCTTGAATTGAATCTTCCTCTCTATGCTCAGGGCCACCACCATCACCCCCTTCAATGGTTATCACCTCTGCTTTGGATTACTTTTCACTACAACAGCTGTAGTTTTTCCTACATTTGCTCTTTCCTCTTTGCATTACATCAAGCGCATCCACTGCTGCCAACCCAAAATTCTGTTCCCATCATGTCACTTCCTGGCTCAAGAATGGATTGCATCAGTTCCCCATCCCTTCTATCTCTCCAACCTCTCCCTTTCTCGGCCAGCCTTTTCTCCTTGCTGTATAAATATGTCCTAATTCTTTCCCTTAAAACAAAACAAAATAAAAAAAAAACAACTACAAAAGTAAAATCCTTCTTGGATACTTTATTCAAATCTAGTTACCACCTTTGCTTCTGTTGTTTTTCTGAGACACTTTAAAAAAGTAAGGTCTACTCACTGCTCTCTGCTCCTGTCACTCTGATGAAACTGCTCTTAACAGAACTCTAACAATCTTGTTCTCTAATCACCAAACCCAATGGACTTCTTTTTCCTTCTTGACTTCTCCAGCATCGGAAGATGTTGATCACCCCCTTCTTTTTGAAACTCTTGCCTCCCTGACTTGCACTCCCTGGACCATTTCTTTCCAGATTTCTCTTCCTTCACTCTCATTTTAAATGTAGGGGTTCTGCAGGGTTCCATCCTGTTCCTACTTCTCTTTTTAATTTGCACTCTGTTAATGATTACATTGACACTTATGGCATTAATCACCACTTCTACCCTAACATCTCATAAATCTTCAACTCATTTCTGACATTTCTCTTGACTACAGACCTGTACCAGCCTTTTGCACCAGGTTGTCACACAGGTGACTCAAATTCAACATGTCCAAACCAAACTTCTTCTCTTCACCCAAAAAACTAGTTCCTCCCCCATCTGTTTTGGTTTCATAGATATCCACTTTCACAAGCCAAACATCTAGGAGTTATCCTCCCTCTCTTTTTCTCTCCCCTTAGGTCCCCAAATTGATCATTCAGACCTGTTGTTCCTATCTCCTTAATATCTTTCAGCTTCATAGTGTCCTATCCAGTCTCACTATCCTAATGGTGTCGCAACAGCCTCCTAACTGCTTTCCCTTACCTCATGTCTTGAGCTCCTACACTCCCCATCTGCCACTCTTTCTAAGAGATTGCTTCTTTGTTTAAAGCACTCCTCATTTAAAGCATTTTAAAACCTGGGTGGCTTGCCAGGCCTAAAACTATTTTTTTAATTGTGTTTTTAAATTAATTAATCTATTTTTGGCTATGTTGGGTCTTTGTTGCTGCGTGCAGGCTTTCTCTAGTTGCAGTGAGCGGGGGTTACTCTTCGTTGAGGTGCGCGGGCTTCTCACTGCAGTGGCTTCTCTTGTTGTGGAGCACAGGCTCTAGGTGTGCAGGCTTCAGTCGTTGTGGCGCACGGGCTTAGTTGCTCCGCAGCATGTGGGACCTTCCCAGACCAGGGATTGAATCCGTGTCCACTGCATTGGCAGGCAGATTCTTAACCACTGCACCACCAGGGAAGTGCCTAAAACTTTTGGTAGTACACACTCATCAGTAAACATGTGAGTCTACATGCTCATCCTACAAATATTCGTTAATGCATACATATTATAGAATATATACAAAGTGTAAACATCAAGAATGAATGAGATAGGGCTTCCCTGGTGGCGCAGTGGTTGGGAGTCCGCCTGCCGATGCAGGGGACATGGGTTCGTGCCCCGGTCCGGGAAGATCCCACATGCCGCGGAGCAGCTGGGCCCGATAGCCATGGCCGCTGAGCCTGCACTCCGCAACGGGAGAGGCCACAACAGTGAAAGGCCTGTGTACTGCAAAAAAAAAAAAAAAAAAAAAAAAAAGAATGAGATAAAGATGAAATACATACACTAAATATATCCCTGATGAAGTCATACTATCTTAGCTACTGTATGATTCAAAGTACCATACAGTCTCATATAGTTCATTATTCATGATAATGTATTAATCCATATTTCAAATAGTCTTCTTGACAATTTCACTTTTTAGGCTGACTTCTTGACAGGCTTACCTTGAAATGTGACAAAGAGCTCCTACTAGGAGAAATGTAAACTCTACGTTTTTATTATTTATAGTGTTAGAGTTATCTTCAATCCACGGTTTCTCTGTGCAAATCTTTAAGCCACTTGCTCATTTTGTGAAGATTAATTTAGTTAAAAGCAGATAATATATTATAAATCCACTCAACCAGGCTCAAGTAAACTGCAATAAGTTGCAATATGATAATAGCAGACAAATTAATAAGGTCACCACATTCAATTCCTGTGCTTTGTGAAGCTCTTTCACTCTTCCCTCGAGACATCACCTTGTGTATCGAGTGTGTAATGGCACTGTCTTATAAGACTGAGGAAGAGAACCAGGGTTATTTATACATTAAATATTAATAAAACTCAAGTCCTTCTTTTTTTAGGTTGAAAATATAAACCCCACTAGTGACCACTGCTTGGCACTGCACACAAGGCCCTTGATGATCTGGCCTCTGCCCACCTTTCCAGCCTGCTCTCCAGCTACACACTTCCCGCATCTTCCCACGCTTTACCTCTCTCAACACACCAGCTACTCATCACTTTCTTACCTCTGACATGCTGTCTCCTTTGCACTTCTACCTCTGCTTCCAGGGCATCATGTTCTCATCTCTTTTAAAGCACTTATCACAGCCTGCTCTAACTGTTTCCCTACTAGTCTAAAGGGCAGGGATTACTCCCAATTTTGAATTCCCAGCATCTACCACAACACCTCATTTGCAGTAGGTACTTAAGGTTGACTAATAGAATGAAAAAGGTCCAAATTCCTCTGGCCTGCTTTCAAGGCCTTGCATAATCTGGCTCCAATTTAACTACCCAGCTTAATTTTCTTCCCCCAAGTCCATTCCTGTTCTCCTTACTTCCTATCGTAGGTCATGCTCATTTTGGCTTTTGCTCAATTTACCTCCTCAACTTGGACTACCTTCCATCTACAGAGAAGCAACTTGTCCTTTAAGCCTCAGACAAAATTATCCCTCCCCCAATGAAGTCACACTTGACTCTTCCATCCCCCAGCTGATCACCTCTTCAGAGAACTCCTGAAGAGTGAGTACTACACATTTCAGCAATTACTCTCTATGTGGTGGTTTTCCCTCCCCAATTTCAGTCTAAGTTCTTTGATGCCAGGGACCACCTTCAACTTCTTTTGCACGCTGATCTCTCACAACACACTGCAACATGATGATGCATAGGAGATGCTAGAAGTTCTGAATGACTGGTTGTAGATATCATGGTACAAGGGAGACAGCAGTGAACTGGGTTTCAGTCCGAGTTCCACCACTGATTCCTTAGGTGACCTTAAACATGCCACTTAACCTCTCTGGTCATTAATTCCTCATCTGGACGATGAGACTTCACAATTTTTTAAATTCTAGGTAAGATTTTTCCTCTTGACCAAAGGAAACAACATTTTCCCCCTAAAAATCAAGAGAAATTCTGAGACCTTCGGTAACTTACTTAACATTAATGAACTTCAGTGTAATCAACAACAGCCCACTACCTCAAAGGACTGTGTAAAGGTCAAAGGAGAAAATACACATAAAAATGCATAGATAATTTTAAAATCTGGATAAAAACAAACTTAAGGCACTGTCATACTATTTAGTAGGAAATGCAAGCAAGCAGCATCATTTGTTGTTCAGCTGGGTAGGAGAGTATGCTAGCCTAGCCAAGGACAGTGATTGGATCCTTGAATGACTCAGTCTGCTCAGCACAGCAGAACACTGTTCCATAGCCACAGGCTGCACCTCATCCCTTAGGTACAAAGATACACATCTGATCACAAAGTAAAGTAACCTTTATCCCGTAAGGACTACATAGCAGGGAATACATCAGTTGAAGTTACTGAGTTATCAATTGAGATCTAAATTAAAGCCTGGTTATGGTTTCTAAAAATGCTCTTAGAATTTTCCTAACCACTCTGTATTAGAACCAATAAATTTCTCATATTTTTCTAATAATTTAGAGGGCATATTTTAGCAAGAAGGGGACTCTATAAGAAATAATCTGGTTACAAAGACATGGTTTCTCATATAAACATGTCTAGTCATTCAAGTGAAATACAAAAAGGCTAGTTAAAAAGAAAAAACAGAGAAACACAAAACGTCCTAACAATTTAGTGGTTATTTAAGAGATAGACTGATGAATATACATGGCAAAGTCTCAAAGAAAATATAAAATGTTTTCTCTAGGAGACTCTCAACTTTTCCAACATACGGTGAAGAAAGTGGCAGTGTAGGAACCCAAACTAGCTTCTTCAAATGAGCAGCCTAATAATGTCAGCAGTATTCATTACATGTCCCCTAACATACACAAAGAGCCAGTCATATTATATAAGACACTCAAAATCTCAATCTATTCTAGATATAAAAATTATTTTCAACTCTGAAATTAAATTTCATGTCAGACAACTTCCTCTATACACCTAACCATTTTCTTTTCAATAGATTTGATAACAATACTTTTAGAATCATATTTACACAATAAAAGATGATTTTCCAACATTATTCCAATGAGAATTGCTTCAAAATTTTATTGATCTTTTCTCAAATACCAAACCTTAAGCTGGGGACTTCCCTGGTGGTCCACTAGTTAAGACTCCTCACTCCTAATACAGGGGGCCTGGGTTTGATCCCTGGTCAGGGAACTAGATCCCACATGCCACAACTGAGAGCCTACATGCCCAGACACTATAAATATCTTAGAGGAAAACATAGGCAGAACACTCTATGACATAAATCACAGCAAGATTCTTTTTGACCCACCTCCTAGAGTAATGGAAATAAAAACAAAAATAAACAAGTGGGACCTAATGAAACTTCAAAGCTTTTGCACAGCAAAGGAAACCATAAACAAGACGAAAAGACAACTCTCAGAATGGGAGAAAATATTTGCAAATGAAGCAGCTGACAAAGGATTAATCTCCAAAATTTACAAGCAGCTCAATATCAAAAAACATACAACCCAATCCAAAAATGGGTGGAAGACCTAAACAGACATTTCTCCAAAGAAGATATACAGACTGCCAACAAACACATGAAAGGATGCTCAACATCACTAATCATTAGAGAAATGTAAATCAAAACCACGATGAGGCATCACCTCACACGGTCAGACTGGCCATCATCAAAAAATCTACAAACAACAAGTGCTGGAGAGGGTGTGGAGAAAAGGGAACCCTCTTGCACTGTTGGTGGGAATGTAAGTTGATACAGCCACTATGGAGAACAGTATGGAGGTTCCTTAAAAAACTAAAAATAGAACTACCATGTGACCCAGCAATCCCACTACTGGGCATATACCCTGAGAAAACCATAATTCAAAGAGAGACATGTACCACAATGTTCACGGCAGCACTATTTACAATAGCCAGGTCATGGAAGCAACCTAAATGTCCATCGACAGATGAATGGATAAAGAAGACGTGGCACATATATACAATGGAATATATTACTCAGTCATAAAAAGAAATGAAATTGAGTTAGCTGTAGTGAGGTGGATGGACCTAGAGTCTGTCATACAGAATGAATTAAGTCAGAAAGAGAAAAACAAATACCATATACTAACACATATATATGGAATCTAAAAAAAAAACAAAGGTTCTGATGAACCTAGGGGCAGGACAGGAATAAAGACACAGACGTAGAGAATGGATGTGAGGACACAGATCGGGTGGGCAGTGGGGAGCTAGGACGAAGTGAGAGAGTAGCATTGACATATATACACTACCAAATGTAAAATAGATAGCTAGTGGGAAGCAGCTGCGCAGCAGAGGGAGATCACCTCGGTACTTTGTGACCACCTAGAGAGGCAGGATAGGGAGGGTGGGAGGTAGATGCAAGAGGGAGGGGATATGGGGATACATGGATACATATAGCTGATTCACTCTGTTATACAGGAGAAACTAACAAAACATTGTAAAGCAATTATACTCCAATAACGACATTAAAAAAAAAGAAAATGAGATCCAATAAAATGTGTATACACATTAGGGAAAAAAAAGAGCCCGCATGCTGCAACTAAAAAGATCCTGGGGCTTCCCTGGTGGCACAGTGGTTGAGAGTCCGCCTGCCAATGCAGAGGACATGGGTTCGTGCCCCGGTCCGGGAAGATCCCACATGCTGCGGAGCAACTAAGCCCGTGCACCACAACTACTGAGTCTGCGTTCTGGACCCGTGAGCCACAACGACTGAGCCTGCGCTCTAGAGCCTGGGAGCCACAACTACTTAAGTCCACACGCCTAGAGCTCGCGCTCCACAATGAAGAGTAGCCCCCCTTGCCACAACTGGAGAAAGCCCGTGCACAGCAACTAAGATCCAACGCAGCCAAAAAAAAAAAAAAAAAAAGTAGCCTACCTGGGACTTCCCTGGTGGCGTAGGGGTTAAGAATCTGCCTGCCAATGCAGGGGACATGTGTTCGAGCCCTGGTCCAGGAAGATCCCACATGCCACAGGGCCACTAAGCCCGTGTGCCACAACTACTGAGGCTGCGCTCTAGAGCCCGCAAGCTACAACTACTGAAGCCCGAGCGCCTAGATCCCGTGCTCCCCAACAAGAGAAGCCACCGCAATGAGAAGCCTGCGCACAGCAATGAAGAGTAGCCCCCCACTTGTTGCAACAAGAGAAAGCCCACGCGCAGCAATGAAGACCCAATGCAGCCAAACATAAATAAATAAATAATTTTTTTAAAAAAGTGGCCTTCCTGGATGGGACACTAGCTCTCAATTTTACATACTTGGTTCAATTAAATCATTGTTTTCAGTGATTTTACATATTCTAAGCAATTTTATTTTTATATCCCGTGGCTTGAAAGTTCAATTTCATACTTCCCCACACATATAAGAAGAAAAACTACTTGTCTTTTACAAAATGGGAAAATAAAATAGAACCTGTGTGTTAGGTAAATAGGCATTCAATAAATGTTATGCTGCCATTTGTAAACCCTCCTTCTAAAAGCACATGTGGCCTATTTTAGTCTAATGCATATTGGGAAGCATTTACTATATGATTTTCATTTAATTGGTATGAATACCAGGTTCAAATTATATCTAAACAAAAACTGGATTTTTAAAAAAATATGGGGTAAAGAGTTGAAATGTCTGCCCACCACCACTGAGCACCACATAAATAGTACTACATTCAATATTCTGGCTCTAAGAATTTATAACCGAATTCTTAGCTAGCCCAATTTCAAGGTACACATTTCTGGTAACAATTTTTTTTACACACATACCACCCAAACCATGATCTATAATTTTACTCCTTTTATTAGCACTAATTTCTGAGCAATGTCTAGCCCCACCTAAGTGAGATATAAATAAGATTTATAAATAGGATATTATAAAGGTGGGACACTGGAATTTCACAACTGGAGCACATTAAAATATTTACTTGCAAACTAACATCTTCCCAAACATTTACCAGCAGATTTAGAAAAAAGTGACAATCACTTTGCCAAGCTGGACTTCTGGCTTCTCAGTCTGATGATTGGCCCCTTCCTACCTCCACTCCCCACCCCTTCCCTTCTCTTCTTCCTCTGCCAGGAATACCCTCCTGACTCATCTCTGCCTATGTCCATCACTTCCTTGGAGACCTGGCTCAAGATTCAGCTCCTTGAAAAATTCCCCCCTGACCAATACAGTTTCTACTAACTACTTCCTAACTTTGCATTCCCTTGGCATTTATATAGTTTGCACTCCGTAATTTATAAATTGTAAGTTGTTTTGCACTTTTCTATCCTTTCCCCAACTAGACACCAAATAGACACATCATCTTTTATATTCTGTTCTATATAGCCAGCAATAAATGCTTCTTGAATGACTGAAATCATCAGTGAAAGAAGGCCGACTGCTCAAAAATTTCTGAATATTACCTCCAACATGTATGAGTCCTTCAAGTAGATGAGATTTAATTCTGAGATTTAGTAAATCATAAATTTAGTAAATCCATAAATTCATCACAAAAGACCCAAGTAACAGATCACATGCATACTTAAAGAATAATCCTAGCTATTCAAACATAACTTGAGATTTAACATTTCAGGCTTCTAATAAGCTTAAAGCCTTGAGGCCTGTGAATGGTAGGAAGCTGGCACCAGTCTCCTGCAAAAGGGGCAAAACTCTAGTTGGCAGTAAATGTTCAAACACGTGAGCGTCCACTGTTAAACGAGGCTCATTAACCACACAAACTTGCTGTTTCAGCATTCTGGCTTCAATGAAGTGCTATGATCTCCTTTGGTAATTGTTGAGAGCCAATGATGGGTTAAATTCCCATAAATTAACCAGCGTTTTGGTGGTTTGCCCAAGCATACCGCTGGCACCGGTGTGGACGAATTTTTTTTTTTTTTTTAACAGACCCGCCTGACCTGGGGAGCCAGAGGTGAGCGAAGAAAGCGCCAACCCGGCACTTCTCAGGAGGCAAACGGAGACCTCCAGAGCTTCGTTCCGTCCCCCTCTAGTTCTTAGTGTCAGCTTATCGTGCAGAGGCGGGGCTTCCAGCACGGCTGCTTCTTACTAAATCTCAACCGAGTCTTCCTTGGGGACTGCAAGCCACACTTCGGCGGCTGCCCAACTTTTCCTGTAGGGAGCATCAGTTTTTCCATCCTCAAAGCTCCAACAGACGGGGTTTGGGGAGAGCCGGGCTACCAGTAGAGAGGAAGGTGAGGACCCGGGGGGCGAGGGAGAGGGAAGGGGCTGGCCCAGCAAAGCGGGTAGGGTGGCAGAAACAAAGTCAGCCCAGCACCGCCCGCCCGCCCGCCGGCCCCGCTCACCCTCTAGCAGCACCTCCTTGCCCGCGCGCTTCAGCGCCTGCACGGCCTGGTCGTGGGTGGCCTGGCGCAGGTCGGTGCCGTTCACCGACAGGATGGCGTCGCCCAGCCGCAGCGCCCGGCTCTGGTCGGCCGCCAGTCCCGGGAAGATCTTGGAGATGAGAATCGGCATCCGGTTCTCGCGGCCGCCCTTGATGCTGATGCCCAGGCCGCCCGCCTCCTGCTTCACCACCCGCACCCGGCGCACGGGCGGTGACGCGCCCGCCTCGCTCGCCGGGCCCCGCGGCGGCGCGGGTGGGCTCGGGGGGCCCAGGCCGCGGCTCGGGCTCCCAGGCAGTGAGTCGCCCGCGCCGCCGCCGTTCGGGAGGCCGTTAAAGGCGGCCGCCGCGGGCCCGAGAGCGGGTTCAGGCTCAGCCGCCGCGGCGTCGCCCGTCAGGCTCAGGCTCTCCCCGCTCAGCTCGGCCACCACTCGGACCCAGCGCTCCCTCAGGAGCAGCTCCACCAGCCCCGCTTTGGTGGCCCGCGTCCACACCGCCATGGCCGGCCCCGCTCCCGCCGCCGCAGTCGCCGGAGCTACCCTCATTCCAGTCAGGCAGCTTCGGCGCTTCCCCCTTCCCGCCCGAGGGGGCGGGCCCTCCGCCCCCCTACGCCACCGCGGTAATTTATTATTCATGAGGGGTCACGCCCACCTTCCGGAGGGGCGGGGAGAGGCCGGACGAGCCGCTTCCGGGAGGTTAAGGAGTTGACCGCAGTCCAGTGGGTTACATTTTACCGGACGTGGGCAGCTCTAGCGAAGTGGGGCTTGGACTCACCTTCTTCCTCGTACGCCTCCGATCTCCCCACCCCCAACTCCTGACCTCTACCGTGCAATTCACCAGAGCTGCCTGGGCACGGAAAGCAAAATCAGCTTCGAGAGGCACTTTGCAATCCTGCAAGACCGAGTTGCACGTTCACTTGCATTGACTGGTTCGTTACGTATTTACAGAATGCTCCGCAGTGTGCTGCTTTTGAGGCCTGGAGAGGAGCTGGATAAAACGTGCCACAGCTGAGAGCTGGCGGTCTAGTGGGGGAGGAAAATGGAGAACCAACCAACCTGATGTGATATTATGTGGTTAAGTGACATGTAGAAAACACCCTGAGAGCAGAGTAGAAGAAACATTTAGTTGGGCCTGGGGACAGCTTCACAGAGGTGACAGTGGAAGCTCAATAGTCCACCTAGGCAATAGGTCCAGAGGCATGAATCCAAGCATTTTTCACTCTGCTTTTTAATCCCGTTTTTTTCCAGTAATGCCAGAGGAGACCATATCTTCTTTAGCCCTGCAGCCACAATAGGTAGGCCTCAAAGATATTGTCAAATGAGTTACTTAGGAAGATGCGAGAATTCCAATGTGAACAGAGTACAGGGTCAGTGGAGATGGCAGAATATGAGTGTAAAAACCCTCATATAACCAAATATATGAGTGTTTGGACTTGAATTTGTAGATCTTTCTCACCCTGGAGGCCTTGGCCTTATGTTGGAGCAAGTGCATATGAGCCTCCCCAGAAACTGCACACTGCAGGGCCTGCAGCAGCTTTTATACAAAGACATGGGTGATACAATCCACCTGGTTCTTCCAGTTTCATAGGCTTGAAGAGCTGAGGAAACTGAGGCCCAGAAAGCCAAAGACTCTGGCTGGAAGCCCACAGTGGAGAAACAGAGACAACTCAGATCTCCCATCCTCCTGGTCCAGGGCTTTTAAAAACAAACAAACAAAAAAACATACCCCAGACCTCAAAGATGAGGGTCCAGAAATCGTGCTGCTGAGAGAGATCTCAAAAACGTGAAGTCAACGAGCCCTCTTTCCTTTTTTTTTGGAAAGAAAAGCAAAATCCCCATATTTTCATTTGTGTGTGTGTGTGTGGGGGGTGCCAGCAGAGGTAGCGAGTACCAGTTCCTGTAAAAGGGGCTATATACCTGCTTGCTCATGAAGTACATGTTGAAGCTTGTAAGCCATGTCCATGCACCACTCTGAATGCACATTCGTGTGTGGGTGGAAACTTTCAAAAAGCCTCCTATACCACCAGTTAAAACAATAAAAATAGAGACTGGAAATCACCCAGAGCCCAAATGAAGAAAGAATTCAAAATGAGAAAAGTATCTTACCCAAAAAAATCATTACAGCAGAATCCTCTTTGCAATTAGCGGAGCAGAATTTTCCAAGCTGCAAGTGTCAGCAGAAGCTCAACCCTCCAGCCCTCTCCTAAATCAATTGCAGTGAGGCCAGATCGCTGTTCCGGCAGGTCCCAATGTGCTGAAGTACACCTGCAGTCACAGACATTTCTGGCTTTGCTCCAGCTGAGGCGCGAACCCCCAGATGCCTGAGTTATGTGAAATTTCTGCTTATTAGAGAGCACCTGGCAGCTGACTCCTTAGAGTATGAGCACAATTTTGAAACTTTTACATACGTAATTGCCCAGAGGTTGGGCACTTGAGGACACCTTTATTAGCAAAAAGGAAGTGCTGGAAATTCTTTCCAAAAGTGTCAAGACCTTTTGGTCAGTAGAACTGAAGGAAGTCAGCGATCTTCCAAATAAATAGTGAGGACACTTACATAAGGTAGTAATTTAATCCCGGGAAGAAGAAAGGTAATCGAGATTGATATTGGGATTACTTGGGGGTATTTACTTTAAAAATTATTTTCAAATATATCCATAAAAGTTTTCCAGACTATTGAGCTGTTTTGACAAGGTCTTGCATCAGAACCTAATTTTCCACATTCTCTTTCATCACTACAGATTGGCCAAATTCATCCCGTCAGTGTCTCCCAATGACGCCTTGCACATTCCTGCAGAGTCCATCCTTCCAAACACTTCCTACCCCTTTCAACCACTTTCCCACTGAGCAAGATCTCATCCCAGTTTTCCCTGGCTGCCCAATTTGCTGGGATTTTTTCTTTGAACAATTTTATTCTATGCCTCGCTTGTTCGTCCAAGTAGATTATAAAATACAGGAGGGCAGGAACCACCCATTGACTTCTTTTTGTTCCCCACTCTTCCAAAAATACTGCCTTGCAGAGAAGGAACTCATTAAGCATGTGATTGATTGAAATTCAGTGCCTCCTGCGCTGCAGTCATTTCAAATAATCCCTCTGAAGGTTACTGGTTCCTTGCAGAGTGAAAATTACCATCTAGGAAATCTCAAGTAGTCAGTGGAAATCTACTTACTGTGGATAATGAAATCTGAAATAAAAAGGGTACACATCTGTTCCCACGGTTTCTTAGGGATGGCGAGACAAGCTTAGATAATTCTTTGAACAGGCGTGTTATTTTATCTACCTCTGAAAAAGGGAATGGCTGAGGTAATTCCCAATCACCTTCCATTCCTGTCACCTATCAGTAGGTATTCTCCTCTGCTCAAGCTGTTATTTGTTTTCTCAGAACAAGGCAGGCATCATTGCTACTTCAAAATGACGGGGTTGGATTAGCTCTTTCAGTTCCATGATTTCCTACAATTCTATTACTCAGGCTCTGATTCTATACTCTCTCAAATGCCAGTGGTCTTTTTTTTTCTTCTCCCTCATAGTAGACATACAATATAGCATGGTAATTAAAAGCACAAGGTTCAAATTGTAGTTTGGCCACTTACTAGTTATATGACAATGGTCAAGGGCCTGAGGTCAAGGGCCTCAGTCTCTTCTTCAGAAAACTTCAGACACCTACCTCGAAGTGTGGTTGTAAGGGTTGACTGGGGTGATGTCTGCAAAGTGCTTAGCAACACTGTACCTGATGCACTGTAAGAGTTCCATAAAAAGTACCGCTGCTGTCATATTATTACCTGTTGACCTTTAGCAGCAGCAACAGTAAAACCTTTGGTAGAAACTCTCTAGCTGAGAGTCTATACTTTATCTAGGAAGGAGTCTGCCATAATACTATTTGACTCCAGGCTTAAAGGCCAAATGGCCAAATTAATTTCAGTGACAAACAGATCTTGTGTAAAGCTACACTTTGGCTGAAAGGGAGTACATATTGCCAAAAGTCCGTCAAAGGAAAGAATTAGTGGATCTGGGGCCGCTTCCAAGGTTTGAGTGTTGTGTAATTTCATAAGGAAAGAGGGCCCCAGGCAAAATTGCAGTCCTTAGCAAGCCTGAAGGTCATACCACAAAGGTGGCCAGATGCCAGAGGAACAAAAGAGCTGCTCAATTACTACTAAAGAAGAGGTCAAAGGGAGAAATAAACTTGTTAAGATAACTAATCCAACATCCAACTCTGAAAAAGTACCCATGCATTCTCTTCCCCCATTAGAGGACAGTGAGATCAATTGTCCCTTTCGGCAGTACTACTTTGCCTTCCGGGAGAAATATCCTAAAACGTATTTTTCTCTCCAGCACAAACATGAAGTGAAAGAGGAAAAGGTGCGTATATCCTTTAGCTGATGCAAGCGCATTTTAAAATTCATCCTGCCAAGATAAATCACCATCCATCTGAAACCCACAAAAATGGATTAACTATCTCAATGCGTTATAACTATGAAAACCCACATCTGCTAACCACATTCCTAATGAGAAGCAGCTGGTGACAGTTTTGTTGCTCTGTGACTTTCTTTTCAGGAAAATATTAACAAGGATATAACAAGAAGAAGGTTAGTTTCATTGAATTCACTTCGTTATGGAAAATCACTGGTGTTTTTTATTGACAGTCATGGAAATTACATAATTTCCCATGAAATTCAAATAAGGTCCAAAAATAAAAATCCACTTTCCTCCCATACCAGTTCTAACAGAATTTCCAGTGCCTCACAATAACACTTGTAGTCTTCTAGTCAGCGTAAACTCTCATTCTTCATATATCACTGAACACCAGATTGTGTTTATTGATGCCTGTGGCATTTCCAGGCCTTCGTCTCACATCTTTAACTTCCTCCTGAATAAGTTAATGCAAACAGCCAACTGGGGAGGGATCACTGACCCCTTTGGGAATCAGCTGCCTGCTATGGACCCACCTCAGACAAATGCACATTTGTGTAAAACTCAGCATTCAAACTTGGGGGCTCACAAAGCTCCTGAAGCCCTTCCACAGACTCTCTTACGGGCTGAATTGTGTCCCCTCAAAATATACAGGTTGAAGTCCAGACCCACAGTACCTCAGAATGTGACTGTGTTTGGAGACAGGGTCTTTTTTTTTTTTTTTTTTTTTGCAGTACGCGGGCCTCTCACTGTTGTGGCCTCTCCCGTTGCGGAGCACAGGCTCCGGACGCGCAGGCCCAGCGGCCATGGCTCACGGGCCCAGCCGCTCCACGGCATGTGGGATCTTCCCGGACCGGGGCACGAACCCGCGTCCCCTGCATCGGCAGGCGGACTCTCAACCACTGTGCCACCAGGGAAGCCCTTGACAGGGTCTTTAAAGAGGTAATTAAATTAAAATGAGGTCATTAGGGTGGGCCCTAATCCAATATAACTGTTGGCGCAGAGATTAGGACACAGACATACACATAGGGAAGACTCAGGGAGAAAAGGGCCATCTACAAGCCAAGGAAGGGGGCCTTAGAAGAAACTGACCCTGTTAATACCTTGATCTCGGACTTCTAGCCTCCAGAATTGTGAGAAAATGAATTTCTGTTGTTTAAGCTACCCAGTCTGTGATACTGTTATGGCAGCCCTAGCAAACTAACACAAACCCCCAAGTCAAGAACCTACACAACAGCCTGTTTTTTGCCTCCCTAACTTCCAGTCTCTTCTGTCCCTTACTTACACAAATGGGCATTTTTACTGTGCCATTCCTTTGAATCTGAGTGGTTCATAACTATATCTTCTACTGAGTGATAATTCTTAACCACAGACTTCAAGGCCCACTCCTACCAGGCCTTATTTCTCACTATACATTGACTTAAGGGCTCTTTATCCAAATCTATTTATCTAATCTACTTAGCCTTCCTCTGTGGAAACCACTCTACACTTACCTTTCCTAGGAACCTCCCCTGATTCTTAGTCACCCTCCCAGGTGCACCCAGTACTACGGCCTGCCCTTCAGCCTCATTTTCCTCCACTTCGGATCTGTGCTGTGTTTCAGACATATGGAACTACTGGTGAACCCTTGGAGAGACTATGCTTTCGCTTCAGACCTTTGCACTGAGAATGCTGCAGGATTGCCTCTTTTCTTCTCCTTTCCACGTTGCTAATTACTACCCAATTCTCAAGGACTATCTCCTACCTTCAACCCACCCGTTAGGTGCCCCTTCTCTGTGCTCATCTCTAATGTTGATCAGCTTGTTTCTCTCCCCGACTAGGCTGTGAAGTTCTTGAGGGCTGAGATCATCTTAGCAGGTACTCAATAAATGTATGTTAAGTGAGTATTAAGTTCTAAAAACAAAGGACTGACACAAAGCTAAGCCTCAATATCTAGATTTGGGTACTTCCCTGGTGGCATAGTGGATAAGATTCCAAGCTTCCAATGCAGGGGGCCCAGGTTTGATACCTGGTCACAGAACTAGATCCCCATGCATGCCGCAACTAAGAGTTCACATGCCACGACTAAGGAGCTGGTGAGCTGCAACTAAAGAGCCAGGGAGCCGCAAATAAGACCTGGCACAACCAAATAAATAAATAAATATTTTTTAAAAATCTAGATCTGTGTTGTCCACTAAGAAATCCACTAGCAACACATGGCTATTTAAATTAAAATTAAAAAAAAATTTTTTTTTGGCTGTGCCACACAGCTTATGGGATTTTAGTTCCCCAACTAGGGATTGAAACCGGGCCCTTGGCACTGTGAGCACAGAGTCCTAACCACTGGACCACCAGGGAATTCCCAGATTAAAATTAAATAAAATTTAGGGCTTCCCTGGTGGCGAAGTAGTTAAGAATCGCCTGCCAATGTAGGGGACACGGGTTCGAGCCCTGGTCCAGGAAGATCCCACATGCTGCGGAGCAACTAAACCCGTGCTCCACAACTACTGAGCCTGCGCTCTAGAGCCCGCGAGCCACAACTACTGCAGCCCGTGCGCCTAGAGTCCATGCTCCACAACAAGAGAAGCCACTGCAATTAGAAGCCCACGCACCTCAACAAAGAGCTGCCCCCGCTCGCCACAACTAGAGAAAGCCCACGTACAGCAACAAAGACCCAATACAGCCAAAACTAATTAATTTAAAAAATTAAATAAAATTTAAAATTCAGTTCCTCTGTCACACTAGCCACATTTCAAGTGCTCAAGAGCTACAAGTGTCTATTATACAGCACAGATACAGAACATTTCCACCACCATAGAGAATTTATTGGACAGTACTGATCTACATCATAAAATGCCTTGAGATATGAAAGAAAAAGATAACACATTAGGAGAAAAAGAAGAGGTCATGCATATGTAATTTACACAATTAGCCAAATAGCCAAAACACATAAAAAAGTGAGCAATCTCATTAGTAAACAGGGAAATGCAAAGTAAAATACAATTTTTCACCCATTAGATGGGCTAAAACTAAAGACTATCACTACAATGGCAAAGTAAAAGGAAATGAGTGCTTTCAAACCCTGCTGATGGACATACAGCCAACTCCAAAGGACAACTAAAAGTGAAAGAAAATGAACACAGTATGAGTTAGCAATTCCACTCCCAGGAATTAACCTTAGAGAAATACCCCCACGTGAGCACTAGCAGATAACACATTAGGTTGTTCATTACAACACCCTATATGGTTTACACATAAGACTGCCCACAGAACTCACCCTTAGAGCTAAATCGAGTGCTCATCCAGAGCCAGAAATACTTAAACATCTTCTCTGCAGCCTGTGGAATGGAAAATCTTTTGCATACCATGCCTGCTAATCATATTTACTGGGTCCCTACAGCCAAGAGACCGTGGGGGAGTAATTGTAAGAATGCCACCTGGGCTTCTAATGAACCATTGTGTGACAATGGGAAATATCCCTTTCTTCTCCTCTCGGTCTCCATTTCCATGAGTATAAAAATGAGGCCAAGGGCCACACAGTTTTCTTTCAGAAACCTTTGTGCCCCCCGCCACTCCCACCCCCAACAACCTGAACAGCTCCTCTTTTATCTGTATCATATGTTTCCGTTCAGAACAGAGTTCCATTTGAAGAAAGTTTCAATGCTTAAAAAAAAAAAAGCTTTAAAACCCTCCAAACTAGACGATCTCTAACTTTCTTCCAATATTCCAAGATTTTAGTTTCTCTCAGTCTAATCTGCTGTAATCTCCCTGGTAAAGGTTGCATTATCCATTCAAAGATCCGATTACTAGCTACTATATGAGAAAAGTGAATTTTTAAAGCATTTGAGCCAGGTTAGCAAAAATGACCTTTCTCAAGTTGGTCTCAGATCAAAATTTTTCTGTAAAACTCGAGTATGAGCAGCAGTCTGCAAAATGCCTGAAAAAGAAACATAATGCGCCTAGGTTACACAAATCCCTAAAGTAAAATCACCCTAAAACACATGCACCGAAGTGTCCTCTTACTTATACTGCTTTGCCTTCCCTTCCCCCAGTTTCCCTAACTTGCCCCAATCAGTTTCTATTTCATTTGTATTCAAAGTTCTCTACTTAGGAAGAATTTTAAGGCCCAAAGCTTTTACTTCCCATACCATTTATGGAAGTCCAAATCACTGGCTGGAAATGTTGCAAAGGAATGCTTTCTACTTTCAGACAGTTTTACTTCTTCACTCAGATGATCTGTGAGCCCTCTCCGTCAGAATGACACCCAACACAATCCACAAGGTTTCAGAATATGTTTAAAGTTAAGTAAATCAAGTCTTAAACTAGAGTCCAGTTAATAAAGAGTCTCTGAATTTATAGCTCTACAGTCAGGGAAAAGCAAGTGAGTTAATATTTAAGGCATCCTAGCCTCCCTCTGGTCATATTCACTGTAGATCGGTGACTTGAACTTTGGTTTCAATCACACAAAAGAAGACCTAAAACATTTCTTAGGAAGGGCAGGATCTTCCCGTCCAGTCTATTTGTAATAGACTATTACTATTTGTAATAGTGCAGTCTAATGCAGACTGGGAGAATATGTCTCACTAAGAAAATTTATTCAAGCAAGAGGAAAGGTATTTTACACAAATGACCTAAAACGTTGCAGCTATTTGTTTAAATTACTCCTATCACTGTAAAAAAACATAAACAGGTGGGGTAGAGAAGTGGCAACCATTATAAACCTTGCTGTCTCTGTTCTCTCTTAGCAAACCTGAAATAGGCTGTCCTTTATATTATAAATTATTGGGCTCTGTTTCTCTTATCACCTCTGTTAATTCTCCTCCTACACACCTACTTTAAATTCTCACATTTTTTTTCCCTTTCCAAACTGGAGGGTGGGGTTCATCTCAGCAAAAATGTTTTTCATCAGCAATTTACCCATGATGTCATCAGAGCCCTCATATTTCTGTCTATACTACAGCCCTACAGCCCCCAAAACAAACAAAAAACCGCACATACTGGGTTTCCACAGGCATGCAACAGAATACATCCACTGAGATGGGAAAGAAATCTATCTGCTTAGTTCAGGTTAACTTAGTTCTTCACTTTCTAATTTAAAAGATCACATTAAAACTAGTCAGTTGATAACACCCACAGGAATAACAATGTCAAAGCAAGCAGAAGAGAACAGAAATGGTGAAATATATAGTAGGCTGTCTGGTCCCCACCTCCACTCCCACTCCATAAGAAAATGCCCAATATTTCCTTAACCTTTAGAACTGGCATAGAACATAAAAAGATGATTACTGGGGCTGATACTCCAAAACCTGATTTTTCCTTTCAAATAAAATTAATAGCTCTACCAAAGGCCAAGGGCATCTACTTTTCAGATGGAGCACTACAGTTAATATTCTTTCTTGAAACATAAGGCTGATTATCGCTGTCAGTAGTTAGGCTATCTTGAATAAGCAAGCATAGTTTCCCTGTCCTCAAAGGCAACTTGAGGCAAGTCCCCATGCCTTTGCACGGGCTGCAGGCTGGAGGCTGGCAGACAATGAAGGTCATCAGCTCTCTGAAGCCTCAAGCATGTGTTAGGGGATAGGAGGTAACTATTGCCTTTTTCCCCTGAGAGTGTGGTCTAAAGAACAAACAGGACCTAAACAAGTTGGATGACTTTGTAGCTAACTGGAACACTATCTCAACTACAATACTTTGGAGTTTCTGTTCGGTTTCAGTCAATGAAGGGAAATTCCTGTCCAGCATTTTAGAAAATAACATTCATAATGACTAGTCCTAAAGAATAACTTGTTTTATTATAATGATTTGTGAAAACAGGTTAGACAGTTCAAGAAAGGACACAGACAATGCCCTGTTTTAGGTCCCAAATTTCTTCTTTTTGATGGGTGGTGGCAGCTGAGAGATGATGTCGTCCAGAGGCCGTTCTACCGCCACTAGTGTTCTTTCATCCAAAAGATCCATGAAGAGTAGAGGCTGTAGAGAGATGGTAATGAGTCCACCAGGAGTTAGATTCTGGGGCTAGTCCTGAATCGACTAACTAGGGCTTAAATGTTAGCCTCGTTCAAGCTGGAGGGGTGTAAATCTCTGACAATCCTTCCAGCTTTTATAACTGAATTCCATCATTTAAGATTTCAGCAAGATTTTTCATGTTTCTCTGTATGGAAAATCTGCGATTCTCAAATTTCTTAGGAATCAATGTTAACAGAGGGCGTTGGAGCCTAAATTCTTGACAAATGGCAAGTTACAAATGCATCAAGAAGTTAATCATACTTGAATTATTTACAACACCCCCCCACTTAAAAAAATTCTGCAGACCCCCAAGAAAATGTTCCAGGGTGCCCAAGGAACTCTGATCTGAGAAGCATGAATATGGAACTTGTAAGTTGGCACAAATAGCTGTAGTACCATAAGCTCAATGGATATCTGTTCTAGTACAGTGAAAAGCTGAGCCCAGAAAGGAACATCTAATAAATTCAATGACTTCCATTTGCTCGAAATTTATCTTGTGGAACATTCTCCACTGGAAGTCAAATTTAAAAGCCAGCTTTAACACAAAGACCCCAACTGAGCTCCACCATCATTTCTCACTACCCATGTATTTCATTTTGGTGAAGGATGATGTGCCTGCCTCTAATCTACTGAGGCGAGAACAATGAACTACAAACCTAAGGGAGAGACAGTCTCAGAAAGGTCACTGGTTTCCCAAAACCAGGTTCTCTGCGTGTAAAATGAAGACACTCTTGTCTATTGTGGGACTTATTACATTTTGATAATATCACAAGGAACCAACCACCCAGAATGTAACGCAAAATGTATTACCTTATATTTCTTAGAAATTTTAAAGGCATGAGCTGTGCGCCTCCTGATGATATCTGATTCATTTGTGGGAGGCAGTGGATTGTAGAGTAAGGTTTTGTCATTTGGAAGAGGCTAAAAAGACAAAAATGTGTTGTTTAAATCATTATTTTTTTATTGGGTCTCTACAGACCAAAGGACAATAGTGATTTTTTCGGGGAACACAATCTTCTAACTGTCATGTTATACACTTACTACCTCCCTGACCCTTCTTACTTCAGGAAGAAAGCTGGAGCCACTCCTGCAGCTCTACTGTACATGGTGAGGGTATGTGGCAAAGAGAGCTTGGGTACTCTACGCCAGCAAGATTGAAGGGCCCAGCCGGGGCTTCTGGCCAGTCTCGTCAGTAACACTTTGTGAGACACAAACAAACTGGCATGTGTAGGAGCTCAGCCCATGAAGGCTCTGCTTTCTAGACTCTCCCCCAACCAGGTCATAGACCGGCCAAGTGGCTGAAATTCTCCGCAGGCAAAAATGCAACACAAACCACCCCCACTGATGTCACTGACACCTCGAGAGACGGCCTCTAGCCAAGCAAGTGATATTTTATCTCTGACTTCCTTGGGAAATAGCTCTGCCCTGCATGAGGAAGTGATGGACTTATCACCAACGCTTGGGGAAAAATATGGGCTGATCTAGGCTGAGTTATAAAGAGGCAAACGAATGGGAGGGGCCCTTCCTGTATCACTCAGCTCACAGAAGGCACTTGCCAGCCAGCTCTGCTTCCCACACCCAGAGGACGCAGGGCCCACGAGATGAGTTCCAGTGACACATCACCATGCACACCTCCTTTAGAGCCATCTGCTGCTTTCCCTGTGTTCCTCCTACGCCCACCTTCACAGATACACCAAAACACCGTATTGGCTGTAATCTAAGCCCAAAGTGCATTATAGGCATGGCCATAGCTCACACTGCTCCTAGGAAAGAAAGTGCCTGCCCAGAAAAAAACACGAAATTTGGGGTGAATCAAAACTGCTGCTGGCAGAGGCTGGACTCTAGAAAAGAATGCTCACATCCCACCTAAATCACAGCCATGAAGAATGGAATTTTTCTAACTGGTCATTTTTCAAAACACTAAGACCAACCCCTCAAGCCTGCAGATAGTGTTTCAGTATATTCAGCCAAGGGGCACAAGTGGTCAAAACTCCAGCCTGTATCTCCTTTAATGAAATCATGTCAGTCATCCCAGGGTGCAAAGGCGGAAGTGATTCAGCCAAACCAATGGTATTCCCTGATTATGGTCACTTTCCGAATACGGACCTAATCTCTTTCCTATTTAAGTTTATGTGCTGAGAGGCAAAGCAGAGAAATAGTCAAATCAGCAAAAACCAGTACGCAAGGGGCTGCCCCTTCCCTGGGAGCCTCATGAGACTGGGTAGGAAAATGAGGAAATCTGCAAAACAAAAGCTCCTCTCCTCCAAAGAATGTACTAGCAACCTTTATTCTGATTCTCCTTCCTCTAATTTATTGTCCTCCTTTGCTTTTAGAATGGAAAGATTCCTAAGTAGAACCAGCGAGAGCATAGGTGGTAGTGGTGAAGAACTCACCAACGACTTGTCGATGATGCAGAACATGTACGCATCATGGAGAAGGATGTGCATTGGTCTCTTGGGATGAAAACTGATATGTGTGATGGGAGTATCCCTTTGGAGCCAAAGATGATGAAACCCCTGCTTCTGGATGGTCCGGCTCCATTGTGTATACTGTTTGTCTGGAATGCTGTACTCAAATACCTGAGGAAGGATATGACACAGAGCAAGTGCAGGCAGGTACCCAGAAAGACCAAAGAAGGGTCAGCCTGAACCAGAAAATATCTATAGAAACCTTGGCTGTATCATATTCAGCAATATGCATTTTCACTACTTTTTTTTTAAATAAAAAAATTTTAAGGTAAATTACAGAACAATAAACAATTCAAACAGCACAGAAAGGTTTATAGTGGAAAACCACCTGCAATCGTAATATCTCTTTTCCCCAAGACAAAAGCAGCCTGTTTCTTGTTTTTATCTTTTCAGAGATATTTTATGCATACAGTACACACTATTCTGTATGTTGCATTTTTCATTAGCATTATACCATGGAGACTGACCCATATCAATGTATACACACATCACTCATGCCCCTTTTGAAGAACATGTAATAATCTACTCACTTCTTGGATGTACCAGGATTTATTTACCTAGTCTGCTTAATGAGCATGTAGGTATTTGCAATCTTTGGTTACTACACATAAAGCTATAATGATTATCTCTGAATCAGTGTCTTTTTGCACAACTAAAAGCATATACCTATGGGAAGAACTTCTAGAATTGGAGCTTCTGAATCAAAGATTTATGCGGATTTAAGTTTTTTTTAGATATCTCCAGAATGTCCTCTAAAGCAGTATACTAATTTATGCAATATATGAAGTGCTGTTTCCCTAGCCGTACTGTGTATTATTAACTCAATCTCTGTTAATTAAACAGGTACCAAAAAATTTCCCACTAGTTTTAATGACAGAAGAACTTAAATGAGAGATTTCATTTTCTGGATATAACGTGTATGTGTGTGCATGTGTGAGTGTAAAAACTGCTAATCAAAGTAGCAAGCATTGGGGCTTCCCTAGTGGCGCAGTGGTTGAGAGTCCGCCTGCCGATGCAGGGGACGTGGGTTCGTGCCCCGGTCTGGGAAGATCCCACATGCCACAGAGCGGCTGGGCCCGTGAGCCATGGCCGCTGAGCCTGCGCGTCCGGAGCCTGTGCTCTGCAACGGGAGAGGCCACAACAGTGAGAGGCCCACATACCGCAAAAAAAAAAAAAAAGTAGCAAGCATCATCTGCCTAGTGGTCTATTTAAATGTGCTTCTTGAATCACATTTAATCTTTCCAATAGCTCGGTGAGGAAGGTATTATCAAGCCCATTTTACAGATGAGGATATATAAGTATTGACAAGTTCATATATAATATGTTCTGTAGATCAGATATTTTAAAGATCTTCTTACAATTATATTCTCCTTACAACTTGGTATGGAAAAGTGGCAGACAAAGAACTAATTTTGCCCATTGTATAGTCTTGCCTCCTTTGTTGAAGATTAACTGATCATAGGTGTGTAGGTTTACTTCTGGGCTCTCTAGTCTGTTCCATTGATCCATATGTCTGTTTTCGTGCCAATACCATGCTGTTTTTTTTTTGTTGTTTTTTTGTTTTGCATTACACAGGCCTCTCACTGTTGTGGCCTCTCCCGTTGTGGAGCACAGGCTCTGGACGCGCAGGCTCAGTGGCCATGGCTCATGGGCCCAGCCGCTCCACGGCATGTGGGATCTTCCTGGACCAGGGTCGAACCCGTGTCCTCTGCATCGGCAGGCGGACTCTCAACCACTGCGCCACCAGGGAAGCCCTGTCATGCTGTTTTGATTACTGTAGCTTTGTAGCATTGTCTGAAGTCTGGGAGGGTTATGCCTCCTGCTTTGTTCTTTTTCCTCAGGCTTGCTTTGGCAATTCTGGGTCTTTTATTTTTTTTAATTTTTATTTATTTATTTAAAACAAGTTTATTTTATTTATTTATTGTTGGCTGTGTTGGGTCTTCGCTGTTGCGCACGGGCTTTCTCTAGTTGTGGTGAGCGGGGGCTACTCTTTGTTGCAGTGCGCTGGCTTCTCATCGCGGGGGCTTCTCATTGCGGAGCATGGGCTCTAGACGAGCGGGCTTCAGTAGTTGTGGCACGCGGGCTCAGTAGTTATGGTGCACGGGCTTAGCTGCTCTGCGGCATGTGGGATCTTCCCGGACCAGGGATCAAACCCGTGTCCCCTGCACTGGCAGGTGGATTCTCAACCACTGCACCGCCAGGGAAGCCCCGATTCTGGGTCTTCTATGATTCCATATAAATTTTAGGATTATTTGTTCTAGTTCTGTGAAAAATGTCACAGGTAATTTGATAGGGATCGCATTAAATCTACAGATTGCTTTGGGTAGTATGGCCATTTTAACAATATTAATTCTTTCAATCCAAGAGCAGGGGATAGCTTTCCATTTCTTTGAATCATCTGCAATTTCCTTTATTAATGTCTTATAGTTCTCAGCATATAAGTCTTGGTGAGTCATATTCCTAAGTACTTTATTTTTTTGATGCGATTTTAAAGGGGATAGTTTGTTTACATTCTCTTTCTGATATTTCATTGTTCTCCCATATCCACTCTAACACCTGAGTCCATTTCATCCTAGCCTAAAAATAATCAGTAAAACGAGCCCTTGAAAATTCTTCCTCCTTCTCATACCTCTTTATTCTAGAATCTCAGTTTTTCACCATTCCATTGTGACCCATCAAGCCAATGGATGTTACTGGCCTATGATGTGCCCAGGCCATACATGGAAGCTTTACTACACATAAGAGAAAACTACCTTTATATTGTCCAGTACTGTCAAAGAAAAGCTCCTCCAAAATTGTCATTATCTCAGCTTCCAAGTTACTATCCATTTGGAGGCAATCAGAAAGCACTGGGATCTCTTACCTGCTGGTCAGAATGAGCAATGACAAGGTTGTTGGTATTGGGGGCGATGGCCAGAGCAGTCACAGGGAAATTGTAAGCAGGCACTGTGCAGTGAAGCTGGGAAAAAATAACAGAAACAGAAAACTAAAATAGGATTCCTTCCCTCAGGAAAGACTGGATGGTCTAGGTCAGTAGTTTTAAAATAATGCTCTTTGGAATTCAAAAAGTTCTATTCTATGGAAGTTCCGTAAACGTCAGGCATTTCCCCAAACAATAAACTTTAATTGCATTTTTAAAAAAATGCAAGTTTAACTGCCAACAAAACTAACAGCATTCACAGAGAACCTCAGAAAAAAGCTCTCCCCACTGTCTCTACATTTGTATGAATTGCTCATAAACATGTCACTGAACAGGGAATCTACAGCTCTACACTGGATTTAAAAGAAATAAACGCCTAGGCATGGAAATTTATGTTCAATCACAAGGCATGTGCACTAGTACACAGCAACACCTTTAAATGCCAGGCAAGGCTCAAAGAGCAGTACATGCTTTTGCCACAGTGCAGTAAAGATTAAGTCATGCAGTAACAGGCAAACCCATTAAATGCTGCAGTTTGATATCATTCTCTAAACTTTTAATGCTTATTGTAAGTTTTTCGTAGGTCTTATCTGACTTTTATATGACGATGACAACTTGTAAGGGAACATTAGTGATTCAATCTGTGAATGGCAATATCATCACTAATTAGTGAAAAATGTTTTCCTGCTATTACTAGTTTTGTTTAATTTTAAAATACCTTGAGATTATAAGGCAAACTATTAAAGGAAATTGTTACTATCTGCATCTATTCATCTGGGTAAATCAGAATTTTCCTCCTCAAAATACAGACATAATCTGGATTCATTACTCATAAATCCTTAATTTCAAATTTCTGTGCATTAGTGATTTCACTGTTCCCACTGACTGATTTTAATGTTAGATTATAGCTTTTGGGTTCCAAACAAGTAAAACAGGAAAAATTTTTGGTTAAAAAGAAGTCCAGCAATTTTCTGGGTCATATCAATGTGCTTTAGCCTTAAGTCTTATAATGCAGAGCTAACTTCCTCCTGTTTTCTGCTACTAAACCTCATGCTCACCTTTAGTTGTTTCACGTTGTACACATGGGCTCCAGCACTGGTACCTGATGCAGCTAGCCAATTTCCATCTGGACTGACTGCCAAAAGACACATGGACTCCACTGTCCCTGTGAGAACAAAACCGTAGTTAAGCCTCTGAATTCAGTGTCCACAGTCAGCCAGCCCTGCCCTAAAAATGATGGCGAAAGCCAGTAAGAGCCTTGGTTTTAAATTACTCAGAGGACAATTTCTAGATAGTTTTGCAGATAAGTTCTAGATGCTACTCTGTCTGCTATTTTAATTAGCCATCCTTCATGGAAAGAGGAGCCAGAGAGATAAACCAGAAAGCAGCACTTGCTCAGAACTACCATGAGAACAGAGAATCAGGGTAAGAGCTGCCACCAAAATCTATACCTTAATTGTTTCAAACTCCTTTCCTATCAGGTGTTTTTTAAACAAAGTTACAAACAGCAAATAGGCTTGAGGCATATCTTTTTTTTTTTGGCTGTGTTGGGTCTTGGTTGCTGTGCACGGGCTTTCTCTAGTTGTGGCGAGCAGGGGCTACTCTTCATTGCGGTGCGCGGGCTTCTCATTGCAGTGGCTTCTAGTGTTGCGGAGCATGGGCTGTAGGTGAGCGGGCTTCAGTAGTTGTGGCTTGCAGGCTCTAGAGTGCAGGCTCAGTAGTTGTGGTGCACGGGCTTAGTTGCTCCGCGGCATGTGGGATCTTCCTGGACCAGGGATCGAACCTGTGTCCTCTGCATTGGCAGGCGGATTCTTAACCACTGCACCACCAGGGAAGTCCCGAGACATATCTTTAATTTACTAGCTGTATATTTAGCACTAAGGGAGCATGGACACATATGAGCCATCTTTGTCATTAAAGAATTTTAAACCAATCTGGCATCATGAAGACCCATGTGGGATAAAAATCAGAAGTAATGCTATATGCCAAAGTAAGTGTTGCATGTAACAGCCCCAAACAATGAAAAAGCTTTATAACTAGACATAAACCAGATGCTAAAGGATGAGCGAGGTGGGTAGAAAAGGATGGAGAACAGTGTGACCTAAGTGACAAGGACAGGAATACACAGGTTTGAGGGCTGTGAAGAAACCAGCCTGACTAGAGGGGGAAGTGAGATGAGATAGGAGGAAGAAATAAAGTTATATACATAATGCAGAGCCCAATTTTAAAGGAGTGCTAAATGCAAGGTAAAGAATCTAAGTTTTATAATAAAACCATATACAGGTACTCAATAAATACTGTCAGTTTACTTCATCTGACTCCTAATTTGTATGTTTCTTTTCCTGTTTGCTTCTGGGGCAGCTTATGAACAGTGAGAGTTTAAGTTGATTTTAAAAAGTTGATTTTCCAGGCTGATGAAGTCTAAATAACAGTGAAGTCACTACAAGCCAGAAAAAGGGAGAAGGAAAAAGGCCCGTGGGAAGTATTGGGTACTAAGTCCTTAGTAGTTATCTCACCAGTTGTTATCTATACACAGTCACTCATTCATGCATACTCATGTTCTCAAAACATATGGAAAAGTGGTCATAAGCATTAGGACAGGTAATGAAACTGTATGTATAAGCTCATCATTATAAAAACAAACAACCAAAAAGATTAACATGTCCATAAGATACCTACATAACCAGCACCTACTGGAAATATATAAAATAATAATGGTAGTTATTTCTGGGTGTCAGAATTACAGATGATTTTAACTTTCTTCTTGCTCTGCTAACAAAACTCCAAGAAGGGGGATGAAACTTCTCTGGCCCCAAATAAGGAATCAAAAACCCAGTGAGAAAAGAGTAGGTGTGAGCAACACTTCAGATTTCATCGAGCGTTTTCACTTGCCAGGTCTCTCCTACTTTAAATCGCAAACATGTGAGTGAATGTGTAATTTTTGCAGGGCAGAGAAGAGCATTAGGGAACCCCCAACAACTGAGGTTTAAATGGAAAAAAAGAAACATCGAGACTGACAGCTCTCTCCCATGGCCAACTACCGACTTCTCACCTGACTGAGGCTGAAAAGTATGCAGGTGCTTGAAGCTTCCCTCCAGCAGCCGAATGACATGCACAGACCCTTGATTTGATGCCACAAAGAGCTTCGTTGAATCCTCAGAAAACAAAATCTGAAGGGCAGAGCGAAGGAACGCTGGCATTTTGGAAACCTTGGGGGAACCAGTAACAAAGAATCAGAGAGAGAGAGAGAGAGAAGTTAGACCCAGAGCCCATCAAAAATAATCACAGTCAGGCTTAAATCATATGAATGCTTCCTGTCTCCAAGGAAGCCAATCAACCAAGGGCCTGGAACACAGACGTGCCGACTGTAACCTATCCACCCCCTTTGTCATCTCCTCAAAAGCCTAACCTTTACTGCCACTTTCTGGCATTTCCCTATCCTCCAAAAACATAATTTTAAATGGCAATAATAGACTGTTTTATAACAGGTTTCTCAAAATAGCTTTTCACGGAACAAGGACTCATATCCAGGACGTTTCCACTTCACACAAAAATCAACCGCTTATAAGGTTTCTTCTTATTCAACCAGGCTTGGGGTAATCACGTACCCTTTGGAGGTTTATGTTGTCATGTTCATAATTCAGACGATAGAGAAAAAACCGAGAAGCTGTAGAATAGGCTATCCAACTTCCACATGGGGAGATAGAGCTGCAGATAATGTTCTCAGGACCCTGGTAACATTAGGAAGCAGGATGAATAGTCAAGTAAAACTTCAGACAAGGTTCACTATAGCATGAATCCTCAAGCTACTGCCACTCTGAATGTATCCACAAATACCGACGCATAATCCTGACACTCATACACTATGTGTCACTATGATTATTTCAAAGGTAGAACATCTAAGTGGTGTGGCTTTGATTTCCAAAACCCAGAACAGAGGTCTCTGAATACTATGAGTTTATCTCAGCCCTTCGCATACTTCATGGGTAGCTTCATAATGAACCCTAACTTTAGAAACCTGAGCAAGGAGGCATTTAATGCAGTGAAGCTTTGGAGGCTCAGTGACTTGGGGACTGATTTTCTGTTTTGGTCAATGACAACCTGCTTTAAAGACCTGTAAGAGATATTAAGTGAAAAAATTTGCATAACACCGGAAAAGTTTAGTGTAACATTTATGTAATTCAAAAAACTCAAAAAACATCTGAGTGTATGTAAGTACATATGTATACACACATAAGTATTCTCACACACAGAAAAAGATCTAGAAGGGTATACAGCTAATCAATTAACAGTAATTATTGCAGGAGAGGGGACTAGTATTAAAGAGCTGGGCAAGGATATAAATTATCGATATTGTTTGAATTCTTCATAGTAAGACTGTATTCACAAATTATTTGTGCAATTAAAATAAAGATTTTTAAAAAGGAAGACAAAGTTGTTTGTATAGTATAGTCCCGATATTCTAGAAAGAAAGGATGTATACACATGCACGCATGGGTGAAAATTTTTTCTGAAAGAATATATAAGAAACCACTATCAGTGATCATCTCTGGCGGGATGGGGGTAAGAAAGAGGTTCATTTTTCATTGCATACTCTTTTGCATTATTTGAATTTTTAAAAACGATGCATGTTATTTTCATAATAATACCAAAAGAAGAAAAACGAATTTCTTGTATTCATTCATCCAATAAATTCTGAATGCCTGACTTACAATCATAGGAAACCCAGCTCTTTTGACAGAGTACTTCATTCAAATAACTTTAGATTTGAAACAGTTTATGATGTCAATGAAGAAACCCTCAAAATTCAGAATGAGAAAAATGTTCTGGATTTCAGAGTCTGAACACACAGTTAAATTTCTTTACCTTTGTCTTGAGGTGAAGTAAGTGATCTGCATTTTTAGAGAGTGGAAGGGTATCCCCATTCTTTCCTGGAACAAGAAATATCTCTGACATTTTTCTTCCCAAAGAAAGGTTATTCATACATTTTTTCTTCTAAAGAGTCATTCCTGGGTAGAAAGAAATCTCTACCACTGGGAAATCAGAAAAACGTCTGACGTAGTAAGCTTACAGTTTTCTGGGGGTATGTATACGAAGAGGAAAGCAGTGAGCACTTTCTTAGCTTCTACTTGGGTGCCCTGGATACGGCCTAGGGCACACCCCTATTTCTCTGAAGCCGCTTCCCACAGCCAGGCATGCAGGTGGATGGAAGTGAAGTTTGTGTGGCCTCGACTTCAACTTCATTTGTTCATTTTGGAGCCTAAAGCAAAAGCCTCTAACCTACTATAAAACAACAGGACCCTAACAGGTATGTCATACTTAAGGCCATGAGGCTGTCACCCTGGTAAGATCTGCACAACCTTCTTTTTCATGCAGGCCTGTCACGACCCCACATTAAAACCTGTCATTTTTCAACAGCCTGTTTTGATCCCAGGCTAGCCAGGGAGAACTTTGATTCCGCTACCCTCAGCGCCACTATATCCTGCAGTGCACCAGACCGAACTGGAACCTTTTCACTGATGATCCAGTGTCCTGCTAATAATTTTAACACTCTGAGGAACGCCTCTGCTCTATGTAGTGGGTGGGAAACCGTAAGTTCAAAAGGACACAGACAAACCTACTTCCATTTTTCCACAAGCAGAATTTCAATTGCCATTTCTGGCTTCTATCTCCAGTTTTCTTACTGGAAAAAAACTTTCTCCCATCTTACCTGTTGCAACTGTGGATCCCAGTCGCCAAAGTTCCAAGTGATGAGCAAACTGGAAGAGGAGAAGCTGCTTCTTTTTTGCACAGGAAACGAGACGTCGCTGTATCCAAGAATCAAAAAGACATAAACAAGCCGGAGTCATCTATTGCCTCAGTACTGGATACAGCAGCAACACCTCAGAACATTTTTTACCGTTAAAATCCATTTACTTGATAAATATTCCTAAGTACTACCATTCACCAGGCACTGTCCTAGGATCTAAAAACATAGTGGTAAATAAAAACCTAGCTACTGCTCTCAAGCTTATAGTTTAAAGGGTTGACATAAAATTAAACAGGCAATTACGTTAAGTGTGCAAAGAATTTTAGCACGGCTAAGCACAGTATGTAATGAAAAAAAGTAGAAAGGCCTCATGGCAGTAAAGACAGGAGCCCAGATGAGGCTCACTGGTAAAGAGTACTCAGGCAAAGAGGGTAGGGCAGGACGTTCCAAGCAGAGGGATGGCATGGGAAATAGCTCAAAGGGAAGAGAGCGTTAGAGGGAATAAAAAGGAGTCTTTCAGAACTGCCAGACTGAGTGCAGATGGGGGTGGGGATACTGCAAGTGCATGAGAACAGAGGTGAGGGAAGAGGCTGTCTTCTCCGGATCAAGACAGGTTTCATAAGCCATGCTAAGGAATTAGGTCTTTACGCTGAGGACAACAAGGACCAACAAAGGCATTTAAGCATGGAGGGATGAACAAAGTTGCTTTTTAAACGGATCAATGGAGAACAGGCTGGAATGACACAAATCTAAATAAAAGGAGACTGTTAACAAACTACTGTAAAGAAATCCAGAGGAGAAAAGACACTGACCCAAACTAGGTTAACGGCAGTGTAGACAAAGAGAAAGGGCTAGATTCAAGAGAGAACGAGGAGGTAGACTCAGTAAGGTTTACTGGTTGAATGGAATGTAGAAGTAGGTAGTGGGAAGAAGAGTTTCTAGCCTGGAAAGATGACTGATTTACCTAGAAAGGAACACTGGAAGCCTGGATTCTCCTGCTCCCACCCAGAATAATAAAAAGTCCAGCCTTGGGCTTCCCTGGTGGTACAGTGGTTGAGAATCTGCCTGCCAATGCAGGGGACACGGGTTCAAGCCCTGGTCTGGGAAGATCCCAGGAGCATGCCGCGGAGCAACTAAGCCCATGCGCCACAACTACTGAGCCTGTGCTCTAGAGCCCATGAGCCACAACTACTGAGCCTGCGTGCCACAACTACTGAAGCCCGCGCACCTGGAGCCCGTGCTCTGCGACAAGAGAAGCCGCCACAATAAGAAGCCCGCGCACCGCAACAAAGAGTAGTCCCTGCTCGCCACAACTAGAGAAAGCCTGTGTGCAGCAATGAAGACCCCATGCAGCCAAAAATAAATAAATTTATTAAAAAAAATTAAAAACAAACAAACAAAATCCCCATAAACCACACCTACTGGGAAAAGGGAATGATTTCCCCAGAAACTGAACTAGGAATGCTGCTTTAAATCTCTTGGCCCCTGTAAATATCTTTGCCAGAGGCTTGCCTTAGAAAGAGAAGGAAGAAAGAAGAAGGTAACTACAGAAGGCCAACAGATCTGCCAAAGAAGAGTGAGCTGTGCTGTCTTATGGGACAGGCAGACCGGGAGATGAGGGCATGGTGGGCATTAGAGGGTGATACTTACATGGGGAAAAGTGATTTTTCGGAGAGCAGCATCATAATTCTTTACCTCCACCTTCTCCATGAGAGGACGAATGACTAAGTGGGTGTCTGTGCCTGGAGCGGGAGGGAGAGGAGAAAAAATATTGGAATTAGAAAAAGTCCCACATGAAAATAACCACAGCTGGACAGAGTAATGAAGCAGCCCCGGCCAAGACTGAAACCCACCTCCAGATATCAGTGCTATGGGGCTGTGGGCCACAGCTCGCACGTCGTGAGTGTGATGCTGAAATGGCTTTGTCCGCACCCACTGCTTCTCACTGCTGTTGGAAGTCACAGAGACCAGCTGAAAATGGAACACTGTCCCCTCGGCTGTGCCCACCACGAAACTGTCTTCTTGCTGAGAAAGTAAATCATTAGGGAGGTACATTTGAGCAAAACAGGGCCCAGTTTGAAAAACATTCCCCGAGGTTTTCTGTCTGGGCAGCTTAGGGGGAAAACCTATGCCCAGAATTGGTTGCAGGGGTCTTTTTCCTCCAGAAGCTAACAATTCCATCAGGGGAGCAAGTTCGCGCATAGGTAACAAAGCGCCCCCTACTGACAAAATTCACAGTAAGTACTTCAAACTGTTGGTGTGCTTTCGTATAATGCAAACCAGACCCCATTAGAATGGCAACAATATTGGGGAAAGGGGAGGGGTCGCCGAACTGGCGGTCAAAAGACCGAAGCTTAGAAAACCCTAAAATTCACTGTCCTCCGTTTAGAGATGAAGAAAGGGTGGGCTGAGGAGGGGAAGTGGCCTGATCAATATCACAAAGATGCAGGTTCCCTGGTCCCCAGTTTAAGGCTCTCTCTTGTCAGCATGTTGAGCACGAGGATTTCTGTCAGTTTTAAAAGGTCTTGCTGTGTCTACAACTACCTTTTAAAATTCCTCTATATCTCAAAACCATTTTCATTGTAACTTGTTTTTAAAAATGCACATAACTCTGAGTAAGAAAACAAAACAGGAGGCTTGATAGGGTAGTGAGAAGAATCAGAAACCTGGATCAGTAGTTAACCAATCCAACAGTGTAAAGAGTAGATGAGCCAGTCAAGAAAAGTGAGATGTCTGAACACACGCGAGCATGTAGCTGCCATCAACTACACACTGACTGTGCTAGGGACGTTGTATGTCATATCATCTCTACTCCTTCAATAACCTGCAAGGTTAAGTAGCATCTGTCCTATCAGGAGAAACTATAAAAGACTGAAATGAGCATAACAAGTACTGGTGTCCTTGTCTGGTGAGCCCTTTGATTGTCCTAGAGCTACTTTACAACTCCATAAATTGTAAAAAAAAACTGAGAGTGATGCAAAAGATTCTCTTGCATAGAGATGCAAAAGAATTTTGCTTGGTAGAATGCAGCTGATGATTGTCCTGTGGACACTGAGTCCTGCAACAATTTGTAAATCATTTCAGCATTCCTGATGGCCTTACATAACTGTGTTCTTTGATTTCTCCCTTAGAACTGCTTGTAACTTACTGGTTCCCTCATTAGTTAATGAGTTACAGAAAATCTCTGACATACTTCCATTTCATGTTTGGATGAGTTATGATTTTACCCTTTTTCCCCCCAATCATCATTTAATAGCCCTTTACACAGATAAGGAAACTGGAACTTCAAGAGTTTACCTGTCAGTTTACAGACGTGTATGTGCCGCCAGAGCCTTTGCTCCGGGCACGGGCCTCTCCCTCACCTCCTCTAAGGATACTACTATTTGAAAACCATTAGCCTAAGGCAAAAGTGGAAATACTGAGCCGCTTAGGAATTCACACGCTCTCTCCATCACCTCCACTAAACAGTTCAAGTGGCTGTTTGCTCAAAGTACTACCTACAGAGAAGAACTGGGAAGGGAGGCCTCTCACTCCACATTCTCTTTCCCTGAGGTGAAATCATAAAATAACTGAAAAGCAAACAAAAGAAAAGGGCTCTCTAGGGGTGCAACAGGAATGAAGCAAGGGAAAAACAGACCTGGGGGGGCGCAAGTGCACGCACGCGCGCGCGCGCGCACACACACACACTAACTTAATCAAAGAGTGGCTGCTTCACACGGAACAAAATATCTCAGGACTGACCTCTAAACGAAGGCAAATGTTCCCTACAACTCCCTGCAGGAATCAGTACTTGCCTACTTGATGGAGGTGAAAAGCCTCTAAGAAGATCAAAGGACTGGGTGTTTGCCACAATTCACTCTTTAGTCAATGAGAAACCACTGAAAAGAAATCTAAATATAAACCATCTGTTCTGGCAAGAGAGTATGGAGAAAAGCCTCGAAATTAGGACTGGTGTCAAAAGAGATGTGAAAATGGCAATAGCACACTCGCTGTGCCAGACACTCTACTTAGCACTTTACAAGCACAACCCATTTAATCTTTCCTCAGACGCCATGCAGCCTGTATTAGTAACCTCCTTGTTCTCACAGAGGAAGAAACTGAGACTTAGAAAGAAGCAACTTGCCCAAGGAAGACACGTAGCTATTAAGTGGTATGACTGGGATTCAAACCCAAGTCTGCCCAACTCCAGAGTCTGTGATAAGCCTTTTTGAGGACTGGAATTTGTACAATTGCATGTTTCAACTGAAAAAAAAAAAAAAAAGTACCACAATCCCTTGCTTCTCAGGCACACATTTTCCCACATCTTAACATCTCTGAAATCAAAATATCAAAAATCTGTCAACCTGTGTTATGTGACATCTTCAGATAAAGAATGAACATCAAAACTTGCAGAGTACGGATTTCCCTCGTGGTCCAGTGGTTACGAATCCACCTTCCAATGCAGGGGACGCGGTTTGATCCCTGGCTGGGGGACCAAGATCTCACATGCCGTGGGGCAACAGAGCCCACGCGCCACAACTAGAGAGAAGCCCGCACCGCAACTAGAGAAGGCTGCACGCCACAATGAAGAGCCTGTGTGGGGCCTCCCTGGTGGCGCAGTGGTTGAGAGTCCGCCTGCCGATGCAGGGGATACGGGTTCGTGCCCCGGTCTGGGAGGATCCCATATGCCGCGGAGCGGCTGGGCCCGTGAGCCATGGCTGCTGAGCCTGCGCATCCGGAGCCTGTGCTCCGCAACGGGAGAGGCCACAACAGTGAGAGGCCCGCATACCACAAAAAAAAAAAAGAGCCTGTGTGCCGCAAGGAAAGATCCCACGCGCCTCAAGGAAAGATCCCGCAGGCCATGATGAAGATCCCACACACAGCAATTAAGACCCGATGCAGCCAAATAATAATAAAACAAAACAAAACAAAAACAACTTGCAGAACAGTTGTCAAAAGCCTACAAGAAAATCTTGGGACTATATTGGAGCATCTTCTACCAACACTTGGATGGCTGGGAGGCATGTGTGAGAAACATGGACCCCAATAACTGAGTTCAAGTGATTCAGAGTTCAACTCTGAACGTGAGCAAGTTCTAGGAATACCCTAATCATTTTATTTCACACATACTTTCCTTTTTATATATGCGTAAGAGTGATATAACAAAAAATTTCGGTTTAAGTCTCAAGCAGCTCTTCAATAAGTAAAATATAAATTTTATGTTTAAAAAAGCATTGTGTCAGTTTATATTATAAAAGCCTATATTATGTGCTTATAAAATATGAATTTTACATTTAAAAAACCACTCTGTCATAGTTTAATAAAAGTACTTCTTCTTTCCCATGATAACAAAATTATGACATGTTACAATCATTTGTATCTAAGACTTAATGCAATAGAGTAATATAGGCACAAGGTAGAAGATCAGACAGTATAAAGTGGTACACAGTACAAGTTATACCTGTCTTCCACCTACCCCCAAAAAACTTTCTTCCAGAAACGGTCATTATTTGCATTTTCAATATTTCCAGAGATATTCTATGTATATACTAGCAAAACTGTATACACATAGAATATGTTTCTTTTCTTTTCTCTTTTTTTTTAGCCATGCCATGCAGCATGCAGGATCTTAGTTCCCTGACCAGGGACTGAACCCACGTCCCCTGCAATGGAAGCGCTGAGTCTTAACCACTGGACCGCCAGGGAAGTCCTAGAATATCTCATATATAAATATCTAATATATAAATCTCTACCTTTCCTTATTATACACTATATTATACACTGTAATACTGTTCTGCTTTTTCCCCTTACCAATATATCCTAGAAATGGTTCCACAGCAATAAATATACATCTTCTTTGGTCTTTGAACAGGTGCATAATCCTTAAATAATTATACTTTAAATAGTACTAAATTTAATAATTAAGTCTTACTGTCTAATAATTACAACCATTTTGGATCAAAACTCTATTTTATTTATTTATTTATTTATTTTTGTGTTATGCGGGCCTCTCACTGTTGTGGCCTCTCCCGTTGCGGAGCACAGGCTCTGGACGCGCAGGCTCAGCGTCCATGGCTCACGGGCCTAACCGCTCCGCGGCATGTGGGATCTTCCCAGACCGGGGCACGAACCCGTGTCCCCTGCATCGGCAGGCGGACTCTCAACCACTGTGCCACCAGGGAAGCCCCAAAACTCTATTTTAAAAGGAGAATTCCTCCCACTCACTTAAACCTTGACTTCTATTATAGTTTATATGTGACATCTACATGTTTTATAGGGCTTTAGCACTAACAAATTGTTCTCATGGAAAAACTGTGGAATGGGATAGGAACATTTTACAGGCAAGAAAAGCAAGCAGGAGTGATCTCTATACTAGACACACTTAAGTAAGAAAATAACACTCAAACTAATTACGTAAAGATAAAAGATCTAGTCAACAAACCTCAAAGCTCAGAGAGACAAATATCATATAATATCGCTTACATGTGGAATCTAAAAAAATGGTACAGATTAACTTATTTACAAAACAGAAACAAAGTCGCAGATGTAGAAAACAAATTCATGGTTACGGGGTGGGAGAGAAGCGGGGGTGGGGATGATAAATTGGGAGATTGGGATTGACGTAGACACACTACTATATATAAAACAGATAACTAATAAGGACCCAGTGTATAGCACAGGGAACTCTACTCAATACTCTGTAATGACTTATATGGGAAAAGAATCTAAAAAAGAATGGACATATGTGTATGTACAACTGATTCACTTTGTTGTACAGCAGAAACTAACACAACATTGTAAATCAACTATACTCCAATAAACATTAAAAAAAAAAAAAACTCAAAATCACTTCCTGTGCCTCACTGCTAAAATATCCAAAGGTTTCTGATTAAGAATTCATGTTACAAGATGGCAAGAGGCACACATGTTCAATACAAATCTGCTTTAACTCCTATACAAATAGGAGAAAAATCAGTAGTGTCGAAATCACTATAAAATTACCTTCTAATGTTCCAAGATAGGAAGCAGAACAGTCAGGCAGAGAGAGGAAATAGCACTTCTCAAGACTCTTCTAGAATACTTGTGCCCTATCTACAATCAGACGGGGTTAACTGGGGACAGGGAGTGTCTGAAGAAAACCTCTCTGCTAACTAATCGTTTAGAGAATATTCTCTAACTAACTGTTGGAGAATAAGTGTTCAGGAAAATTGTGTGGGTTTTCAGATGCATTGTCCTAAACTCAATCTTCCTCCACTACAACATTCAGGATTAGGGAACAGTGTCTGTGGCACACCACTGACATGGCCTGCTCTACTCATGCCCCAGGTTGTACAGGAACTGCTCAAACAGGGACTATACTCACATCAGATATGGCAATGGACTGCACGTCAGCATTTGCGATGAGATGATTCTTTACAAGGGTCCCTGTAGCTGAGTCCCAGAACTGCACCTTCCCAGCAGAGTCCACGCTTATGACGGTGCCATCGGACAGGAAGGCCACGCCCCATATGATACACTTCCGCTTAGACACACCCATATACTGCCTATCCACAAGCATCTTATGAATAGCGCTCCCTGAAAAAGAAAGCAAAGCCCGCATGTGAATGGCACTCATTTCTCCTCAGTCTTCAGAAGCTGCCTGTGGTAGGCATCTGGTAAGTCAGCTGCCTGAGCACAGACCACAGAGAGCCAGTAAATAGTGGTTATGGTGAACTCAGTTTTGGAACACCAAAGTGGTTCCCTGAAGAAGGAGGGCAGCGGTGGGGGGGTGCAGACAAAAGGAATTTTTGGTGGAGACGTGAAATGGAAACGAGACATTTGAGGCTTCACTGAAAAGCAGCCAACTGCACACACACATTACACTCTGCTCCCTTCCAAATCCCCATGAGAAAGGGAGAGAAGACAATAGGGCCAAAATTTGGGGAACTGGAAAGCAGACACGGAGTAGTAACCGACTTAGTAGAACCCCAAAACTAAGTCCCAAATCAGCAGTAGGAAAAGCCAAGAAACTACCTGATTTATACCATGGAATCCTCAGAAGACTCAGCAACTGGTGACTCCAGATAGTCTGGAAACAGAGGTGACGCATGGAACACAGATTAAGTGAAATGATATAATCTGTATTGAGAACACCAGCTTTCTTCTTAGAATGCTGATGGCTGGACTTGTTATCACCAGGCAGGAGAAGAAAAAACATCTCTGAGAAATATGACCGGCATAAGAGAAGAGATCTAAAGAGCCTGTCTTGAGAGCATCCCCAAACTAACAGTCCAGCCAGACCATTCCTCAATGAAGCTCAGATGTGGTCAGCACCACTCGTGTGGTGATGAGAGGAACCTCTAGACACGGGAGGAAAGCCTCAATATGAAAGGCAGAGGCCCAACATACGACCAGAAAAAAATAAACAACAAGGTGGGAAAAAGCCAGGGCGAAGAACACTTCACAGATATTACTATGAATAGTCTTGGAGAAGAGTTAGTATACTGTATAATGAAACAAAAAAAGAATGCTGTAAAAAAGAACATTCAGGAAACAAAAAAGAACTCTGGAAATGAATGGCAGAAATGAGAACCTCAATAAAAGGACTGAAAGATAAAAATGACAAACTCTCCCAGGAAGCAGAGTAAGAAGTTAGAGATGAAAAATAACAAGGGGGGAAAAGAAAAAACGAAAGAAAGAAAATTAGAAGAGCCAACATTCCAGTAATAAAATTCCAGAAAGGAGAAAATGGAGAGAAACTCCTTTACAAAATAATTATAAGAATTTTCCTCAGAAATGAAAAACATGGGTTTCTGGATTAAAGGAACCTACCAAGTTGTCCAATACAATTGATGTTAACAGATCCACACAACAAGAAACATAATTATTACATTTCAGAACAGTAAAGATAAAGGGAAGATCTTAAAAGCTCCCAGGAAAAACCAACCACAAAAACCTACATAAAGGATCTACTCTCAGAAAGGCATCAGTGTCCATAACAATACTAGAAGCTGGACGACAGTGGAACCACGGCTTCAAAATTCTAAGGAAAAATAATTTCCAACCTAGAATTCTTTCCCAGAAACCCTTTCTCAGGATCCATCAAACAAAGTGATAAACTAAGAAAGTGAATGACTTGGCAACAGGGAACTCTACTGGAGAAAAAAACAAAGGGGATCTCCAGAATGGTTGAAAAACCAGAGTTCAAGATCTCAGAGTTGTGCAGTAGGCCCAGAAACTGGCTCCACTAAGCTGGAGCAGGACAGAAGGCTCTGGGAGAGAATCCTTCAAGGAGATAAAAGTGATAGAAAGAAAACCAGATGTGGGAATTCCCTGGCGATCCAGTGGTTAGGACTTGGCGCTTTCACTGCAGGGGCCCAGGTTCAATTCCTGGTGGGGGAACTAAGATCCCGCAAGCTGCGTAGTGTGGCCAAAAGAAACCAAAACAAACAAACAAACAAAAAAAACAGAAAAAAACCCCAGATGTAGCTGAACCTAAATCATACAACTGGAAGAATGTGGAGATGAATTAGTGATATATATATGTGTGTGTGTATATATATATATATATATATATATATATATATATATATATATATATCAATCACACACACACACACACACACACACACACACACACACGAGAGAGGGACAGAGATGGACACTCAGCATTAACAAAAAGCATACAGGAAAGGAAAAGAAATTTACTATACAAGTTGTATCTATATAGTCTAAGAATAAAAACATCAACTGCTAATCTGAACAAAGTTAGAACAAAACCATACTGGGAGGATCAGGAGGAAATATTGCTACATGTGGCAAAGGGCAGAGAAAGAGGGTTAAATAGTAGAAGTCAATAAATAATGGGCTAAAACTGAAAAAAATAAAATAAAACATTTTAAGCATACTATGTATAGCATAAAGATAAATACCAAAAGAATTAGCTAAGAGTTGCAGGTGGCTGCCTTTGAGGAGTGGGAGAAGGGATATAGGGGGACTCCTGCTTTTTTGTAACAAGCCTTAAGGAATTCTTTGACTATAAGCATATATAACTGATAATAAAAAACTTGCTCAAGCACTAAGGAAAAAGAAAAAGGCGACATGCCTGCCCTGTGTTTCCTCTCATCTTAGCGGGGAGTACAGACACAGCCACCTAACAAGTTGAAGTCAGTCTCCTCACTGAAGGAATCCATCAGCCAACTCTCTAGGCCAAGGACAGAGGAAGCACGTTGTTCTCTATCTTTCTGATCTCAAGTCTCACCAACTATGTTACCAAGATCTTACATTCCTCAAATACAGACACCCACTTTTACAAAGAACTGGTATATATAAATAGGTATTCTACTGATTGCTCATAGTAAATGTCTCACTGGTTGAGGACAAATTTTAGTGTGAATTCTTATGATGAAAAATACTGTATTCCATTGAAGAACCAAGATTCCCCTAAAAGCAGTAGTAATCCAAGAAAGAAGTGAGATTCATGGTGACATCTCAGAAGGTTCATGAAAGCATACGGTCACAAGCTTTTAGAAACCCAGAAATGTGACTCTGACAAACAAGACCCACACCCCAAATGAACTGAGAAAAACAGTCACCTGATTTGACATCAAACACACTAATGTAGTCTACGGAGCCAGCTGCAATGTGGGTACCAGCGGGATGCCAGCTGAGGCTCAGGATTCGACCTTGGGAGTTGTACAACAAAAGAGAAAGTGACATACACATAAATATACAGCAAAGGGTAACTGAGTTCTCCTTCCACAAAGATCTACAGGGCTAGTGTTCTATAGTCTTAAAGTTCATCTACTGCACTATTGCGAAGGACTGTTCTGTAACAGGTGAGGGACAACTTTGCCCTGGGACCCATGATGACATATTTGATACTTCCTTTTAATAATGGATAAATGGTTGATGGGAGTGTAGATAAGCACAACCTTTTGAAGGTGATCTGGTAGTAACCTAACAAAATTTAAATGTGCAAATTTGGCATGGTAGTTGCACTGGGAATTTAACAAAAAAGAAATATTTACAGGAATGCCCAAGTGTGTATAAGAATGTTCATTACAGCACTGGCTATAGTAGTAAAAACAGAATTAGTATCCATCAATAGGAGTTTGGTTAAATAAATTATGGAACACCATAAAATGAAATGCCATGCAGACTGGCATGACTGACACAGAAAGATGTCTGTGATACATCAAATGAAAAAATAAGCTGAAAAACAAGTGCAAGCACTCCTGTGAATGTATTTGTCTATCTGAATATACAAAAAAGTCTAGATTAGTTCCAAAATGTTGTCTACAGAGTGAAATGAGACACTTATTTTCTCTTTCACACTTGGCTAAATGCATGAAATTTTTACCAAGCGTTATATCACCTTTGTAATTAAAAAAAGAACACCCAGGAGATATTAAAAACAATACAGGGATCTGATTAGCAGAGGATAAATATTACTATTGGATACAGAGAACACATCAGACACTACTCTCTAGAAAAGGAGTCAGGGTGGGATAGGGAGGGTGGGAGGGAGACGCAAGAGGGAGGAGATATGGGGATATATGTATATGTATAGCTGATTCACTTTGTTATAAAACAGAAACTAACACACCATTGTAAAGCAATTATACTCCAATAAAGATGTTAAAAAAAAAAAAGTGGATAATAGAAAAGGAGTCAGCAAACTATGGCCCAAAGGCCAAATTGGGGTCACCACCTGTTTTTGTAAATGAAGTCTTACCAGAGCACAACCATGAGCATTTGTTAAGTATTATCTAGGGCAACTGTGGTGCTATAATGACAAGTTGGCAGAGACTATATGGCCTGCAAAGCCTACAATATTTACTAGCTGGTGTCTTCACAGAAATAGTTTGCCAGCCTCTGTTCTGGATGTCAGTGTCAGTCAGTTCAGGTGGAACAGGGGAAATTGTTTATAAAATTCCCCCACTCAACTTGAAAGTACTAGCAGAACTGAGAACCACAGCTCCTAAAGAAAAATCCGAGTTTTGAGACTTTATGCACATTTGTTAAAACTTCACAAAAATAAGTGAGAACTAACAAACTGATTTACACAGAAACACTCGCTTTCCTACTTTGGATTGCTAGTTTCCTGTATTATTACTTAACCAGGCAATCATGGCTATGCTACACAACGGAGCAGACCTGAGCTAAGGATAGCATCTAGCACATACGCTGCACTCACAGAAAGTTAGCATATAGATAAAATATTACCTGGACCCAGGGGGAAATATCCCATCCCCAGTGGCACAGAAATATAACTTCTTGTTAAGACTACTCACTGCCTCACCACAAATAACCCTTACTTTTCTGACGATCAAAATTTCTTTCAAACTGGATTTTGTCTGGCGTGATCTGAAATAGTTTCACAGATCCATCTTCGCAGCCAACCTATTACGGAAAAGGGAGTAGAAAATAAAGAAAGCATTTTGTATAACTAAATATATATATTTACAAATATATACATTTCCTCCTTCAAGCTAACAACTTGTTCTGAAAGAGAAAATAGTTTGTGAGAGGGAAAAAGTACTGGTAGCAAGAAACTGGTAGTGTGTTCCTGGCACTCTTCATGTCCTAGCCAGAAAGCAGTCCAATTAGTGGCCCAATTCCTGAATAGGACATGGAGGAGAAATAGGATTTCACAGCATGTCTCTGCTAGACACCCATGGCCTAAATAAAAGACCCATTAATTGTGTCACCTAAATGGAGATACGTCAAGATACTACAAAATAGTACAAATTTTTAAAAAGTCATAAATCCATCACAGAAAACTAAATCTCTGAAAGTACCCAGTCTAATGGTAAGAATGGGGGGGGAGTCTTTCCATTGTATATATGTACCACATTTTCTTTATCCATTCGTCTGTCGATGGACATTTAGGTTGCTTCCATGACCTGACTATTGTAAATAGTGCTGCAATGAACATTGGGGTGCATGTGTCTTTTTGAATTATGGTTTTCTCTGGCTATATGCCCAGCAGTGGGATTGCTGGATCATATGGTAGCTCTATTTTTAGTTTTTTAAGGAACCTCCATACGGTTCTCCATAGTGGCTGTATCAATTTACATTCCCACCAACAGTGCAAGAAGGTTCCTTTTCTCCACACCCTCTTCAGCATTTGTTGTTTGTAGATTTTTCTGATGATGCCCATTCTAACTGGTGTGAGGTGATACCTCATTGTAGTTTTGATATGCATTTCTCTAATAATTAGTGATGTTGAGCAGCTTTCCATGTGCCTCTTGGCCCTCTGTATGTCTTCTTTGGAGAAATGTCTATTTAGGTCTTCCACCCATTTTTGGATTGGGTTGTTTATTTTTTTAACATTGAGCTGCATGAGCTGTTTATATATTTTGGAGATTAATCCTTTGTCCATTGATTCATTTGCAAATATTTTCTACCATTCTGAGGGTTGTCTTTTTCTCTTGTTTATGGTTTTCTTTGCTGTGCAAAAGCTTTGAAGTTTCATTAGGTCCCATTTGTTTATTTTTGTTTTTATTTCCATTACTCTAGGAGGTGGATCAAAAAAGATCGTGCTGTGATTTATGTCAAAGTGTTCTTCCTATGTTTTCCTTTAAGAGTTTTATAGTGTCCAGTCTTACATACAGGTCTCTAATCCATTTTGAGTTTATTTTTGAGTATGGTGTTAGGGAGTGTTCTAATTTCATTCTTTTACATGTAGCTGTCCAGTTTTCCCAGCACCACTTATTGAAGAGACTGTCTCTCCATTGTATATCCTTGCCTCCTTTGTCATAGATTAGTTGACCATAGGTGCGTGGGTTTATCTCTGGGCTTTCTATCTTGTTCCATTGATCTATGTTTCTGTTTTTGTGCCAGTACCATATTGTCTTCATTACTGTAGCTTTATAGTATAGTCTGAAGTCAGTGAGTCTGATTCCTCCAGCTCCATTTTTTTCCCTCAAGACTGCTTTGGCTATTCGGGGTCTTTTGTGTCTCCATACAAATTTTAAGATTTTTTGTTCTAGTTCCGTAAAAAATGCCATTGGTAATTCAATAGGGATTGCATTGAATCTGTAGATTGCTTTGGGTAGTATAGTCATATTCACGATATTGATTCTTCCAATCCAAGAACATAGTATATCTCTCCATCTGTTGGTATCATCTTTAATTTCTTTCATCAGTGTCTTATAGTTTTCTGCATACAGGTCGTTTGTCTCCGTAGGTAGGTTTATTCCTAGGTATTTTATTCTTTGTGTTGCAATGGTAAATGGGAGTGTTTCCTTAATTTCTCTTTCAAATTTTTCATCATTAGTGTATAGGAATGCAAGAGATTTCTGTGCATTAATTTTGTATCCTGCAACTTTACCAAATTCATTGATTAGCTCTAGTAGTTTTCTGGTGGCATCTTTAGGATTCTCTATGTATAGTATCATGTCATCTGCAATCTGTGACAGTTTTACTTCTTCTTTTCTAATTTGTTCCTTTTATTTCTTTTTCTTCTCTGATTGCCGAGGCTAGGACTTGCAAAACTATGTTGAATAATAGTGGCGAGAGTGGACATCCTTGTCTTGTTCCTGATCTTAGAGGAAATGCTTTCAGTTTTTTACCATTGAGAATGATGTCTGCTGTGGGTTTGTCGTATATGGCCTTTATTATGTTGAGGTAGGTTCCCTCTATGCCCACTTTCTGGAGAGTTTTTATCATAAATGGGTGTTGAACTTTGTCAAAAGCTCTTTCTGCATCTATTGAGATGATCATATCATCATTTTTCTGCTTTAATTTGTTAATATGGTGTATCACATTGGTTGATTTGCGTATATTGAAGAATCCTTGCATCCCTGGGATAAATCCCACTTGATCATGGTGTATGATCCTTTAAATGTGTTGTTGGATTCTGTTTGCTAGTATTTTGTTGAGGATTTTTGCATCTATATTCATCAGTGATATTGGTCTGTAATTTTCTTTTTTTGTAGTATCTTTGTCTGGTTTCGGTTATCAGGGTGATGGTGGCCTCATACAATGAGTTTGGGAGTGTTCCTTCCTCTGCAATTTTTTGGAAGAGTTTGAGAAGGATGGGTATTAGCTCTTGTCTAAATGTCTGATAGAATTCACCTGTGAAGCCATCTGGTCCTGGACTTTTGTTTGTTGGAAGATTTTTAATCACAGTTTCAATTTCATTACTTGTGTTTGGTCTGTTCATATTTTGTATTTCTTCCTGGTTCAGTCTTGGAGATTATACCTTTCTAAGAATTTGTCCATTTCTTCCAGGTTGTCCATTTTATTGGCATAGAGTTGCGTGTAGTAGTCTCTTAGGATGCTTTGTATTTCTGCGGTGTCTGTTGTGACTTCTTTTTCATTTCTCATTTTATTGATTTGAGTTCTCTCCCTCTTTTTCTTGATGAGTCTGGCTAATGGTTTATCAATTTTGTTTATCTTCTCAAAGAACCAGCTTTTAGTTTTATTGATCTTTGCTATTGTTTTGTTTCTGTTTCATTTATTTCTGCTCTGATCTTTATGATTTCTTTCCTTCTGCTTTGGGTTTTGTTTGTTCTTCTTTCTCTAGTTCCTTTAGGTGTAAGGTTAGATTATTTGAGATTTTTCTTGTTTCTTGACGTAGGATTGTATAGCTATAAACTTCCCTCTTAGAACTGCTTTTGCTGCATCCCATAGGTTTTGGATCGCTGTGTTTTCATTGTCATTTGTCTCTCGGTATTTTTTGATTTCCTCTTTGATTTCTTCAGTGATCTCTTGGTTATTTAGTAACGTATTGTTTAGCCTCCATGTGTTTGTGTTTTTTATGTCTTTTTCCCTGTAATTCATTTCTCATCTCATAGCGTTGTGGTCAGAAAAGATGCTTGATATGATTTCAAGTTTCTTAAATTTACTGAGGCTTGATCTGTGACCCAAGATGTGATCTATCCTGGAGAATGTTCCGTGCGCACTTGAAAAGAAAGTGTAATCTGCTGTTTTTGGATGGAATGTCCTATAAATATCAATTAAATCTATCTGGTCGGGCTTCCCTGGTGGCGCAGTGGTTGAGAGTCTGCCTGCCGATGCAGGGGACACGGGTTCGTGCCCCGGTCTGGGAAGATCCCACATGCCGCGGAGCAACTGGGCCCGTGAGCCAAAATTACTGAGCCTGTGCGTCTGGAGCCTGTGCTCCGCAACAAGAGAGGCCGCGATAGTGAGAGGCCCGCGCACCGCGATGAAGAGTGGCCCCCGCCCTCCACAACTAGAGAAAGCCCTCGCACAGAAACGAAGACCCAACACAGCCAAAAATAAATAAATAAATAAAGCAAACTGTCAACAAGTAAAAATAAACACTATTAAAAAAAAAAAAAAAAAAATCTATCTGGTCTATTGTGTCATTTAAAGCTTGTGTTTCCTTATTTATTTTCATTTTGGATGATCTGTCCATTGGTGTAAGTGAGGTGTTAAAGTCCCCCACTATTATTGTGTTACTGTCTTTTATAGCTGTTAGCAGTTGCCTTATGTATTGAGATGCTCCTATGTTGGGTGCATATATATTTATAATTGTTATATCTTCTTCTTGGATTGATCCCTTGATCATTATGTAGTGTCCTTCCTTGTCTCTTGTAACATTCTTTATTTTAAAGTCTATTTTATCTGATAGGAGTATTGCTACTCTGGCTTTCTTTTGATTTCCATTTGCATGGAATATCTTTTTCCATCCCCTCATTTTCAGTCTGAATGTGTCCCTAGGTCTGAAGTGGGTCTCTTGTAGACAGCATATAGATGGGTCTTGTTTTTGTATCCATTCAGCAAGCCTGTGTCTTTTGGTTGGAGCATTTAATCCATTCACGTTGAAGGTAATTATCGATATGTATGTTCCTATGACCATTTTCTTAATTGTTTTGGGTTTGTTTTTGTAGGTCCTTTTCTTCTCTGTGTTTCCCACTTAGAGAAGTTCCTTTAGCATTTGTTGTAGAGCTGGTTTGGTGGTGCTGAATTTTCTTAGCTTTTGCTTGTCTGTAAAGTTTTTGGTTTCTCCATTGAATCTGATTGAGATCCTTGCCAGGTAGAGTAATCTTGCTTGTAGGTTCTTCCCTTTCATAACTTTAAGTATATCATGCCACTCCCTTCTGGCTTGTAGAGTTTCTGCTGAGAAATCAGCTGTTAACCTTAATGTTCCCTTGTATGTTATTTATCGTTTTTCCCTTGCTGCTTTTAATAATTTTTCTTTGTCTTTAATTTTGGCAAATTTAATTACTATGTGTCTCAGCGTGTTTCTCCTTCGGTTTATCCTGTATGGGACTCTCTGCGCTTCCTGGACTTGGGTATTTCCTTTCCCATGTTAGGGAAGTTTTTGACTATAATCTCTTCAAATATTTTCTCTGGTCCTTTCTCTCTCTCTTCTCCTTCTGGGACCCCTATAATGCGAATGTTTTTGCGTTTAATGTTGTCCCAGAGGTCTCTTAGGCTGTCTTCATTTCTTTTCATTCTTTTTTCTTTATTCTGTTCCGCAGCAGTGAATTCCACCATTCTGTCTTCCAGGTCACTTATCCGTTCTTCTGCCTCAGTTATTCTGCTATTGATTCCTTCTAGTGTAGTTTTCATTTCAGTTATTGTATTGTTCATCTCTGTTTGTTCTTTAATTCTTCTAGGTCTTTGTTAAACATTTCTTCCATCTTCTCGATCTTTGCCTCCATTCTTTTTCCGAGGTCCTGGATCATCCTCACTATCATTATTCTGAATTCTTTTTCTGGAAGGTTGCCTATCTCCACTTCATTTAGTTGTTTTTCTCGGGTTTTATCTTGTTCCTTCATCTGGGACATAGCCCTCTGCCTTTTCATCTTGCCTCTTTCTGTGAATGTGGTTTTTGTTCCACAGGCTGCAGGTTGTAGTTCTTCTCGCTCCTGCTGTCTGCCCTCTCGGGGGGTAAGTCTTAAGTCTGTGCTCAAAATTTTTTTGAGAAACACTGGAAAAACATGGTCCCACAAGTTGACTTGTAGAAGGACCTATCAGAAGTTTTGATATACTAACTTGTGTCGTGAATCTACAGGAGGATTTAGTACGCCGTATTTCTGAAACAAAATTTATCGTAAAACACAAGGTACAACAAAACAAAAAACAGTGTCTACATCTCCCAATTCCAAAGAACACAGTTTGGGAAATGCTGAACCAAACTGAAACCTCTGGTTTCATAAATGAATCAACGAGGTCCAAAGGAGCAGCAGAAAGAGTGCCAAAGGACAAGAGATTTTTAAATCCCCAATAAGAACCCCAATCTTGTATCTCGTATTGGAATCCAAATACAATTGCTTGCTTGGTTGCTGGAATCCAGCTCAGACTGGAGTTGCTACATGCTATAATACAATTTCACCTTCCTATGAACATAGGGAAGCAAGTTTAAGTGGGCACAAGAGAAATCTTGGTTTGAATTACCAATAGTTGCTTACTGACCAAAAGTTGAGAGCCATTGGGGCTGGCAGCCATGCTCCAAATGGGTCCTCCAAAGGCATCCATAGCATACTTGATGTTTAACGCCTGCAAATCATACTCAATAATCTCTCCATTGAGTCCAGCACTAAACAGTCGCTGTCCATTTGCCCAGCACAGAGCTTCTGTAGCCCGAGACTCATGACCTGGGAAAAACTACAGAAACACCATAACTTTTCAACCCACCACGAATTCATCAGCTACTAGCACTGAGTGGTTACACGCAAAAAGGTGAAAATCAAAATGCCTCTCTAGAAATAACTAGTGTGGGTTTTACACTATCTGAAGATCATGTTACTGCTATTTTCATTTTTTTCAGGTTCACGTTTTAGTTACTTATACAATTGGTTTTGTTTCTTTTACTAGGACTTGTTCTGCAAAACCTTTTCAGACAATAAAGTTTCGGACAATCCAGTTTGTATCTGATGTATCTAATTTTTAAAAATCATCGCAATTACCTTGATTGATAATTTCAAAAGGTGTACACATGTCAAAAGTTACCAATACATACACCTTGAATACATGTTGCTTATTGTGTCAATTTCACCAATTAAAAGCTGTGTAAAAAATTAAAATAAACAAAGGCAGCTCACTCCAGCTTTTCATTCAAGTCTCAGATTTCTAAGTGTTTTCTTAGCACTCAAAAAGCATTCATACTATCAAGGAATTTTATTCTTTTTTTTTTTTTTTTTTTTTGCAGTACGCGGGCTTCTCACTGCTCTGGCCTCTCCCATTGCGGAGCACAGGTTCCGGACACGCAGGCTCAGCGGCCATGGCTCACGGGCCCAGCCGCTCCGCGGCATGTGGGATCTTCCCGGACCGGGGCATGAACCCATGTCCCCTGCATCGGCAGGCGGACTCTCAACCACTGCGCCACCAGGGAAGCCCAGGAATTTTATTCTTTTTTTTTTTTTTTTTAGGAATTTTATTCTTATATCTGCTTGATAAAAAAGGGAATGAGGAGGTATAATTTTTCCTATCAGAACTTGAAAAGGCAAAATATTCATTAATTAAATGGCTTGCCCAAAGGGCCAAAGTCAATGACATGAAGACAATGTGGGTCTCCTTACTCCTAGGCACTACTCTTCACTCTCAGAGACACAATGTTTTCTTGTTCTGAGAGTGATCACCAGAGCTAAGCAATCTTCAATAGAAGGGAAGGGAACATGGAGAAAGTGGAAGACTAGACTGAATTAATTGTTCAAAAAAAGAAAACAAATGGGAGAGGAAAATAAGAGGTACTAGGTAAAGACCAGTTGACTTATTCATTCAACATGTATTAACTAAGCAGTGTCTTTGTACTAGGCACTTGCTAAATGTTGGGAATACAGCCATGAATATCACTGACAAGGTCCTTGTTTTCATAAAATTTGAAGTTCAGCAAGGAAGAAGACATTAAACAAATATATATGAACTATTATAAAATTACAATTATCATAAATGACAAGAAAAATCACAGGATGCAACAAGCATGTACCACAGCACGTTTTTCATTCTATGGAATGTGACTCATTTGTGGTAACCAGCAATTTCTTTTCTTTTTTTTTTTTTTTGCTGTATGCGGGCCTCTCACTGTTGTGGCCTCCCCCATTGCGGAGCACAGGCTCCGGACGCACAGGCCCAGCGGCCATGGCTCACGGGCCCAGCCTCTCCGCGGCATGTGGGATCTTCCCAGACGGGGGCACGAACCCGTATCCCCTGCATCGGCAGGTGGACTCTCAACCACTGCGCCACCAGGGAAGCCCCCAGCAATTTCTTAACTCCTATTAGAGCTTCAGGGATCAGCTCAGTAAGTCATCTCTTTCCAGGAATCCTAAACCCACCTCATCAGAGAAGGCACCTCTCCACTAAGATTCTATGCCTCTGCTTAGGTCTATCATAAAATTTGCCACACTGTTTGGAAACTGTATACTCGTCTTTCCCCCACTGGATTTTGAACTCCTTGAAGGTAGGGCCTCTGACATTCATCTTAATGCCTAATACTTGCCACTCAGTCATTTAGAAACATTTACAGAGTGCCTAAATTCCAAGTACTAAGCTGCTGGGCACTGCATTCATTCATTTTTCCTTCTATTCATCTATATCATGGTGCCTAGGGCATGTAAGGCACTCAGTAAATGTGAACTGAATTATTTTGTTGCACTTGAAATCAGTAATCACTGCCTTTGAAAAATATGCTGCTGTAACAGCCCTTTGCATACACCCAAACGGTACTTTACCTAATTTAAAATCTTTATTCCCAAATATAAGGCATATAAATCTACCTTCTCTCAGACAGATGAACTTAGGAATCCATCTTCCTGATATCACATCACCAAAATGTTTGATATTAAAATGTCTCATCATTTTTTCTGAATTGACAATGAAATGGGTACTGACACTTATAGCAGGAAATGCCACTTTACCAAAGTTACAATGGTGCAGAGACTGATATGAAGCAATGGTCTTGACAATTTCCCTTCTTATTGTGCCCAACAGATCTAGCAAACCTTAGTTTCCAAATGACAGTGGGCACCACAATTCCTAGGTAGGATCTTTCTAACCAGCATCACACAGATCAAAACTCTAAGCGCATTGTTCAGACAAGAGGTTGCATATTTGTTATGTGGTTCTAAACAACTCCGGAGAGAGTGGGGGACAGTTACTTTCTTTTGATCTCTTTGAATACAAAAAACATAGATTTGGCAGAATTGAACTTCAGAAAAAAATTAACATCAAAAACACCAAGGGCTTCCCTGGTGGCGCGGTGGTTGAGAGTCCGCCTGCTGATGCAGGGGAAACGGGTTCGTGCCCCGGTCCGGGAAGATCCCACATGCCGCGGAGCAGCTGGGCCTGTGAGCCATGGCCGCTGGGCCTGTGCGTCCGGAGCCTGTGCTCCGCAACGGGAGAGGCCGCAACAGTGAGAGGCCCACATACCGCAAAAAAAAACAAAAAAACAAAAAAACAAAAAAAAAACACCAAATCAGGCTCCCAAATGACTTACTTTCTCCTGAAAGTAGTTTGCTGACAAATTATAAATTTCCACAGTGCCATCTGTTCGTGAGACAGCCAATCTGTTTGACTGGTTATTGTAAGCCACACAGCGGATCCCTGATGGAACATAATTAAAGAAACGTACTCGATGGACCTTAAATTCACCCATTCCTAGGGGGGTAAGAAAAGAATCATTGTTAAACAGCAGTATGTCACACCTCATGTTTCTTATTACCACTATTCTAGGTGGAAGACTCCAACTATATCTCATCGAGGTTCATTTCTATTTTTTTTCACTTTTTTTTTTTGTAGGGGGCCGCGCCGGGCAGAATGTGGGGTCTTAGTTCCCCAACCAGGGATGGAACCCGAGCCCCCTGCATTGGAAGTGCCGCTTCTTAACCACTGTTCCGCCAGGGAAGTCCGACGGAGGTTCATTTCTAAATTTCCAACTAATGATGCTTTCATGGCCCATAAAGAATCTATCAAACAGTCTCCAGAAGCTCAGGATTCTTCAGCAACAAAATTAAAAGATCAACACATACAGCATCACCCAGACTGCCAGCAATCCTGACAACTGCCTGAAGGAAGTGGTACAGAAAAAGAGGGGTGAGAATTTAAAACGTGATCTTAGAGCAGAAGACTGAATATAACCTCATTCTCTAACTGGGAGTGCGCACTTGAACGGAGTCACATGGAGCTGACCGGATGTATTAGAGGCAGAACTAAGGTCTCCTTTGTATTTTGTGTGTGAGGTTTCTGGGGGTGGGGGTGGTGAAGAGGAGGATAAATACCACGACCACTCTAAAGAAGCAAGAAATGTGGATAGTCTAAAGGAGTATCTCAAAGTCAGGTCCGCAGAACTCCTGTATCAAAATCACCTCGAAAAATGGTTTTAAAAAATGCAGGATTCCGGGTCCTATTCCACAGTTCCAGAATTCCAATCTTTTGGGGCGGGGGTAGGGCTAGCAATCTGCATTTTGGCAAACACCTCTATCTCTACTGCATGCTAAGTTTGCAAATCACACACTGAACTACGGTACTGACGGTGGGGCTGATGGGGCAGGAAGAACCGAGAGTGTCTCAAGGGGAGGAACGACAGGACTGGTCGGCATCTGTCAACTACTCCCTCTACCTGCCGCAACGTCGCCGCCAATATACGCACTCTGCTCTGGGTCGCCCCTTACTCGTCTCCTTTCAAGGTGAGGAACGCGCCTGCAGAGCAGGCGCGTTCGGCCGGGCCGGGCTAAGAATGCGTCCAAGGCGCGCGCGAGGGCTCCACCGCCCCTTCCCTCTCCGGGGATCTCTGGAGTAGCCCCCACCGGCCTCGGCACAAGAGAATCGGCGAGCTCCGCCGGGCGCCGACCTGTAGCAGACCTCACCCGCTCGAACTGCCCCCACCCCGTCCCATCCCCGCTCCCCACGCCCCTTCCCCAACTCACCAGCGGATGGGCTAGCCACTCTCCGCGCTCGCCTCTCTCCGCCCCGGCCCCACGTGCGCGCGCGCTCGCGTGCTCTGCCCCGGAAGTGCTCGCTCCGCAAGGCCGGAAGTGCGCAGGCAGTGCTCGCGGCGGCGGCGACGGCGGCGGGAGGTTCGGTTGTCGCCCGTTGGCCGCGCGGCGCCGCGCTCGGCGGCCGCCATTGCAGGTCAGGCCGCGGGCAGGGAGCGCGGGAGGCCGCGGGGAGCGAGGGCCGAGCCGGGAATGGGGGCGAGGGTGCGAGGGAGCGGGAAGCTAGGGAGCTGGGGCCGGGCGGGGCACGCGGCTCGAGAAGAAGAATGGCGAGCCGAGGGGCGGGGAGTTGGGGAGCGGCGGGCGGGGGAGGGGAAGCCGGGAAGGGGGAGGGGAGCGGGGAGGGCCGTGCAGAGGTGGGGGGCGACCCAGAGGGGCCCCCTGGTAGGAGGGCCGGGAATTGTGGAGAAGGGAGCAATGTGGAGTCGGAAGGCGGAGGGAAGGAAGGGAGCGAGCAGGGCGGAGCGGGAGAAGGGCGGAAAGAGTGGCCGAGCGCGGGCGGAGGACGGAGAAGGGGGCGGCGCGGGCCGGAACCTCGAGGTATGTGCGGAAAGGGGTTCTTCCCTGGGTGGGGAGGGAACCCAGCACGGGGTGCTTGCGAGAGTGGGGTAGAACTGGAACCCAGGAAGTAGCGGGAACATCAGAAAGGGGACTTAGCGGGGGACTGTGAGGTTCTTTCGAGGGGACATTTTAAGTCGTGGGGGAGAGGCTGCTGGGAGCGGTAATTGGGAGGGTGGTTGGAAGGAAGAGACAGTCTGGAGAGTGATCCAGCTTCATTTGTGGGCGGAGTGAGAGACGAGAGAAGAGTGGGGTGGAGTCGGGTCCTGGAGGAGAGAAGTACTTAAGAATTGAGGGGGGGGAAATAGGGAACGATTTGGAAAATGAGGGTGGTAGAGGAGTAACGTTTAAAGACTAATCTTTGGGAGGAGGATGAACGGTTTGGAAAGAGTATTCCGGGGGTTGGGAGGTGGAGGAAGGCAGTTTAAAGAGTAGTTTCCTTGGGAGGTAGGAGAAAGGGTTAAACAGCTTGGAAAGCGGTCCTAGAGATAGTCTGGGGGTAATTTGTGGCGGGGGGGGGGAGAGGGGAAGCGGATGGAGAAGTCCCAGAAAGTGGGCGGGGCTAGAAATAGGAAGTGTTTGTAGCTGAAATTGAAGGGAGGGGAGGGGGTCGGGGAGAGGGTGGAGAAGATGGGGCTGGTGGGAGGGGAATCCAGTACAGAGGGAGACCTCAAGTAGAGCTATAAAGGAAGGGGCTTTGGGGAAGATAGGGTGTCACAGCAGTAGGAGGAGGAAGGGTAGAAGGGGCCGCAGAGTAGCAGAAGATGGAGAAAACTGGAATAACTCAGATCGACTGAAGCCATCTTTTCTACTCATTGTCTACAAATACCAGTAATTGATTCCCTCCATCATGGGAATCTTAAAATGTGATGGGAAAGTACCACATGTATGCATAGTGTCCACACACGTTTTTGAACCCACTCTTCACTAATGAAAAGTTTGGAAGCATTCAGTTCCACCTACTCTCCATGGCCCCTTTTTGGAGGAGAGCAAGCTTCTCATTTAGAAACTGGATTTTAGCACTTAATGACATAACATAAGCCTGTCAAGAGACAAGATATGCCCTTTGAAACTTAGACTCTCCCCATCAGTCACAAAATCACAACACTGCTAATAAAAATAATGTATTGAGTTGTATATAAAAGTTCCTGAATTGTTCATTTAATGGAAAGACACACAGAGAAATAGTTATCATGCTTAGAGGTAAAAAACGTTCCAGAACTTAATCCCTGAAGCAGTTTGGTGAACCCTGACTGCCATATTTGAATTGTTCTCCCATTGTGTAAGCTTGATTTTATTCTGATAACATGCTGCTTTTATAGGATGTTTTAGTCCACTATAAACATTAAAATAAGTACACAGAGTAGTATAAAGTCATTCTATTGGACATGTACTAAGAAAATGCCATGTTCCTCTAGGTAATCAATAGCTTGACCCTAAAGGTTTACCCTGTTAGGCACTGTGCTGAGGACTTTACATTCAAAACTTCATTTAATGCTCACAGCCACCCTTTGAGATGGGTTCTCTTTTATGCTCAGTTTATTGGTGGAGAAACTGCAACATGAGATTAAATTACCCCCTGTCATATGCAGGCTAGATAAATGGCAGAATCAGAATCTAGGTCTGATTCAGTTCTCACTGAATTCCTAAACACAAAGAGTTTCTGGGACCGAATAAGAACTCACTAAATGCTAATTGTTGGCCCAGCAATTTGCAAACATTTTGTGTCATGTATTTAATTTTTTTAAATAAAAATGAATTTTTTAAAATTAAGAATTGTAAAGTTAAAGCCTTTATTCCGTTTAAAAAGCAACAAAAAAAGAAAAGATGAAAGGGCCAGTGTATTACAGCTAAACATTGTTTAGCTGTCATAAAATTTAATTATGTATAGTTAGGTTAAACCATTGAGTCAAAGTCCCTGTTTCAGTGAAAGCTGCATATTCTGTTTAATACGATACATACCATGCTTTCTTCTGCTACATTTTATTTTGGGGGCAGTTACCATCATGAGGATCATTGCTCATGATGTTCTCTGTAAGACCTTATTAATATTAACAACTTAACAACTCCGAAACCAATGGATAAGAAATTTTGTAGGAGATTAGATAAATCAGTGACAAAGAATGTGCTCTGTTCTTTTGACTTATTTTGCCTTACGCAGGCAGGAAACAGGTTTAGGCTGTAGTTTTGAATCCTGGAGGTAACCTTGAGTACATCTCTAGGGATTTCAGAAACCTAAATCTCGTCAGTTGGATATGATGAAAAGCAGGCTCATTTGTTTTGAGCTGCCTGCCCAACATGTCATAGTTACTTTGGTGGCGAGATACAACATCTTCATAGGTGGTTTATTTGCCATCTTGTGGGAGATGTTATGAGAAAGGCTAATGTTTGTAAAGCAAGTTCTTGTACTGATGTCCTGCATGAGAAGGGGCTGTGTGAGAGGACTGCAGGACCGGCCGGATTGTGGAGGAGTTAGAATTCACATTCCCCGTCTACCACTTACTAGCTGTTCCACCAGTTACTTTAGCTTCTCTAAGCCTGTTTCCTCACTGTAAAATGGGAGTGATAGTACCTGTATCATAGGATTGTTTTCAAGATGAAAAGAGAGAATCCAGATAAATGTTCAAAAAGGTTTAGCTAGGGCTTCCCTGGTGGCGCAGTGGTTGAGAGTCCGCCTGCCGGTGCAGGGGACACGGGTTCGTGCCCCGGTCTGGGAAGATCCCACATGCCGCGGAGCGGCTGGGCCCGTGAGCCATGGCCGCTGAGCCTGCGTATCCGGAGCCTGTGCTCCGCAACGGGAGAGGCCACAACAGTGAGAGGCCCGCGTACCACAAAAAAAAAAAAAAAAAAAAAAGGTTTAGCTGTGTGAGAAATGAAGCTTTTTGTATTACAAAGATAATGCTCTGCCTGAACTTTTCTTCCTAATTAAGAAATTGTGGTGGCACTTTGATTTTTCAGGTTTTTAATGACTTTCAAAATGACAGTTAAATAAGATGTATCCCAGATTTGGTCTGATTTCAGACCTTTTGAGTTGATTAGGGTTCCCAATGTGAGTCTTGGTTGATTCTGAGAATGTGGGTTTCTTTGCTGTTCTGTGGTTTGTTCAGGGGTCTTGAAGTCATCTGGACCACTGTCTTGAGAAACAACAGTGTCTTGACTTTACTCAGGATCTCCAAAGTAACTCGAGGTCTCAAGACCGGGGATGATCTGGGGCAACCTCAGATATTTCTAGAAATATCTTAATATTTCTAGAAATCTTGAAGCCCCCCACAAAGGCATTTTTTTTCTTTAAGGGAAAAAAATAGTTAAAACATACAGAGTGTTTAAAAAGTTTCGTTTACATAGCTAAAGTCATTTGACTAAGTTAGGAGTATAGAACTTATGTGTTTAGTTTGTTTAGCTACGTAAAGGCCCCAAAAATTGAGTAGTAAAACATTTCCCCCTTTTATAAGGGGAGGGGTAGGGAGTCAAAATAATACATTGCAGGGGAAAGGTGTTTGGATGGTTTTTTCCACACCTTCCTATCTCCAAGTCTCCAAGTCTGTACTGTAGTTGTGGCCTGTGAGACTCCACTCTGAAATATATTGAATTTAAACATCTTTTTGAAAAGTGGCATCAGTTCTTCCTGGCTGTACAGGAACTTGGAATTATTATTCTTCAACAAAGACCAGTTAGTTGGTCCTAGCTAAATCTGGGATTAAACTCAAGGCTGTTGAGAGTGAGGTGCTGGGCATCTCTTCCAGTGACTCCTTTTAGTGTCATCATTTGATATGGTGCATTCATGAGACCGTGCCTTCAGATGTTGCTCTTGATAAAGCTGCAGTTTCTACACAAGCAATACCTTAGAACAAGCACTTAGAAATTGCTCTGCTTATTTTTAAATGTTGGAATGAGTTGAGACTGAAGACTTAGAAATCTTTGTTATACGGAAAGTTTTCATTATAATGTTACGTGTTATTACTAATAGGATTGACTTGTATTATACTTCTTCGCCTCCTTGTTTTCCTACTAACTTTTTCTGCCTGCTTTCAAGGGGATGAGGACAGATTGGGCTGCATGTTCTCATTTATCTTTTTTTTTTTTTTTAAAGAAGATGTTGGGGGCTTCCCTGGTGGCGCAGTGGTTGGGAGTCCGCCTGCTGATGCAGGGGACACGGGTTCATGCCCCGGTCCGGGAAGATCCCACATGCTGCGGAGCGGCTGGGCCTGTGAGCCATGGTCGCTGAGCCTGTGTGTCCAGAACCCGTGCTCCGCAACGGGAGAGGCCACGGCAGTGAGAGCCCCGCGTACCGCAAAAAAAAAAAAAAAAAAAAAAAAAGAAGATGTTGGGGTAGGAGTTTATTTATTTTTGCTGTGTTGGGTCTTCGTTTCTGTGGGGGGGCTTTCTCTAGTTGTGGCAAGCGGGGGCCACTCTTCATCGAGGTGCGCGGGCCTCTCACTATCGCGGCCTCTCTTGTTGCGGAGCACAGGCTCCAGACGCGCAGGCTCAGTAGTTGTGGCTCACAGGCCCAGTTGCTCCGCGGCATGTGGGATCCTCCCAGACCAGGGCTCAAACCCGTGCCCCCCGCATTAGCAGGCAGGCTCCCAACCACTGCGCCACCAGGGAAGCCCCTCATTATCTTTTTTAGTCATCTCCACACTAAGTGAAATACATATTCCCTGTCACCTCCATCAGGTGTGTTATCAGTGACGTACTCAGGTATACATACCTACTCTTGAGAGTAGTTGCCTAGAGCAAGGAGCAAGAAGAAGAAGAATCTGATTCAGCCAATGGGATATTTTAAGGTGCTAAAGTAGAACTTTAAAATTCACAAAAGGGATGCCTTCCCCTACATCACTTACTAACTTGGTAAATACACCCTCGTGTACATAAATATAGCCACATCAGTCCACAGGTTCCTGTGAGCTAGAGTCTTGTAAGCTGGGTGTGAACTTAATTTGTATTCACATCTCTGGCATCTCATTAGGTTTAGCACAAGTTTTTAGGCCACAGAATTCTTATTTTTACAAGAATTGCTAGATGTCTGCCAGTATCAATGGGTGTACTCAGGCAGGGCTTCCTACATAAGTGGATAGAGAGCTGTGTGTGCTAATTGAAGCATGGCGACAAGTAGGGAGGTGCAGCTACTCTGACCCAGCTACCAGGCATCTGTTTTCCTTTATTCACTTAGGCCACCGTTTTTTCTGTTATTTTGTTTTTGTTTTTTGGCCGCGCCACGCAGCTGGCGGTATCTTAGTTCCGTGACCAGGGATTGTACCCAGGCCCACGGCAGTGAAAGCGCTGAGTACCAACCACTGGACCACCAGGGAATTCCCTTTAGGCTACTGTCTTGAATTCCTGTTCTGATAGGAGACTGTTGAGGAAATGGGGAACGCACTGAAAATATTTCTACATCCCCTTTACCTAAACAGTCTGCACATTCCTATCTCAAACACGTGGTCAGAGGTCTTAAAGATTAATCTCCTTCCCTGCCATGATTTTCCTAAAATTTGTATCTGTGTGAACACCCTATTGCTTCTGTGAAACCACCTGTATTTTACACTTATCAAGGAAAATATACTGTTTTATCAGTCATCAAAAGCTTATTTACAAGAACTCTTTCTCAATCTATATGCATTTATTAACCTTTAGAAACTTCACAACTTCAGTTTCAATTATTGAGCCTTTTTTGATTCATGGCTAAAATGTACCTACCATTCTCTGAATTTTACTCACAATTATAGTGTGGAAATGTTGATTTATTTATCCCATTCTTTAAAAAATTAGCTATATGTTAGTCTCTAAAGCATTTCCACATTTTTAAAAAATTTATTTATTGGCTGCGTCAGGTCTTCGTTGCTGCGCGGGCTTTCTCTAGTTGCAGCGAGTGGGGGCTACTCTTCGTTGTGGTGCGTGGGCTTCTTTGTTGCAGAGCACGGGCTCTAGGTGCGCTGGCTTCAGTAGTTGTGGCGTGTGGGCTTCTTTGTTGCAGAGCACGGGCTCTAGGTGCGCTGGCTTCAGTAGTTGTGGCGTGTGGGCTTCAGTAGTTGTGGCTCGCGGGCTCTAGAGCGCAGGCTCAGTAGTTATGGCGCCCAGGCTTAGTTGCTCTATGGCATGTGGGATCTTCCCAGATGAGGGCTCGACCCCGTGTCCCCTGCATTGGCAGGCGGATTCTTAACCACTGCGCCATCAGGGAAGCCCTCCACATATGTTTTATTTGGTCTTCATGATAGTTAAATGAGTCACACAATCCAGGTTTTAGCCCCACGGTCATTAAGTGACTTGTGTATGATGACACTGAAAGAGTTCCACACTTACAGGCTGGAACCTGAATTTAGGCCTTCTAATTTTAAATTATTAGTCTCTCCTTCAAGAAACCTTGAAAGAATATTAAAAGTGCTTTTGATTGTTCTGTTGATGGCGGAGGTGGGGCCGTCTTATCTGTCAGAAGACCTTTGCTGTCCTGAGCCAGTGTATTACCTGTTGTCAAGTGGTACCACACCTGGTACTGCTACAGCAGGTCTGGCTTATTCAAACATGACTTCTTGATTCAGCTCTTGCTGAATGCATGTACGCAGTGCCTGCCTGATGCCTTCATGCCTTTTTATTCTCACTTGGGTTTCTCCTTTGAGAGGGTATTGATTATGAGTGTAAAGTTGGATGACCTAGGTTCTTGTGTTGGCTCTTCCACCTGCTAGCTGTGTGGTACCACATAAAGCAAATGTATCCCTCAGTAACTTTATCTGCAAAATACGGATAAGTCCCTATCTCAGAGTGGTTGAATGAGATACCACCCATGATATATATGCACAGCATCTGATTCATAGTAAAAATTGAATAAATATTAGCTGCTCTTTATATTTGAATTTGAAGTCCAGTGATTGACCAACCTCATGTTTCCAAAATGTGTTTGGTGCTCAAGAGTAAGAGGTTCCGCTGTCTTACAGGGCTGCTGTGAATATACTTTTCACTGGAGATCCAAAACAAAGATTAACATGTCAGTAAGGAAACCTGTTTAACTTTAAGCAGGTGATTGCTAATCGTGAGCACAATTATAATTCCTATTAACTTGCTGTTCTACAGTTGGTAAACACTGATCTGATAACCTTCCACTAGGCTCCATCTATTCATTGGAAAGATTTGTACAGAAGCTATAGTTTAGATCCCCCATCCCTCAATCTCCCCATTAATCTATCCTTCTCAGGAAGACAAAGTACAAGAAGCCAGTTGTTTCAGGCAAAAATGTCCCATTTTAACTCATTCTTGTAGAGTGCCGCAAACTTGCCACCAGGTGGTGCCATTGTATAAAACGAAAGTAGATTAAGCGTCAGGGTATCCTTAGTGTCTAAATGATGAAAGATGGGCAAAGTGTTTGATGAGAATCACATCAGAAATCAGCTTACCTTGACTGATTCACTTTGTTATAAAGCAGAAACTAATAAAAAAAGAAAAAAAAAAAAAAAAAAGAAATCAGCTTACCGTTCACTAAAGTTGTCTGGAAGACCTTTTCCATTCTCTTGGCTTTTAGTTAAAAGAGATCATTTGAACCTTGAAATATATGATAACCAAAGTGGCAGACATGAAGCTTATGTCATCACCGAAGGAAAAAGTAAAATCTAAAAGAATTCCTTAGTTTTTTAGAACCATGCAGAATGGAAAATATAATATCCTTGAGAAAGGCAAGTTAGCATACTGGCCAAGAGTGTGGGCTCTGCAGTGTATGTGTTGGGTTCAGATCCTGGCTCGTAGACTAGTAGCTATGCGACCTTGAACACAGTTGTGATACCTATTAACTTTCCACACTGTAGTTGACCCTTGGTGATCTGAAGCAATTTTATATGTACAATTATCAGTTTAAAATTTTTACAGGTTATAGAGTTGTTAGGGGATTGAAATTATTGAAACTTAGAAAAGTGCCTAGCACATACTAAGTGACAAATGTTAGCTATTGTTATTCTAAATAAATTTTTTTTTCGTCTACAGCTTATTTTCAGTTGCTTTTTAAAGACGGGAAGCTCATGGTGCAGATCATTATTTCCAGGTGAGTACCTTTTGAGACTTTTTTAAATTTAGCTTGAATGATTAGGGCTATATAGGTTTGAAATTTCCCTGGAAGAATTGGGGTCCTTAGGTGCATCTTGCACAAATCCTTGCATTTCAATTTCTAGTTCAGTGTCTAGCACTGCCCAGTTTCTCAAGAATTCGTGCTCAGCAAAGAGATCTCTTGGGCCTTGAATGGTGGTGTAGGACACTATTATTCATCCTTCACCCCTCCAAAATATTGTAACCGCCAGCCCTTTGCTTGCAGTGCTGGGGCTGGAGGCCTGGCAGAATGGGTGCTGATGGAGCTACAGGGGGAGATCGAGGCTCGCTACAGCACTGGATTAGCTGGAAACCTCCTGGGAGACCTACATTACACCACTGAGGTGAGGGGACTTTTCTTTCCCTGCCTAATGCTTCAGGAAAGCAAGCTACACCAAGGTGGTGCTCCCAGGACCCAGAGTGAGGACTGCCCTCAGGTTTGTTATTCAAGGTCTAGCTAAGCCATTGCTTGTTCTCCCCCCACCTCTGCAGTAGCAGGGAAATTTAGCTTTGGGGAATCTGGAAAGGTCACAGTTCTAAAAGTAGAAATTCTCTTACTTGGGGCTAGAAAGAGTAAAAAGGATATGAGGGTGGGTTGTCCTTTGTGGCTTCTCAACAGTGGTTGAGCGAGTGGAGGTGCCAGCATTGCCTCCCAAGAGCATCTCTAGAAGGCACCTGAATGTTACGACCTTGCCCTGAACCTCAGGCATCTCATTCTTGTTCCGCCAAAGGGAATCCCTGTGCTGATCGTGGGGCATCATATCCTGTATGGGAAAATCATCCACCTGGAGAAACCTTTTGCCGTCCTTGTTAAACACACTCCCGGGGAGCAGGATTGTGATGATCTTGGCTGCAGGAGTGGCACCCAGTACCTGGTAACAGCACTCATCAAAAACAAGATCCTTTTCAAAACTCGTCCCAAGCCCATTATCACCAACGTCCCCAAGAAAGTATGAAAGAACCCCGGATTTTCCCTAGAGAGCGGCCAACTCCTTGGACTCGTGCTCCGCTGCCACCTCGAGGACGGATGGACAGTTCCCTGGGACCACAAGGGGGTCCTGCTTTAAACACAGGCCATCCTCTAGGTATGAACTCAGATCCCTTCCTTATGGCAACCGGCTCTCTTGGTGGAAATTTGGCTCCGTTTCCAAGGAACCCGTCTCCTTTTCCAACTTCATCAGGCTCACTGGCTTCAAATCCAGCACCTTTCCCTGCTGGTGCTCGTGACCCAGGCATGGCTTCTTTTCCAAGAGGGATGAATCCCACTGGCACAGGTGCAGTTTCTTTCCCAAGGCCGGGTGGTCTCTTGGGTCCAAGCCCAGGGTCAGCTCTAAATCCTAGAGCAGGGGCTCTTCCAGGCCCAGGGCCTCTGTCTAACCCAAGGTTAGGGGGTCTCCCAGGGCCAGGTCCTATGTCCAACCCAAGGCCAGGTGGTCTTCTGGGATCAGGTCCTGACCCCAGAAGTGGTGGCCCCATGGGCCCTGGATCTGGACCCAACCTGAGAGCAGGTGTCCTGTTAACTTCTGGGAATGGTCCTCCCAATCCTAGGCCCGTTGGCCTGGGCCCCGGACCAAGTCCCAGTCTGAGATCAGGCTTTGTAGGTACAAACCCTGCCCCGAGGTCAGGTATGTTTCCAGGCCCTGGCCTTGGGCCCAACCCAAGGTCAAGTGGCCTGGGCCCAGGCCTTGGGCCTAACCCAAGGGCAGGTGGCCTGGCTCCAAGCCCTAATTTGGACACCAGAGCAGGTGGCCTCTTGGGCACAGGATCTGGTCTTAACTTAAGAATGGCTGGACCTCAAAGCCTAGATCTTGCACCCATTCTAAGAGCAGCAGGTCTTTTAGGAGCAAATTCAGCTGCTTTCTCACAGTCTTCTGGAAACATGGGCACAAGCCCATCTTCCATGGCCAGAATACCTGGCCCCATAGGCCCAAACTCGGGTCCTGGCTCTCGGGGAATTGGCCTTCCAGGGCCAAATCCATCTCCCATGTCAAGGGCTCCTGGCCCCATTGGCCCTAATTCAGCTCATTTTTCAAGGCCCGCTGGCCCCATGGGAGTAAATGCTAATCCTTTTCCAAGGGGGACAGGTTCAGGGGGATTGAACCCAGCTGCTTTCTCTCAGTCTTCTAACACATTGGCTTCAAACCCCGTTAGCTTCCAGAGGTCTGCTGGCCTCCAGGGCTCTAGTCCGGCAATTTTCCCAAGAGCCTCTGGGCCACTAGGCTCCAACCCAGCTAACTTTCCAAGGGCCACTGGTTTACAGGGCCCAAGTCCAGCTACCTTCCCAAGGTCTACTGGCCCATTAGGCCCTGGTCAGGTTACTTTCCCCAGGTCAGCTCCTGGGCCCCTAGGCTCTTCGCCAGCAGGCCCTGTGGGTATCAACCCAGGTCCTTTTGCAAGGCCAACTGGGACCCTGGGTCTAAACCCAGCTTCCTTTCCAAGGATGAATGGCCCTGTAAGCAAGACTTTGGTCCCATTTCCTAGAGTGGGGAGCCTCCCTGGCACAAACCCAGCTGCTTTCCCCAGACCAGGGGGTCCAATGGCTGCAATGTACCCAAATGGAATGTTACCCCCTTAAACACCATTTTCTCTCCAGGACCACCTTGGTTTCCAGGCACTGTGGTTCTGGGCAGGGGCTGTGTTTTAGGTGAAAGGGTAGATATGGAGCTACAGTCTGAAGTACATAGTTCAGGCTCAAGTTCAAATGAGCCTTTTTCCCCCCTCTGCGTCTTTCTTGACTGACTGAAGGTGAAATGTTATCTGTGGGACATGGACTCTGGCAGGTGGGAATGATCCCGCCTTGCGAGAAGGAATCTCCAGCCTTCCAGAAGCCTGCTGTGCTTTTGTCCCACAGCTTTCTGCCCCTTGTTTCTTACTAGTTTCTTGAATTGTTCTTGTGGACTTTTCCTCAGGGATACATTGGCCTGCAGGTTCCAATTCATATGCGGTCCCCTGCTCACCACTGGAGAATCAGCTCACTGCTGTCTAGAAACGTTGCATTGGTGAGCAGACCATGCTTCAGCAGCACTGACCTGGTCACTCTCTACTGCCATACCTTCCCCTGGGGGCTGGAACACAGAACAGGGAAGTGCAACCACTTCAGAGAGCCACCAAATTTCTGCTGGCCTGACCAGGCCTGCAGCTCCCTTCTCCTGGGACTTACTTAGAGGAGGCCAGGATCAAGGCTCCACTGCTCATCCCGCTCCCTCTCCACTGGTACTCCCAATCAGAGAACCTCAAAATTAAACTGATGTGGATGGGGTTATGGGAATTGGGGTGGGGGTGGGGGGAATGAAGGGGAGAAATCACTGTGCTTCGTTCAGCCTGATGTGAAAGGATGGTTGGTGTTTTCCTGCATTGTACCTTTTCTTACTGTTTCTTTAATAAATGGGACGAGAGGGCTATTGATTTCACTCCCTTTTTATTACCTGTTCCACAGGGAAGGAAGTTTACCCACTGCTTTTCTTTGTTTCAGCTTGGCCACAGTCCTACATTACCTTCCAGATAATGACATTTTCAAGGAGGAAGCAAGCTTTGGTTTTTAGCCTTAGCTGGTTAACTAGGGCTCACTCACTGGCTCGTAATTTCACCAAAGACCCCGTCCACTCTCTACAATAAAAAATTAAGCCACCATAGGTGTGCAGTTAGCAAGGTAGACCTACTGTATTCCCCAGGTCCAGAGGCAGCTGTGACAACTTACCTGCTCCTGAGTGAGTTCCACTGGAATTTCCTTGGCAAAACTAGTTCTTCCTCAAGTACCAATCTTGAAACTGGAATAAAGAGCTAGCTTTTGTTAAGTACAAAGAGGGAGGGAGGAGCTCAGAGGTACCAGCATTATGTGAGAATCTTTATTTTGACAAATAAGTGCAGTATAAAAAATTTGACCTGAAAGTAAAAAAAAAAAAAAAAAAAAGTAAAAATAAATATGTTTACAAATTATTTTAGAAATAATACAAAAGAGGATTAAAATTCTCATTGAGGAAAACCCAAAATGTGTCCAATTGTATAAAGGCTCTTCCCTTACAAGAAACGGGAATAAAGCTGAAGACCCAGTTTGGTTTCGCTGCTGAAAAATGTACAAAATAACTTAGAAAAACCAGTTGAGGTCAAACGTTGTGGGCCCACTACTTGTACCTGCCTACTCTCTTGATCTGGAGAAAGTTGATTGTCACAGAGCAAGGCAGAGCTGATGGTAGGACAGCCAAGAGTTCTCCATCTGGGAGTCCATCCTACATTAACCTTCAAGTAAAAGCTGAAGAAAAACAAGCCCTTAGTGAAGTCTGAGCTCTGCAGTTGGCTGACCAGATTTCTTCCATTGTAGTGCTCAAAATAGTTTACTTCTTGGCCAGCAACAACACGCAAGAACCTGGAATAACTGCCTTCAGCAAATGCCTGCCACCTCTTCCCAGCCTTCACGGATTAGGCCTGATGTCAGCCAGCAGTCGTCTTCTTACAAACTCAAGGTCTGTGTGATGCAGCAGTGTTCGCTGCAGCTGGAAAACCCCTGAGTTCATGGGAGATGAAGCACCAGGGTTTGCCAGTCTGGCTCAGAGCACACTTTGTTCCTTCGTAGGAAGCACCTGGGCACACTAGAGGCTTGCCCTTTCGACTACTGTCCACCTTAGTGCTGGTTCTGAGGGCTCAGCAGGCCCCTCTGAGAGTGGATGTTTGGTGAGAAAGCACGCTTGAGCAAGCAACCTCTAAGTCAAAGGCTTAGTCAGTATCCCAGTTTTCAAACCCAAGAGCTCAGAACAGTCTGTGGATTGCAAATCTGTAGAAAATGGCCTTCCCTCACTCCCCCTCCAAAAAAGAGGGAAATCAAACAGCCTCGAGAGGCGTGAGAGAAGAGAAGAACCTTAGGATTTAGATACCAATTCCATCTCCTAGTTTGGTTTCTGGACAGAAGCAAGCAAATGCAGTAGTGACTATCCACAACTTGGCTGTAAGGATTCCCTGGAGAAGCCACTGAGGAGAATGGACAGTCTCAACGATGACCAGCTTGGATGGAGGGTTCCCTTAGGGAACACTGAAAAGCTTTCCATTAGAGGTGATTGTCAACAACCGTAGCCTGAACGTCATGGGCACTGCTCAGCTGCCAAGGAATCTGTCCAGGCATTTCCAAGACTGTAGCCAGTGTGGTCAGAGGCTCCCAATAGTTTTTCCCCATGTGCTGAGGGCAGGCTTGCCTATTGCAGAGGGGCCCGTGAGAGTCCAGGCTCTGTGTCACTTGCCACCTTGAAAAACTTACCCGATGAGGAGGAGGGTGGAACAGGTTGACTATCACTGTGAAGTGAAGTGAAGCGAAGTGAGGAGGCTGTCTTAGACTCAGTCAGAGCTGAATTTGAGAGCGGAATTCAGGAGTATACAGGTTGAAATACCCAAGCCCTCACTTCCTTTCTGAGCATGTTGGGGTTTAATCTTCCTGGTAGATGACGAAAACATTTTACTTCCTCAGCAGAGATCACAGACAAGACAATCTAGATATCTGGGCAATTTCCAGGTAGAATACATTCAGCTCAAGGCCTCCATAGAGCCTTGAGCTATGGCCTTTAGCACCACCACCACCGTTTGTTCCTCCTGGCAAACTTTCTTTTTTAACATATATATACACACACTTCCCACTTAAAACCAGTCCAGTGCTAACTCCCTGCTAGTTTGGCTCATCCTTGGGATATTGAGATGTGGAATGCAGTACTTCACATAAGAAAGCACCATTCCTGGACCCTGTTTTCTGATGCCCAAAGATTAAGCTTCTGGGCCTTGTATTTCAGGCACAATCTTATTGCATTGATAACTAGATCGAGGCGGGGACACGTTACTAGCTGGCCCAGATCTCAGAAATTCTCCCACCACCTCTGATTTTGTTCAGGTGGTCTAAGAGAACCGCTTCCCACGGGCCCTCCTTGCTTACTCACCCATCAGAAGCTGCCACTGAATGGAACTTATTGTTTGGTTTAGCACACTTCTGAGTTCCCTCTGGATCTCAGGGGAGGAAGTGGAATCTTGCCCAGAGGCCACTGTGTGCACAGAGGCAAGCAGACAGGCGGCCTGAAAACATACATGCCTCCTCCATCACCCTGAGCTGGACTTGCCTCCTCTAAGCAGAGCTGGCCCAGGCCATACTACAGTCACCATTCTTTGCACTTCACATTTGTCCTTTGGACCATTAAAAAACTAAAACACTCCCTCCTCCCTCCCACCCCATCTTCTCCATTCCCCTTCCCTCCCTTACCCATTGCACTTTTCCCACTCTGCTTGAGGGCCACGTCACACCTCAGCAAAAGCTAAGCTATACTGCTCTGGCTTCTTCCCGCATCGCCGGGCAATGATGGCCAGATACAACATGAGGAGGGCCACCCAGTAGCAGCCATACAGGATGGCCCCAGAGACAAGGAAGGCTAGCTCCGTCTCACTGAACAGATCCTGGCAGTAGGCTGTGTAGGCCAGCCCCCCAAGGAGGACTGCCACCCAGATGGACACAGGGATGAGGCCAATGAAGTTCACCACAATGGTTTTTCGACCAGAGGTACCCCAGCCAGACTTGTTGATGGTAGCAATGGCAAAGATCTTGGCTGGCAGGAGGCTGGACATATAGAGAAGCGAGTAGAGTGACATGAAGATCATCTCTGCATTGCCCCGAAGGAAGCAGGCGTATGTAGCCTTGATAATGCCCACCAGCTGCACTGTCAGCAGGAAGAGAAGAATGTTCCAGATGCGGCCACGGTAGAAAAGCTGTATGACTGTGGCGATAAGGAAGAAGGGGAAGAAACCCGTGACCACTGATTCGTAGGTCATCCAGAGGTGGTGCTTGTGGAACCACAGAGAGTTGTAGAGCCACTCGCGGAAGTAAGACTTGCTCCAGCGGGTCTGCTGGTTAAGCCACCGGAGGTACTTGGTGGGGGTCTCTGTGAGGCATTTAGAGCGAGCTGTATACTTAGTCCTGTAGCCGAGACTCAGGACTCGGTTGGTGAGGTGCCGGTCATCCCCAAAGCTGCACTTGCTGCCTAGGAACTTCTGATGGTACCAGTCCTCCAAGAATTGCTGAAGGAGGCTGTTACGGTACATGCCCAAGGGCCCGCTAATGCACTGCACACAGCCAAAGTAGGACTGGCAAGCCCGCTCCACATTGAAGGCCATCCAGTACCGCACACTGCTCAGGAAGGAGATCCATGAATCGTACTTGTTGAGGATCTGCAAGGGAACCAGAGATGCTGGGCCTCCTTGCCTGAGGACATGAGCCCCATGAGACAGACACCAGAGACCACGAGGCCTCCCTACACCCCAAGTTCTGGAGCCCATTGCTCCAGTTCCTGGCCATGAGTCCTCGCCCAGCCAGAGCTGGGAAACCAGAGGCTCAGAGGAGGCAACCACACCCAGTCACTCTCCCCAGCACCAGCCCCACCTCTCCTCTGTGTCATCTGCACCGACTGTCCCAATGAAGTTGCTCTAGGAGTCAAAGCCACCTTCAATCTCAGGAGGCAGCCTGTGGTGGTGGCCAAGAGAAAGGCTTGAGAAAGAAGCAGACACCCCAGCCACCCATCCTGACCCTTTCTGCAGTTGGAAAGCTTCTTGGGAAGACATGGTATGTTGCCAGCAGTACCCTTGGAAGAAGACCTGACCCTTTATTTGTACCATACTGCCCAGAGCTCTTCAGTGCAACGTCCCTAAGAGCAAGGGTTTTCAGGGGTCTAACTTCGGAGTTGCTTGGTGCACCATCGGCCAAAAAGGAAGCCCCCTCCAGGATGGATGGCCTCAGAACACTGTGCCCCTCCCAGCAGCATAGGCTCTCTATATACCTGTTAAGTGATTTCTCCCCACTTAAAAGAACAGGAAGGGGGTTGGGTAGCAGATGAGCCCTTTGATACCACTGAAAACTGTCAAAGAGGAAACACCCCTCCAAAACACTAGGAAGTCAGATGCCCATTTCCCAAGCATATCCAATTAGATTAAGAAGCAGAAAGAATTCAGACCCCCCCTCCCCCAGGAATCCTTGGTTACTTCTTACTTGGACATCTCCCCCGACTCCTCCTACTTGGGGGTCCTCCTCCAGGACTCGAAGCATTTCAATTGTGCAGGCTGGATCCAGCACAGTGTCAGAGTCACACACCTGCAGAGGGAATGCACTATCAGTCCATTTTGACCTCAGGTCTAAAACACACACACACACCCACACCCACACACACACACACACACACACCCCTACCTTTCACATGATACACTTCAAGCCACTAGCAGAGAAATCTATGCCAAATAGAAGGGGTGAAATGAATAACAAAGGAAAGTAAGAAAACGAGTTCAGGTACCAGGCCTGATAGCAACTAGACGGAGAGAGAGATCTCCAGGAGACTTTCAGTGCTGGGCCCAGAAAGGGAGAAGTGCTTAGCACTGGAGAAATCTTTAGCCCCTTACAGAGCCAGGCTCCTCAGAAGTGGTCTTAAAATATTTCTCAAAATATTATTTCTCTTCAAAATAGTATTTCTCTTCAAAAAGTCATTGAAATCAGATGACAAGCATTGTGGCTAGACCAGGGCCAGCAGACATTTCTCAGAAGGCCAAGAAATGGCTCCTGCCAGAGGCTACTGCCGAAAGCTTGCTCATAGGATTATTAAGAACAGGGTCTTCCCTGTTTCAGTCTCTGGTCTCTTAGACAACCAGCCTAAGTGGAGGGTGTATTTAGCCCAGTCACAGGACCTCTAATGAGGCTGCCAGGCCTTCTGTGTTCTGTTGGCCAAGTCTCCCAGATCAGGGCACAGCATGGCCAAGGGCTGCTCTCACGTAGATTCTACTCTGGATGGTCCTGGAAGCTGGCACCAGCTACCTCCAATCAGGACCTGGATCAAATCCTGCCCACCTGCCCGCCTTTCCTAGGGAGACTCCTGGTTTATTTCTAACAGGTGGCCTGTTATTGTTATTAGTTGAACCTGGACTACAAACACTTACTCTGGTGGCTGACTCCTTCTCTGTTTTCTAGAAAATTGAGATGATACAAAAAGCCCAGATAACCACTGAGTAGAGGAATTGGTTTCCTGACCCCTGACAGAGCAAAGAACAGTATCCACAGATAAGCCCAAACCCCGTTCTGCAAAAGCCTAAAATCCTTTTACTAAAGTTGCTGAGAGTCCATTAGCCTTCAGGAAGGGGGCCGCCCTCTACACTCCAACCCTATGCTTTCTCTCTCCACGTTGGAAGACTCAGTGCCCATAGACAAGCAGCAGAAGGCAGAGGGGGAACCAGGCAGAGTCATCACAGCCACTCCCTCCTACCTGCACAATGACACATCCTTACAATCCTGGCCCAGACTGGGAAGGCCCCAGGGAGCCTCAGGCCAGACTCCCAGAGCCCCCTCAGCTTACAGGCCAAGCTTCCCAGGGCTGCTGGTCTCAAGACTACTTCCTGCCATGACCCTATCTCATTCCTCACGCTGCTTGGCTTCCCTCAACCAGGGAGGTCTTTCCAGCTGAGCAAGGTTAGGAAAGTTAGAGCTCTTGGCTGCCTGAGTTTCCCCACTGGCTGGAGCAGGGTTATCTCCCAAAGAGGGAAAGACACCTTCAGCAGGGCTCATGAAGACAGGCAGAAACCCAGAGTGTTCAATGACTGGCACCCAGGGCTGCCCCAAGCAGTGAGCCCAGAGCCGTCAAGAGAAAGGCTGGCTCAGGTGTCTGAGCCTATCTGCTGATCCACCAGAGCACAGAGGAAAGGAAGAGGTGTGGTAGAGCAGGTTTGGGGGGATCCTGTGCTTCAACGGAGTAGATGACAGAGTCACGACGGCTTGAGCACGTGTCAGGGCTCAAGGGCTTTTTCTAAATCTTCTGAGTCCCCAGGCAAGTCTCAAAGGCCCCTTGACCCTAGGTGAACTGCAGAATCAAGAACTGTCTCACATCCCTCCCTCTCCAAGGCTGAGGAGGTCCTTGGGCCTAAGAAGACAGAAAAAGACAAATATGCCAACTCTCCTTGCAACTTTCTAAACAGCCAAAAACAAAAAATCTGTGGCAAGCTAATTTTAGGTGGGTACAGTATAGAAAATTTGAATATTGGAGTATGCAACATGCTGTCAGCAAGACTGCTGGCACGTAGGTGGGCTACCGCAGCAGCCGCTATCCATTCAAGTGATAGAGAAGGGCAGGAACAGAGGAGTGGACAGTGGATGCTGGACCAGAAATCTGGGGTCCTGGGTGTCAGTTTCTACTTGGTACTGAAATGCATGACCTTTCATCAGTTTTCTCTAGGTTCTGTTATTTGAAAATTGGAGCAGGGGACTTCCCTGGTGGTTCAGTGGTTAAGAGTCCACCTGCCAATGCAGGAGACGTGGGTTCGAGCCCTGGTCTGGGAAGATCCCACATGCCGCGGAGCAACTAAGCCCGTGAGCCACAACTACTGAGCCTGCGCTCTAGAGCCCGGGAGCCACAACTACTGAGCCTGAGTGCCACAACTACTGAAGCCCGCGCGCCTAGAGCCCACGCTCCTCAACAAGAGAAGCCACCGCAATGAGAAGCCCGTGCACCACAATGAAGACCCAACACAGCCAAAAATAAAATTAATTAAAAAAAGGAAAAGAAAAAGAAAATTGGAGCAATGTTAACCTTGTCAGCATAATAAAATTTCCAGGCTGGTGTCAATGCCTGCTTTGGCTGGAAGCTAGGCAGGGTCTGTTCAGGGTCCTGGCCCTGCCAAGACGGCTGCAGAATCGGGCTGGGGGAGGACTCGCGCATGTCCCTCCACCTCACAGATAAGAACTTGACACTGGAAAGAGTTGGACTTTTTAGCCCATAACTAAAACTATTTGAGTGCTTTGCAGCCTGATTTTTGTTTTGCTCTTCCCCACACTTCTTTATGAAGAGGCTCATCCCCATGTTGCCAGTATCGAGGCAGTACTGCACAGCAGACAAGGACAGACTGCCGGGGCTCAAATCCTGGCTCTGCACCTTACTGCCATGTGACATTAGGCAAGTTACTTAGCCTCTCTGTGCTTCAGGCTCAGTTTCTGTAAGTAGAAATAATAATAGTACCTATCTCCTAGGAGTATTATGAGGATTAAAAGAACTAAAATGTATGAAGTGCCTACAACAGTGTCTGGTATAAAGTAAATGCTATACACTTTACACTTGTTTGCTATTATTGGGATACCAATCCATAGACCTGCCCAGAGTCACAGAGCTAAGTAACAGCAGAACCAGGATTCCCTCCCAGGTCTTTTTGACCCCAGGACTGCTGTTAAGAACCATGGTGCCTACTGCCTTCTTAAGTGCAGAGGAGGAATGTGCACAACACAAAGGACCTAGACTGGACCTAAAAGTCCCCAGGAGAGAGTATGCCTGCCTGGCTGGACACATCCACATGTCCACATACACCTAGGGAGGCACGCTTACCTGGATGTAGTCCACTGAATCACCAAGGGCCTTGAAGGCTGTGTACATGACCTCTCGCTTGCCTCCCCACTTCTGCATGATGCATGAGAAGGTGCTGGCCCGCACCACGTTGCGCACACGGTCCATGCCCTCCTGAAGGCTGGTCTCCGTCTCGCCCTCACCTGCCTCATGGAAGTTGCTGCGCCACACAAAGAAGCCGGCTTGCTCGGTGCCACCTAGCACCTCATGGAAGATGTCCAGCATGTAGGTATCCTCCTGGCGATTGCCATCCACCACCATGACCACCTTGAGGTCGGGGAAAGCGATGCGCTGGGCTGAGCGCAGGCACTTGCGCAAGTAGTCGGGGTCCTCCTGGTATGCAGCAATGCAGAGTGCCACAGAGCGCCGCAGCGGGGAGGGCAGCTTCAGTGGCCGGCCTGCCCGCCGCATGCGCCGGTGCTCCAGGAAGGCAAACAGGCTCTGGATGAGCAGGTGCAGACCCAGGATGGCACCGTACAGCCCAAAGGACAGGTAGTGTTTTTCTGTGTGGATGAACTGGTAGCCTGTCACATAAGCTGCCAGGATGCCACCCAGCACTGCCAGGGCAAACAGGCTGGTGCCCACCACACGCAGGGCTGTTGTCAGCTGCACCGGCATCTGGTGGGAGAAGGTGGGAGATGTGGGTCAGGCGGAGGCAGCATCCCTGGTCAATGGCAGTGGGGGCATTTTCTCTGGGCCTGGCCCAGAACCGGGAAAATGACCCACTAATAAAAACAATTACCATTTATTGAGCATGACTAAGACTGTCTGTAGACTCAGAAGCCAGACTACTGGGGTTCAAATCCCAGCTCTGACACTATCTGTGTGACTGTGTTCTACCCCTTAGTTAATTCATCTGTAAAATGTGGGTTGCAGCACTAACTTCCTAGCTTTTTTGAGAATTAAATGGTTACAAAGCACTTAAAGTAGCATTTATTATTGTTAGACAAACCAAAGCCAGAGAGAGCTGTGTGATACCTAGCTGGTGGCAGAACTGGGATCTGCCTGACCCAAAGCTCTCATAGGCAAGCTTCAGTAGGGGTGAGCCTGAGGCCAGAGGAAGCTCTGAGCACCTGAGGGGCCAGGAAGGGGGGCGGGCAGGGGCACGTAGGCACCCTCTACCTGGCCTATACCCGCTAGGGGATTACACCAATGAGGCCCATGAAGAAAGTGGGGAAGGAAAAGATAGGAAACAAAGAGATGCCAGAGGAAAAATAGAAGGAAACAGCTTCCCTTTCTCAAAACAGCTAAATCGGTAAGAGAAACTTTCCCTATGTTCTCTGCTTTCTCACCTTTTTCTCATTTATTTGAGAGGCAGGAAAGAAAGGGAAAGCAATCCGGAAAAGCAGACAAGGTAGAGAAGAGGAAATGAGCGCTGGGGTGTGGACGGCCCTCCTGGAAGCCCAGCACTGGGGCACCAGAGGGAACTGCAGCCACCACTGCAGCAGCCTGGGAGGGGTGGCTGCCTGGGAAGCCCCATCTACTTGGTCCTAGCGCCGCACAGAATCTCTGTCCACGTCCCCCTGCCCCACCACTCCTGGAAATGCTGCCAGGTTTTGTTTGCAACCAAGTCAGGGCTTCCAGCATCTGCCCAATTGGAAATAGCTTTTTTAATGAAAAGAGCCTAGCACTCGGAACCAGAAGTCTTGTGCTTGAGACACAGCTCTACTACCTCCTGGCTGCCTGACCTTGCCCAAATTCTCTGGGACTTAGCATCCCCCCCCCCCCAGGAGGGGTTCCAGTGGTTTCTTGCTCCATAGGTCTCAGGTAAATCATTTTACTGATTAATAACCCTGAAAGATTACCCAAGTGGGGAGGTGGATGGGGATGGGAGAAGGCTGATGAGGCCAGCTCCCTGCCCTCCATTCTGAGGCCTTCTCCCCATCTCCCCTCCTTGCCACCTGCCTGATCTGGAGAATCCTGTTTCCTCCTCCACCACCACCACCCACCCTTTGCAGACAATGAGGTCTCACTTCCAAGCTTGCTCCAAGTCTACGTCTCACTAAACCCAACTCCTGACCGCCACCTCAACACAAACACACTTTCTTGCCGGGGGTCTTTTCCCCTGCCACCTCTCACATAGGAGGGGTGAGGAACACGCAGTTAGTGCCTCAATCAGCCGGAGACTCAGGCCTCAGCAGTCCAGCAGCTTCGGTCCGGAAAGTACTGTTGGCAGCCTTGCCTCTCCGGGAAGCGCGGCCTCCGGGCGCTCTGCCCCGCCGTCCCGGGGAGCCTGCCGCGTACTTCCTCTGCAGGACTCCCGTCCTTCCTTCTCTCCCCCGCCCCCCCAGCCCGCGGCCGTCGCACGCGCTTGCGGCCCAGGGGTCCCTAGGCCCTGCATCCACCGCCCAGGAGCACCCCCGCCCCCCTCTAGAGCTCACATGCCATGGGGGCGCTGCGGGTACTACTGCCCGCCTGCGCTCTGGGAAAGGGCAGGGGGCGCCGAGGCCAGCCCAGCGACCTGCCGGGCGCTGGCGCCCCGCCTCGGTGCAGTGCCGGAGGCGGTGCCCACCAGGTTAACGCAGCCGGGAAGACACTGGCCAGGCTTCTCGCCCACGCCAGAGCCTCGCCTTCTGGCAAAGGCGGTGCCGGCCACACCCACGTGCGGGTTTCCCACGACCCAGCCTGGAAGGAACGGAAAACCCAAGGAATCAGTCGACCCAGGCCTCACTCATCTCCTCGGGGGCCCCAGCTACCTTGGCAAAGTGTGCCTGCAGACAAAGACGGCGTCCCCGGTGTCGCCGGCCCCCTCTTTTCCCAGGCGGGACACCCTCCCTCCCCTGCTCAGGAAGTGGAGACATTACCTCGGCACCCCTACGCCACACAGGACCCAAGAAGGTCCCGCAGCTGGAGACCCCACGTGCAATCAGGCGCTGGTGCGGGGCTCTGCCTCAGGTGGCCCTGCCCAGACAGGGGGCCGTCACCCCCAAGCCGGCGGAGGGAGCCTCTTGCCCCCCCATACCCTTCGCTCGGAAGGGATCCACGAGAGCTCGGCCCCGGTAGGCTAACACGCACCCGGCTTCAAGGGCAAGAGGTTGGGGGCGCTCCCTAAGCCCTCCCCCTACCCCCAGAGATGAGGGAAAGAGAAAAACCCCAGACAAGGATGCACGCCGCCAATCTACTCCCAACACTTTGCGGGGCTGCCCAGTCTGCAGCCTCTCCAGCTGACAGGTGCGCCCTGCTGCGGGGCCCACACGCGTCGGGGTGGAAACTTGCGCGCGGGGTAGGGGCTCTTTCCTTTGCGCCCGGCCGTCCTCCCGGCCCCTCCGAGCCCCTAAGGTAAGGGGAGCCCAGGCCGCGGGTACGTGCGGCCGTGACCCGGCTGACCCGCAGAAACCCGGGCGCCGAGCATCTTGGTGCCTGGACAGGTGCGAACCCCTGGGCGGGCCTGGGGCAGGGAGAGACTCCAGCCAGCCTCGTGCCCCTCACCGTCGCCCGCCTCCCAATCCATTCACAAAACAGGAGCCACAAGGGAGGAAGGGAGGAGAGGCTGGAGAAGGAGAGGATGGAGGAAGAAAGGGAGGAGGGGTCAGCGGGGAGGGGGCTGCAGGAACGGGAGCCGGGAAGCTTGGAGATGCCGCAGCCTTCAGCCCGCCTCCTGGCGCTGGACGCCGCGCCCGCACGGCCCTGGGTGCCGGCGGGGTCCGCGGGGCTCAGCAAGAGGCACCCCTGGAGCCCGGCGCGCCCGGGTACCCCGCGCGGCCCGCCCCTCCGAGGCAGCCGGCCGGCCGGCCGGGCCTGCGCTCACCGTGCCGCCGGCTGCCCGCGCTCCGGTGCTCAGCAGGCCCGCGGCTGCTCCATGCCCCTCCTCCCGCTCCTCGCCGCCGCGCCTCTCTCCACCGTGCGCCGCCGCCACCGCGCGCTCCGACTGAAGAGCTCCAGCCCCGCCGAGCCGCCTTTAAGTACCTAGCGCGTCCCCGCCGGGAGAGGCGCCCTCCTCCGGCCCTGGGGCCGGCAAAGTTGGGAAGAGTGGGAGGGCTTCCCCGAGGGCCGCGAGGTAGCACCTCCTTCCCGGCTCGGCCGGAGGTAGCCCCACGCCGCCGGCGCGCGGTGGGACGCAGGGTCCCGAATGCACGCGGCTACTCCAGTTCGCAAAGATTCAAAAGAGTCTCCGCACCCTCCGAAAATGGGTTCCCCAAGCGGGGCCGAAAGCCGAGCTCCTCCGCGCTCGTTCTGGGACCAACTGCCCGGGGGTGGGGGTGGGGGTGGGGTGGTGGGGTGGTCATTGTGCTCAATCTAGAACCTGAAGCGTAGTTAACTTCAGTATAACCCATAAGGGCTTCCAAAATTGTGACTCTCAGTTGTCCCCTCCTCTGCAAAGCGGGCGAGCGGGTAGAAATCCCTCGACTGCAGCACGCGAAGGGACTGTGCGCTGTATAGGGTACTCCCTAAAGCCCAGACCCCAGAACCTTCCTGCCGGCCAAAAAAAAAAAAAAAAAAAAAAAAGGCTCAGAAGAGAATGCTTGTTAAATACAGAAAGACTGGTCAAAGGTGTTAACAATTGTGAAATTGTGACAAGCTTAGCTTTGAATCCCGCAGTGGGGCGCTGATGACTTTAACGCTTTTTGAAAAGCTGCAATGGTTTTGCAAGAACCTTGGAAGTTGGTGTCCTAAAGCCAAAACCAACTCTCCTCTCTTTACACCTTTATTTCCGACATCCATGACCTCCTAAATTCCCAACTGATCTCATCGCCAGAGGTTTCCAAGCTCCCAAAAGCTGGTGCTAGACTTGGGTGAGGTGAGGTCTCATGGGGTTGGGGGGAGGTGGGGAGTTCTTAGCAGAGGAAGTTAGTTCAGAACGAGCTGAACACGCTGGGTTTCTAAATCTCAGAAAATCTTGGAGGTATTATAATTGAAGACTAGTAAAAAACGAATTTACATATCTTCCAGATACACCTGGGACAATTTCCATCACTTTTTCCAAGCTGCAAAAAAATTTATAGGAACCTGAGTTGCAATCTGTAAGCTGCTCCTCTCAGAAGTCTTAGGGGCTCACCCTGACTCACTCTGGGCCACAGGGCTCACCCCTCAGTCCCCCAGGCAAGCAGACCCCTGGCACACCTCCTCCACCCCCCACCCCCGCATCTTGTGTTATATAAACCAAATCACTTCTGGCTTTTGCTTGAGAAAATCATCACTAATATGCTACATGGTTTAAACATTCTTTGTGTGCTTTTTAAAACTAGTATTCGCAATGGGAATGTGTTTTGAACCTCAGATGGGCCCTAATAAGAGCAAACAAGGCACAGGTGGAGAGAGAAGCCCTTGGTTAAGAGGAGGACTCTGGAGTCAGTTCTGCCCCTAGCCGTGTGGCACTAACCTCAGTGTCTTCATCCCAGAAATGGGACTGAGTATCTACTTGACATGGTTGTCACAAGGATTGAAGCGACTGACTGAGAGTAAGTGCTCAGTAAAGGTTAACTGCAGCCAACTTCAACCAGAGAACGGCATCTGCTTGCTGATGCTATGGATTCTACATGCCTATCCCTCCAGGATGTGACACTTGGTGACAGAGAGTTCAGAGATCAGTGTTCATGAAAAATGCCTTGTCTCAATTGCATTACGGACTTCTTGAGCTCTGGGCCACCGCCTCTACGTCCAGGGGCATCACAGAGCCTGGAGTTGCCAGAGACTGGAGGAGCTATCTGATTCTACCTCCCACCCAAATTTGCCATCTGCAAAATTTTAGAACAGGGGAAACAAGCAGGGGCTGGGCGGCAACAAAGATGAGTGCATCGGCCTGGTGGGGAGCCAAGGTCCCATTTAAAGGAGATGTCCCTTTGAGAGGAAGGGCCCAGCGTGGCCAGGTGCTCTGTTGTTGAGAAGCCAGAAATCCAGATTTTTACGTGAAATCTCCTCATATTAAAGTGTTAGCTACTAATTCAAACGTTAAAAAACACTCCACAGGCCAGGCCAAATGTGTCTGAGTCAGATCCAACCAACTGGCTGCTTGCAAGTGACCTGTTTAGACGCTTAAGGAACGGAGCAGCCAGTTTGGAAAGGTCCCGTCTGCCCTCAGCAACACAGCAACATGACTTCTTGGGTGCAAGTTTCCTGGGGCTGCTCCAGGCTCATCTCATGCCTAGTTAATTTCTAAGGCTCCAAATTTGTCCCACAGGCTTAGTGCCTGTCTCACGCAGCTGGTTCCAGGGAGGTTTATAGGGGGTGTGCTGGTACAGCACCACCTCACTAGTCAGTTAAAACCTCCGAAATGAACAGCAGGTCCAGATGCAACATTATGAGAACAGTAAACACTCTGCCCATATCAATTGCCTTGGCCACCTCAATGGCTTCCCCCAGGGAGCAAATTCTCTTTTTCTGGTCTGCAGGGCCAGCAACCTGGTGTTATCAGACAGCTTGGAGAGTCTTTACCTTTGTGGCCCCACAGGATTTGCCTGTAATTAACATCCACTTTGCCGTGTCCTATTTGCATTCATCTCTTCAGGGGGAGATGGGTAGGGGAATCCTTAAGGGGCTGATACAATAAAGCTCACATTTATCTCTGCTTACCACTGGGGATTTAGAAATAGGACTAATTCCATACCCAATTACTTAAAAATGTGAATTCAGAGGTTGCTGAATTGGCTTTTACACAGGTTCCAGAGGGTAAACCTCCTATTCAGCTCTGTAGCAGAAGATTCATGCGGCATTTCAACATTCATTTACCAAACACTGAAGACCTGCTCTGAGCAGAGAAGGATGCTTTGGCACTGCGAAGTCTCAGGCTGGTCCCTGCCATCTAGATGGTTATCCGTTCTGAAGACAAATACACTTCAAAAATTAAGTCACCATACAAGAAAGTTTATAATTAAATGTTGATGAGAGAATCCAACTGCAAGAGTTTGAAGATTTCAGGAAAGAGATCTCTGTGAGCTGGTATGGGCTGGGCAGAGTTTCATGGAGGACTTGAGCTGACTGTGTAGAGACAAGAGCATTCTAGACAGGAAACAAAGCTTACGAACAAGAGAAGGTAGAGGAATGGGTGAGGTGTGTCTGAAGGCCAGCAAACAGAGGTCTGGATGAAACAAGAAATTTAAACTGAAGAAGTTGCAACGGTGCCTGCTCTGTAGAAAGTGCCTGATAAAGTCTAGCTGCAGAGAAGAAGGAAGCTAGGGATGGATTCTGGAAGGCCTTGGGTGACTGAATAAGGAGTTTGGATTTTATCCAGTAGGTAACAGAGAATATTGAAGATGTCAGAGCAAGGTAGTAAGAGGTTATAAGTATTGTTTGGGGATGGCTGAGCCAGTGGTGTTTTGGGGTAAGGACTAGGAATAGGGTAGGAGACCTGTTAGGAGGCAGATAAACCACAAAAAAGGGGTGAGAAAGGGCAGCTGTGAGAATTGTTGGTGCTGCCCTCAGGAAGTGGAGGTGAGGGCAGGCAGTGCCAACTATCTTGGGCACAAGTGAGAGCACAGGTGGAGGAATAATCAAGGAAGAGACTTCTACAGTTCCGAGGGTGGAGGGGGCCATTCTCAAAGCTCTGGAGGTTTTGAGATGACTGGAGCTGACAGTACCACAAACATATATTTCACCTTTCAACTAATTTTCAAATTCAAACCCATGAAATACTCAAATACCTTTGTGCCAATAGGAGCCTGCCATTCGATCCCTCTTGTCATCACTCGTGCTTGAAGCTGCGGGACAACCCTGCCAGCCACTAACCAGGAGTTGCTTTGCTCCGCTGGTAGCCTAGTGAATGACTGGGTGGGGGAGGGGCGGAGGGATGGTCTAGTTCCACAGGCTGCCCCCTCCCCCTCTGACCTCACGCTTTAGTGCTCCACTCTGGCATCCAGCCCACAGCCTCCAGCAAAGCCAAGCAGAATGGGGGATGGCAGCCAAGCCACCAGGTCTCCCTCAGTCCCTCCAGGCTTCATCCCATCCACTTCCTCTGGGCTGACCACAATCAAATCCTCTTGAAGGTAATGAAGGTGAATTTAAATTGGCCCCCAAAGAGTAGCTGGTTATGCCCCCCAGCTGACTACACAGGGCCTCCTCCTCAAGGCAGCCTATAATCTGCCACACTAGTTCATACATAATTCCAGGTGGAAAGTGTATGCCTTGACAGCGGCAAGGCAGCTACTACCAAGCAAAGTTATCCCTTCATAACTCTTCCCTCTTACCGACAAGTACTCTGTAATCAGTACCATTTCTAGGTGCTATGTTTGAAGAAGCAGGCTTAAGGACTTTTCTGTCCTGCAGTTACAATGGTTAGATTTTAACTCCAGTCTCTCTCCGTGTATGGAAGAGTCATTTTCATTTCAAAGTAAAGGGCCTCTGCTCTGCTGGAGGCAGAGCTGCCAGCTCCTACTAAGGGGCTAGGTTCTTTTATGCTGGCTTGAAGGTCAGGATTAGAAGGGCACACAGAACGAACGATAACCAAGTGTCAAGCCAGACCTGGAGATGTTTTCTTGAAATTCTGAACAGGAAAAGCTCTTCCTGGCCATCTTTCCTTCCTCTCCCTCCCCCAGGTGAATGCAGAAAGAAATCCAGAAGGCGATTTTAAACCATAACCTACCTTCTTGGCAGAATATTGTGCAGCTACTGAATATAATGTAATGTTCGGGAAGAGAATGTAGGCATAGGCAAAAAGCTTATAATGCAAGGTTAAGTAAAAAAGGCAGGACACAAAAATTGTCATGTATGAATGACTACATTTACGTTGTTTTCTTTTGAATCCTATGAATTAAAGGGCAGGAGAGAAATTCACCCAGATATTAAGATCAGGTTTGTTTGGGTGGTAGAAAAATGAATTTTTTCTCTTTGCCCTTTTCTCTGTATTCTCCAAACATTCTATAAATAAGTATAGTAGTCTTGTAATAAAAAGATTATTTTAAAATGATATGAATTGTAAATTCACAGAATTTCCTTCTAAACTAGCGCTGGGTGGGATACAGCCCATATCATACATGGGCTCATGTGAGAAAGTCTGGCAACCTCAGTCTACTAAGAAAGCAGGAAAGTTGGGAGGGCCAGGATATAGGATTAGTGGTAGCCAAAACTCCAGTACTTTGCTTTATTTAAATCCCTCCCACTGTTCCTTTGAGAGAATTTTTGCAGGGAAGAGGGGAGTATGTAGAGCTGTGCCTGCTCATCCAGCAGCTCTGAGTGAATTATAAAAAGACTCCTTCTTCCTTCCTCCTGGCAACACAGCCCAGAGCAAGGGCACGCGGCTTGCCTGGCACAGCCCAGGTGGTGTCAGCCCCCACTCAGCCCCTTCTCCAGGGTCACAGTGATCCTGGGGAAGGGAGGCAGGTGCGCTAAATGTGGGCTCTAGTAGTACCCTGAAAGGATGCTTTTCCTGAAAAAAAGTATTTCCAAGAATGATGATGTCAACAGCATTGCACTCCTGCCCGGGGAGAGGCTGTCTCCTCTGGGTGTTGTAAACCTACCCCCATGCCAGTACCAATGGGTACGTCCACACCCACACGTGCACGTAACATACTGTACACAGAACGGACACACGCATACTTGCTCATTACACAAGCGCACACTCACTTTCCCGGACTTCAGCGGGATGCAATCCCAGCCTACAGCCCCAGTTGCAGGATCAGCAGGAGAACAAAACCACTTAAGGTAACCTCGTTCCAAATTCATTTGGCTTCGTTACAATAACATCAACCACAGTTCTTAAATGTGCCGGCGCTTCTGCTTCATGTCCTTTTTCTTGATTAAAGACACTGCTAGTCACTGTCACAGAGGAGGTCCGAAGCTGGATCCTCCATAAAAGCAATAAGAGAAGAGCTGAGGGTAGAGGCAGTTCCCATCAGCTCCTTCGTGGGGAGAGACCCCCCAAAATATGTCCCACTCTCAGATTTTTTTTGTTAGGACACCCCCCTTACACACACATTCTCTCTCTCCCTCCCACTCCCTCCCTCTCTCTCTCTCTCTCTCCTCTTTTCTCACCAGATAAGCTAATGTAGTGTTTCTCACGTCTGGCTGCTGCACGTTAGACTTTTTTTTTTTTTTTTTTTTTTTTGGCGGTACGTGGGCCTTTCACTGCTGTGGCCTCTCCCGTTGTGGAGCACAGGCTCCGGACGCGCAGGCTCAGCGGCCATGGCTCACGGGCCCAGCCACTCACGGCATGTGGGATCTTCCCGGACCGGGGCACGAACCCGTGTCCCCTGCATCGGCAGGCGGACTCTCAACCAATGCGCCACCAGGGAAGCCCACGTTAGACTTTTAAAACCTGGGGAGCTTTTTGAAAAACTAATGCCTGGACCCTATCCCAGATCGATTTAGTCACAATCACTGGGGGTGAGCCCCAGGCTTGAATTTTTTATTTAATTCCCTAGGAGATTCTATTACACATCCAGCAGTGAGAACGCATCCTGAGGATTCTCCTCAGCTGGGTTTGCAAGTGCATTTCTGGCACTGGGAGGACAGCAGACAGACAGCCAGTCCCAGAGGTGAACTCCAGCGTACAAGTATCTATCCATTTTCCTCCAGCACCATGCCTGCCACGCTTGTTTGAATTAAGTGACCTTAAAAACTTAACAATGAACCAATGAGCTATTAAGCCAGAAGGAAAAAAAAGAAAAAGGAGAAAAGACACTGATTTGAGGTGGAAATTAGGAGGGAGAGCCAAGGAGAAACAGAGGCGGGCAGACAGGACCAGCTGGGCACGTCACTCCCCAGATCTCCGAATCTACCTGGAATTGGGTTGATATAATCTTTTTGTTGGCAAAGGTGCTGCCTGCTTTTTCCAGAAGAACTGGGGGAAAGCCACGGAGGAGAGAGTTGCCAGAAACAACTAGGATTAGTTTTTGTTTTACAAAGGACAGGACTTCTGTACACTGAGGGCTTTTCCTACCTAGAGGATGGGTTAGGGTAGTGGATGTGGGCTGCTCTCTTTTGGGGCATGGAGTCTCCATGACTCTCTCTCACATGGTCCTGGCCTTGGCCACAGAGAAACACCCACATGGCTGATGCTGGAGCCTTGTTCTTTGCACTCTCTGAACAGCACTGATAGTTTCTTTGGAAAGTGGCAGGGGGATCACCCCAGGCCCAGCTCTTCGAAGCATCAGCACCACCATTCTTTTAGTAAAGACAGCCTAATTTCAGGCTGGCCCTTCCCTAAGATTAACATGGTCACCATAGGTTTTGAAGTTTGGAAAGTGGTGTGTGGTCTAATAAAGGGGTGTGTGAATGTGCCCCACCCAGGCACTGTTCTGAGCAGGTTTTAGCTCTTAAGGCAGACAGTGAAGATTAAATTTTACATCATTTAATAAACCACTTAAACGCCCAGTAGCTCTTCCTCGTTCCCCAGCAGAGAGGGTAGGGTGCTCCTGCAGCTCCGAAGCTGCCCCACAAACGGCCCTCCTCTCCTAACACCAACAACTCTCACCCTCAGCCCCCCTGCATCTCTGAGATGGAGTTAGGTGCTGGCTAACTGGTTCCTTCCTATAAGAACTAGCAAATAAAGTCAGAAGTTTCTCTGCTCTAGTGCACTCACTCGCTTCTCCCTTTTTCTCTTCCCATCTGCAAGAACTTATCTCTCTGGACCTTATTTTTCCCTTCTGCAAAATAGGGCCATTAATTCCAGTCTCATTTTTTTCTCTGAAGGAATGGTATGGAATAGAGCTATCAATGTATATATGTGAGAAATACATACACAAGCATTAAAACGATCCATTGTTATCATTCTGAGATACCAAAATCTGAGAACCAAAACCCTGCTTACAGGAGGTAAAAAGGTAAAACAAACAAAAAAACAACAAACCTTCAAAGGAGACATTTCTGGGCTCTGACTGGAGTTCACAGGAAGACTTACTACATTTTCTATGTTCCCACACACGGTGCGGCAGCTTCAAGGGTCTACTACCTTAGCCACCCCCAGAAAGAAGAACAGGGCTTTCAGTGAGCAATTTACAAAAGCTGCCGAAGTACAGGAGCAGGTGGGCTGGGGGGCTTTAGCAAATCTCATCTCCAGCTGCTAGGCAAACTACAAGGTCAAAAACAAGATCTATAACAAGTTCTGGTGTTTGAGGTTAGGTTTTGATGTACGTGGGCACTATCTGGAGGGAATCAGGGCTGAGGTTTATCTTGACATACATGGTCCATCTGAACAAGCAGGGAACCACTGTCCTTATCCTCACTTATATTAACAGTTTTTTACCACTTGGAAATATAGTGTCTATTGGGTGGCAAAAAGCTCAGCCTTGGGAGCCAGACTGCCTGGGTCCAAATACTGGTTTGGCTACTTCTCACTAACTACGTAATCTGGAGCAAGTAATTAGCCTCTTGTGTGCCTCAGTTTTCCCATCTGTAAAGCAGGGATAATAATAATACCTACCTCGGGGCTTCCATGGTGGTGCAGTGGTTAAGAATCCGCCTGACAGTGCAGGGAACACGGGTTTGAGCCCTGGTCCAGGAAGATCCTACAATGCCTCGGAGCAAGTAAGCCTGTGCGCCACAACTACTGAGCCTGCGCTCTAGAGCCCGTGCTCTGCAACAAGAGAAGCCACCACAATGAGAAGCCCGCGCACTGCAACAAAGAGTAGCCCCTGCTCGACGCAATTAGAGAAAGCCCGTGTGCAGCAACAAAGACCCAACGCAGCCAAAAATAAATAAATAAATAAAATAATAATACCTACCTCATGGGCCCAGTGTGAGGATTTAGTGGATTAATATATGTCAAGTGTACAGAACAGCACAATAAGCTCTGTTAACTGATTATGATGTACAGTGATGTAGAGCTACAGCATTCATCCATCCTGTGTTTTACAGGATGAACCTGATACTTTAAGGGGCCGTCAGACCTGATGTCCTGAGGCTGGTGTGGGAACCGTGGTCATTATCCTGGGGACACCTCAAACCCCATGAGAAGGCATACCCTAACACTCAGGACGGAGTCTCAGAGCTGAGAGCCTAGTCAGAGCTCTTTTGAATACACCTGCAGGAGCTCAGGACTTCTCTTCAGGACAAGTACTTGTAGCTGGACTTTGGCTGCCGGTGAGCATACTTGCAAAGTGTTATTGTGCCCCTACCGGTGGTTTTGATACACAGAAAACTCCATCCCCTGCAGATTTCCTGCGCCCGAATTATTTAAAGAACGGTGTTAACACTTTGATGTGGTGACTGAACCTGCATTGCATGGTTATTAAAGCAGTGTCAGCTGAGGATGGAGGAACGTAGATTGGCCACAAGCATGTTGGTGGAAGGAACACTGAAAATGTTCGTATCTTCTGGATCCAGCCTTCCAACCTCTTAGGACTTATCCTATAGAAACACTTCAGTATGCAAAGAGTTATGCTTGAGAATCATTGGAACTTAGAAATAATTCAACTGACCATCAAGAGGCAAATGCTTAAACCAGCTGTGGCTCATCTATACAATGGAAGACACACCACATCACAGAGGAGAGGGGGCTGTAAGTACTGAGTGTCTCCAAGGTATGTGACTAAGAAAAAAATCTATGGGACACTCTTTATGGTGACAATCCCATTTTTGTTTTTGAAAGCAGTAAGGTATATTCGTGTTCGTTTGGGAAAAGGATGAAAGGAAGGAAAGATCTGGAGGGATATACACCCACCTGCTGGTCAGTGGTAACCGTGGGGTAGGAGTGGAGGCGAGATTGTGCGAATTCTTCTTTGTTACATATACTTTAAATTTGTTATATTTCATAAAACATATAATCTGCACACGTGTGCATACACACACACACACACGCACACAGCCAGGGCATGTGTACCTGAGGGCTCTGCCACTCCTCAGCACTCTGAGGGCAGGGAGCCAGCACAGGGTCGGCATCCCTCAGCTCGTGTCAGCAGAGTTCCAATGACTGCTTCGTGGGACCCACATGCCAGGGCTCCTGTGTGTATATGAGCACCTGAGCGCTTCCCAAACTGTGCTCTAGTTGAAAGGGCTTTGCTGCTATACTAATTTTAGGGGGAGAGGCTCCATAGGATTCAAGAGATGTTCAAAAGAGTCTGCCTCAAGCCCCCCAGGAGACTTGGGCCAAATTCCACCAAAAGGGAATAACTATAGTTTGCCTCTCTGTTCCACGATGTTGTTGTATCATACAAGTTCATGGGTAAAAAACGACCTTCCAAACTAAAGGAAACAGAGAAACTGATCTTGCTATTCTATGCCCTCAGGGACTGCAGAGTGTCATGGGGGTGGGGGCAGGTAATACCTGAGCCTCCTGGGAGTACGGACCTACTTGAGTCAGCATGAAGAACACTGGGGAGGGACAAGAGGGATGACCCTTCAAATAAGTGGGTGCAGCCCCTTCCAGGGCTGATGGTGCAGGTCTGTGCTGCCTCTACACCCGCTGGCGGGCACGGGGTACGCCGAGCACAGCCCTGAGCCCCGCCAACAGGGAGGAGCGCAGCAGTCGGTGTTCTAGAAGACAACTCCCCAGCCCCCAAGTGGCCAGTCAGCTCCGAGCAGAGTGGTGCATGGAAGTGAGGTGCCGTGCACTGCAGGGAGGCTGCCACGTGTGACTGCAGAAGCTCTGTGGCTGCAGGACTCGCTGGAGGACACAGCAGAGCCCTTAGAGGTCACGCCTGCTGCTGTCCAGGAGGCAGTGGAAGAAGACCACTCCCCAGGCCCCCGTCGTGGTCAGGGCAAAGTGGCTTGCCTCCCACAGCCCACCCTGGAACTCAGCTCCCGTTTTGACTCTCTCCCTTGCCACTGAAATTCCAGCTGAGCTTTTGGATTTCTGTGCAAAGAGACTGCAGAAGCCGATCAGGCTTTGTACAGGTCAGGTGAATCATCCCCCAACCAACTGATAACTTTCAGTGTCTTGGCCATCCCTCCACTGCAGGTGGCAGGCAAGGCTCCCTTCACTCACGGCCTCACAGACAAAGAGATGCAGCAGGGCAGGGACGAAGGCCAGACCAACCCGTCTGCTGTCCTTTCTGGGGCCCATGAGGAGAAACGGCTGCTGCCAAAGAAGGGGTTGGTGAAAGGGGATGGGGCTCACCGCTTCCAAACTGAGAAAAAACTGGTTGGATGTGAATTCCTCTGGCTCAATATGTTTCCCATTTTACAGCTTTTATCATCTTGGCCTCAAAGCACTTTCCAAAAACAAGCTGAAGGGGCTTCAGGTGGAAACAGGTCTGTGGCTGCCCCCTCACTCAGAGCAGTCCGCAGGCTCCACACTGTTCGGCACGCCGCCCCCTGCACCCCGTGCGCGCCACCTCCTGCCCGCTCACCGTGCTCCGCAGCACTGCCCTCCTCTCTCACCTCCAGGCTCTGGCGCTCGCCGCTCCCTTTGCCTGGACTGCTCTTCCCTCAAGTATCTTCATGGCCGCTCCCTCACCTCCTTCTGATCCTTACTCAGACTTCAACTTGTCAGTGAGGCCCTCTCTGGACAACTTATCCAAACTCACAGCTCTCACCCCATACACTGCTCACCCCTCCTTCCCGACTTGATTTTTCCCTAGAGCATTTATCACCACTTGATATCCTGCTTTATTCTTCATCTTACTTGTTGCCTGTCTCCTCCTGCTACAACGTAAGCTTCCCCTGAAGGAAAGCATTTTGTTCACTGCAGTGTTCTCAGCACCTGGTGCAGCGTCTGGCACATAGTAGGTGCTCAACAAATTGTTGTCGTCGTTGTCTGTGATTCGCTTTCCTACCCTCCTGTCCCCGGTCAGCCCTTACACGTGGGTGGGTCGGCAGAGCCATAGGAAAGTGAAGGAATGGAGAAGAGAGGTGAAGAAAGAAGAATATGAAAATATGGAAAAGTATGTGTTTGGAAAGATGATAAGGAGTAAAGTGCAAGTTAAGAGATTTCTGATTAAATAAGAGAGTGTGTAGAAGGGTAAGTTTGTGCCAAGGAGGAAGGACAAAACAGCAGAGAGGGAAACTCTCCAGAATGTCCAGTAAGTCTAACCTGATCAACCAGTTGACACTTGGGCAGAGAGCCTGGGGTTTGGCTGCAGCCACAGCTTTGGGCCCCTGCCTGTCTCTTGCCACAGTGCCATCCTCTGGAGACCAAGGGAGATGTGCCGGTGGCCTAGAAGAGGAGGAAGAAGCAGGGAAGGGAAAGGGGGCAAGTAAAAAACCAATGAGTGATACAGGGGGGCGTGGGACAGACTGCTATGCAGTGGAAGGGACTGGAGGTGCGAGGCCGGGAGAGTTTTTGTAGCAGAGACAAAGGGAGGAGACTGGAGGAGCAGCAGGAGGAGGTGGCCGCAGAGGCAGGAGAGACGGGCAGAGGTGGGAAGCAAGCACAGGGACGCTGCTGTTACACAGAAGCAGACACGCCTCTCGGGCCTGTGCAGGAAAGTGTCACTATTGCTCCAGCCATCTGCCCCTGGAGTTCTGTGCCTTTTTCTTTTTCTTAAGTTTTGCGTTCTTATTATCGTAAAGCTCTCAATTCTCATGCTGTTTCTCAAGGATGGAGACATATATAGATATAGATATCTATATACATAAACATGGGAGATTATTTTACAATTTGGTAATTTTTAATATTTTGATCATATTTGGTGTTTAGAAGGGTTACATTAAGGTATCCTCCCCTTGAGTTTGGTAACAAGGACAGAAAAGGTCACTCTCTGAAACTGAATCCATCAAAATCAATAAAGAACAGATGCTTTTAGCCAGTTGCCAAATAATTCAAATTAAGAGTCAATTTATAAATGGAGATAAGGGGACCAGAATGCTTTGTGAGGCACTCCCTAGACTAGGTGTTTAGACTAGAGACTTTCTCAGTCTAATCAAGCTGATCAATTAGGATATGTCCTCAGAACTGAAATACATTTAATACAAATAAAGTTGTAAGCTAAACCAACCGTCTAACATACCTAATCTGATTATCTTAAGTGGGTTTTATGGGGTTTAGTTAGAGGAAGGCCAAGAAATAAAAACTTTTAGTGTATATCCAGCTGGTCCAAAGGAGATTCTTCTCTGATTTGAAAGCCCAATCCTGATTTTCTAGACATCCTTGATTTGGATAATGGAATAATCCAGCTACCCCAGCTGAACGGAAATATTCCTTGAAAACATCTGACTGCTTTTGTTCACTGCTCTCTAGGCTAACCTGTGGGCCATAGCTTCCTGTGAGCTGGCCTCTTTAAAGGGATGCTCACCAGAAAGGTTCTAAGCTAAGGACGCGTCTGTAATCTGGCCAGAAGAAAGTAGCCTGATGTTAACTGGCAAGTGGGCCTGCTTGTAGACAGTCCTTCAGTCACCTGAGAGTTTTGGGAAACTGTGTTTTGGTTCTCTGGGCCTGGTCACCAGAGAGTGGGGATAGAACCCTGTGATAAAATTCAGCCCTGCAGAGCTGAGGACTGGTTAAGGACTCTGGGTTAGCCTCACCAAGGTGTTGATGACTGGGATGGGTTGTCTGAAGCGATCATCCAGCATGTCCTTTTAGTCCTCTTTTTTAGCTACAATCAAAATTCAGGAGCCAAAATACATAAATAGATAAAAAGACGTCTAGAGTGCTACGTGTGAAATGACTTCAGTAAACCTGGCATCAGGTCACCAATACACAATGCATTTTCCAACAGGCATTTAGTACGAACACATTGTCCAAGCATTCCTCTTTCTCAAGGAGCAGAAGACTGAAGGCGGGATAGAAACTCTCTCATCTGAGATGTTTGTGGCTCTTTTCTCCTATCATCAGGGCAACTCTGTGCTAACAGTAGCAGAGGGAGTGAAAGAAAATGGCCTGGGAGAGCAAACACAGCACTTACCTTTCTTCTCTGGAAGATTCAGCCAGCTTGATTCTCTTTTCTGGAGACCAAATCCTCAGCGCCATAGCTTTCCATCTCAAAAGCAGAAGACCAGATTCAGACCTGTTATTCTTTCCAGCCAAGATAGTTTTATTCCAGTTTTGCACGTTTTGATAACAATTTCCTTTCCCTCCCTACCTACAATTGCATCTCTGTACCCTGAAATGCCTCTTGAGCATCCAAGGATGACTAGCTCTGGCTGCTCCTCATGACAAGAGGGACAATCTCACCATGAAAGAATATCAAGACATGTGACATATGGGTGGGCCAACCTCTTCTACTCAAGTCACAAGAGGACGGTCAATTAATCAAATTCCACCGGTTGTGTTAAAAAATATACTGCCATCAGGTAGACATCCTTCTCTAAATGCTACAGGACAGTCAAAAATGTGCAGATTAATGAGATCTGTAATCTTTTTTTCTTTTATCGGCACACACTTCAGGCTGGATGCAGGATGGCTAAATAGATGCTTTAGGAAGGTCAGCCTGAAGACACACAGGACCAGAGACATAAAGCCACCTCCAGGGGCAGCCATATTGCCAGCACCAAAGGGGCAGTGGGCCACCTGCTGGAAGGTTTGGGCACTGCTCTGGCTGCTTGGTCCCTCTGCCTCCTCCACGTCCTCTGAGGTTGGTCTATGGCAGGACCATGATCTTCTTCTCCAGCTTCTGTGGTGGGAACAGGAAGTTTCTCATTATCTCATCCAGCTCTTCCAGGGCCAGCTGGGCATGGAGCTTGGCAACGTCATCGGGCTCCAAACGTACCACGTGCTTCAGCAGGTGGTAGAGATCCTTGAGGACGTCCCTCAGCACCTGGATGAGAGAGACAGAGTCATGGCCATCTGTCTGCTGTGCCAACATTTCTCAGAATGACCTAACTGCCTTCTCCTGTCTGAGGAGTTCTGTGAGGAAACCCACAGGCTCCTTTAAGAAGATAACGCATGGCCCTCTCAGGTTGGAGATAAGAGTGGGGCAGCTGTACTGAGGTAGGCTTCCTTTTGGGTTTCTCATGCACTCCTGACCCCTCACTACACTGGCCTTGGTGGCTGCTGCTCCCTTTTAGCCCCAGACCCAAGTGATCCCAGATCCCTCCCTTCAGTTCCAAGGCATGGCACAGACCTCAGGACCATAGGCAGGCAGTACTGCCCAGATACGGCTGCTCCCACAGCATGTTAACCAGCATTCTCCTCTCTAGCTCCCACAAAGCCCTCTGTGACACCCACAGAACAGGCACCTATCTTATGAAATGCAGAAGGCTATTTCTTCAGCAATCATGCTTTTCCTTGCCACTACTTTAAAATTTTTCCACCATTGTTTCATGTCTGTGTCGTTCCCTCAGTCACTATAATTTTTTTTCAACTCCAACTCTGCAATGGGAAGCAAGAGAGGACTCCATAGACACAGTCACACCCATTTTTCACATCCAATACTCTGATCTGATGGTCTGATATGGAACTGGGAGGGTGCCAGAGCACCTACTCCCAGGAGCTTCTAATTTTGTCCCAAGTCCTTCTGGCTTGGGAGCCAGAACTTCTAGCAAGAAATGGGTTCTTCTAGCAGAAGAACAGGCAAACTCAGAGTAAGGGGCCTTAGGGATCATTTAGTCAAACGAGGGACTGAAGGCTCCAGGTCACAGGGGGTCACATGTCTTGTCTGCAGCCACTTTCAAAGTTACTCCTGGTTGAGGGCTCTTTGCCTCAAAAGTTACTATTTTTTGGGTCAGGTACTGCACTAGGTATTTTCCATATATTATCTGATTTTTATGCCAGTCATATAAAGAAAGGAAAGTTATCAGCCCCACTTTACAGATGAAGAAACAGGATTAGAGGGTTAAGTAACCTCCCAAGGTTACTCTGCTAAAAAAGGGGTAGAGCCAGTTTTTAAACATTCAGAGCTTGTGTTCTTGTTTAGTTTTACTGAAAAGGAAATACAGTACAAAAAAGTACATTTAAAAAAAATAAGTCTCTCTTCTACCCCAGACTCCTACTTCCCCTTCTCAGAGGATATCATTCTTAATTTTGAGAAATATTCTAGGTATTTACAAGCACATATATACGCATGTGCCTTTTTCCCCTTTCCCCCCTTTCTTTTAAAAAATTTATTTACTTTATTTATTTTTGGCTGCATTGGGTCTTTGTTGCTGCGTGCGGGCTTTCTCTAGTTGCAGCGAGCAGGGGCTACTCTTCGTTGCAGTGCGTGGGCTTCTCATTGCGGTGGCTTCTCTTGTTATGGAACACGGGCTCTAGGCACTCGGGCTTCAGCAGTTGTGGCAGGTGGGCTCAGTAGTTGTGGCTCACGGGCTCTAGAGCTCAGGCTCAGTAGTTGAGGTGCACGGGCTTAATTGCTCTGTGGCATGTCGGATCTTCCCGGACCAGGGCTCGAACTCGTGTCCCCTGCATTGGCAGGCGGATTCTTAACCACTGCGCCACTTCCCTTCCCTTTTTTAAAGCACAGGATTATATGCTACACCAGTGGTCCCCAACCTTTTTGGCACCAGGGACTGGTTTCGTGGAAGACAATTTTTCCATGGGGCGGGGGAGATGGTTTTGGGATGATTCAAGTGCATTACATTTATTGTGCACTTTATTTCTATTATTATTACTTTGTAATATATAATGAAATAAGTATACAACTCACCATAATGCAGAATCAGTGGGAGCCTTGAGCTTGTTTTCACTTGCCACTCACTGATAGGGTTTTTTAAAATAAATTTATTTATTTATTTATTTTTGGCTGCATTGGGTCTTCGTTGCTGCGTGTGGGCTTTCTCTAGTTGTGGCGAGCGGGGGCTACCCTTCGTTGCGGTGCGCAGGCTTCTCATTGCGGTGGCTTCTCTTGTCGTGGAGCACGGGCTCTAGGCATGCGGGCTTCAGTAGTTGTGGCACATGGGCTCAGTAGTTGTGGCTCGCAGGCTCTAGAGAGCAGGCTCAGTAGTTGTAGCACACGGGCTTAGTTGCTCTGCGGCATGTGGGATCTTCCCAGACCAGGGCTTGAACCCATGTCCCCTGTATTGGCAGGTGGATTCTTAACCACTGCACCACCAGGGAAGCCCACTGACGGGGTTTTGATATGAGTCTGCAAGCAATTGATTTATTATGGTCTCTATGAAGTCAAACCTCTTTGCTAATGATAATCTGTATTTTCAGCCTCTGCCCAGCTCTAGCATCACCTCCTTAGCTCCACCTCAGATCACTGGGCATTAGATTCTCATAAGGAGCGTGCAACCTAGGTCCCTCACATGCACAGTTCACAGTAGGGTTTGCGCTCCTATGAGAATCTAATGCCACCGCTGATGTGACAGGAGGCGGAGCTCAGGCAGTAATGCCAGCAATGGGGAGTGGCTGTAAATACAGATGAAGCTTAACTCCCTTGCCAGCCACTTACCTCCTGCTGTGCGGCCCGGTTCCTAACAGGCCATGGACTGCTACCGGAGCTTGGGGACCGCTGTGCTACACTGTTATGTACCATGATTCCCCCCATACCCAACATATTTTGAAGATCTTTTGCTATTACAAATATTGCTGCAATAAACATTCTGATACCCAATCCTTGCAGACATGTACAAGTGTATCTGTAGGACAAATATCCAGAAATGGAATTCCTAGGTCAAAAGGTAATGCACACTGAAAATCTTGATAGCTAGGCCAGAGAAGTTGTAATAATTTATATTTTTACCTATCACTCTGAAAACTCCTATTTCCCCATATTCTCGTAAGTGATATATATTGCAAACTCTTTATCTTGGCTAATTCAGGAAGTGAAAAATAGCACCTTGCTGTTTTAAATTTGCATCTTTTCAATAGATACATCAACTACTTGTATTTTTTTTCTGGTATGTGTAATCAAATTTTCCTTATTGATTTGTAAGAGCTCTCTGTATATGAAAAAGAGAGGTCCATTACCTATCATATGAATTGCAAATATTTTTTCCCTAGTTGGCACTTTTTCTTTGTGAATTTTTTTTTCCAGAGAAGAAATTTACTTTTTTTTTTTTTTTTTTTTGCGGTACGCGGGCCTCTCACTGTTGTGGCCTCTCCCGTTGCGGAGCACAGGCTCTGGACGCACAGGCTCAGCAGCCATGGCTCACGGGCCCAGCTGCTTTGCGGCATGCAGGATCTTCCCGGACCGGGGCACGAACCCACGTCCCCTGCATCTGCAGGCAGACTCTCAACCACTGCGCCACCAGGGAAGCCCGAAATTTACATTTTTGATGTAGTTAAATTTATCAGGTTTTTTCCTTTATAGTTTCTGGGTTTTTATATTTCGCTTAGAAGAAATGGGGCCTACAATGTTAGCCACTACGCTATGCCGTGTTCTTTCTATTTATTAATAATGTGTATCAAGTTGGGTTTGTTTCACCATATGTAAACATCTCTGACAATAATTGGTTCAAATGGATTTTAAAGTTTTTTCTCTCTCTACTTTGGAACTTCAAGAGTTGGCTGTATATTGAAGGTTGTACCAGTGTGCAGTGTGTAATTTCAAAAAAGGAGGAAGATCAGAAAAAAAAGAAATAGGAGAATGGAGACATTCATTCATTCTTTCACTTTTATGGCTTTTTATAAGAACACTGTAATAAATATATATAACAGTCTATATACTATAAACATGGACTACGTCTGCAAAAATACTGATTGCCTTCAGCAAGTGACACTGGGTAGAGATGGGGGGATTATATACCCTTTTGTACCATTCTGTGAATATATAACCTATTAAAAAATAAATATGCTTTTTATTAAACTGAATTATCTACTAGACAAAGATTTTCCTAAGGCCATTCAATAGGTAAAAGAGATATAGAACCTGCCTTTAAAAAGGCTTATGCTCTGGTGGGGAGGATAAGTCAGGTACATAAATGAGGACAATACAGAACAGAACACAGTACGTATCCTGAGAGCAGAGAGAGTGTATGAAGAGAGGTTCGAGCAAACAGAGGTCACATTTTAGGAAAAGGAAGTGAACTGAAGGTGGTGAACAGAATGCTGGGAAGTGGTTACTTCAGTGGGTAACAAGTACACTTACATCTGTGATGTAGTTAAATTTATCAGTTTTGGGGGTGGGTCTTAGCTCCACAGTCCCCTAAGCATTCCACACAAGTACACTAGGTGTGTAGCATCACACACCTTGGACTTGCTAAAGGATACAGAAAGAGCTCTTTCCGTCGTTTGATATTCTCCAATAGCACAGGCACTGGGGATTGGATGGAGGAAGGGAGGGGACGGGGTACACAAAACCAGCTCCCCAGGTCACTGTCTGGTCTCCCTCTTGTTCTCTGGGCTCCAGCTGTGAGGGCCTTCTTCCTTTCCTTGTCTGAGCAAAGTTCCTTCCCAGCTGAAGGCCTTCGCATAGGCTGTTTCCTCAGCCTGGAAGACATTTCGCTTCCTCTTCACCCTACAACTCCTACTCACCCTCAGCCTGAAATGCCACTTCCCCAGGGATGCCTCCCTAGCTCCCATCTAGGTAAGCTTTCCTACCCTGCCTATAGCTCTGTTTGTAGCCCCTATCACAATGGTAATTTAAATATTTATTGTGTAATTAAAAATACATTCTCCTCACCAGCTCACATGTACTATTGACAGTGACACCACATCTTGCCTTGTTCACCCTGGTATAGTCCCAATGCCTCATATAGTGACTGGCACATGGCAGATATCTAAAAAATATTTATACATGAAAGAAGGCATGCATGCATGCTATTCCTGGCCAGTTTCTTACTTGGTAAAAACTAAAACTTCTAAGAACATCCACTGAAACAATGTTGGGAAACCAGGGAATATATATGCATGTACCAGCTACAGAATACAAATTGCATAATTTCGGGGACCCCACATATGAGTTCAACACACTCACATTTGCATTTAAAATCAGCATGGCACAATATAAAGATGAACAGTAAAATCCATGCTAATAGTCTAACATTTAAAAGGTTCTCAACTTAGAACAACATTCATAGCAAATGATAAACACCTTGACAAGTGAAAGGAGAGAGAGACTGTGGAAGAAAGGAAAAAAACTTTATATTTAAAAACCTCAGGGGCTTCCCTGGTGGCGCAGTGGTTGAGAGTCCGCCTGCTGATGCAGGGGACATGGGTTCGTGACCCGGTCCGGGAAGATCCCACATGCCGCGGAGCGGCTGGGCCCGTGAGCCATGGCCGCTGAGCCTGAGCGTCCGGAGCCTGCGCTCCGCGACGGGAGAGGCCACAGCAGTGAGAGGCTCGCATACTGCAAAAAAAAAAAAAAAAAAAAAAAACCCTCGAATGGCACTTTTTGCTTGTTTTTCTGAACAAGGGACCCCGCAATTTCATTTGGCACTGGGCCCCACATATTATGCACTTGGCCCTGCAGACAACTCTCCGTGCTCTTTGCCCAGTGTCGTGGCATTAAGTGCCTGAATCCTATGGGCAAACCCCACAAAGATGCTGCCCCATCTCTGCTGTGCAGCTGTCTCCTGGGTTTTCTCCCAGAGCTGCTGGGTCACACAGGAGTCAGGTCTCCAAGTGCAGGCGTCTGCCTCTGACTGTGCACTATGCCCGACTGCTCTTTCATAACATAGCTTTCTCTTTCCTCAAGGCCAGCAGTGTGAAAAGGAGAGACGATTCTGGAAAGAGGATGGCTCCCCACAGCTACTGACTCATGATTACTCACTCACTCAGTAATCGTTATCAAGGGCGTGCCCAGGCAGTGTGCTGGTGATAAAAAGGTGAATAATGCACGAACCCTACCCTCTGGCAGCTCTGGCAGCTACAGCCAGCGGGGAGGCAGACACGCACACCAGGCAGTGTGATCCTCAATCTAAGAAATAAGTGTAGGTGATTCTGTGGAAGCAAAGGAAGTGATTTCTGCCTGCAGAGGTGGATGGAGGAAGAACGTTTCCCTACCGTGTGAAAGGGCCTTTGCTCTGACTTTCATCTGTAGCCAATGGGTGACACCAAGGAGTGGCCTGGGGAAGTTTTATTGTCCCCTCACTCTCAAACCACCTCAAATAACTGCAGAGTCTAAGCAAACCCAGCATGCTTTTTATGTGAATAGAGCTTAAAGACAAGGCTCCTAACACTCTCTCCAACAAATTATAGCCCAGTGTCTCTTATATAGAAATTCTAGTGTTCCCACTGTTTATTACAAGGTCATCTTTTTTTTTCTTCTTTTTCTAGAGGAATCTTTCACCTAGTCAGAAATATCTTAGAAATTTTTTGTTAGAACATCCTAACATTCAAAGTAAGGTTAGCTTTCTTTTCCTTGTTAAAAAGGAAAGTTCTAAGGCATTCTGGTCTGCTAAGGTACTCTGTTCTTTCCTGGTGTGGGTAGGAATTTTCTCCTTGGCACTGCTGTGTCCTTAAAATAACAATAATGCTTGGGCAAATACCACTTTGTACTTGAGGGGTGCTGAGTTCCTTGTTATCAGTTACCGGATCTCCTTTTTTAGGTAATTGAGTGTTAGGCAAAGACTCCTTCTTAATTAATGGGTCTATCTTAGCAACCCACCCTGGAACGGCTTCTCCCCAATCCCTGTAGCGCTTAGGATCCCACACATCACAGGACTTCCTCTGGACTCCCTAAGGATCAAAGCTTCCCGCCAGCCAGGGATTGTCACCAAATCCCATGGATCAGGGGCTGAATACAAGGAGAGTTCAAAGGTAAAGTTACTCACAGGAGCCTCTGTGGTGGGCAGGATATAGGCAATCCCACAGAGGAAACCTCTCATTAAGAGTTCAACACACCTGCTCTTCATCCCCCCAAGCATCAAGGCCCCAGGACTGCAGGGAAAGGTGGAGGTAGAGGGTGTGAGTGGGGTGGGCCGGGGATATCTTAAAGAAGTACCTGGATTCCTAGTCTGAAAACTCTTTGGAAAGGGGTGGGGTTCAGGTCCTTTATTAAAAGAATTTAGAGTGTGAGTGCAACATGCACACACACACTTTCTCTCCTCTTTCCCTCCCCCTCCCTTTCCAGGTGCCAGTTCCCTGGAGCACACAAAGCTGATGCTTCAGGGACAAGGGCAGTCTTTAGGGTTAGACGTGGCTTGGCACAACATACTGAAAAGGGGACCGTGTGAGCAAAAGACTGCCTTGGGCACACAGGTGCACTTACAATGGAAAAGCAGGAAAACAGTGTTTGACTTGCAATGAGCTTGACCCCGAACACACCCAGAGTGGTTGTTGTATCTCTGCATTAAGAACTAAAGAAGAGGGCTTCCCTGGTAGCGCAGTGGTTGAGAATCTGCCTGCCAATGCAGGGGACATGGGTTCAAGCCCTGGTCTGGGAAGATCCCACATGCTGCAGAGCAACTAGGCCCGTGAGCCACAACTACTGAGCCTGCACGTCTGGAGCCTGTGCTCCGCAACGAGAGGCCATGATAGTGAGAGGCCCACGCACCGCGATGAAGAGCGGCCCCCACTCGCCGCGACTAGAGAAACCCCTCACACAGAAACGAAGACCCAACACAGCCAAAAATAAACATAAAAATAAATTAATTAATTAAAAAAAAAGACCTAAAGAAGAAATACATGGTGAATATCTTTCTTCTCTTTAGTTCCTAAATTTATTTATTTATTTGATTATAAAAACAATATTAACCACAACCCAGAATATCTGGGAAACAGAGGAAGGAAAAAAGATCTTTAGTCAAATTACCTCTCTAACACAAACTCCATTAGTAAAGACATTTAGCAATTAGATTTATTTACATTTAAAATAATTTTAATATTTTAAAAGTCACACTTCTAGGTGATTTTACAAATGGAACTTAGGTGAATGAAACTGCTATTCTTTTGTATTATTTTGTGAGATCAGTAAGACACAACACAAATGGTGACAGATGAGACATTTATAGAAATAAGAATTCCAGAAAGCGTGATCTAGCAGAGGACTTCCCACCTATACTTTTGTAATATTTAAGGAAAAAATGGGTTACTAAATATAAAAGAATCAAAAAGTTAAATGCTAGCATACACTAATTGTACTTAGAAATTCAGTCTTCTATAGAGCTAATAGAATTGTGGCTCCCTTTGTGGCTAAGAAATAAGTACTGGGCACAAAGACAAAAACAGAGAAAGAACAGGGAAGTCAGACATTGAAATAAAAGGCAGGAGCCGACACAGAGAAACAAGTGAACTGGAGTTGGTGGCTGGAGACCAGCCTGGCAGACAAAGAGATTCTCTAGATTGGGGCCCAGAAGAGGAGGAGACCCCAGAATCCAAATAATTCTGTTTAAAGACATGCTGAAATAAGCATTAGGTGTGGTATAAGGAAGCTGTAGGTCCATCTCTGAGAACCCTCATTTTGACCACTGTGCTTCCATGTTACAACCAACATACGGCTTGGTGGCTGAGGGAAGTGAGAGTGATCAGAAGAGACCAGTTATGGGACAGAGTCAAGGATCATAAACAGAGCACAAGCCAGCCGACATTTCCCGAACTGTGTGCAGGAGACCACGCTCAGCGTGCTGGGTGATGAGGCCAGCTCCAGCCTTCAGGAGCTCACCACCATCTGGGGAGACAGACATGGACAGTTGAACCTAATGGTCTGCTGGCAGGCGAATCAGGTGAAGTGAATCCTGACACCCCAATTACCAGCCGGGGAATCCTGAGCAAACCACCTAGGCTTTTGGAACCCCAGAGATCTCCTCTGTAAAATGGGAATAACACTGCCTCCTTTGAAGGGTGTTGTGAGAATTACTGTCTATAAAGATCCAAGCACAAGGATTTGCAAGTAATGGCTGCTGCAGAAGCCGTACTAATACCGTGATCTCTCCGAGGGCCAGGACTGTCAATCTTGCTGCTCTTCTATCACTGAGGCCCCGAGCAAAGCCTGGCATGCAGCGGCTCTGGCATGTAGTAAACCTTTGACAAACAAATGAATGAACAAATGAACGTATGATAACAATAGCTAATCCTCACATAGTACCTATTATGTGCCAGGTGTGGTTCTAGGCACTTTATCTACAGTAACTCAATCCTCACAACAACACAGAGAGAGGTACTGTTATTATCCCCAATTTGCCCACACAGCTAGTGACAGGTGGAGGCAGGATTCAAACCCTGGCAGCCTGACTCGGAGCCAAGGCTCTTTATTAACCACTATATTATTCTGCCTCTCCAAGTGGTTATTATTTTCACTACCACAAAGTGGGGAGCATAAAGCACGTGTACTGCCTACCTTACAAGTTTATTGTGAGATCAAAAGAGATAATGCATATGAGAGTCCTTTGCTATCACAGCGTGGTGATCAATAATTCAAAGTATCATTGCTACTATTAACCTGACACTGGAGGTAGTTGGGTTTACCACCAAGCGGCTAAGAAAATGAGGGGAAAGGCACGGCTCTGAAAATGAAAAATAGAGAGCAGGAGCCAAAGAAAGAGTGCTCAGGAAAATGAATAAATGGAGGAGAGTTAGAAGAAAAGGGAAGGGCTGTAAAAGAGGGGAAGAGATTCCATGCAGTGTGATGTGGTATCAGGGCCAGAGTCGGTACCTGACAGTCAGAACACCGTCTGTGCCACTGCACAGAGCTGAAAGCACCAGCAAGGACTCTCCTGAACAAGCAGAGAGCAGCTAGGCTCTGAGGTCTTGGAGGCGAGCAGCCTCTCTAGGATAATGGGCAGGAAACAAATAAATTGGGGAAGCAGAATGGAGGTAGACAATCTGGACCTCATTTAGGGTGCTCTGGTCTAAAGAAGAATAAATGCTTTACTGATAAAACCCCAAAGTTCACTTTGATGGGTCTGTAAAAAAGAAGTCAGGACCAATTCAAACAGAAAGACCGGGCTTTTGAGACACTTCATTGAAAAGCATTGGGTGGGACAGCAAAGAAAGACAGGATTACTAATGTCTAAGAGATTCCTATCCATGCCTGACAGATAGAGAATCTCAAACATGCTGAAGTTCAGGGCGGCATTCTTGTTAACTGGAGGTTACTGAGCTTTTCAAAAACCTTTTATTCCTAAAGTATTTTTCTCTGCTCGACCTAGAGATAAATGGCATTTTTACCCTTTCCGGATTGTGTCTGGCTGTTAAATAAGGAAGGCATCTCAAGTGCAAGTTGGAGATGGGTGGGGAGGGGATGAGGGGGTATCATGCGTGATCTTCACTGAAGAATAAGGGGGAAATTTTAACTGGTTATGTGCCCAAAATGCTACAGGGATGTAGATAGTCTGGGCAGTTTAGGGACAAACACCAAGACGGCCTTCATGGTTAACCCCTGGGAGAGGTGACAGCTCAGGGATCCTAAACAGAAAGTAGGTGCTGGAACTCTCCACTCGCTGTGGCAGGCAAGGGAGCAGCAGCCGCGGTGGCTCTAGGAGCAGCGGTGGCAGCATCTCTCAGAATGTCTTTAAATAGCAACCTGAGGAAGGCAGCAGCTTTCCTACACCCCCATAGGCATGGAAACAGAACAAAGAAGGCAGGGAAAAATGGCCGGAGGATGTGCAGAGGCAGCAGGCTGCTGCTTGTAGGAGAAGTGACGGGGCGCTTTGTCCTTAGAAGGTGATTACAACCCCAGCTTTCAAATTGTACTCAATTACCACGTCTGGGGGGGAAAAGGCTTCATCTTTCTTGGCCCTCGAAGCTTCCCTGCTAAGGGAGCACAGTTCTGCTCCCTTTCTGCACCTAATGCCTCCCACAAGGGATTAGACAGCGCCTGCAAAGGCTCACTACTACCATTTACTGAGTGTTCACTACGCTTCAGTCACTGCGCCAAGCCCTTCACGCACATTATCTCATTTAATCCTACGAGGTAGGTGTTATTAGATCCAGTTTGCAAATCAGGGAAAGGGGATTTAGAGAGGTTTAGTGATTTGCTCAAGGACACAGCTAGAAATCAAACCTGCATCTGTCAGGTCTAGCTGCAAGCCCTGTTTTTAAACACGTGCAGTTAACTAGGAAATCCAATACGCCAGGAGGATGCTATGGAGAGAATTTGACCTTTTTCCTGCACCATCAAAGCAGTTTATTTGGATGAGGCCTGGTTAGGGAGGAGGGGGAACAGCAACTGGGCTGCTGGCTGACTGCAAGGTTTGGGTTTCCTCTGGGGCACTGGTTTGCTTGGGGCATCCTGCATCACCCCAGGCTCACCGACTCACACAGCCTCAGGTCCAGCTTGATTGGCCATGAGGGAAGTGCAGGCCATTCTCCTTAGGGGTTCTGCTTACTGGAATTCAGTGCTCTGTGCAAGATGCCTCAGGAACAAAAGGTTATAGAGTTAGACCAAAGGTCAGAGAAAACCACAGTTACTGACACATCAGAGGCTCTGGTGGGGTTGGTAGTATGTGCTAATATACACATAGCATAGAATAGACGTGGACTAGGCCGGAAAAAGCAACCTGCCCACCCACCCTGAAGTATGGCTACACAGCCCAGACTCTGCCTCTGAGCAACACCATCATTCTAACATAGTGATTCTCTACCTAAGCTGCACAGTACGATTCCATGGAGAACTTTTAAAATGTCTGGGCCCCCACCTCACATGTAAGGATCAGAATCTTAGGGGTAGGGGCTCAGGGCTTAAAAAAAATTTTTTTTAAATTTCTTTTTATGCTCTCCAGGTGACTCTAATGAGCAGCCAGGATGCAGCAGTGCAGCATATTAGGAAAAAACACTGGGTAGGAGACAGAAAGAGATATGTCATGGTTTCCAAAGAAGGGATCTACTACAACGACTCTGCCCATGAAAAATCTAAGTGCCGAGAGCAAGGGTGACAGGATTGGGACATGACCTGCTGCACTTCTTGGATTTTCTTAACTATCGACAACCAGGTTTTTATTTTCCAGCAAGGGGACTGGGTCAAAATCATTTTTTGATGCACAAATTAAGACTGCATCTTTTTTTCCAAAATATTTAAAAAATATGTTCTTTGGGACTTCCCTGGAGGTCCAGTGGTTAGGGCTCTGCACTTCCACTGCAGAGGGCACGGGTTCGATCCCTGGTTGGGGAACTATGATCCCACATGCTGTGCGGTGTGTCCAAAAAAAAAAGTTCTTTAACATGTGTACTGGAGTGCAATTCTGAAGACAGAGAAAGTTACAGGCTCCCAAAAGGCATCTCTAAGAAAGTGAAAGGATAAAACGCAGGCAGCCGCCTCCTTTACTAGGTTAGCTGTAATTATGGCAGAAACCTTCACACAGATGGGAGGAATTAAGGGAAATACATGTGCTAAAATTTTGACAGCAGTGTACATATATATATATATATATACATATATATATACATTGAGTGTGTGTGTGTGTGTGTGTGTGTGTGTGAAATCAAGTTTTGAAATGCAGACAGTTCTGGCTGCTCGTCAATATTCATTCTGTCACTGTGCCTCAGGACTCCCTCTCCCAGCTGATTTGGGGACAGCATGTCTACAACCCAACTGCAATGAAAACTTTAGGCGTTTCCAAGTAAGGAAGGTAAAATTCCCTCCTAACGAGAATTTGTTTGGACAACTTCTGTTCTTGGGAAATCTGAACAGAAGAGTTCGGGAACTGGAAGAGTTTGGAAGCCCCAGAATTTCCAGTTTAAGATCTAAGAAGTATTTATTGCAAAGGCAGGTACAAAGAAACTTAAGAGATGTATTGTCCCATGCATCTTCGAGAAAAGGTTTCATGCACTCTCTCAACAAACATTTATTAAGCATTATTCTGTGCAAGGCAATATGCTAGATTTGGGGAACATAAGAGTGAATGGAAAAGTAGTAAAATTCAGAGACAGACAGGATGGTGACTGCTAGGGGCTGACGGAGGGGGAGAGTTATTAGTATTTAATGGGTACAGAGTTTCAGTTTTACACGATGAAAAGAGTTCTGTGGAGGGATGGTGATGATTGCAGCATAAAAACATGAATGTACGTAATGCTACTGAACTGTACACTTAAAAATGGTTAAGATGGTATGTTTCATGCTATGTATATTTTACCACAATTTTTTAAAAAAGTGACTGGTGTGTTCAGGGGCTGTCCCCTGTTGACATCAGATGTGAACAAAACATTACAATATCTACTCTAGTCTTGAGCTGATATTTGAAGTACTGTAGAGCCTGGAGAAAGGAGGATTAATTTTGCCTGAGAAATGAGAAAAGGCTTTTAACATTCAGAGTCCTAAAGGATGAACAAAAGTTTATCAGATGGACAGGTTGGGGGCAGGAGGAGAAGGCATTTTGAGGCATAAGAAACAGTATGGACCAAGATCTGGAGGCAAGGAATAGTACGCAGACTATGCAGGGCTGGCGTGAGGCTCTGAGGGCTCATGAGGGAAGTTCGGGAGAGACAGTTATAAAGTCAAGCAGGGTCCAGATTATAAAGGGCCTTGTATGTCATGTTAGGGAGCCTGGTCTTTATCTTAGGGACCACAGGGAACCACTGAAAAAAAAATGTTACCTGAGGACTGGACTTCAGCAGATTTGCATTTCAGAAAGATCTCTCTGGCTGCTCCCTTACCATGCTGCGTAACTGAATAGCTGCCGATCAGGAGAATTAAAGCGTAGAAGAAAGTCCCAGTGGTTAAGGAAACAGAAGTCCTAGGAACCCAGGTTTGTTCCAATATACTTGTAACAGTTTACCTCTTCCTCAAGTATAATCTCAGGCCTGTTCTAATTAGTTCCTTCAGAACAGCCAAGCTGGCAGTAAAACAGCCTGGGTTTGTACTCAGTTCTCTTCTGTCTGACCTGGGCATCTAAATGTAAACTTTCTGGACCTCAATTTTCTTACCTGTAAATAGGGTTATAGGCGTATTTATCTCACAGGGTTGTTAGGAGTCAATGAGATAATGCACGTAAAGAACTCAGTGCTCTGCCTGGCATACAGTAAGCCCCTTCATACACGTTAGTTACATTATTAAATACTAAACCCCAGAGAGCATGAAATTTATTTGGAGATTTGCTAAGAGCAAACAAACAGTGGGGCGATAAGCAATGAGCTGGAACAGACCCCAGAGCATCAATCCAGACTGTCATTTTAAGTCACCCCAAGGAGGGTACACTTAATCAGAACTCCTCCCTTTCAGAGGATAGAGCAAAGATAAGTGGGTTTTGCAATCCAGAGGCCCATCTGATTATTAGCACAATCACTCTCAGAGGAAGAATAGATTCCCGATCAAGCTGCAGGGCAGGAGGCAAGTCCCAAGACTCTCACTTCCCAGCCTGGCAGTCCCAGAGGCACTTGGTCTCCTTCAGTTTTTCTCAGCTCCCTGCCTTTTCAGTTCTGTGTCCATTATGGGAGTTGCTGGATGGCATAGTCCAGTTTGGCCCATGATTTTGGCAACGGCTAGTGGAACATGAGGAAGAATAAAAAGGAAGCCAGGGCTGTTTCCTGTCTCTGCTCTCTGAACAGTTCACACTGGCAGGTCCTGGGAGGTCAGGGCATCTGGGTCCAAGGCTGGCCTCAACATTCCCCTCTCCCTGCTCCATCGTTCTCGGGGGCAGACAGTAAATACTGTAAGGAGAGAGTCTGATCTGTTTTCCTTTTTGGTATCAGGTTTCCAGGATCTGAAGCTGCCTTCTGTTAGCCATGATCTTTGCAGGAAATGCCCAAGTGACTCAGTTCCTGAGTCCTTCAGATGACAGTCACAGAACCTGTGTGCACAAGTTCTGGAACCATACTGCCTGGGGTCACCTACCGTGCTGCCGCTTACTAGTTGTTGAACAAGTTACTTATCTTCTCTGTCTTACTTTCCTCATGTCTAAAATGGGGATATTAGTCATACCTAAATGGGATCATTATGAAGATTAAATGAATTAATTAAAGCATTTAGATATATGTGCTACCATATATAATAAATACTCAATAAAAGTAATTTTGCCAGGCTTTAATATACACTGAATTTTTCAGGAACGCAAGTACCATATGAATTGAGAGGATAATATTTTGATTTGTTTGGAATTTTACAGAGAGAGTTTACCATTTTGGAAAATCAGGCTACTCAGGGTACTTCTGAGTTGCCAGTACAAGATATTTATTATTAATTTGTATTTGTAGCTGTTACATTCATGATGATTCTACATATAAGAGCAACTGAATAGTTCATTATATCTTAGAGTTCGCCTAGACATTTATATATTAAAATGTTATTTTATTATAAACTAGTATTCTTTTATTCCTTCTTTATATTATAGTTGGGACATTATATTGATTTTTAAAATATACATGTAGGTTACGTAGCTATACATTTCATTTCAGGAGAATAGAAAGGGGAAACTCTAAAATATTCGTTATAATAATTTGTTACAATAAAAGTATGTTGGGTCTGATCTGATGCTGATGTTTCCAAACCTGGTGCTTATCTTGTGGTCCAGCTCACCCTGATGATGTTACCTAAGACATCCTTGATAAAAAGATGAATCTTGTTGCAGTGGAAGAGTGAATTAAGTAAGAGGAAGAGGGAGAGATACTATACTTCCATGAGCACTTGGCCAATGTAAGCTCCCAGCAACAGGTGGAAATGAGTGCTAATTCTTCCTGGCATTAGCTTTGGAAAATCAGAACTGCAGCCTCTTCATGAACTTCGTTTCCTCAATTCATAAAATAAGACGGTTGGATTATTTCCCAAAGTATGTTCCACGGAACATTATTACTTGGCATGCTTATAATGAAAACAGGGTTCCTTGGTAAATGGCCGAGGAGCTGAGGAAACTGTTGATTTTAGCTGCAGGGCTTCTCAGACCCCCTAAAAGGCAAACATGCACCAAATGTCGAGGGGAGTGTACAGTTGTACACAGCATTTTCCAAACTTATTTTACCATGGAGACCTTATGTCAAAGAAGCAACTCATGGGGTTAATAAGCCAAAGGAAATTTTTGTGAAATATAAATGAAATAGTCTCTAAGGCCTCTTCCAGCTGTAACATTCCAAAATTCTGTGCTTAAATGACAGTACCTTCTTCTTGGCCATTTTATTTTTTATTAATTTATTTTTTTGACTGTGCCGCGTGGCATGTGGGATCTTAGCTCCCCAGCTAGGGCTCGAACCCGTGCCCCCTGAAGTGGAAGTGCAGAGTCCTAACCACTGGACTACCAGGGAATTCCTTCTTGGTCATTTTAGATCAGATTAAGAAGGGTAAGGAGAAAGCTATCCTACAGAAAATAAAATAGCATCTGATGCAGAAGAGGAAGACGAACCAAGTTCTAACATATGTAAATCTATGTAAATGATTATGCGGAAGAGGCAGAAAGGGAGCAGTTTTAAATGCTAGGTCTTCCAAACTGTCACTTGTGTTATCACTAGAAAAAGCTGAACATTTATATTTTAGCAGAAACAGTAGAGTACTGAGTACTAATCTTTTCAGTTTTACTTCTTAAATCCATCACTAATGTCATACGGATTTGGCCAAATTACTGTTGAGGAAATCTACGGGACTGTGCCCTACTCCTAGGCACCGGTCCCAGGCTCTCCTCTCACAAATGGCTATGGTGGAGGCTGAACACGGTTTTACACAAACCAGCAACCCCATACACCCCACCTGGCCCAGCCAAGTTGGTTGACTTGGGGATGGGCATCTGATCTTAGCTGGAGCATTATGTTTCTTCCCTGGAATTTTTGCATTTGGGGCCAGAGAGGGAATCCCTGAGTGTTGGATGTAAGATGCCACAGTGGGCCATCGTCAGTGGTCATGTTGCTGTCATAGGAAAAAACTGGACTCCAGTGCGAGAGAATGAAGGCGAAATGCAGGAGAAGCAGAGACAAGAGGTGCAGCATTTCAGTTCCTGATTCTAAGAGTCAATGACCATCAGATCTATCCCAGCTTTTCCCACAACAGTGTTGTTCAGCCCTTCTTTGGATCTGGTAGGCTAAAAAGTTCTCTTTGTTTAAGCTAGTTCAGACTAGGTTTCTGTTGCTTAAAACCAGAAGAGTTCTGACTCTTGTCACACATGTCCTCCACACCTACTTTCTCCACCATTAGAGAGGGAAGAATGGAGGCTGCCTCCTAAAAGCTGGCATGTTAAACACATACAACTTCCTTGGCAGTCCAGAGGTTAAGATTGCACGCTCCCAGTGCAGGAGGTACGGGTTCGATCCCTGGTTGGGGAACTAAGATCCCACATGCCACATGGTGTGGCCAAAAACAAAACAAAACACATTTATGGGACTTCCCTGGCAGTCCAGTGGTTAAGACTCCATGCTTCCATTGCAGGGGGCACGGGTTCAATCCCTGGTAGGGGAACATAAGATCCCACATGCCATGCTGTGTGGCCAAGAAAACGCCAACAACAATAACAAAACACATACACACACCATTGCTCCCTCCCTCCCTTTCCTGTCAGGAAAGGGATTAAAAAATGGCATTAAGTTATCAGAACAAAAAGAACTAACAAGGCAATGGCAACACAAGTTTAGATTCTAGAAAGCAGCTGAATGAATCCTAGGGTCATGGTCCTGATTTGCCCAGGTTAGTATGGTTTACATCTGCTGTGCTGGTATAATTATTAATAGTGTCCTCTTTCACTCTCAAAAGTGTTCTGGTTTGGATGGTAAATTGATTCATTAAACCTAAGAAGCCCAGAAGTAAGCCTAATGTACCACAGAAACATTGAAAAAAGCAGCTAATCAAGTTGAAAATAGTAGTTGCTGATGGGGAGTAGGAATGGAGGGTAAGAAAGGAGGATGGGGCTATGGATCTTTGAATTAGCTTTGTAATACTATGTATATGAATAACTTCTTGGGAAATTAAATTAAATTAAAAAATAAATACACTAACAATAAAAAGACAAATAACCCAATTAAAAATGGGCAAAGATTCTGAAGAGACATTTCTCCGAAGAAGATATAGAAATGGCCAACAAGCTCATGAAAAGATACTCAACATCTTTAGCCATCAGGGAAATGCAAACCTAAACTATACCACTTTACTGAAAGCCTTCCCGCTAAATTCTGGAACAAGACAAGGATGCCCACTCTCACCACTTCTATTCAACATACTATTGGAAGTCCTAGCCAGAGCAATCAGACAAGAAAAAGAAATAAAAGGTATCCAAATTGGAAGGGAAGAGGTAAAACTGTCATTATATGCAGATGACCTGGTACTAAATATAGAAAACCCTAAAGACTCCACATAAAAACTATAGAACTGATAAGTGAATTCAGCAAAGTAGCAGGATACAAGATTAATATACAGAAAGCTGTTGCATTTCTTTATGCTAACAATGAAATATCAGAAAGGGAAAGTAAAAAGGAAAAATCCCTTTTAAAATCACATTAAAAAAAAAAAACTTAGGAATAAACCTGACTAAGGAGGTGAAAGACTTATATGCTGAGAACTATAAAACACTGATAAAGAAAACTGAAGATGATTTAAAGAAATGGAAAGATATTCCCTGTTCTTGGATTGGAAGTATTAATATTGTTAAAATGGCCATACTACCCAAAGCAATCTATAGATTTAATGCAATTCCTATCAAATTACCCACGACATTTTTCACAGGACTAGAACAAATAATCTTAAAATTTATATGGAATCATAAAAGACCCAGAATTGCCAAAGCAATTCTGAGGAAAAAGAACAAAGCTGGAGGCATAATCGTTCCAGACTTCAGACAATACAGCAAAGCTACAGTAATCAAAACAGCATGGTATTGGCATAAAAACAGACACATGGATCAGTGGAACATAACAGAGAGCCTAGAAATAAACCCACACACCTATGGTCAATTAATCTCCAACAAACTCCTTCAAGAATATACAGTGGAGAAAAGATAGTCTCTTCGACAAGTGATGTTGGAAAAGCTGGACAGCGGCATGAAAATCAATGAAGTCAGAACACTCCCTCACACCATACACAAAAATAAACTCAAAATGGCTTAAAGACAAATATAAGACATGACACCACAAAACTCCTAGAAGAGAACATAGGCAAAACATTCTCTGACATAAATTGTAGCACTGTTTCCTTAGGTCAGTCTCCCAAGGCAATAGAAATAAAAGCAAAAATAAACAAACAGGATCTAATCAAACTTATAAGCTTTTGCACAGCAAAGGAAACCATAAACAAAATGAAAAGAAAACCTACAGGATGGGAGAAAATATTTGCAAATGAGCTTAATTTCCAAAATATACAAACAGCTCATACAACTCAATAACAAAAAGACAAACAAGCCAATCAAAAAATGGGCAGAAGACGTAAATAGACATTTCTCCAAAGAAGACATACAGATGGCCAAGAGGCACATGAAAGGATGCTCAACATCGCTGATTATCAGAGAAATGCAGATCAAAATTACAAGGTTAAAAAGAAAAACTACAATGAGGTATCGCCTCACACCAATCAAAATGGCCATCATTAAAAAGTCCACAAATAATAAATGCTGGAAAGGGTTGGAGAAAAGGGAACCCTCCTACACTGTTGGTGGGAATGTAAGTTGGTACAGTGACTATGTATAACAGTATGGAGGTCCCTCAAAAAACTAAAAATAGAGTTGCCATATGATCCAGCAATCCCAATCCTGGGCATATGTCCAGAGAAAAGTATAATTTGAAAAGATATATGCACTCCAATGTTCACTGCAGCATATACAATAGCCAAGACATGGAAGCAATCTAAATGTCCATCAACAGATAAATGGATAAAGAAGATATGGTAACATATATACAATGGAATGCTACACAACCATAAAAAAGAATGAAATAATGCCATTTGCAGCAACATGGATAGACCTAGCGATTATCATACTAAGTGAAGTATGACAGACAAAGACAAATATCATATGATAACACTTATATGTGGAATCTAAAATATGATACAAGTGAACTTATTTACAAAACAGAAACAGATTCACAGGCATAGAAAACAAACGTATGGTTACCAAAGGGGACAAAGGGGAGGAGGGATAAATTAGGAGTTTGGGATTAGCAGATACAAACTACTATATATAAAATAGATAAACAACAAGGTCTTACTTTATAGCACAGGGAACTATATTCAGTATCTTATAATAACCTACAATGAAAAAGAATATATATATGTATAACTGAATCACTGTGCTGTACACCAGAAACTAACACAACTATACTTCAATAAAATTTAAAATAAGTATGAAGGTTCCTTAAAAAACTAAAAATAGAACTACCATACAACCCAGCAATCCCACTACTGGGCATATACCCTGAGAAAACCATAGTTGAAAAAGAGTCATGTACCAAAATGTTCACTGCAGCTCTATTTACAATAGCCAGGACATGGAAGCATCCTAAGTGTCCATCATCGGATGAATGTATAAAGAAGATGTGGCACATATATACAATGGAATATTACTCAGCCATAAAAAGAAACGAAATTGAGATATTTGTAGTGAGGTGGATGGACCTAGGGTCTGTCATACAGAGTGAAGTAAGTCAGAAAGAGAAAAACAAATACCGTATGCTAACACATATATATGGAATCTAAGGGAAAAAAAAAAAAAGGTCATGAAGAACCTAGGGTTGGGGCTTCCCTAGTGGCGCAGTGGTTGCGAGTCCGCCTGCCGATGCAGGGGACACGGGTTCGTGCCCCGGTCTGGGAGGATCCCACATGCCGCGGAGCGGCTGGGCCCGTGAGCCATGGCCGCTGAGCCTGCGCGTCCGGAGCCTGTGCTCCGCAACGGGAGAAGGCCACAGCAGTGAGAGGCCCGCGTACCGAAAAAAAAAAAAAAAAAAAAAAGAACCTAGGGTTAAGACGGGAATAAAGACACAGACCTACTAGAGAATGGACTTGAGGATATGGGGAGGGGGAAGGGGAAGCTGTGACAAAGTGAGAGAGTGGCATAGACATATATACACTACCAAACGTAAAAATACATAGCTAGTGGGAAGCAGCCGCATAGCACAGGGAGATCAGCTCAGTGGTTTGTGACCGCCTAGAGGGGTGGGATAGGGAGGGTGGGAGGGAGGGAGACACAAGAGGGAAGAGATATGGGAACATATATATATGTATAACTGATTCACTTTGTTATAAAGCAGAAACTAACACACCGTTGTAAAGCAATTATACTCCAATAAAGATGTTAAAAAAATTTTAAACAAATAAATAAACTACACCACTTTATACCCATTAGGATGGCTATAAATCTAGTAAATGATAGACAATAACAAGTGTTAATGAGAATGTGGAACATATGGAACCCTCATGCATTGCTGGGGGAAATTAAAAATGGTGCAGCTAGAAAACAGTCTGGCAGTTCCTCAAAAAGCTAAACATGAAGTTACCATATGACCTAGCAATTCCACTCCTAGGTATATATTTAAGAAAACTGAAAACATATGTTGCACAAAAACTTGTACACAAATGTTCATAGCAACATTATTTAAAATAGCCAAAAAGTGGAAACAACCCAAATGTCCATTAATGAATGCATGAATAAACAAATATGCTAGATCCATACAATGGAATATTATTCAGCTGTAAAGAGTAATGAAATCCTGATACATGCTACAATATGGATGAACCTTGACCACATTATGCTAAGTGAAAGGAGCCAGACATAAAAGGTGGCATGTTGTATAATTCCTTGTACACAAAATGTCTAGAAAAGGCAAATCCATAAACAGAAAGTAGGTTAATGGTTGCCATGGGTTGGAGGGAGGGGGTAATGAGGGAGTGACTGCTAATGAGTAAGGGGCGTCTCTTCAGGGGTAATGAAAATGTTCTGGAATTAGATGGTGGTGATGTTTGCACGACTTAAAGAATATGCTAAAGCCCCTGAACTGTAGACTTTAATTTTAAGGATATAAGTTATAGCTCAATTTAAGAAATTATGTAAGAAAAAAACTACAAGATGATGGGGAGAAGGGGATATAATGCTACTGATGAACAGAGCACACTCATTCTACCCTCCTTTGGGTCAGCAGCAGCGGCCTTGCAGAAGTGTCTTTGTGCCTGGACCTGGCCTTGCCTCTCTTCTGTATCAACTTCCCTCAGTTTGGGTCTGTCTCCAGCCTAGTCCTGCTCCTCTCTTGACACCCTTCCAGTCCTGTTCTCTCAGATCCTGGCTCGGATCCTGGGACAAATACGCCACTGAAAAATGCCCCTGATAATCTCCAGGGTTATCTAGCTGCAAATCCTCTTTACCTCAGGGGTTTAAAGGCATGACTTCCGAATTGCTACCCCATATAGAAATCTTGTATTTGAGAGATGGTAGAGATCCTTAGAAAAGCAAGCATTCATTAAACGACTAAACATCTGGTTTTTAATGTGTCAGAATGAACATTTGAAAAGTTGTGCTTCTGGTCTGACTGGGTCTTAGGAAGTAAAGAAAGTCATCACGATTTTTTGGCAACACCTTGCCAGAGAGAAGTGATGAGAGCTTGCTATTTACAGAGGAAGTATATGGCTAAACAGGAACTGAAACTCAGTACAAGTCTGTATTCAATTAACCAGAACGTCGCTTTAACCACTCTCAGCATGGGAAATTTAACCGGTGACTGCTTATTGTATATTTTCACTTATTACTGGTGTAATTCTTTGCCTTAAAAATAATCTTTATCTGCTCTCTCTTTAAAAAAAAAAAAAAGCAGTTTAAGGCACACAACACTACAGCCAGCTAGAGCACAGCACAGGCCTTAGAGACACACAGCCAGGGTTTAAACCATCTCTGCCACTTACTAGCCATGTGAGCGTGAGTGGTTTGCTTAACCTCTGAGGGGCTTCCTTTAGTCATCGGTAAAATGAGGGTAACAACACCTATCCCTCAGAGTTCCTGAGAGAATCAACTGAGACAACACAGTAACTCAATAGCTCAGTGCCTGCTTTATGAGAACAGACAGCATTACTATTGTTATTTTGTGGTACCTTATCCACTGCTTCTTAGTGGTAGGCAAAAAAGGGGGAAAACAGTGTTGGAGGTCAAAACAAGTCCAAACATGTAAGTACTTCTGGTTTAATATCTACAAAGCTTCTAGGTTCTTATGCATTTTCCCAGTCGAGTTGGTGTCCATCATGAGGAGGAACAAAGTGACGTATGCAATCATGAGATGCTTGCAGAGTTGAAAGGCTGGATTCCATGTAACAGAGTCTGCCTTCCAAAATCTGAGATGACCAATGGTGAGGTCCTGGCATGATAAAGTGTAAGGTTCTAAAGTTCCAGCCATGAAAGAAATTGCCTATTCATTTATATTGAATATAAAATTATCTTTGGTGGGTTTTAAACAATCATTCAAAAACCCAGCAAATCTATGGACCAGACAGTAGTAGTGGTTGTGGTGGTGGGAGTGATAATAATAATAACAACACCTCCACTATAATCATCATCGTTGTTGTCTTTTATATTTGAGACACTCCACTCAGAACAGGCTCTTCTCAAGATACAGAAATAATGAACAGATGGAGAAGCATAAGCACAAGACAGAAAGGACTATGGAATGCTAAGGGTCTGTTATGGGTTGAATCGTGTCCCCTGCTCCCCCGCAAAGAAGTATGTTGAGGTCTTAACCCCCAGTACCTCAGAGTGTGACCTTACCTTATTTGGAAACAGAGTTGTTGTGATGTAACTAGTTAAGATAAGGTTATAATGGAGCAGGGTGGGCCCCTAACCCAATATGACTGGTGTCCTTACAAGAAGAAAGCCATGTTTACATGACAGAGACACAGGGAGAATGCATGTGACCACAAAGGCAGAGATTGGAGTAACACAGCTGCAAGTCAATAAACACTAAGGATTGCCAGCAAACCACTGGAAGCTGGGGAAAGGCAAGGAAGGATTTCCCTACAGGCTTCAGAGGGAGCATGGTCCACCTTGATTTGGGACTTCTGGCCTCCAGAACTATAAGACAGTAAATTTTTGTTGTTTTAAGCACCCGATTTGTGGTACTTTGTTACAGCAGCCCTAGGAAACTGATACGGGGCCTAAGAGGATTTTTTTTTCTAAGATTGAAATGCAGCAACAGCAAGGAGAATGTCTAAGAGTGAGTCAGAGGGAAGTGTCTGTGGGGGAAGAAACATTTATAAACTTACAATATATTTTAAAATCCCTCTATGCCTCTGTCTCTACGGCATTGTAAACAATGTCCAAAAGTGCTAAATTCTCATTAAATGCCGTTTATCAATACTATCAATGTGTAAACGCCCAAGCCTGGGCCAGTAGCGGATGACCAACAGAACTGCTGCCTTGGTCAACTGGCCATAGCCTTATGCTCCCAGGAAGGAGCGATGCTCCTTAATTTCAGTCTTGAAATGACTCTCCCAAGCACTTTTTCAAAGTTTACAAGAGGAGTAATTATTACCTGGATCCCAGTCATTTTAATATAAATGTTCTTTTCATTTGCTCCTCACATGTAACCTTCGATCTGTTAAAAGGAGCAGTGTCTGTGGAACTAGCTCTGGGAAGGAAACTGGGCTCATTTAACTATATCCATAACACACAAAAAAAAACCTACAACAAATGCTCTCAAAATAACTTTCAGGGCCTTCCCTGGTGGCGCAGCGGTTGGGAGTCCGCCTGCCGATGCAAGGGACGCAGGTTCGTGTCCCGGTCCGGGAGGATCCCACATGCCGCGGAGCGGCTGGGCCCGTGAGCCATGGCCGCTGGGCCTGTGCGTCCGGAGCCTGTGCTCCGCAACGGGCGAGGCAGTGACAGTGAGAGGCCCACGTACCGCAAAAAAAAAGGGAAGAAAAAAAAATAATAACTTTCAGGATAAAACAAAGCCAAAGGAAGGAAAGTTTCCATTCAGTCTGTCCCTTCACTTATAACTTGCTGCTTGTGCTGTGTCAGAAATTAAGTGTCACATCCTCCCTCAGGCCCTAGTTCTCGGTCTAGACAGACAAGCACAAGGTGAACCCAGGATGCATACACTAATCTTTTTGTACGGACCATGTGTAACTGCTGTCATTAAACAAGCATAACATCATACACAAACTATTTTCTTTTTTTTTCTTTTTAGCCACAGTTTGCCTTTTCTCTCACAAAGAAGTAGGAGAGTAACTTCCAACTGCACAAAAATTAGTGAAACCACTCTTCCTAATTTTACTAAGAATAGGCTTCTATCAACAGAGTCCAATATTGGACTCGAAAGAAGGAATTAAAAACCATTCCCGGGTGGAGGCCTGGATTTGGCTCTGAACCTGATTCAGCCATCAATTAATAATTAACCCCAAACTCTTCCCCCTGAAGATGCTTCCAGGTTTTGCTTATTTTTGAAGATATGAGATGGTGTTAGGGTTGGTTCCCCATCTGGTTCCCCCAGATTCAGTCTTCTGGTTCCCCAGCCCAAAAAGACTGTGATTTCTCCACCAGTACCCCTAATGCACTGCACGCCTCCCTAGACCATAACCTGCCCCTAGGCTGAAAGCCAAGAAAATGGGAACTTACTCTATACAGCACCTCTCCTCTAAACATGGACACTCTATGAGAATCTGCCTGCTTCTGACCACTCTTTAGCATCCTCGGCTAACTACTTACTGTATTATGTCCAAAGTTCATATTTGTTATCTGAACGAGGGCCAGTCTGGTAGGCTGTTGCTCAGTCATTACTGTCCCTGTTATTCATTATTGTCTTTGGAATGAATTTAGGAATATGGATGTTCTAAACATTTACAATTCTTAGAATAAACAAGTCACCTCACAAAGACTTAACTTGGGAAAAGCTGGATAGTTAGGCACAATTTTCTCATGCTGCTGCCCAGCTCATCTCCTCCACAATGAGGAGGGCTGTTCTTAACTCTGAGGCCAACAGAAAGTACAGGTCTAAACATACCTCCTTCTCCTGGGTGTTCCTCATAAATTCAATTTTCAGCAAAGGTAAGGTAGAATGAGCTTAAAGGGGGTTCCCTTCTGGCTTCAGGCTATACTTGGGAATCAGTGAATAAACAGATACGATCATAAGGCCAAAACAAGGCTAAGCAGAGAAAATAAGTGTTTCAATAAGAAAGTGAATGCTGTATTTCTCTCCAATGTGGATATTCTGGCTATCTGCAAATGGGAAAGAGGTAAAAGCTACCTCATCAGTTGGGGGTGGTAATGTCCTCCCCCTCTCTGATCCCAATCTATCTCCTGATTTTCTGGACATCTACCTCTTACCGGGCTCTCTGCTTTCTTTTCAAGCTGCCACAACCACAGAGTTTCTTGGTTGGCACATCTACGAGCAACAGAGAATTCACTGAAACCTAGGATTATCTTTTGGCACTCCACAGCTTGAGAGATAGTGATTAGAAGGAAAAAAACAAAACAAAACTTCAACAACAAGGTGGCATTTTCATTTCAGCTGTTCCTGGAGGCAAAGCAGTGCAGTAAAGAAAATCTTAGATTGAAAGCTTTGTGGTTATCTATGCTTCTCATTAAAGTACCCCAATTATAATCACACCTACGATTACAAGATTTAACACACCTGGTCTCAAGGATGCGACAGGAAGAGGAATCATACCCTCATCCCATTCCGTTTCCTTTTCTTTATTCACTGAGTAAGCACAATTTATAAATTCCAGTGAGTGCAGACTAGAGGTGGTTTGGAGAACAGAGGTTTTTCATTCACATGGCTTTTTCAAAGTGGCAAAAATCTTCCATGGCCTCAAATTATTTTAGTACTGGTGAGACAAGCAGTGTTGCTTTCATTGGCTACACATTGATATGAGAAACCTGGATAGAGTTTCTTTCTATTTCTTCTCTCACTTTACTAACCAGACAGTTTGCTCTGCTACGGACACACAGACTCACGCACACACACTCTTACTGAGTAAGGGTGTGTGCACTTACAGAGTTTCTAAGATTTATTTTAAGAGTATTGTAACTCAAATTTTAAAATAAATTTTGAAATAATTTTAGATTTACAGAAAAGTTGTGAAGACAATAGAGAATTCCTGTATACTCCTCACCCAGTTTCCCCTATTGTTAACAACTTATATAACAATGGTATATTTGTCAAGAGTTTTGTAGATCTTGACAGTGGGTAAAAAACACTGACTCTTTCTTAATTCCATTTTGTACAGCAGATTCTCAACAAGAGCAGTGTGTACCCTAAAACAAGTATCTGAGATATCAAGTTATGATCTCTATGTCCCCCACTCCTGCCAAGGTCCTAGATAATTACTAGGGGATAATGCTTGTACAAAAATGGTGTTAGGAACTTGATATGGCAAAATTCTAGCATGAACAAAGCCATGTGTCTGACAAAACACTTTTCTAATGGCTTCAATGACACTTAGTTAAATACTGATGTGCCAGCCACAGACGAGCATTGTGGATGCCAGGAAGTGAATTATTAATGCAAACTCTCTTTATAAAGTCAACTGGGAATGAATTTCCATTAAAATCAAGAAGAAAATTAATTTAGAGGTCACTAATTCTCAGCATACATATGGATATATAAACCTTCTTCCTGGACTGTCCACACACTGGGGAGAAATCCAGCCAAACCCACTTGGAGGAGGAATAAAAGTTTAATTTATGCAACAACTAAAATCTCATGGATTGAACTCACAGCTAGAAAGGAAACATTTGAAATGAGGCCCTTTAGTGATTCTGTATGAACAATGAAATGAGTCAGGAAGACAAATCACTCAAGTTCAGGCTATAGAGGCAGGCTTGGTGCAGTCCAGCTAGCTCACCCTGGAACCTGTCCCTCTGAGGGGAATGCTGGGACCCAGAATCTCTACCTGTAAACTTGTGCCCTGGTTTTTCTGCAGTGGTTAGTGTGCAGTCTGCCTAATATGATACAGAGGAAACAGAGACTCACTGAAGATGCAAACAATACAATCTTCCTGCAAACAATACAATCTCTGCTGACTGATTCATCTGCATGAATTCATCCGGGAAAAAAGTTCAAGGCCTCCCCTGGTGAAAGGAAGGCTGATAGATAAAGAACAAACAGGTAGGGAACTTGCAAATGGTAAGAGACTGACTTACCTCAGTAGCTTTCTGGCTGAGTCCCCGAAGCAGCAGCACAATCACATGGACAGCAGCTCTGCGCACCTGAACTTCATGGTCTGTTTTAGCCACAGCAATCAGACAAGTTGTTACCTAGGAGGGTGAGAGAAGAAGAAGTCAATAAAAATCAGGATTGCACAATTACCTAAAACCTTTCAACTGTGTTCCATATTCTACACATTCATCACAAACAATCTGGCTTAGAGAGCAGTGGGTTGCTTCCTCATTCTCCATGAAGAGGGAGAGATAGAGTGGTAGAGATCTTGATTTAGTCTGGCTTTTCTGGAAAGGGGCAAAATCTGGTTTGGAATTCAGGAGGGAGACTAGGGAGTGGGAATGAATACAGGTATATAATAAAGGTATGGTTAAAGGTGAATATTTCCTCAAAAGTGGGAAGAACTTGCCCCACTCTGGGGACATCAAATTGAAGGAAGAAAAAATGGTCTGAAACACAGTGGCTTCTAGGGACGGAGGACCATGGAGATTTAGCTAAGTAGGCTTCAGAGTTCAAGGTCTGGCATGAATATCAACGTGCCAACTGATGAAAGTTTCAGCCCAGGGATAGAGAAATACATAAATATTCAAACTGATCTTCTTCTAGCGTGTCCAGACGTCCTGGTACACTACAATTCTAGTGTACACCCACGTGAGTTACCAGGGGCCAACTGCTGAGACTCCCTGCCTGGGCTTCTTCATTTGTGGAATGGGTCTTTCAGTGCTCATTTACTTTAAAAGACAGCTCTATAACAGAAGGGACTTAGAAATTACTTGCAAAACATGGTAATGTTTACTTGCAGATATATAGCTGATAATTATATGTCATAAAATGAGAAAATTTCTATATCCTGTACCAGCCATCCTGCCCCCACCCTGCTCCGGGTAAGCACAAAAATATTCTAAAACCTCCATAAAGAGATACCATTAGAAAACAACAACAACAAACAGCAACAAACCTTTCTGAGGCATTTGTGCAAGAATGAAAAGGTAAAAACAAAAATTTTGGGCTTCCCTGGTGGCGCAGTGGTTGGGAGTCCGCCTGCCGGTGCAGGGGATGCGGGTTCGTGCCCCGGTCCGGGAGGATCCCACGTGCCGCGGAGCGGCTGGGCCCGTGAGCCATGGCCGCTGAGCCTGCGTGTCTGGAGCCTGTGCTCCGCAACGGGAGAGGCCACAGCAGTGAGAGGCTCGCGTACTGCAAAAACAAAAACAAAAACAAACAAAAAAAAAAAACAAAAATTTTGAAAGTGTGACCAATGACAGCAAAAATCTGAAGGTAAGTCTAAATTCTTCACTTGGTCTCTCACATACTTTGTTATGTGATTTACTGTGTGAGTGTATATCTTGGCCAACTGTGGAAGGCTTTCTAACCATGATAAGAAAATAGCCAGATTGTGTGCTTGGGAACATGTATAAATACATATTATGTTTAAAGAATGGTTTTTTTAAAGGTTTAAAAAAAGAATCCAGGCACAAATGAGGAAATAGGCTTGTGCAGAAATTTTAACTATGCATGTTGTATTTTTCACAGCTTTCAAACAGTTGGGCATAGTTCAAAGTGTCTAATTAATCAGTGATGGCAAAGGGATTAGAAGAAGTAGCTTGTTCTTAAATATAATTGCATCTGTGATGCACTGGCATTTAATCAAGTTGCACATCTATTAGACAAACTTGACGCTTACAAGTGAAGGGAAATCCCAGAAAAGCTCAACTCTTTGGGGGCTGTTTTTCAATAAGACCCAGCAAGCTGCTTCTGCTTTTGACCTGGAACCCTGACTCGAGGTCATCAGTGGCTTCCATGCCTCTGGCATTAACAGTAGAAGCAATTCAGTCCTAGGAGGAGTCCCCTGGGTGACCTCCAAACAGGCAACAATATAATAGGTACCTCCACTTGCAGGCTTAGTATTTAAGAGGTAAGAGCTGAAATCAGAGAAGCAAGTTAGAGCTAGGTCGAGTCCTTCCTGACACATAAAAGTTTAGCTTATTCAGTCTGATAACTAAAGTATGAAAGCCAGCCCAGGGCCATGTAATGCTCAGACTCCCCCAAGTCTTTTGCCTGCTTCCCTCTGGGTTTAGCTTTGGGCCCGTGTTTCCACATTTGGCAGGCAAAAGCCTCCGAGCCTGGAATCCCACCGGTGTCCAGCTTTGCCACCTCTGTTCTGCCTCACTATGCTGGTGGGCCATGCCTCTGCCTCGGGGCTCAGTGTAGCACCAGCTCTGACTGTCAGGCATTTATTCCACAATCAGGAGAGGCAGAAGCACCCTGGCTGGAAAAGGGCTTCCCCTGCAAGGCCAGTCCTTGCATGCCAGTGCTGCCCTGCAGGTGTGACCGGGAGGAGCTGGCTGTTACAAGCCCTACTGAGATCAGATGGAATGGCCTCCTTGCTCTTAGCGATTTATGCACCAGATTGTACCAAGTCCACCTGCAATCAGCCATCCAGGACAATCAGGAAGAAGCCTGTGAACAGAAGAGTTCCTGGACCTTCCTCAACACCTCTGTCACAGGACCGCATCCCATGAAAGGAACAATGTTCGGTTATGCAAAATGTTTTCAAAGCATCAGAATTTTAATATGGTCTTGCAGATATCATTGAGAGATAAGAACAGCCTTCTGTTCATGTCAAGCTCCCGCAACCAACTTGTAACGTTGCTCTTCTACAAGCCAGTGGGGTAGCCTCCTCGTCAAACACCAGAAGCAGGGAGGTCGCATGGCCGCTCTCTTCCATCTGTCCAGTCTGAACAAGTTGCCCCCATGGCCAGTCTCTCTCACCTCCAACCCCAAGGACATACTCAACACTGCCTTCCACCCCCGCCTAAAAGCTTTGGCGGATAGATAGATGATGTAAGGTCTTTACTAATGTATGAATTGGAAGTCTTCCCAAAGGGCAGAAACCAATTCCATGGGATCTTCATGTTACCTGCCCTAAGGGTCAATGTACCTATTCTAGTAAACCAAACTATGGAAGGATTTTTTTTTTATTGGCTAAATTTTGTAAATCATATCCATTTTTGAAAGCCATGCAGAGACAAAAATGACGACTGCTTTGGAAACGCTAAAGGTCAGTTTAAGCAATTTCACACTTGATAGGAGCCAACAGAAATATAGAAAACATCACTCCCCAAACAGCTGGCACGCACCAAGCATAATCAGAAATATAAATAAAGATAAAACAAATGGCAAGAGTACCAAAAACCAACTTTGGAAAATTCCAGAAGAGAGGTAGCAGGATTGAGGTATCAAGAAAGGATGATGTCAACTTTCCAGCTGCACCTTCATCCCTTTCCCTAAAATCTCCTGCTAAAATTCAGTCAGTCTGCTAACTTGTTTGAAACTAGACCATCTGTCCTTCTATTTTGTAAACTAAGAAACTTTACCAGCAAAGGCAGGGTGGCCTCTAATTCCCACATGCTTTGCTTTACCTGACGTGGGGGACTTTCCTGGCGGTCTAGTGGCTAGGACTTTGCCTTCCAATGCAGGGGGTGCGGGTTCGATCCCTGGTCTGGGACCTAGGATCCCACATGCCTCAGGGCCAAAAAACCAAAACATAAAATGAAGCAATATTGTAACAAATTCTATAAAGACTTAAAAAAAAAAACCTGACGTGGAACAGAACCGTGGTGGCTCCATTTGCTTCCTTGAGGTTTTCCAGGACATCCACCCGAGCCCTCATCTCAGTGCATGAGCTGTCACTTAGGAAACCGCACTGATTGTGGCAAATCTGGTAATCAATTCAGATAATTTAGTGGATCAGAGGTGACAGCTCTGCATCAGACCCCAAAGCTCGGGTTCGTGGAATTCTGGGCACTACCTTACAAGTGGCTTGCTCCTGCACTTGTCACCTGGGGCGTATCTTATTTGCTGTACCGGGGATGGGCCTCTCCCTGTGGTTCGCTTAAATCATATTTACTTTTCATGGAGAACAATAAAGATGAAAGAGCCTATCAAGATTTGGTTTTAAGCAATACAGTTCTTGACAAGAACAAGGAGAAATCGGAGAGCAATAATAATGCTCTCCAAACAGATTAAATCTTGACATCAACAGAGAGGAAAAACCTGAATTCCCAGTACAGAGACTGTGGAAGGGTTGGTTCTATCCCTTACGTTCCTTCCCTACCAGCAAGCACTGTCACGGCACAGACAGGGCCCAAGTCTGGACCACGCAACAGGGAGGACAGCTTTCTTCAGATGCCCAAGAACCACAGCTATGACCCCCAGATCAGATCACATCAGAAGAGCCTATGGTGGTTGGTTTGTTCAATTTTACATCAAAACAAGTTACACTTCCCCTCTTTCTCTGCCTGGCTAACACTTGATCAATGTGACTTTCTTGCTGTCGGGTAAACCCTGACAGTTTACCTGAGGGTCCCAGCTCCGTGTTCCCTCAGCACCTTGGGCTTGTCCTAGGAGATCACTCTAGTCCACTGTTTATTTATTCCTCTGTGTTTCACACTCTACTGAGATTTCCTTGAGGGAAGAGATTGGGTCCTTTGTCTGTGTCCTCTAACATACCTAGCACATGACAAACACACACGAAGAAGAATTCCTTCAGTTTGCAGCCAAAGACAAGTTTCCCCAGAGTTAAAGCTCCTTCTCCACCAGTACACACTGGGGCCAAGCATTTCTGAGACTACAAGAGACTTCAAGAGTTTTCATGAGACACTGAAAGAATTGTCGTAGAAGAAGACACAATGATCTCTCAAAATAAGTTAAAGCATTTCATTCCTCTGCTTTGGCTTCCCATCTCACTCACAGTAAAAGCCAAAGCCCAGAATGCTCTCTCCCCACGTACCTGCCTGGGTCAGCTCCTGCTCCCTGCATGGCTCTGCCTAAGTCACTCATCAGTGAAGCTTCTCCTGTCCATCCAAGTTCACATACAACAGCAAACTCCCTCCAAGTCCCTTGCCTTACTAGATTCATCTCCTTCGCACTTACTCCATCTGGCACAATAATATTTGTTTACACACTTGCTTGTTTGTTACCTAACTCTCCTCTGTAGCATGTCAGCTCCACAAGGACAGGAACTTCTCTGTGTTCAGAGCTGGATCACCCCCACCTAGCATAAGGCTTGGTTGTAGTCTCATAACTGGCACAGAGTAAGTACTCAGTAAGTATTTGTCAAATGAAAAACAAATGAATGAAGAATTACTTAAAAGCCAGGCCAAATCTCCCACTTTTTCAATGAGAATGGACAAGAGTGGTCTGACTACAGGAGGACTCAATGGCTGAAATACTAAGACTGTCAGGTGTCCAATCATGTTCAAACTTGCAGTCCACCCAAGGCAGCTGGTTTGGCACTGATGACATGGCAAGTGTGGGATGCTACATAAGAAGGAACATCTAAAAAGAAGACACAGAAATTATGTGGGATGGAAACACCTGGTTTTTCAAATCAGCGGGAATATATTGTCTTCTGAAGTTTCACCGCCAAAAGCAAGTGCTATTAAAACAGAGCTACATGACCCTTCCAGTAGCTTTTCTCACATGGCAACTCCCTTCTTTTTCAAGGGCACAAAAGTAATCTTATAAACGAATTGAAACATTTATTGAGAGACAATATAGAGGAGTGGTTAAGAGCACAGATACAGGAACCAAATGCCTGCATTCAAATCCCAACTTTGCCACTTCCAACCGTCATGAACTTGGCAACTGATTCAATTTCTCTGTGCCTCAGTTTCCTCTTTGAGGATTGGATCAGCTGACTTACGTAAGGCACTAAGAAGAGTGTGAAGTGCTTGCTATGATTACTGGGTTTTTTTGGCCGCACCACGCAGCATGCAGGATCTTAGTTCCCTGACTAGGGATCGAACCCATGCCCCCTGCAGTGGAAGCGCAGAGTGGACCGCTAGGGATGTCCCAATTACTATTTTTAAAACACGTAGCAACTAGTCTTCCCAAGTAAGCCTTATCTTCCTCTTCCTTCAATATTAATTAGTCAATACTTACTGAGTACCTACTATAGGCCAAATGCTGTGTTCGGCGCTAGGTGGTATACAAAGGTAAATAAAGACTGGTTCTGTCCTTGTTGTGCTCACAATTATTAATGATAATAAACACTCCTGGGATTGATGTTACAGAGTGTCCAGGTCTCTAGAAGTGGGGCAGGGTCACTCGACAAGGGGTTTGCCTGACAGGTGCCCCCAGGGCAGCAGCTCCTCACATTCAATTCTAAGGTTGAAACAAAAGGAAGGATTCTCTCTTTGTGTTAGCACCCATGGTAAGCAAACAGTCTACTACCTATTCATACTTCATTTCTGAGGGCTTAATAAGCAATGCTCAATTCTCGCTGTGAGCCAGAAGGTTGTAAAGCTAACAAGGCCCTTCATCATGTAGCCTCTGCCTGGTCTCTTGTTTCAGACCTGCTACCAGCTAACTGTTCACCCCACCCCTTCACTCTAACCTTTTGGATCTTCCTATAGTTCTTCAAACATGTCAGGCTGTCCCACACCACAGTGCCTTTGCACAAGCTGTTCCCTCTGCTGAAATGCTCGCCTCTGCTTTTTTGGGCTACCTAATTTCTACCTTTCTCCAGATTCAGCTCTAAGAGTCTCTTCCTCCAGCACGTCTTTGACAACACCCAAACCTGACTGAGGGGCTCCTAAAATGTGCTCCCATAGCACCTAGCACAATTAACTGGACTGTAACTGTAATCATTGCTGTTTGTATCTTCCACAGGTTACCCATGCCCAGAAGACAAGGTAGTATCTTTCGGGTTTTGTATTCCTGGCCTGTAACAAAGGGGCCTGGAACACTGCAGGTGTTTGATAAATGTACGACTGAGGACATTTGAAGGACACTGGTTACCCCTGTTCTCATCTCCTTGCTGTCCATCCTAATCACTGTCATCGTCAGCTCCCTTCAAATGACCAAAATGCTCCTTAAAGAAAAATCTTAATACAGAAAAGTAAAATTTCTTCACTCAAAAATCACCTTCTCAATGGGGCTTACCTTGACTACCCCATTTAGACTGCAACCTCCCCTCCACCTAATACTATAATCCTGGTCACCCTTACTTGCTCTACTTTTTCTTATTTTCCACAGAACTTATCATTGTCTACCATACTATATATTTTAATATGTATATCATTTACTGTCTGTCTCCTCTCCCTAAAACGTAAGCTCCATGCAGATGGAAATCACTGTCCATTTTGAAGAATGATATGTTGTAGGTGTCCAGAATGCTGCTTGGCATATAGTAGGCTCTCAGTAACAATTGTTGAATAAATCATTATATTACCCATATACATTATCCCTACAACCTTGTAACAATCCTGCATTATATATATGTATATATATATATATATATTTTTTTTTTTGCGGTATGCAGGCCTCTCACTGTTGTGGCCTCTCCCGTTGTGGAGCACTGGCTCCGGATGCACAGGCTCAGCGGCCATGGCTCACGGGCCCAGCCGCTCTGCAGCATGTGGGATCTTCCTGGACCGGGGCACGAACCCGTGTCCCCTGCACTGGCAGGCGGACTCTCAACCACTGCGCCACCAGGGAAGCCCATTATAGATATTTTAATCCCATTTTCTAGGTCAGGAAACCAAGCCCAGAGTCTAGGTCATCTGACCAAGTGAACACAGGTAAGTGGCTGGTGGGACAGGGCCTCATTTATTCCCATCCCCAAGTGTGCTTGGAAATTTGGTTCTCTTTCAACAGGTCAGGTGGTCTCCAGAAAGATGATACTTCTTAAATGTTACAAAACCTGCTTTAGCTCAATCTTTCTAATTAACCAAACCAAGAAATTTTTCCAACACTTTCAACACGAAATCATATGCCACCAGCGTGCAACAGTTTCCTTAAGAGAGAGAAAGGAAAGAAGATCTAGGAGCTCAAAAAGAAATACAGTCTCAGTTTTGGGGTTCAGAGAAGATCATGATGTCAGGCATAGTTTGAGTTCATTGGCTTTAGAAAATGTATGGGATACTGTCAAATCTGAGCTGATTCACTTGGAGATCTGGGGGAAATTTTTATTCAGCTCATGGCCATGTTTAAAAAAACTGGGGGGTGCTTACATAACTTTGTGAATACACTAAAAACCACTGAATTATACCCTTTAAGTGGGTGAATTGTATAGTATGCGAATTCTATCTCTGTTATTAAGAATAATAATATTTGGGTTTGGTTCAGATCATGGTCCATGAGTTTGTTTCAGTTCATGGTTTATGGTTCACTTTGGGTTGAGTCATGTGAACAGATCAAATAAACAGAGAAAAAAAATGTGGGAACTATTTCAAAATTTGACCCGATTATTTATAACAGACTGAAATCTTTAGCTGCTATAACCAAATAGACCTGCAAAGTCCTTAAGTGTTACAAGTTAATACACTAAAGAATAAGAGATTTGCAAAGTGCCATCCAAAACAAATAAAAATCAGGCGCCCAGTGGTTCATGTATATTACAGCACTGAAAGGTTTTAAGTTGGTAGTAATCATTGTTTCTAAGTTATTAAAAACATATACAGAAAGTTGGGCATAGGGCTGTGTCCCTCGAGTTAGAGTTAAAGGAGAGGAGGACTTCCCTGGTGGCGCAGTAGTTAAGAATCCGCCTGCCAGTGCAGGGGACACGGGTTTGAGCCCTGGTCCAGGAAGATCCCACATGCCGCAGAGCAACTAAGCCCATGCGCCACAACTACTGAGCTTGTGCTCCAGAGCCCGCAAGCCACAACTACTGCAGCCCGTGCACCTAGAGCCTGTGCTCCACAACAAGAGAAGCCACCACAGTGAGAAGCCTGTGCACCGCAACGAAGAGTAGCCCCTGCCGGCCACAACTAGAGAAAGCCTGCACGCAGCAACGAAGACCCAATGCAGCCATAAATAAATAAATATTTTTTTTTAAAAAGAGGAAACAAATATGTATAACTTTCCTAAAAGTCCTAAGTTGAAATTTAATGATGAGTAGCCTTTATAATCAATTAAACTAAGCATATAAAGCTCAGGAGTCAGGAAATACCATAAATTCAAGTGTATGTATACATCCATGAGCATGTTTCTCTGCTTGTTGATAAGACACAATCACCAAACACTGAAGAAAATTCCTTCTCAGTAGACACTTCTTAAGATTTGATGTTCAACATGGTCAGCCCTAGGATACCGAATAACGTGAAAGAAGCCAGTATTACAAAGTTACTAAGTTTTTGTTCTTGTAAACTTATTTGCTCTATATGAAAAATCTAGTCTCTCATAAATAATAAGGTAATATAAACTGTATTTTATTTATGTATTTATAATTTATAATCCATCTTCTTCCTTAAAGATTTAAGATGGTGAAGCCCACTGAGTAAAAAGACACCTGGCAACATATTAACTACTCTTCTTTTGCCCATCAACATCTTTAAATAGCAGAGTGTCTAGTACATAGTATGTACTTGAGACATATGTTCATACATTGATGACTAAGTAAACACAAGGGCAAAGATAAAATTTAAGAGGCTAAAGAAAGATATTCATAGAGGACAACAGTGCAATGTACCTTTCATTAAATCTTAAACTCTAAAACCAGTTTAAATCTTAAACTCTAAACACTGGAGATGTGTCCAGTGCCAACATGTTGTATGGCTACTATTTTGGCTGCTCATTTATCCTTTACCTACTATGTACCAGGCACTGGGTATAAGGCGGTGAACAAAACATGGAACTTAATTACTCTTTTCTGATAAGACCCCGTCTCCCTGAATACAAGGCACCTCCAACCGAAGAGGGTCCAATTAGAGTATGTATTTGCCTGAGAGTTTTCTGTAAACAGATGAGACTCACAGATGGCCCAGAAAACTAGGGAAAACTTCTGTTTGCACTTCCTCAAAGCTTCTTCAATTCTGTTATGTTTCCTTGGACTCTTTATAATAAATCCCCTTTTATGGCTTAAAGTAGGTTAAAATGACTTCCTGTCACTTGCAATTAAAAAATTCCTACTAAATCAACTTTCAATATACATATGAGAATAGTGAGGCTGAGGGAGGTTAAATGACTTACCGGATCTAGAAAAAGAACACAGGTCTCCTAACTCCCAGTGCTGAGCTATATCATAGGTTCAAGTAAAAACAAGCTTTAGAGAAAGGAATCAACATGCAGTACCTCATGAACCACAGAGCCCAGCATGAAATCCAGCCTCTGGCACAGTTCTCCAAGATTGGATAAGCTGCTGGCCCTGTGAGCACTATCTGGATCTCTTGCTCCCCTCAGGAAGGTGTGGATCAAAGGTTCTCGGTACTCTGAGACCATGTCCCCTGTAGAAAAAGGGAAGAAATCAAAATACTTCAAAACAAACTTTCAATTTCTTAAAGAAGGAATAACATATCACCATGGCACACTGTACGGTGTTTTATACTTTTTTTTTTTTTTTTGCAGTATGCGGGTCTCTCACTGTTGTGGCCTCTCCTGTTGCGGAGCACAGGCTCCGGACACGCAGGCTCAGCAGCCATGGCCCACGGGCCCAGCTGCTCCACAGCATGTGGGATCTTCCCGGACCAGGGCATGAACCCGTGTCCCCTGCACTGGCAGGCGGACTCTCAACCACTGCACCACCAGGGAAGTCCCTGGTGTTTTATACTTTTCAAAGTACTTGCATAACCATTAAAAATCATGCTCTGGAAGAATAATGTTAGGGAAAATATTCATGATGAATTATTTTCTGAAAAAGCAAGTAGAATCCCAATTATAACCTAAAAACCTACATGGGGAAATAAAATATTTGAAGACTTTAAAATGTATATATATATAAAAGAGAAAAATGTACATATCATAAGTGCATAGCTTAATAAACTTTCACAAACTCAATACAACTGTCACAGTCACACAAACAGCAAGTATGGTCCTAGGCTAGAGCCTGGTCATTAGCCCAGTACTCTTCCTACACTATCACCCTACCTACTCAAGCAAATTGAGTGAAAGACAATCAAGGCATTTTGGGTCCTTGTCAAAGAGAGATCTATGATTCTTCACTCATTTGGCAGATCTTTACTGAGAGTCCTACTATACGCTAAGCACGGCTTCTGATGCTTGGGATATACTGGTGAACAAAAGAAGCAAAGAGTCTTGCCCTCTTGGAGTTTCCATTGTAGTGTAAATTACACAGTATGTTAGAAGGTAATAAATGCCATGCGGTGGGGAGGGGGGCAGGAGGAGGAAAGCAGCGTGGAAAAGAAAAAAAGGAGTAATGAAGATGGTGGCAGACTTCAGTTTTTAAAAAGATGGTCAGGGTTGGCTTCATTGAGATGGTTGAGACATCTAATCAAAGGCTAGAAGGTGAGGCTGTCGCCCATGTGGACATCTGGGGGAGGAGTACAGCAGGAAGAGGGAACAGCTAGTGTAAAAAAAAAAGCTTGTGGGGGAGCATGCCTGTGGAACATCAAGAAAGCCCAAGAGGAGGCTAGAGGGGTGATGGCAGGGGTGGGTGCTGGTGCAGAGCTTACAAGCCTTTGTAGGCCTCTGTAAGGACTTGGGCTTTTTCTGAGTAAAATGAGAGGCCTTTGGAGGATTTTGAGCAAAAAGGTGCTAAAAGATGACTCTGGCTGCAGTGCTAAGAACATGCAGTAGTGTATGTGTCTGTATGTGTGTCTGGGGTGGAGCAAGGGTACAAATTAGGAAGCTACTGCAGTAAGCTGTTTGAGAGAGGATGGTGACATGAACAGTAGAGGGGGTGAGAAAAAGATTCTGCATATATTCTGAAGATTACACCAACATGATTTCCAGAGGACTCCAAGAATGACTTCCAGGATTTTAGCTTTTGTGCCTGGAAGGATGAAGTTACTATCAACTGAGGTGGGAAAATCTCCAAGTGAAGCAGGCCTGGAGCAGGAGAATTCAGTTTTAATATGTTGAAGAAGTAGTGGAAGATATATAGAGAGTTCAGAAGAGAAGTCTGGATTGAAGATATACATTTTGGAATCAATGGAATGTAGATTATATTTAAAACCTTGAAACTAGATGTATAATCAAGGGAGTGAGTTTAGGCAGGGAAGGGAAGAGGACCGAGGACCAAACCTGTACCCTTCCTTCAACATTAAGTCTGGGAAGGGTCTGGGAAGGGAAGAACCAGCAAAGGAGACTGAAAAGGAATAACCAGTCACGTAGGAGAAGAATTAGCATGGTATCCTAGAAATTAAGGGAAGAAAGTGTATCAGAGAGGAAAGAATGGTCTGCATCAAATGCTGCTAATAAGTCAGGTAAAAGAAGACTAAAAATTGACCATTAGATTGAGTAACAATGAGGTCACTGTTGACCCTGACAAGAACAGTTTGTTTGTTTTTTTTTAAATAAATGTGTTTCTTTTTGGCTGCGTTGGGTCTTTGTTGCTGTGCACGGGCTTTCTCCAGTTGCGGTGAGCAGGGGCTACTCTTCATGGCGGTGCGTGGGCTTCTCATTGCGGTGGCTTCTCTTGTTGCAGAGCACGGGCTCTAGGCGCGTGGGCTTCGGTAGTTGTGGCACGTGGGCTCAGTAGCTGTGGCTTGTGGGCTCTACAGCACAGGCTTAGTAGTTGTGGCGCACGGGCTTAGTTGCTCCACGGCATGTGGGATCTTCCCGGACCAGGGCTTGAACCCGTGTCCCCTGCATTGGCAGGTGGATTCTTAACCACTGAGCCACCAGGGAAGCCCGACAAAAACAGTTTTGATGCACTGGCAGGGGTAAGCGCATGATAGAAGTGGGTTTAAAATATAATGTGAGGGCTTCCCTGGTGGCGCAGTGGTTGAGAGTCCGCCTGCCAATGCAGGGGACACGGGTTCGTGCCCTGGTCCGGGAGGATCCCACATGCCGCGGAGCAGCTGGGCCCGTGAGTCATGGCCGCTGAGCCTGTGCGTCCGGAGCCTGTGCTCCGCAACGGGAGAGGCCACAACAGTGAGAGGCCCGCGTACAGCAAAAAAAAAAAAAAAAAAAAAAAAAAAAAAAAAATATATATATATATATATATATATATAATGTGAGAAAAAGAATTGGAGACAGATCACTTAAGGAGTTCTCTGCACAGCATATCAAAGAAATGGGGTGGTAGCTGGTCAAGGAAGTGGGGCCAAGAAAGGTTTTTGCATTATTTTATTCTTAAAGAGAGGAGAAAGCACGCCAAGGCACTCAGAATTGACCTTTTTTTTTTTTTTTTTAATGGAAACAACTTCTTCCTCCACAGATGGGCTGAGAACTAAAGCTGCTTTGACTTGATCTTGGCTCTGAGGCCCTAGCTCCAGAAACCAAGTATAACACTCCACTTCCAGTCTTTCTGTAGCCCTAAGGTAACATGATTATCTAAATGGTGACAAAATGATTTCTGAAGCATATGTTTAAAGTCACCAAAATGGTAACTTACATAGAAAAGTCACCAACCTGCTCTATATCAGGCCCAGTTAAAATGCCTCAAATGCCACTTCCTTTGTGAAAACCTCCCTTAATATCCTCAGTCAGCCTTAATTAGTCCTCCTTGGAAGTCCCACAGTACTTTGTACTTAAATCACATTTGTTACTAATGCCTTGATTCCTAGATGTTTTCAGCCTATATCTATTTCTCCCATTAGACTATAAATTTCTTGAGGGTAGAACTTTGCTTCATCTCTGTTCCTATTGGTTCTTAGTAATCTTTGCACATACTAGGTACTCAACAAATACCAATGTTGAACCGAATTCACTCATTTATTCAATAAAATGTAATTATGCAACAGTATCATGCTAATGTTCTAGGGATACAAAAATTGATAAAACGTAATCTTTACCCTTTAAGCAGCCCGAAGTTTAGGGGGTGGGTATAAACAGATAAGTACCAACAATTACAGTACTGTGCGGTTAATGCCATCACAGAGTCAAGCAGAGGTTGCTTAGCATAATGTCACTAATCTTAAGTCACTTGGAAGGGGGAGGAGGAGGAAGTTTATTTTTTGTTTTCCCTCAAAGTCAGGAACACAATGTACTTTCCTTACAATACAAGAAAAAGATGAGGACTAATTTCTCTAAAATGCTCCCAGTTCCTAACACAATACATGCAGTCACAAGACTCACCTCCTGCTCAGTTAATATCAACATATATTGCAGAAATGGAATCAATGAATGACTTAGCCATAGCCTATTTTCAGAATAGAAAAGAGGGGACTTTGTGCCTACTAGTATTTGCATTTCTGAATATCAGTCCTAGTGAAGGCAGTCACATGTATGCACAACAAAATCTGCATAAAGGCTTCTCTGCAGAACTGTAATAGTAAAAAATGAGAAGATATAAATTAAATATTAATTAATGTGGAAGTGGTTAAATAACCATACATATTATGGAAAACTGTGTGGTCATTAAAAGGAACAAGATAGAATTAAGTGCAACAATATAGAAAGGTTCCCCTGGGACTTCCCTGGCGATCTAGTGGTTAATACTCTGTGCTTTTACTGCAGGGGGCATGGGTTTGATCCCTGGTCGGGGAACTAAGATCCCACCTGCTGCGCGGCCAAAAAGAAGCTATTAAAGAAAATTTAATATTCCTTAAGAAAATATTTCTAAAGGAAATATTTAATTTCCTTAAGACACTGTTAAGTGAAAGAAACTAATAGAACCAGTATCATTCCATTTACGTATGTAAAAATGCACACACATAACTTCTCTCAATATTAAACAAACCACACTTACAGATTTAAATATGTATATTAAATATACAAACGCATAGAAAAAAGAGAAAAAGGATTTACTACTCTTTGGACAAATAACTTGTCCAAAGAGTAAATACAACCAAGATCAAACTTAGGTGGTCTGACACTTAACTCCTATGATACTATGCATTTAAGATATTTCCAACTAAGAGGAAAACATATCTTTCTACTTTTGTTATAGTACTTTCCCTTTCTGGAGCTAGAAACGGGCGTGCTCGTTCTGCAGTGTGAGATGTGCATCCAGAGTTAAGAGCTCTGTGTTCTAATTTTGGCCCTGCTGCCAACTAGCAGTGTCACTCACAGCAATTCCCTTCACCTCCCCGGACCAACTGGAGATGAGTCAATTAGATGAGATGGTCTCTCTGGCCCCTTCCAGTTGGAAGTCTATGAGGTGATGAGTCACCTTTGGCTTAGCCATCAGGGGAATGAGATTCAGGAGACTTAGAAAGGAAGAAAAGGCACATATTCATGAGTACTGGAGTGGGAGGCTGCTGTGGTTAAAGGAATGAAGGTCCTTGATGGGAAGGAAGTCACTGAGAAATGAAGGAAATCTGGAAATCCATAAGGAGGGGAAACTGCAGGTTGAAAAGGTAAGAGCAGATGACAAACTAGTTAATATTTTCTAATGTAGGGATTTAAAGTTAAAAATAAGTGGTAAACTAACATAACATTGAAATTAACTATATTTCAATTTAAAATGGATAAAAAAAATAAGTGGTAAAGAAAAGACACTATGTGCCAAGTACGGTGCTAGGCACTATGGACCATAAACAAGAAAGACAGAGTCCCTCCCCTCATGGCATTCAAAGTCTACTGGGGAAGAGGAAAAAAACTGACCAAGCAATAACAATGGAGTGAGTTGTGCACAAAATGGTGACAGAGAAAGATACTTTTATGAGTAATGTTTTGATCTGGTACCAATTTCCATTAATAACAGCTCCAGTATTCTTTTTCATCCAGACTCAAAAGCCTGGTGTTCTTTTTTGACTTCTCCCAGTTACCCTTCAGTCAATCAGTCAGTTCATTTATTATTCTTCGATCCTCATTTACTTCCCTATGGGATTTGAGGCAACTTACAATAAAAAATATTGAAACTGAATTGAATATTTTTTAGAAGTTCTATAGTAATTGAAGAAGTACACATATCCCAAGCTAAGAATGGTTATTGCAAATGAATCCCAAATTTAGTTTAGCAATTCTGGTAGCTGAGGCAAAAAAGGAAACAGAAAAAACATAGTTCCATTACTCAATAAAAGAAAGAACATAGATTCGTTAGGAGACAAAAACTTCAGGAAGAATACCAAGAGGTATCTCACTCATTCATTCAGCAAATCTTAATTGAGTGCCTACAATATTCCAAGTACGTTCTCAGTACTAGAGATAATATAGCATGAACAAGAAAGCAAAGTTCCCATCTTTATGAAGCCTACTTCTAGTGGAGGAGAAAGACAATAAATAGTAAATAAACTTTCCAGCAGCAATAAGAGCTACGAAGAAAAATAAGGAGGGGGCAGCCGTTAAGAGTCAGGGGTGAGGGCTCAGGGAAAAGCTGTCAGAGGAGAAGAGCTGAAGGAACAAGTAATGTGAAGACCTGGGGGAAAAGGGAAGAGCAGAATGGACAACAGAACTTTTACATTCAATGTAGAAATCATATGGCTGTTTCTTACACTGACCTACCATAAAAGTCAAGGACAGGGCTTCCCTGGTGGCGCAGTGGTTGAGAGTCCGCCTGCCGATGCAGGGGACGCGGGTTCGTGCCCCGGTCCGGGAAGATCCCACATGCCGCGGAGCGGCTGGGCCCGTGAGCCATGGCCGCTGAGCCTGCACGTCCGGAGCCTGTGCTCCGCAACGGGAAAGGCCGCAATGGTAAAAGGCCCGCGTACCGCAAAAAAAAAAAAAAAAAAAAAAAAAAAAAAAAAAAAAAGTCAAGGACATACCATTACATTAACAAAACCAAATTTTAACATTCCATTTATATAAATTCCTGCCCTGCCAGAGCTTCATTACAACTTTCCAAATGAGCATCCATTTAACTGCATGCTCCACCAACCCCACTCCCAAGCGTACCTAAGAGGAGCCAGTGGAGACTTGGATCTCAAGAGCCCTGTACTGTACCCAGTCAGCTGGCTCTGGGCCCACTTGCTACCTTGTTTTCCAGGTATTGGACTGGACGAGCTGGGACACTCCCTGCATCCACTCTGCATGCATTTCTCAAAGTGCCCTGCTGTCATGTTCTCTGCAACCTGACCTCTCTTAGACCTCACATACACAGTCAAGATTTGCCACACCCTTGCTCAAACCTGGTCTTCTTCGGGGATTTACAGCTCTGCCCCCATTTCCTGGAGGCTCTGCTAGCCTCTGACTGTCCTCCTTCTCCCTAGCTCTTGTCATGCTGTGTGGCTGGTTTCTTAAGACTGTACTGGATCCTAGTCTCCAGGTTGGGGGTGAGCCCTGACCAGGTTTCTATGCAGAACAAAATGAATGCATATGATCAGAGAATACAGCTTCAAGGGCTGCAATAACAGAATTTAAAGATCCTACAAAAAGGGTTCTTAATTTGAGCTTTAGGGATCCCTACATGTCAAATTTTGTTGTGTACACCTCACTGGCATTTTCCCATTCTTCCTTGTAAACAGCACTCTAATTCTGTTCAAATATCCACCTTCCCCACTGCCCAACCATCACTTATGTGATTCAGGCTAAGGTCTTTGTTGCTTTAAATGAATCACGGTGGACATATCCCCTGGCCTTAACTGCTTTGGGCACGTGACCCAGTCTGAACAATGAGATGTGAAGGAAAATCTGTTGGAAGACCCTAAGAAAATATTTTGCCTCTGGTTATAAGAATATTACACCTCAAAAAAAAAAGAGGGCTTCCCTGGTGGCGCAGTGGTTGAGAGTCTGCCTGCCGATGCAGGGGACACGGGTTTGTGCCCCGGTCTGGGAAGATCCCACATGCCGCGGAGCGGCTAGGCCCGTGAGCCATGGCCGCTGAGCCTGCGTGTCCGGAGCCTGTGCTCCGCAAGGGGAGAGGCCACAACAGTGAGAGGCCCACGTACTGCCAAAAAAAAAAAAAGAATATGACACCTCAGAGCTGCTGCAGCCAAATGAAACTATGAGGAACCAGGGGATGAGACTAATAAAGCTGAGGCTGGCAGAGTAGAAAGATGAAAAGATTTTGGATCTTGAATGATGTCATGGAGGCAAAGGATTAACCAGTTCAGAACTTTCTGTCATATGCAATGATTCATTCCTTATTGTTTAAGCCAACTGAGTTGGGAATTTGTTACCTGCAGCCAAAAGCATTCTGATATGACATATGAAAATTTAACGCTATAGAGTACTTCTATGTCAGTTCTATGTTTATCAATACAAAGCCAGAGAGACTTCCCTGGTGGCACAATGGTTAAGATTCTGTGCTCTCAGTGCAGGGGGCCTGCCTGGGTTCGATCCCTGCTCAGGGAACTAGATCCCACATGCATGCCGCAACTAAGAGTTCGCATGCCACAACTAAGGAGCCCGTGTGCTGCAACTAAGGAGCTGGTGAGCCACAATTAAGGAGCCCGCCTGCCTCAACTAAGACCCAGCACAACCAAATAAATAAATAAATATAATAATTAAAAAATAATACAAAGCCAGAAAAGTTAGATTTGCCAAAACAAACTTAAAGCAGTATATGTTTTTAAAAGGATTCAAAAGTCAATTTTATAACATATAAAAGAAAAAATTAAACCCAATAATTTTCTTTCTTCTAATTACAATTTTAATTGGGACAATAGACTAGTATACGGCATGACTCAAAATATCAGTGTGTGTAATATATATATATATACTTTGCCAAAGAGCAGAGTCATCTTTATACATCTGCCAACCTGTTAAATAAAGAAAGGTGAGTAACTATTTACAGTAGGAGCTCATGTGAAGGGGTTATATGCTGAGTATATTTCACAACTACTGACTAACTAGTTCATTTAAAACCTCAGGCTCTGGGACACCCACTGCTATTCCTTAGTTTCTGATTAAGCAACAAAACCTCAATTATATCATCCAGGAGGGGTTTTGGTTAATATATATATTTTTGGCTTTTGCCTTTTTGTGTTTTTCTTTATCCAGATGAGAAGTTTGTATTGCTTCAGTTGAAACTTATTTGAACCACAAGGTTCCAAGATTCTAATTCACCTTTTGTCAGAAAAGGTGGCATACACTTGCCCCCTGACAGGGGCAAATATTCATTACCATCCTGTTGTCTCCTTAAAAGTATACATATTATATGGCTTTTACAAAAAATAGTATTGATTTTTGAACTCCCTCACCCCCATTTTCAGAAAGTATTCACAGTAGACTACAATATTTAGACTAAGAGATACCCATGGAACTGAAGTTGGAGAGTCCACCATCTTTTTCCTCAGGCCTTCAGAAACAGCTTCAGGGAAATGAACACAGTAAACCCAAGACTACTTTTAGAAACTTACTCAAGTTGATTCTAGTCAGTGGGGTTTATCCTAGTTCAGCTCTACGGCTTTTCCTTTGTGCAACGACAATGACAACACCTGGCTATTTGCATCTCCATATTCTTCTCAGGAAGTCAGCAATAATCAACCTTATTGAGAAGCAAACAGCTGTGTATTCAAGGAAACAAATGAAGGATCCAGATTTGTTTGAACAAACTTGATTAAAAAAACGAGGTGCTTTGGAAGGTGAAAAATCAAGTGCATAGTGAAAAGAGAGCTGGAAAAATTTTAACCTGCCTGTGACTTGTTTGTATCAATTATCGTATATATGAAAAGATTCCTTCAACAAATTAGGACTTGGAATTTTTTTTTTTAGTCAAGCTTGGCAATGGTACTTTGAAGTCTACATTGATAGATTCATTTATGCCTATCAGATCCCACCTTCCCTCATAAAGGATCTGAGATGACCTGAAACAAGAGACACTTACATAGTGAAAGAGCTATCAAATCTGAGCTGACACAGTAAACTACTGGAGTCAGGAGACCTGCTGATTTCAAGGGCTTGACTACTCTTCTAGTTCAGTGAAACAGGTCATAAAAGTGAAATCAAGAAAAGTCAAGTGAGAAAGAAAATTCCACTGCTGGCCAAATCTTTACACCATCCTTTCAAAGCTCCGTAATGTCTGCAGAGCCCTCTATTCCTTCTTTCCTTCTTCTCTTCCCTTCTTTCTCTCTTTCTACCTCCCCCCCTTTTCTTTTGAGACATAGAAGGGAACACTGATAAAAAATCATTCTTAACTACTCTCTTCTATCTACCAACAGGAAATAACTAAGAAATATCCTATCCTGCTGGTTAAGGTGCTGTTGGGTAAAGGCAATTATATTTTCCAAAGACTGAATGATCACTTACAGCCAGCACTCTCTGTAATCAGAAGTTGACATACATTCTGAGTAATGTTTTAGACCAATGTTTCTTAAACACAAACATGGGCAGTGAAATTGCGCAGTGCAACTTGATTATAATGTGGATCCAGGTGATTCAGAATTATCATTAAAATGAAAACACAACATTTAAAAAATTCTTTTAAAGAATTCACAGACCCCTGAATTATATCAGAATTTAATCTCCAGACTCCAGCTCTTCCATCTAGCTAATTCAATAAAAACATTAAAACATGTAATGTGTACTACAATGTGCAAGGGGCTCTAATGGGCACTAGAGATTTAGAGGTGAGGGAAATTTTGCATATATATGTCCAGCTGATCCAGTACAGCTGATAATTTGAAAAAGACTGATAATGCTTTTTTGAGCAAGGGAATGGCTTAACTAGAGATATATTCTTGAGTTTGGTGAATCTGAATTTATACGTGTGTTCAGAAAGGACAAAAGTCTTTGTTCTATGACGTAGAATGAGGTTTGCATCGTAATAATTAATCTCCAGCTGGATCACTTCTACTGCAATGCCTTCAGGACACTCTTACACTCTGTTAACTGGCTGCAAAGTCACAGTCAGCCAAAGGATATGATAATCTTTTAGAGATCAACTCTTTTTTCCCAAATGAATAATGATTCAAATAGTATGGTGTTTTCTCTACACAATAAGGGTAGTAAATAAAATGTTAAGCCACATGGAATGATTGAAAATTTCTACAATCTTTAGCAAGAGAAAGTCTTTTTCTATGATAGTCACAGAGGAATCAGGTCATTGATAGCACAGTCATTGTAGGGTGTGGCCTCACCAGCTCAGAAGTGCTGATGCCTACTTCACTCTCAATGCAGGCATGAAAGTAATTTATTCCACTTGAAGCAACTGATGCCTCCTAACCTACTTTTTAGCTCTTGCTACCAGGTGTCAAAAGTAGGTATTGAGACTAGCAATTAATACTCTGAAAATGAAATTAAGAAAACAATTCAATTTATAACTGAATCAATCAAAAAGAATAAATGCTTAAGAATAAATTTAACAAAAGAAGTGGAACGTTTGTACTCTGAAAACTACAAAATATTGTTAAAAGAAATTAAAGAAGAACTAAATAAATGGAAAGACATCCCACATCCGTGGATTGGCAATGCTGCCAAAATTGATCTACAGAGTCAATGTAATCTCTATCAAAACCCCAGTTACCTTTTTCCCCCCCAGAAGTTGGCAAGCTGATCCTTAAATTCACATGGGAATGTAAGGGATACAGAATAACCAAACAATCTTGAAAAAGAAGAACAAAGCTGGAGGACTCCCATTTCCTAATTTAAAAACTTACTACAAAGCTACAAAAATCGAGACAATCTGGTACTAGCCTAAAGACACACCTGCAGATCAATGGAATAAACTGAGAGTCTAGAAATAAACTCTCATTTTTATGGTCAATTGATTTTCAACAAGAATGCCAAGATAATTCAATCAGGAAGAGAATAGTTTTTCAACAAATGGTGCTAGGACAACTGGACATCCACATGTAAAAGAGCTGAACCCCTTCCTTACACCATATACAAAAGTAACTTCAAATGATCATAGATCTAAGTGTAAGAGCTAAAATTATAAAACTCTTAGAAGAAAACACAGGAGTAAATCTTTGTGACTTAGGTTAGGCAAAGGCATTTCAGGGACTTCGCTGGTGGTCTAGTGGTTGATAATCTGCCTTCCAATGCTGGGGAGGTGGGTTCAATCCCTGGTCAGGGAACTAAGATTCCACATACTGCAGGGCAACTAAGCCTGCACACCGCAACTACTGAGCCCCCATGCCTCAACTAGAGAGCCCGCGTGCCGCAAACTACAGAGCCCACACACTCTGGAGCCCGTGCACCGCAACTACAGAGCCCACACACTCTGGAGCCCATGCACCACAACTAGAGAGAAGCCCACATGCTGCAACAAAAGATCCTGCATGCCGCAACGAAGATCCCACATGCTGCAATGAGACCCAACACAGCCAAAAAAAACAAAAGGGCATTTCACATACAACACCAAAAGCACAAGTGGCAAAAGAAAAAATAGGTATGTTGGACTTCACCAATATTAAAAACTTTTGTGTGTCAAATATCACCATCAAGAAAGTAAAAAGACAACCTATAGAATGATGGGAGAATATATTTGCAAATCATGTATTTGATAAAAGGCTTATCTTCAGAATCTATAAAGAACTCTTACAACACAATTAAAAAAGACAAATAGGTCAAATTCAAAATGGGCAAAGGATCTGAACCGTATATTTTCCAAAGAAAATATACAAATGGCACATAAGAAGATGCTCATGGGCTTCCCTGGTGGCGCAGTGGCTGGGAGTCCGCCTGCTGATGCAGGGGACATGGGTTCGTCCCCCAGTCCGGGAGGATCCCACATGCCGCGGAGCGGCTGGGCCCGTAAGCCATGGCTGCTGAGCCTGCGCGTCCGGAGCCAGTGCTCCGCAACGGGAGAGGCCACAACAGTGAGAGGGCCGCGTACCAAAAAAAAAAGAAAGAAAAAGAAGATGCTCAGTACCATTAATCATTATGGAAATGCAAACCAAAACCACAAGATACCACTTCATACCCATTAGGATGGCTATAATCAAAAAGACAAGAACAAGTGCTGGTGAGGAGAAGAAACTGAAACACTAATACACTGCTGGCCGAAATGTAAAATGGTGCAGCCACTTGGGAAAACAGTTTAGCAGTTCCTCAAAAAGTCAGAGTTACCATATGACCCAGCAATTCCACTCCTTCGTATATACTCAAGAGAATTTAAAACACATTCCCACATAAAAACTTGAACATGAAATGTTCAAAGCAGCATTATTCATAATAGTCAAAAAGTGAAAAGAACTCAAATGTCCACCAACTGATGGATGGATTTTAAAATGTGTTACATCCATACAATGGAATATTACCTGGCAATAAAAAGGAATAAGGTACATGCTGCAACACAGATGAACTTTGAAAACATGTAAGTTAAAGAAGCCAGTCAAAAAAAAAATGTATGATTTCATTTATAGGAAATATCCACAAGAAGAAAATCCTTAGAGACAGAAAGATTAGTGATTGTCTGACTGGTCATGGGTACAGGGTTTATTTTGGGGTGGCAAAAATGTTTCAAATTTGATTGTGGTGATGGTTGTACAACCTTGGGAACATACAAAAAATTTTTGAATTGCACACTGTAAATTGGTAAATTGTATAGTATATGAAGTATATCTCAATAAAGCTATTTTTTTAAAAGGTAAGTTTGGGGCCGGGAGGGGTTAAAGGAGGGCTACATAATCTAGTTCACGTTGAAGCTGGAAAAATAAATAACATATAAAAATCTTCACATATTAGAGGAGAAGAGGTATATGTGTGTAAGCAGAATCTGATATGAAACGCACCTCTGCCTTCCAGCAGCTCAGAGACCAAAGGCTTGGGGGCAGATCTCACAGACAATTCACAATGGTTGCTCCCTTCAAACATGAAGTAGGAGATCCGGATTCTTTCATGATGTGCCCACTACGGGAACCGGGTCCTGCCCTTGACCACCAGTCAAGCAGAACCCAGAGCTTTCCCATTGCTTTGTGAATGGCATTGCTTCTGCCAGCTCTTTGCTTCCTTATTTGTCAGTAAAAGATGGTGCCAACACAATTTCAGTCTTTACTACTTCAGAGCTGGCAGTTTAATGGGTAACATTTTTTAAACCTTCTAAATGAATTTTCATTGCATCAGCTTTAAAAAATATTAGTATAATATAAAAGTCTCTTAAAAGAGGCAAGAAAAATATTGAAGATATAGACTCAAAGGTTCTTACATACAGTTACAGCCATTTGGCCCAACAGTCCATCTCTGGGTATGCCAAACCACATCTGACAAACATTAACCCAGGGATAGTTAAGACCTCCTACCAGTATTTTAAAACTTTTGTGCTCCAGCCTTTTTATTACGTCCATCCCAATCTCTTCTGCTCTTTATTTCATTTCCTCTTAAGGACCAGGCTCGAGTGGAGGTGGAGACCTGGAGTCTTTGTCTGCCTATCTTTGAATCTTAATCTTATCTTTCCAGGCTCCTGGATCTCATTTACATTGTTTGAATTGCCTCTGTAATCTAACCAGTTCAAGTAGGCTCTTCCTTTTCCAAGACAGTACACTTTTTGTACTTTCAGATTTTATATTAGATATTTTGGGGAGAAAAAAGAGAGTAAAGGTACAAAAAAGGTCAAATGTCACAATACACACTTCACTCACTAAAGCTGTTACTGAAAAAAGGAATCCAGAGAAACTATTTTTCCTCCCATTTATTTGGGAACTAAAGTAAATAGATCCCTGGGGATGAGTAACATGGTGGAGAGCCACATGCCCTCACAGAAATATTCCTGCTGACCTGGTCAATAAGGAAACAGGAGACAAAATATAGATCTGATTCTCTGCATGGACCCTTTTATGTCCTCAATAATATCTAGTAATTTTTCCTGCATTTTAGGGCCTGGAACTCTATTTCACTACTGAAAGAAATACAGTAGAAGAATTACTTGTTTTTTGTAACATTTCATCAATACAACTTATTGCTGCGACTGGACCAGAGTCAACAGAGACAATAATTTATGTCAAGGTCAGAAGGAAATTAGATTGACATGACAGATCCTGACAGGCAGGATTTCCTTTCCAAAAGCCATTTAGAGAATTAAATAATTTAAATGCAATTAATTTTTTATGAAATTCATCATTTAAAAAATTCATAGGTAAATTCTGATCTATTAACAACAATTACTTTTCAGCCTTGAATTTCCCCTGCCGCTCTGGGGAAATCATCTCTTTTCTGATTTTAGTATCCCTTCTCCACATAGCCCTTTATGAACAGGGGAGAGATTTTAGTTAAGATAGAATATGCAGCTACAGTACAGTGGAATAAAAAAACGTTGTGTCCATCTGTAAGCCTCCTTATCTGCAAAGCACTTGTGCGCCTATTACCACATAAGAATTTGAGTTTGGTGGAAAAAAAGATGCTTAACTCTGTATTACAAATAAGGAAAGAGAAATTTGTAACGGGCTGATCCCAGGTCACACAGCTACTGAAAGACAGATACATTCTCTTGTCTCCCAAACAGAGGGCTCTTTCTACTGCCATCAGGACATTTACTTGGCGCTCCATGAATATCAGCAGGAACTTCTGTTCTAAAACAGTGGACATCAATGTGGCCAGCTGATTCTCCCACACCTCTGACATTTCACAGTCCTTATAATTTTCATTCTTTCTCTGTTTAACCTCATAAGATATGAATGGAAGAGAAGCCAGGGATTTATATCTTACAAGAGGGCATAAGCAACAGGGCATAATGGGAATAAGTTCCTCTGGTCCATGAAAAAACACCAAAATTATCACTTAATTGTCTTTCTGAAGGGCTGGAATCCTATTAATTCTATCCTGAAGAGGAGAACAAAAAAAATTCCCCTCTTCTTTACCATCTTCAAAGTGGTAACACTTCTGATTTCCTAACAGGAGGAGATGACTGATAAATGGCCTTGTGAAAGCTGCTAAAGCCATATACTTGATGTACGTTAGGGCATTAGAGGGCTGAAGCCAAAGCCATCTTCTGGTCTTGATGGGGCTTGCCAGGGAGGCGGGTCGAGGTAGTCACTGGGCAAGAATGCTGAGTAGTCCCTGGAGAGTCCCCCCTGCTGATGTCTACATGTCAGGACCCACTTTTCTCCCTCAGGCTAATTGCTGATCTGCTGCTTTTGGTGTTCCATTCACACTGTTATCCTTTTTAAGGTAATGTAGCCAAGAGGTGACTCTGAGCTAGAAGTAGGTTAGCAAAGATTTCAGGGCCTCTTAGCCCTCCCTTTTCTGGTTCTAATTTCATTGTATCTCATCACACAGACCACATAGGCATGGATGATTTGGAGGCAAGATGCAGGTAGACAAACTTTGACAGGCTTAGATGTAACCAAGGGAAGATCTCTGTGGGACAAGTTATTAAAGAAAAACAAACTTGTTAGTAGTGCTATTGTTGGTGCAAGTGACTTACCAGGTATGCTTTAAAGAGACACACAGACCTTCCTGCCTCCAAATATTTCTTCTATTAGCAATCTGTATTGCTTCAGAGTCTATTTAATCATTACAACTTTATTTCTTTAGACTAAATAGCCTCCTTACTCAAAATGCAAAACCACCCCAAGAAGGGCAGCGTAATAGGAGGCTGTCATCCACACCTGAGTAAATATTAATATACCTGTTACCTCCTTTTTACAAGCTGGGAAGGCAAAAGAAAGATATGAAAGAATTTCTGAAATTTGATGAGTTTCTAGTGGAAGAAAGTTTTAAGTGGGAGGGGAGAAGAAAAAAAAGGTAAGCAAGGGGCACTGAAAGGAGAGGGAGAAGACCCTACTTTACACTTTGACTCGCAAAAGGATGTTTTCTTTCCTTGTCTTCAAATAAGAGCGATGTGCAAATAAGAACCACAGATAAATATCTTTTGGACAAAGTAAAACAATGTACGGGAAATGCTTTGTACCACTGGATTTTCAGCAACTCAATGAACTAAAGTAACGCAGAAACAAAGACAGTTTGAAACAGAGGATGCCAAGACTTCTATGGTTATGTATTAACTACCTTACTCGTTCCATCTCAACAGCTCATTGAACGCCAAGATTGGTTTAAACAGCATATAAACTTTCAGTTTATACAAAGTTACCCTACAAGGAAAATCTACAACAAATGACTCTACCCTAGTGTGTTACTGACAAGAAAAAGAGATTCGTTCTCCTAAAAAGTGTGCTTGAGACAGTAACAGACTTCAGAAACATGGTGGAATTTTCTTGAAGGGTGGAATTAACAAAGTAAAGCCCAGAAATGTGATCACAAGAAAGGAAAAGTTCCAGGTTTATGGCAAGTTATTTTAAAATATGAAAGAAGATAAAAACTAGATATTTTAAATGAAGGAGACTCTCTTTACAATTCTGTAATGATGAAAGTAGTAAAACCATTCCAGTGACTTAATTAATTTAATTCCCTACATAAATGTTCAAACTCGTTAAAGCATGCCCAAGAGTTAGTTAGCCTCATAATATTGACAAACATAAATCAGGAAGCCTGTGGCCTGAGAATATAACTTTATGTTTAAATTATTAACAGAAGATCCTTCAACTGCTATGAAATCAGTCTTTACCACATCAGGTCAAGCAAAAAGAAAATGAAGTTACAACTTCTTTTAAAGGGAACATTATATTCTAATTAGTTGGTTTACTTTCTTGCAAGCCCATAAGTCAAAGTGAATGCAAGAATCTATTTCAAATCCAAGAATCTATTTTAAAACTTGTAAATAAAAGAGAAAATCAGATGTTTCACTGTCCTGTGTCCTTTCACAGACACAATAAAGGATCCAAATTAATGCTTTAATTTACTCTCAATTGGAACTAGGGGTGTGAGATGAGAAGACAAAAGTATGAAGACACTGAAAATAAAAATAACAGCAGAGGGCTTCCCTGGTGGCACAGTGGTTGAGAGTCCACCTGCCGATGCAGGGGACACGGGTCCGGGAAGATCCCACATGCTGCGGAGCGGCTAGGCCCGTGAGCCATGGCCGCTGAGCCTGTGCGTCTGGAGCCTGTGCTCCGCAACAGGAGAGGCCACAACAGTGAGAGGCCCACATACCGCAAAAAAACAAACAAACAAAAAAAACTGTCATCACGTGGCTTCCTTTCTTAAGAAACCATAGTGATTCCCAAATGCCCATCACATCAAGTCCTAACTCCTCTGCCCAGTCTTCAAGGCTCTCTGTGGTCTGCCCACCCTCTCCATCTAGCCTTACTACCCAAGGCACCCAACACAACTTGCTATACGGAGACAGGTCAAGTCCTCCATTCACAACACAGGCATCCCACTTTTGTTCTCATGCTTTCTTTCCTATCTGGGGACATCATTTGCCTTCTTTCTCACATGTAAATCCTCATTCAATATCCATCATCATCTCGTTCCCAGATTGCCCAACAACATCCTATGAGTCTACCTGCTTCTAGTCTTGTCCCACGCTCATCCTTCACATAGCAGCCAAAATGATTTTGCTAAAATGTAATTATGATTAATTCTTCCCTCCTTAAAATCTCTGTGACTTCCATTTAAAGTCAACATAGGGCTTCCCTGGTGGCGCAGTGGTTGAGAGTCCGCCTGCCGATGCAGGGGACACGGGTTCATGCCCCGGTCCGGAAAGATCCCACATGCCGTGGAGCGGCTGGGCCCGTGAGCCGTGGCCGCTGAGCCTGCGCGTCCAGAACCTGTGCTCTGCAACGGGAGAGGCCACAACAGTGAGAGGCCCGCGTACCACAAAAAAAAAAAAAAAAAAAAAAAAAAAATTAAGCAGGTGATATGGAAAAGAGTTGATAAAGCACATTAAATAAGGGTGTTCTGCAGGTTGTAAGAGTTAGAAATATACCCTAAAGCCCAGGACCTACCCTTCCCCTGGCATATAGAGGAATTTGAGAAAAGGTACCTTCTAACCTAGAAGTATAAGCTGCTTTGTCCCCGCATTCCCAGTGTCATTCTAGTTGCCGTGGCACACTCCAACAGACCTGAGATTTAGTTCTCTCCCCTCCTTCCTCTTTCCAAATATTAATTCCTGATCTTTCTTACAGACTTCACTGAAGGTACTCTTAAGATGAAGCAACGTGAATATGGCTTTCTATTCCTGCTCTCATTTTTAGAAGTTCCTGACCGAGAGTAAACTAGAACTTGTCTGAGCTTGCTGATTAGAAGACTACGTTCTGCCTCTAAAAATAAGTGCTGTGCTTTATAAGTCATGGTGACACTATCAGATCTGAGTTGTTCTTCTAGGGCAGCAATGGGTTCACACTGAGTCATGCATCCATCCATCAGTCCTTCCCTGACCTCCTTCCCTTCATCCACCCACCCACCGCCAACATTCTCTGACAGGTTCCTCCATTCATTCTGGGAGCAAAGGTACACATTTTAGAGATAGCTGGTCAGGGTTAGAGGATAGGTCTGAAGCCATGGAATAATTTTTCTCTGTGAGACATTAGCAGTCTCATTCACTGCTGACAAGAAGATCCCTTTCTGGAAGGCAACTTAGCACTAAATATCAAGAGCCTTAAAAGCAGGCACATACTGTGACCTAGTAATTTTTTTCTAAGAACCAATCCTAAGGAAAGAATCAAAGATTCACCAAAGGATTTACGTATAAGAATAATCAATAGCACACTTCTTATAATCCTCATAAAGTTCCTCATAAAGTAAGGAACTGGAACCACCTAATTAAACAATATCTTTCTAGAAGATAATTAAATAAAATTATGATAAATTCAGGTTATTAATTATAACAACCAATAAATCTTATATTTTCAAGAAATATTTAATGACATGGAAAAGTGCTTATAATGTTAAATTTTTTAAAAAGCAGGATATGTACAATGTAATTACAAGTCTGAGAAAGAAAAAGAAACTAGAAGGAAACATCAAAATATAAACAAAGAGTGGTTACTTCTGAATGGTGAGACTATTGGTGATTATTTTCTTTACACTTTTTAATATTTTCCAAAGTGTCCAAAATTATCACGTATTACTGATACAATTAGGAAGGGAAAGGTCTAAGAATAGACTTTAAAGTTATATCTCTCAGAAAAATTGACATGAGGAAGAAAAACAGAAGGAGGAAGAGAAGAAAAAAAATTATTCGGTCTGGGCTCCAACTTTCAATTTTGGCCAGATTAGTATTTCCAATTTATATTAATGTAAGTATTTGTTGAACTGAACTATACTGATGCTAACCTAGGCAAACTTGGCAAGAAGCATTTCATTTAATTCTCTGAATTTTGCTGAAAAATTCTCCTTTCAAAATATGTGAACTCTAATCCTTGACTGTTATTCATTGCTGCTGAAATCTATGAATGCTGAACTCCCAGACAAGTATCCAATTATTCACACAAACAACCCACCTTTTCACCTTCAGGCTATGCTGTGAGTTGAAAATCTCTGAAAGTTAACATACAAAGCCATTTTTCAAAAACTGACCTGCTGTTCTTGATAACGATGAGGAACTGATGTAGCCCCAAAGAACTTTGCCACATTCAACTGCAGGGTCCCAAAGAGAAAAAGACAGACAAGACCGTTTCCTCTGAGCTCCCATAATACCCTACACAGGCCTCTCCCTAAATTAGCAGGTCACCTTAGAAGAACTGTGTATGAGTTGACGGCTCTGATTAAACTATAAGCTCCTTGAAGGAAGAGACAGTGGCTTTTTCGTGCTCCTATTTCCAGCCCCAGGCACAGAACCAGCCATTCAGTGCCTACTCAAAAAACATTTTTGAACTGAACTACATTGATGCCTCTGCTCTCAAGATTAAGAAAAAAATAAACATATTCAAGATAAAAAACTAATGAGAACCTGTTATATAGCACAAGGAACCCTATGCAGTGCTCTGTGGTGACCTAAATGGGAAGGAAATCTAAAAGAGAGGGGATATATGTATACATACAGCTGATTCACTTCGCTGTGCAGCAGAAACTAACACAACACTGTAAAGCAACTATACCCCAATTAAAAAAAAAAAGATTAAAAAAAGAGCTTTGAGCATTAGAAAGAGCTACCAAATAACCCAGGAATTTATATGATTTAGACTTGACAAAAGCAGGAGATCAGAATTCAGAGAATGTCTGAGTATTACTATAGGCAGAGGAGGAAACTGTTTTTCCATCAAGGACTTCTGATCCAAGCTTGAAATTCAAATTCACATACAAGTAAAAAGCAATTTCATTTATTTCTCTTTTTCCTTAGAATGAGAAATAAATATCAGCAAAGGATATAAAACATTCCCTAAATACAAGGGATAATTTAAAAATATACTTTAGTTCATATAATGGTCCATTAAATGAAAAAGGAGGCATATGTAATCACTTCAAAGGTGGCCACAGGCTCTATAATAAGGACACACACTCCTATATTCAGCAGATATCAGAAAAGGCTATCCACTAAAAAGTATGCTCATAAAATTGGTATAAAATAGATAAGATGAGCCATGTGCAGAACCTCCCACATCCAAGAGGATTTGTAATTACAGGAAGGAATGAATAACTTTTTCAAGCTCTCTCCAGTGAGATGGCAATCTAAGATGTAACTGAGATGTAGGATAGGGTAGAATTCAGTCAAGGCCACCAGGATGACTGCACAGGTGAGTACTGTACAGCTCCAGGCCCTGCCATTCATACAATAATGCCTCTTGGACTTTTTGAATCTGAGAACAACCTGCACAATTGTATGTGGCAGTCTTGGATGTAACTAACATATCTGAGTGATGTTATAAAGCAGAACATGAGTTCTACAACAGGGTGCATCAGCAGGAGCCCTACTGACATTCTGGGCCAGATCATTCTTGGTTGCAGGGGGCTGTCCTGTGCACTGTAGGATGTTTAGAAACTTCCCTGGCCTGTACCCATTAAATGCCAGTAACGTCCCCCCTGCCCCCAGTTGTAACAACTAAAAATGTCTCCAGACATTGCCAATGTCCCCTGGGGGGCAAATTCTTCCCCCCACTCCCCCATTTGAGAATCACTGGTCTAGAGGAACAAAGAACTGGGTAGTGTTTGTTCAGCTCTGCTGAAGAGAGAGAAGATACTTCATCTGGCATATGTGAGAAAAGAGTGTAGTCTGTATCAGATCAGGAATAATGCTCTAGGCAATCTCAGAAGGAAATATCCTTACAGATGTACTCAATACCCTTTGCTTTAATTCCACTTGTCAGGTATTGTCCCAATTACCAATTCAATATCTTAGGCACAGTTATTTAATGTTATACATTTAAAAGAAGTTTTAAAAAAATGCAATGACATATAACAGCTCACAGGTTATTGTCAACATCGACATTGGACCATATAAGAGGAAACAGATGGACAAACATTTGGAGTGACCAGTAATTTAGCAATGCATTAAGATTAAATTTCTAAAAGTACAATAAAAAAACTAAATAGTTCCTTAAATAAAAGAAATGAAACCAAAATTCTTCCATCATATTTTCTATGTTGAGGAGTACAGATTAAAATATATAGATTCATACTTATAAAATGTTGGTTTAAGAAAGCCTTTCTATGTAAGAGAGAAACCATAAAAGAAAAGATAGATTTGCCTACATCAAAATAAAAAACTTCTACATTTCAAAACAAACAAAACAGAAAATATGAACATAACTAAAATGTAAATAAACCAAAGAAAATATTTACAACATAAATGTCAGTGGTTCAAGATCTGTAAATATATAAAGCTTTTACAAATTAAATAACAAAATCAACACCCCAATGGAAAAATGAAGAAAGGATAGGAACAGGCAATTCACACACACACACATACACCCTCCACACACACAAAAATTTAGCTAATAAAAATATGAAAAATATTTAACCCTGTCAATTGAATAAATGGAAATAAAAACACAATAACATTTCTTTATATATGTGCTTGATAAAAATAACACATAGCATACATAGTGCTGATGAGGGTACAAATATTCTCAAACATTAAAATATAAACTGGCACAATCTCTTGGGAAGATAATTTAGCAATAAATATGTTTTAAAATATGCACATGCTTTTAAGAAATTCTACTTTCAGAAATTTTTCCTAGGAAATTATCGTGGATCTGCACAAAGATTTAGCTACAAGAATATTCATCTTAACGTAATTCATAATAGTGAAAAATTAGAACAACCTGTAAGCTGGTCAGTTGAAAAAAATTATGATACATTCAAATGATATAGTCTCATGCAATCATTAAAAATTATAGAGGATGTGGAAAATGTGTGTTAATGACAGGAAAAAGATGCTTAATGACATGGGAAAATTTTCAGGATACAGTATTGTGTATTGGGTAAGAGACTGGGTCTGGAGTCAGAATGTCTGGATTGAAAGTTTGGATCCATCATTAATTAGCTATGTAACATTAGGCAAGTTAGTACCCGTCTCTGTATCTGTTTCCTAATGTGTAAAAAAGTGTAACCTCTATGAAATAACAGCAACAATCTAGGCAACAATCACCAGTGGTTACTTAAAACCAATAGGAGGAAGGTTGATGGGGAAGTTTATTATGGATGTATCCTACTAGAAACACCACTGATCAATCTTCACATCACTAAAATGAGACACCAGACATCATACGCCTTGTAATGTGAGACAACAGGAAATACAATACACAGCACAGCCTATGAAATATTCTTGCCCCCTAAAATTTGACCCAAATTTAGCCAAGTGTCCGTATCTATCAACTTACTGGAAACATGGGGATTTAATTCCATTAAAATGAGGTTCAGACTTCCCTGGGGGCACAGTGGTTAAGAATCCGCCTGCTAATGCAGAGGACACGGGTTCAAGCCCTGGTCCGGGAAGATCACACATGCCACGGAGCAACTAAGCCCGTGCACCACAACTACTGAGCCTGCGCTCTAGAGCCTGCGTGCCACGACTACTGAAGCCCACGCACCTAGAGCCTGTGCTCCGCAACAAGAAAAGCCACCGCAATGAGAAGGCTGAGCACCGCAACGAAGAGTAGCCCCCGCTCTCTGCAACTAGAGAAAGCCCGCGCAGCAACGAAGACCTAACGCAGCCAAAAATAATAAATAAATAAAAAAATTTTAAAAATGAGGTTCAAGGACAATCAAAATAAACTGATGCTGATAAAAAGTCGGAATAGTGCTTACCTCTGGGGCAGGTATAGCTTAGGAAGGGAAAAAAGGAAACTTTATGGGTTATTAAAAGTTTCTCTGTACTGATCTAGGTGATGGCAGATATGTAGAGAACCATAAAACTACACTATTAAAATTAGTGTACTTTATATACTTTTCTATATGTATATGATACTTCAATCTTTTTTTTTTTTTTAATGAAAAGAAAAAAAAAGCTCCTGCTGATTTTTCACCATTGTCTAGTGGCAGGATGAAAAGTAGATGTGGTTAGGGAACTGAAGCCAAGAGGAAGCGGTAGTACTGCACCTGGCTCCTACCTATGGGCCTGTGTTCCCATGGAACTCCCCCTGCTGCAAAGAAGAGCTGGGGATGGGGAGAGCACAAGGCCTGGACCACTGAAACTAGGGTACTTATTAAAGAAGTCTTATAAATTGGCTGTCACAAGGATTTCCACACCAATAGTAAACTGAGGACATTGGCTATGTTGTAAAAATGGGCTTTAATTTCACTTCAAGGATTTCAGTCAGCCATCTCATCTATGCACCCGGACAAGTTGGTTAGGTGAATTAGAAAGTAGCAGTTAAAGCTAAGGCAACGTTTACAGCTGGATACTTGTTAGAGTAGGCTACAGGAAGATTAGAACTTTGAGAACTGATGGAATATGCTTTGAAATGCCAGAAGGCAGTTTTGGAAATTGGGCTAATTATAGGACTATGTAAGGAGGAGCAAGGCCTCTCTCCCACTCAACCTAGTCCTTCATCCCCACCTTCAATCTCACCACAGGAAATGATTTGGACTGGCCTGTGGAGATGGAGAAATGTGCCTTTTCAGCGTTTATCACGCCAATGATAGCGGTCTACCAGAAGTTACAGAGAACAGACATGTTTTGTTGATGTATCAGACGCATCCTTCTCAGATCGATGATCACAATGATACACACAAATGGAAGTCAGAGGTGCATTTGATCCTGTAATAGGGTAAAGTTAACACTCACACCTATTGTGAGAGAATCATTTCTCATAATGGTGCACTTGTCTGGTATGTACCAGACCCATGTTTAAGACTAAGGCAAATATAGAAAGTTCGCCCTTCTTCAAAGGGCAGAAAAAAAATCTTTTAATTTCACTCTCATGAGATTTTCCTTTCAGTGATAAAAGAATTTAAGTGGTTGGAGATCTAGGTTCTATCTTCTTTAGCCAGAGGGTCACCCAGAAATTAGGAAAATTAAGGGCTACGTCCGTGGAAATGATGCATGGTTATGTGGAATCTTTGGAAATCCTTAAAAATGCTGGCGAAGGAAGAACTCAACGTAAACTCTTGATACAAGAGGCAAAAGTTAGTTTGTTGTTTTTTGGGGGTTTTTAGCCATGCCGTGCAGCATGCGGGATCTTAGTTCCCCGACCAGGGATTGAACCCGCGCCCCCTGCACTGGAAGCGCAGAGTCCTAACCACTGGACCGCCAGGGAATCCCAAAGCTAGTTTGTTTTTCAAAATCTTCCCCTAGTGGGTAAAGAGTAAAATTTAATCCTTACAATAGCCATATGAGGTAAGTGCTATTAATATCCTCTTTTTATATATGAGGACACTGAGGCACCAGAGGTTGAGAAACATTCCCATGATCACAAAGCTGATAAGCAGCAGCTTGGGATTTGATCCCAAGCAGTATGACTCTAGAGCCCATGGCTTTACAACTCTCAGCTTGGGTGGTTTTGAGCAACTTCCTTTGAGTTGGTAGGTTCAATTCTTAGCACTACTATTTACCAGCTGAATGAGTCTTGAACAAATTGCTGAAGGTCCCTGTGCTACAGTTTCCTCATCTATAAAATGGGCCCAACAACCGCCTCTTTATAGAATTTCTTGGGAAAATTAGATGAGATTATATACACGTAGAGGACCTGGCACACAGAAGTCATTCAACCAGAGTTAGCACTCTTCTTTCCCTGTCTGACATTCCCCTTCTTTTCATGGTTGCTGCTGCTCAGCAAGTGGGAAACTTCTCATTCCAGCTCTGAGGAAAATCAGGGCCCCAACATAGCTCAGGGGGGGAGACTAAGCAGTTGTAGAAGAATGGGCACTATTGCTGCCAATCTCTTGGTGCGTGTTGGACATTTGCTAAATCCTTGAACAGGAAGTAACTCACCTCAGCCCCCAAATTGTCCTCACCTTGCTAGCATAACAAGCCTCCAGGTGCACAGACTTTGGTTCCACAGCCATACTGCTCCCTGACCCCGTTCCAGATGCTGGAACAAGAAAACTCACCTAATGCCCTGACAATTCGCATCAGGATTTCCCCGACTTTCATTCTGGTCTCCAGTGTGTGCTTGTCTTTACCGCCATCATACTGTGCCAACAAGCCAGGCAAGATTTTCTCAGGGTACACATCTGAGAGGAGGGCAACCCCTAGGGTTGAAAATAAAAAGAAAGGATTCATTACTGTTCAGCACTGAAAAGAAAATAAGCCCAGACAGCCTGTGATGGGATGAAAACAGAGACATTTAAACCCACCTCTGTCATTCTACCAGCAAGAGCTGCCCTGTATTTGGAGTGACAACATTGTGAGTGGAAAGAACATGGGTCTGAGAGTTCACACTCCTGGATTCTTCTAGTCTCAGGCCAATATGATCTCTAAGGTCTCTTTCAGCACTGACATTCTATGATCTATGGATTCTAGACTCTGGAAGCAGAGGCTAGATGATTACATATCATGGCAGGGGTTTACACAGCAGTGGGAGAAGACCGGATCAAATGTCCTCGAGGGAGCCTTCCCAGTCTGAGACACTAAGGTTCTATGACAAGTATCGTCGCTGCCCACACATCAGCCTGAAGCACAGCAGTGCTTCCTGTCTTTGCTGCAGTTCTCTACCCCAGTATGAGTTTTCTCTGTAAAACTGTCAGTGATGAGAACAATTTCTGTAAGGAAATAAGGAATGCACATGCTGGGCATGATTAGTAGTAGACTGTGCTTCCAGCTGAGTTCCCTGATCAGAAGTAGGAAGATCCTGCTCTTGGGTCTCCCTTCCTAGTCCTTGCTGATCCCCTCTCCCATCACGCCAGAACTCCTAGATGTAGAATCTGCAGCAGTGTTATCATTATCTGAGCCCAACCCCATATCAAGTAAACTTTACAGGGGCTGACAGAGGAGGCGAGACACGACTAAGACAGGACCAGAAATAAAGCCCCTAGTCTCAAAACTATATAAATACAAATTCCATTACTTGGGGGGAGGGGTTACGTACTATACTCTAAAGAATAGTGAGGAAGGGCTTCCCTGGTGGCGCAGTGGTTGAGAGTCCACCTGCCGATGCAGGGGATGCAGGTTCGTGCCCCGGTCTGGGAGGATCCCACATGCCGCGGAGCGGCTGGGCCCGTGAGCCATGGCCGCTGAGCCTGCGCATCCGGAGCCTGTGCTCCGCAACGGGAGAGGCCACAACGGTGAGAGGCCCACGTACCGCAAAAAAAATAAAATAAAATAAGAATAGTGAGGAAAAAGGAAAAAAACAAATGAAGGAAGGAAACTCAGGTCTCAAACTACACCCAGGGTGAGAATGCTTCTCACCACCTCTACTTCAACCACTCCGGTCCATTATTTCTGGCCTGATTTTTTTCAAAAATCCCGATTGGTCTCCGTGCTTCTACCCTATTCCTGCACTGCAGCTGGAACTATCTGGTTAAGATGAGTCAGACCTCATCATTCTTCTGCCCAAACCGTCACTGGTTTCCCTTCTTCCCTTAATATGAGCAGCCCCCATCCCCCACCTGCCTTTGCTCTGCCTCTGACCTCACCTCTTACCACGCTCTCCCTTCCTCACTGTCCTCTAGCAACTGTGGCTGGAACTCCTAGCTGTAGACCACGCTGCTCTGGACCCAGCATCTTCGCCTGACTTCTCCCTCTGCCTAGGCTGCTCCTCCTCCAGGTAGCCCATGGCTTGCTCCTAAAAGCCCATCATGTCTCTGTTCAAATACCACATTCATCATATATGAAATGACAGGATTCTTCTTCTACCACTCTTTATCCTTCTCACCCTGCTTCATTGTTCTTCTTAGCACTTAACAGTACCTGAAATTATATATACTTGTTTATTTATTGACTGCTGTCCTCAGAATGTGAACTCTACAAAGTCAAGGATTTTGTTTTGTCCCCCACTGTAGCCTCAATGCCTAGAAGAGTGCCAGCACATAACAAGTGCTCAATAACTATTTGTCAAATGAATGAATGAATAAAAGGGTACAAAGATACAGTCTTGATATAAATTTCAGGAATTAAGAAAGAGAAGATGGGGAAGGAATAATATAAATGCTTGAGAAATCTATAATTATTTTTTATCTGAGTTTACCATTCTTCCATTTAATTTGAAAGTCTTGCAGGCAAAGTCTATATACTGTTTTCTATGTTATAGGTTGGAGTTCCATTCTCTTATAAATAGATATACACCAAGGCGATGCAACTGCTGAGGGCTACACCTGCTTGTCCATCCTCTTTTCTGCCCTCCTCACCCCTGTACCTTTTCATTGCCTGAAAAGCCTGGGAAGTCTCTGCATGTGGGTCTTAAGCCACATCTGTCTTCCTTTTTTTTTTTTTTTTGATGTTGGGGGTAGGAGTTTATTAATTTATTTATTTATTTTTGCTGTGTAGCGTCTTTGTTTCTGTGCGAGGGCTTTCTCTAGTTGTGGCAAGCGGGGGCCACTCTTCATCATGGTGCACAGGCCTCTCACTATCGCGGCTTCTCTTGTTGCGGAGCACAGGCTCCAGACGCGCAGGCTCAGTAATTGTGGCTCACGGGCCTAGTTGCTCCACGGCATGTGGGATCCTCCCAGACCGGGGCTCGAACCCATGTCCCCTGCATTAGCAGGCAGATTCTCAACCACTGCGTCACCAGGGAAGCCCTGTCTTCCTTTATGTGGCCTACGGTTTTACATAAACAGAAGCTCTGCTCTTCAGGGAGTTTCAGGCTGTGGCAGAACCTGAATTAGACAGCTTCCTTGTTGGCAAAATGTGACACTGCATTTGTAGGTAGCTCTATGACGCAAAACGAGGGGTAAGTTTTTGGAGGTCCAAGGCGGAGTTAGACCTCCTAGCATAGGAAAAATGTCTGCAGCTAAGAAAAGGATAAATGAAGGAAACAGCTTCCACATTCTAAAAGAGCCCAAAGGAAAAGTGAATTGATAGTTGGTAACTGCAACGCTGGCAGATGTTTTATCACTGATATATAACAAGGCCTGGTACGTATTATAGATCTGTAGCAGTCATAACTACTTCTTCACCAGAAGTTCCTAACTCGAAATTCAGTGGATTTGTTTTCTTTTAGGAATATAGTTGTGACTTCATAATGGAACTCAGTCGTAAAATGGGATTTGCTCTATAAAAATTTGATCTATATCTAGCTTTTCTGAAAAACATCTACTACTAAAGTCCCTTCTACTGTCATTTATGCCTATTTTTATCTCACTAATCTTTAGCAGAGAAGTTATTTACTTCTATGAGAATATCCTGCTGTATACTTCAAAACCAAATGAGCTCTTGATTTCCTCTCTGTAGCAGACAGGCATTTTGGTTGCACACAGCATCTACTCTCTCTTCTGGTAACAACACCTGCTGTTCCTTTGGGAAATATCCCTTCCCTACTCTCAGTCTATGTAGTTTGAGTGGGGGTAACTACCCACTTTCTCTCTCTTCATGTGTTAACAAACTCATGTCAAGGCTGCCTTAGGATATTCCATGCCATCACCACCACAATGTTTGGTTCAGGAATGGGGGAAGACACTCAATCCTGGAGCCAATTTTGGAACTACCAGGAAAGATGAGCTCCTGGAGTCTGTGTGTGTGTGGGGAGGGAGGGGGGATTGTTTTGTTTCGTCTTCTTGTTTGTGCCTGTAGAAGTGATTAACCAGGAGCTGCCAGTGGCCATCATGTGGAGAACGTCAACCCCAAAATGGTGCAAACACAGAGGAGGGTCAAGCCAAGAGAGGAAAGGAGAAAAGGAGAGAACTGTGTCATGCTTTGAGCCCCGGGATCCAATTATACATTTACTCACTAGAACCTTTGGATACGTAAGCCAATAAATATCCTTTTATGCTTATGCCAGTTTGATTTTTTTTCAACCAAAGGAATCCTAATATATCCTTCTTCAGGTTAAAGAAACAAATTCAGATTTTTTAAAAAAACTTTTCCTATAATGCCAAACTTTTAGTTCCACCAGGGAGCATTAATTCTCCCAATCTTACATAAAAAGGTTGCCAATAGCAAAGTACAATTTCCTTGCTTCCCACAGTCCCAGGTTAGCAATTGTTTATCTTCCTGCTGGCCTGCTCCATGGACTGCTGCCAAATGGCTCTCTGACTGTCTGAGTTTACCTTCTCAGGATACAGTTGCCACCTATGACTTTATGAATCCCTAGAGGACAATGGTTCCTTCCTTACTCTTAGACGGAGCAGTGAAGAGAATCACATATGATGGTTAAGACTATACAACAATTTAAAGGGATGAGATTTTGTGTGGCTGTTTTGTTTCTTCTTTGAAAAGTTTTTTGAATTTTGACAACTGAGGAAGCCTGACCATAACCTTCATATACCCCTTGGCCTCTCCTTTGTAATATGAAAACAGGGTAATTTCTGGGTCAGCACTAGCTTTAAGGAAACATGACACAACAATCCCTTCGGCAACAAGGACCAAATGATTATGTGAGAGATACCTGCTCCTGCTCTGATCACAGGAAAATGACTATGCATTTCAAGATGTGGTGTAACAGATAAGATACAGAGAAAGCAAAGGTGAACCAAATCTGGCAGGAGTTCATGAAAGCGTTCTGATCTGTGTTTTGGGGCAAAGCACAGGATAAGGCAAATTAACCAACTGAAAAAATATTATTGAAAGTACTTTATGCGACAAAATAGAGACAGTCAACTTTGTAAAATAACTGGTTTTTTTTCCCCCAAAGACTTTCATTACAAAGCCAGAAATGTATTCTGATCCAGTGTCGACTTCAAGATGATCCCTCAGCGTGCTGCTCAGCGATTCTGCAGACCTTGGGCAGTCACCATAGTTTAGGTCTCACTTTACACAGTGCTCTTGCATCGTAGGAAAGACAGTCTAATCCTAAATGTCTTTGCTGACTGGCTCTATCCCAGGAATCTGCTACGTCATCCCCACTTTAAAACTAACCAGGTTTATTCCCCTGGGCAGACAACAACCTACCTTCCAAAATACCCACATCAACTTGGAAACCACCTACTCACTTTAATTTCTCAGGTATTTCTGCAGAAAACTGTAAGAAACACAACTCCCCACATATTGAATGATTCCATTTATATGAAAATGTCCAAAATAGGCAAATTTACAAACAGAAAGTAGGGTCAGTGGTCGCTTAGGGCTGTGGGAGTTGGTGGGGAGGAATAGGGACTGACTGCTAACGATATGGAGTTTCTTTATGGAGGGTAAAACATTCTAAAATTAATTATGGTGATGGTTACACACTCTGTGAATATAATAAAAAACACTGAATTGTATATTTTACATGGGTGAATCGTATGGTATATGCATTATATCTCAAAAACTTGTTATTAAAAAACTGTAAGAGTCGTACAACTCAACAGCAAAAAAAAAAAATCCGATTAAAAAATGGGCAGATGATCTGAATAGGCACTTTTCCCAAAGAAGACATACAGACTGCCAAGAGGCACATGAAAAGATGTTCAACATCACTAATCATCAAGGAAATATAAATCAAAACCACAATGAGATACCACCTCACACCTGTTAGAAGACTATTATCAAAAAGACAAGATATAACAAGTGTTGGAGAGGATGTGGAGAAAAGGAGACTCTCGTGTACCGTCAGTAGGACTGTAAATTGGTATGGCTACTGTGGAAAACAGTATGGAGGTTCCTGAAAAAATTAAAAATCGAACTACCATATGACCTAGCAATTCCACTACCAGGCATTTATCCAAAGAAAACAAAAACACAAACTCAAAAAGATACATGCACTCCTATGTTCATTACAGCATTGTTTACAATAGCCAAGATACGAAAACAATCTAAAAGTCCATCAATGAATGAATGGACAAAGAAGACATGGTGTACACACACACACACACACACACACACACACACACACACACACACACACACACACAATGGAATACTATTCAGCCATGAAAAAGAAAGAAATCTTAACATTTTCAACAACATGGGTGGACCATGAGAGAATTATGCTAAGTGAATAAGTCAGACAAAGAAAGACATCCATAAAAAAAATGAAGAAGCTTTTAAAGAACTTTTATGGAATAAATACTAATATCTATTGTTAAGTGAAATGCAAGGTACAAAACTATGTGTATAGAATTCAACAATTTGTGTACAAAGGGGAAATACATACACACATTTATACACTAATAAATAGTTCTGTAAGGATACACAAGTAACCAATGATATTGGTTGTTTCTAGGGAGGGAAATGGAGTGACTAGAGGATAGATAAGAGAGAAGAGACTTTTTACTCTGTATCTTTTGGTACCTTTTGAATTTTGAACCATGTAATGTATCAAATATAACTAAATAAAATATAAGTTAAAAAAATTGTGATAAAGGGCACAGTCTTTTAAATAGAACAGCCCCTTTTAGAGATGAAAATGTAAAAATAATTTTCAATCAAATATAACAGAATGATCACAAACATCTTCCTCCTGAAATCTCACTAAAGTGATAGTCAAGGAGTAAAAAAAAACTGACAAGGATAAAAAGAATATAGGTATCAAAGGCTGAAATCTGGGACTTCTCTGGTGGCGCAGTGGTTAAGAATCCGCCTGCCAATGCAGGGGACACGGGTTCGATCCCTGGTCCAGGAAGATCCCACATGCCGCAGAGCAACTAAGCCCAGGCGCCACAACTAATGAGCCTGCGCTCTACAGCCCACGAGCCGCAACTACTGAAGCCCACGCACCACAACTACTGAGCCCACACGCCACAACTACTGAAGTTTGCGCGCTCTAGGGCCCATGTGTCGCAACTACTGAGCTCACGTGCTGCAACTACTGAAGCCCACGCACCTAGAGCCCGTGCTCCGCAACAAGAGAAGCCACCGAAATAAGAAGTTCGCATACCACAATGAAGAGTAGCCCACTCTCGCTGCAACTAGAGAAAGCCTGTGCGCAGCAACAAAGACCCAATGCAGGCAAAAAAAAAAAAGGCTTAAGTCTGAGTAAAGAGAGCAAAGATGGGCAAAATAATGATATGTATTTGATAGAGCTGTTGGATCATTTGTAAAAAATTAGCAATAATTACATAGAAAACTAAGCAAATATACAAGAAAGGACAACTGAACTAGGCTTAGCAATGAATAATATCCAGAGTCAGCAACAAACACTGCCCAATGATTTAGCCAAACACTGTGATGGGGAAATGGCAGAGGGAGAAGGGGTAGAGGTGTGCGTGTGCAGGCACGTGTGCATGTGGATGCTGAAGCTTCATCTAACATGCAGGAAATGAGTAGAAAATGTGCAGAAGTTGTAACACCGAGACCCGTAAGAGCATTGTATTTATAAATAGGGAGGTAATTACCAGAAGAAACTACTTAAACAGGGGTAGAGGGGATGGTTATCTCTGAGGACTGTAACCATGAGGGGGTAAGCAGGGCAGGAGACAAGCTTCTTGATTCTTTACAAACTATGTTCAGAGAAATTAACAGAAATAAGTTTGTTTTAAAAACTAGAGGGGGGCTTCCCTGGTGGCGCAGTGGTTGGGAGTCTGCCTGCCAATGCAGGGGACACGGGTTCGAGCCCTGGTCTGGGAAGATCCGCATGCCGCGGAGCGGCTAGCCCCGTGAGCCACAAATACTGAGCCTGCGCGTCTGGAGCCTGTGCTCCGCAGCGAGAGGCCGCGATAGTGAGAGGCCCGCGCACCGCGATGAGGAGTGGCCCCCACTTGCCGCAACTAGAGAAAGCCCTCACACAGAAACGAAGAGCCAACACAGCCATAAATAAATGAATAAATAAATAAATAAAATTAAAAAAAAAAACAAAAACTAGAGGGCTTCCCTCGTGGCGCAGTGGTTGAGAGTCCACCTGCCGATGCAGGAGACATGGGTTCGTGCCCCGGTCCGGGAGGATCCCACGTGCCACGGAGCGGCTGGGCCTGTGAGCCATGGCCGCTGAGCCTGCGCGTCCGGAGCCTGTGCTCCGCAACGGGAGAGGCCACAACAGTGAGAAGCCCGCATACCGCAAAAACAAACAAACAAACAAACAAACTAGAAAGAAGGTAAAATGTATATTAACCTGGGGGGAAGTTCTAGTTTGAAAGAACAATGATGGTGAAGAGGTAAGGCACAAGGAAATTTTCCTTCTGATGACAAAAAGATAATCAGCAACCTGTGATTGTCCTCTCTTGCTGCAGCTCAAGGACACAAAGATAAGGTAGAACCTGAAGAGAAGGAGACTACTACCCTCTAGCAGGGTATTTCAGTTGTTACATTAGAGACCGCTTATTATAATGGAAACTAACAATCATTTCAGCTCCAAGAATCCAGGAAGCTGCACAAACTGGAGAAGTTGGTTATTAAATCAAGGAAGTATGGGGAACTCAACTGAATAGCTGGGCTCTCCTTGTAATCAGAGTAAACGATAGCGTCTAGCATGCCAACGTGATGTTAAGTTTCTCTAAAGCTCCAAAGTTGTGTTAAGTGTGGACAAGCCCCAACAACTTTATAAAGATTCAAGATGAGCAAGTGTTACTCAGGCCTGAGGAAAAAAGAGGGTTAGACTAATAAGTTGAAGACTTATAAGAATGGCAGTACAGTACCCAGTGTCTGCCTCTTTAAATCAAGATCTAAATAATATACTCAAACACTAAAATAAGGCCAATACATTTGCTTACATTGTTCTCTAATTCCCATTTTGGAGGGCAAAAAGTTAAAATTCATAATAATCTACATTTACCGACAGTTCACTATACTTGCCGGAAGCCATTTGGATCATGAAATATTTGTTTATTATAATAAATAAAAACCTAATAGCAAGGACAGTAAAAATTCCTAACATTTAATGAGTGCTTTCAATATGCCGGGCATGGTCCTAAGCACTTTATATGCATTCAGCCCTTTAACGCTTCCAACAATCCTTTGAATTAGATGCTACTTTCATTCCTAATTTTACTGAGGGAGAAGCTGAGCAACAGAAGGGTGAAAAATAGGGCCCAAGATCACAGAGCTGCCACGCGACAGAGCAGGACTGCAAACCTTCACCTGCTACCCACCACCCACCCGGCAGCAGTGCCTAGGAGAAAATAACTGCTGGAATAGCACTAGCTTTGCAAATCCTAACCCCAAAGATAGCAAATCTTATATTTTTAAGTACTTATCAGCCATAAAGTTTACTTTCTGTTAGACTCCAAGGTCAGAGGAAGGAGAGGCACTCTGCACAATGCATCCTGTATGAACAAGGTAGAATCCTCCTGGGTCTAGTTGGGCTTCACAGGGACTGCCTTGTTCTTAATTGGTGTACTTATTTATATTTATCTTTATGTGGAAAAGGGAGGCAGTAATGTTAATGAAATTCACAGATGACTTTAACTTGAGATGCTGCTAACATTAGTGATGACAGAGGAGACATACAAAAGGAAATAAAAAACTTAGATTTTAGTGAGTTTCAGTTTTCCATCAGTGATTCCTAGACACCTCCACTCCACATATTTATGGCTATTGCAAGCCCCCTAAATCTCTTATTCTAGTACTCTCCCCCAATAAATAAAATAAAACCCAAAACAGCACCAAAAAGCTTAGAGTCCACTTTGTCAGGACTGCCTCTATCAAATACTTCTGCATGATTCAGAACAGAGGTGAGAAAAGTGAGCCTCAAAAACATGATGATCAAGGGTTCTGTAGTACACACAGAAATATGAACAAAGCTGCCCTAACTGACTGAAGGCATAAGTGAGGAAGGAAGGAAAACAGCAATTACCACTGCTTTGAGAGTAATCACTGCCCTATGCATTTAGAGAAACTTGCATTTCAGCTGGTCATGGGTGAGAAATAAAGAACCAGGATGTTATTCATTTAGTTCTCTTTATGTAGCTTTCAAAGAATGAAACATTTTGTATATTAACATTCTCTTTATGCTATTAAAAGAAACACTTACTGATAATATGAAAAGAGGGGCTTCTGATTTCCCAGAACACAGTTATGTAGTTCTCTTTTAGCTGAATCTAGGTAACAAAATAAAGCAGTCTTAAAGACCCCTAGCTAGGTGGTCCCAGTAGAGGGAGTACCACCTGAACTCCAGGTTCATTTTTTTGTAAGTTTTCTACTGGCTTTTCACTTCAAACTTATGCAAAGAGAAGCTGCAGAATCAGCAAAGCTGACTGATGCGTCAGGTTCTCACTAGTTTTGAGAGAGCCAAAGCCTCCCAGGGGAGTGGTCACCTGGCCTGAAGCTCTAACAAGACAGGGCTGATCTTTCACATGATCCAGTGTCAATGCTCGGAGACCTGCTCTGTGCTTTGGGTACTAAGCAGTGATACAGGCAAGTTCAAAACTCCTGAATTCTCCCATTTTTCCTTAAACATAGCGGATGTCCTAATGAGATGATTAGGCAAGTCTTTGTGACAAGTGCTCTGGGCTAGGACTGGCTTAGAAAAAGTGATTGTTGTGAAATTAGTAACCATGACGTGCAGGACTTAAACTGTAGTTTCATATGGAAACCAGGCAGAGCTACTATAAATTGCCCTGATAAAATGCACATATACACATAAACACACTGCCTACAATTTTGGCTAGTAACCAGATGTAGTATGGCCCCCTTCAGGGATCTACACAACCCTCAGGTTAAAATCCCTCTGCTAAGCAGGGCACCTATAAATAGAGGGGAAAGGAGAAGACTTGAAAAACTGTTTCCACAATCAAAAGAACGTGGCTTTTCCCCCCTGATGATATATAAATAATACATGGTCACTGTGAAAGTCAAATACTAGAGAAAAACATAAAGAAGAAAAGAAAAATCACTCATGGATGTATGGGAGGATTGAGGAGTGGAGGCTACAGGGAACCAGTTTCTTTTTAGGGTAATGAAATGTTCCAAAATGGATTGTGGTGATAGATGTGCAACTCTGAATATACTCAAAGATATTATATTATACTCTTAAAAGGGACAAGTTATATGGTATGTGAATTATATCTCAATAAAGCTGCTTTAAAAAAATCACCTGAAACCTAAAATCAACATAAGCATTTTAGTGCCCTCTCATCCATACATCACTCTTTGAAATAAATACACACACACACACACACACATATACACAAACACTGTTTTTATAGTGGACAACTTTGTTTTATTTAACAGTCTTCTTTTTTATGGGAGGATGAGGGGGGTTTATTCCCCCAGATGTCTTGGCTTTCACAGTAGATCATTTGAGGTGGCCTGACAATAACATTGAAAACTTTAATAGCAATATTATTACTTAGGATGGAGAAATATTAAGGATTCTTGTCAATTTTACTTCTGTTAAAAAGAGGGGAGGGAATTCCCTGGCAGTCCAGTGGTTAGGACTCTGCGTTTTCACTGCCAGGGCCTGGGTTCAATCTGTGGTTGGGGAACTAAGATCATGCAAGCCGTGCAGCCAAAAAAAATTCAAAATTAAAAAAAAAAGAAAATCTCTTGCGAAAAGAAGTGGGGGGAAAGGAGTCAACTAAAAAAAAATTACAAATCACTTACATAAAAGTATATAACACCACCGTAAAGCAATTATACTCCAATAAAGATGTTAAAAAAAAAAAGAGTATATAGAAGTAATCTGCAGCTATGGCATAAATCATAAAGCTTGGAAAACAACTTTAGAATTAAGGCAATAGAAATCATTCTTTCACTCATTCACACATTAACTGGGTGTCTACTCTGTGCCAGGTACTAAGTGTTATAAATGTTAATAGGACAGCACCTGTCTAGAGAGAGAGACAAAAAATTAGACAATGATTACAAGACAGTGTGGTTAGTACAGCATGTTTGGGTGTAACAAGAACACAGAGAGAGAAATTTTAAAAGGGTGTAGGAAGGGGTGGGGCTTCTTAGAGAAGGGGACAAGGGAGCTATGCTGCAAAAAGCTCGGGGTTCTTCAATTGCGAGCTGCCCCTGGGACTGAGAGCCATTTGCATAATTATTCATGTGTGGAAAAATTTCATAGACTTTTAAAGACAGAATTAGTATAGGCACCTAACTCCCATTTATACTCTTAGGGTAGATTCCCCAAAGAAAAAGAACTGGCTGCAAGTGTATAAACATTTTCAAAGCTGCATTCCAAAAATGTTCCTATTAATTCTCCTACCAAGAGTGTTCAAGTGTGTGCATTTCAATACAATTGGCCAGCCCTGGATAGTCCCATTAAAAAAAAAAAAATCTGTGTTTTTTGAAATGGTACAAAAAAACCTGTATTTCATTATTATTTTAATCTACATTTCTTTGCCTATTAGAAACATTTCTCAAATTTTTATTACTTATATTCCTCTACCATGAATTGCCTATTTATTTTTTTATCCATTTATCTACTGGATATTTTTCTTATTAATCACTATGAACTCTTTATATATAGAGGTTTAACTGCTTGTCCTTTTAAAAAAAAGTTTATTGAGATGTAATTCATATACCATAAAATTCACCCTTTTAATGTATATGATTCAATAGTTTTTAGTACATTCACATAGCTGTGCAACCATCATCACTGTCTAATTCTGGAAGATTTTCATCACTCCAAAAAGAAACCTCCTACCCAAGCAGTTACTTTCTTTTTCTGCCCAGACTCCCTGTTCTAGGCAACCACAAATCTATTTTCTGTCTCTACATATTTAGGTTTGTCCTTCTTGTTGCAAATTTTTTCTTTAATTACACTTTACATTTTAATTAAGGTTAAATTATTTTCGACGTGAATGAGTTTTAAACTTTTAAGAGATGAAATCTATTAATCCTTCCTTTTTGACTTCTCCATCCAGAGACTAAATATTGTCTCTCTGTGCTGCATTCTGCATAATGTCTTCCTTTCTACCTTCTGGTTCATTAATTCTCTCTTAGCTGTCTGCTGTAAAACTCATCCACTGAAATTTTAATTTTAGTTATTCTACTTTTTAGGCATTCTATCTGGTTTATTTTTCAAATCTGCTACATCAACTTTGATTGTTTCCTATCCCTGAAGATATTTTCAAGCTTGTCTTGTTTTTCTATGAATACAGGAAGCCTGGTTAATTAATAATTTGTGTGTGATAAGTCCAACATCTAAAGTCTTCTGGGACCTTGTTTCCTTGTGCTTGGTTATTTTGTGAATATATTTTAATTACTGTACATAATTAAACATACAATAATTATTAATTAAATAATTATTATGAGAGGAAGAATGGAGAGTTATTGCTTAATAGTTAAGAGTTTCTGTGTGGGGTGATGAAAAAGTTTTGGAAATAGATAGCAATTATACAACATTGTGGATATGTTTAATGCCACTAAACTGCACATTTAAAACTGGTTAGTATATTGGGCTTCCCTGGTGGCGCACTGGTTGAGAATCTGCGTGCCAATGCAGGGGACACAGGTTCGAGCCCTGGTCTGGGAAGATCCCACATGCCGCGGAGCAACTAGGCCCGTGAGCCACAACTACTGAGCCTGCGCTCTGCAACAAGAGAGGCCGCGACAGTGAGAGGCCCGCACACCGCGATGAAGAGTGGCCACTGCTTGCCGCAACTAGAGAAAGCCCTCACACAGAAACGAAGACCCAACACAGCCAAAAATAAATAAAATAAAATAAAATAAAATAAAAATGGTTAGTATAGCAAATTTTTTGTTAAATATTACCACAATAAAATTTTTAATCATTAAAAATTAAAAAATAAAAGTAAAAATTATTTTGAGGATTCTTTGGGGTCTAGGGTGAAGGTCCCTTCTTCCACAGAGATATGCTTTTGTTCTTGTAAGACATCCACAGACACTACCAGTTTATAAACATCTTAAACTCTAATTCCCAGCTTGAACTTTCCTGAATCCCAATAATGCAAACCTGCAGGAAAGGTGGACCGCGCTGTGATTACAGTGTCTCTAGCGACAAGACAATGCCCCTCTCAGTCCCTGGGGATGAGGTAAAAGGGTACCATTTTTACGTCTGATTCATCTGAAGGTGTATTCCTTTGGGGTCTAAGCTTAATGTTGGAGGTTTTCTGTTTGACTCTCCACTTCAAGTTGGGACTACACAGGCTTTCATTTCTGCAGGTTTGACCTTCAAGAGCATGAAACTAAAAATGAATTTCAGCAAATACACTGAGGGCAAATGCAGGTTCTTAAGCTCCCTCTACCTTTTAGGGTCTGGCTTTCTCTTAAGATGTTGGCCTGGTAATTCACTGCTTTCTTGTTAGCTCGTTTATGCTTTTAAAGTGTTTTAAATATGCTACCCTGCATAAAAACTGTTTTCAGCTGAGGTATCTCATCATTATTGGAAATGGAAGACAGAAATGTATTTTCTTCTAGATTTTTGTCTAGTTTGAATGTAAGATTTAATGCACCTGACGAATATGGCGCATATTGAGGTTTCTTTGCTGTTAGTAATATTTAGCATGTTAAGATTTTCCATTTATCAAACCTGTCATCTTAAACAAGCATCTTCACTCTTGAGCCTTTCCTTTACACTGCTGTCTCGCTGAGCTCAACTTGAGGTTATTTTCATGTACAATTTTTGACCCACTGACCTAACTGATCCTCTCAGCAACCTAGTGTTACATGTAACAGCTTCTAATACAAATTGGTGAAAGAGCAAACACATGGTGCCACTAGAGAATCATATAGTTAAGAGTAGAGCAGGATGGCTCTATGAGCTCTCGTTTTCCTTATATGTCTTTGTTATGAATAGCATCTGGATAGACACATCTGGACAAAATTTTGCTGCTAATTTAACCATTTGGTTGCTCAACTGCAAGACAAGAAGTAATGGATATACTCAATTTTATCTAATTAGTATTCCCTGACTTAGTAATTTTGCAAACTGAATCACTTTACAAACTAAATATAGAAAAGTTATTATTATGGTCTGGTTTCTAAGCAACCATTTCATTAAGAAAAGCTCCACTTGGGAAAAACATCTGTTCGTCAGTAAGGTTTCTGCTGTTATCATATAATTTCATGGAGAAATAGCCATGGTCACCCTGTGCCTTAGTAATCCCTAGTTGTGAAAAGGTCAACAGGGGTACTGTAACAGAGGGAGCCATCTGTTTCAATCTGTGCTGGTCCCTGAAACTTGTTATCATAAAACGATTCAGTTTTCCTAAATGGCTACATAATTTAAAAGCCATTATCTTCTGATAATAAAAGCAATCAATGTTCATACTAGAAAACATGAAAAATATAAGAAAAAAGGCACAAAGAAGAAAATAAAAATCATTTGCGTTTCTGATGCCTTCATGTTAGATCTCAATTGAAAAATGGATTCTGCTGCTTTAAAAAATTATTTGAAAACCACTGACCTAAAATAACTCCATATGGTTTTACCTTTGTCATCTGCAATGAGAATATTTTTCGTAATGGTTTGGGGCTGTGTGTTGGACAACTGAGTTCAGAGATTTGTAGAGACAGCCAAACATACTCATTGCATTTCATGAAAACAGGCTTAAAGAGAGACAGCAATCTGACAGGGGTGGGAACGTGATGAAAGGTATGTGTCACATGACACATCACCTGTGATATGGGTTATAAAACTTCCTTGATAGGTCAGGTAGATGGCCTAAGACAGTGATTTTTCAAATCTTTTGTTGTTGTTTTTAAAGCAGCAGAGTCTTGTTTTACCATGGTATTTTTAGAGAAGGCTCAATGAAAGAGAGAAAAAAAAAAGCCTACCCAGTCCACCCCCCCTTCATCACTGATCTTCAGGGTCCTTCCTGTCTGCAGTCTCCTCCCCCTGGCACAGCATTGCTTCTTTGCTGTTCCCTCAGTCTGGATTACTGTTCCCTCCCTCCTTTACTAGGTTAATTCCTAATCATCTATTAGATCTCAGCTCACGGGTCACCTCCTCCTGCCCCTTTCTATCAGGTAAAACGTCCCTAACACAGGCTCTCATATCACACTGTACCTTTCTTCACAGCACCTGTCAAAGCCACATTTCACATTTGTTTGTGTGACTTTTTGATTGGCATTTGTCCCCCTCCTCCTCCCTGCCTTGGACTATATATTCCAGAGTAGGTGGTCAATGAATATTTGTTGAGTGAATGAACATTTAAAACCATTAAGAAAAAAACCAATGGCCAAAAATATTTTACAAATCTTTCTGTCACTGTCTAAAGTCAGGTTATCAATAATGGAAAACAGAAGTTGGACATAAAGTGTAAAAGTGCTTCTGAAACAGCCTTCTCCTAAGGAAGAAAACTTTAGCAATCATGCCCTGGCAGGTGGACGGGAGAGATGACCTAATTATGTCTTTAGTAGTGAAGAGTCTGTGATCTATTCCCTGATGCTCTGTTCATTCCCAACCTTCCAGCCTCCTCGGGGACAGCAGAGATGCCACAAGGTCAGGAAACAAAACGAAGTGTAAACGTCTAATGTAAAAATCTAAAAATGAGCTTCCCAAACTGTACACCATTTAAGTGCACTTTTCCACCACTGCCCAAGATCTCAACATGACCACAGAGGGGGAAACTGATGCTTCAATCAGTTAAAAATGTTAAACCTATGATTCAGCAACAAAAGGAACTATGTCAGGATGAATAAAAAATATAATTGGGCTTATTAAGTGTGTGAACAGCTTTAAGAATCATCTTAATCACATCTGGTGAGATTAATTTGTTTTTGAAATGAAGGGTAAGGTAAGCACTTTAGTTTGGGAGGGCAAAGCAAGAGCAGGGTGACCCTCCAGCTGTTGACTTTAAGTAGTTCCAGTAAAATGGACTGATTCCTTAGAGAGTAAAGGAATACTGTGCTTTAAAGATAAGTCTAAAGAGGAACTTGCTATTTTAGTTGAGAGCTCTCTTGCTATTTTATCCTTCTTAATTTGTCTTCAAATTCCAACTTTACTAAAGAAAGGGTGGCTCCAGGGCAAAATTTAAATAGCTGTTCTGCAGGGAAGGTACTTACACCTTCTTAATAGCTTGTAAAGTAGACATGTAAGCAACTGACGTTTTATCCCAAGGTGTCTCATAACTGCCTTATAGGTAACGAATCCTGCCCTTGTGACAGCTAGCTTGCATGAATAGGAGGTAAAAAAATGTGAAATGAGCCCTGGAAACCAAGAAATTAAGTATTTAATCGCTTAGCAGGAAATGTCAAGATCCACTGGTTCCGTGGCTTAATTTTATTGTCTGTAAGAGCAGAGGCCATGGTGATTTCAGAAAGGTGGGAAAATGGACTGGAGAGAGGAGGTAGGTGCAGAGAGGTATAAGGCCTTGGCTCTGGAGTAGATGCCAGACTCCATCACTCACTGGTTGGCCTTTTACTGGTAACAACCTTTGAGCTTTGGTTTCTTTGTCTGAGAAATGGGGAGGTAAAGATATTGACTCTTATAGGGTTATGATGAAGAGTAAATGAATTAATGTAAGTTACATCTGATATGTGGCTGGTGCTCAATAAATCATGAATGAAAATACGAATAAAGGGAATAAAAGTAATAACCATCAACAAGCATGCTGCTTTCAAATCCAGGCAGCCCATCACCAAGACATTACTGGTGGACTGGCAGCAAACCTTTAAAGCCCTCCTAGAGCCCACACAGAAAGCTCAGATGCCTTGTCTTGGCATTTCAACAGCTTCTGCATTCCAGCCCAATCCCACTTCTCCCCTTCCTGTCCACTTTGCTCCACTAACAATTTGAACTGCTTACCTTACTTGTCTTTATACTTGCCCTGCTCTTGAACATCTTCCTACATTCACTTTTCTTTCAGCCTCAGTCCCCTCACTCCATCTCCACATTCTAAATCCTGCCCGTCCCTATTCACAATCCCAAGAGCTCCATGAAAAACTACTGTTCTGGGCTTCCCTGGTGGCGCAGTGGTTGAGAGTCCGCCTGCCGATGCAGGGGACGCGGGTTCGTGCCCCGGTCTGGGAGGATCTCACATGCCGCGGAGCGGCTGGGCCCGTGAGCCATGGCCACTGAGCCTGTGCTCCGGAGCCTGTGCTCCGCGAGGGGAGAGGCCACAACAGTGAGAGGCCCGCCTACCGCAAAAAAAAAAAAAAAAACTACTGTTCTGGTTTTCCTAAGTTTATTTTCTATTTCTAAAATACTTGCAAATGAAGCAACTGACAAAGGATTAATCTCCAAAATATACAAGCAGCTCATGCAGCTCAATATCAAAAAAAACAAACAACCCAATCCAAAAATGGGCAGAAGACCTAAAGCGACATTTCTCCAAAGAAGATATACAGATTGCCAACAAACACATGAAAGGATGCTCAACATCACTAATCATTAGAGAAATGCAAATCAAAACTACAACGAGGTATCACCTCACACTGGTCAGAATGGCCATCATCAAAAAATCTACAAACAATAAATGCTGGAGAGAGTGTGGAGAAAAGGGAACCCTCTTGCACTGTTGGTGGGAATGTAAGTTGATACAACCACTGTGGAGAACAGTATGGCGGTTCCTTAAAAAACTAAAAATAGAACTAGCATATGACCCAGCTATCCCACTACTGGGCATGTACCCTGAGAAAACCATAATTCTAAAAGAGTCATGTACTACAATGTTCATTGCAGCTCTATTTATAATAGCCAGGACATGGAAGCAACCTAAGTGTCCATCGACAGATGAATGGATAAAGAAGATGTGGCACATATATACAATGGAATATTACTTAGCCATAAAAAGAAACGAAATTGAGTTATTTGTAGTGAAGTGGATGGACCTAGAGACTGTCATACAGAGTGAAGTCAGAAAGAGAAAAACAAATACCGTATGCTAACACGTATATATGGAATCTAAGAAAAAAAAATGGTTCTGAAGAACCTGGGGCAGGACAGGAATAAAGATGCAGACGTAGAAAATGGACTTGACCGCCTGCCGATGCAGGGGATACGGGTTCGTGCCCCGGTCCGGGAGGATCCCATATGCCGCGGAGCGGCTGGGCCCGTGAGCCATGGCCGCTGAGCCTGCGCATCCGGAGCCTGTGCTCCGCAACGGGAGAGGCCACAACAGTGAGAGGCCCGCGTACCGAAAAAAAAAAAGAAAAAAAAAAAAGAAAATGGACTTGAGGACACGGGGAGGGGGAGGGGTAAGCTGGGACGAAGTGAGAGAGTAGCATTGACATATATACACTACCAAATGTAAAATAGCTAGCTAGTGGGAAGCAGCCTCATAGCACAGGGAGATCAGCTCAGTGCCTTGTGACCAACTAGAAGGGTGGGATAGGGAGGGTGGGAGGGAGACGCAAGAGGGAGGAGATATGGGGATATATGTATACGTATAGCTGATTCACTTTGTTATACAGCAGAAACTAACACACCATTGTAAAGCAATTATACTCCAATAAAGATGTTAAAAAAAATTAATCAGGAGAGGGAAGAAGTGCCTCCTGTTGAAAACAGCACTTTGGATCTGATGTAGACAATACAACACTTCTACCAAAAATTTCAGGTATCCAGATTTTGGGGTCTTCATGTTGATCTTTGCTACTGCCTCCTCTGGACTCTCTCAATACTTTCATGCAGTTTTATCGTAGTGCTTTTCATTATCTTATAATTATCTATGTGACCATCTCTACAGTGTATTAGTGTCTTGAGAAATATGTGACTTACTTTTGTATCTCCCAAACCTAGCACAGAGCCTGGCATAGCTGGTGGCACTAGAGGTGTGTTTGTTAAATGAAGCAATGAATGGATGCAAGAGAATTAATAAACTATTAACACTGAAAAAAAAAAGTATATGTCAGTGATCTTTTTTTTTTTTTTTTTTTTTTGCGGTACGCGGGCCTCTCACTGTTGTGGCCTCTCCCGTTGCGGAGCACAGGCTCCGGACGCGCAGGCTCAGTGGCCATGGCTCACAGGGCTAGCCGCTCCACAGCATGTGGGATCTTCCCGGACCGGGGCTCGAACCCGTGTCCCCTGCAACGGCAGGTGGACTCTCAACCACTGCGCCACCAGGGAAGCCCGAGTCAGTGATCTTTAGTACATTACAAGGTTGTGCAATGATCACCACTATCTAATTCCAAACGTTTTATCATCTCCCCAAAGAAACCTCATATCCATTATCAGTCACTCCCCATTCCCCTCTCCTCCCATTCTCTGGGAACCACAAACCTGCCTTCTATCTCTATGGATTTGCCTATTCCGGACATTTCATACAAAAGGCGGCCTTTTGTGTATGGCTCCTTTCATTTACCATATTTTGAACGTTCATCCACTTTGTACCATGAATCAGTACTTCATTCTTTTTTTTTTAATAATTTTTTTTCTTTTGGCTGTGTTGGGCTTTCTTCATTGCTGCATGTGGGCTTTCTCTACTTGTGGCAAGTGGGGGCTACTCTTCGTTGCAGTGTGTGGGCTTCTCATTGCAGTGGCTTCTCTTGTTGCAGAGCACGGGCTCTAGGCATGCAGGCTTCAGTAGTTGTGGTATGTGGGCTCATTAGTTGTTGCTCGTGGGCTCTAGAGCGCAAGCTCAGTAGTTGTGGCTCACGGGCTTAGCTGCTCCATGGTATGTGGGATCTTCCCGGACCAGGGCTCAAACCCATGTCCCCTGAATTGGCAGGTGGATTCTTAACCACTGCACTACCAGGAGAGTCCACTGCATTCTTTTTTATCACTAAATAATATTCCACTGCATAGGTATGCCATATTTAATTTGTCCATTCATCAGGTGGTAGATACTTAGGTTGCTTCTACTGTGAATGAAAAATATTGCCTGCCCTATCAGTAAACAAAGGATGTTGCAGCCATCAAGCCATCACATTACAGCCTCCCTGATGATGAGCCCTGAGGAACACAGGATAGAAACAGGAAGCCCGCCATCTAGCAGTTAACTGCTGCAGTCACCCCAGCTGCAACCACCCCTGATGGTGCACTCTGAGGAGACTTAGGATGAGAAAGCACAGGATGCTGGCCCCAGATAGTTGAGGTGCATATCAAGGGAATGATTTCAGTGAGCCCAGACTCTTGCATCTTCCTATACATAGAAAAGCACTAAATTCCATAACTTGACATATCTGGTTTTTCTTTAACTAACAGTAATCTTTTGATGTTCCAACTACTTGGTCTTTGTTGCAAAAACTCCTATTTATCCTGGCTCTTCCCTTACCTCTTCAGAGCAATCTCTCAGAGTTATCTGAGATGCTGTGTCCCGGGCTTGAAGTCCTCAGAAAGTCCAGCAAATAAAACATAATTCTTAACTTTTAGGTTGTACATTTTTTTCAGTGGACACTACTTTTTGGCTATTATGAATAATATATATGAATTATATTCACATATAAGCTTTTGTGTGGATATATGTTTTCATTTCTCTTGGGTATATATCTAGGAGTGGAATTGGTAGATCGTACAGTAACTGTGTTTAACCTTCTGAGAACTGCCAGACTGTTCTGCAGAGGAGCTGCACCATTTTATGTTTCTACCAGCAGTGTATAAGGGTTCCATTTCTACACAGCCTCATAATTTGTATTATTTTAAATTAAGTAATTTTAGGGCTTCCCTGGTGGTGCAGTGATTAAGAATCCGCCTGCCAATGCAGGGGACACAGGTTCGAGCCCTGGTCCGGGAAGATCCCACATGCCATGGAGCAACTAAGCCCGCGAGCCACAACTACTGAGCCCACGTGCCACAACTACTGAAACCCACGCGCCTAGAGCATGCTCCACAACAAGAGAAGCCACCGCAATGAGAAGCCCGCGCACTGCAACGAAGAGTAGCCCCCGCTCACTGCAACTAAAGCCCATGCGCAACAACAAAGACCCAATGCAGCCTAAAATAAATAAATAAATAATTTAAACATTAAAAAAGTGTATCCTTTTAAAAAAAATAATTTTTAAATGTAATTTATTGGCATCAGAAATGTAACAAATATCAAAAATTCTATACAGAAAGCTACATGTTTTCCTAATCCACAATCTCAGTAAACTGCGTAAATCCCAAAATTGTTCTGTGGGCTCTTTCCTGATACTCCTAAAATGATGCTGATGTCTCCAGTGCTGAAACAATAATGACCAGCAGTGGGAAGAAGGACAGGCAGTGTCAGGTAACATACTTATTCCACTAATGGAAGATGAGTTTCAAAGATACACACAGAGATTGCTTAAAAATAATACTGTCTGAGAGTCCACCTGCCAGTGCAGGGGACGCAGGTTCATGCCCCGGTCTAGGAGGATCCCGCGTGCCACAGAGCGGCTAGGCCCATGAGCCATGGCCGCTGGGCCTGCGTGTCCGGAGCCTGTGCTCCGTGGCGGGAGAGGCCACAGCAGTGAGAGGCCCGTGTACTGCAAAAAAAAAAAAAAAAATACTGTGCTCATTTGCTAAATGAGTAAAACCACACACAAATCAAGCAAACGAGATCAGCATATTATTAAGCTATAGGAAGAGTTCCTTTGTAGTGAAACCATTTCTCATAGACAGGCCTGGCTCTCCTATACCTCAGACCATCTGAAAACTCAGCCCTGTGCCTTGGAAACAGGAACAACTATTTTAGGATTAATTATTTTTCCCTGTGGCAAGAGCATAGTCTTCAGAGCTGGATAGACTTAAGATTCAAATCATGGTATTTGACACTTGGTATCTGTGTCACTTTGGGCCAGTTCCTTAACCTCTTTGAGCCTCAGTTCCCTCATCTGTAAGATAGGGATAAAAATTCCTAACCTGTAGAATTACTATGACTGGCACACAATAATAAGTGGTTACTTCTATAATACTTATTTCCATTTCTTGTATACGGCAATTATCCCGGGAAATCTTAGAAAGTGAAAATAACTAAACCTGAAGTAGTCAGTTATCTTTTACTTGCAGGTAAAAGTACTAAATTGCCAAACATTCTGATGTAAATCTGAGTGTATCAATCTTCAACTGATAGAGGAAACCAGTGGACAGATATTTCAAAAATGAGCTCAGGGGCTTCCCTGGTGGTGCAGTGGTTGAGAGTCCGTCTGCCAATGCAGGCGACACGTGTTCAAGCCCTGGTCCGAGAAGATCCCACATGCTGTGGAGCAACTAGGCCCGTGTACCACAGCTGCTAAGCCTGAGCTCTAGAGCCCGCAAGCCACAACTATTGAGCCTGTGTGCCACAACTGCTGAGGCCCACGCGCCTAGAGCCCGTGCTCCGCAACAAGAGAAGCCACCGCAATGAGAGGCCCACGCACTGCAACGAAGAGTGGCCCCTGCTTGCCTCAGCTAGAGAAGGTCTGTGCGCAGCAACAAAGACCCAACACAGCCAAAAATAAAAATAAATAAAATAAATTTATTTTTTAAAAAAAGAGGGGGCTTCCCTGGTGGCGCAGTGGTTGAGAGTCCGCCTGCCGATGCAGGGGACACGGGTTTGTGCCCCGGTCCGGGAGGGTCCCGCATGCCGCGGAGCAGCTGGGCCCGTGAGCCATGGCCGCTTGGCCTGCGTGTCCGGAGCCTGTGCTCCGCAACGGGAGAGGCCACAGCAGGGAGAGGCCCGTATACCGCAAAAAAAGAAAAAAAAAAAAAAAAGAGCTCATGTAAAACACAAGTATTTTGAGCTTTAAAATACAATCTCTGACTTGGAGAAAGGGAAGAGGCATAATATATTTCACTTGAGCTGTAGTTAAGATAAGGTACAATGGACTGGGAATCCCTGAGATATGGGTCTGGTCCCAGCTCCACCACTCTCCCAACTTTTATGACTGTAGGCAAGTCAATTCTTCATTTATAAAAAAAATTATATCTGCTTTTATTATATTTCAAGATTGTTTACAGAATCAAAGCTTTATAGATGATTAAGCATTATTCACTTTTAATAAATATTGATAATCATAATCATAATATGTTTTCTATCTTTAAAAGCACAACAAGAGGAGCAAATTCTATCATTATTTGAAAAGTTCTAGAGTAACCAAGTGTATTGGAGAGGAGGGGACAAGATTTGAAGGTCAACAACAAGGTTCAAATTACTTGCTATGTAATCTTGGAAAGGGGACTTAACCTATGTAAGTCTCAGAATTTTTAGCTATAAAAAGAGGATATCTCTCATCACACCTAAAAATTAACTCAAAATGGATCATAGACTTAAACGTTAAGAGCCAAAACAATAAACCTCTTGGAAAAAAACACAGAAGTAAATCTCCATTATCTTGGGTTAGGCAATGATTTCTTAGAAATGACACCAAAAGTGAAAGTAATAAGAGAGGAAACTGATAAGCTGGACTTCATCAAAAGTAAGAAGTTTAGGGGACTCCCTTGGTGGTCCAGTGGGTGGGACTCCAAGCTCCCAATGGCAGGGGCCTGGGTTCGATCCCTGGTCAGGGAGCTGGATCCCTCATGCAGCCACAACTGAGAGCCTGCATGCCACAACTAAAGATCCCTCATGACGCAACTAAGACCAGGCGCAGCCAAATAAATAATAATTTTTTTTTAAAAAGAAAAAGAAAGTTAAGAAGTTTAGTGCTTCAAATGACACCATTAGTAAGAGAAAAGACAACCCACTGAATGGCAGAAAATATCTCCAATCCGTATACTTGATAAAGTACATGTTTCCAGAATATATGAATTCTTACAACTAAATAATAGAAAGACAAATAATCCAATTTAAAAATGGGCAAAGGAAAAAAATGGGCAAAGAATCTGAATAGACATCTTTCCAAAGAAGATACAGAAATGCAAAATAAGCTCATGAAAAGATGCTCAGCCTCATCAGTCATTGGAGAAGTGCAAATCAAAATCACTATGAGATACCACTTCACACTTACTAATATGGCTATAATAAAAGGATCTTCTACAATAACAAGTATTGGTCAGGATGTAGAGAAATTGAAACTCTCATACATTGCTCGTGGGAAAGTAAAATGGTGCAGCCACTTTGGAAAACAGTTTGACAGTTCCTCAAAGGGTTAAACATAGAATTACTACATAACCCAGTAATTCCATTCCCTCACGTATACCCAGGAGCAATGAAAACATAGGTCCACACAAAAACTTGTACACGAATATTCATTACAGTGTTCCTCATAACAGCTTAAAAGTAAAAACAACTCAAATGTCCATCAACTGATGAATGGATAAACAAAATGTGGTTAATCAATAGTACAATGGAATATTATTCAGCCATGTAAAGGAATGAGGTCCTGATACATGCTACAACAGGGATGAACCTCACAAATGTTATGCTAAGTGAAAAGAACCAGACAAAAGAGTCCACACATTCTATATTATGAAAAGTCCAGAATAGGCAAATCCATAGAGACACAAAGTAGATTAGTGGTTCCCAGAGGCAAGGGGGAGTGAGGAATGGGAACTGACTGATAATGGATATAGGGTTTCTTTTTGAGATGATGAAAAGTTCTAAAATTAGATAGTGGTGATGGTTGCACAAATCTCTAAATATACCAGAAACCACTGAATTGCACATTCTACATGGGTGAATTTCATGTGTGTAAATTAAATCTCAAAGAAGAAGTTTAAAAAATGGGGATAATGTCTATTTCCCAGAACTACTCCAAGAATTTACTGAGCTAGCGTATATGAGAGACATTCGTTAAATGCCCATTTGTTAATTAGGTGATACAAGGTCTGGACACAAAAGAAATCTTCCCATTTCAAGGACATAAATGGAGATGATAAACTTCATAGGACTACATTCCAAATTTCAATGCCCGATCCAAATAGATGGTCCTTCAAGGGATAAAATTATTTTCAGTTAATGGTTGCCCAACTTCGTTTATTTGAAGTAGAAATCTGAGAATGGATAGGGAGTTCAGTCTCTGACAAGTTAAGACTTGTAACCCTGCTCAGTTTGAAACTCTGTAAAAACAATTTCACCTTGTATCTACTTTCCTCCCTTCCAGGCCTTTTGCTTTCCCTCCCCTTGGCTCTTTTGCCAGAAATGAAAACTCTTCTGGGAAGGGAAAAGGGTAGAAGAGTTAGTGCAATTTGTTCAAGCATGTCAAGATGTCTAGATTCTCTTCACTACACACACTGGCATACTTTCCCCTCCCATGCTTGGCTCAGAGCCTAGGGTTTCTTTCCTTTTTTCCACGAGCCTAGTAGTTTCGTCCAAAGATTCTTTTGACACCGATGGGGATCACTTGGATCCCTGAAATGCATCTATCACTGGTGTTGCTTTCAAAATGTTCTTTAAATAATTAAAAGTGACTGCGAGGACACACAAGCAGATGCACACTAAGATAAATAACTTGGCTATAATATCTTATTTGAAGATCGTGTATTTATTTATCACATTCATTACTGAACATCTATTTTAAGACTGAAATGTGGAAAATGCCCCAAACATCAAATATACATTATGGGACTCTTTTTTTTTTTTAACATCTTTATTGGAGTATAATTGCTTTACAATGGTGTGTTACTTTCTGCTTTATAACAAAGTGAATCAGTTATACATATACATATGTTCCCGTATCTCTTCCCTCTTGCATCTCCCTCCCTCCCACCCTCCCGATCCCACCCCTCTAGGTGGTCACAAACCACCGAGCTGATCTCCATGCTATGAGGCTGCTTCCCACTAGTTATCTATTTTACGTTTGGTAGTGTATATATGTCCATGACACTCTCTCACTTTGTCACAGCTTACCCTTCCCCCTCCCCATATCCTCAAGTCCTATGGGACTCTTTTTTTTAAAATTAATTAATTAATTAATTTATTTATTTTTGGCTGCGTTGGGTCTTCGTTGCTGCACATGGGCTTTCTCTAGTTGCGGCGAGCAGGGGCTACTCTTAGTTGTGGTGTGCGGGTTTCTCATTGTGGTTGCTTCTCTTTTTGCGGAGCACGGGCTCTAGGGCGCAGGGGCTTCAGTAGTTGGGGCACACGGGCTCAGTAGTTGGGGCACGTGGGCTCAGTAGTTGTGACTCGTGGGCTCTAGAAAGCAGGCTCAGCAGTTGTGGTGCACAGGCTTAGCTGCTCTAAAGCATATGGGATCTTCCCGGACCAGGGCTCAAACCCATGTCCCCTGCACTGGCAGGTGGATTCTTAACCACTGCGCCATCAGGGAAGTCCCCATTATGGGACTCTTAAGGACATATTTTAAATCCTATTTTGGAGAAGAGAAAGACTGCCACTTTTTATCTTACACACTTTCTTGCCATTTAAATGTTTTTAAAACAATAAGAATGTATTAACTTATATAATGATGATGATAAAACAATGAGAAAAAGAGTATATAAGAAGTCTAAAAAGGAGAGACACTTAAAGGACACAGTCTAAGATTAAGTGTTCTATTTATAAACTGTGGATTGTAACTGGAACTCAGCAACTTGTATAAAATTCTCTGCCCGGAGAAGCTGCCTTGAGTGTCTGGGAGCAGCTGCTATGAGAACTAAATCAACCATCACTTTCTCAGTAGGACTAAAAAGAGATGCGGTATTTCATAAAATTAAATTTTAACTCATAGGGAACTTAGTTCTCAGATTGTTGTCATGTACAGATAATACGTACATCAGACATTCCTGTATCAGGCATCAATAAATATCTGTTGAATGAATGAGCTTATTTAATTCCCCTCTGCTCTGTGCCTTGACTGCAAACAAAGTTGGTGAGAAACTACAAAAGAGATCCAAAATAACAAATAAAGCAAGCAAAGGATACCTTGTAACTTTTACATGGAAACAATCAGTCAGCCTAGAAGAGTAAGACTTTATACACACACTTACTCATACTCCCCAAAACTAATGCTACTCAAACCACAGCCAAGCCCCCTTGTACTACAGGACATTTACACATGGGCTGGTCTTGTCTGACTGTCTGACTGGGCATCCAGAATGGCTTGGCTCTGGAGTTTTAGGCCTGGGCAAATGAAATCGGCAATGCAGGTGGGAAAATTCAGCTCTTTCCTTTCTTAATAGGAAATTCACCTAAGGCCTTGGCCTTTAAGTGCATGTTACAAACACCAAAAACATCAATTAATTCAAACTTGTCTGCCATGGCGTGCAGAGAACAGAAATTAGACCTCTACCTCCCATGTTCTTCATCCCCAAATTAGCTACTAACTGATTAGCCCACCAATTAAAAGTAGTAAAAACAAACACAAAACCAACAGTTGTGATTTTTATAGCAGACCCTAGAGGCTAATGAGCTCAGTGGATTAATCAGCTAAGAGGTTTATTCCAAACAGCAATGTTGCTGTGTGAGAATGACACACCACTGCTTCCTGAAAATCTTGTGCAAAAAAAAAAAAAAAAAAATCAATGAGAAACATCTCCTTGACAGTATTACAGTTTCCTGGAAAAAGTACAGGATGACTTGTTTTCTGACTTATTAATTATCGGCATTTTAGGTTCTAGCCTCATTGATTTATTTGATTTCCATAAATGCCATTCATTGTCATGTGGCTTCCTGAGCCCCATCGAGCCCTCAGGCTTATCTCAGTTTTTGGTCTCTGTGACCTCTCAGCTGCCTGTAATTACTTTCTCTCTGGACATGCTCCACTCTTCTGCTCTGCCTAGCTGTTCTTTTATCTCTGTGACTGGTTATTTTGTCTCCTTTTTTTTTTTTCTTTTTTTTGCCATACGTGGGCCTCTCACTGTTGTGGCCTCTCCCGTTGCGGAGCACAGGCTCCGGACGTGCAGGCTAAGCGGCCACGGCTCACGGGCCCAGCCGCTCCACGGCATGTGGGATCTTCCCGGACCGGGGCATGAACCCGTGTCCCCTGCATCAGCAGGTGGACTCTCAACCACTGCGCCACCAGGGAAGCCCTATTTTGTCTCCTTTGAAGAAAGTCTTCTTGTTTTTAACTAAGTCATGAAACTCACTGTGAAAGTGTTTTGTACTATATAGTAGGTGCACAATAAATGTTTGTTGAGTAAAGAATGAATTCCAAGGCTCAGGCCTTCATTGCTGTACACTTTCCCCTCTGAACTCTCTCTTAAGTTTCAACTTCCAGGTCTGCATAGAGGATACCCAAACTACACCAAGAAATAAGTAGCCAGTAAGGAGCTGCACATGCCTTTGTGCTCACAGAGAACCTTGCCTGAAGGACTGCATTACTGGCTTCAATTCTTCACCCCTCCCTGCATCCATGTCCTTTGCTCCGTGACTTGGCAGTTTGTCCCATTAAAGGGACAGAGTACATTTCTCCATCCCTTGACTTTTGGGTTGGGCTACATGACTTGCTTTAGCCATCAGAATGAGGCAGAAGTGACAGGTTGTCAGTTCCAAGCTTAGGCCTGAAGAGGCCTCTCGAGTTTATTCTTGTTCTCATACACTTCTGCCATCACCACACGAATGCGCCCTGGGAGGCCCTGGACCCGGGACGATCCGGAACAGGTGCAGCAGAGCTACTGCAGCCCACCGACCTGCAGGGAGAGGCAGGGCTGCCCAGCCCAGACCAGGTCAGCTGAACCCCATTTGTCTACAGATTCATGAATGATAATAAATGAGTGATAATACATGATAATAAATAAATGATAATAAATAAATAAATACTGGGTGTTGCAGTAATCTATCATGTAGCAGGAACTACCTGACAGAATCGACCTACTCAAGCTTTAGCTCTGAGAAGTTACACATATCACCACATTATTACCTAGCAATCTAACAATAGAAATAGTAGTGATATGATGATGATGATAACATTAAAATCATAATAGCTAACATATCGAACACTTAATATGCATTAAGCACTTTCAAGATATTAACTCATTTAATGTTAGCCCCCTTTATAAACTTTTAATGATAGAATAGTTTTAGATTTATGGATTTATTGAGAAGATGCACAGAGGGTTCCCATATACTGCATACCCAGTTGCCCCTATTATTAAGTTTTACATTAGCATGGTACATTATCACAATTAATGAACTAATACTGACATTTCATTATCAACTAAAGTCCATAATTTACTCAAGAGTCTCTTAGTTTTTCCCTAGTGTCCTTTTTCTGTTCCAGGATCCTATTTACCATATTATATTTAATCTCCTTAATCTCTGACAGTTTCATCCCTCTCCTCCTCATTAAATTTTTTTTAAACATCTTTATTGGAGTATAATTGCTTTACATTGCTGTGTTAGTTTCTGCTGTATAACAAAGTGAATCAGCTATACATATACATATGTCCCCATATCTCCTCCCTCTTGTGTCTCCTTCCCACCCTCCCTATCCCACCCTTCTAGGTGGTCACAAAGCACCGAGCTGATCTCCCTGTGCTATGCAGCAGCTTCCCACTAGCTATCTGTTTTACATCTGGTAGTGTATATATGTCAATGCCCAGCTTATCCTCATTAAATTTTATTTTATTATTTTTTTGGTGATAGCTTTACTGAGATACAATTCACATACCATAAAATTCACCAATTTAAAATATACAATTCAATAGTTCCTAGCATACTAACAGAGCTGTACAAACATCACCACAATCAATTTTAGAATGTTTTCATCACCCCATAAGGAAACCCTGTACCCTTTAGCTATCACCTCCCAAACCTTTCCCCTTTCTCCCTAGCCCTAGACAACTACTAATCTACTTTCTGTCACCATAAATTTACCTATTCTGGACATTTCATATAAAGGAACCATACAATATGTGGTTTTTTTGTGACTGGCTTCTTTCACCTATAATGTTTTCAAGGTTAATCCATGCTGTAACATGTCTCAGTACTTCATTATTATTTTTGGCTGAATAATATTCCACTGTAAGTATATACCACATTTTGTCTATCCATTCATCAAATGGTGGACATTTGGATTGTTTCCACCTTTTGGCTATTATGAACATTCATGTACAAGTTTTTGTGTGGACATATGTTTTCATTTCTCAAGGATGAATACTTAGAATTGCTGGGTCAAGTGACAACTCTACATTTATCTTTTCAAGGAACTGCCAGATTGTTTTCTAAAGCAGCTGTACCATTTTACATTCCTACTTAGCTCCCTTTTTACAGGTAAGAAATTGAAGCCCAGAGCGATTAAGTAATTTGCCAAAGTTCATACAGCTGAGAAGCAGGAGAAGGGGTGGTGCATCCTGGTGATCCATCTCCAGCCCCCAGCCCCTGAGGACTATACTACACTGATGGAGTCAAGAGAAACTGTGAGTTAATTCTGCCTTCTCACCATGTCTGCTTCTTACCCCTTTTCATGAGGCCTCTCTCTAGATTTGAAATCCACAAATTAATGGAGATGAGAACAACAAAGAATCACAAAAGAGAAATAAAATTATTGCAAAAAATGTTTTGATGATGAAATATTTTATATTCTGAGATTCTTTTAGCTTAAAGACAGAGCAGGGCTTCCCTGGTGGCACAGAGGTTAGGAGTGTGCCTGCCAATGCAGGGGACACGGGTTCAAGCCCTGGTCCGGGAAGATCCCACATGTCACGGAGCAGCTGAGCCCGTGTGCCACAACTACTGAGCCCTCACGCCTAGAGCCCGTGCTCCCAACGGGAGAGGCCACCACAATGAGAGGCCCGCGCACTGCAATGAAGAGTGGCCCCTACTCACTTCAACTAGAGAGGGCCCATGCACAGCAGTGAAGACCCAACACAGCCAAAAATAAATTAAAAAAAAAAAGACAGGACAAAGGTGCACAGTGACAGCAGTCAGGTTCCTAAAAGGCCAACATAATGAGAGCTCATGTGTGAGCCATTCTTTACCTCCTTGAATTAGAGGAAATGGGATTTAATCTATAGAATGATAAGTAAGCATAAATAAAGGCTTCCTTATCATTATGAGATACTGAAACTCTGTAGGACCCCTTTAGGAACTCTCCAGGAATATTATTATCATGACTGAAATCAAGTCCTAGCTAGGAGACGGGAAGAGGGACAAAATGTCCAACAGTCTGTGGCTCTAGGAATTTAGAGATTTTGTGCAAACATACGTGATATAATCTTTGGTCCACAAACTCAAAGTCCTTTAACCAGGACTAACTTACCCTGAATGGCAGACAGATATATAAAGGTGTCTTCATGCTCCAAGTTCTCCAAGAATATCTGGAACCACAGAACACAGTAGTGATATGATTCACAAACAGCAAGCAAGATTTAAGAGACCCTTAGAGCAGCTTCAAAAAAATAAATGCTTTTCTTCCTCTTTGTTGTAGCGAGATATCAGTCTGACTTTAGAATCTTGTGGGGAAAACAGTATATACGTTTGAAGTCCCATTATTATAATAGCTAAAAGAGGGTAGCGATTATAGGGGAGATACTTCTTGAAGTTGTTGAGTATAGACCAAGAATAGGCATGGAAGCCAAAATCTGGAAGAACAATCCTCAACATTTTTTCCACTATAGCCCACAGCAGATAGCCTATTCTTAGATATGACATGACAGACTACAGGCCCTGACACACAGAGGCCAGGTTTGGGGTTATGTCCAATTAATGGCACACCTGCTATAATTTGATCCTTTTTTCTTGCACTCAGAAAGTGTATGGAAATGCAAGTGCAAGATGGAGATATAATTGGGATAACCTTGAATCTGTTCTAGTTTTTAAAATCTTTTGCAAATTTCAGCACTTCAACTGACATCAGTGACAAATTACTCTCAACACATCTCATAATTTAGGAACCCACCAGGGCACGTCAACCACAGTGGGTACTGCTTATCTAGAAGATATGACAGTTGACATGTTAGGCTCAGGCCCTAACACAAGGGCCAGAGGAAGACAGTGGCCATATGCCCATGTCCCTCCTGCTTGGTATCTAGAAGAGGGGGGTGTGTCTTTCCATATATAGTGATGTGTCCTTTACAGGAACAGCAATTCTTGGTATCAACTTGATACTGCTGGTCTCCACATCTATGGCATGTTAGGGAGAGCCCAAGATTAGTTAAGTTGGGAAGATGGCCAGGTTGGAAGGGGTGGAAATCATGTATGGAGTAAGAGAAGCTTAATCCAGGGTAGTAGCCATGGGAATGAAGAGGAACGGATACATTTGAAAGACTTCTTGAAAAAAGAATTGACAGGACTTGATGACCAATTATGTATAGCAGATGAAAGTTAAGTTAGCTAAAGAAAACTCCAAAGATGTTCATAGCATTAACTATCTAAATAGGTGTGTGAAGGCATATTTTTAATGATTACTCAAAGGAGATATATAATTTGAGGTTTTCAGCAACATTTCAATGACAGCAAATCCTTGGCACATTTCTGTGCCTCAGTTTTCTCATCTATAAAATGAGGATAATGTTAATATTTTGGTCGTTGCCAGGATTAGAGATAATGTCTGAAAGGCATAGGGCCTGGCTCAATAAACAGAAGTTATCATTACACTACTGGTTCTAATACTTTAGTGACTAAAAAAGAAATATTTTCAATCAGAATTATAATTCTTAGTCTAATGGCTAGAGTATATGGAAAAGATAATAGTAATAATATAATAATGATACTACTAAACCTTTATTGGGTGCTCATTATGTGCTTGCCACTATAATTCATGCTTTACATGGATTATTTTATTTACATATTTATTTGTTTAGGCTGTGCGGTGCGGCTTGCGGGATCTCAGTTCCCTGATCAGAGACTGAACCCGGGTCCTGGCAATGAAAGCGCCACGTCCTAACCACTGGATGCCAGGGAATTCCCAAATTATTTTATTTTAAATCTTTCAACATAAAGTGCATTACAATTATCCTCACTTTACAGATGTAAAAATCGAGGCTCAGAAAGTTTAAGTGACTTTGTCCAAGAAAATGATCTGCGATTTGATCAGTCGTCTCTAGACCCTTGGCTCTTAATCTCTAACCCATACTGAAGTCAGGACAATTTCCACAAAAGGGAGAAGATCCCCAACTAAGCACATACAGTCTCCCACATAAATCCATGATATAAAGAACAGCCTTTTCACTGTGATGGAGGGAAAGTGGGGAGGCGACCTAGTTCTGTCCAAAGCCCCTCTGAAAGGGGCCCAGAAAAAACAGGTGGCTTATCTTGGCTGGTCACAGTGTTGAAAGTGGCCTTATCTACCAGAAAAGGAATTTGCTCTGAGAATTTGCTCAGGGTCTTCTTTCATTGGCTCAAACGTTACTAGTTTGTGAAGCCATGTCAAGATCTACTTCCTCCAGATTTCAACTCTCTCCTTCTCCTGACTGTCTACAGGGTTTCTTGCCTGTAAAAGTTCTGACACTCTGCTTGTGTTCAATTGAGTCTCATGTGTATCTAAGTCTTTCCTGCGTCTGAGTCTTGCCTCCACAGAACAATTACAATTTCCCCAAGGGTGGCCTAGGACAGTGCTTGATACAAGTCAAGGCTCCTGGAAAGTGGGGTGTGGGGTGTGTGTGTGTGTGTGCGCGTGTGTGTGCGTGCGTGCGTGTGCATGCACATGTGTGGTGTTCTACTCACCTTGAGAAGCTTCTCCCGCATCTCAAGGGCTTTTGGTTCTCTCTGCTCTATCCAGCGAGAAAGAGTTCTCAGGGCAGCAACCCGTGTTGGAATTTGAGGATCATAAGCTGATAAAAGAGCTTCCTGGAGCTGTTCTGTGGTTATGCTTCCTGATTTCTGGTTTGTAATGATGCTGGGCTCACGGACTTCCTGAGGAACGAGTGGAGCATTAGGTGTCAGGCTTGTTTGGTTGGATGTGCAATGGCTTCGCTGTTGTTCAAGGTGGTTATAAGACACATTGCTGTATTTTTCATGACTGGTTTGTTGCTGCTCTTCCCTTTTCCCTTCTGGATCCTTTTTGTTCAGGGTACTCTGGGCAGCCACACTGACAGCCTCAGTGGAAAAGGCTCCGTGGGTAGAGATGGTGATGCGGAGATCAACGGCAAGTTCTTGGATGACAGGGTCAGGGTATGTGTTGGAGACCTTCTCCAACAGAGGCAGCAATTGCTTCAGAATGGCAAATTCACTTGACTTCAACTACAAAATGAAATGAAAAATGCCAAATCCAAATTAACATAGCAGATGTTAATATGACCTAAGCACAAGGCAACAGATCCTGAGAAAAAGGGGTAGGAACGAAACCTTGTTCCTGGTGTAATCAGCATATAGCCTGAGTCTGGTACTCTAATACTATGGTCGAATAATTACAGCTAACATTTATTGAATACTTACCTTGTGCAGGTACTTTTCTAAGTTAAAAAATATATATCCGTAATGCAAATTATTACTCTTTTTTTCCCTTCCCACTCCCCTGCATATTATTAGTCTTAATTTTTACAATCTGATGGGCAAAACATGGCTGCTTATTATTTTAATTTGCATTAACCAGACTAACAGTGCTGTTAAGCATCCTTCCATGTTTATTAACTGTCTGCATTTCTTCTTCTGTGAATAGCCTGTTTTCATCCTTTGTACCCACTTACATCTTAGACTGTTTGTCTCTTACAGCTCTTCTTATCATAACATATTTTAATACCCAGTCATATGGTGAAATTCTTTTATATTTTGATTTTTATTGTATTACTGTATTTTTAAATTTCATGTCCCTTTTGCCATAAAAAGATGAGTTCATATTAGCAAAGTACTTAGTGCCTGATACACAGTAAGTGCTATGTGTATGTTTTAAAAATAAATACAATAAACAAAAAATACACATACATATTCATGGCCCTATAATCTAGTTACTATTATTATTATTATTATTATTATTTTTTTTTTTTGCGGTACACGGGCCTCTCACTGTTGCAGCCTCTCCTGTTGTGGAGCACAGGCTCTGGACGCGCAGGCTCAGTGGCCATGGCTCACAGGCCTAGCCATTCCGCGGCATGTGGGATCTTCCCGGACCGGGGCATGAACCCGTGTCCCCTGCATCGGCAGGTAGACTCTCAACCACTGCGCCACCAGGGAAGCCCGTTACTATTATTATTTATATTTTAAATGGGGGGGGGGAGGGACTTCCATGGTGGCACAGTGGTTAAGAATCTGCCTGCCAATGTAGGGGACATGGGTTCGATTCCTGGTCCAGGAAGATCCCACATGCCGTGGAGCAACTAAGCCCATGCTTCACAACTAATGAGCCTGTGCTCTAGGGCCTGCGAGCCACAACTGCTGAGCCCACACACCACAACTACTGAAGCCCACGTGCCTAGAGCCCATGCTCTGCAACAAGAGAAGCTACTGCCATGAGAAGCCCGTGCACTGCAACAAAGAGTAGACCCTGCTCTCTGCAACTAGAAAAAGCCCGTGGGCAGCAACGAAGACCCAACACAGCCAAAAATAAATAAACAAGCAAACAAACAAACAAATAAATAAATAAATAGAAAATGAAAAAGAAGATAGGGCTTCAGTAGTTGTGGCACGTGGGCTCAGAAGTTGTGGCTCATGGGCTCTAGAGCGCAGGCTAAGTAGTTGTGGTACATGGGTTTCGTTGCTCCGTGGCATGTGGGATCTTCCCGGACCAGGGCTGGAACCCATGTCCCCTGCACTGGCAGGCAGATTCTTAACCACTGCGCCACCAGGGAAGCCCTCATTTCCTTTTTTTTCTTTCATAATTGAGATTTTATTGGTTGTTTTGAGGATCAGTACACAGATATTTCAATTTGTACACAGTTCTCAACATACGTACCAAAAATCTAAACAATCATGTAGTTGTGATTCTTTTCTGAACAGTTATTCCAGTGACTTTCCAGCTTAAAATTTGGAGGCAAATTTTCCTTCACAGGATATCAAGTACCAATATCTTCAAATACTGATATGCTGTTACATCATAAGTCCCACTAATTCACAATTTAATATCATATACACTACATACTCAAATTGTCAATCATTCACAACACATTAACAGTTACTAGAAGAACTGGACTACCACAACCAAACATGTTACAGAGTGAACAAAATTCTGCCTAGGAAAGCCAAGATCAAGGGGTGAATGGTTTGCTTTAGGAAACAATTCTACCAAAAACAACATGGGAAGAGAAGTAATTTAAAGTGTTTAAGACATTAAATGCACAACTGACTCCAAACTGCCATTTAGTATGCTTTGTATTATAGGACAGAAAAGCTACCCTCCATCTGTGGAATGTTAAGCTGACACCCAAGACAATCAAAGCCTCCCATATTCAATATCCCACTATTTTCTGGTTGTACCAAAAAATAAACAACCAGAAAATGATTTCACCTCTTAAAGAAAAGTATTTACACTTAAAAAATGGGATGAGGTGGGATTCCCTCCTTTTTATAAATGTTTCTAGAGCTACTAAAAAACTTGCATTTACAAAATAGTTGATAAAAATATTCCTCTGGATTGTACAAGAAGGGAGACAGGGACCAATGACAGGACCAGGTGTCTGATATTAATCAGATAGCTTCTTTCTCTCCTGCTTCATCAGAAGCTGGGCTCTCCTCATTTTTAGTTTCTTCATTTTCTGCAGGTAAGTCTTCTTTAGCCTCTTGGTTAGCCACTTCAGCCTCTTTTGCCTTTGCTCCCCTTTTCCCTTTTGTTTGCACTTTTTTGTTTGAAGATTTATCCTTTCCTGCCGCCTTTTTTGGCTTCATTTCCACTTTTGCAGGAGTCGGTTTAGCTGACAACCTTGCCAATCTCCTCTTGGCTCCTCCTTCGCCGCCCCCTCAGTGGAGCTGACCTTCCTCTTGGGCATCGTGACGGCGGGGCAGGCGCATGCCGGGTACATGCCAGGTGCCTGCGGGCCGCGGCGCACCTGAGAGCCTTCGCGAAGCTGGGCTGCCTGGCCGCTGCCTCTCCTCCCGCCGCCCCTTCTTTTTCATTTGTTACAATTTTTTCTTAAAAAGATACAGATAGACCAATGGCACAGAATAGAGAGCCCAGAGATAGACCTACACAAATATAGTCAACTACTTTTTTTTTTGAAGGATCTCAAAGATTATTTAGAGGGAAGTCTCAGGACTTCCCTCGTGGTGCAGTGGTTAAGACTCTGTGCTCCCAATGCAGGGGGCCCAGTTTCCATCCCTGGTCTGGGAACTAGATCCCACATGCATGCTGCAACTAAGAGTTTGCATGCCACAACTAAGGAGCCCATCTGCCACAACTAAGGAGCCTGTGAGCCACAACTAAGGAGCCCACCTCCTGTAACTAAGGAGCCTGCCTGCCGCAACTAAGACCCAGTGCAACCAACCAAACAAACAAACAAACAAATAAATAAAACCGTAAAAAAAAGGTTATTTAGTCTGACCTCACCGTTTACAGGCAACCCAGAAAGGGAAACTGTTTAGCTCCAGAAACTGAGAAATGGCAGAAATGGGCATGACCTCCTGACTTTCTTTCCACTGCTCTTTCTCCGACAGCTAATTTTCCTGATCCCAGACGAGGATGACATTTCTGTTGATGGTTGTTAGAGCAACCGGTGGACAAAGTTAATTATCCAAGGAAATATTCTTTATAGCAGGCTTTATTCTCCTCTCAGCAAATATTGTGCCCAAATGAGTGCTTTCAAGTTGATGGCCCTTGGCACCCTCTTGCCTTCTAATAATTGCCTTATAAATTAATTCCTTATAAATTGCCTTATGATGCACTGAGTGCCTGGGTAGACACCGAGCACTGTGCAGAACTTTGCAACAATGAGACGCAATGCCTAAAACTGCAAAGAAGGACGCTTCGGACTGGTCCCCAGGGGACCTGGATTCCAACTCCCTGATCCTTCCACTAACTCCCTGTGGCACCTTGACAGGGTATTTCCATCCTCTGAACCTCAGTTTTCAAATCTGCAAAATAAGGCTGAACTCCTTCCCAATTTTGGGTCTGTGAGATGAACTGAGATTCTGGAATGCCCACCTGACAAGAACAGGAAGTTGCACCCAGATTTATTTTCTTAACTCAGATGTCACTCCTAACTCAGACAGTCAACTGATCTTTGACAAAGGAGCAAAGGCAATATAATGGAGAAAAGACCAACTTTTCAGCAAATGGTGCTGGAACAACTGGACATTCACATGCAAAAAAAATGAATCTAGACACAGACCTTACACTATCACAAAAATTGACTCAAAATGGATCACAGACCTAAATGTAAAATGCAAGATTATAAAATTCCTGCAAGATAACATAAGACAGAAAATTTAGATGACCTCAGGTATGGTGATAGCTTTTTTAGGTGAAATACCGAAAAAATCCATGAAAGAAATAATTGATAAGCTGGACTTCATTAAAATTAAAAACTTCTGCTCCGCGAAAGACAATGTCAAGAGAAAGAGATGACAAGCCACAGACTAGGAGAAAGTATCTGCAAAAGACACGTTTGATTATGGACAATTATCTAAAATATACAAAGAATTCCTGGGACTTCCCTGGTGGCACAGCGGTTAAGAATCCACCTGCCAATGCAGGGGACATGGGTTCGATCCCTGGTCTGGGAAGATCCCACATGCCACAGAGCAACCGAGCCCGTGCGCCACAACTACTGAGCCTGCGCTCTAGAGCCTGTGAGCCACAACTATTGAGCCCACGTGCCACAACTACTGAAGCCTGCACACCTGAGCCCATGCTCTGCAACAAGAGAAGCCCCTGCAATGAGAAGCCCACACACTGCAACGAAGAGTAGTCCCCGCTTGCCGCAACTAGAAAAGATCAGTGGTTGCCAGAGGTTAGGGGGAGGGAGGGATGAATAGGCAGAGGATTTTGCGGTTAGTGCAACTATTAGGTACAGCACTATAACGGTGGTACCTGTCACTATACATTAGTCAAAACCCATAGTGCATAAGGAGCCTGCCTGGTGGCGCAGTGCTTGAGAATCTGCCTGCTGATGCAGGGGACATGGGTTTGAGCCCTGGTCTGGGAAGATCCCACATGCTGCGGAGCAACTAAGCCTGCAAGCCACAGCTACTGAGCCCGCGTGCCACAGCTACTGAAGCCTGAGCACCTAGAGCCCACGCTCCGCGACAAGAGGAGCCACCACAATGAGAAGCCCACGCACTGCAACAAAGAGTAGCCCACCCTCGCCGCAACCAGAGAAAGCCTGTGCGCAGCAATGAAGACCCAACGCAGCCAAAAATAAATTAATTAAAAAAACAAAACAAAACAGGGGCTTCCCTGGCAGCACAGTGGTTGAGAGTCTGCCTGCCAATGCAGGGGACACGGGTTCGTGCCCCGGTCTGGGAGGATCCCACATGCCGCGGAGCGGCTGGGCCTGTGAGCCATGGCCGCTGGGCCTGCGCATCCGGAGCCTCTGCAATGGGAGAGGCCCGCGTACCGCAAAAACAAAAACAAAAACAAAAACAAAAAAAACCTGGGTGTTGGACCAGCTGGGTGGTGGGAGAGAGTGTGTCTTCGCAGGGAAGCAGAGGAGAACTTGGGTGACAGCCAGAGGAGGGCATGTGTACACTGAAAAAGCCCCACGTGAGACTTTACAAAGCTTCCCCGCGGGGGTATACACACCCTCATTCTGCCTTACCCTGCTGCAGTGAGAATCACTATTTTGGAAGAATCCAAGAGTCTCTTCCAGCAATAAAATGCTAACCTAAAAATTCCTAATTCTGAAAAACATTTACATTTATTTTGTGTTCTCATTTCTGTATATCACCTATGTTTCTTCAGATATTTAGTTGAGCAGCTTATATGTCTGGGTCCTTATATACAATGTCATTGAATTTATTTTACAAGTGATACTTTTACTTTTGTTTGAAGTCAGCACATAGTATGCTCTGTTTTATAATGAGCCATACATAAAGATACAAGATATAGAAATATAAATCTTTTTTTTAAATTAAGAATTCATCAGATTAATCACAACCACTAGAAGGTAAACTCCATGAGGGAAAAGAGACACTTGATAAATAGTTCTTGAATGAGTTCATTCTATGATACTCTCAGAAAAAGTGGCATGAGATCTCAAGATTTGTGTTCAAAGTCCCAGCCCCAACAAAATCAGGTCTGTTCCACGCAGCAGTGCTTCAGAGGACACTATGGGCCCTGGAACATCATGCAGAAACTGCTTTCTGAGGGGACAGGCAAGTTACCAACATCATACTTTTACTGGTAACCAATCCTGACATTTAGAAAATAAGTTTGGAAATATGGTTGTCTAGTTAGCAGTCTTAAACCTACACTTTCTCCAAATCAACTCCTCTTCCTAGACACTATGTTCTAATAATCATCTTAGTTGCATAAATTAGAAAGGAAAGAAAGAAGCGTTCAAACTCTGTTAGATCCTGTTTCATTAGTTAAAACAATGAATCCTAATCAGGGATAGGTATTGAATACAATGTAATCTTCTAGACTCTGAAGCAACAACCTAGCCAATGATCATCTGAAAACATAATTCAGAATTGTGACTTTTTTTAAATACAAAGACAGAAAACCTAGCATTACTATAGAAGCCACTTATAAATCCTTGAATCAAATGGAAAAAAAAATTAATAGATCTAGGGCAAAAGTATAGGAGTGACGTGTTTATGTTCACTTTAAGCGCAAAGTCAGAGGAATCAAGATATAATCAGTGAGTCAGGATGGCTCATGGAAGGGCAGGGACAGGTAAAGGATGTACATTTGCATCAGTCAGGTGAGTCTCTGTTAGAATATGACTAATTTACACAGCCAGCCCCAAAACAATGGGCTTCTCAAATAGGAAATGGAGATTTCTGTGTTCTATTTTCCATTTGGGATATGGTGTGAATTTCTAAGTGTTAAATAAGAAAAAAGAAAAGCAGGGCTTCCCTGGTGGCACAGTGGTTAAGAGTCCGCCTGCCGATGCAGGGGACACGGGTTCGTGCCCCGGTCCGGGAGGATCCCACGTGCCGCGGAGCGGCTGGGCCCGTGAGCCATGGCCGCTGAGCCTGTGCGTCCGGAGCCTGTGCTCCGCGATGGGAGAGGCCACAGCAGTGAGAGGCCCACGTACCACAAAAACAAAACAAAAACAAGAACAAAACACAAATCAATCAGTTCAACTAAATCCAATAACAGTACAACTTAAGAAAAACTATTCCATTGGGGAACTTATCCTTGACAGTTCTAACAGCAGGACTATAATATGACTCTAGCAACTGAACCAACAATGTCTTTTTCAAACTACATGGGAAATATAAAATTAGGAGTGCTAAGTAAATCTACCAAGAAATGGGTTTCACATTAACAACAGGCCCCAATAAAATTTCTTTTCTTCTTAAGGACAGGCTAGAGAGAGTCAAATTCTAATATACCAAGCATCAGTATCAGAGTTTAATCCTCAAACTCAAAAATCCATTCCCAGAGGGTTTCCCTACTCATTGCTAAGAGTTATGTCCAGTTTGACTTCAGGTCAGATTTCATAATACTTGCACTAAACCTATTCTGCTTTCTTGCAGTCTTCTAACCTAATGTGCTATGTCACACACACATATGTGCCTACCTTTCCACCTTATTCTGACCCCTGGTCTCTACAACTCAGCTACTCAGGCCTTCTATCAGTGTCTTAAGTATACCAAGCTCTTTCCTGCTTCCCAGCCCTCGTACATGATGTTTCTTTAATTGGGAGAGTTTCCTCCATCTGCACTGTACACACTCCCAAACTCCTATGCAATAAGTCTTAGCTTAGACTTATATGTGTATCCTCAGTGGAAACCTTCCCAGCCTAGGTTAGATGTTATGTTCTCTTGGTACCCTCCACTTCTCGTTTGAGGTACTTCATTCAATTCTAAGTATATTTTTTGAAATAGTTATTTAATGTCTGACTCCCTCACTGGCTTTGAGTTTCATGAGGGTAGGGACCATGTCTATTTGTCCACTGCTCTATTCCCAGCACCTTAGATCAGTATCTGGCATATAACAAGTAGGCAATAAATATGTTTTGAGTGAATAAATTTAAAAATTATAAATTATATAAAAGATACATGCACTAGAAACAAAGCTTTAACATGCTACATGATATGAGTTGAACAATGGACCCTGTGCTAAAATGGAACTATTCAAAACATGGAATCCTAAGCAACCAGCAGGTTACAAAGGTTCTCCCCTGACTACAGCAGTAGGGACAAGGGCTGAGCTCTGGAGAGCCACTACAGTGAGGGCCAGAGAATCTAGCGTTCACCACAGATGCAAAACACTGTGCCAGGTATTTCCAAATCCAGCTCGTGCCAGGTCAGAAAGGGCCCTACCTTACTGATGGGGAAGTCTACCCAGGTAACAAGGTGGAAGTGTTACAGTTTTCTTGTCCTCCACTTTGGAGAGAATTCTTATTAACAACCTGACTTGTTTACCCTGGTTCTCCTGTGTGCAATATCCATTCTGATTTCTCACAAGGGTATGAAAGGGAAGCAACAGATTTTTCTCTTCTCTCCTCCCTCCTTTCAAGTTTGGTTCACGTCTGCAACTCACCTGAATGGCTCCTCCCAGAATGACAGCCACCAGCCCCATGGACATGCTCAGTGTCTGTGATTCCACAGTGCTCTCTGCCTGGTGAGCCAAGCTTGCACATGCTCGCTGCAGGGTTGCTGCTACAAAGTCCACAACCTACCACAGAGATGGAATTGAGAATCAGCGAGGAGTAAGGAAAAAAAATCTCAGAATTCTCTTTACATCTTACGTCTACCTCCTCATCTTTTCCCTCATCAACATCACGATAGCAAGAAGCTTCAACAACAACTGCTACCATGTAGCAGGCGTGGTGCTCAGTGTTTTACATGCACAAGCTCACTTAGGTCTCATATCAACTTTAGGATGTACTCTTGTCCTCATTTTCAGATGAAGAATCTTAGACTTAAAGAGGCGATCTGTTCAAGGCCATACAGTCAATAAATGAGAAAGCCCATTTATACTTTCTCACATCTTTTAATACATCAATCCACCTTCCTTTACTTTTCATGAATTTTGCCAGGAAATTAAAATGAAAAATCATTTGTTACTTTCTGACCATCTTAGAGTGTCCTAGATCTGCTTTCCTAATAAGGATTCCTCTTCAATGATTCCTTCCCCCTGTTTTGACAGTCTAGTTTTAGTAAGCAAAGAAAGGGGGAAGAGGCATTAATTTTATTTAGAATTCAGTGTCCTCAAACAATCTACACAAACGATCCAGAGTCATTTTTTAAAGTATCCAATAGTTTTAAAGGATTAAGGTTATTCCTATATAAGATTTTACATAGCATTTGGCTAACAACTAAGCCTTAAATGGAATTAATTTGGTCGGCATCATTTTAACTGGGCTTGGATTAATCATCTTAAGTAGAAACACATTTGAATAAAAGACAGCCTACACATACCCATACATGCACACGCACACATGTGCACGTGCACACACTCACATGCACATTTAGGATTAATGGCTCAAAAGGGAAAAATCATTTTGAAAATGGGATGGCTGAGATAGGTCATAATAAGCCTCTAAATACCATGCAAGCTTGCATGTTTAACTCTCTGGGCAAATCACACACTATGCTAGAATCTTTATTGCAGGCTTAAAGTCAGGAGAATGGCTTGTTAACACTTGTCTTTTGGAGCAAGGCAGGAAACTAGAAAGGTTATTAAAAGTTCCACTTACTGTAATGAACCATGCTGGTTATGGCAATTTTCACCACCCTCTCTAGCCTAAGAATTGACTGATTACTAGCAGTTAAGGACATTGGCTTTTCCCAGAGAAACTGGTGGATCTACCATCTTGGGCCACCTATTTTGCCTCCAAAGAGTTTTCTAAAGCACTCCTTGATTATAGGAAGCTTCTATTTCACACAAATATACTGTTAAATTGCTGGAACAGAACACTATCTAGCCTTCTAACTTTTTCTAAATTCCTCTTATCTATCTATTTAATATTGCTAAACAAGTAGTATGATCTTGTTTTTGTTAAGAAACTTTCAGTTTGTATGTAAAATAAAAAACCTGGGAGCTGTTAACTGGTGTTGCCAGCCAGCTGTTATTGTCATTTATGAAGTACCCTTTCCCCCAAACCTTGTAACAACTAAACCACTATACCCTTTTGGACAACAGCTCCTCCCCTACTATTCATTTCCTGTGATTTTATGGGGCTGCCAGCCACAAGGATAGGTATATGACTGATGCCTATTCTAGAATTTATGTATATTGAGGAGACAATGGGAGACACTTTTACTTTTTACTTGAAAGTTTTTATAAAGCTACATAATTCTAAAAGCCAAATATTCCTGACAGTTTATAATGAAAAATGGCAGTGCCCTACCCCATTTCTCCCTACCTGATTCTGACTCTAGAGGCAACCAGTTTTAATTATTTAGCTATTTAATTTAGTGATAACATTAAGCGGTTACTATTTACCAGGTACTGCTCTGAACATATTACAGGTATTTACTCATTTAACCGTCACAATAATCCTATGGGGATGTGCAAACCTGCTGCCAACATTCTGGCAAGTGAGTGCAAGGGAGCTGAGGCCTTACTGCTGAGTCTGCAGGCATTGACTTAATCCTCCTGTTCTGCAGTGTGCTACCACCCTGTCTCAAGAATAAACCTCCAGTCTTCTGCTGCGGAGGGGAGGTAGTTGTACAAAGTTAATGAAGGAATCAAAGAGTCTACTGACTCTTGTGGAGCCTTTCAAGCTGGGTTTTTTTTTTTTTTAAAAGAAGATGTTGGGGGTAGGACTTTATTAATTTATTTTATTTATTTTTGCTGTGTTGGGTCTTCGTTTCTGTGCGAGGGCTTTCTCTAGTTGTGGCAAGCGGGGGCCACTCTTCATCGCGGTGCGTGGGCCTCTCACTATCGCGGCCTCTCTTGTTGCGGAGCACCCGCTCCAGACACGCAGGCTCAGTAGTTGTGGCTCACGGGCCCAGTTGCTCCGCGGCATGTGGGATCTTCCCAGACCAGGGCTCGAACCCGTGTCCCCTGCATTGGCAGGCAGATTCTCAACCACTGCGCCACCAGGGAAGCTCTCAAGCTGGTTTAAGCTCTAAATTCAGCTCCATCTTTAGAGCTTATCTGGTGCCCCCAGTCCTTCTAGGGTTCTGCAAGGAGAAGTGACTTCTTTTTTTTTCATTTCAAAAAAATTTTAACACCTCTATTGAGGCATAGTGCTTTGCTTCCTGACTTCTTCCATGCAGGCACTTAGCTTTCCATTTTCTGTTGTTGCTGAATCAGCTACTATTTTCCAGTTTCCAAATATTGTTATTCTCTTCTCTAATGTGTCTCCACTCCTGCTCTGTTGGTCCTTGTGGTTTCCAGAGGGAACAGATAAACACTTTTGTTCAATATACCATCTGTAATCAGAAGTCTCTACTTTTTAAAAATTCGTACTTCTGTGTTGCTTAAATGTTTTTACAATGAGCACGTGTTTCTTATGTTAAAAAATTTTATCATATGAAAAAGACCACAGCACGTAGAACCCCTTCTATTCTGCCAATTACAGTGATCCAGTTACAGAAGGGTGCAGACTGTGGCAGTTTCCTGAAAGACCAGGAAAAAGGGAATCCTGCTCATTCCACTCCATATACACTGGCACCCTTGCTGATTCCTCCACACTCCAGGCATGCTCCCTCTCATCTGGAACACTCTTCCCCTAAGTATCTCAATATCTCACTCCTTCCCTGCTTCAGATCTTTGCTCAAAAGTCACTTTCCCGGTGAGGTTCTCCATGACCACCCTATTTACCTTACCACACTCCCTTTATCATCCCCTTTCCTTGCTTGATTTTTTTCTCTGGTACTTATCACCGTCTAACGCCCTGTGTGTTTTTGCCTACTTGTTTACCGTCTCTCTCTCCCTCTATGTAAATGTAAGCTCCATGAGAGCACAGATATGTGTCTGTTTTGTTCACTGCCGTGTCTCTGATACCCAGAAGAGTATGTAGCACATAGTAGGCTCTCGATACGTATTTGCGGAATGCAAGAACTCGGGAATTGGAACAGGGGTCTGTATCAGTACAGACCGTTCCACGCCTCATTCCTCTCTGCATCACCTCACATACTAATATGCCATCTGCCAGCACACCTTATTGAATTTTTAATCTTTCACCCATGAATACTTCTATACGCATTTCTAACAAAGATTTGTTTTTTATATAACTACCATACCACGACTACACTCAATAAAAATTCCTTATATCTTCTAATACCTGGTCCATGACTATCGCAAAAATGTCTTCATACAATTGGCTTGTTTGAATCAAGATCCACACACTGCATTTCATTGATATGACTCAAGTCCCCAACAGTTCCGCTCCTCTTTAATGCCATTTATTTGATGAAGAAGCTGGGTCATTTGTCCTATGGAATTTCCCACATTATGGATTTGGCTAATTGTTTCCTCATGGCACTTAATTTGCTCCTCTACCCTGAGTTTCCTTGATCAGATTTAGGTTCACATTTTGGGGGGTTTGTTTTGTATTGTTTGGAGGTTTTGAGGGGAAGAACCCTTCCCAGGTGGTATGGCATACTTCCTATGGCATTACATGAGGAGGCACATAATAATGTCTGCTTCTCATGGTGATGTTAAGATTAACTGGTCCAAAATTTTAAAAAATTTAAAAAAAAATAAAAAAAGATTAATTGGTCCAGGCTGAAATATTCAGGTTGACATTACTGATATTGGCATTAACCCTGAAATCCACCAAAAGTAAAATGTATAGACAGATGGAAACATAGATAAATATGTGATAAAGCATGTATAATAAAATGTTAATTGTAGAAACTAGGTAGTGGGTATACAGGTACTCACTAAAAAATTCTTTCAAATATGAAAGTTTTTGTAATAAAATGCTGGGAGAAGAAAGGAACAGTTGGTTTGGGTGCCAAATGGCCTAATACATTCATTATAAAGTACCCCTAATGGTTTTAGCAACATTGATGATTGTTACCTAGATCCATTTTGTTATCAGGGGATTGCAAAATATAATTTTCTAGTTGTCTTTTTGAGTTTTTCAGCTGTGGTTCTTATACAAAGAAAAAATTTTCTGCGTTGACTAGTTACACGGGAAGGATAAATGCTTTACTCATTCCCTTCATTTATCAATTTACAAAATAGTGAACTGATGCCTTAGCAACCTCAAACATGTCCTACAAGAGATTTTCGGGTGGGGGGGGGCCTTGACGTGTTTTAATCCACTGCAGGTATTATTCTTTGTAATGCTCAAATTGTCCTACCTGTGGTCAACAGGAGCTCCTCCAAGTTGGCTCCTGAATGCCACTGACATGAGCCCGTTAACCTCGGATTGCTTCAAGATGCCCTGAGGCTTACAGTACAATTCCTGCCCTAGACCCGAATGAACCTTTAATCCAATAAGTTTTGCGTTCTTTTGGTAGGAGATGGTATTTAGAAATTATAATCTGGTACTGGGGACAGTTATTGCTACTGGATTGTCATTGCTTCTTGGCATTGACAGTGGACTGAGCTAGAAAATACCTGCTTTTTAAAAAGAGAAAAATAAATTATGAGTTCATATAAACACTTCCAGTTAGAACTTAATATTACAGGAGTTTTACTCAAGTTCTTTAATTTTATGTTTATAACTCTCTTTCTTATGCTGAAAATCTTGTTTCCTAATTATGTTAACAAAACTATTTATAACTTATTTATTACTTATAACATATCCATACACGTGTGTATTTCAAAATAATATACCAAAATTATCACTAGCAGTAAGACTACCAAATGCAGTTCAATTTTTTGTGTGTGTTTCTTTTTGTCCTGATATGTTTTAACCTCAGCTGTCAATAATTTAATGGGACAAATCACTTTTGTATCAGCCTAACACCACTGTTCCTTAATTAGGAGTAAAAGAAGATAAGTGGGAAGGCTTAAGTCATATCAGTTTTTAGACCATTTTCCTTTCCAACTAGCATCCTGAGACAAAAACATAAAGTCTGGATGAAAAAGTCTTTAGGGAACTGATATAATAAACACATGAGAAACAAATCACCCTACTAAATAATACGGGGTCAGTGAACTGAAGGAATAAGAGGCCAGGAAAGAAATAATGAGCATAATTCTCATTAAACAGGCACGATAAGTCAGAGCTGACAGGCAGCTGCAAATTTTCTCAGCAGGAGCTGTAGTGAAATGCTGCTTAGCAACACCGGAAGGCAGATGACAATGACGATGATACAAAGAGCTGGAGAGCCGGATTTAAGCGTGACAATCATAGCATCTTACAATTGACTATTGACCAACCGAGCAACAACTAACTGTGGTAAAGTGGTAAAATATGATGACTACACTGCCTATGCTTTAATACTTTTATTTCCTATTTTTTTAAAAAGCTGGTAAAAATAATGTCTGAGCCATTAAATTCAGGCACTGATTCACATAGTTACTCTACTCTGAAAGCATTAAAAATAAAAAATCTGGGGGCCAGCGTGAGTGCCCTGCAGCGCCTGGTGGAGCAGCTCAAGCTGGAGGCCTGCGTGGAGAGGATCAGGGTCTCTCAGGCGGCTGCAGAGCTTCAACAGTAGTGCATGCAGAATGCCTGCAAGGAAGCCCTGCTGGTAGGTGTTCCAGCCAGAAACAACCTCTTTCGGGAGCCCAGATCCTGTGCTTGACTCTGAAGACTGTAGGGAAGAAGTCCGCTGAGAAATGCTTTCAAGCACCAAGTGATGAATGACTGCCTCCAAATCTCAAGAACACACCTCCAGCCAAATGACTTTTAGATATTTCACAGGACCTTTCCTGTGGCCTGGTCCTTTAGCCAAAATTCTACAGAAATTTATGAGTTTCTACTCAAGGAAACTGGGTGAAGGAGTAGATTTTAAATAATAATGGCCTGGTTCTTTGCTGAAGTGCTTTATACTTATACAAAAACCTTACCACCAAATATACCAAAATACACCTCTTTCAGTAAGTGAATTACTAGTGTTTCTATACCTGGAATGTTACATATGCTTTATTTACTAGATGTTTACATTTTGGGAAGGAAAACAGTATTGTTTGTTAAAAAAAAATTAAATATTTGTAATTTGTTGTTCCCAACTAAGATTTTTATACCATAACAAAATTTGTTCTTTTCTCATGAATTTATAATTTCTAAATGAAGCCAAGCAAGTATAAAATTGGGGGAAGAATGGGCTGTATTAATCAAATGATATCTTGATTTTTTTAAATAAGAAGATTGTTTTATTTTTAACACTAAACATGGGAGCTGTTTCTTAGCAAACTTGTTTGAAAGGACTAATGTTGTATTGTGTATTAGATTGCCCCATCCTGTATATGAAGCAGATCTGATCTTTGTCAACTTAAGTTCCTCGACTTTATAATGGTGGTTTTACTTTTAAAAAATACTAAATTATATCATGTCTTTAAAACAATGTTTAAATGTGATCTACAGGGCTTCCCTGGTGGCGCAGTGGTTGAGAGCCCACCTGCCGATGCAGGGGACACAGGTTCGTGCCCCGGTCCGGGAAGACCCCACATGCCGCGGAGCGGCGGCCCGTGAGCCATGGCCACTGAGCCTGGGCGTCCGGAGCCTGTGCTCCGCAACGGGAGAGGCCACAACAGTGAGAGGCCCGCATACTGCAAAAAAAATAAAATAAAATAAATGTGATCTATAGAATATTACAAATGATTTTTTTAAAAAGTGATGTGAAAATATTAAAACCTAAATGAATACTCAATGTCATAAGTGTTTTACTTTGATGATGTGCCTTTGATTTAATTTGGGACACTTAAAAGAATACTTTATTTGTGCTTGTTATAACCTTTGAAGAGCTTGGAAATAAAATTTCTGCTAATGACAGCAAAAAAAAAAAATCTGAAAACTTCACAGGCAAAACAAAACAAAACAAAACAAACACTCAAAAACCACTTCACAGGCTGTTGTGGAGATAAGCTGTGAGTTAGAGGACCTATACAATTCAAGGTGATCTTATCATTAGTTTTTTTTTCAAATTTGAGTTTTAATCATTCTCAACTTTTAATGCACATTAGAATCATCCATGGAGCTTAAAAAAATACATATGCCCAGGCTCTAATGCAGCCATGCTGAATCAGAATCTCTAAAAGTGGGCTAGGCATCAGTATTAGGAAAAAGATCCCAGACAATTTTATTTGCACCAAAAGTTGAAAACCACTGTGATATATAAATATTTTAAATAATTCTCAGTTTCATGTGCATAAGAATCACCTCAGGAGCTTGTTAAACATGCTGATTCCCAGGACCTATGAAAGTACTGATTCTCTTAGCCTGGTGTGGGCTCAGTAATTTACGTTCAACCTGAATTCCAGGTAACACTGATGCAGGTGTCATCAAACCACACTCTGAGTAAACATTTCTTTGAACATTTTGGGGAAAGAATGAAAGAAACTGAAATAGACAAACACCACCAGGCTGGGAACCCGCATGTGGCGGTCACTGACCTGAGTGATGTTTGTGAATATCTGCTCAGACATTCTCTCACACAGAACAGCCGTAAGCTGGAGGACCACCAGCTTCCGCTCCTGACCTTCCACAAGAAGAGTCTGGTGCTGCTCTAATTCCAAGAGGCTTTTGCTGGAGAAGGGCTTTGTTTTTAACTCTGCTTCATTTTCCTCAGCCATGTGAGTCAACTCCTATCAGTGTGGGAGAAAAGAAAAACAGAAGAAAAATCTAAGGATTTCAAAAACAGCTAGAAAACTCTGGATTTCAAAAACAGCTAGAAAACTCTGTTTGAAATGTGTATATAGAGAACCAGTCTGTTTTCATTACAGCATTATGTACAATAGCCAAAAACTGGAAACAACTTAAAAGTACAGCAATAAGCATAAATTGTGATGTATTTATTTATTTATTTATTTATTTATTTATTTATTTATTTATTTTTTGCAGTACGCGGGCCTCTCACTGCTGCGGCCTCTCCCGTTGCAGAGCACAGGCTCCGGACGCGCAGGCTCAGCGGCCATGGCCCACGGGCCCAGCCGCTCCGCAACACGCGGGATCTTCCCGGACCGGGGCACGAACCCGTGCCCCCTGCATCGGCAGGCGGACTCTCAACCGCTGCGCCACCAGGGAAGCCCATGATGTATTTATTATATTGCAGAAGGTGAGATAAATGAACTAGATCTATATGGATATCAATACAGAGGGATCTCAAAAACACGGTCAAATGGAAGATGTAAGTTGCAGAATAATACATGTATCATGATACCAGGTATATGAAAATTTTAAACTTCATAATAAAAAACATATATACACACAAAGAACTAATTTGACAGACTACTTACTTTATCACTATTTTTATGATCTCTACCACTAGCTTCCCTTGAAGTGAGGTCACATAACATTTCCAAACCTTTTTTAGAGACTATTACATGCTTTCAGCACCACACCTCTTTTTCCCTAAGATATTTAGAACTAAACTTCTACTAATAGATAATTCATTACTGTGGGTTTTGTAAGCTTTTCCCTAGCTTTCACACTGTAAATTTCCTTGGGAAAGGAAAACCTTAGGTTCCTTAAGAATTAATGCTTTACCTTAGTAACTGACAGTTTAGAGCAGTGGTCCTCAACTGTTTCTGGGCAATTTTGCTCCCCAGGGGGCACACAGCAATATCTAGGGACATTTTTGGTTGTCATAATTGGGAGCTGACACAGACATCTAGTGAGTAGAGGTCAGGGATGCTGCTAAACTTCCTACAATGGACAGGAAGCCCCCACCCCAAGAAAAAATTATCCAGGCCAACATGTCAATAGTACAAAGGCAGAAAAACCTTGGTTTAGAGCAAAGCCGTTTGACTTTTTGTTTTTTAAACAAATTTTAAAGAAATTATCCAATTAAGAGGGTATTTTCTTGGAATGTTATTTACAGTGAATGGCTGGGCAGGGGGGATGAATGTGAACATGGGAGGTGAGAAACATCGAAAAAGTATCACCCGCTTCAATTCTAGGAACGTTAGCCGTGATTCCCTCCTTGCATTCTCCCACACCCACACCAACCTTAAACTCCACAGACATTCTCTTAGAGTTGACACTTTATTTAGGGAAAATACTAAAGAAGGCAGAGATGGACAGGGAATCAGAGATATCGGTTTATGGTCGCTAGCAGTACAAACAAGGAGTAACAGTATGGGGCATAGGTTACTGTCGGAGATTAGGGCAAAAGGAAGCACAACCACCAGGCTAAGAAACAAACCCGGAAAAGGTTTCAAGTGGCTACAAAATGAAATGAGAGAGGCAGAACTGCTAAATCTCCTTTGCAAATACCTGACAAAACAATAGTCAGAAAGGATAAGGGATTACTCTATAGCTGTAAAACCTACTATTAACTTCAAAAGAGTTCTTACTGTCAACACAGAGCAAAGATTAACCCTTTAATAGATCAACAGCTCTGCTTTGGTCATCTCTAAAATTTCAGTGCAGATTATCTTGGAAAGTAGTTCAATCATATGTGTACTGCTGAAGGTAAATTTCTTTTTGACCAAAAGGCTACTAAAAAATAAATTACCCTTATGTCCTCTGTTTCTCCTAAATTAAGACCTAATTTTAGGACCTAAAATTATGACTGCCTTGAAAATTCAAAGGGGCTCCTGGTACTACCCTAGAATAAAGCTCATCATGAACTATACTTAGTTCTTACCTTCAAGCAGAAGATGAAGAAGTCACCTGCCAAACCACATTCCTGGCAGTGGGACAGCAAGTCCCCAAGGTGCTCTACCTGGCACTGCTCTGAGGACACCTTCTGGTATAGGGCTTCATCTTCATCTTCATCACTGCAATGCAGGGTAAGATTTATCACCCAGAGAAACTATTTTTTTGGAAACCCCATTAGTAATCTTCTAAAGTAACATGTTATTTCCATACAGTAAATCATTATAAAGAGCTAAAAAATTTGTTTAAATTATTTTCCTGTTTCTCCATGCTGAAAAGGTATTTATTCTTAGAAGCTAGGCTATCATGTCCTACATAGTCATATGCTCAAATGGGGAAGATTCATTTTAAGATGGATGTTGAAGAATTACTATTATTTCAATAAGTTGCAAAAGCAAGGAGGAATTAAAGTATAGCTTTATGCAGATATTCTGGTTCCTGAAGAAAAGAAGAGAAAGAGAAGGCTGAAAAGCAAGGGCAGATCACAGAGAGCCTTGGATGCCATTCAAAGGAACTTGGACCTTTTTTCAACGAGCCACTAAGGGTTATGGGCAGTGGAAAAAGACATGATCTTCATAGGAAGAGATTCAGTCAATCTCAGTGAACCAGTTGTTGAGTTATGAAAATGCATAAAGGCGCAGAAAACTGAGGAGGCCAAATTTCCAAGTAATAAAATGTGGCTAAGTTATCAAAAACAGTGCCATGATTTCTGCAAAAAGTTTCAAGAAAATTCTCATGAGGTACTAAGGCTTCTAGCTTTCATTCATCGGATAAGTGTAAAAGCCAATATATAGCATTCTTATACTGTATCATGTAAATAAATACAAAGGTACAGAAGATACACTAGAAAACAAAACACTAAAATGTAAACAGTGATTAGGATAGTGGTTGATTTTTGTTTTCCTCTTTATGCTTTTTCGTATTATACAAAGAACATGTATTACTTTTGTGATGAAAGAATAAAATTTCTGGGACTTCCCTGGCGGCGCAGTAATTAAGAATCTGCCTGCCAATGCCGGGGACACAGGTTCAATCCCTGGTCCGGGAAGATCCCACATACCGTGGAGCAACTAAGCCCGTGTGCCACAACTACTGAAGTCTGCACGCCTAGAGCCCGTGCTCCGCAACAAGAGAAGCCATCACAATAAGAAGCCCGTGCACTGCAACAAAGAGTAGCCCCACTTGCCGCAACTAGAGAAAGCCTGTGCGCAGCAACAAAGACCCAACACAACCAAAAATAAATAAAATAAAGTGGTTAATTTAAAAAAAAAGAATAAAATTTCTTTCAGATTAAATTGAGAAAAAAATGACAGATGCTGCTTCATTTCATTGAAAATACAATTATTACAGTTAATTTGGCAAACCGTCTAACTGGGCAGTATGTCCCAATCTGCCAGTTCACTTCATAGCATAGCCTTTATACTCCTTTAGTAGAATGAATAACCTAGAAATTACACTTAGAGTTATTTCCTATATTACCCTAGAATCTTCCAGGGTCCTTCAGATCAATCATGTTATCTCCACCACATTTTATGTTAGAAGAAAAGCTGAAATAGCTTCTAAGCTTCTGTGCACCACCCCAACTGTCAAAATTAAGTGCTGTATTCAAGTATTCTTTAAAAAAAAGGACATGACAACAACTACCTTAAGAAGCATTATTTTATTCATTCTTAAAATTTCAATGAAAGAGTCAATTCCAAATAGTTATATTTAGTTCCAGAAAGGTAAAAATTCTGGATCCAAAGATCATGAAATCTAAGCTGCTCTTTTAGAGTTTCTTTAATCAAACTTCTTATTGATTACTGGTGCTGCTGGGCAGAATGGTAAAGTGAAAGGTAAGTGGTGATAAAGACCAGGTGGTGATATGGACCCTGCCCTTGGGGGACTAGCACCATGAGCAGGGTCTTTAGAAGAAATCATAAAATCACACACACACACACACACACACACACACACTTCTTTGGTATGGTGTCAACGTTTTGGAGACATGGAGCGTCTTCAATACCTAATGAAAGCTATGGACCCTATTTTCAGCAAAGAATCCATGTTTGCATATAAAAAAATTTCTTGTGTATAATTTCAAGGGGATTATAGATTCCGAGAAGTCCATGTACAGACCCCAGGTTAAGGATCCATTGCTTCTGGCAGCGTATGGAGATCCATTCAATCACTGCCTATTCATTTTTTTTCCTACCAAGAAGAGAAACTGTAGTTTCAATAAGAACTGTTGATTTTGACATATTTGCACTAAAGACTTGTTAAGACAGCAATAAGTTTTAACTGCTGATAAGTCACATACTATAAAATTCTCTATCTAGTCCCTAAATTGGTCCTAGGATAAACTGTTCCGAGGGGTTTTTAAATAAACATGCCAAAAAATATTAAGCTCCTTCAGTTCGGGGGCATAGTTATAACCGCAAAACCTACTAATGCTCAACAACTCTCAGTAAATTAGTAGCTTAAGTTTGTACTGATAATTCTGTTTGCAATCAATGTGTTTTTTCTATTTTCCTCAAGACTCTCATATTGAATAAGTGTTTTAAAACTTAACCAAATTAACCATGAACTTAAATAGTTAAATGTAAACACTTTAACAAATAGCAGTACTTTGAATGTGATGTGACCTCTGAGTAGCTGCCACCAGTTAAATATTACATGGACTCTGATCAACAAGAACTTATGGGGCTTCCCTGGTGGCACAGTGGTTGAGAGTCCGCCTGCCGATGCAGGGGACACGGGTTCGTGCCCCGGTCTGGGAAGATCCCACATGCCGCAGAGCGGCTGGGCCCGTGAACCATGGCCGCTGAGCCTGCGCATCCGGAGCCTGTGCTCCGCAACGGGAGAGGCCACAACAGTGAGAGGCCTGCGTACCGCAAAACAATAACAACAACAACAACAACAAAAAACCAAGAACTTATGTTCATAGGTAATAACATCTACACATCACCTAGAAAATGGAAATAATTTAAAATACACTTGTGAGATGTAGGAGAAATAAATTATCCATTCCACTAACACTTGTTAGCAGCCTTCTAAACAACCCCTAGGAGAACCCATCATAAAATTACCATAAAAGAGAGCTTTGGGACAATTTCCCTTAGGATTAAGTCTGACTCTGAACACACATATATCATTCTGAGTGTCAGAGGGAGAACTGGATTGTTATGGTGTTGAGGGTGAATATGTGTCTGCTTTTTACTCTGATTCACTGGCAAAGACTTTGTGAAGTAAGTGGGCTTGTTGTGATGCAGAGCTGTGAGGCTCCAGTAAATTGCACCTATTAGCTAGCATCTAGGAAAAACCTGGAGAATCATTTAAGGCTCACATTTCACTTAGAGATATCAATAAATGGCAGCACCTCAGCTGCTTGAGTTTCTGGTTTCCTTTCTATCAGCGCCCCTTAGTGGACGAGTCACAGAATGGCCTTTCAAGTACAATTAAATCTGAAGAGAGACAGCAAAGGATGGGTGGACTCACCAAACGGCCTCTTTGATGGTAATCATAATGCCACCTTGAGTGGCAGCTCTAAAGTGGCACAGAGAACGGAGAGAGGGCACAGTTTTGTCCAACCCTGCAAATCCTTTCAGGCTAGTAATTGCCTTTTTCCTCTCCAGTTTCCCCAGCATCCATAATAAGATCTCTTGGCAAAGTGACCTGGCAGAAAAAAGCAGTTATAAATGAGCTTGTCATCTTACTCTACACATTTAACAAGATAACATAAAAAAGAAAGAATGAAAGTCAGGTTCCATGCATTCTAAAGGCTGGCACAATCATCTAGTACTACTGAATTGTGGGAGTGGAAACTATGCTTCTTGTGAATTTCAGAATGCAAATATCCTGAAATTCAGTGAGTGACTGACTAATCTCTGGTTGTAGAAGCAGCCCTGATATGACACCTGAGCCCCACATGATTTTTTTTATTCCAAATGAACTCATTGCCTTTGAATCAGGCACTGTGAAAGAAAAGTTTACAGTGATCAAACCATCTAAGATCAGTGGGACCAATAACTGGAGACCAAGAAACAGCACACCAACAAATTCTTGCTGATTCCTTATCCCCTCTTATCCGTGCCAATCAACTAGGACAGGAATGGAATAAACGTTTGCTTCTTCCTTCTCAGTCTCTGATGAGGACATGATAGTGCTGTGAGGACTCGGGCTTCAAAACTAAAACAAGAGTTATTATAGGAATGGTGTTTTGAAGCCAAATTCACATATTTATAGCCTCCATCTTCCACTGCACTTTCTCTTGTCACTTCCCTTATGTCTGTGGGCTTCAGTGATCCACTGACCAAAAGCTAGAGAGTTAAAGGCAATATGTAAGCTTCGAATAATATGCAAGACAGAGTACTTCGCTTTATCACTTAATGATGATAGTGTCTATTTATTGAGCTTATTATTTGCCAGGGACAGTGCTAAACACTTCAATGCATAGTCAGTCTTCATAATAACACTATGAAGAAGATACTATTACTGAATATGAGATTACATGTGGGGGATTTCCAAATACCAAAAACAATTCTGTAGGATTTTAAAAAAAATTTTTATTGGAGTATATCTGATTTACAATGTTGTGTTAGTTTCAGGTGTACAGCAAACTGAATCAGTTATACATATATCCACTTTTTTAGATTTTTTTTCCCATATAGGCCATTAGAGAGTATTGAGTAGAGTTCCTTGTGCTATACAATAGGTCCTTATTATCTATTTTATATATAGTAGTGTGTATATGTCAATCTCAAACTTCCAGTTAAAGTCTTAGAAGGAGGAAGAAACAACATAAATCACTGTGAAAACAGAGCTGATACAAAATGAGTCCTACTTAAATTCCAATACAAAAGATTATTTTCTGGATGACTAAGGAATCCCTTCATTCTCAACAACACTGTACAGCACTAACACCAAATCCAAGCCTAAATTACAGAATGCCACATTCAGATCCAGATTTCCCCAACTTGATTTCTAACTACTTACAAGGTATTTATGATCCAACCTCTATTTCCTCCTCCCTAGACATGTAATTCCAATATTTCTCACTGATCAAACAGTGGCATGTTCATACATGTAAATGGAGATTTCATTTCTGATGTCTAAGACAGAGGCTGAGGAAAGTCATTCTAAAAACTAGATCCAATCCCGTGCAATCTGCAAAGCTCTCTTTCTTTTCTAGAGGACTGTCAAATGTTCTCCTGACTTTGAAAGAAAAAAAAAATTATAACGCGGCATAAGTCATATTCAAAATAAGAACAACATACAAGAAAGACTTCAGTATTTACAAACAATAAGGTTCTCTAGATTGTTTACCTTATGTGAGACACACTGTGCTTGGTAAAACAGTAGAGAGAAAAGAGCACTCCCAGGACAGGAAGCAGGGAATCCACCAAAACTGTTAAAGGTTCATTCCCGACCACGTACACCTAGGGAAAAGGAAATGGTGGTACACTGAGTGCAAGGCTGGAGGAATGGGAATCAAACACCATACACGAATTAGCAGGGCTTGGAGGCTTATCTTAAGCAACACTCTAGCCCTGAGGTAAACAACTGTAGCTCTAAGCCTAAGGAAACCATCTGAGATTAGCAGACAGGCTGAATCAAAGGGAGACTAAAAAGGGAGCATTGCTCTTTCATGCATGCAGCCTTAAGAACTGCTGGGTGAACCAGGTAGGTGAACCCATTTTCTGACCCCTTCCTTTCCTACTTCTGACTACCTCAAGAGTCTCTTCATCTATTATTCATCAATACAATAATTACCTTACTGCTAAAGGCCCTGCTATTAGAAACTAACAAGCAATGACCACCAAATAGAAAAGCTTAAGACTAGATTTGAAAGAAAACAAAGCAAAACACAGCTTGCTCTAGATTTGTCATTCATAAGATGTAACTGTCACATGGGCATGTCCTATTCTCTCCAGTTCAATAAATGTGCACCTAGATCTGCACTGATTTTATAGGGTTAAGTGTGTGAGGATTCTGATGTTTATTAACAATAACTATGTTAACTTTTATTTGTACCTTTTAAAAAGCATTCAACAAACTCTTCTGAATCTACTGGAATCAAAGTACTGTTTTAAGCACTGTAGTGAATATAAAAGTGAACAAGAATTGTTCTCTCTCATTGCTTGTGATCAAAAGGGAAAAATAAAACAAATAAACCAATAATAATATTAATGTTAATATTATTATTCAAGGTGGATAATTTAAAGTATCTTATGAAGTGCCAAAATGCTATTCAAAACTCCAATCAAACACAATAGGATTTTATTTCATTTATTTTTTTAAATTCTACAAGCTTACTGTATGTATGTATGTATGTATGTATGTATGTATGTATGTATGTATGTTTTATTTATTTATTTATTTATTTATTTATTTATTTATTCATTTATTTATGGCTGCATTGGGTCTTCGTTGCTGCGCGTGGGCTTTCTCTAGTTGCAGCGAGCGGGGTCTACTCTTCATTGTGGTACGTGGTCTTCTCATTGCGGTGGCTTCTCTTGTTGCAGAGCATGGGCTCTAGGCGTGCAGGCTTCAGTAGTTGCAGCATCCGGGCTCAGTAGTTGTGGCTCGTGGGCTCTAGAACACAGGCTAAGTAGTTGTGGCGCATGGGCTTAGTTGCTCCATGGCATGTGTGATCTTCCTGGACCAGGGATTGAACCCGTGTCCCCTGCATTGGCAGGTGGATTCTTAACCACTGGACCACCAGGGAAGTCCCCACAATAGGATTTTTAAATGTAATTCTGTTCTAATAAATTAACTAAAACTTGATGGTATAGACAATAATAATAATAAAATAAGAAAGAGGATCGGACAATGATTACACACTTAATATGTGTTCCAGAAACTATGCTGGGATTTTTATCTCCCAGGTACTATGTTAGATTTTTTAAAGAGTTTGCACATTGAAATTATAACTATCTCACGAAGTCTGTATTAGCAGACCTATTTTAAAGGATGAGGAAAAGGAAACTTCAAGAGGCCCTAATTTACAGAAAGAGCACTGAGGTAGAAATCAATGATGTTTATGGGAAACTAAAGGTCATGGAGGCACACGCTGGAAAAATCTCTGTGCTTTTCTAGAGAACCCTGTCCCTTTAAATCAAACCTAATTTTTCACACTCCTTAAGCCTCCCAATTCCTCTGTGGAGCCTGAAAACGAAGGAGCCAGCTTCCTGTGCATGATCTAACCTCCATAAGCCCAGCTAAATGAGGCGCATTGTATGGCAGTGTTCAGAAATAATATGTGGGGCTAATTATGATATCACCAATTACAGGAGGTTAAAGAGAGATTCCCCCAGATAACGTAAGGGCCTACTGTTTGCCTCTGGATTGTGTGTTCCAGAGGTAATCCCTAAGGAGCCATCCTTCCTTACCAGCATCTTTAGTACAAACAAACAAACAAACCAACAAATGAAGCTAAATCTTTATTATTTACTGGGCTAAAGCACTTCAAACTTTAACATGAATTCAAATCAAGCACATTTCTCAGAGGTATATGCTGTTGTTGATAAACTCCTCCAATTTTTAAATTCTCGCACTTTTCTGTATTTTCTTACAAGGAATAGAAAAAAACTGCACAGCTATTTATACATATACATATACATATGTGATTCATTTTTATGTAAAGGTTCAGCGTATGTTTACTGAGTGCCAACTGTGTGCCAGACACGTTTGTGGTTCTGTGGATACAGTGGGAAACAAATTATCTGCTTCAAAGGAGCATACATTCTAGTGAGGGGACAGAAAATAAACAAATATATAATATCAGACAGTGACAAGTGCCAGAAGAAAAACAAGTTTAAAGGGATAGACAGTGATGAGGGGAAGAGCCTGTGGAAAGAGGGAGAAATTAAGAATAACTCTTATCAATTCACCAATAATCCATTAAGTTCACAGATTAAGAAGAGAGAAATTTTTTTTTCAAAGTGGAAAGATTTAAAGTCTCCTTTGGCTCAAACTGATCAATGAGTTTTCTCTATGAGAGCTCAAAGAACTTGAATGGCCTCTGCTTGACACATACAGGATTATCACCTCCCTTCCAACATTAATAGTTAAAATTCCTCCTTGGAGTGAGCCCTAATCTACTTCTCTTTAAACGTCCTTAATGGAAGTGTATCTATTTTCCAAAAATTTTGGACTGGCCATCTATAAACAATCATCAAAATCCAGTTCTATTATCCACCTTACGGACTGCTCCGCATCCTAACGACAAGACTGCACTTTATAGATGAAAGACAGGCAGTGGTACTTATTAAACTGACCCAGCTCAAGTTCTACCTCTTCCATAGGCCTGCTGTATCATTTCACTGTTGAACTGTTCGTTCATTCTCTAATTCAAATATTCGTTAAGCATCTAACCACCATTAATGACTTTTCTCCTATAAATTCCAAAAGCATTTTAGAGCTTGTAACACATAATCAGTTCTTGAATATATAAGTCTCTGACCTCTTTAACTAGCCTGGCAGGCAAAAGTCAAGTTCCCTACTTCAGCACCTGTAAGAGTAGATGATTAAGTTGTGTTACCTGAGTTTTTGGTGAATAAGCAGTTTTAACGCAGTATATACAATTTAAAGGAACACCACTGGGGGACTCCCCTGTGGCACAGTGGTTAAGAATCCACCTGCCAATGCAGGGGACACGGGTTTGAGCCCTGGTCTGGGAAATTCACACATGCCACAGAGCAACTAAGCCCGTGCACCACAACTACTGAGCCTGCGCTCTGGAGCCTGTGAGCCACAACTGCTGAGGCCGCATGCCACAGCTACTGAAGCCTGCACGCCTAGGGCCCATGCTCCACAGCAAGAGAAGCCACCACAATGAGAAGACCATGCACCGCAACCAAAAGTAGCCCCCGCTCACCACAACTAGAGAAAGCCCGCACACAGCAACAAAGACCCAACGCAGCCAAAAATAAATTAATTTAAAAAAAATAATAAAGGAACCCCATTGTTACTGCTTTTATAAAGCAAACAATAACTACCACTTATTGCATGTCCACTTAAGAATGAACCAGGTATTCAGCTAAACATTTAATAAACAATCAATTCTCGCAAGAGTCCTGCAAGTTAAGCATTTTATTCTCATTCTAAAACTTTGGAAAACTGAGGATCAGAAAAGCTATGTTAGTTGAGCAAAGGTAAACTGTCAATAAATGACAGGGCCAGGATGAACCCAGATCTGTCTGACATAAAATCCATGCACAATCCATAGAGAAAGAAAGTGGACTAGCAGTTGCCAGGGTTGAAGAGAGGGAGAAATGAGGACTGAATGCCTAATGGGTATGGAGTTTCCATTTGGAGTGATGAAAAAGTTCTGGAACTAGACAACAGTGATGATGGCTGTGCAACACTGTAAATGCCACTGAATTATACACTTTAACATGGTTAAAATGTTAATTTTATGTTATGTCTATTTTACCACAATGTAAAAAAGAGCAAAGCATGTACCCCATGGCCTCCCAATACTAACCTCCTCCTGTACATAATGATATTTTTATTTCTTCAATCCCTAACTTTATCCCTGCTGTGGCCCCTCAGATTCAGTGGATCCCAGCTTGTCAGACTATTAATGACCCTATTCCTGCAACCTCTGCAAAGTAGGGCTGAAGTTCCCAGTGGCACCATGGACAGCACTCCTGTGCGGCCTCCTCTTCCTCCTACTGAGCGTCTTATATAGCTCCTTTCTACCAAGTCTTCCGGTAGCTCTCCAGGGTCACAGTGTAGCCAGTCCTTTCCAACGACAGTCCCCTCCTTCCAATCTCTTGCCTCACACTAAACTCTCATGCAGATTAACAGTTTGGTCTGCACCTGACATCTAACATTACCCGCTGCTTATACTCCCAAAGTGGAATCTGGTCACTTTTCCCTTAATGTGGATTGCCCCACATCATCGACTTGTATATGGAGTTTAGTGACCCATAAAGGGACATGGGAGGCTGGACTGATTCAGTCAGTGCTGCACTGTGATCTCTTGGTGCCAGCACTGACAATAACCAAATGCCCCAGAAAAAAAGAATCTTCCAATGAAGTCATACCGCATACGGAAAAAACTGTTGGGGCTATTTCCTCCCAGTCTCCTGCACACTAGGCTGGTGACAGTACCGACTGAAGAAGCAGTGAAGGCACAATAGGTAAGTTGTTCCTGCCCCACTGAGGGGAGGGCCTGCCTGCCCCGCCTCTGGGCCCTAACACCCAAGTGTTGTGGAATTTCTTTGGACTGTGCTTATGTGCAGTCTCTTTCTAGTAGGGGGTCTTCCCTGCTCACTAGGAGGCAAAGTGGGGTAGAGATTCAAGTTCTGAAACACAATCTAATACTTGATATATTATTTCTACCTGTTGTAAAGATGTTCCGTATCATTTGGAAGTTTCCTTTTTTTAGCAGTATAACTATCGGGCATGTTTCACATAGGGTTGTTTGTAAATAATTCCACAGTTGAGAGCAGTTGAGAGACTTAACATGAATCAATTGACTTCTCTGAGTCTTAGTTTCCTTATCTGGAAAATAAAGAGGTTGGATTAATCAAGCTTTAAAACTCTTTCCTACCTACTCTAGCATTCCCTGACTTGACTGCAAGTTTGCTCATGGTCTTCTATACTTTTCTGGTACCTCAGCCATTAAGAGGTAAGACTAGTTGAAAAAAATGAAGCATCCCTCCCCGCCCCAAAATTTTTGAAACATTGAATCTTCAACTTGACCAAGATGTAACAAATTTCTAACCCACCCTCAGGAGCTTTCTGTTCCATCAGTTCTGAAGTTAATACTTGAAAGATGAAATCCTGTTTAGCTGAAAGGTTTTCTGGTAACTCAAGTTTACTTGAGGTATCTGTACAACTAGGGATCACCAAACAAAATACCAAGAGATGGGAAAGCTGAAGCAGGAAAGGTATAGACAGACTCTCAAGGTACCTTTTTAATTCTTTGGTATGAAAAAGCCTCTCTGAGAGTAAGTGAAATGGTGCTTTGAAGAAAAGTGGAATTTTTGTAACTACCTATGGCTTTTCCAATATAAATGTGTAGGATAGGACTGAGGGGCAAAATAAGAGGCCTGTATGGATCTAGGAAAACCAAAACGGCTCAGAAAAGATTGGACAAGGAGACACATGGGTACCAATGACCCCACTGGGAACCTGGGGATTTCCACATTCATTTATGAATGCATCTTGGCTTTCTATTACAGATCCAGCCCTGAGAAGAGGCCTCTGTGGTTAAGTCTCACGATCCTTCATCTAAACTTAGAGGACTGGTGTTCTAACAAGTAAGAGAGGTATGTTTCTTGGTACTCTTAACTATGAATCATGCTCTATTGTAACTCTTTGTTTGCTTCACTGAGAATCAGGTAGCAGCTGATTCTTAACCATTTCTGTATTTGTAAACCAAGCAGAGTGGCAATCAGTAGGTACTTGGTAAATTTTTTTGGTGACTAATTAACTGAATCAAAGAATGAATGAACAAAGCAGACTGACTGCTGTTTACTTTCTCAAAAGTTCTATTTTTGTGGGGAAGTTACAATGCCCTATTTTCATTTTTTCTTTAAAAAAAAAACTGCAGCTAGAAGTTATTAATCAATGCAAATTAACTGAACAGAATCACAGAACTTCAGCCATGGAAGGGAGAGCAGATTGAACAATAGAAGATTTGATTTTATTATATTGGCTTGTTCAGCATCTGTCTTCAATGTCTGGAGGACTGAGTTTCTCTGGAAAGATTGACTAGAAATTTGAATTTAAGAAGAAAGGAAAAACTCAGAGTAATCAAAATGGTCAAAAGCATTAAGAATAGGACTTCCTGGTGGCCCAGTGGGTAAGACTCTGAGCCCCCAATGCAGGGGGCCCAGGTTCAAGCCCTGGTCAGGGAACTAGATCCCGCATGCATGCCGCAACTAAGAGTTCACATGCTGCAACTAAAGACCCCACGTGCCGCAACAAAGATCCCGTGCCCCAACTAAGACCTGGTGCAGCCAAAATAAATAAACAAACAAATAAATATATATATATATTTTATAAAGTATTAAGAATAAATACGTGTTTCTGTTTCAAAGCAAACAAAACCAAAAGCAGCCCTCACGTGCTCATTTCATAGACTCCCATTATATTGTCAAACACATCCCTTAAAGACCGCTGCAAAGTCACTGAAAGAGCACTGGGAAGTCAGGAATCAGGAAACGTGGGTGTGAACTTTGTTTCTGCCACCTGTGTGGTTGCCCAAATCCACATATTAAATGAGTGAACAGGGATAAGTCATTTAAACCTCTCTAGGTCCCAGTTTCCTCATGGATAATATAATGTAGGCGTTAAGCTTTTAGCATAAGGACCAATTAAGATAATTCATGTTAAAATATTTTGTAAAATATATAGCCATATGCAAATGCTAAGTTTATTCCTAAATATTCTTGTTGATGCTACTGTGAATGGAACAGTTTTCTTAATTTATGGCCTTATCTTCTGCAGGGATGTATGTGTACGAAAATACAAACATGATGAGCCTATTCAGAATCAAGCTGACTAAATGCTAACATTGAAATTCAATACAGGCTGGAACTTGATTTTACTCCAGTTAAAGTTTAAACTAGTCAAATGCTGCCTTCTAAAATATCACAGTGATCCTTTTCACAGTAGTGTTCTAGAACTTCTAAAGCACTTACTGAGTTTAATTAAGACTTATGAGAAGCAAAAGAACCAGGCAAGTTCTATTTAATATAGTATTTTGTACTGTGCATGCTTTCACAGCATAATGCATAAAACAGTCTTAAAAAAAAAAAGAGTTTCCCTGAACCAAAAAGGAACTGACAGTTTTTTGATCACCTATTAAAGAATGCAATGACCCGGGCTTCCCTGGTGGTTAAGAATCTGCCTGCTGATGCACGGGACATGGGTTCGATCCCTGGTCTGGGAAGATCCCACATGACGTGGAGCAACTAAGCCTGTGTGCCATAACTACAGAGCCTGAGCTCTAGAGCCCGCGAACCACAACTACTGAGCCCACGTGCCACAACTACTGAAGCCTGCACTCCTAGAGCCTGTGCTCTGCAACAAGAGAAGCCACAACGAGGAGCCTGAACACCACAACGAAGAGTAGCCCCCACTCACCGCAACTAGAGAAAGCCTGCGCGCAGCAACAAAGACCCAACACAGCCAAAAATAAATAAATAAATAAATAAATTTGGGCTTCCCTGGTGGCACAGTGGTTGAGGGTCCGCCTGCTGATGCAGGGGACACAGGTTCGTGCCCTGGTCCGGGAAGATCCCACATACTGCGGAGCAGCTGGGCCCGTGAGCCATGGCCCCTGAGCCTTCACATCCAGAGCCTGTGCTCCGCAGCGGGAGAGGCCACGACAGTGAGAGGCCCGCATACCGCAAATAAATAAATAAATAAATAAATAAATAAATAAATAAATAAATTCATTAAGAAAATAAAGAAAGAATGCAATGAGTCTAACAAAAGTTACCTTATTCAACCACCTGACAACTCAAGTGACACATTTAAGTCACCTAAAGTCTCATGGATAGTCAACCCTGGAGCCAAATTCCAATCTAGGTCCATCTGGCTCAAAAGGCCAAGTGCTTTTCACTACACTATACCACAGAATCTGAACTGCAGCATTTAGAAAATCTAATGCTTAAATCTCACACATCCTTGAAGGATATTTTTTTAGTCCTTTGCATGTTATTCAAAGTCACAGTTCAACAGGAAACGGAAACATCCAGAAAGAATGATTGTCTTTAGGGAGGGTCCACTGGTGACTAACTTTTCACTGTAGATCCTTTGGCACTTATTAAATTTGTACCATGTGCAAATATTATCTTTTCTAAACAAAGAGAGTGAGAGAAAAAGAGAGAGAAGGGAATGTTGGTCCCGGGACCAGCTCTGCCACTCACTAGTGTGATTTGGGACAAGTCACTTCACAATCTTTTGGATTTTGTTTCCTTTACTGTAAAATGAGGGATTAATTTGTCAAAACCCGAAGAATGTACCAAATCAAAGGTGAACCTTAATGTAAACTATGGACTTACAGTGATATTGACATGTCAACATAGGTTCACAAACCGTGACAAATACACCGTCCAGTGTGGGATGCTGATAGTGGGAGAGGCTGTGCACGTGTGGGGGCAGAGAATACACAGGAACTCTCTGTACTTTCCACTCAATTTTTCTGTGAACCTAAAACTGCTCTAAAAAATAAAGTCTATTAAAAAAAATGAAGGATTATACTAAATTATTTCTAAAGTTCCTTCCAGCTCTAAGATTGTATTATTCTAATTTACTCTACACAAATAATTAAAAATTTGGAAGGAGGAGTGAACTGGTCAATCTGACAGAGAAACTTTAATTAGAAATTCATTAAGATTAGATGGGGGGGAGAAAAAGATTTGAATAATCAAAGTCAAGCTTTCCTAAACCTGGAAACAGAGAGCGAAAATGGAAATGAGAATGTAGAAAATAAACTAATTAGGTACCATCTAGCCTTTCCTATCCTAAAATTTCTTCTGCCTTTAGGGAGTCTTGGGTAAGTACTGTGAAGAATACTAAAAGGCAACATCTCTCCACCCCCAGTATCGAATTCTGGCCAGTTCTCTTAAGAGCAAGAAAATATCCAAATCAGAAAGAACTGGAATTCTTTTATCCTGCCCTACCCAGAACCAGTCTCTATGCAATATAGGCCTCTCTTCACCTCTGTAGGCAAAGAAAAAAACACGACTCCTTCTCATAACAGGGAGGACAAAAGAATATAAACATTCTAGATATTAGGCCCCAGACACTCAGAGGCAGAGGAGACAGAATGGGAAGCCACTGGACTAAAAGCTATTTGAGCAGCATATGCCATTTTTGGCTTACATAATTTTACCAGAAATAAGGTATACACATAGAAATGACAAGAATTATTTATGCAGATGAAGTACAAGTGGCTATGCAAGTTTTCATTTCAATTCGACTAGCATTTGTATATATACCTGTACTGTTGAGAACTTTCCACCTGGCCCACCAGAGCCACACTGCTCCACTCCCTGCTGTATGTGAAGGATGCAAGTGTAAAAAGCCCTTCCCTTGTCATTGTTCCTGCCATAAAGTTCTCATTCAGAGAGCTGAGAGTTTATTCCTTTAAATACCAAAATGTACTTATATTTTAACAATTTTGGAAGGAAATATTTCTAAAATGAATTATATGCAATCCCTGCCTTCTTAAGCAAAGTATACTGAACACACTGGCCCGAACGTACTTTGCTTTTCAACTGATTATGCCCTTTGGGGGTATTTTTTCTGTCTCCTTTCTTGGTCCTCTCTGCTCTTGTCATTGTGCCTTAGTTAGTCTAACTAACTTCTAATTTGTTACTTCTAATTCTGCTATGGTCTTAAAAATCAGATAACCAGTCTGACCAGGACTGTGTATAAATCAAAGAAGAAACTGGCTCTGAGGACTAAGGGGCTCTGCAGTTAGACTGAGAAGGCAGCCAGATGGACAGCTGTCATAACATAGGTGACATGAGATGTTAAATTGGAAATGTCAAGTGAAGCACCAAGATAAAATAGACTTAAAACTCCAAAGTAGGGGCTTCCCTGGTGGCGCAGTGGTTGAGAATCTGCCTGCTAATGCAGGGGACACGGGTTCGAGCCCTGGTCTGGGAGGATCCCACATGCCACGGAGCAACTAGGCCCGTGAGCCACAGCTACTGAGCCTGCGCGTCTGGAGCCTGTGCTCCGCGACAAGAGAGGCCGCGATAGTGAAAGGCCCGCGCACTGCGATGAAGAGTGGCCCCCGCTTGCCACAACTAGAGAAAGCCCTCGCACAGAAACGAAGACCCAACACAGCAAAAATAAATAAATAAATTACTAAACTCCTACCCCCAACAACAACAAAAAAAAAACTCCAAAGTAAGACACCAGACTATGATGAGATCAAGACTATAAAAACTCCTCATTCAGAAAGAGGGTAGAGAAGATCAAAGGTGTGGAGACTGAGAAGAGACTGATGAGGAGGATTTCTTTAGAGAAAGCTGTTGGTCAGAGTGAGTCCAATCCCACAACCCACCAATGATAAAAAGACAACCCAATTTAAAAATGGGCAAAAGGGGCTTCCTTGGTGGTGCAGTGGTTAACAATTCACCTGCCAATGCAGGGGACACAGGTTTGAGCCCTGGCCTGGGAGGATCCCACATGCTGCAGAGCAACTAAGCCCGTGCACCACAACTACTGAGCCTGTGCTCTAGAGCCTGTGAGCCACAACTACTGAGCCCGTGTGCCACAATGACTGAAGCCTGGCACCTAGAGCCTGTGCTCTGCAACAAGAGGAGCCACCGCAATGAGAAGCCCACGCACCGCAACAAAGAGTAGCCCCCGCTCGCCACAACTAGAGAAAGCCCGTGCGCAACAACGGAGGCCCAGTGCAGCCAAAAATAAATAAATAAAATAAATTTTTAAAAATTTTAGGGGCTTCCCTGGTGGCGCAGTGGTTGAGAGTCCGCCTGCCGATGCAGGGGACGCGGGTTCGTGCCCCGGTCTGGGAAGATCCCACATGCCGCGGAGCGGCTGGGCCCGTGAGCCATGGCCGTTGAGCCTGCGCGTCCGGAGCCTGTGCTCCGCAATGGGAGAGGCCACAACAGTGAGAGGCCCACATAGCACACACAAAAAAAATAATAAAATAAAAAAAAAAAAAAAAAAAAATTTTAAAAGAATAAAAATAAAAATGGGCAAAGGTTCTTAACAGAAATTTCTCTAAGGAAGACATCCAAACGGACAATAAGTACATGACAGGTTGTTCAACATCATTAGTCATTAGGGAAATGTAAATCAAAACCACAAGGAGATACTACTTTACTCCCATTAGAAGGCTATTTTTTAAAAAAGGATGATAACAAACGTTGGGCATAATCTGGATAAATTGAAATTCCCATATATTGCTGGTGGGAATGTAGAATGGTGTGGCCACTTTAGAAAATGATCTGGCAGTACCTCAAAAGGTTAAACATAGAGTTACCATATGATCCAGCAATTCCACTCCTAGGTATACACCCAAGAGAAATGACAACATACATACACACAAAAACCTGTACATGAATGTCCACAGCAACACTGTTCATAACACTCCAAAATGTGGAAACAACACAAATTTCCATCAGCTGATAAATAGGTAACAAAATGTGATATAACCATACAACGGAACACCATTTGGCATTAAAAGGTATGAAGTACTGCTTCATGATAAAATACGGATGAATCTTAAAAACACTGAAGAGCCAACTACAAAAGATCACATATTATATGATTTCATTTATATAAAATGTCCAGAATAGGCAAATCTACAGAGACAGAAAGTATATTAGTGGTTGCCTAGGGCTGGGGGCAAAGTGGAGAGAATGGGAGGTTACAGCTAATAAGTATGGAGTCCTTTTCAGGAGGGATAAAAATATTCTAAAATTAGATTGTGGTGATGGTTGCACAACACTGTGAATATACCAAAAACATTGAACTGAGCACTTAAATCGGTGAATTGTGAGGTATGTGAGTTCCATCTCAATAATCTGTTAAAAAGAAAAGAAGAGAGAGAGAGAGAACACCAGAGCTGGAAATGTTCCCAAATGCCTCTCTAAAATTAAAACACCCTCTTGTACCCTCTTGTTACCGAGTGAGTTGCTGGATCAATTCAACCATCCCAGATGTTTTCCTTATTTCCTGCCTTTGAGCTGTACTCTATAATTTAGTATTAGCAGAAAGTTAATAAAGACAACATACTCTTTGTTGCTAAATTTTACACAATGTTTAACATTTTCCTCCAATGTACACACTTCCTCTGTTTTCCCTCTGCAGCTGAGCTGCCAAAATCTTGTAGAGGGAATAAACTTCTACACCCCTTCCTGCTTTCAAGACAGTCCTAGTCCTTGTGCATAACCAAGTGTCTACAGCAAACGAATGTTTTGCTTGTCTCTCCAGGAGGTTTTTAATTCACTAAACTGTTCAGCAAACAATGAGGGTTTTTCCCGCCTTATGGGAGGCAACAATAGGAGAAATGGCAAGGACTCACTATTTCTCAATTTCTCTGATTTTTAGAGGCCAATTCACTTGCCAGAAAGAAGTTGTTTCGCTTTCCTTTTCTCCTAAAAGCAATTTATTGACGTCCACCTAACACTATGAGGGGTTTGTACCGAAGTTTAGACAAAATTAGTCCTACTCCTACCAGCACTCTCAAGTATTTCTAACATTCCACACCTGGCTATTTTACAATTTTTCATCATGATATTTCTTAGATGGAACATGACTGAAGATAACCTTTCTAAAAGTTATTTGGGCTTTATTCTCTAATTCAGAAAGTTTGCTTTCTAGATTGCTCTGTATAATTCCTTGTCTTCATATTATCTGAAAAGTCCTTGCCTACCAACAGGTAGAACAAGATATAAGAACTTTCTTTTCTTAAGTTTCTAAAATGAAGCATTAAAAAATAAAAACAGCATTATAGCCACTAAGTCATCATGTCCTGTTTTATCTATGAACAATTTAATTCTACACTTGTGTGCCAGGTCAACATTGTAAAGGATGTACTCTGTTTTTTTAACAGCAAAATTAAATAAAAGGGTAGTAAATACCCAACTTTTAGTAAAAAGTGAGTGTTACTGAGAATGGGTTTTGAATTTTTAAGCAGCATATATTTATATCTACAAATTTATTAGTATCATACATAAAGCTTAAACCAAACCAAAACAAAAGCTCTTTCTTATCTGAAAGAACATGATTTAAGATTTACTTTACACCCTCATACACTGCTGGGGGCAATGTAAAATGGTGCAACCCCTTTGAAAATGATCTGACAGTACCTCAAATGGTTAAACATAGAGCTACCATATGATCCAGCAATTCCACTCCCAGGTATATACCCAGGAGAAATGAAAACAGATGTACACGCAATAACTTGTACACAAATGTCCATAGCAGCATTATTCATAATAGCCAGAATGTAGAACCCAAATGTCCATCAAATGGTGAATGGATAAACAAAATATGGTACATACCTATAACAGAATACTATTCAGCAATAAAAAGGAGTGAAATACTGCTTCATGCTACAATCGAGATGAACCTTTAAAGCATCATGTTAAGTGAAAGAAGCTAATCACAAAAGACTACATATTGTATGACTCCATTTATATATAATGTTCAGAATAGGCTAATCTATAGAGACAGAAAGTAGATTAGTGGCTGCCTAAGGCTGGGATGTGGGGAGTGGTGTGGGTTTCTTTTGGAGTAATGAAATGTCCTAAAATTGACTGTGATGACAGCTGCACAAATCTGTGAATATACTAAAAGGCCATTGATTGGCACACTGTAAATGGGTAAATGTACGGTACATAAAATATATCTCATGAAGGTGTCTAAAAAAAAGATTTACTCTACATCCAAATGTCCATCAACTGATGACAAATAAACAAAATATGGTATATATTCATAAAATGAAATATTACTTACAATAAAAAGAGACAAAATATTGATACATGCAACAACCTGGATGAACCTCAGAAACATATTAAAAGGGAGAAGCCAGTCACAAAAGAACATTTATTGCATGAGTCCCTCATATAAAATATCCACAAAAGGCAAATCCATAGAGATACAGAGCAGGTTAGTGGTTGCTTGGGGATTAGGGGTGGGACCAAGGAGTGACTATAAATAGGCACAATGGATCTTTTTGGTGTGATGGAAATGTTCTAAAACTGTACTGTGGTGATAGTTTCACAACTCTGTAAATTTCCTGAAAAATCACTGAATCGTATACTTAAAACATTTTTTGATCTGTGAAGTATATTTCAATAAGGCTGTTTTATTAAAAAAAGATTTATTTTAAAAATATTTTAAAGAGGCAAATAACTCAAACATTAAAATGGGTAAAAAAGAAATGAACAGGCAAGTTAAAGAAGAGAATACATGAATGAAGCAAAAGACAAAAAAACGTTCAACCTCACTAGTAATAAGAGAACTAACTGCTAACTAAAACCACAACGCACCTAACAGATAAGACAAAACTCCCTGAAAACAACTCAAATGTCTACCAAGAGAAGAATAAACAAATGGTGATACAGTCATAAAACAGAATAATAGGGCTTCCCTGGTGGCGCAGTGGTTGAGAGTCCGCCTGCCGATGCAGGGGACACGGGTTCGTGCCCCGGTCCGGGAAGATCCCATATGCTGTGGAGCAGCTGGGCCCGTGAGCCATGGCCGCTGAACCTGCACATCTGGAGCCTGTGCTCCGCAACGGGAGAGGCCACAACAGTGAGAGGCCCACGTACCGCAAAAAAAAAAAAAAAAAAAATAGAATAATATCTGGCAGTAGAAATGAATGGATTAAAGTTAGATATATTACAATGCCATTTAAATAAAATTTAAAATCATGCACAACAATACTAAAAACAGCTTAAGGAATAATAAATACAGATTTAGGATCGTGGTTCCCATTGGGTGAGGAGCAAGGGGAAACGTGATCAGGGATGGGTTCACAGAGGATTTCAACTGAATTGGGAATGTGTAATTTTTTAAGCTGAGTGGTGGGTACATGAGTGTTTTATTCTTCATTTTTTATTTGGTTTGTTTGAACCATTTCATAAGAAACTAAAATTTAAAAATTTACTCTAAAATGTTTAATTTACTGCCATAGAAAAGAAATAAGAAATGTGGAATAAAAATTTTTTAAGTATTGAAATATAATTCACATACCATAAAATTCACTCTCTAAAATGTACAATTCAGTGGTTTTTAGTATATTCACAAAATTGCAAAACCATCACCACTATCTAATTCCAGAACACCTTCCTTACCTCAGAAAGAAACCTCATTCCCACTATCAGCCACTCCCAACTCCCCAGCCCCAGCCGCTAGCAATCACTAATCTACTTTGTGTCCATGAATTTGCCCATTCTGAACATTTCATTTAAATGGAATCATACGGGCTTCCCTGGTGGCGCAGTGGTTGAGAGTCTGCCTGCTAATGCAGGGGACACGGGTTCGAGCCCCGGTCTGGGAAGATCCCACATGCCGCAGAGCAACTAGGCCCGTGAGCCACAACTACTGAGCCTGCGCGTCTGGAGCCTATGCTCCGCAACGAGAGAGGCCGCTATAGTGAGAGGCCCGCGCACTGCGATGAAGAGTGGCCCCCGCTTGCCACAACTAGAGAAAGCCCTCGCACAGAAACGAAGACCCAGCACAGCAAAAATAAATAAATAAATAAATTCCTACCCCCCAACATCTTCTTTAAAAAAATAAATAAATAAATAAATAAATAAATGGAATCATACAATGGGTGGTCTTTTGTGTCTAGCTTCTTTAAACATTAAAAAATCATCATTTTAAACTGTTTATCCACTTGCCTCTGTGCATTAAACAGAAGCAGCATCACCGACTTTCCTCAGTGTTAGTGGGCAGGATGGCAGTGGTCCCCTCCTGTGGCCCTTGGCAGACCAATTCCATGTGGCTCACCAGGGTCCCAAGGGATGGGGAGGGTCCCAAGGGATGGGGAGGGTCCCAAGGGATGGGGAGTTTCCCCAACTCAGAGGGGCTGACTGTGGGGTCTCTTCCAATCACCCCTTCAGTATGTGGTGACGAGTCTCGGGTGCCTGTCTACCTGGACTTATAGATGGCAGTATCCGGTTATAATCAAAGGGCCCTCACAGAATGAACAAGGGGCTTAAGCTTCCTCCTGCCAAGAACCAGCCGGCTGAAGAGGCCAATGATGCAAACATAGGGGAGGGTGTGGCAACGAGGGGACGGCAGCACTGACAGTGCTTGCTCCCCTACAAGTGCTTCAAGTTACTGGTAAAACCAATGACCAACTAGGATCGGCAAAAATTAGACACTGCTAAGAACACTACTGAAATATAAATTTAAGAACATGACAGAAACCATGAACTGTGGCCCCAGAGCCCACTGTACACCTAGGTACACAGAGTGATTAGCAACAGATTCTTTTCATCTGTATTTAATATGTACTTAGCATTCCCTTTTGTACACTGTACTGGGGTTTATGTAATATATACCTAAATAGGAAAAAAAAAAGTGTTCATCCATGCTGAAACGTGTATCCATACTTTATTCCTTTTTATGGATGAAAAATTTTCCATTATATGAATATATCATATTTGTTAATTCATTCATCAGTTGACAGACATCTCAGTTGTTTCCACATTTTGGCTATTATGAATAATGATGTTACGAACATTTGTGTACAGGTTTTGTATGAATATGTTTCCAACTAAGAGTGGAATTGTTGACTCATATGATAACTCTATGTTTAACTTCTTAAGGAACTGCCAAACAATATATTCCCAAAGTAGCTGTACCTTTTTACATGAAATATAATTCTGAAAGCTGTTTACTCTTGTAAATGTTTTTAATAGTAAAATATTATTATAAATGTATTGAGGGACTTCCCTGGTGGTGCAGTGGTTAAGAATCCACCTGCCAATGCAGGGGACACGAGTTCGAGCCCTGGTCCGGGAAGATCCTACATGCCACAGAGCAACTAAGCCCATGTGCCACAACTACTGAGCCTGCGCTCTAGAGCCCGCGAGCCACAACCACTGAGCCCTCATGCCACGACTACTGAAACCCATGCACCTAGAGCCCATGCTCCTCAACAAGAGAAGCCACCGCAATGAGAAGCCCACACACTGCAATGAAGAGTAGCCCCCACTCACCGCAACTAGAGAAAGCCCGCACGCAGCAACAAAGACCCAACGCAGCCAAAAATAAATAAATAAATAAATTTAAAAAAATAAATGTATTGAAATAAACTTTAAAGAAGAATATTTACCCCAGTGCCATCTGGGCTTAACACAATGGATTTCATTTTTGTCTAAAAATATGTATTTCATATATACTTATAAGATTGCAATCATAGAGAACATATAATTTATATAAATTTTTTTTCATTTTCAGTATATATTTAGGAAGTCATTTCTATGACTCATTCATTCCAACTTCTTTATGATGATGATTCTATCAAAAAATTATAAAGTAGATTCAATATTATACACTAAATTTTAGGAAGCCTACAGTATTGCAAATTCCTTTGTCAATTCCTTCAAAGACACACTTTCATCAGTGGCATGTGTCACTCAGAGAATCTGAACTGTTTAAGATTCAGAGCAAATGATGAAATTAACAGTTTCAAAATGTATCAGTTTTTTCACTAACAACTTACAGTTTCCAGTTTTCAAGGTAAAAAGATTCTGATGGTTTGGAATTTAAGATTAGTCATTCCAATTCTTGAAGTACCAGTTTAAAAGGCAAAATTATTTTAAAAGACTAAGTACAAATATTAACTAAAAACACTAGTGACTCAAATTACCAACCTTATATACATCCTCAATACATCTACTGAGTTCTTCTTCTGTCACCAAAATGGTCCCTGGCACCATGTCACACTCTGAAACCTCTAAGGAACAAAAAACAAAATTACCCACACTCAGCACCTCATTGAATAGAAGAAGCTGGGCCTAAGGAAAAAAGTTTTACTAGAAAGTTCAGGAAGTAACAGCTAAAATTAGAAAATCAACATAGTTACAATACAGCACCATTCAAATACAATATTTCACAGAATGTTTCACTGATTATAAACATGCATTGTTATTTTATGTATCACTAAGAAAGAAAAAAACACTGCCAAGTAACCTATGAAACATTATCACTTGGGATTTTAATTTTAAATGAATGAATGAAAAGTTGGAGATTAAATTAAGTGAAAATGGCAGAATTAATTGTTGTGTCTGGGTGACAGGTACACAGGTGTTCATTATACTATTCTCTGTACATGTGTTTGAAAATCTCCCTTTAAAAAGTTTTAAGGGGGCTTCCCTGGTGGCGCAGTGGTTGAGAGTCCGCCTGCCGATGCAGGGGATACGGGTTCGTGCCCCGGTCTGGGAAGATCCCACATGCCGCGGAGCAGCTGGGCCCGTGAGCCATGGCCGCTGAGCCTGCGCATCCGGAGCCTGTGCTCTGCAACGGGAGTGGCCACAACAGTGAGAGGCCCGCATATTGCAAAAAAAAAAAAAAAAAAAAGTTTTAAGGGACTTCCCCGGCGGTCCAGTGGTTAAGACTCCGCGCTTCCACTGCAGGGGGTACAGGTTCAATCCCTGGTCAGGGAACCAAGATCCCACACACCGCTTGGTGTGGCCAAAGAAAAAAAAGTTTTAAAACAGAGCTTTTTAAAAAAAGTATTAAGAGAACTCTCCTAGATTTATTTTATACAGTATTGTTATATGTCATTTTTTTTTTCCTTTGGCCACTCCATGCAGCATGCAGGATCTTAGTTCCCCGACCAGGGGTCGACCCTGTGTCCCATGTAGTGGAATTACGAAGCCCTAACCACTGGACTGCCAGGGAATTCCCTATCATTCTTGATATAAGCTAAATAATTGGAATAAACAGGATAACGAATTAAAACTGCACATTAAGTGTCCAACTCTTCTGAAACATTTCAACACCATTACTGGTATCTGTGTTTTGCCATATATTATCGTCCTCTGTGCCACAGAGTACAGTGATGTGATATCCTTAAGAGTCCTCCACTTTACTATTGTCTTCATGATTTTCTTCTAAGTCACTGACATCCATTCTACAAATTTTAACGCTCATTGGCAGGCATGGACAATGCCACAATTGCTACCTGGCCAACAATGATTGTGAGATGCATCTAGATATTAGAGTTGCTAAAATGTGAAAAAGATTTCGAAAATAAAAATTTTTTTAATGTGAAAAAAAGTGATCTTGGAATCGATAAAATATGATAATTCATCATAATTGCCACATAGTCCTAAAAATGTGATGCAATATGAAAAACAAAATAAGAAAGCTTATACTTTAGAGATTGTTTTTCCAGTGGCAATGATGGGGTATATATATAAGATCAGTCATATTCTTACCCAATCCTTTTTGTTGTCAATAGATTGTATATGCAAAACATGTAGCTGGTGTTACAGATGTAACCTAACACATGAGAATGCAGGGTAAATAGGTGTCCAATAAATATTCTTTGAATGAATGAACAAGGCCCAGGACAAAAATAATTCACTCACAACTGGACTGAATCTAGGCGTCCCTAGCACAGTGCTCCAGACCAGGGGTCAAACTTGAACACACACTTGAATTACCAAAAGGGCCTGTTAAAACAGTGTTGGGTCCCACATCAGAGTTTCTAATTCAGTAGGTCTGTGGTGGAGCCCAAGAAGTTGTATTTCTAATAAATTCCCAGGTGATGCTGATGCTGCTAGTCCTGGGACCACACTTTGAGAACAACACTCCAGACTAAAGGAAACACCTAGTCAGTCATAGACAAGAAGATAAATAGATTAGTATTGAGGTATAGTCTTAACACATGAAATTAGATATAAATGCTAGGCCTTAATGACAAGGGCCAACAGAAATAATACTTCATTTTTTGAATCATTTTTTGAAGAAATACTAATTCTAGACTAGATTTCTATTAAATGTATAAAGGAATTTAAATTATTTATTCAAATACGTTTGTCATGTCTGAATAATCACTAATTTCACTCCACCAAAGCTCAATCTGGTGCTTACTATGCACGAGAATTAGATTTTCTCCATTCTCACCCACCTGAACGTTTACCCTCTACACACACTCAGAAAAGTTTACACTATAAATGACTTTTATACAAAGTCTACACAGAACTAAATTGGGCTTAACCACAACATCAATTTTTCTCTTTATTTTTAACCTCAGATGGAAAGTTTTTTTTTACTCACTAAGAATGCTGAAATGATACTCTGTATCCCAGCACTAATCTCAAAAAATCATGAACACACACTGCAGGAAGTGCTGAAAATGTCAATCTTTTAACACATTAAAACTGGCCAAATCTGGGAAAATTTAAGCTTCAAAATGAATGATAGGAATGTTCAGTCACCCACTGAATAAAAAAAGAATCTATGAATCTAATTATTTTTTAAAAAGAGATGAGGCAAGGAGAAAAGAAAAGCTCTTCCTTACAGAAAAATACCAACTAACAAATTAGAAACAATAAAAAAAAATAGAAAGTCACCATTTTACGAGCAAAAATCATCAGTGGATACTAAACCACAGTATGAAGGACTGTTGGGAAACAGGATATTCACACTGTCTCATACATCTATCATCCCACAGATTTTTATTAATTACAAAGGGAGGAAGGGGGCTTCCCTGGTGGCGCAGTGGTTGAGAGTCCGCCTGCCGATGCAGGGAACATGGGTTCGTGCTCCGGTCCGGGAAGATCCCACATGCCGTGGAGCGGCTGGGCCCGTGAGCCATGGCTGCTGAGCCTGCGCATCCGGAGCCTGTGCTCCGCAGCAGGAGAGGCCACAGCAGTGAGAGGCCCGCGTACCGCAAAAAAAAAAAAGGGAGGAAGGTATTTTTACAGTGGAGAAATCTGGTTGCTACCACTTTAATCAAATAGTCAAATTTAACATCACTAATAATGGAATAAACTGATAACATGTGCCCCTAATCTGATGGACTAAAAAAAAAAAAAAACCATCATATGTAGTACTCCTGCCAAAATGTTAACCTGGATCTAATCAAGAGGAAACAATGAGACAAATACAAATTGAAGAACATTCTATAACCTGGGCTTCAAAAGTGTCAGAGTGAAAGACTATTAGGGATCTATTCTACATTACAGAAAACTAAAAAGACATAACAAGTAAATGCAATGTAATTTTTAAAAAACAGCTATAAAGGAAATTCTTGAGACAAGTAAGAGATTTGAATAGTCTGTATATTCGATGTCTGCAACTGACTCTCAAATGCTTCAGAAAAAAAATACGTATGTGTGTAGGAAGAGAGAAAGAGAAAGTGAACGTGTCAAAATGTTAACTATGTGAAGTATATAAGGGTAGGACACTGCATTCTTAGAACTTTTATGAAGTGGATATTTCAAAATAAAAAATTCGGGGAAAAAAAGTAAAATTAAAGACACTGAACTACCATAGACTTAAGTTATTTAAATCCAAAACACGGAAGAAGGTCCTTTAGAGGGACAGTGAACCACCAGACTTCCTCCTTTACCTGCTGTATTTAAACATCGATGAAGAGGAGCTAACACTGGCTGAAGTAAGTACTTTGCTGCCAGTTGTGGCTGTTCTCTTGACATAGTTATAAAGGTAGTGGTGGCAACTCTCTGAAATTGTAGTTCTGTCAATTTATCTTGAAAGTGAAATAAATCCAAAATCTAAAAGAAAAATTAAATGAAGTAAATACCAGGCTCTTTGCAAGAAGCATTACATTAACTAAGAAGACAACACATTAATTTCTTTATGGCAAAAAATAAATTTACTGCAGTAACACTGATCCAACAGAAGTTTTTTTTTAATTTAACAACCCAGTGTCAAAGGGTATGAGAACTGAAGGAGCTATGTTTTTATTAAACAATTTTATCAGATTTATAAAATACGTGCTCATTGTAGGAAATTTGGAGAATAAATTTTTAAGAAGAAAATTAAATCTTCCCAAATTAATGTAAACATTTTGGGTGTATTTTTTTCCAATATGTTTCCTGTATAATTCTTTTTTCTTTTCAATTAAGGCCATATTTAATATTCAGTTTTGTGTATTGCTGAAACCTTCTCATATTGTTATAAATTCCTCAAAAATATTATTTCCAGATATTCAGTTTTTCCCCAAAATTTTGCTATGATAAATAGCAATTATGGGGTCAAGGCGTATAAATATATTCAGAATCTGAAGAGCCTGTCAGGTCTGAGCAAAAGTCTACTTTATTCTCAAAAATAAACATAGATCTCTCATGCTTGAGTTTAAGCACCTAACTGAAAAGCACATTCTGTTCCTGGCTTCTTAAAACTGACTCTTGGGGCTTCCCTGGTGGCGCAGTAGTTGAGAGTCCGCCTGGCGATGCAGGGGACACGGGTTCGTACCCCCATCCGGGAAGATGCCACATGCCGGAAGATCCCACATGCCGCGGAGCGGCTGGGCCCGTGAGCCATGGCCACTGAGCCTGTGCGTCCGGAGCCTGTGCTCCGCAACGGGAGAGGCCACAACAGTGAGAGGCCTGCGCACCACAAAAAACAAAACAAAACAAAAAAACCAAAAAACTGACTCTTGTACTTTTTGTAGACAGGAGAATCTTCTGTTCAAAAACTGTATGTGACCTCTGACACTGCCAAAGAGAGACTAAGTAAGATTAAAACCTATGACTTGATTTTATCATTTCCTTAAGTGCCCAAACTATAGCTACTAGTTTTGGAAAATATTTGCTCATCATTGCAAACGATAACTTTATCCTGTAAGATAATTTATACTTAATATTTTCCAATTAAGATTTTGCATTGTGATATTTGTTCCCATGCATGCCTTCCCATGAGAATCCTGAAGACCAGCATAACAACTGAATGACTTTCTTCACACTGTACTCCAAAAGGCATATCTTACATCTAAATGCATGGGGAGTGCTGACTAAGAACACTCCTTCCACACTTTCACCTATCAGATTAACAAAGAAAAGTTTTGTAACACATTGCATAGGCAAAAGTGTGGGAAAACAGATACATAAATAATATCAATCAAAAATTTAAATACACATACCCTTTAAGCCAGTAATATCAATTCTAAGAATTTTCCCTGTGATAATACTTGCACATAGACAAGATTTATAGATATTAACTGGAACATGGTTTGTAACAGCAAAAGAATGGAAACAACTTAAATGTCCATTAATAGGAAGCTAGGTAGGGCTTCCCTGGTGGCGCAGTGGTTAAGAAGCCACCTGCCAATGCAGGGCTCGTGGGTTCGAGCCCTGGTGTGGGAAGATCCCACATGCCGCGGAGCAACTAAGCCCGTGTGCCACAACTACTGAGCCTGCGCTCTAGAGCCCGCGAGCCACAATTACTGAGCCCACGTGCCACAACTACTGAAGCCTGTGCACCTAGAGCCCATGCTCCACAACAAGAGAAGCCACCAAAATGACAAGCCCACACACTGCAATGAAGAGTAGCCCCTGCTTGCTGCAACTAGAGAAAGCCCGTGCACAGCAACAAAGACCCAATGCAGCCAAAAATAAATATATTTATTTATTTATTAAAAAAAAATAGGAAGCTAGTTAAATAAATTATGGTACATAATATGATGAAATACCTATGTACCCAAGAAAAAGAATGATGAAATGATCTCTAAGGTACACTGTTAAGTGAAAAAAGCAAAACTGAAAAACAGTGTGTGGAGCATGTTATCATTTGGATAAATATTAGAATATATACACACATATACACACATATAGTTGTATACACACGATACACAGACTACCTCTGCAAAATAAATAAGAAATTGGTACAGAGATGGGAGGGAGACTTACTTTTCCATTTACTCTTTTGTGCTTTTAAAATTGTGTACCATGTTAATTTACCTTGTTTATTAAATACCTATTTTTTTAAAAACTAATAAAAAACACAGAAAAGATAATGAATATGATGAAACTGTAGTTTCATATTCCAGCTCTGAGAGCAAGCTAGTCAGTTATTAATGGTGAGGCGTTCTTAAACCTAACAGGTCAGTCTCTCCCACAGGTTTTTAATCAGTTATTAAGAAAGCCCCTCACTGAATAATAAACTTAAACATTATATTGTTTTTAACTCAATATGAGACGAACATTAAAAGTCCTCTTTTTATAAATAAGCAGATAATACTCAAACAGTCAAAAGAAACAAAATGATTTACCTGGGGGCAGATATCTCTATAATAATCCTCTGTTGAAAGAGACTGCTGGGGACAAGAGGCCAAAATCTTTGCAATCAGGTCACACTTCTTCCAATCGGCAGCTGTGGCCTCAGCATCACTCCCACCAGCCGCCCCAGCTGTCAGCAATGGATAGAGATGTCAAAAACTCATCGCAGTTAACCACAGAAGGTCCTTAAAATTTAGAGTAAAAACTATTTTTTCCCTACTGAAAGTTGTTAATTTCCTCTGTGAGATAAGCTATCCCTCCATACTTTCCTTTTGATGTTTGTTTCTGGGAGGTTCAGAGAAAAAAGCAGCACTTAACCACGGTAATATTATTCATACGACTTGAACACTAGCTTCTTCTTAGTATTTATTACTTTTTAAATGATTAATATTATTATTATTCTGTCTCTTTCTATACATCATGTATTTCAAACTGTCTTTTTTTTTTTGACTGTGTTGGGTCTTCGTTACTGCACACGGGCTTTCTCTAGTTGCGGCGAGCGGGGACTACTCTTTGTTGCGGTGCGTGGGCTTCTCACTGTGGTGGCTTCTCCTGTTGCAGGGCATAGGCTCTAGGCATGCAGGCTTCTGTGGTTGTGGCACGTGAGCTCAGTAGTTGTGGCTCGCTTGCGGGCTCTAGAGCGCAGGCTCAGTAGCTGTCACGCACAGGCTTAGCTGCTTTGCGGTGTGGGGGATCTTCCTGGACCAGGGCTTGAACCCATGACCCCTGCATTGGCAGGTGGATTCTTAACCACTGCGCCACCAGGGAAGCCCTCAAACTGTCTTAAACCAAAACTGTGGAGTAACAGGTCCCAGATTTACCTTACCATCTTAGATGATTAGAAAATGGGACAAAATACATAAACAATGGTTTTCAGACACTGGACAACAAGCAGCCCAAGACACTGAACCCTAAGAGAATGGAAGCAAACAAAGTGAGTCCCATGAATACCCTAGCCTATTACCTAGAGAGAGTTTTGAGGCTACACCACAGCTAAGGAGAGCCCAAACGAAGCCTGCCACCTTGTTGAATTAAAGAAACACAGTTCAGAGTTCAGGGAGACCAACACAGTTAGAATTTTCAGGGCAAAACACCAGAGAAGTGAAAGCTACACAAAGAGGGAGCTCCAGAGATCTGCAGGGGAATCCTCTCTCAAGTCTTTCATGGAATATGATCTGTGTACGTGTGTGAGAAAAAAACCCAAGGCAAGAACCACAGAAAGGAGTAGGGGGAACAATCCCCACAGTTCACACAGGGCTTGGAATAATTAATGTTCCCACTAGTGAGCATGGAAAAGCCTCCTAATACACAGAATATCAGAAAGGTATTACCTTAGTAGTGGTGCCAAATTACCTTGGGTTAAAGGCTGCTCTAGACCCACAGTAACAAGGCTTAAAAGCCAGGATTGAAGGGCTCAAACTGATTCCAAGAAAATTAACTGCATCCCAGAACAAAGCCCAACAAAGGAATACAACAAAATCTAGCACCCAATGAGGTAAAATTAAAACATCCAATATACATTAAAAAATTACCGGGCTTCCCTGGTGGCGCAGTGGTTGAGAGTCCGCCTGCCAATGCAGGGGACATGAGTTCGTGCCCCGGTCCGGGAAGATCCCCCATGCCGCAGAGCGGCTGGGCCCATGAGCCATGGCCGCTGAGCCTGCGTATCCGGAGCCTGTACTCCACAACGGGAGAGGCCACAACAGTGAGAGGCCCACGTACCGCAAAAAAAAAAAAAAAAAAGATATGACTATATTAAGGGGATGGGAAGTATGCTTGGGTGAATGATGGTAGGGTTGTGAAAGAGAACAAAATCCTTTTTCACTCATGGTGAGTTGATAGATGATGCCTAAAACTGAAAAATTAAGAATATGCTGTAACCGCATTATAGTTAGAAAAAGAGAGGTAAATACCACAAGAAACCTGCTACAAATAATCAAAGTGGTTGCTTCCGAGGATGGGAAATGGAGTGAAATGCTGCCAAGGACTGCTATTTTTCTCTAAAAGCCTTATAGACCTATCGACTCTTTAAACTATGTGCATGTATAATTTTGTTTAAAATTCAAAAAATATAAATTAAAAACTACCATACTTAACATGATAATAAACCTTCTTTCTATTAACGAGGACTAAGGGAATATAATTGTGGAAATGAATCTAAAATTTCATCTCAGTTTGCATCTCTTGGGTATCTCCAGCTTCAGGAGAACTGTTTCGTATTTTAAGTCCTGAGGTGAAGTACTCTTAGCACCCTGACTCTTTTCCACAGAGAATTTCACGTTTTCTATAGGGTTTTACTTAAACTTTTTGTGCAATGTTTTCCTCTGTTTGTGTAAGTTATTTGAAACTGTTGACAATATTAGTCAACAACATGAGCAGTGTATCACAACTATTTTTGGAAGAATGGCAAGAAAATGAGTTTCTTTGGAAAAGGAGCTCATTAAGGTTTAACCTCCTCACTCTCGACAAAGTCTAGTCTCCATCAGGTCTTACAGTCAAATGCTAAAGACCAATATTTTACTGTGACTCAAAGGAAAGTGGATACCAAAGTAACAAACATCTATTTCTTACCACCTGCTCCTTCCAAAATGCCCCGGACTACTGCCTGAACACCACTGGGTCTCATCAACCTTTCAGAGAGGAGCTGCCCACATAGACGCCGGAGCCAAGCTGGGGCCCGACACGTAACTTGTGTCTTCCCATCCGTGCAGGACTAAAAAAGGAAGGGAAAGGTATGAACTGAATGTCAGTGTAACAGATATGTAGAAATTAAAAATATACAAATATACTGAGTCATACTGATGATTAACCGTATGCTATACAGACTTCAAAAGAGCAAAATTTCTCCCTTAAAAAAAAAAGAGAGACTCCTTTACAAAACCTACTTCAGCATCACTTTTAAGAAAGTAAAAATATAGTGAAACTTCTTCAAGTGAAGTATCAAGTGAAATTTCAAACCCAGAAATAGACAAACATATCTGTGAATAAAATACAGATTTGGGTGACACAAGGTTAATGTAACCGATCTGAATGCAGTCCTTCCAATCAAATTTAGCTTCCAAACAAGAGTCCTATGAGCATGACTCACCACTAAGAGGACAGTTCACAACACTGAGAGGACACTAGTCCTTGCCTCCATGGTCTCAGCTGCTCTGATTCCTTTTGACATGGCAGTTTCAAGAAGAGTTAGATTTCTTCAAGAACTCCTTTTCGAGAGCTCTGTGGAGCCACCATGAACAAAAGAGACCTGGTGTCCCTTATTTTGGGCTAGAATGCAAACTACGGTGTGGTCATTCATTGTGTCTAACTATGTAAGCATAAAACTTAGTGAAAGAAAAACATTTAATCCCAACTAGCCTGTTCTCTCTCTTTTATTTAAAGAAGATCAATAATTACCATTTATTGAAGGGGTTATGATGTGCCATGCACTGCGGTGAGTACCTCCCCCACAGTCTCAAAAGGAACTTATAAGGAAGGGTCTGTTGTCATCCCCATCCCCATTCTGTGGGTAAGGAAACTGAGGGATGGAAAGGCTTACTAATTCAAACAACTGCACGCTGGGGTTGAATTCCAGTGTGCCTAACTCCAGAGCCTCTGTTTCTCGTCATGCTCTTATAATGTATTTGGTTTAATCTGGCAAACTGTGGACTCATTCAGAGAAGCAGAGTATGAGCCAGAGGAGCCCAATATGAGGCTATAGTAATATTCTAAGGACGAGATGAAAATGACTTCAACTAGGAGATATCTTTGTAGCCAGCTTCAGCTGGTCCTACAGCCAATTCCTTTGGCCCTTCATGCTTTACTCACCTAAACTCATAACTAAAATTTAGGTACTGAAAGAAAATAGATAAATCCAGCTACATCATCAAATTAAAGCATTTTGGATAAATAATTATTTTTAAGGAAAAAAGAAACTATCTTATGCCTAGCAGAATATATACTATTACGTTTTTCAAAAATGGATCTAAGAATAGTCCATTAATAGCTCTAATTTTAATTTCTTGACTTCAAATACTCCATTCAAAGAATAAGATGTCCAGACACTTCTGCCAGAAGAATGTATTGTCAAACAGCCAAATTTTAGTTTAAAAAAAAAAAAAAAGATCCAGTTTGAAAATGAATAAAATATATTTTTGTCATAAGCCTTAAAAAATGATCACAATATTCCTGGGAACAGTGTCCATCATTCCACTAAAAGAAAAATCCTTTCAAATTATCCCAAAGGTCAGTGTAATTTAGCTCTACAAATACCATTTAACAATCTAAAAGATGAAATAAGACTCAACTAGATTAATTTCCCAGGAGAAGACAGTACACCACACACTATCATTAAAGATTCACCCACAAGAGTCCCCAGGCATGCATACCTGGGGTGGTCCTCCCTGGAGGATAAGTAATTCTCGGACTGCTAATGGTTGATACACTTGATCCAAGATGTCTCTCAGAGCCTTCCTAGATAGGGCTCTTTCGTCTTCGGTTAACACCTAAAAGAAACACGTATTTGGCTTTTGTGGAATACAAACTAGGCAGGCAATAGAAGGCAATGCTTTGCAATACTGAACAAAGATGCTTGTGAGGGGAGAGGGAGGCAAGCTTCTTTTACCTCTTGATTTCCTTCTACCTGGAGGAAGCTATAATACTGAAACACTCCCGGCCCTCTCTCCATCCCCTCACCCACTTCCGGGCAGGAGATTGGTGAGTTCTGGCACGCACAGATGAGCTCGCTCCTCTTCTATCTCTTGGGAGCGAGCACACCTTCTGTTCTGCTCTTCCCTGCCGTAGATTTCTCAGGGGCATGTCCCCTGCCAAGGGGCAGAAGGCGCTGCAGTTTTCTGGCACTCTTTAAAACTGGGTGAGAAATGTGTCTAATTCTGGAACGCACTGTTAGGAGACCCATTTGTCTCCCTCTATGTACCTTCCAACTCTGCCTTTACGAGTAATAAAGGGGACATTTTGACTTGTCATCTCGTACTCTGTTAACTGTCTTTTAATTGATTCAGAACTTGGGCAGCAAAGAAGGGTGTTATTTAATTGGGCCCCCTCTCTGAGCCTCAAGAGACTGTCTCCCTTTGGTAACCTCACAGTCAAGCTCTCAGAGAGTCCTGCCCCTTACAATTTAGCAAACTGTGGTATAGGTGCTGCTTAGAGCAGCAGCTATTGCTGGGACTTGTCCAGCTTCGTAGTGTACACCCACCGTGTCTCCCTTTCTCCTCCCACCCCCTCACTTGGTCCTTTCTCTGTGTTTCTCTTTTCTTTTCTCTCCTCTGAGACCCCTGGGCACTGCTTAGTGCTAGCAATAGTAATTCCAGAACCCCCATCTCAAGGAAGTGCAGGCAGCAGGCACTGCTAGAGCTGTCGAGATTCACACCCTGTTGTAAAGAGCACAGAGCTCTGCTCCACAGACTGTAATGCACTGGGGGAGTTCATAATTTCGTGTCACTACTCGGGTGACAAGGGCTTTTAAGTGTTTTCTGTTGTGTTTTGTGAGCATAGGCAGAAGATGGAATAGAAGAGGAGAACAAACAGAAAAGGAACAAGTTGGAGGGTGACAAAGAAAGGTGACAGAGAAATGAGGTGAGTGGGCATTATGAAATCTGGCTGCAGTAGCGAAGGAATTACCATACGTGTGACCCTGGATACATTTATATCTTAACAGCTTCTTCTGGTTAGGTTCCTGTGCTGATGCTGGTGGTCCTCTCGTGGGGGAGTAGTGGTCACTGCTATGTTATACTTGTGAGCCTTGTCTCCCCAATTACTGTGTGAGCTGTTTGAGAAAAGGACCACGTCTAATGCTTCTGTAACCTCCACAGCACCTTTATAGTCCAGACACTCAAATCCTTACTGACTGTCAGCAAAACACAGGCATATACCCTTATCATCTAATAATAACAACGAACACTGATTGGACTGTGCAGTGTACCCAGTGCTTTGCATACTTTATCACCCTTAATCCTCCCAAGAACTTAATGAAGGAGGCATGAATAGTTTAATATTAATATTAATGGTAGTAACTTTTTGATGAGCACTACTGGGGATTGAGCTAGGTACTTTATACACTTTATCCTTAATCCTCACAGCCACCTTGCAATTATTAAACACATTTTACAAAAGAGGAAACAGAGGCTCAAAGAAATAGCCTGCAACAGCTGTTTCAAAAAATGGCTAGAAGGGACAGGTGAAATGGACTCCCCAGGTGTGAAAGGACTAGTATTTAATAAATGAAAGCTCTAACCCCCTATAAAGAATCATCTATCCACCAGAGATACCTGGACATTCAATAAAATTCTAGATCTTTCCATCAGCACTTTTCCAAAGAACTAAGACTGTCTTTTATAGCAACTACACACAAGTATACACACATATTCACAAAGTCTCTCACACACTCTCTCAACGTATGTTTACCTCTTCCTCGGGATTTAGCGGTTTTCTCTTGGTTGGGCAGAATCCCAGCTGGCACAGACCTGCTGCGATATCCCCAAAATGGCGGCAGAAAATCAAGCTCCCCAGAGATGCGTGCTGAGCAACATTTAGGAGGACCTTGCAGCTGGTGTACAGTCTCCGGGGTGCACTGGGGGCAGCACTGAGACACACTACGTCCTGAACAATGGCACCAAACTCAGTCCTGTAACTCACAGGGACTCCAACACCAGGCACAAGATAGGGGCAGACACCCAAGGTAACTACAAACTGCAAAACTGACTGGATAGTCTTTTGCTGTGAGATACTAAGTGTATCCGGGCTCAGGGCAGGAGCAGCTTCTGGAGTCCTCGGGTTGGGTTTACCTGGATTGAACTCAACTGCAAGGCGGATCATGGTTTCCTTCAAGCACAACAGCAACAGTAAGTTTTGGGAAGTAAAACGCCAGGTGACATCTATAGAGTCTTGTCGCCATTCTGCCTCATTAGCAATTTCATCCCTTAGGAGTTTCAATTTCTTCCAGTGAGGATCCTTCAGAAACTTGTCCTCCAAAGCAGACAGGTTAGATTTTAAAGTGGTCAACAGGACATCATGTTTCGTGATCTGTAGTGAACTTGAGCCTGATCCTTTCGAAGAAAGATAAAGGAAATTACATACATGGAAAACAAACTGTACTTCCCTCCATGTGGAATGCCTTGCCTCCTCCAGTTCATCCTCTGAGGCCTGGCTCAGATGTCATTACTTCTAGAAAGTAGTTGTGCCACCCTAGCCTAGGCAGAATTCAAGACCACATTCCCTGCCTTCCTATAGCACTCTGGATGTAGTTAGGATAGTGTACCTAACACATACTTCTTCTAGTTTGTTTCTGAGGGCACAGGCAGGTCTTAATCAACTTACTGGGCTTAAATTGTAGCCAGAACAGAAATCTAAAAAGCTAAACATTTACCACAGAAGGTTCATTCAGTCAAACTGTTCTAGATCCCAGGGATAAAGGACAAAACAAAGTCCTTTCCCTCATGGAACTTACATTCTAGTGAGGCAGATCACAGAATATAGACAAAGGGTGCAGAAAAGATTAATTTAATCACATTCCCCCCAAAATATATATTCTCAATTTTTCCTGAACTTTCTTAAAATGGTCTTTACTGCCCTCTCCCGGTGAAGGAGCTCATATACACTCTTAGCAGTTGACATCCTTGCTGACTCACTCCTTGAAACACTCCTCTCTCGGTTTCTGGGACAGCAAGCACTCTTTCCTGGTTTTCCTCCTACCTCCATGGCCATCTTGCAACGTCTCCTCTGCTGGCTTCTTTTCCTCTACCAGATATCAAAATGTTCCAAGGCTGGTCCTGAACTCTGCACTCTCTTCCTCCACAATCTTATTCAGGCTCAAGTCTTTAAAAATGATCTGTAAGCTAACAGCTCCCGAATTTACATGTCTGGCTCATGTCTACCCTCTAAGTTCCAGGGACATATTTCCAACTGCTGAATGAAATCTCCACTTGGATGTATTTAGGCATTTCAAATTCAACAAATTGTTGATTCTCACGAGTACTTTTCACTCCCTACTACAATCTAACCAGGTTACTAACTGGTTACATCTCTATCCTTTTCCTTTTCTCTTTTATCCAATCTATCACCAAGTCTTGTCTGTTCTGCATACTAAATGTTTCTCAAATTCATTCAATTTTCTCCACCTCACAACTACAACCTTTCTCTAAGCCATGAACATCTTTAAACTGAACTACAGCAGCAGCCTCTTAACTGGTATCCCTACTTATACTCCTCCTCTCCCAAAAGTCTACTTTTCACACCTCAGATCTTCTTAATATCTAAAATAGATTCCTCTTGGTGGAAGTGTGCACATACACTCCTGATGTGTATATACCTTAAGTGGAAATGCTGAGTCATAGGTATCTAGAAGTCTCAATCTAAATATTATCTCCTCGGGGGTGGCCTTCCTTGACCAATCTAAAAGCCATGCCCCACACCATTAACTCTGTCATAACACCCAATTTGTTTTCTCCATAGTACTTATCACAATCAGTAATTATTTTATTGGTGTTTATTTTCTTTCTTCTCTATCAGAGTTTAAACTTAATGAGGGTAAACACCATGTCTCTCTTGTTTGGTCTGTGCTTTGCACAGTACATAAAGTAAGCCCCAAATGAGCATTTGTTAGTTGATTGAGTAAAATAATTAATGAAAAGAGTAATTAATAAAGATCTCCTTAGGACTTCCCTCGTGGCACAGTGGTTAAGAATCCGCCTGACAATGCAGGGGACATGGGTTCGAGCCCTGGTCCGGGAAGATCTCACATGCCGTGGAGCAACTAAGCCTGTGCGCCACAACTACTGAGCCTGCTCTCTAGAGCCCGCGAGCCACAACTACTGAGCCCACGTACCACAACTACTGAAGCCCGTGCACCTAGAGCCAGTGCTCCACAACAAGAGAAGCCACCGCAATGAAAAGCCTGCGCACTGCAATGAAGAGTAGCCCCTGCTCGCCGCAACTAGAGAAAGCCCGCAAGCAGCAATGAAGACCCAATGCAGCCAAAAATAAATAAATAAATTTATTTAAAAAAATAAATAAATAAAGATCTCCTTAAAACTCCTGTAAAAAAAAAAAAAACTCCTTTAAGACCAACCCTCCCACAAGATAACAACTATCAACTCTGGACAAAATGTAAAAAGCAAATATCTGAAGGTGCCTGAAGTTGACAAAAGTGAGCAAAAACTAGGGAAGGCACTCAGAAGGGAAAAACAGCATTGAGTAAGTTTCCTGCTTTTTCTTGCCTTTTAGTCTGGGGTTAGGCCTTAGCATAGCTAAAATTCTAAGAGAAACCCATTGTCTTACTGGCTTGAGAACCAAAGCACAGAATTCAGGGCAACTACAGCAGGTGGAAAATAAGAAGAGAAATATCAGAAAGGATAGAACCAGAGAGGAAGAGCCCCCAATTCTATATAAACTGTGACCAAATCTCTGGCTAATCTTTGAACTAAGCATATGTGGGAAGAACTTCAAATAGGTCAGCTAAGATTAAAAGAACTGAAAACAGCTGCTGCCCACCACAGAAGAGACAGAGCTTGGAGTACGAATCAGTCAAGTTAATTGCCTACTTTAAAACAAAACAAAACAGGGATTCTCTGGTGGGCCAGTGGTTAGGACTCTACACTTTCACTGTCGAGGGCGTGGGTTCAATGCCCAGTCGGGGAACTAAGATCCCACAAGCCACGAGGTGCAGTCAAAAAAGAAAAACAAAACAAAACAAAAAATCAATACTCTCTGGAGGACTATAACAGAATCCAGAGTTTCAACAGCATATCCTACATGATGTCCATTATACAATCTAAAAGCTCTAGACAGATAAAGAAACATGAAAACATGACCCACCTCAAGAGGAAGACAATCAATGGAGACTGATCCTAAATTACCCAGGTGTCAGATTGAACAAAGATTTTCAAGCAGCTCTTATAACTATGTTCAAGGATATGATGGAGGGACTTCCCTGGCAGTCCAGTGGTTAAGACTCTGCACTTCCACTGGAAGAGACATGGGTTTGATCCCTGGTTGGGGAACTAAGATCCCACATGCCACACAGCACAGCCAAAAAAAAAAAGGATGTGATGGAAAGTATCCATTATGAATGAACAAATGGGGACTCCCGGCAAAAAAGTAGAAAGTATTTTTAAAAACCCACATGGAGGGCTTCCCTGGTGGCGCAGTGGTTGAGAGTCCGCCTGCCGATGCAGGGGACGCGGGTTCGTGCCCCAGTCTGGGAAGATACCACATGCCGCGGAGCGGCTGGGCCCGTGAGCCATGGCCGCTGAGCCTGCGCGTCCGGAGCCTGTGCTCCGCAACGGGAGAGGCCACAACAGTGAGAGGCCCACGTACCACAAAAAATAAATAATAATAAATAAATAAATAAATAAAAACCCACATGGAAATGCTAGAATTTAAAAATAAAGTATCTGAAATTTTTAAAAAATCAATTGATGTACTTAAAAGCTTTGAGATGACCAAAAAAAAAAAAAATGAGTGAACTTGAAGATATATCCCTAGAAATTATCCAATCTGAACAACAAAGAGAAAAACATTTTAAAGAAATAGAGCCTTAGGATCTGTGAACAATATCAAATGATCTATTTGTAATAAAATAGAGACTAACTAGAATAAAAGGAGAGGAGAGAAAATGGAGCACAAAAGGATTTGAAGAAATAATGATCAAAATTTTCTAAAATTTAGTGAAAAAAACATAAATGTACAGATTCAGTAAGCTCAGTGATACCCAATCAGAATAAGCAGAAAGAAAATAACATCTACACATATTATAGTCAATTGTTAAAACCAGAGATAAAGAGAAAATCTTGAAAGCAGTCAGAAAAATATGACACTTATAGAGGACTAATGCTATGAATAGCTGTGAACTAACCATCACAAGCAATGAATGCTAAAAGATAGTAGAAAAACATCTTTAAAGTGCTGACAGGGGTAAAAAAAAAAAACCTGTCAACTGACTATTCTATATCCAATAAAAAGCAACCTTCAAAAATGAAAGTAAAATGAAGACATTTTCAGAACAATGAAAACTAAGATAACTGACTGCCAGCAGATCTGGAATACAAAGAAATGTTAAAGTTCTTCAAGTTGAAGGAAAACAGTACCAGATGGAAACCTGGATCTTCAGGAAAGAAGGAAAAGCATCAGAAATGGTAAATATGTGGGTAAATGTAAAAGACTAATTTTTTCCTCTTAATTTCTTTAAATATATGTAACTGTCTAAAGCAAAATTTATAAAAATTATGGGATTTATAACTTACATAGATAAACATGAAAACTACAGCATAAAACCTAAAAGGGGTGGGGAGCTGTAAAAGGACCCTTATAGTTGCAAGGTTTTTATGAGTTCTGTGAAATAGTACAATATTAATTCTAACCAGATTGTGAAAAATTAAGGATGTACATTGTAATCCCAGGATGACTACTAAAAACGTAATATGAAAAGGTGGGTTATGGTTATAAAACCATAATAAAATGTTGAAAATATAAATGAATTCAAGCAGCAATAGACTTCAAAACTAAGGTTAATATATCTTCTAAGAAAGGATCAAAATGCAACTGACGGTAACTAAAAGGGTGTTCAACAATGCATTATTTATAATAGTGTAAAATTAGAAATATATGTTGAGTAAATTATGGTCTACCTGTATCCAATGTACTATATGTATATGTAATATTTATTTTGTTTATTATTGTCTCTCTACCAACTAGAATAAAAACTCCTTGAGGACAGGGATGTTGCTCTGTTTTGTTCACTGCTGTATTCTTGCCTGGAACAAGGCCTGTCTGACACACAGTTGCTGTTCAAAATAAGTAGTTACTGAATGAATGAAAAATGGATTATTTGAAGCCATCAAACTATGTTGAACATTATTTAATGACATGTTCACTAAATATATTCTAAAGTGAACAGAGTATGAAACACTACACGGGCAAAAGATATGAACAGTTTACAGAAAAAGAAATGCAAATTGCTCTTCAACATGAACATATGATCAACCTTGCTCCTAAGAGAAAAGTAAATTAAAACTATACTGAAATATCACTTCCCATCTATCAAGTGGCTAAAATCCAAAAGTTTTTATAACACATTTTGTGTTTTACAGAAACACACACTCTCATACATGGCTGGTAAGGGGCTAAAATGGTACATCCCTAAGAAGAGAAATTTGGCAATATCTAGCAAAATTACATAAGCATTTAACCATTGGCCCAGCAATCCCTCTTTTAGGAATCTATCCTAAGATAGTTACACAGGCAAAATTGCAAAGTGACATATACACAAAGCTACTCATTGCCATATTGTTAGCTAGGCAGCAGTAGGGGAGGGATGGGGTTGAATCAAAGTGTGCTTTGTTTTGCAGAAACTGACTGTTAAATCATTAAATCACAGAAAGTTCCAGATACCAGCTGTCCTTAAAAGGTTACAATACATCCAACAAGATACTACAGTACAGGGGCTTCCCTGGTGGCGCAGTGGTTGAGAGTCCGCCTGCCAATGCAGGGGACACGGGTTCGTGCCCCGGCCTGGGAAGATCCCACATGCAGCGGAGCGGCTGGGCCCGTGAGCCATGGCCGCTGAGCCTGTGCGTGCTCCGCAACGGGAGAGGCCACAGCAGTGAGAGGCCCGCGTACCGCAAAAAAAAAAAAAAAAAAAAAAAGATACTACAGTACAAGCAAACACCCAAGCACCTGCTTGCTTGCAGTTTTGGGCAACCTGGAGTAACTGTTGCCTCATTATAATGCTTATGGATGATCATGCGTGCCGATTCATGAATATGCATGCCCCCCAGGCTTAAACCTTCCCTGGTCCAGTGGTTAGGGGAGACAGTACTTTGAGAACTACTGTAACAAAGAACAAACCTGACTCCATACTGGAGCTATTCCTTTAGCTCTAACCTTTGTGCTCTGCTGTCTGTACTTAGTCATGCTGGCTCTGCACCTTTATAAAAGAATGCTGCCTATTGCCTGAAATATACATGACAGCCTTTTCTCAATGCTCTGCCTCCCAGGCTTGACCTTTAAAGGTAAAACACTTGGGCTTCCCTGGTGGCGCAGTGGTTGAGAGTCCGCCTGTCGATGCAGGGGACACGGGTTCGTGCCCCGGTCCGGGAAGATTCCACATGCCGCGGAACAGCTGGGCCCGTGAGCCATGGCCGCTGGGCCTCCGCGTCCAGAGCCTGTGCTCCACAACGGGAGAGGCCACAACAGTGAGAGGCCCGCGTACCACACACACACAAAAAAAGGTATAACACTTTTCCTTTCACACAGAGATAAAAAGTTGGAGAAGAGAAAATAACATTTTTCTCAGTTGGAGGTTTATAGGAACATCATGACTAGACTTATGTGGACAGCTGCAAGAATGTGGGTCTGGCCAGCACCAAGAAGTCTGCAACAACAAGCCACACCCTTTCCCCTTTTAGTATAAAAGCCTGAATTCTAACTCAGGTAAGATGGTTCTTTCGGACCCTAGTCCACTATCTTCTCAGTCTGCTGGTTTTCCGAAAAAAGCTGCTATTCCTTGTGCCAACACCTGTCTCTCGATTTATTGGCCTGTCATGGGAGAGCAGTGAGCAGTAAGAGCCTGGACTCGGTAACACTATCTCCCTGACTCCTTACTTGTCTTCTGCTTTAAGAAAGTACTTGGGACTTCGCTGGTGGCACAGTGGTTAAGAATCCGCCTGCCAATGCAGGGGACACGGGTTCAAGCACTGGTCCGGGAAGATTCCACATGCTGCGGAACAACTAAGCCCATGTGCCACAGCTACTGAGCCTGTGCTCTAGAGCCGGTGCTCCACAACAAAAGAAGCCACCGCAATGAGAAGCCCTCGCACCGCAACAAAGAGTAGCCCCCGCTCGCCGCAACTAGAGAAAAGCCCCCGCACAGCAACAAAAACCCAATGCAGCCAAAAGTAATAAATAAATAAATAAATTAATTAATTTTTTTAAAAAAAGTACTTGGTGGGTTCATTGGCTAAGCACCCAAAGCGATGGACCCACTGAGTCCAGTAAAAGTATTTCTTACATTAACAAAAGGCTTAAAACAACCCAAATATCCATTAATAGAGAATTGATGAATAAACAGTAGCATATCCACATAATGGAATACCATGCAGCTGTAAAAGGGAAAGAGGAAGACTTCTGTGTATGACTATGCAGTGATCACTAAGACATACTGAATTTAAAAAGTAAGGTGTAGAAGAATGTATACAGTATGATAACTTTTGTGTCATAATGGGAAGGAACATGAAATATATTATTTGTTTTTATTTTTTTAAAAAGCAGTGGAAAAACAAATTAAAAATTAACTAAAATGAGTTGTCTATAGAGAGAGGGAGAGATCAGTGGGGAGGAGACAGGGGTGAGTTTAGAGTTTTCCTTTTGGAGCCCTGTATTTTTTTCATAGTTAAAAAATTAAATGAAAAAGAAAATTCAAAATGTTCCTAAAAATAAAAAACAGGGCTTCCCTGGTGGCGCAGTGGTTGAGAATCTGCCTGCTAATGCATGGGACACGGGTTCGAGCCCTGGTCTGGGAGGATCCCACATGCCGCAGAGCAACTAGGCCCATGAGCCACAACTACTGAGCCTGCGCATCTGGAGCCTGTGCTCCGCAACAAGAGAGGCCATGATAGTGAGAGGCCCGCGCACCGCGATGAAGAGTGGCCCCCGCTTGCCACAGCTAGAGAAAGCCCTCACACAGAAACGAAGACCCAACACAACAAAAATAAATAAAATAAATTAATAAACTCCTACCTCAACATCTTCTAAAAAAAAAAAATGAACCTAATCTATACTTTATGTCCAAGGTTGCCAAACTACAATGTACAGGTCAAATCAGGCCCACCACCTATTTCTACAAGTAAAGTTTTACTGGAACATAGACATGCTATTTATTTACATATTATCTTTGGCTGCTTTCAAGCCACAACAGCAGAGGTATAGTTGTGACAGAGACAGTATGGATCACAAAGCCCAAAATATTTACTGCCTGCTTCTTTACAGAAAAAGTGTGCCAACTCCTACTCTAAACCAAGTTAGCAGCACAACCACACAGAGAATTATTTCAAGTGACTTGAAATATAGAACTTTGTACATCCTGTGGACAAAAACAAACAAACAAAAATCCCTTAGAAACAGCAGGTGTGTTGATGATAGTAATGCATGATTTGTTATTTTAAAATATTATATGCATGTGTGAATATATTATATATGAATATGTAACTATATATTTGTGTATACATATATGAAATAAGTAAATAACTACATTAATTTCAGTAGGAACCAATATTTTCAGATAAGAGAAAAACATACAAAGATAAAAATATAAAATATACTTAAGAAGAATGACTAGGTGGACAAATACATGTTAAAGAATCTAGGTCATGGTACATAAATTTTCAAGGTAAAATTCCTTCAACTTTTCTATAAGCTTAAAATTTTTCATAATGTTAGGAAAAATTTAAACTCTATTTCATTTTAATTGGGAATATCAGTACAAACTCTCGATTTGTTTTTTGTCTTCTGAAAATCCACATATTTCCTAGTTCCAATCATTGAAAAAGTCTGGAGGCAATGACACTTCAGTGGCAATACATGTCACTGGTGTCTATCTTGTGGTTTCTAAATATCATTTTTTCTTAAAGAGATTTGTTTTCAAGAATGCAGCAAAAAATGTATGAGATGAGTCTGAGATATCTTATGCCTGAAAGCAAAGAAGCAATCAGAGACTACTAGGGTTACTAGGGTCACATCAAAGAGTCCAACAGCCAACTTGAATGGGTCCCACAGGCCACAAATGGAACAATTAGAGTATCAAGAGTAATGAGGGGCTTCCCTGGTGGCGCAGTGGTTGAGGGTCCGCCTGCCGATGCAGGGGACGCGGGTTCGTGCCCCGGTCCGGGAGGATCCCACGTGCCGCGGAGCGGCTGGGCCCGTGGGCCATGGCCGCTGAGCCTGCGCGTCCGGAGCCTGTGCTCCGCAACGGGAGAGGCCACAGCAGTGAGAGGCCCGCGTACCGCAAAAAAAAAAAAAAAAAAAAAAAAAAAAAAAAAAAAAAAAAAGAGTAATGAGTACAGGACTTCCCTGGTGGCGCAGTGGTTGAGAATCTGCCTGCCAATGCAGGGGACACGGGCTTGAGCTTTGGTCCAGGAAGATCCCACATGCTGCGACTAAGCCCGTGTGCCACAACTACTGAGCCTGGGCTCCAGAGCCTGCACACCTACAGCCTGTGCTCCACAACAAGAGAACCTACTGCAATAAGAAGCCCTCGCACCGCAACGAAGAGTAGCCCCCACTCGCCACAACTGGAGAAAGCCTGCGCGCAGCAACAAAGACCAACATGGCCACAAATAAATAAATAAATAAATAAATTTTTGAAAATAATGAGTACAATAACGGAAACATGTATATACAAAAATCTATTCATAATAAAACAAAAAAATCACTCCATTGGCTACCTTTGGAGACTGCTGTGACACTAATGTATTATTCTGAAAATTGAACAATAAAAGAACAGAATGAACCTAACTTTATTAAAATATATACATGTGTGTGCATGTGTACACACATAGAAAAAGACCTCAAAAGCCATACTTCAAAGTATTAACAGTGATAATCTCTGGATGGTAGGGTTTTGGGTGATTTTTCTTTTTTGCTTCATTATGTTAAAAAAAATTTTCCACAGCGACTATGTATTGTTTCTGTACTAAAAACATATTTTAAGGTTATAAAACAGTATGCAGTATATGAGATCATTTTTGTAAACCAAAAATATATATAATTCCCAAAATGTAATCTCTGGATAGTGGGATTAAGGTCATTTTAATTTTCTTCTTTTAGTTTCTCTAATATTTTTTAAAGCTTTACTATAAGGAATATTAACTACCTCTATGAAAAGAAAAACGAACAATAACACTTTGTTTTTCAACATAGTGAGAATCAGAAGAGTAAGATTTTTCCAGTATTTCTCTAGGACTGTTCAGGGCAAGTGTTCTGACTCACTGGCATGAATATCTGGTTTGTTTGGGTAATATATACCTAAAAAGAAAATGAGTGCTTTCATAGCTTGTTGCCACTAACCATTAAGATCACTAAACAATCTCTAAGTGACCTCCTGTGACTTTATAAGATCTTGGAACCCAAACATGGGACACAAAGAAAGTGACTTAAAACAAAAGCTATTAACTGTTTTCCAAGAGCCCCTTAATAAAGTAGTCTCCTCTGCCCTCTACTGGTGACAAAAATAAAATCTACTTGAAAATAAATAAGGCATTCTCTGAGAGGAGCAGTTCTCAAACTGTGGTATAGGGTCTCAGGTTTTGAAGCCCTTCCCAAGATTCTCTCAGAAAGTCTACAAGGTCAAAACTATTTTCATATTAATACTAAGACATTACTTGCCTTTTACGCTCTCGTTCTCTCTAGAGTGTACCAAGTCTGAAAAGTTCACTGATATGAGTTCAGATTCCATATTATAATTAACCTTTTAAGAAATTACCTCTTGTTGAGTTTTAAAGAGGAATACACACAATTATCTGAAAAGATGATGGAAATCGCCTCCCTTTCCAACTACATACCTATGTGAGTATAGATTTTCTTCATCTATTTCAATCAAAACAACCTGTCATGACAGACTGAACACAGAGGCAAATACAAAAATCCAGCTCTCTTCTAATAAGATAGACATTAAGGAGATTTGCAAAAATGTAAAACAATGCCACTCAAATGTAAAACAATGTCACTCTTCCTGCTAAGTTATTTTATTTTGCAAAATACATTTTTCATTTAAAATGTCATTATGTTAACATATAACAGGCTACTGTTCTATTTAAATAAAGTTAAAAGGTTTCTCTTGAAGTCTTAATTTCTAATACAGTAAATATTGATACACATAACCTACATAAAAGCTCTTTTAAGTCCTCAACACTTTTTAAGAGTGTTAGAGTGCTCAAACCAAAAAGTTTGAGATCTGAGGCCTTAAAACAATGTTTTCCAAATTACAGTCATATAGCACTTCCACGATTTTTGCCATTTATCTGAATACCAGCTATAGTATTAGCTTTACTTGTTTATTTCTTCAAATTAAATCATTTTTTAAACTTAAATTAGTAATAGTTAATATACTGTCCTAAGGGCTTTGTGTATTTAATTCAATCCTCACACCAACTCTGTGAGGTATGGAGTATTATATTATTATTCTTGTTTCCAGATGATGAGACTAAGGTTAAGCTATTTGCCCCAGAGCATACTCAACTCTGGCAAGCTGGCTCCAGAACCCAAGCTCTTGATCACTACTCGATGCTTTTCAGCCTCAAAATATTTCTCTACATACTGCCTAAAACCATCCGTATCACACTTTGGGAAATGCTGCCCTCATAAACAGTATTATTTATTCTTCCCAATCACCAATGTAAATGTCTATGCTTTGTGACATTTAAAAGCAGACTTCTTAATCTGTGCAGTAGTTTTTATGAAGTTCAAAGTACAACGCAATATGGCGTGCAAAAATAAGGGTGATACAGCTTCATTGTTTACAAATCACCAAAATTTCCAGCCCCCCACCACCACGTAATTCAAATTTAATGACAGAGTTCAACAAGTATATATTTAGTGTGGAAGGTTATTTTTTAGGAAAACTACTGCTGAGATGACCTCAAGCAAAACTTCACCAGAACTGAAAAACCCCTTTCAAATTCTGCTTAACACACTTCCTAATAATGGAGGTGAAGATGTTATTCTTACTTGCCCCATAATTGAGAACAAAAATGAAAGGCAGGGGAAGAGAAAACACTTAATGCTGTAGAACTTTTGATGGCTCAAAAGGGAAAGACTTGGTTTCTTCCCACCTGGACTGAAGTCTTCTTTCTCTTGTAGCCTTCCCCAGCCCCATCCCTGGATAACTCCTTCTCTATCCAATTGCTACCTGTACCATCCATTCACCAATAGTATTATCCTGCCATGTTGAATATCTTTGGTCTATATGCAGAGTACCATCTCCCCAAACAAACAAGATGCTTGAGAGCACAAGTTGTTAAATAATATTTCTATCTCCAAAAGCACTGAGGATAGAATACTATATACAATTGACTCTCAGTAAATATTACCTCAAAGGTAGTCAAAGGCAGATGAAAAGACGTTTAATCTAGCTGGATATAATTTTAGCAAATACTTTAATCTTGTCTCAACATCCTCTGTCCACTGGGAACATATGAAACTTATTATGCACAGGTATTCTTTAATTCCCTTAGCAGCTGATATGATAAAATAGCAGAAATATTCACACAATATATAATAGCCTGTCTGTGCAAAATAATATCATTTTACCAAGGTACTTATTCTTTTTCAAATAGGAATGCTTGAATTCTCCTAAGCTAAATGAGTACATGTATGGAACTCCACCACATACTCTTTGAGAGTTAAAGAGGGTCTTCCAAAAATGAAGTGTATATGCTTTGTGACAGACAATTACTTCCAGACTTTTTAAGTTATTTATTCCTGTTCTCAGTCATGTTCTAAACAGTTTCAGTTGCTGGACAAGTAACCTCTCCATTAGCAAGTTAAAATTGTATTTTGCACAATTTTAATTGTATTTTAATTCTTCATTGGGGCAAGGTAGTATAGTTACCATATTGCAGTTGAAGGTGTCTGAATTCAAATCCTAACTCTACCACTTAGACTGGCATTGTGCAATTTCTAATGTACCTGAGCCTTGGTTCCTTCATCTGTAAAATGGAATAGAAGTAATACCTATCTCATGGGATTGTTGTGAGGAAAAAAAGATACATACATAAACAGCACACTATAGGGACTGATACTTAGCAGGCACTCAATTACTATTATTAATAATTTTTTTTTTTTTTTGCCTGCACCTCGCGGATTGTGCGATCTTAGTTCCCCCACCAGGGACTGAACCCGGGCCCTCTGCAGTGAGAGCACTGAGTCCTAACCACTGGACTGCCAGGAAATTCCCCATTAATAACTTCTTTTCACTTGCCGCAAGTATGATATAATGTTTCAGGAGTTTTCACAGTTTGGGGGGCGGGGAGGGGAATCTCAAAAGCTGAAACATCACCTTCATGTACCTTATCTTGCTCACGCTACAAACCCCTTCCTCCAAATTATACGCTCTAATTTATAAGTAGGGCCCTATTTCTTGCGTATCTTTCTCAAAGCTCCAGATAACATCAGAGGCTCCATACTGAATAATCTGCCTTGGTCTGAGAAGGGGGTTCGGCAGACCTTGGTTCCAGGTTCGTGTTCTGCCTCTAATTTGACCATGTGATCTTGGTCAGGTTAATCTCTTCGGTGAGCCTTGGGCGTCCTCAGCTGTAAAAGGACAGTGCCAGGCTACACCACTCCCAAGGTCCCTTCTAGTTCTAAATTGGGAAGATCTTATCAACTCACCAGGAAAGATTAAAAGTGACTGTAAATCCCTAAATCCTCTCCCCAAAACGCAGCTCAAACGTCACTGCTTCCTTTTTCTGAACTCCTTGGCACTTTGTACAAATCTCCCGTGTCCACATCTGACCCTGCGCCCTCAAGAGCCTGGGCCCTCTCTGAGGCTGTGTCTGCAGTCCCCTTACAGGGCTGCAGCAGGGACGGCTGAAATCACGCACCCGAGGTGCTTAACACAGCGCCTGGCCCAAGATAAGCGCTCGAGATACTGTACTTGGTTAGTCTCAGTATTCAACGGATCCCAGCCCTCCCTGAACCTCGGTTTCCTCAAGGGTAAAAGGAGGCTGGACAGACCCTGCCCAAAGCACCCAGGTGCGGGGCTGGGCGGCTTCAGGGCCAGAGGGGTCCCGGGGAGGGCCTGAGGGGCGCACGCCGCGGGAAGAAGGGCAGCCCTGGAAGACCGCTGGCCCTGAGAGTCCCGGGTGCAGCCAGGCGCCGAGATCCGTCCTCTCACCTCCCGGGCTCAGCAGCAGCTTCAACGCCTCCAAAATTCGCTCCAGACCACACGTTACCAGAACCCCGCTGCCCGCGGTCTGCCGGAGGGCCGCCATGACTGGAGTAGAACGCGCCGCATGCGCCCTGCGCAGGCGCCTCGGCGGACCGGCGCCGCCGCCACGTTGAGCGTGGCCGAAGCCCTAGGGGCGGGGCCCGCGGCGTGGGGCGGGGTCGACTTGGTTGGGACTGCGACCTTCACGAAGAAATCTTTTCTCAGGCCGCCTGTACTCCCCGAGGGCGGGGGAAGTAAACATAGCTAACACAACTTACCTACATGCACGATTTCAGAAACTCAACATGTTTAACCTCTGTATAAAGAAAAAGGATGAGAGAAGTAGTTTAATTATGACATAATATGAATTTCAGTATGAAAATATTTGAGTACCGGAACACTGAAGGTCATAGGGAAGCAATCAGTTGCTGCACCTTCTTATAATGAAGTTTGGGTATGTAAAACAATATTCAACTGTTGAGTTTCTTCATTAGTGATATTTAAAAATACGTACTAAACACATCCATTGTGAATAACAAATAACAAATATTGTTATTGATGATATGATTTCTTAAATCGACTCATTTCCCAATAAAAGCTCGATCTTTGCCCTATTTACAGGCATTCCTGGAAAATTCAATGTCTATTAAAATCGTACCCCATCAAAATTGAGTTAATATGTAAAACAGAATGCGTTGGAGATTTATATCATCGAAACAGGTTTTCACCTACATGAATCCTGGTGGGACATTCAAAAGTCATGTTGTCTGAAAGGCATGCTGCAAATCCAGGACAATGCTTCTGAGAGCAAGACTTTAGCACTCCTGCCTCTCCCTTCACTCAGTCAATAATTTCTCCTATCATTGTCACAACCAGCTCCAATACCCACTTCGTGAAACTGCTCCCAAGAGGCTGTCCTGCATCTCCTCGAGATCCCCTGAGCTAACCTGAGTTCATGACTGATGACTGCTCTTCAGCAGTTAGCTGCTGGAAGTCTTGGGAAATGGGATGCGCTCCATATGCAAGACCATGCCACTGGGGGAGGAAATTGTTCATTAAGCTCTTCTCAGTGAGTCAGGCCCCCTCCAGGTCACTCCCATTTCTCTGGGCTCCAGCCCTAGTCCATCAGCCATTTCCTACTCTCTAGAATGAGAAGATAACAGAACCATTTTCACTAGGCTATCTTGAGGAGTTAAAGTGATACTGCTCTCAAGTATTTAGCAATGTCTGCAACAGAGGAGATGCTTAATAAATTTTACCTGGATCTTCCTCCCCATCTCTTCCTCAAATAAAACCTGCCAAAATATCTGTAAATTGGAGGAACATTTTCGAAGGGGAAATAAATGACCTACAAAATTTCCTACCACTCTTTTCATTATATCCCACCCTAGGTTTTTGTCAATAGACAGTTTTTCTTCAATAACGTGTGGACACAAGTTCATTTTGGGGGAAAAAAATTTTAAGGTCATTTCAAGGTGTTAAACATTTAGCAAAATGGGTGTAGGGCATTGTGTGGGAAAGGCCCACCCCTAATATTTGTGGGGATTAGTGAAAAGTACAAATGGAGGCCCTCATACCATATGTCTAAATATTTCAAAATATAAATCAAACCAGTAGACAATATTTTATTAAAATATTTTCTATCCTCCTACCTTGAAAAATACACCAGGTTTGAATTGAGAATTCTCAGACTTCACCTCAGAGCTCCATACTGGACAAGGCTATATGGGAAGAGCCAGCCGCCCACCTCCGGCCTGACCCCTTTTTATTCTCACTAGCGTCTCCGTCCTGCACACACACATGCAGACACCCCAGCCTGGATGTGCACATCCGAGCTCTGTTCACACACCTCCAAGAAACTACCACTTGTCCTCCCTAGGGCTAGGAGCGCACACACAGGGATCATGGTGCACCTTCCAGAGGGCAGACCAAGTGAAGAGGCCCACAGAGCCCTGGAAGCCGACTCAGGGGTGGCTGGGCAGGAAATTCGAGGGTCCCAGAACCTGGAGGGTGGTGTGGGAAGAGGGTGAGGTTTTGGAGTGAACAAGCCTGGCCATGGGGAGGGGCATGGTGGAGGAGGCCAGGTAGAGCATGGACCCAGGGCTGGGGCCTTCCTAGCCCAAGCCTAAGGGCAGTACTGATGTGGGATTTCCACAAGTTTAAGAGGGTTCCCAGAGCTGAGACTCCTTTATACCAAAGCATTATGGCACCAGATTTATCTTTCAGGCTCCATAGCCTCAGATACCACAAAGTGATATGCATAATCTTAAAAGCAATGTCATGAAGATCCTATAAAATTTTTTACAGCAAGAAAATATATCCCACATGGAACATTGGGTGTATTTTAATCCGTGTAATGGGATGTTAGAGGAGTGTCTAGGGCCTATAAGGCTGTAATTAGGTCCTGCGTCTAAAAAAGAGGAAGCAGTCTCAGGCTTCTCCAGGCCTAAAAAATTATTCAGATGGGCTTTTAAGTACCCTATGTCCCAAGAGTCCAGTATTTACACTCACAGAATTTTAGTCTGTAGGAACTGAATGCTGGTAGCCCCTTCCTCAGTTTGCTCTGGGCAGCTTTGTTAAAACACACAAGTACAGCTGGGAGACGCCCTGGTAATATGCTATTAAACATCCATCACAACCAATACCCTCAAGAGCTACATGGAGAGGGCGCTGCTTCTCTGCAATGAACCATATGGGGTTGTTCAAGATGCACAAAGAAGTCTGTATTGGTGTAAAACATGTTTAGTTGATTTGAAGTTAGCCAAGGGACCCAACCTTGTCAGGAACTTTAGGGTCAGCAGCCGAACAAGCGATTTAAGCAGGCTGGGGGCTGTCTGCCTCAACCCAGACCTAACAAGCCTCACGCACCCAATAGTTATCAATGGCTGTTTTTATAGAAACAGAATTCCCATCAAAGACTCCAGCAATTAAAGGTTCTTATAGGTTCTTATCTTCTAAAGTCACACGTGATTACTGGAGTGGTTGCATTCCATTTTCCATAATTGACCCCCACTTTCTTTATGATATTGTATATACACATAATGGAATATTACTCAGCCATTTAAAAGAGAAGTTCTGGGCTTCCCTGGTGGTGCAGAGGTTGGGAATCTGCCTGCCAATGATGGGAACACAGGTTCGAGCCCTGGTCTGGGAGGATCCCACATGCCATGGAGCAACTAAGCCCATGCGCCACAGCTGCTTAGTCTGCACTCTGGAGAGAAGCCACCGCAATGAGAAGCCTGCGCACTGCAGCGAGGAGTAGCCCCTGCTCTCCGCAACTAGAGAAAGCCCACACGCAGCAATGGAGACCCAACACAGCCAAAAATTAATTAATTATTAAAAAAAAAAACTCTTTAAAAATAATGAAGTTCTGATACATGCTGCAATATGGATGAACTTTGAAGACATTATGCTAGGTAAGCCAAATTTAAAAGGACAAATATTAAATGATTCCACTTATTTGTTTGGGATGATGAAAAAGTTCTGGAAATAGAGGTGATGGTTGTACAACATTTTGAAGGTACTTAATACCACTGAATCGTACACTTAAAAGTGTTTAAAATGGGGCTTCCCTGGTGGCGCAGTGGTTGAGAGTCCACCTGCCAATGCAGGGGACGCGGGTTCGTGCCCCGGTCTGGGAGGATCCCACATGCCGCGGAGCGGCTGGGCCCGTGAGCCATGGCCGCTGAGCCTGCGCGTCCGGAGCCTGTGCTCTGCAACGGGAGAGGCCACACAGTGAGAGGCCCGCGTACCGCAAAACAAAAAACAACAACAAAAAGTGTTTAAAATGGTAAAATGTTACATTTTACTACAATTTTTAAATCTACCAAAAATAGTCATACTCCTCCAGCAAAGGAAAGTTGCAAGCCCATACCAAGATTTCTCAACAGCAGCACTGTTGATATTCTGCACCTGATAATTCTTTGTGGAGGGAGGCTGCCTGTGTGTTGTAGGATGTTTAGCAGTGCCCCTGACCTGGACTTGATGCTGGTAGCACCTCACCAGTCATGACAACCAAAAGTATCTCCAGAAATTGCCAGCATCCCCTGGGGGAGGGGGCCACAATCTTCCCCAGTGGAGAACCACTGCCCTGTACTAACTTTGCTGACCTACAATGTTATTTGAAGCCCTGCTTCTTTCTATCCCTCAGCACAACCCACAGTAGCCTCCTGACAAGGAGATTTCATTGGTTTCACTACATGCCACATGGATGGATATCCTTCAAATAAAGTGACCTTAGGTGTGCAGTTTCCCTGCTATCCTGTCCCAACAGAATGACACAAAGTTCAGGGGAAGTCATTTTAATATGAAGTTTCTTTCTCCATGTTTCGAATAAGCTCACCTAACCATTTGTCTGTCTGGCCTGGAATTGTGTAATCAAATAAAACAAGTTTGACAATGGTGTAACAAAATTCTTTAATAAAATTTATAAAAATGAATATTTAAGAATAATTTTTTCCACCTTGAATTGTTTTCCTTTTCCCAAAGAAAATACAAAATTATCAGCACCCACACACATATACACTCAAAACTACAGTGACATTCTCTACACAGAACTACATTAGAGTTTAAATTGCTGAAAAATCAAGACAGTTCTAAGAAATGGTTGCAGGGATGGGTTTTTCTTCCAAAAACAGCTGATAGATAGGGAAGCAATTTAGATAAAGTTCTGGTCTATGGTTGTCAAAAGTTTCTTAAAGGTTGCATTTCACCTAAAAAAGGATCCAAATTAAGGTTCTCCCTACCTTCACCTCCCTTTGCTAACACCCTTTCAAGGAGTGTTTTCTTCCTGCTCCTAAGAAAAAAAATTTGGATTTTTAAAACATTCTGAAGTTTTCATGCACAGTTGGAATTTGGGGCAAATGTGTCCAGACCAGCCAGCGTTTTCTACAGACATCAACAAAAGCAGGCACTGGGGATTCTGTGCTTTGGGTACAAACCACGGTACAAGGATCCTGGCAGGAAGCACGTGTTGAGATTCCTCTACTCTTTCAGAATTTTCAGGGCTGGAGGTAGAGCCACCGCAACCGTCTTCAGCCTCAGTTGGCTCAATTTCCAGGCTCAGTGACAATCTCCCCTGCCATCTCCACAGCCACGTTTCACATTTCCCCTCTGCTGTGATGAGCCAGCTTTTGTCTTTGGCTGCAGCACTTCAGGCACTATTCTGAGTCCCGGAATATATCACTCTTTTGTTTTAGGGATAAATGAACATTAAAAGTTCAGTGGCACCTGAAAACTCACCACCTTTTCTGGTCCAGGCTCCCTGTTTAGAACCAAAGCGCCCCATAACGACATTCACATAACAAGCATTCTTACTCAGAACAAGTAAACTGGATAGATGCCCATTTCAAGTTACGTACTCAGGAGATGGAAAAGGAAAACCGTTAAAAGGTCTTAGGAGTACACAATACCCACTCAGCATATGGCCAGACAAACACATAAGCCTCTTTCCCTAAAAGAGCCCAATAACTTCGGCATCAGAGAAATGTAATAGAATTCAGAGGGAGTAAGAATGGATATTAGAACATGGGACACCAGTGCAGTGACGGGAGGAACGAAAGCACACAAATTAATTTCTTTATATCTACAATAGGGAAATTGATCTCTCACCTTCCTTTTAAAAATGAGACAAAGCCCTTAAGGAAATCTGCCAGTTGCCAGAGAACCTTCTGAGGCTGAAGCTACTCTTTTGAAATATTAAAATTTGGGGGTCTTTTGGACATCGTCATCATGTAAAGAGTGATGAAAGGGAAAAAAAGATTCATGGAATAAGTCAAAATCGTTCTAACACACAGATTAGATCTATAAAGTGGAAATCATAACTATCCTATCACTGATCACAGGTCTCTTCTCCAGAAACGCATCTCAAGTGAAGGGAGCTGGAAAACCACCGGGAATATTATTCCCGCATTTCCCATCACATGAGTATAGGGACCCATCTGTCTCCCCATCGGTCTTGAGTCCCCTAGTCGTCCTCACCGCCTCCATACATGTCCGCCAGCTTCTTGAAGCGACTGCCCCATTCGTTCAGGTAGTCATAGTCCTGGTCTTGGTCTGACTCCGAGGAATTCAGGGAGCTCAGACTAGCAGCTTCGGAGCCGCTTCCTTCATAATCAAACACCAGCAGAGAGTCATAGGGTGGGGCGGTGGGGTCACTATCAGCTGCCTTCAGGTTCTAAAGAAGGAAGACAATAGGATCTTTCATTGAGAGGAATCGCACACCTGTCATCTTAGGCAAGATGCCTTCTTTTGGTGCGTAAAGCCAAGTGTTACAGCACAACAATGAGACCATCCTGTAGGACGCCAGGAGCACTGAACACCAACAAGGTAAATGTAATACAAACTGGAACGGAAGATGGACATGATATATTGTTAATGAAAAGAGAAAGTATGCAGAATGTTTTCCCCCTAAACAAAACTGGTAAATTATATGTAGGCAGGGGAGATGAGCACCAACCAATCAGGATGGACAGAGACTAAAAACAATGAGGACCGTCATGCCAGGCTACACAGCCTGCATTTCAGCCCGAGAAGATCTGAAAGGATGAATGCCAAACTGCTAAATTAATTTTGGTGATTATGGTCAGGGGAACTGAGGGAGGACTTGCACATTTTTTCTTTATATACATTTTCATAATTTATATTTTTTAAATAGCAAACATTTTAGTTTTGTAATTAAGAAATAGCTATAATCAGATATGATGATACATAAATGAATGTGAATGGAGGAAAATACCTGAATCCAGATGTATCTAAAAGGGATGGTTTAAAGTGGTCCTTCCTGTTCTCAGTTTTCTCTAAGATCCAGTGCCTAGAATGGATCTGGCTTGATCACTTCCAACACTGCCGGGCTTTATATAGTCCTTGGTGACAACAACTCCCCAGGGAAGCTAAAGCAAAACCTGCCCCCCACCGTGAACACTTGCTGAAGGCCACTGGACCATCAGACAAGCCCTGAAAATCATTCCAGCAACTGAGCAAGTAATCAGGTAACATAGTTTAAGGAAATAGATCCTACTGGACTATTATTATCTTACTTGGTTCTTTGCTTAACCCCACCAGTTCTTCCTCATCTTACCCTAAGCTAATTAACTTAATGCCTATTTCCCATCCTCCCTTGCATATAGGGACAATCCTGTGACAGCACTGGCCAATAACATGTAGGATGAACTTCCTTCTTGCCTAACAGTTTGCTAGAAGAAAGTTTTTGCCCTCTGCTCTGCCTTTCCTACTTCTTTTTTTTTTTTTTTTTTTTTTTTTTTGCGGTACGCGGGCCTCTCACTGTTGTGGCCTCTCCTGTTGCGGAGCACAGGCTCCAGACGCGCAGGCTCAACGGCCATGGCTCACGGGCCTAGCCGCTCCACGGCATGTGGGATCTTCCCGGACCGGGGCATGAACCCGTGTCCCCTGCATTAGCAGGCGGACTCTCAACCACTGTGCCACCAGGGGAGCCTTGCCCTTCCCTACTTCTTGACAGGAAAACAGGCTCAAGGCCTGGAAGTGTGGCAGCCATCTTGTGATCATAAAGCAACAAGCATGAGAACAAGGATGTGCTGAGATCATGCAGCAGAAAGGTAGAAAAGGGTGATGCACCAGCCAAGACTGCCTACCCTAGTCTTCTATTTGCAGGAGGTAAACCTACTCATATCTATTTAAGCTTCTGGTATTTATAGCTGAATGCATTTCTGATATATACAATATGGAAACTATTTTTCTGGCCCTCAGGTAGCCTTGTGATACACATTTAACATTACATCCCAATGTAATGCAGGGAAAGAGAGACCCATTAGTGAAACGAAACTGAATCTACTTTGAATCTCTTTAGTTTCATTTCTTATTCTATTAAATCTTTTCAAGCAAGTCTTGGTTTTGCTGTATGAACTTTGCAAATTCCCTAAGACTAATACAAAGTGCTATTCGTTCTGAAATTTAGATGAGGCCCAAATAAAAAAACAAATAGGGCTCAGGGATGAAAACATGGTAAAGGAAAGACTCTAAAGAATTTTTCTCACTTTTGACACAACAGCTCCTTTCCAAGTTTAGAGGTGAGTTTGTTGTGTCTTGGCTTTTGACTCTGCTTACTTACTTCATCAATAAAGTTTCCAATTTCATCAGGATTGGCAGGTCGGGGTCGATAGTGGGGCACACTCAGGAGGGTTGGTGCCACATCATTGCGAGTCACTTCGGGCCGAGCATCCAGGCCCCTGTGTAGCTGGCTCAGGTCATAGTCCTTTAGAGAAAAAAGTAAAAGCATAGCAAAGAGTAAAATAGAAACAGTCATAAACACAGGGTCATATTTGGTTTACAGATTATGGTACTGGCTAAGGCCTTAACAGCCAGCTGTATGATATCTACAAGCACGTGCCAATGTAATCTGAAAAGGCAGTTGGTTTTTTTCTTCTTTTCTGAAATGGTAGTTTTCAACCTAAGAGTCTCCAAATAGCACTGGAAGGAAATATAGCATAAAAGCCTTGTGAGGAACACTTGTGGGTACAGATGTAGACTGTTTTACCTTATTAACTTTGCATAGGGTATGATTATTAGATTATTATTCAGAAAATATTCACTCCTTTCCCACCCTATCCTCTGTGAAAAGAATAGAAATCCATTAATGTAGGGCTATGCCATTTGACTTGCTTTGACCAATGGGACATTAATACATGTGACACAGGTAAAGGCTTTAACTGTACTTTGGTCTTATTTGCTGGGACAAAGAAGATAGGAATTACATGGAACATTCCTAGACACAACTCACAGCACACAGCCATCCAGCCAAACGCAGCCTATGTCAGCCTAGCCCCGACCAACCCACACATTCTTCTGAGCCTAGATGCCATAGACTGTTTGTGTCCCCGCTAAATTCACATGTTGAAACGATGTGATGGTATTTGGAGGTAGGACGTTTGGCAGGTGATTAGGTTGTGACAGTGTATGGAGCCCTCAGGAATGGGATTAGTGCCCTTATAAAAGACACCCAGAGCTCCCTTGCCCATTCCACCACATGAGGACACAGTGAGACAAGGGCCATCTATGAACCAGGAAGAGGGCCCTCACTAGACACCGAATCTGCCAGCACCTTGACCTTGCATTTCCCAGCTTCCAGAACTGTGAGAAATAAATTTCTGTTGTTTATAAGCACCCAGTCTATGGTATTTTGTTACAGCAGCCCGAATAGAGCAAGACACTAGCTGAGACCAGCAACTGTCCCAGCTAACCCACAAATGCATGAGAAAAACATGCTTATTGATGTGTGCCACTGACATTCTGGGATTGTCTGTTATACAGCATTATTGTGGTAATACCTCAATAATACAGGGTAAGGCAAGTTAAGACCATCTCCAAAATCAAGAGAAATAAAGAAGGCCTGAAGAATTAACATCTACAAAAAGCAAAAAACCGTTTGGCACAGCTACAAACTCAAAGGAAACAAAATATTAAAACAGATCAGTCCTTGTGCTCCGCAACAAGAGAAGCCACCACAATGAGAAGCCCGTGCACCGCAACGAAGAATAGCCCCCACTCGCCACAACTAGAGAAAGCCTGCGCAAAAGCAACGAAGACCCAACGCAGCCCAAAATAAATAAATAAAATAAATTTATAAAAACAACAACAAAAAACAGATCAGTTGCTCTATGTCAAAGATAATTTGAATAAAGTTCATGTCCTGGAAATAGCAGTGAGGAGAGTAGGCTCTGGAGTCAGACCACCTGGTTTTACTGCTTCCTAGCTCTGTGACTTTGGGCTTAACTGCTTAACTGCTCTGTGCCTCTGTTCATTCATCTGAACAATAAATAAATGTTAGCAATGCTGTACTGATGATGATGATGGTGATGATGATGACGGTTAATGACAACATTTATTTTCTTGGGTAGATGAAAGGTCTTTAAAAAAATACGCAAAGTGACAGAGCTGTTTCAAATGTCTGTCTTCCCCTAATCATTGCTTCCTCCAAATAAAGAGAATGCCATTAAGCTTTCTCCCATGGTTTTAAACACCCACCTGGTCTTCTTCTCCACCTCCTTCTTCATCATAGTAATAAATGTTGTCCCGGGTGTCTTCTTCTGGGGGCAGTAAGGGCTCTTTGACTACCCTTCTCCTCCGAATAAGTAGCAGAATCAGCAGAATCAGGACTGGAGTGGGGAAGAGAGAGATAAGAGCCACAGGTCAAGAAGGCCGTAAGCAGCAGCTGGCACAGAGCACCGCTGCTGTGCAGACCAGACAGACAGACAGATGGCTGAAAGACAACTCACATGTCTTCACGTCCCTGAGGTTAATATATGCAGCACTACACAGTGGACAATTACACGAGAACTCAATTGTGGTCTTTAACCGGACCTTAAACCAATCAGTCATTTCCCAAAACCTGGAGCAAAGTACTCCAGGCAGCAGAAATGGTCCAGGCAAAGACTCCAAGCAGATTGGTGTGGTTAAGGAAAGACAGGGTCAGCGTGGCTGTAGCAGGATCATCAGGGGAGAAAGGAGGGGAGAGGGGGTCAGAGGGGCAGCAACGACATGCGGACCTCTGGAGGGACTTGGCTTTGATTCAGAGTGAGTTGAAGCCATTGAAGGTTTGTGAGCAGGGCTGGGTCAGCCTAAATGTGACTAATACATGCATATTATTCTTATTCAGTTACGGGGGAGGGGAGTGGGGCACAGACTGTAAAGTCCCTGGTACACAATGAAAAAACACCAAAAAATTTTAAAATTAAAAATAAACAACAGGACTTCCCTGCTGGCGCAATGGTTAGAATCCGCCTGCCAATGCAGGGGACACGGGTTCGAGCCCTGGTCTGGGAAGATCTCACATGCCGCGGAGCAACTAAGCCCATGTGCCACAACTACTGAGCCTGCGCTGTAGAGCCTGCAAGCCACAACTACTGAGCCCGCGTGCTGCAACTACTAAAGCTCGCACGCCTAGAGCCCGTGCTCCGCAACAAGAGAAGCCACTACAATGAGAAGCCCGCACACCGCAACAAAGACCCAACACAGCCATAAATAAATAAATAAATAAATAAAATTTAAAAATGAATAAATAAACAACAGCAAAAAAAAAAAAAAAAAAAAAAGCACTTGGTACATTCCTTATCTTCTCTTAGGATAAATCATGTAAGCGAGCTTTAAAATCTATTTTCAAGGTTTTCATCTGATCTTGGGGGCTATGTCTAGGCTATATACGATTAATATTTAATTTTTTTAAAAATTAAATAATTTATTGTGAATGGGAAAAAAATATGATTCAGTGTGTTTTCTAACTTATAGGTCCTTATACACAAGTACCTAGTGAAGCATCACTGCACTGAGACAGGAGGTGGCATACACTTGCAAGTACCCAACCTACCTGTTTCTGAAATCAGAAAGATTCCAAGATCTTATCCAGATAAACAATATAACCCCCTGGACCACGACTCAAGAACAGAAATACTGAGTGAGTTCTTGCTAGGTGGGCCAGGCCTGCCTTGACCCTGAGGACACAGCACTGAAAACAATGGAAGCTGCAAACAGCCCCCATCCCTGTGGAGCTTAGAGCTGAAGAGCCAGAGGAGGGCCATCGTTTCCAAAAGGATGCTTCTTATCAGACATTACTTAAATGTTATGTAAGGGAAAGTAACCAAAACATGGCATATTGTTATCACTTCAGGAAGCACCACTCAACTTAGCTATCCTGAAACCCCCCAATCCCCGGTGTCAGAGACAAATCCTGCACAAAGTAAGCAACCAAATATTGGTTGACTACACAAAAACCTTCATATCCTCTTGTCTCTCTAGAACATTCTTTTTTTTTTTTTTTTTTTTTTTTTTTTTGCGGAACACGGGCCTCTCACTGTTGTGGCCTCTCCCGTTGCGGAGCACAGGCTCCGGCCGCGCAGGCTCAGCGGCCATGGCTCACGGGCCCAGCCGCTCCGCAGCATATGGGATCTTCCTAGACTGGGGCACGAACCCGTGTCCCCTGCATCGACAGGCGGACTCTCAACCACTGCACCACCAGGGAAGCCCTAGAACATTCTTTAGACGCTTAATTTCGATGTCTGCCCATAAGGAACGAGACATTGGAAATCTGCACACTGGCATTGCTTCTGCTGTAAATGTTGCACATTTGAACATTCCGAAATGTTGTTCTCGGCCCCTATGTCTAATGAAATACACCCATAGCAAAGTTAGATAAAGCTACTATTAAAAAAGTCAATATTTTAAGTATAACTGCATGGTGGCAATAAAGCCTCGTGAATCCTGGAGGAAGAAAGGTCCAGAAAGTTCACTGAATTTTAAACAACTCTCTCCTTCCTTTTCAATTTTGAGAGAATGCAGCAGAGGGCAGGAGCTAAGGGGATACACTGCAAACATTTCCCGAAGGCCCACAGGTAATCCCTTCTTCAATCTGTTGAAGCAGCAGGATCAGTAACACTGCTGAATCTAAACTGAAAGCCCCCAGGTGGTCCCATTGCTCCCCTCTAAGGACTTTCTTCTACCCCAGCAAGGTTGGCCTCTCTGCCCTACACAGTCCGTCAAGCCTTCCCCTCTCTGTGCCTTTGCTAGTGTGGGAACCACCACAAATGGCCCTCTGTCTATGAGGATTCCCCCAGTTGCTGTGGCCCAACTAGCCTGTCTTCCACCAAACCTTTCTCAAGACTCAATTAACAGCCTCCTCTTCTGACTGCAAGGACCTTCGTGACCTGTACCACGTGTCATAGCTCCTAATGATAAAAAAAAGCAACAACAACACTATCTTTGAGGTTTTCTGACTTGCCCATCACTAGCTTTTAGAAACCATAACAGCACCTGTGTCAACCCTAGGGCTCAGTCTACAGGTAGGCTCAGGCGATATCGGTTTTAAGGACTGTGCCAGAAACTGCCAAATTTTCCCCAGTAACCTTGTTCCCCTTCATCCTTTGAGTCACTGCTACTCACCATGCACCCCCACACTCCACCCCTACTCTCGACACCAAGTTTTTGGTTTTTTGGGGTTTTTTTTTTTTGCAGTACGTGGGCCTCTCACCGTTGGGGACTCTCCCGTTGCGGAGCACAGGCTCCGGACGCGCAGGCTCAGCGGCCATGGCTCACAGGCCCAGCCGCTTCGCGGCATGTGGGATCTTCCCGGATCGGGGCACGAACCCGTGTCCCCTGCATCGGCAGGCAGACTCTCAACCACTGCGCCACCAGGGAAGCCCGGCACCAAGTTTTAATTGGACACATGGTCGCCCGGTTAGAGTGGGAGGTTCCAGGTGTGGCTGTGTTTGGGCCGGTGGGATGTGGGTGAAGGTGACATGCTCAGTTTCCAGATATGTGCCTTCCACTTCCTCTACACCCTCCTCCAGGGTGGGATGTGGAGAAGGTGGTGGTGACCAGGCCTCACTGCTCCGAGCGTGGTCCGAGGACCTGCAACATCCGCATCACCTCAGAGCTGGTTAGAAATGCAGAGGCTGAGGCCCCACCCCAGACCTACTGGATCAGCATTCTAATATACGGGTGGTTTGTGTACACTCAAGATGGACAAACACTGCCCTTAGAGGTTGAAAGAACAATATAGAAGGACTGGGCAGCCTTCCAGTCTTGGACCACTTACCCCTGAAATGCTCAGTAAGAGAAAAACCTCCCCCGTATCAGAAGGTAAAGGCTGAAACACTCGGCAGCTGCACTTACTTAGAAGAGCAAGAATGCCTCCAAGAATCCCCAGAATGGCGGGAACTTGCAATCCTGCTTCGGCGAGAGGCCCGGCCTTCCTACAGTTGATGACGACCCCTTCACAGTCACACACGTGCACATCTAAGGTGGTCACCTGGTCTTTGTTCTGGTTGTCTATGAGCTTGAGATTGATTTTGTAGTCACCCACCTCTAGGGTTTTCTTTGGCTTAAAAATCAGAGATTCATGTTCTGGAGGAAGCAACAAAAATGAGGGGATCAGGAGAGATAAAAAGTTCATTCTCGATTAAAATTATTAGGGAACTAGAGACATTCCAAAGCTGAATGAAGACAACAGCTGCTTGGGTTGTAGATTATTGGGCAGTATGTCACGGACTCAGACACCAGAAACGCAAAGGGGTCTTTGGTTCAATGTCACAAATGTAGAAGGGACAAGGAAACAAGCCTTAAAAGGGGTGACAAGTGGGGAATTCCCTGGGGTCCAGTGGTTAGGACTCCAAGCTTCCACTGCTGGGGGCCCAGGTTTGATCTCTGGTCAGGGAACTAAGATTCCACAAGACGTGTGGTGCAGCCAAAACAAAACAACAACAACAAAAACCAAACAACAACATAAAGGGGGTGACAAATGGATATTGAGAAGGGAAATTCAGAAGCGGGAGGAGTGAGGGAAGCACGGGGTCAGAGCAAAGTTTCCAAAATAAGACTCAAGTGCCCACCTTGGTCATTGTACTCAATGGTCCAGTTGACACTTGCCCCATGTGTTAGTTCTGCCGTGAAGGGAGAAGTGTTGGGGGGAAGATCAGGATCAATGATGTTGATGATGTGAGGCTGTGGATCCCTCTGGCAGAAGTCCATGACCCGAGGTTCTGGTACGGGGCCATTGTCATTCACGTCATCGAGGAATAGGAGCAGGGTTCCCGTTCCAGTAGCAGGTGGAGAACCTAAGAAAATACACAGGAAATGTCACAGCTCAGGACCACTGATGAATCCCTAGTGCCTCCCATCAGACTGAATCCAACTCTTCTCCTGGCTCTTCAGGGCTCCCTCACCAGGCCCCACCCTGCCCACAGAGCCACCCGTCCTGCAGGTTCCAGGCCATCCTCATTCCTGGCTGGGCAGACCTCTGACATGCCTATTCCCCACTTTGATAATAATTATTCAAGTTATTCCTCACACCAAGGACTCCCTCCATCTTCACACATAACTTTATTCATCCATTAAATTTTAACTTTTCTATGCCGGACGGCGGGGGGAGGGAAGGAATGGGAGTCTGGGATTAGCAGAGGCAAACTATTATACAGAGGATGGATAAACAACAAGGTCCTACTGTATAGCACAGGGAACTATATTCAGCATTCTGTGACAAACCATAATGGAAAAGAATATGAAAAAGAATATATATATATATGTGTGTGTGTGTGTGTGTATGTATAGCTGAGTCACTTTGCTGTACAAAAGAAATACAACATGGTAAATCAACTATACTTCAATAAAATTTTTTAAAAAACACAACTTTTTTTAACCACTCTAAGAAGTCTAAGAAGTCCTCCTCACCCCCTACTAGTTCTCCTTCTCTGAACTTCTAAGGCTTTAAGATCGTTATCAAAGGATTGAGCCTTTTACAATTGCCTCAAGTTGCTTTTCAAATTAGATTCAGAGATTTATACACACTTCTGCTTGTATTTCTTTTACATCCTGACACAGCACTTGATAATAGAAAAAGTAGACCCTCAAAGAATCATCATCATCAATATTAGCATATCACAGGGAAAAAAAACCCAGAGGAATGTATCTCAAACCCATAAATATTTATACCTGGGCGGCTATAGTGATTATTTTTTCTTTTTACCTCTGAAAATTGTGCTTAAAAGAAATAGCATAAAACTTACCATTTTAACCATTTTTAAAGTGTACAGTTCAGTAGTGTTAGTATAATCACATTGTTGTGAAACAGCTCTCCATAATTTTATCTTACAAAACTGAAATTCTGTACCCATTAAACAATTCCCTATTTCCCACTCTAGTTCCTGGTAACCACCATCCTACTTTGTTTCTATGACCACATTAGTACCTCATCTAAGTGGAAACCCACAGTATTAGTCATTTTGTGACTGGTTTATTTCACTAAGCACAATGTCCTCAAGGTTCATCCACTTTGTAACACATGACAAGATCTTCTTTTTTAAGGCTGAATAATATTCCATTGTGTATGTGTATACCATATTTTGTTTATCCATTCACCCATGGATGGATCTTTTTACCTTATCATTTGAATTTTCTTGTTTTAACAATGAGCAAGTATCATTTAAAATTCTTTTTTTTTTAATTTATTTACTTTATTTATTTTTGGCTGCACTGGGTCTTTGTTGCTGTGCATAGGCTTTCTCTAGTTGCGGCGAGCAGGGGCTACTCTTCCTTGTGGTGTGCAGGCTTCTCATTGTGGTGGCTTCTCTTGTTGCGGAGCACGGGCTCTAGGCACGCGGGCTTCAGTAGTTGTGGTGCGCGGGCTTCAGTAGTTGTGGCTCACAGGCTCTAGAGCGCAGGCTCAGTAGTTGTGACGCACGTGCTTAGTTGCTCAGCAGCATGTGGGATCTTCCCGGAGCAGGGCTTGAACCTGTGTCCCCCGCATTGGCAGGCAGATTCTTAACCACTGCCCCTAAAATTCTTTTTAATTAAAGAAAACTTTAGAAAATGTTTTTTAATAAGATAATAGATTTTCTGAAAAAACTTCATTCTCCTCTTAGACCTACATCAAAAGTATTGAGTCATGCACAAAGTAACACTTGAAGGAATATATTCAAAAGTACCATAATTTAGCCATTAGTATTAGGTCAGGGGTCAGCAAACTAAGGTCTTCCACCCAAATGAGGAACACAGCTATGCTCATCCCTTTTCAAACTGTGTATGACTGCTTCTAGGCTATGATGGCAATAGAGATTGTACTGTCTACAGAGGCTAAAATATTTACTCCCTGGCCCTTTACAGGAACCTTGCCAACTCTTGGTTACCTCCAGGCCTGGCTAGGGAACTCCCGTGCAGCCAGAGACAGATGGCCAACATAGCACTGTTGCCCAAGCAATGGGTTAGCTTTCCCTTTATGCAAAACATTTCTGCAAATGGAGCCCCATCATGGCTCTCTGCTTTTAACCTGCTGCCTCCCAAATGACAGCTCCAGGAGCAGGTTTTAGATTCTAAATGACTACGCCAGGGTTACCCTTCCACAGCATGCTCAGAATGTGATGAAGGCTACATCAATCATTAGCCACCCATCCAGCCCCATCACAGGCTTACTTGCCTTGCCCTTTGCTTTCCGGATTGCCAAATCTGGAATTACTACCTCGGGAAGTTGAGGAGGAAGAGGGGAACAGATTTAATCACAGGAACTAGCAGGTCTCTTTAACAGTAACTCCGCTTCTGAATATCTATCCACGGGAAACACTTGCCCACAGAGGCATGTACGATGTTTACCTATCACTCACAAAAATAATGGAGAACTGGAAATAATCCCGGTGTTTTTTAATGTGTGAATGGTTAAATTATGCTATATGCATAACATCATTTAATTGAAAAGAGGTAGATCTATAATGTGCCAAGATAGATCTCTGTGTCTTCAAGACATATTTTCAAGGAAAAAAAATTAAACATGCATAAGACAATGGTTTGTTTGTTTGTTTTTTGCGGTACGCGGGCCTCTCACTGTTGTGGCCTCTCCCGTTGCGGAGCACAGGCTCAGCGGCCATGGCTCACAGGCCCAGCCGCTCTGCGGCATGTGGGATCTTCCCGGACTGGGGCACGAACTTGTGTCCCCTGCATCGGCAGGCGGACTCTCAACCACTGCGCCACCAGGGAAGCCCAGACAATGGTTTTTATAATAAAAACAAAAATAGGCTATAAACCAGATAGTGGCTTTATAATAAACCATATTTCTATATGTTTATAAATGTATTCGAATACACAGAAACAGTCTGGAAGGAGCCACACTTCACTAATAATGATGATGATGATAAAGATAATAACAGTCCTTACAGAGCACAGACTAGGTAGCAGGCACTCTTCCGAGCACTTTTACATAAATTAACTCATTTAACCTAGATGAGGTATTATCATTTTGTTGGATAAAGGAACTGAGGGACCTAAAAATTAGGTAATAAGTCCAAGTTCACACAGGTATTAAGCTTTGGTCCTAGGATCTAAACCCAGGCAGTCTGGCTCCCATGGGGTTCAGGTACAAAGGGAGTGGTAAAAAGGAACTTCTGCTTGGCCTAAACTCTGTGCATTTTGGACAATGCTTTGAGAACGCTTTGTTGAAGAATGAAAGAAAACGAAAGAATTCATGCCTCCAAAAGGATAGGGGCAAGGCAGTGAGCTGGTCGGGAGGGTGAAACAGCAAAAACCAAATGGTAAGGGCATCCTCACCATTGTCAGTGGCTATAATGAGGGCCGTGTATGTGCTGTTCTTCACATGCTCAACATTCTCTCTGTCCAACTCAGCCCGAGTGGAAATGGCACCCGTGTCCGAATTAATCTCCAGCCAGTTGGCAGCGTCCCTCCAAATCCGATACCTGGAAAGACACAAGCTCTGATTTAGAACGGGAACAGCGAACGGTAGGTAGCTGAAGAAGGTTAAGATTCCTCTTTGTTGATAGATACTTCTAACTTCCTTATTTCAAACAAATAATGACTCCTACAGAAATTTTGCCAGAAAGGTTTGATGACCATCCATGTACCCTTCACCTAGATTCATCCACTGTCGATATTTTGCTATATACAAAAGTTGATGCACACATATACAGAATTTCTTGTTTTGCTGAACCATTTGAGAGTAAGTCGCAGACATGATGTTCCTTTACTCATGAAAATGTCAGTGTGCTTTCTCCTAAGAACAGAGGCGGTCTCTTACATAACCACAATTTGATTTTCAATTTCAGGAAATACAACTTTGATACGGTACTACCGCTTCATACATGGTACATATTCAAACTGTAGATTTCCCCCAAACTGTACCACCCTCCCCACACCCCTGCCCCAATCCAACCCAGAATGCAATCCAGGATCAGGCATGGCATTTAGATGTCAGATTTCTTGAGTTTCTCTCAGACTGACCCCCCTAAAGCGTACAGCAGTTCTCAAATGGTCACAGTATGGCACCCAACACCCCTGCCATGAGCATTTGGAGATTTGGGTTGACATGGTGACTTGGGAGTATGCTGCACTATTGGCATTTAATGGGAGGTGCCAGGGAGGGTAAAGCTCCTTCTGGTCTTACACAGCCACCCCCCAAAAAATTATTCAAAATGCCAAGAGAATCCTGTTAAGCCACACCTTATTAGGAATACCAGAAACAGAAGAAACGTAAGCATGAAAAACAGAGATATACTGCCCAGTTACCTATCGAGGTCATTGAAAGGCTCAGAAAGGGAAATAAAGAAATCGAAGGGGCTTCCCTGGTGGCGCAGTGGTTGAGAGTCCGCCTGCTGATGCAGGGGACGCGGGTTCGTGCCCCGGTCTGGGAGGATCCCACATGCCGCGGAGCGGCTGGGCCTGTGAGCCATGGCCGCTGAGCCTGCGCATCCGGAGCCTGTGCTCCGCAACGGGAGAGGCCACAACAGTGAGAGGCCTGCGTAACGTGTAAAAAAAAAAAAAAAAAAGAAATCGAAGGAGGAAAGGGTCCTGGATACCTGTGGGCTTATCCTCACGTCCTTAGACGTGCAAAGCAATGAACTACATATATCGAGTGGTCTTTATTCCAGGGGTAAGGGTCTCTGCAAACACTATTTAGACCTGGTCCTTGAACTTCCCCAAATAGATGCTTTAAACTACCTATTTCATTACTACAAGCTAAGATATCAACACAGGCTGGAAACCATACAACCCAAGGCTTTAATCACAAAACAAAAAATCCTACAATATCACGATGCCACTAACACACCTAGCAAAAATAATAATTACTTAATGTCAAGTCTATGCGCAAGTTTCTCTATTTGCCTCAAGGGTGTCTTTTATAGTTGGATTGTTTGAATCCATCTTTAAGCATAGTCTACACATTACAATTGGTTGATTCCTCTCTTAATCAACACCCTTAATCTAAGCAGTCACCCCCACCCTTCTGTCATTATTTGCTAAAGAAATTGGGTCATTTGACATAGAGCTCCCATATTCTGCATTTGGCTGACTGCTTCCTCATGGCATTTAACTTGTTCATTCTCTGTACCGCATCAAAATCAAATCCTAAGGCTTGATTAGATTCTGTTTCAACCCTTCTTTTCTCCCCCAGATATAATATTTAAGTGGCACTGTGTACATGCTGTTGAATCACTTCAAGTGGCACTTCATGTTGGGCTGTCCTTGCTCTTCCAGCAGATGTTAAAATCTATCAGAAGGTTTGGATGGTCCCAGCTTGGTTCCTCCGTTTAAAAATTCCTCATCATCTTTGACCTAATAATGCTAGCACCCATTAATATCACTACCTGGATCCTTTATCCGTATGGCGCACATGCACAGTTTAAAGCTATTTATGAGCCCTTCCAATCAGGATAGAATTAGCACTTCCCAGAATAACTCAGAAATTAAAGCTGCACTTAAAACTTCATGTTTGTTTTACGCTTAATAAGTCACAGGCACTGATACTAAAACACAAACACCTCCCCCTCCAAACAAGAACATGCTCAATTTATTACCAAGTGGGACTCTCCACTGGATTTGCATAACCTTTTTTCTAAATAGTTCAGAGCATTCTAATAGTTTCCTCTAACGTAAATATTAACAGGTAGGAATCTCTCCCTGAGAAGAGGAAGTGACCGAGGCCTTTGTTGTCTCTGGAAATCAAGCTATTACTAAAAAGATGCAGATGTGCCATGCTTGGATTTGTGCTTAACAGTCTTCCCTTTGAGTTTCCACCACTGTCACACTGGAACACCAAGTATGTCATCAGACCTAGCTCTCAAAAGAATAAGAACATCCTTTACCATACGTGGCCACAGTGGTGTTGCTGTTGGTTGGTTTGTATGTGTGTTTTCAGCATCTGTGGCTGTGATTTACATTACAGAAGTGCCTTGAAGTTTACAAAAAAAAAAAAAAAAAGAAAAAGAAACAGTAAGCTACTTATAACACAATACCATGTATGTAGATTAAAACCACATTCTTACTACACTAAGTGAATTCAAAGAGAGGAAGCACAGTGAACCGACAATGGCTGACCATGGACAGAATGGACAAGGTGTGGGGAATGGGGTTAAAAATGTAAATAAGCCAAACAAGAGAAGGATCTTCCACAGACCAATGATGATAAAAATGCCATGAACAAAATATTTTATACATACACGTACGCACACAGCCAGTTGCTGCCAGTAAGTGGAAAACCCCTCACACTTACGTGATCTTCTGTTCCATAAATCTGTCTGGCTCCTGGGCGGTGTAGGACGTGATCTCCAGGCCCAAGCCGAAGTCCTCGGGCACTTTCACTTTCTTCTGAGGAGGCATGAAGATGGGGGCTTCATTCACATCTATCACATCCACGGTGACAGTGGCTGTGGAAGTGGAGAGAGTGACCTCAAAGGGAGCCACATTAGTCACTGCCACATGCAGGATGTACTGCTGCTTGGCCTCAAAATCCAAGCCCTAAAGAGCAGAAAAAATACATTTTATGTTAGAGAAAAAAAGAACATTAAATCCTTAACTATTGTTTTTTGGTTAGCAATATATCAGTGGTTCTCACATCTGGCTGCATTAAGAAGAACTGACTTGAGAACTTTTAAAGAAAACACATGCCTGGACCCTAACCCCAGAGCCAGTGAATAGGAATCTCTGAGGTTGCAGTCTGGACATCAATATTTTTTAAAAAGTTCCCAGTGACTAACATGCAACCAGATTCATGTTGAGAACCCCAGGAAAAGAATAAAGATGAGCTACATGAAATCTCAAGTGGCAAGCCTCTATTAACAAATGTAGCATATTAAGTCACTTATTTACTTGAGACCAGTAAGAATGTTCACATCCTATGTTGACATGTGCCCGTGTGACAGCAAATGGACAAACGACCCTGCCCGTCCACCTCCCTAACCCCAGTAAGTTTAGTGGCAAGAACATGAAGTTCAGAATCAGTCAGCAGTGAGCTCAAATCCCGGACTGGCCATTTCCTAGCTGTGTGATTTGGGCAATAGAACCTCTGGGTCTGTTTCCACACCTAAATATGTAGGAAAAGGAACTATCTCACAGAGGCACTGTAAGGGATCAACTGGAGCTTTTATGAAGGACCTTGTTTATGGTGGTAACTCAAATTACTACCTTTTTTCTTTTGGTGATAGAATAATAACAGAAAATGCAGACATCAAATGTTTAGTGGGAGGACTTCCCTGGTGGTGCAGTGGTTAAGAATCTGCCTGCCAATGCAGGGAACACGGGTTCGAGCCCTGGTCTGGGAAGACCTCACATGCCGCAGAGCAACTAAGCCCATGCACCACAACTACTGAGCCTGCACTCTAGAGCCCACGTGCCACAACTACTGAAGCCCGTGCGCCTAGAGCCTGTGCTCTGCAACAAGAGAAGCCACCAATGAGAAGCCTGCGCACCGCAACGAAGAGGAGCCTCCACTCACCGCAGCTAGAGAAAGGCCACACGCAGCAATGAAGACCCATCTCAACCAAAAAAAAATAAGTAAATTAAAAAAAAGAAATGTTTAATGGGAGTTAAGATGACATATTAAGTGATTCAGAAATGAAGGGTCTGGCCATTTGCTCAGGGGGAAGTCAAACCTCTGGTGCTAAGTTAGGGATCCGTTCATTAACTCTTTGACTAACTTCAACAAGGAAATCACTCAACTTCTTACTGTTCAAGTTTCCTAGACATCTTTCACAGGCTTATTTGCCCTTCTTCTAAAACCATCTAGCAAAATAGCAGAGACCATAAACCATTTTTCTTCTCATTTGCAAAATGGATATGGGGGGGTGGGCGAATGTTTCAGAGAAAGAACGTATTAAAACAGATGGTACAGACTTCCCTGGTGGCGCAGTGGTTCAAATTCGCCTGCCGATGCCGGGGACACGGGTTCGAGCCCTGGCCTAGGAAGATCCCACATGCCATGGAGCAATAAGCCCGTGCGCCACAACTACTGAAGCCCGCGCTCCTCAATAAGAGAAGCCACCGCAGTGAGAAGCCCGTGCACCGCAATGAAGAGTAGCCCCTGCCCGCCGCAACTAGAGAAAGCCCGCGCGCGGCAATGAAGACCCAATGCAGCCAAAAATAAAAAAATAAAATAAGTAAATTTATAAAAAATAATAATAAAAATAAAACAGGGGCTTCCCTAGTGGTGCAGTGGTTGAGAGTCCGCCTGCCGATGCGGGGGACGCGGGTTCGTGCCTCAGTCCGGGAAGATCCCACATGCCGCGAAGCAGCTGGGCCCGTGAGCCATGGTCGCTGGGCCTGCGCATCCGGAGCCTGTGCTCCGCAACAGGAGAGGCCACAGAGGTGAGAGACCCACATACCGCAAAAAAAAAAAGAAAAAAAAAAAGATGGTACTTCCTCTTCAATTTTAGGGTGCGGTGTGGGAGCTTCCTGATTTCTCACATGAGCCTGAAGAGTCACTGCAAACCCCACCAGAATCTGGGAGAGCTGCCCTCCCCCACCCCACCAAGGCCACGCTAATCTACTTCAGAGAAGACACCAGGGGACAAGGGCCTCTGGCTGCGTTGTCAATTTCTGCATCTTGCCAGGAACGATACAAACCTTAGCCGTCTTCAAAATGCCTTCATTGGTTACTGGGTCTGTGATGACAACAAACTGCTTCTCGTTATCATTTAATACTGTGTAAACGGCCTCCCACGCTGGGGTATTGGGGACGTCGGCATCGGTCACTGTAAGTGTGGTGATGATCACGTCAGCCTCGTTCTCAGGCACCGACCCCACGTACTGCAGAGCAAAGAAAAGGATGTGTCACTTAGGACATGCTCAGACCCAGCAGTGGACCAGGGTTCAGGGGGCTAAGGGAGTCCTTTCTTGAGCCCAAGCTTTGATGAGTCTTCAAAGAAGTGCCCACCCTACCAGCATGGCCCTTATTTCCTGTTGGTGGAGCAGCCAGCACTCAGGGGCCCTGTGAGTTCCTGAAAGAGCCAAGGCCCTGGCTGTCCGCGCCTCTCAGCATATTCTGGCCCAACTGCTGACACTGTAGTTTATCCCCCATTCCCGTCTTCCCCATCACTCTCAGTGGTACCAGTAATTTTCATAAATGTCTGGTCCTTACAGTCTTCTACTTAAAACCCTTTGATAACATCCCACTGCACTCAGGATAAATTCTGAAATTCTAAATTCAGTCCACAAGGTCCTGTAGGACCTGGTCTCATTTGGTTCACTACACTGACTGCTTTTCAGTTCTTGCTATTCATCAAGCTTCCTTTTGATGCGGGGCATTAATCTGTCTTTCTTAAGCCTCCTGTACTCACAGTGGCTAGGTTAGAGTGGCAGACACCGCTAATTGTCTACTGAATATCCACTCTCTTCTTCTTCACTAACTACATGGTTGATGGCAGCAACGTGCCCAGAGAAAATACTGTATTTCCAGTCTTCCTTGCAGACAGCAGTTGCTAGTAAACGAAACTTGTGGGATGGGTCTTCACAGAAATAAGAAAACTTGACTTGACATCAAAGCCTTATGCCCCCTCGCCTTTGCCTTCTTCTTGAACGAAGCACAGATATGGCTGGAGCTCCAGCTGTCATCTTGGGCCACAAGGTGACAATGGGGATAGAATCCATGTACCAAGGACGGTGGGAAAGCAGATAAAGGAGGCTTGGTTTCCACTGACTGAGTGGACTATCTACCTCTAGGCCGTTAGTGACACAAGGGAAAAAGTCAACCCTGTTTGTTTAAACCACAAGAGTCAAATCTCTGTTACTAACCATTAAGCTGATTTCTAAGTAACACAATAAGGTTTAAGGTTCTTTCACACAGCTCTCAATACCTTCTCGACTGCATTTAATATACTTATACACAATAATCAGTATAAGTTGTCTAACATCACCCTAGCTAGACTATAAACTCCACAAGAATAGAAGTGTCGTCTGCCTTGTCTGTGATAATATCCCCAGTGTCTAAGACAGTGCCTGGTATAAACCCAGAGAATATTTGTTCAATGAATAACTAAAACCTGGTAAGATCTGCTACCAAGATGAGGACATGGAGTAAATAGGTGCTTTTTTTTTTTCCTTATTTTTATTTTTTTAAACATCTTTATATGGAGGTTCCTTAAAAAAAAAAAAACTAAAAATAGGTTTTTTTTGCAACTTCAGAAACTTGTGTCAATAGGTCCCAGGCTGAGGAGGGCAGAGACAACTGACATCTCGACCTGCTTGCATTTTAGCTTCAAGTTTACTAGTCTGGGAAACGTTTCCAAAGGGTTCACCAATGAGATACTGGGAAACAACCAAGGACCTTTGGAGACTCTCTAAGGAGTTGCAGGGTTATTACCGTGGTTGGGTTGAAGATGGGAGGGTTATCGTTGGTGTCAGTGACTGTGATCACAGCTTTTGCGGTCGTGCTTAAGCCCTCACCTTGCAGGTCTGCAGCTTGAACTACCAGGGTATACGTGGGAAAACTCTGTAGAGATGAAACACACCTGAGTCGGGACTGACAGCCACATCAGGCACAGCCCAGCCCATCACATAGAAACAGATTATTTTCTCATCTGCTTAAATGCCAACCTGCCTGGCCCCAAACCTCTGGACAAATATTTAGACACAAAGCTCAGAACCATCACCATACTAAGCAGCAACTGGCCTCGGCAGAGTTTTACGTCATCCAGACGATCGAGCTATTTGCCCTCAATACCCTCTGGATCCTCTTGACCCCTGACCTCCCGGTCCAGCCCGGTGGTGAGCACACTGATGACACCCGTTATATCGTTGATGGTGAACATTTTGTCATGCGGCAGCATAGGCTCTTGGCTGAGGATGGTGTAAGCAATGGCAGCGTTGTAGGTGTTCACATCATCGTCTGCATCTGTGGCTGAGACCTCCATCACAGAGGTCCCTGGGAGCAAAGGAGAAGATTTAGTCAAGCTACACTTTAATTTCCAAAATTCTGACCAAAGCGCTAGGGGAGGAAGAAAGCATTCCACCAAACGAGCAAGTGGTGTTCCCAGAACCCAGATTTTCCAGAGGATATTCTGGGTGGGGAGGGTGGGTGAGGAGTCTGGGGAATAAATAACCTTAAGCTAAAACATTTTTGCTATGTCTCTTATACTGAGTGAATAGCGTATAAAATAGGAAAAATACCAGAAATTTCTGTAACTGGCTTCTTAGCCACAGCTCCACCTGAGAGAATGGTCATTTGAGATTGTTGCCTTCAAGGTAGAAGGAAATATTTACAACACTTGTGACAGACAAAGTACTAGTTCGCAGAATACCTAAATAACTCTTCAAAAATCAATAGGCAGGGACTTCCCTGGTGGTGCAGTGGTTGGGAATCTGCCTGCCAATGCAGGAGACACAGGTTCGATCCCTGCTCCGGGAAGATCCCACATGCTGCAGAACAACTAAGCCCGTGTGCCACAACTACTGAGCCTGCACTCTAGAGCCCGTGAGCCACAACTACTGAGCACACACACCGCAACTACTGAAGCCCACGCACCTAGAGCCTCTGCTCTGCAACAAGAGAAGCCACCGCAATGAGAAGTCTGCGCACCTCAATAAGAAGTCTGCGCACCACAACGAAGAGTAGCCCCTGCCCACCAAAACTAGAGAAAGCCCATGCGCAGCAACAAAGACCCAACATGGCCAAAAATAAATTAAAAAAAAAAAAAAGAATCAATAGGCAGGCATGCGCAGCCCCACGAGTACGCGCCTCAGGATAGCCTGTACTATGGATCCACTGACAAAGCAGATCTTTAAAGGAGTTTTAGTAGCTGAACTTGTGGGCATTTTTGGAGCATATTTTTTGTTCGGAAAGATGTATACAAGTCAAGAGTTCAGGCAAACAATGAGCAAGAAATTCCCCTTCATCTTGGAAAATTATTGCAAGTCCACTGAACACTGGAATGTACGGAATCAGAGAGCAAGATCAAGAAAAGTGGCTGAACAGCAAAAATTAAGAATTTGAGGGGCTTCCCTGGTGGCGCAGTGGTTGAGGGTCCACCTGCCGATGCAGGGGACACGGGTTTGTGCCCCGGTCCGGGAGGATCCCACATGCCGCGGAGCGGCTGGGCCCGTGAGCCATGGCCGCTGGGCCTGCGCGTCCGGAGCCTGTGCTCCGCAACGGGAGAGGCCACAACAGTGAGAGGCCCGCATACCGTAAAAGAAGAATTTGACCATCAATCAAGGTTTGCCCTATTTCATAGTATCAGGCAAGATTAAAACTCCAAAGTTGACATGGATGGATTTTAGAATATTTAAGGTGAAATGTAAATTCTAATTAAAGCAGTTGTTCTTTGGACTAACCGTGAAGAAATTGATGGAACATTCATTATGTTATAAATGGTTCATTTACTACTCAAAATAAAGTGGTTCTCCTTTAAAAACAAAACAAAACAGGGCTTCCCTGGTGGCGCAGTGGTTGAGAGTCCGCCTGCCGATGCAGGGGACACGGGTTCGTGCCCTGGTCCGGGAAGATCCCATATGCCGCGGAGCGGCTAAGCCCGTGAGCCATGGCCGCTGAGCCTGCGCGTCCAGAGCCTGTGCTCTGCAACGGGAGAGGCCACAGCAGTGAGAGGTCCGCGTACCGCAAAAAAAAAAACAAAAAACACAACTCCCCTATAATTCTGTATAAACCTTTCAAAATAGATAAAATACTAAAACATCTATTTTTGTTAATAAATTTATTTCTTTTATTTATTTATTTTTGGCTTTGTTGAGTCTTCCTTGTGGTGCACGGGCGTCTCATGGTGGCTTCTCTTGTTGCACAGCACAGCCTCCAGGCGTGCGGGCTCAGTAATTGCGGCCTGCGGGTTCAGTAATTGTGGCACGCGGGCTGTAGAGCTCAGGCTCAGCAGCTGTGGACCACCGGCTTAGTTGCTCGCGGCATGTGGGATCTTCCCGAACCAGGGCTTGAACCCGTGTCCCCTGCACTGGCAGGCAAATTCCCAACCACTGCTCCACCAGGGAAGCCCTAAAACATCTATTTTTAATATTTATTACATTTTTTCTTTTCCGTTATAGTTTATTACAAGATGTTGAGTAAAGTACCCTGTGCTATACAGCAGGACCTTGTTGTTTATCTCATTTATCCCCCTCTCCTCTCCCCTTTGGTAACCATAGGTTTGTTTTCTGTCTGTGGGTCTGTTTCTGTTTTTCAAATAAGCTCATTAATATTTATTACATTTTAACTCAAACATTTAAAATCACATTATCTAAAAATATATTAACTAGAAATATTGATTTTATCCATTTTCACTTTACCTGAAACAATATTCAAACTCTACATCAATGTCTCTGGTACTACTGGAGCCCTTTTGGAATAAAATTTGTCATTAAAAAAAAAAAAGAAAAATCAATAGGCAAAAGACAAACAGCCCAAGAGAAAAAAAGGGCAAAAGACTTGAATAGACAAGTTGTAAAGAAACCTAGCTGGTCAGCAAACATATGATAAAATGCTTATTTAGTCCATTAATAATCAGAGAAATTCCATTTTAAGTTACGTTGAGATATAACTAGACACTCAACAGACTGGCCAAAAAGAAGTCCAACAATTCCATGATATATATTGCTGGTGGGAGTATAAATTGGTTCAGCCACCTTGGAAAACAGTTTGTCACCAAGTAGGCAAAACTGTAAGTACACACATGGTAAAAGATACATGAAAGCAAGGGAATGATTATCACAAAAGTCAGGGTGGTGGCTGTCTTTATGGAGGAGGGGAAAAATGTGATCAGGAAGGATTGTACAGGGTCTGTAAACTACTAACAAGGATCTGTTACTTAATCAGGGGAGGTTGTTCTTAAACTGCTCCTTTTTTAAACTGGGCTTAAACATTTTATACATATTTCTATAGGTAGGATGTTTTACACGCACACAGTGTCTTCCAAAGAAGTTCTGTGCATATGAAGGGTCTGACCCCAAACGCCAGCCCCAACACTTGGGGGTGCAAAGAATCTAAGTGTCTTGATGGGTGTTGATCTCCTTGTTGCTGGATGTACCTGGAAGAGCGCCCTCCATGACAGACCCCTTGAAGACCTCCTGGGTGAACTCAGGCTTGTTGTCATTCTGATCGGTCACGGTGATCACAATCTCCATCGGCTCCTCGATTGCTTCCCCGTTTGAAGACACAGCATGAGAGAAAAGCTGTAAGAGCCAGGTGAGGGTTACTCGGGAAGACAAGGCAGGAGAAGTGGTCCAACCACAGCAGAGTGGGCTCCACCCGGCCCCCACTCCCTCCCACTCAAGTATGCACGCACCTGCCCCCCAAGCACAGAACTTCCCCCCCACACACGTGCTGCTGCTTCAGTGAGGTCATGACACTGGTTAAGACCATGACCTGTGAGACCATGGGCTGCAGAACACATCCACCAGCTCAGAGCCCCATTTCCCACATAAGGGCTGGGGGCCAGGCCTAGGAGATAAAGGTGGAAGCCTAAAACACTCTGACTGGTTCCAAGCAGGGTCGAATTTGCTCTGGCTGCTCGAGTCTAGCATTCCCCCTGCAGACTTCCCTGCGTTTGGCATCAACGCATTACCTCCCAGCTTCCCTAAGCTCACACTGCTCTCAAGGTCCAGAAGTAGTTTTTGTTCCCCAACATCATCACCAGCCTCTGCCTATGTGTCAGGGACTTTGAGTCCCAAGAACAGGTTGACATCTTGGGTCTAAGATCATGTCTGATGCCTCAGGACTCTCCCCACTTTATTCCTAACAAGGAAAACATGAACAGCCCCCAATTTTTGCAGGTTCTCCTGTCATTTCTCCTTATCAACAGGTCTAAAGGTATCAAGTTAAGCTCTTCAAATGTCCAGAACATCTGATCTATGCTCAGTGTGAGTTGACCAAAAAAATTTTGAAAGGATGTAACCCCATCATTAACAGGCTTCTAAGAGACACTCACAATGTACTTGGCAATAGCTTCTCTATCCAGAGGCTCCGTCACCTTTAGCCATCCTGTTTCTCTTTCAATAATAAACACATGAAGAGGGGGTTTGTCGGCTCCTTGGCCAGTGATGCTGTAGAAAACTTTGGTTTCTTTTTCCCTGTTAGATTTGATCTGAAGACAAAACAGAAAGAAAGGAATTAGCAAGGAAGGATTCTGACATTGGCTCTTTTCCCTTTCTCTCCTTGGTCCTTCTCTGCCAAATTCCTCCCAGAGAAATAGAGAACTTCCTTCTGTACCTGAACCAGAGCCTTAGGAAATGGGCCTTTCTCATTTTCTGGGCAGCTGATAGGAGGAATAACCCAGTCTCTCTTCTGTCTCCTGAGACCATGGTGGGAGCTGGGAAATGTGAGCACTTCTGTCTGGGTTCCAGAGGGAGAGTGCTAAAAGGAAAGAAGATGAGGAACAAAATGAGATAATTCAGGAAAGATAATACGGGCTGAACAACCTAGGCAGTCAGCATCTCCAGCCTTCTGAGGGCAGGGCATGGTTTTCGTTTAACAACAAAATAAAACAGCCAAAACAAAACCCAACAGACCCCTTTACCATATCAGAAAGACGGTTTCCTCTTTTGATCCTTCTTAGTGTCCAGAGTTCAGTAATCATTATGCACACACAATGATAGGTTTGAGGGTTTGACATTATTTAAGAGTTATTTCAAGCCTATATCTCACACCTGTCATTTTTAAAAATATTTATTTTATTTATGTATTTATTTTATTTATTTGGTTGCACTGGGTCTTAGTCACTGCAGGTGGGCTCCTTAATTGCGGCTCACAGGCTCCTTAGTTGTGGCTTCTCAGCTCCTTAGCTGAGGCTCACCAGCTCCTTAGTTGTGGCATGCGAATTCTTAGTTGCAGCATGCATGTGGGATCTAGTTCCCTGACCAGGGATCGAACACAGACCCCCTGCATTGGGAGCACAGAGTCTTATCCACTGAGCCACCAGGGAAGTCCCATGCCTGTCATTTTTAATAGGACATTATGCTCCAATGATTTACTATCAGAGCTTATTCAACAATTAGATATTCAGGTGTTTTTAATATTCTTTTCTTTTATATTTTTCCTAGTAATATAGGTCTCCAAAGTAGAGTTAGCCTAAGTGAGTAAGCTTTGGGAACTTACTACTTTGTGATCAATACTAATCCCTTAATCCCACTGTGTTAGTATATCTATATGGTTTCCATTTGTTCTAACAGAAGTTGTTCAGATGGGAACCAAAAGTGCCCTTTGAGACTTGTATTGAACAGTTTTCATGTGCGATAACTTTATGCACACACAGGGAAATAAAGAGAGCTGAAGATGGAAGGAAAGATCTTCCAAATTTTTTAAGTGTCCTAAAGTGATTGGTAGTAACACAGTAAAGGTTCCAGGACAATCCCATCTTCCATCCTCCACAGAGTCACCCATCCCTGTCTGTCAAGTGAGAGTCAAGCCCTGCTTCCTGGCTTTTAAAATGTGACTCAAAATGCACAAGACAGACATGAAATATGACCAGATATCATCACAAAATCCTTCCCAATCCTGCATTCCTGTGTACTAGTCACTCACACACCCCTTAACACACACCCTCTGCATTAACCTCCTAGAGAAGCAGTCCTGCCTGGCCAAGGGCAGGCTCTGGAGCCAGGCTGCCTGGCTTTGTAACCTCACTGTGACACCTCACCTTCCTGGGCTGATTATTTAACTTCTCTGTCCCACACTTTCCTCATGTCTAAAATGAGGCTTATATTAGTATCTGCCTCATAGGGTCCTTGGAAGGATAAAACGTGATACTAGTATTGCAGTAAAGCACTTAGAATAGTGCCTGAAACATAGTAAGTGCTCAATAAATGCTAATGATGAAGACGATGGTTGGACTGGCTGGAAAACACTGAGTTATGGTTTTAATGAAGTGGAATTTGGGATTTGACTTGAGCACAGGAATAAATACTAAACTGATTCTCAACACGGTATCCTAAGCCTAAAAATGACCATCTTGCACAGCCATGGTAAAAAAAAAAAAAAAACAGGCCTTGATGAATGAATGCAAATTCATTTGCCATATTGAAGAGGAAGGCAAAGAGCACACCTTGCTGACATCAGGACTATGGAATATTTCCAGAGAATGATAATAAATAATGATGAACATTGTGCTGGCAAAACATAACATTAACATCTTCATGTGTGAAATTATTGTTTTTTAAAATAAAGATATTTATTTATTTATCTATCTATCTATTTATTTATTTGGCCGTGCCGTATGGCTTGTGGGATCTCAGTTCCCTGACCAGGGATTGAACCCAGGACCATGGCAGTGAAAGCCCAGAATCTTAACCACTAGGCCACCAGGGAATTCCCTTCATGTGTGAAATTAAAGGGAATCGTGCCTAAACATACTGAACATGGGATCCATCCCTCCGAAAACAAGGATACCAGACCAAGAAAACCCATCCAACCAAAGAGACAAAACTGGAAATTTAGATCTATTTATATTTTTTCCCCAGCTTTCTTGAGGTATAACTGACAAAATAAAAATTGTTTGTATTTAAGGTGTACGATGTGATGTTTTGATATATATAGGATCTATTCTTACATGAATTAAAAGAGAGGTAAGATTATCACCCCTTCCAGTGTAGGGCCACCTGGCACCACAAGGGTCCCTTGAACTAGGGGCAAACCAAAGTCAACCTCAAACCAGCTGTGGTAGAGTTGCCACCTACCACTCAATATCCATTCTTTCTTATTTAAAAACAAAAATCTCTTTCTCTCCCTCTCTCTGTCTCTCTCCCCATATATATATAAATTTTGTGTCCAACAACGTACCTAAGTAAAACTACATTTCCTATACTACACTTGTAGCTAGGTGTGACCATGAAGCCAAGTTCCAACTAATGAGATGTAAGCAGAAACATTGCTTCAAAATTCCACAAAGCCTTCTTTAAAAGGTGGACAGGGCTTCCCTGGTGGCGCAGTGGTTGAGAGTCCGCCTGCCGATGCAGGGGACACGGGTTCATGCCCCGGTCCGGGAAGATCCCACATGCCGCGGAGTGGCTGGGCCCGTGAGCCATGGCTGCTGAGCCTGCGCGTCCGGAGCCTGTGCTCTGCAACGGGAGAGGCCACAACAGTGAGAGGCCTGCGTACCGCAAAAAAAAATAAAAAATAAAAATAAATAAATAAATAAAAGGTGGACAACTAAGTGATACATTTTTGGGCTTCCTCCCTTCCAACTTCCTACCATCCAGAGGAAAGGTATGATAAATGGAGATCCAGCAGCCATCTTGGATCATGAGGTATCGTTGAGGATGGAAGCCTTATGCTGAGGATGATAGAACAGGAAGGAAAGAAAGAACCTAGCCTCCTGATGACTACAAGAGTCTCCATACTGGCCACAACTTACCACTGAATTGCCTTAACTTGAAAGAGAGATACTCTATTTTACATAAACCACTGTAATTTGTGCTTTTCTATAATACGTATTTGAACATAATCATGAAGGCAGATGGCAAAGGTGAAGAGGAAAATTTGAAAAACCAACTTTGTTTACATCTGTGGATCATAAGAGGTTTCCATACACAGCTGCCCAGCAAGAACTTACCAGGCTGGACTTACATGAATGATGGAATTAATTGGAGACTTAAGTCAGGAAGCTATGTTAATTTAGTTCCCCGCTTTTCTGGTCTGGCCAATTACACCAGGGAGAAAAATCAGATCTGTCAGGACTATTAAATTCCTAGAATCTCAACAGTCTTCAGGGCGAAAGACAAGAGCCAGCCTGAAAGACCTTGGCAGTTACAGTACTTCCACGCTCCCAACGCGATAGTGGGATACAACTAGAATGGCCCTCCAGAGAGATGTTTCAGTAGGCAGCGCCATGGGAGCAGTTTAGAAACTGGCAAAGGCATTTGGCTTCGGTTAACAATTTCCCGAGACATTCTTGCCAAGAACCTGGGCAGACATGTATCCTTTCATTTGTGGCCAATGCACCCATCTGTCCACTCAGTATTTACTGGGCTCCTGGTATGTGCCAGGCCCAGAGGTCAGGCACTGCAGATACAATGGGGAAGGATCTTGTGGAGATTATAGTCCAATCAGGCAAAAGCTTCCTGCTGATTCTTCCCCTTCTTTGCCAAGCCCTCTCCACTAGAGACATGAAGAGCAAAACGACCAGAGAACTGAACTCGTGTTCATTGTTCCTCTGGGAAGGGAATAAGAAGAACAGTTAACAATTACTGAGTACTTATCATATGCCTACCATAGTTCCAGCAACTCACATGTAATAATTCATGTAGTCATTATTATCCCCATTTTACATATAAGGAAATTCAAGCACAGACAGATTAAATAACTCCCCCAAGTCTACTCGGGTAGTAAATAGAAGGGCTGGTACCCAATCCCAGACAGAATCTATGCCCTTACCCCCTATTCTACACTACCTGCTGAAATAAGGTAGTGTATCTTGCCATCCACCCAACAACAACAAAAAATCCACAGCAAGAACTCGTTCAGTTAGACCAATGGTTCTCAACTAGGGGCTATTTAGCACCCCTTCTGCCCACCCCCAGGGGGCATTGGCAGTGTCTGGAGACAATTTTGGTTGTCACAACTGGCAGAGTGCTGCAAGCATCTAGCAGTTAAGACCAGGGATGCTGCTAAACATCATATAGTGCACAGGACACACCCACAGCAAGAAATTATCCAGCCCCAAATGTGAATAGTGCCAAGGCAGAGAAACCTGGATTAAGCAGCATACTAAAATAATAGTGAACTTCTAAGAAACACTCCGACGTACACGATGATGGTGGTGGTGATGGTGGTGCACTACTGCCTTCAGGGTCACTTTGGTGGAGAGCTTCCTGCGGGTGGAGTCCCAGGCATGGATAAGAAAACTCATCTCTGGATGATGAAGGTGTAAAGGCCGTTTGACTGTAACCACGCCATCTGTGCCCACTTTGAATCGGGTGTCATCAGAAACATAGACTGTCTTTGGTAGACCGGTGCATCCTTCAAAACTCACTGCAGGGCATAAATCACAGTGATTAGGAAACTGAGGAGATTAAAGAGCATTCCTTCTCTAGAAATCAAACTTCATTCACCCACCAAAAGCCTGACTCACAAAACAGGCACAAGTAAAACATACCATAGTCTGGTGACAGAACAGCAAAGATATCAAAGTAGTGGATGCCATCATTATGTTCTTCACAATTATAGGGCGACTTAATTGTGGTCTGATTCTTTTCTCATCTACTTGGAGACTGAAAACAGTAAGCTGTCTAGAAAGTAACTTCTTTTCAATAACAAAAAAGGGCCTCTCCTTCAGATGGCTCTTGACGATATGAAAAATAACTGAGATAGAATATCTATTGAGTCCAAAAGTTTGAGACCTAGGTACAGTGAGATGCTGTGGATTAACTACATTTAAATAAACAGTTTACATTTCAGTAAACAGCGGCAGATAATAAGATGGAGGGATCACAGCTACATGGTTAAGAGTAAGGACTTAGGCAAATTTTTTAACTTCTCTGAGCCTCAGTTTCTTCATCTTCAAAATGAGGGTAATTATGGTGCTTACCCTCCAGCCTCCAAACATGGTCTTATTTTCCCTGGCAAGGGTGGGGCTCAAGTCCCAGCTCTGCTTATTAGCTCTGTGACCCATCTGTAGAACGAAGTCATCGATAGCAACTACCTACTAGGCTTGTTTTAAGATACATAGAACATGGGAGTTCCCTGGCAATCCAGTGGTTAGGACTCCACACGCGTGACATGGTCAAAAAAAGAAAAAAAAAAGATACATAGAACAGTGCCTAGCACATAATAGACACTATTAAATAAAAATTTTAAAACAAACGTAGCTTTGGTTAATCATTTATTCAATTTTCCACAAAAGACATAGATAATTGTGATATTCATTAAGTACTGATTATATGCTTATTTTCCGAGGCATTGAGAGGTAATGCCTGCTTGCAATCTGAGGCCCAGTGGAGAAACTCATCACTGTCAGTTAGGGGAGACAGTGAAGATTTCACAGGAAAGTCTTCTACCTGAACATACAACACAGCAAGACAAATGCAAAAGACAGAAGAGAACTACTTAGGTGGGGGAACTTAGGATCAGTGGCTTAGAGACAAAACTATTTAAAGTTTTATAGTTTTTAAAGTATTAAAACTTTAAAAGTATTAATACCCAATGCTGGAGAAGCTGTGGTGAAAAGTGTCTGCACTAAACATCAGAGTCCCAAAAGACTCATTCGTTCAACAGGCTTCCATCAAACTATTTGTCAGAAACTGTGCTGGGCTCTAAGAACAAAAAAAATTCTGTGAACAAATAGACAAGGCACCTGCTCCCCTTGAGCTTACACTGTTGTGGAAAAGATGGACATGTAACAAAACCAAATCTCAGGTAGTGACAAATGCTAGATATAAAGGAATTAAAGAAGGTGATACAAGAGTGACAGGGGAAGAGGAAGGTGTGGGGAGGGAGTAACTTATACTGGATGGTGAGGGCTGGCCTCTGTGAAGTTGGAGGCGTCTTAGTTGAGACCTGAAGGAGCCAGCCTTGCAGAAACCTGGCTCAAGGGCCTTTCAGGCAGAAGGAACAGTCGATAAAACAGTTCTTTCTGGGAAACTCTCAAGTTGGCCAGTTCTCCTCCCTTTCAAATAATCACCGCCTCATTCCTCCAGTGGGCGTTCGATTTTGTCCAAGAGATCTTTTATAAAAATTCCTACTTTTGTGCCAATTTTGCACGGCTAGACACCTCTACATGCGTAAGGATCAGGTCTCTGTCAGAAAGCCCTAAAGCCAGTTATGATGTCTAGACTGCAGTTTTCATTTCTTCCACTAGGGGCCACCCTTGCAAACTTTTCTGAAACCAACAGCCCCACCCTTGCCAGAGAAAGTAAGACCATGTCTGGGGGCAGGAGGATATGTACCATGATTATCCCCAATTTGAAGATGAAGAAACTGAGGCTTGTGGGATCTTAGTTCCCTGACCGGAGATTGAACCCGGGCCCTCAGCAGTGAGAACGCGGAGTCTTAACCACTGGACCACCAGGGAATTCCCTGCCATGTTCTTACTGAGTGGCCTTAAGCAAAATGCTTAACCTCTCTGGTCCTCAGTTTTCTCTACTGGATCCTGAAGGATTCCACCATTGAGTGAGCACACCTCTTCCGGGTTTTGTGAGGATTAACCAAGACAGTGAATGTGATCACATTTCGAAAGTGAAAGAACAAAGCAAGTGGAAGGGGATGAGGGTGATTTCTGTGCATTTGAGTAGACAAGCTAGAGGACAAGCATTTGCTAAATGAACAGATGAACCAAAAAATGACAAAAGAAGCAAGAAGAAACACAAAATCCTTAAAGGATGGGCAGACACTACCCTTTAAGTCTAAAATAGGAATTTCTTTTCAAACTACCAAAACAAAATGTTTTTCTAATAACCTTCCCCCAACCCCACCCCAGCAGAAGTAATGGGGGCACCAGACTGTGTTGGGGGCTTGTCATATTAACAGGTAACAAGAGCTGCCCTCATTTTTCACACTGAATTCCTTTTCCCAGCCAGTCCAAATCTGGGCAGTTTGGACAAGCATGATTGGACTTGCCAAGGGTGGTGGCCTGAAAAACTGAAAATGGTTTTGCAAATAACTTAATGCAAGGCTCTTAACCTGCTCTGGGGCATCTCGTCCGAATGGTGGTTAAGCTCCGCCCTTTGAGAAGTGACAGAAGTAGTGTGCCCATGACAGGCAGGCTCAACCTGAATTTCCAGGTGCTCATTATCTTTCTGTGCAACCTGAGCCTCTGGGCTGACAAACTAGAAATTATAGGAAAGACCAAGGGGATCTCCAGCTCCGGGAAGGCTCTGGGAAGCTTGCTTTCAACCCTGGCAAGGGCTAGGCAGCATCTCAGGGTACGGTGAACACTAATGCTAGCATGTAGGAGGAAACAAGAATAGCGAACTGTAGAAACCAGAGGATCAGTACATGGGAATTAGGTATATTTGAACATTTCCACATTAAAAAGTTAAACAAAAATAAAGCTAGCAAAGGATGAAGTATTCTTTAAGTCAGCTTGTCCTTTCCTAAACTTGTTATTTGGTCACTTGGTTTAGAAACCTAATCCCAGTGACGAGAGCCAAGAACCCAATGTCCATCTCTAAACGGGAAGATCTTTTCAACACCATATCATCATTATCAGCATCAAAAACTACACATTCAACTAACAGCTTCAACTACCTTTTATTCACTATTTTCTTAATATTTAAACAAGTGACAACACTATGGGTCAGGCTCTCTTCTAAGCACTTTACAAATATTAACTCGTGTCATCCCAGAACACTTCGAGGTTGCTACCAGCAGCATCCCCTTTTTAGAGATGGAGAGACTGAGGCAGCTAGTTAAGTGGCAGAATGAGGACTGGGACCCAGGCAGTCTGAGAGTTCACGTGCCTAAACATTCTTCTCGTGCCTGTCTCTACAAGCCAGACCCTTGTCCTATGCTTTTTTTTTTTTTTTGCGGCACGCAGGCCTCTCTCTGTTGTGGCCTCTCCCATTGCAGAGCACAGGCTCCGGATGCACAGGCTCAGTGGCCATGGCTCACGGGCCTAGCCGCTCCGCGGCATGTGGGATCTTCCCGGACCGGGGCACGAACCCGTGTCCCCTGCATCGGCAGGCGGACTCTCAACCACTGCGTCACCAGGGAAGCCTGCCCTATGCTCTTTAAATCCAGTTTTCAGATTGAATCCCCCGCCCGCAGTCACCCTTTGGTATAGGCATCACCATCCCTATTTTCTTTGCCCTGAATTAAAGGCTGGTGGGAGGAGGCGCCGGGCTGTCAGATCCCAACGTGAGTGTTCTTCACCACTGTTCCCATATGCAAAATGGGGATGGAATACTTATTATGGAGAAACAAAAATGAAAAAAGACATTCTAGAACAGGAGGAATTCTACACAGCAGGAGGTTAGCAGTAATTTGAGTGGAGGTGGAGGGAAGATTGAAAAAAGTACGATTGGAGGCAGTTTTTCAAAACGTGCTTTCCTTAGATGTTTCTGTATTATATGGTGCGCTACAATTACAGTAAATTACTTTTTAAAACAACAAAAGTAAGAGTAACTTAAAAAGTATCTTTAACGCACTGTGACTCTTCTTTGTTGTTATTCATCCTACAAGTGCCCCATTTTCTTGCCAATTCTGGCAGAAGTAGTAGCTTTAATCTACTACTTCTTCACTCTGCAAGAGATGACTGAAGTTCAAAGAAAAAGTAACCCCAAGTCCACGAAAAGCTTTTTGGTCCTGGGGCAGGCTCTGAGCGCTCAGCAACATTCTTTGCTTGGAATTGCCATTGTGCCACGAACAGTCCTGCTTGAAGGATCCCGTTTCTTCTCCCACCCCCACCCAGCTGGAATGTGAGTGGGTAGGAACAAGACAGTCTCCTAAGCCTCCATATATTTCAGGGAGATAGAAGGACGGGGCCTGCTATCAAAGCCAGCTAACCATAGTTGAGTTATCTGGTAACGAGTGGGAAAACCTAGTCTCTTAGAAGCAACTACTTGAAAGTAGTGTTTTCCCCACGCCACACACAAAGGGGTACCTTACGGGTTGTCTCCCACTCCTCAGAAGGCATTTCCCAGAGCTAACACCAAAGAACACTGCATTTACCTTTGTTTCAAGGACCGTTGGACCTCAGCGTTGGAAGAGAAAATTACCCACACAACCCCGAGGGCAAGATCAGAGAGCCTTCTGAGGCTCCTGGAGGTCCCGGGGCCACACTGCCATTGTGTACCCCCAAATCAAGGGCTTTGGTTTCTAACTTAAATACTCAAGATAAAGGACAAGAAGTCTAAGTTGATGGATGAAAGGCACCCTGAGGAGACAGACGTGTGTCACCTAGCTGGGCAGGAGTCCCTTCTCACCAGTAAGCAGCAGTGTTTGTAACTCCAGCCACAAAGCCACAATTCTCCATGGGTACCACGTCCTAGAAAATTTCTTTCTAGGTTCCATTTTCTTTGATGGCACTGGGCGATTCTAGGATGTCTTCCTTTGGTGGTGTCCACAAATTTACTAACCATTCCAAGTTTAATGGGCACCCACGCTCAGCAGAAAAATAATTTTATGTTTAAAAAATGGGAGGGGGCTTCCCTGGTGGCGCAGTGGTTAAGAGTCCGCCTGCCAATGCAGGGGACACGGGTTCGTGCCCCGGTCCGGGAAGATCCCACATGCCACGGAGCGGCTGGGCCCGGGAGCCATGGCCACTGAGCCTGCGCGTCCGGAGCCTGTGCTCCGCAACGGAAGAGGCCACAACAGTGAGAGGCCCGCGTACCGCAAAAAAAAAAAAAAAAAAAAAAAGGAAGGGAAAGGATGATGAGGCCTCCAGTTTGTCCACACTCGGGGGATGTTGAAGAGATTCAAGTTGCACTAGGAAAACTATCTTCTTAGTCCCGATAAGTCTCCAGTTATGTGTGTCCGTTTGCTACTGAGAACTATGGACAGTAACACAGCCTAATAGCCTGACTACACATAGTGGCGGCCCTGGGTGGTAGACTCCAGCAGCCCTAGCTTCTAAACGAGGAAGCAGTCTCAGAAGCCTCAGTGAAGAGACTTGGCCAAGCCACACAGCTATGAAGTGGCAGAGCCTGTGGTCTGATGCCCCATCAGGACTTAACCACCAGGCAGCCTGTCTCTTGGTTTGATGAACCATTTGCGAGACTAGCTGCTAGCTGAATGGCCACAGGGAAGTTAGTTCACACAACAGAATGGGACAGGTGGAGAGTAACCACAATAAAAATAGCTGAGCTTCCCTGACCCCATCTTCCCCTGACACACACTCCCTCCCTCCCTCTCTCTTTGAATGAATGTGGCACCTTGGAAATCCAGTTCCAGGGCCTCAGAAAAACGTAAGGACAGTCAGGCAGCCAAGCAAAGGAGGAAGTTTTAAACTTTAGATTCAAGAATGTTCCCCCTTAGGCCACCACGTTACATAAGCTGAAATAAATCAGAGCTCCCCTGATCAGCCAACTTAACTCCCAGACAGTTTTCTGGGGAAGTTGAGCAGCTCAGAATATCACATTGTACAAGCACAACTTGCAGGTGTGTTCACAGAGCCCGTGCATTGTGCTCCCAGGGCGTCCTCGGCTGGGGCACCCGCACCCCGTCAAATTGCCCTTGTAGACCGGCAGCTCCCATGGGATCCCAGGGATGAGAAGTTTATTTTCATGAAGCTTATTTTGTTCTTTCTCCCAGCCTCCCAGCATGTCCTTGCCCAGAACAAATTATAAGTGGACTCCATCTTCATTTAACTCACACCCTAAAAACAGATGTCAACAACGGGCGCTGCCTGGGTGGGACGCAAGGACCAAAGTCTCCTCCACTTCTGTTTCCATCAAAACAGACTGGGGTGGGGCTTCCCTGGTGGCGCAGTGGTTAAGAATCTGCCTGCCAATGCAGGGGACAAGGGTTTGAGCCCTGTTCCAGGAAGATCCCACATGCCACAGAGCAACTAAGCCCGTGCACCACAACTACTGAGCCTGTGCTCTAGACCCCATGTGCCACAACTACTGAGCCCACACGCCGCATCTACTGAAGCCCCCATGCTCTAGAGCCCATGCTCCGCAACAAGAGAAGCCACCACAATGAGAAGCCCACACACCGCAACGAAGAGTAGCCCCCGCTCACCACAACTAGAGAAAGCCTGCGCAGAGCAACGAAGACCCAACGCAGCCAAAAATAATAAATAAATAAAAATAACTAAGTTAAAAAACACTGGGGCGGAGAGGGGAGCATCAGTGCGCAGAGAAAACAGTGAGGTTGCAGATGAAGGACAAATTAGCCCAGGCCCCTGCAAGGGGGAGCCCACAGGATGAAGGGGTGATCCATCACCCTGGATTCTTCCCCCTTTGTCTTAAGGTTACTCATGCCGCCTGGGTCACTCCGGCAGCGCATGTTTGCTCCCAGATCGTGTTTCTGCTTGGGCTAGCACTGTTTTAGTTCTCAGACAGCAAACAGCATGGATGTTGATCGTAATCAGCCCCATGAAAAATGTCATAAATGGCACTTCCACAGTTGGTTAAAAGCCAGTGCAAATACTTTTATGGTTTTACATCTGTGTGAATGGGGTCAAACTGAGTTAAGGTCACATCCCAGCTTTGCTTCTTAGGTGCCACTGTAGGCAAGTTACTTTGACTTCCCTTGAGCATCATTTTCCCCATTCTGTAAAAGGAGACATCCTCATTTCCTTCAAGGGACTGATTCAAGGATTCTTTCTTCAGCAAATATTTACAGAGCCCTTACTCATTGCCAAGCATCATTCTAAGGCCTGGGAAATACAGCAGTGAACAAAGCACAGTTCTGCCCTCGTGGGGCTTACATTCCAATGGGGAAGAGATAATTAACAAATAAATTATTAAGTGTCAGGGGCTTCCCTGGTGGTCCAGTGGTTAAGACTCCACACTTCCAGGGCAAGGGGTGCGGGTTCGATCCCTGGTTGGGGAAGTAAGATCCCACATGCCGTGTGGCACGGCCAAAAAAAAAAAAAAAATTATAAAGTGTCAGTAATGAAAAGTGTTAACAGAGAAAAATAAGCAGGTAAGGGGGTTCCAAGGCTCTGTGCAGCAGCAGGGCTGGAGGGGGCAATTTAATAAAGGGCATTTAGGGAAGGCCTCAAAAAGAGGCATTTGAAGAAGATGGTCCCAGCTTCTGGCTGCGTGCCAGAGCAAGGGACTGAGCCACGTGGCAGCAAGGAGCAGAGTGCCGTGGCCTGCTCGGCACTGCACACCCTCTCGTGCTGGGCTCCGTTCTGGTGCTGAAGACCCAGGCGTGAACACAACAGGTAGTGATCCCTGCCCTCCTGGGGCTCACATTCTAGTGGAATGAGAGTAACACTAGCATGTGGGTCCCACTCAGGCCTAGGAGTGGCGCTGGCTCCTGTCCTTCCAGTCTAGAAGGGCCAGAGGGTCTCCCCAGTCCCCTTCCCCTCCTTGAGATCAAGGCCAGAAAAGAGTTCAGGTTTCAATCCTTTGCCTCTCCAGGCCTCTCCTGGACGGTTCAGAAATGAGCCCATTGATAAAACCTCACTCTGCTTAATCTCAATATTCCTGCCTCGGTGGGGCTCTGGTGGCTCTGCTGGAGAAGAAGGGGCGGCTTCTGTGCTCAAGTCCGAGACCGAAGGTTTGGCTTCAGTTTTCCAGGGTGGAGGCTAACTGCCAAGGAGCCTCATCTCCATTCACTTAAAAAAGGGAGGCAGGGGCTCCCCTGGTGGCGCAGTGGTTGAGAGTCCGCCTGCCGATGCAGGGGACACGGGTTCGTGCCCCAGTCCGGGAAGGTCCCACATGCTGCGGAGTGGCTGGGCCTGTGAGCCATGGCCGCTGAGCCTGCGCGTCCGGAGCCTGTGCTCCGCAATGGGAGAGGCCACAGCACTGAGAGGCCCGAGTACCGTAAAAAAAAAAAAAAAAAAAAAAAAGAAAGAAAGAAAAAAGGGAGGCAGGGGAAGCAAGTGAATACCACCACCTGCCTGCTGCAGAGGTGGACAGGGACCTCTTCGCCCTCACAGGGAGCGAAACTGGTTTGGTTTCATCAAAAAGAACAAGCCCTCTGGCTTACACGCTAAATTGGAGGAGTTTTATTATCCCTGAGCTGCCTGTTAGATACACAAACACCCCACCCACCTGAATAAAGGTGATAATTGATCATTCCCACCAGATGCAACCCAGCAAACATTCCTCTGGCCAGGTTGGGCAACTCTAGGAACTGTTTGCTTATTGATTAGAAAGAAAAGCCTCCCTTCCACACCACAGATACTGCCCACTTTTCCTTTCTGGTGGGTTCCCCAAGGCCAGGGAGGGCCCTTCTCCCTCCCCCTCCTGCTGGCCCCTCACAGACCTGGGATGGGGGACTGGGTCCTAGGCCCCAGTGCACCGGAAAGGGCTCTCCAGGTTTCGGTTGCCCACTTGTGAAATAAAGCACTTTGACCAAAATACCTCTAACCTCATCTCCATCCAGGGTCTAGTGTAATATGTCCTGCACAGAGACTCTCCTGGAGAGCTTTTTAAAAATAACCAGGCCTGGGCCATGTCCCAGGCTAACTGTTCTCCAAGGCTGGCAAAGCCCCAGCATGGGTATGTTTTAAACCTTCCCCCAGGCGCTTGGAGCACCCAGTGGGTGGAGAATATCCTACAAAGGCTTCCCTAGGAGAGGCAAGAGGCAAAATAACTTATCATAACAACCAATGAGGGAAGTATCACTCTCTCTGGTTTATCAGTAAAGTCTCAGAGATATTAAGTGACTCTCCCAAGGTCACATGGCAATGAGCGGCAGAGCTGGCTGGTCCGAAGACCCACAGTCGGAACCCCTGCATTGTCCTGATTCTCCTCGGCCTGGACTGGTCTTCTGGGTTTCAAGGTCTCTTTCTTTCCCCACCTCTGCCTCTCTTACAGTAGGACGCAAGCACATTCAGTGATTTCCCTTCCATTTACTGTGGGCTGTTGGATGCTAACGTGATAGGAAAAAACACACTCATCATATTCCTTAGTCACTTCTTATCAGGGTGCTTTTGTTACCCACATCTTTTTTTCCCCCAAATCTTAGTCTTTTGTTTTGAATTTCAAAAGCAGTACCTTGCATATATTAGAGGGAAAAAAGTGACAAAACACAGATGACATAGCAGCATTATTCATTACAGCCAAAGAGTGGAAACAAACCAAATTTCCAACTGAAGAACAAACAAAATGTGGTATATCCATACAACAGAATATTACTCTGCAATAAAAAGAAATTAATTACTACTACAAGCTGCACCATGGGTGAACATTGAAAACATTATGCTAAGAGAAAGAAGCCAGTCACAAAAGACCACACACTGTATGGTTCAATTTATATGAAATATCCAGAATAGACAAATCTATGGCTGAAAAATAGATTCGTGGTTGCCTAGGGCTGGGGGGTGGGAAGGGGGAAAACCAGGGGGTGGCAGGTAAGGGCAAGGGATCTCTTTCTGGGATGATTAAAATGTTCTAAAATTGTTTGTGGTAGCGCAACTCTGTGAATATATCGAAAAGCCATTGAACCCTACACTTATTTTATTTTTTGTTTGTTTGTTTGTTTATTTATTAATGAGGATGCAGCCCAGCAACAAGTGGCACCAAGGACCATTCTTTTTTTTCCTTTTTTCTTTTTTCTTTTTTTTTGGCATCTCATTTTATTTATTTTTATTTTTTTATACAGCAAGTTCTTATTAGTTATCTATTTCATACGTATTAGTGTATATATGCCAATCCCAATCTCCCAATTCATCACACCACCACCACCCCACACCACCTTCCCCCCTTGGTGTCCATACATTTGTTCCCTACATCTGTGTCTCTATTTCTTTTTTTTTTTTTAATTTATTTTTGGCTGTGTTGGGTCTTCGTTTCTGTGCGAGGGCTTTCTCTAGTTGTGGCAAGCAGGGGCCACTCTTCATCGCGGTGCGCGGGCCTCTCACTGTCGTGGCCTCTCTTGTTGCGGAGCACAGGCTCCAGATGCGCAGGCTCACGGGCCTAGTTGCTCCGCAGCATGTGGGATCTTCCCAGACCAGGGCTCAAACCCATGTCCCCTGCATTAGCAGGCAGACTTTCAACCACTGCGCCACCAGGGAAGCCCCTGTGTCTCTATTTCTGCCTTGCAAACTGGTTCATCTGTACCATTTTTCTAGATTCCACATATATGCGTTAATATATGGTATTTGTTTTTCTCTTTCTGACTTACTTCACTCTGTATGACAGTCTCTAGGTCCATCCACGTCTCTACAAATGACCCAATTTCATTCCTTTTTTATATAGCTGAGTAATATTCCATTGTATACATGTACCACATCTTCTTTATCCATTCATCTGTCGATAGGCAATTAGGTTGCTTCCATGACCTGGCTATCGTAAATAGTGCTGCAGTTAACACTGGGGTGCACATGTCTTTTTGAATTATGGTTTTCCCTCGGTATATGCCCAGTAGTGGGGTTCCTGGGTCATATGGTAGTTCTATTTTTAGTTTTTTAAGGAACCTCCATACTGTTCTCCATAGTGGCTGTATCAATTTACATTCCCACCAACAGTGCAAGAGGGTTCCCTTTTCTCCACACCCTCTCCAGCATTTGTTGCTTGTAGATTTTCTGATGATGCCCATTCTAACTGGTGTGAGGTGATACCTCGTTGCAGTTTTGATTTCCATTTCTCTAATAATTAGTGATGTTGAGCAGCTTTTCATGTGCCTCTTGGCCATCTGTATGTCTTCTTTGGAGAAATACCTATTCAGGTCTTCTGCCCATTTTTTGATTGGGTTGTTTTTTTAATACTGAGTTGCATGAGCTGTTTATATATTTTGGAGATTAATCCTTTGTCTGTTGATTCGTTTGCAAATGTTTTCTCCCATTCTGAGGGTTGTCTTTTTGTCCTGTTTATAGTTTCCGTTGCTGTGCAAAAGCTTTTACATTTCATTAGGTCCCATTTGTTTAGTTTTGTTTTATTTCCATCACTCTAGGAGGTGGGTCAAAAAAGATCTTGCTGCAATTTATGTCAACGAGTGTTCTTCCTATGTTTTCCTCTAGGAGTTTTATAGTGTCCAGTCTTACATTTAGGTCTTGAATCCATTTTGAGTTTATTTTTGTGCATGGTGTTAGGGAGTGTCCTAATTAAATTCTTTTCCATGTAGCTGTCCAGTTTTCCCAGTACCACTTACTGAAGAGACTGTCTTTTCTCCACTGTATATCCTTGGCTCCTTTGTCATAGATTAGTTGACCATAGGTGCATGGGTTTATCTCTGGGCTTTCTATCCTGTTCCACTGATCTATATTTCTGTTTTTGTGCCAGTACCATATTGTCTTGATTACTGTAGCTTTGTAGTATAGTCTGAACTCAGGGAGTCTGATTCCTCCAGCTCTGTTTTTTTTCCCTCAAGATTGCTTTGGCCGAATCCTACACTTTAAATGGGTATAATGTATGATGTGTGAATTATATCTCAAAACTATTATCAAAAAATTAAAAAAGAGAAAAATAAAAAAAGAAGAAGAGCCAAAAGCACAAAGCACTCGTGGTCCCAATCACACAGAGAAGCCACCATCAATGCTTCAGATCCTGGTCCACCCCTTTCCTGATTCGCTTACTCCCCCTAATCTGCATCCCATGATATCCTCTGCTTTTCTAAAATTAGGGTATGAACACTACCATATTTTTAAAGATCTTCTTTCCCAACTTTCTTCTCCCCATTTTCCCATCAAAAAAAATTCCAACTATATAGTTATTAGGATAGATAAAATATGGTATAGCTACTCAGCAATAAAAGGGAATAAAAGGGAACAAAAGGGACTTCCCTGGTGGCGCAGTGGTTAAGAATCCGTCTGCCAATGCAGGGGACACGGGTTTGAGCCCTGTTCCGGGAAGATCCCACATGCTGCAGAGCAACTGAGCCTGTGCGCCACAACTACTAAGCCTGCGCTCTAGAGCCTGCAAGCCACAACTACTGAAGCCTGTGCGCCTAGAGCCTGTGCTCCAGAACAAGAGAAGCCACCGCAATGAGAAGCCTGCGCACTGCAATGAAGAGTAGCCCCGGCTCTCCGCAACTAGAGAAAGCAGCAACAAAGATCCAGCACAGCCCTAAATAAATAAATAAATAAATAATTTTTTAAAAAGGAAACAAAATACAATAGCATAGATAAACCTTAAAGGCATTATGCTAAGTTAAAGAAAATGACACCGATATACGGGACGCGGGTTCGTGCCCCGGTCCGGGAAGATCCCACATGCTGCGGAGTGGCTGGGCCCGTGAGCCATGGCCGCAGAGCTTGCGCGTCCGGAGCCTGTGCTCCGCAACGGGAGAGGCCACAACAGTGAGAGGCCCGCGTACCGCAAAAAAAAAAAAAAAAAAAAAAAAAAGAAAATGACAAAAGTCTGCAAAAGACTATCAGCCCTGGAGATGGGATTCAGTTAGTCTGAGGCAGGGCCCAGGCCTGGGTATTTTTAAAAAGCACACAAAAGACATATTCCATTTATATGAAAATTCTAGAAAACTAGAGACAGTAAGCAGATCAGTGGTTGCCTGGAGCTGGGGTGGGTGTGGGCTTGATTGCCAACAGGCACAAGGGAACTTGGGAGGTGATAAAAGTATTCTAAAACTGGGTTGTGGCAACGGCCCCAGAGCTGTGTACATTTATAAAAATCATCTGCCTGTATGCTTGCAATGGGTAAATTGTATGGTATGTAAATTACATCTCAATGAATCTGTAAAAAATAAAGTAGTTGCTAGGAGTTCCTTTGAGGAGGACTCCATGAGTCTAAGTCTCAGGATTCAGAAAAGACTCAATCCATTCACCTAATAATGCAAGGTCATAGTTATGAAAAAGTGGAGAGGGAAAAGACAGGCCATAAATAATTTTTTTTTTTTACAACTTTATTGGAGTATAATTGCTTCACAATGGTGTATTAGTTTCTGCTTTATAACAAAGTGAATCAGTTATACATATACATCTGTTCCCATATCCCTTCCCTCTTGCGTCTCCCTCCCTCCCACCCTCCCTATCCCACCCCTCCAGGCGGTCACAAAGCACAGAGCTGACCTCCCTGTGCTATGCGGCTGCTTCCCACTAGCTATCTACCTTACGTTTGGTAGTGTATATGTCCATGCCTCTCTCTCGCTTTGTCACAGCTTAACCAATAATTCTTAATTAACAATAATTAGAAGAGTAAATATTCAATCTAATAATAGTCATTACCAAGGGTATTATGCTGATCACCTCACAAACACTGACTCCTAAATTGCTATGAAGCCGGTGGGGTTTTTTTAATCCCCTTGATCCTGATGAGCCCCTGAGGCCCAGAAAGGCTTGAGTCACTTGCTCAAGGTCAGAGAGCCAGTCTCTGAAGTTAGATTCACACACCCAGGACCAGCCAAGGCTGGTTGATCCACTAGGCTGAAACTGTTCTGCCTTGCTGACCTAAATGGGAAGGAAACCTAAAAAAGAGGGGATGTACATATACGTGTAACTGATTCATTTTGCTGTACAGCAGAAACTAATAGAACATCGTAAAGCAACTATACTCTAATAAAAATTAATTTAAAAATAGATAAATGATTAAAATAAATAAATAAAAATAAATAAAACTGTTCTGGCTTGAGGGAGGAGAGAGGCTCCAGGGGAAGTTGAGAGCAAGGTGAGATGGGTGCAAACCCACGCTGGGCACAAAGGTAGGTTGCTGAAACCAGAGAGTGACTCTCTGTACAAGAATATAACCTAGATAGAAGCGTGCATCAATCTGGGCGCAGTATTTCCTGAGTCCTAGATGACACGGAAACGCGCTGACATCGGCTGTGGAAACACGGGAAGCCAGCATGGAGCTTGGAATTTTGAATCATTCATTAACTCATGAACAAGGTCTGGAAACCTCTTCTCCAACACAAAGAACGAATATGAGGCTTGCACCATATCCAACTGTGGGCTGTGCTGGAAAAGCTTGGGCCCTCTGCCTCTGACATTTGGAACACAACCCCTCAAACGGCCCCAAAGAACAGCTGGACGCCAAGGCTGCACAAGTTAGGCATTTCCCACAGAGTCTCCCGGTCACATGCATTTGCAGATGACTCCAAAACAAGTGCTCTCTTGTCCGAGAGCACTTACAAGAGGAGGCTTTCTCTCTTTCGATGGAGGCTAGCATCATTTTGCATCATCAAGAACAAATAAGCATTGATGGGAAAAGCAGTTGCTTCCAAGAGTGTTTGCTAAATCTGCTCAACTGGCTCTAAAGGTAAACGCTCAACGCCCCACACCCACCACCGTGGGCAGGCTCCTGGGAAAGAAATCCCACAACCAACCCGGCATCCCTAGTCCCGGGAAAAAGCAGAAGCTTCTCAGACTGGCCTGCTCACTCCAAGAATTCCAAGTAGGCAAGACAACAAAAGAAGAAAAGAAAATTACATGAAGACCACCAGCCCACGGGTCCCAGGTGCAAGCAGGTGCTGCACAGAGCCAGAGTCACGGGGTAACTCTCGTAAGATGCTGGGGTACACTTGCTGCCACAAGGACCTGTGGCACCTGTCCCAGCAGCGGTTCTCAAACTTTATTTTTCTGGTTGCAATTCTTACAAGACTCTGGTTTCCCTACCCGGCTTCATCCCATTTTCCAATCAAAAATTGGAAACTTGAACACATGCAAAATGACATATGCACAAGGTTATTCACTAAGGCATTGTTTGTAGTAGCAAAACATGGGAGGGAGACAACCCAAGCATCCATCAAGAGAGGATTAATTAAATAAACTATAGAATTCCCAACAATAAATGCTGGAGAGGGTGTGGAGAAAAGGGAACACTCTTGCACTGCTGGTGGGAATGTGAATTGGTACAGCCACTATGGAGAACAGTATGGAGGTTCCTTAAAAAACTAAAAATAGAACTACCATATGACCCAGCAATACCACTACTAGGCATATACCCTGAGAAAACCATAATTCAAAAAGAGACATGTACCAAAATGTTCATTGCAGCTCTATTCACAATAGCCCGGAGCTGGAAACAACCTAAGTGTCCATCATCGGATGAATGGATAAAGAAGATGTGGCACATATATACAATGGAATATTACTCAGCCATAAAAAGGAACGAAACTGAGCTATTTGTAATGAGGTGGATAGACCTAGAGTCTGTCATACAGAGTGAAGTAAGTCAGAAAGAGAAAGACAAATACCGTATGCTAACACATATATATGGAATTAAAAAAAAAAAAATGTCATGAAGAACCTAGGGGTAAAACGGGAATAAAGACACAGACCTACTTGAGAACGGACTTGAGGATATGGGGAGGGTGAAGGGTAAGCTGTGACAAAGCGAAAGAGAGGCATGGACATATATACACTACCAAACGTAAGGTAGATAGATAGTGGGAAGCAGCCGCAGAGCACAGGGAGATCAGCTCGGTGCTTTGTGACCGCCTGGAGGGGTGGGATAGGGAGGGTGGGAGGGAGGGAGACGCAATAGGGAAGGGATGTGGGAACAGATGTGTATGTATGACTGATTCACTTTGTTATAAAGCAGAAACTAATTAAAAAAAAAAGAAAAAAGAAAAAAAAAAGACATTAAAGTGATAAAAGAAGGTGCAAAGTAGTGCAGGGGGATAAGAGCACATGTTCACCTTTGCTTGTATTTGCATAAAGAAACTTTGGAAGAAACCAGTAACTGAGATTACAGCTCTGGGGAAGGTGCTGCTGTTGGACCAAAAGAGGATGGGGGAGAGTAGAACTTTTCATTGTATGATTTTTTATATTGGTTGATTTTCCAGCCATGAACATATTATCCATTCAAAAAGTTAAAAAAACAAACAAAAAAACCTCAGAGGGACCAATTGCTCACTGTTTACTCTGTAGGAAAACATAAATTTCTGCAAATGCTCAGAGGACTTGTCCCCAAGGGACTGCGACCCCCCTGAGAATCCTAGCAACCCAAATGCATAGGGAGGGGGCCACGTGAGTGGTGGGAAAGAGCGGGGATGACACACATGTGACTGGAGAAGGAAGAGGTGCTGGGGGGGAACTCTGGTCAGCCGGTCTAGGAAGAAGAACCAAGTCAGGTGACAGATTCTCTCTGGGGTTTGTCAGGAAGACGAGGGCTCAGGCAAGTCCCTTTCATTCATTCTGGGTTAGTTTTCTCATCTGTGACGCGGAGGTTGAACTGTAGGATGTGGGGCTCAAAGGCCTTCTTGAACAGCGTGGCTAGTAGAACCAGTATGACTTTTTTTTGGAGGGCATCCTGACCATGTGTATAGATTTCACCTGCTTACATTCCCTCATCCAGCAAAGCCCACCTCCAGGACCTCAGCCCACAGATGGACTCACACCTGTGTACGAGGGCAGATGTACAAGGAGCCTCACTACAGTGGCAAAAGAGAGAAACAGCATCAACAGAGGCCTGGTGAAATAAACAATGGGCATCCACTCAATAGAAAACAGTGCAGAAATTTAAAAGAACGAGGTAGCCACCAAAAAGAACCGAGTAGGGCTTCCCTGGTGGCGCAGTGGTTGAGAGTCCGTCTGCCGATGCAGGGGACACGGGTTCGTGCCCCGGTCCAGGAGGATCCCACATGCCGTGGAGCAGAGCCATGGCCGCTGAGCCTGTGCGTCCGGAGCCTGTGCTCCGCAATGGGAGAGGCCACGGCAGTGAGAGGCCTGCGTACCACAAAAAAAAAAAAAAGAATCGAGTAAATAAATCTACATGTAACAATATGTGAGGAACTTGTCTCTAAAAAGAAAGGCAAAAAGCAAAATGGGATGGAGAATGTGCTTAGAACATCTTCCAAAGGATGCAAGAAACTGGTACCACTGGTTGTCTCAGGAGGTGAGCTGCTGGTGGAGGGAGTAAACGGTGGGAGGCGCGCTTGCTTTTATGTCCCTTTGTACCACTGTAATGGCTTCATGTTTGTTTTCCCACCTTCACATAAACAGACATTTTTATTTTCTTTGAACTGAAGGAGGGATGGTGTTTGGTTGACTGACTTCAACAGGTAAGCCCTGCACTCGGGCTCCCCAAACCCCTAATGCCGACTTCAGTTGCATTATCAGAAATAAGACACCCAGGATATGGGAGGCTATCTGGTCCTGTTCTGTTCAATTCTATTTGTGGTTTGCTAAGTACACTCTCAACGTTACAATCTAATGGTCTAAATGACGAATGCTGTTTGTTTTTGTTTTTGTTTTTCCCCCAAGAGTCATGCTTTAAGAGGGACACTGACCCATGGAACTGGTCCAGAGGCAAAGGGGCAAGGAGGGTAAGTTGCAGAGTGAGGGACAGACTGGGAGAAGGGACAGACTGGGAGAAGAGACAGACTGGTCCTCAAGATGTACAGGGCTGAGTCGTTCTAGAAGGGTCGATGACAAAGGCACCAGAGGGCAAGATAAGGGCCAGTGGAGAGTAGAATTAGTGAGGCCACCTGAGAGGAGAAGGAAATGTCTTTGCTGACCCCAAACACAGAAGGGGGCTGCCAGCCTCCCCAATGTTCCCTCTCACATACACATGGCTTCATCGGGTGTCGCCCCTGTACAGCCCTGAGGTTCAGTGTATCAGATTGGAGTCTAGATAGATCTGGATTTTAATTTCATCGACGCCTCTAGCCGTGTGACTTCAGGAAAATTAAACCTTGAGTCTCAGCTTCCTCTTTCTAAAGAATGGTCCCTGCACACCGCAGGATCTTTGGGCAAGGTTAAGTGTTCTTATCAATTGCTCAGCCAGAGCCTCCTTTGTGGTTGTTCATATTATAGATTTTCGGAATTACAAACTTCTGCAGCCATCTCTGAGGTCACCCGGCCGGAGAGACAGAGCCACCAAGGCGGTGCAGAGCCTGGGGCACACGCAGTAAACCAAAATCCTGTAAGTGCCTCCCTCTGGCCCCATCCACACCCCTGATGATCTGACACTCCTGCTTTTGGATGTGGTGGCCCCTTGCCTGTGGACAGGCTCTAAACCTGGGGAGGTCAATCTGCTCCCATCCTCCCGACCAACCTTTTGGGCCCAGAGGAGCAGCATCTGCCCCTTTGCAGGCAACTGGAAACCTCTCTGTGGCCATGAAAGGAAGTTTCCCACATTACTGTTCTGCTCTGCCTGACCCCCTCCCTAAGGACTTAGCAGTGAGCACCTCTGACTTGAGCCAAGGTTCCAGGTATGGGAATGGGCGTCAGAGAAGGCAGGAGTCCCTGGAATTGAGTAAAGATGTGGAGACCTACGGGATGCTCCGTGGTCTTTGATAGTTTCTCAGAGGCCTGAGATCCCCAAAGAGGAGCCCTGGACTAGACATGCTTAGGGCTTAACATCGTGGGTGCTGTGAGGCAGGAGGAGGGAATGAAGGGGCTCAACCGGGGCCACAATGCCTGGTTGCTTCCAGTGCCTCCCAACCCCAACCCTCTGAGCACCAGCTGACAAATCACTCCAAACCTCTTGCTAGCACAGTTCAGTGCTGTGAATAATAAAAACAAAGCACATGTGACAGGTGGGGGGCAGAAGGGTCAAAAGGGGGCATGAGAGAAGAACATGGACACGACAGAGCACCCACCCCGTTTTTCCCCATAGACCCACTTCATCTCTTGATACCTGGACTATTGCAGTAGCCTCCTAATGTCTTCCCAATTCTGGCCCAGATTCCCATAGCTGCTTCTCTGAACAGAAGTCCCGGTGAGCCTGTTAAAATCTCAGGTAGATCATGACACGCCTCTGCTCTACTCACAGCCCTCCAGAGATGACCCTTTCTCCTTTCCTTCACTCAAAGGTCATCCCACTGCCTCCACACCCCCTCCTTATCCTTCTTCCCTGCTTCACTTACTTGGTATATCCTCCCAAGAGAACACAAGTTCCATGAGGGCAGAGGTTTTGCCTGCCCCCGCAATGTCGTGTTCATCCCTGTATATCTACCCCATCTATAGCACTGCCGAGCACTTAATAGGTTCTCAATAAATGTTTACTGAACAAATAAATGGTACCTTTGTCTCCCTCAAACATCCAGCCAGATCCCAAGGAGGAGGCCCCAAATGGCTCCAAAGCCAATCAGAGAGCAGGCCCTTCAGATGAACCCTGAAGACGTGGACCAGCAGAGGTGAACATACTTTCCAGAGGCCATGGTAGCAGCCCAGGAATGGCCAGGAACTGAGAGCTTTGAATCAAGTCAGTTTAGATGCTGACTAAGGGACCTGTGGTCAGCCCCCAACAGAAGAGAGGAAAGGATGCTCATGAGCCAGAAATACCCACATAACTTCATGAGGCCTTGCAAGCAGGCTAGGATGACACACCATCCTAATGATTTCATGCTCATGGTTCCCAGCAAGTGATCAAGCATGAGAAGCATCATGGAGAATCTCAGTCAATCCTCACAACCCTGGGAGGCAGGTACTGTGGCCCCATTTTACAGGTGAATAAACCTAAAACAAGGTTTACGCAGGTGAAGTGACTTGCCCAAGGTAACACAGCCAAGCAAACAGGCAGAGCTGGAAATTGAACTCAGGCCAGCTTAACCCTAAAGCCTGTCACCTAAACCTCCACCTTGCCCTGCCCCTCTGATCTGTTCTGTCAGTGTGTCTCCTCCCTGGTTGTCTCTGCCTTTTCTCGCTGGGCAATAAGTCACCAGAAGGGAGTGTCGGGTTGCAGATGGGAGCAGTTTGTTCCCGAGACAGCCACTGGGCATCTCATTGAGGCCCGCAGTGCAGGTGGAAGGCTAAAGTGCTGACAGGCAGGCAGTGTGCCGTCAGCTGAAAAGGCCCATTTAGACAAGGTCTTTGGGGAATTCCAACGGCACAGGAACTGGCTCTAAGAGCTGCAAATAAAGCTGGCTCAACACCCTGGCTGGTAACAGGGCTCGCTGGCCCTGGCAAAACCTGAGGAGCCACCTGGCCATCCCCAAAGGCCTTAATTTGCTTAAATAAGAGCACCCTTAAATTAGGGTGTTAATTCCCAGAGAACTTCCTGCCTTCTAACATAAAGGAGTTAGGGCTAGGCGTGCCAGGCAAGGGGAAAAAACCCTCCCTCCCTCAGTCAATTCCACAGGAGAACCGTGCAGTAACTAAACCCCTTACAACAGGGCAAACACATGCCACTGATGCCAGCTTGAATACTTTCCTCTCATTCTTAATGTGCCATTTCTGCTGACTGGGCAGGAGATTGGACCAGTCAGGCTACAGCTTGGTCTTTTAAACACCCTTTTAAGCCCTTAGCTTAGGCTCATCCGGAAAGCCTGCCTGCCTTTTGATTACACAATACATCAAACTTATCTGGGTGTCCATTTTCTTCGGCAGGTAGGTGGCTATGGCTTCCTGGAATCCCTTCTGTTTATGAGAAGCCGCAGACCAAGCTTCTTCAGATAGCAGGGGCTGTGCAGACTCACCCAGCAGCTTGAGGGTGTTGACTAACAGCTCAGAGCAGGAGCCCTCCTCCCGCAAAGAGCTTCTGTTTCACCAATGATCTTATTTTCTCCCCCTCGGCATTTTTTCAAACTGAGATATAATTCCCACAAAATTCACCAATTCAAAGTGTTCAATTTCAGTGGTTTTTAGTTATTCCTTATGTTGTGCAACCATCACTATTTAATTCTAGAACATTTCCATCATCCCAAAAAGAAGACGTGCCCATCAGCAGTCAGCTCCCATGCCTCTCCTTTTCCCCTGGCCCCTGGTAACCACTCATCTATTTTCTGTCCCTATGGATTTGCCTCTTCTGGACATTTCATATGGATAGAATCATACAATATGTGGTCTTTTGTGTCTGGCTTCTTTCACTTAGCATGATGCTTTTAAGCTCATCCATGTTATCGGGTGTATTAGCATTTCATTCCCTTTTGTGACTGACTAGTATTCCATTGTGTGGATATACCACATCTTGTTTACCCAGTTACTGGTAGATGAACATTTGGATTGTTTTCACTTTTTGGCTACTACGAATAATGCAATGAACATTTGTGTACAAGTTTTTGTGTGGACATATGTTTTCAAGGCTCTTGAGTATATACCTAGAAGTGGAATTGCTAGATTTTATGGTAACTATGTTCAACTTTTTGATTAACTGTCACGGTTTTCCACCGTGGCTGCACAATTTTACATTCCCACCAGCAGTGTATGAGGCCCCTAATTCTTCCATATCCTTGCCAACACCTGTCATTTTCTGTTTTTTAATTATAGCCATCCTAATGAGTGTGGAGTGTTATCTTACTGTGACTTTGCTAATGACCTTTTTAAATTTATTTTTTACTGAAGTATAGTTGAATAAAATGACTTTTTTGGGGGGGCAGTGCCACGCAGCTTGTGGGATCTTAAGTTTCCTGACCAGGGATCCAATCCGTGCCCTCGGAAGTGAAAGCACAGAGTCCTAACCAATGGACTGCCAGGGAATTCCTGCTAATGACCTTTTAAGGAAACATGTCACCTCCCCTAGAATATTACCACCTAACAAATCCTACTTTGAAGGCAACCCCGGCTAAAGCCTTTGGTGGTGATGCAGTAGTAGGAATAATACTAATAACAACAACAGCTACGACTACTACTACTATTACTACTGACACTTTCTATAGCACATACTATGTGGCCAGGCTCATTTTACTAGACACTGAATCTTCACAATAACTGTATGAACTGAGTCCTATTATTTTCTCCATTTGACAGGTGGGAAAATTGAGGCATGGGGGTTGAGCAACTTGCTCAAGGTCACATAGCTTGCAAGTTACTGGTTTGAACCTGGAATCTGAGCATGAGCACTCTGGCCCCAGAGCTCTGGAGCACTGTGCTTTCACAGGTTGTTTTCTGGCACAAAGTTTGTTGAGAAAGCCTGGAGGTAGCACAGGAAGCACAATATCAGCATACCTGAACACCACCCTAAATAAGCCCAGGGTAATTCTGCAGCTCCAGCTATACTATATACACCAACATCACATCTATGACAGGCAGGGCTATCAACATAGGATGTGGGGGACTTCCCTGGTGGCGCAGTGGTTAAGAATCCACCTGCCAATGCAGGGGACACAGGTTCGAGCCCTGGTCCGGGAAGATCCCACATGCCACAGAGCAACTAACTAAGGCTGTGCACAACTACTGAGCCTGCACTCTAGAGCCCTCGTGCCACAACTACTGAAGCCCGTGTGCCTAGAGCCCGTGCTCCGCAACAAGAAAATCCATCACAATGAGAAACCCACGTACCGCAATGAAGAGTAGCCCCTGCTCGCTGCAACTAGAGAAAGCCTGCGCAGCAACGAAGACCCAACACAGCCACAAATAAATAAATAAATAAATAAATAAAAATAAAGTTCCGTTTAAAAAAAAAACCCAAAACACAGGATGTGGGACCGAATAATGGTAACGAGTGGCAACTCAGAAGGCAGACACACCTGGACTGAGGTTTCAGCTCGAGTACCCAGACCTCCAGCTGAAGTGAAGTCATCTACCCTCCCCCAGTTCCTCATCCATAAGATGGGTATAACGGCAACCTCTAAATCGGAGGACCGTAGTGAGGATTAAGTGAGAAAGTACATGAAAGAGACCAGCGGGCTAGCTGACATACATGCCTGGTGGACTCAGATTTTACACACAGGTTGTTTTGCTAAAAACCATGCATAACTCAAAAAGTGCCAAGTTTTCCCTTAAAAGTAGATGTGAAGGATTCCTATACTTTAAAAGTTGCATATAAAATGAGACTTTACTGTGCAGGGAATTTCCTGGTGGTCCAGTGGTTAGGACTCCATACTTCCACTGCCAGGGGCCCAGGTTCGATCCCTGCTCGGGGAACTGGGATCCCACAAGCTGTGTGGCGCAGCCAAAAAAAAAGATTATAAAATGAGACTTTATTATGCAAAACATTATAGTGCAGTTTCAAGTTTGAATGATTCAAATTCACAGAACATGAGTGCCATGTACAAGGGCTAGCACCGAACTCTTCGTGTTTATCAGGCATCAAGTAAGCACTGAGTCTCCTGTTCATGTTCAGGAAATGGAGATCGTAATTATGCAAAAGAGCAGAAGTTTATGAACTGCACTTGTTACCTGCTACTGTATGAAAAGAAATGTAGGGACTTCCCTGGTAGCACAATGGTTAAGAATCTGCCTGCCAATGCAGGGGACATGGGTTCGAGCCCTGGTCTGGGAAGAGCCCACATGCCGTGAAGCAACTAAGCCCATGCGCCACAACTACTGAGCCCACGCGCCACAACTACTGAAGCCCACGCGCCTAAAGCCCATGCTCTGCAACAAGAGAAGCCACCACAACGAGAAGCCCGTGCACCACAACAAAGAGTAGCCCCGCTCGCTGCAACTAGAGAAAGCCCACGCACAGCAACGAAGACCCAACGCAGCAAAAAAAAACTTCAAACGTTAAAAAAAAAAAAAAGAAAAAAAAAGAAATGCAAAATAGCTCTATCGAGGGACTTTTTATGACTTTCACTGCTAAATTCCCCCACTTTTGGGGTCTGTGGAAGACAGATGAAAAGTAGAAAGGGGGATGTAAAACTAGAGCTAAAGTGTCAGGAGTGAGAGCTCTGGAAAATGCTCATACCTGAGCTTATACCATCTTGACACTGAAGTCTAGTTTCAGGGTCTATTAAATCATAACTCTTTGCTCCTTTTGAAAGCAACCTGCTGACACCATCAGCTCTGTTTACCCCTACAAGCTTCAGACCTGGAAATGCCAGCTATGCTTTATTACAGGGGAAGGAAATATAAGTCTTTTTAAATTACAAACTTGAATTCCATGTGTGGCCTGTGTGTACGTGGATATAGCTTACATGAAACTCGTGTGCTTATCAGCACAAAAACAGAACCTTCCAACCCACACCTCCTGGCATCCAGCAGATGCTTCAAGTTCTACCCCAAAGCTGGGGAACAAAAGGAGGCCAGCAGGCTCTGGCTGGAAGACAAGAAGCCACCTTTCTTCTCACAATTCCCTGCTGTGTACACAGGGGCGGCTGTGATCACTGGAGCCAATGCTTTCAATGGCTTGCGTGTAACATTCTATAATAAATAAGAGACATTCTTGAGATACTTGGGGATATTCGAATCTGGAGTAGATGCTTAGATGATATTGTAAGTTTTCTTTGTTGTGATAATGCTTCAAAAGGAGAACGCCCTTACTCTCAGGAGATGCAGGCTAAAGTATTTAGTGGTGAAACGCCTGTAACACACTTTCAAGTGGCTCACAGCGTTGATTATAAAGTGAGGGTATTCAGGTGTTCGCTGTACTATTTCTCAAGTTTTATGTATACTTAACGTTTTTAACAAGTAAAGGTTCTGGGGAGGTGGGCGAAGATTTTATAATAAGAATGAACCAAACTAACTGACCATGTACTTATTGAAAATGTATTCAGAACTGATTGATATTCAGCTAGTTTGCAGTGACACAGACATGACAATGGTTCAAATGTTGAAAGAGGCCCCTGTCAGTTGGTGAGGAGCCTCTGTCCTGAGCCTCCTGGGGGCTCCCCCCATCCCCACCCTCCAGCTGCTGCTCAGGACCCTGGGACCTGCTTGAGCACCAAACTGCAGGTGTTCCCTTAGATCACAAAGGGTCCATGCTGCCTGGGTCATCACTAAACATTTCAAAACATCAGTTCTGCATCTTCTTAACTACTGGCCATTCATACAGACCATTCTTTCTCCTTATTAAGGTTCCAAAATCTCTCCTCCTGGCCAACCCTGTCAACATAACTTGCTTCCCAGGAATGAGGACAGGAGAGCCCTGGGGCATAGAGGTTAAGTGAGGAGGCGGACCTGAGTTTAAATCCCAGCTCTGTGCCACCTCTCAGCTGTATAACCCTGTGGCCAGTCGCTTTACTTTTCCAAGACTCGGTTTACCTCACTGCAAAACAGAGATAACAGTCAGTTCTTCTCTAATGCTGGTTTTGAAAATGCCGTTTTTTTGCAGCATGAATGATTTATTAGAGAACAATTTGAGCATAACTCAAATTTCAAGTTTGCTCATGTGCGTGATTTTGTCTGCGAGAAGCACTAGGTGAACGCAGAAAAGCGTGCTCAGCTCAGGCGGAGGAATGCACAAAACACACCTATCTTCCTACTACCTCAGTTCCTGGAGTGGTATGTGCCACACCCATTCCATCTGGGGTTACAGCTTTCCATTTCCTTACAAATTATCCTCCTTCCACAGTGACTCACAAGATGCAACCCTTCAGACTTAACACCCATAAGCAGACTTTTTCTTTTTTTCTAAAGTGTATCACAATGGGGACTTCCCTGGCGGTCCAGTGGTTAAGGGTCCAAGCGTCCACTGCAGGGGGCATGGGTTGGATCCCAGGTCCGGGAACTAAGGTCCCTCATGCCGCATGGTACGGCCAAAATAAATACATAAATAATAAAGTATCACAATGAAGTTTCTGAGTGCTGTGTCCCTAGCCACTTCCCCACAAGCTCTGGTTTTTATTGGGTGATTTTGCATAGCGTGGCGATTTTTAAGAAGGCCTCTGTCACTTTACAGGGGAACTAAGTGTGGTTCCTACCTCCCAGAGCGTGGTGAGGTCTACACAAGGCTTATGCAGGGAGAGGTTAGCCCAGCTCTGGGCACACTGTCAGCACTCAGTCAATGCTGGTCCCTCACTCTGAATGCAGACAGAGCCTGGTGCATAAAAGATGCTCAGTAAACACTGAACTTTCCTTGAGAGGTCTGTGGCTTACTAATCTTAGTGGACTAATTAAAGAGACTTATCCTTCTCTATATTAGTGGACTAATTAAAGAGACACATCCTCCTCTCTTAAGAGGTTGGGAGAGGCAGCCATTGTCAAACTGTAAATTTGAGATGGGGCTTTAGAGAGCTGATGGAGCCCTGTCTTTCACGCCTGGCAAGAGGAGGATAAGAGCTGTGAAAGACAGTGACCTGTGCGCAAGGAGTCCAGGACTACTGGCCACCACGGGGCAATACAGGGCCACAGTAGAGTATTAAGTGGTTAAGAGCCCAGGTGAGAGGTCAGATGACCTGAGTTCAATCCAAGCTTCACCCCTTATCAACTACGCCATCTCAGGCACATAATGTCACCTCCTGCCTCTCCCTCTCACCCGTAGAACAGAGATGTTGATGGTCCCTATTTCCTAAGGGGGTGGGATGATTCAGCAGGTTAATCCATATAAAGCCCTTAGCACCGTGTCAGACCCAGCAGGAAAGTTCAATGAACGTTAGCTGCTATTTCAGAGCTAGGAAAAAATGAGATGCTGGGGCAGGGAGCCGTATGTACGAACAAGCAGCAAGGGGAGGTCTGATTCACGTGGAACTAAAAGGCAGGATACTGTGGACAGGGACTCATTTCTATCAACCATCCACCCCAAATCCCTTCCGACACAGAGCCCACACTCAGCTAAGCCATGTTCACTGAACAAACTTAATGCTCTGGTCTCCTGCTCATCATTTCCAAAAGAAACAGACAGAGCCTCCTCCGGCTGAGGGCAAAGTTTCCCTGATTAAGCAGAAGGATGCGTCAGCCGAATGGACTGGTTCGCATCACTTCATCTGGGTGGAAGCTGATGCACAGGCATTTATTTCTCTGTCCTTCAGAAGAGACCGTCTGGACCAGAGACAAGATCTGGCCTCCTCCTGCCCCTCCAGTGTCGTCCCCCACCTGTCCCTCGCCACGCTGGCCTCTCCGTCCTCCAGCACACTGCACCCTCCAGACTCAGGCGCTTGGCCCTTGCTGTTTCCTTTCCTTAGGATTCTCTTCCTGCAGTTGTTTCCACAGCGTCATCCTTCCCACCACTACACACCACACACACTTCCTTGTGACCACTTGTCTGAACCATTCTTAGCTAAAGCGGCCCCTCCCCACCCAGTTACTTCCCACACCATTTCCCTGCTCTATTTCCTTCATAGATGTGCCACGCTCTGAAATCCTATTTATTTACACGTTAATGTCTATTTAGACACTAGAACTGAAGTTCCCTGAAGGCAGAGGCCTGGTGTGTTCCCCTCTCTGCAGTAACCGTGTCCTGGGACCAGTACCTGGCACACGCAGGCCATGAATACACATGGACTGACGGAAGGCAGGTGTGGAGCTATTCATCCATAAACAGTAGAGGGCAGGGTACTGTGCATAGGACGTGGAGGGGAAGAGGGGATAGAAAAGAAAAGGTCAAGCCCTGACCTCTGAGGTCTTTCTAGCCCCATGGGAGGATGTGGTCAGAGCGGGCCTAGCCCAGAGTGGTGTCCATGGGAAGCAGGCCTGAGTCAGGAAGGTGACATTTTTAGGGTGGGAGGCAGTTCCCCAGGGCACACACCTGGTAGTGGTGGGCACGGCTCTCAGGCCGGAAGGTAGGCAGCTTGACCATTTAGGCCAGAGAAAGGGCTTGACCACATGGCCCCCAAGAGCCTTTCCAGCTTTGAAACTATGATTCTCGGGCAGAGGTGAAAAAAACAGAATAGTGACCAAGACAGGACATGGAACTGATTACGAGGAAAGGTCTCTAAGATGGACTATTACCTGAAAAAAGCCAGGTGCAGGGCTTCCCTGGTGGCGCAGTGGTTGAGAGTCCGCCTGCCGATGCAGAGCACACGGGTTCGTGCCCTGGTCCGGGAAGATCCCACATGCCGCGGAGCGGCTGGGCCTGTGAGCCATGGCCGCTGAGCCTGCGTGTCCAGAGCCTGTGCTCCGCAACGGGAGAGGCCACAACAGTGAGAGGCCCGCGTACCGCAAAAAAAAAAAAAAAAAGAATCTGCCTGCCAATGCAAGGGACACAGGTTCGAGCCCTGGCCTGGGAAGATCCCACATGCTGCGGAGAAACTAAACCCATATGCCACAACTACTGAGCCTGAGCTCTAGAACCCGCAAGCCACAACTACTGAGCCCACGTGCCACAACTACTGAAGCCTGCACACCTAGAGCCTGTGGTCCACAACAAGAGAAGCCACGACAATGAGAAGCCCATGCACCGCGACGAAGAGTAGCCCCCGCTCACCACAACTATAGGAAGCCCGCACACAGCAACGAAGACCCAACACAGCCAAAAATAAAGAAAAGAAAAGAAAAGAAAAGAAAGAAAGAAAGAAAGAAAAGAAAGAAATCTATGTTAAAAAAAAAAGAGGTGTTGCCAGAATTTCAGGAGGGCACGAGCTCTCTGGAGCAGCCAAGTTCCTGGCTAAAGCACTGATTTATGCTTAACACATGTAAACCCAATCATGCAACTAATCTTATTTCACTCTTTGTTTTGACTGGTAGGAAGCTCAGAGTCAAATTTGTGGTCTGCTTTCAGCAGGGATAGAGGATTTGTGGCAAGCATTTGGCTACTCAACTTTCCTCCTGTCCTCATCTTTTATCCTTATTTGTCCTTTATCCATTTCCCTACCCCTATCTGAGATAGGCATATTATATATCTAGGTACCTACCCCACACCTTTAAAATTCTTCACTGGAATGGGGTGGAAATGAACAAAGTGAAGAAAGAGACCAACAGGGACAAGAGGTTCTTAAAGAAGTCTTGAAAGGGACTTCCCTGGAGGTCCAGTGGTTAGGACTCTGCGCTTTCACTGCCGAGGGCTAGGGTTCAATTCCTGGTCAGGGAACTAAGATCCCACAAGCTGTGGCACAGCCAAAAAAATAATAATAATTCCCTCATCCAAAAATGGAGTCTAGAACTTACTACTCCCACAGAGTGATGGGGAGAATTATATATTATTAATGCAAATGTTCAGGGCAATGCCCAGCATATTGTAAGAGCTATATCAATGTTAATAATAGCTATTATATTTTACAAATATCAATAGTAAAAAACTGCTACTATTTCTGAGTGCCCAGCGAATGCCTGACACTCTATATTGTTCATCTTGTTTAATCTCCCCAGTAACTTTGTGAAGTAGGTACTACTAATCCCATTTTGCAGAGCCTCAGTCTGCTCATCCACAAAATGGGAATAATTATAATAGCGTTGTATGAAAACTAAATGAACTCATATGTGTAATACCAAGTGCGTATCAATAACTGAAGGGTTCTTGATAATGCCCTTCAATTATGTGACACACTGAGGAAGATTAGCTGAGAAAAAGGCATAAAATATAAGGAGAAACCAGATCCAATTACAATAGGGAACTTTCCCATGAGAGTAAAATAAATCTTTAAAAAGTGTTAAATATCTGAAAGTCATGATATGTCCCGAAATACTTATAAAAAAAGGAAAGAAAAGGAGATGAATCGCCTGTTTTAGGGAAAGCCTGTTTAATAGCAAGCAAAGACAACTCAATAGTCCTCAGGTTCATGATTAATTGCCCTCTCTAAAATTTCAGGAGTGCATTTAGTGTCAAATATCTGAAATGCGTTACTTAGTCACTGAATCTGTTATCAAACTCCACATGATTAATCATAAACCACACCCACCCACCCCCCCCAAAAAAGAAAAGCAACCTTACTCCCTGTCCACAGCAAGGAAAGTCCCTAAAATTCCTTTTTGGCCCGACCTAAACCTGAAACTGCAGCTGCCATATTTCCGTGTTGGATCTGTTTTCTGCTCCACTTGAGTTTCATGCTGGCTTCGCCAAGACAGCAGCAGGGCTTGGTGAGGCATTTTAATATTGGGCTAGGTGACTCATAAATTAGGGAACTGTGTTTGCAGACTCGTTCGTTAAGTGACACCTCGGTCCAAAACCAAGTTAACTTGTCAAGTCATCCACCTGCTTGAACTATCCAGGCTGCCCTGCTTGCTCTGGCAGCCTGGATCGCTGAGATCATGGATACGGAAGATGCTCAGTGACTATCTGAATGGAAGAATGAATAATGGGTGGATGGTTGGATGGATAAACTATAGTGAGTGAGGGAGTGAGGGAGGGAGGGAGGGAGGGAGGGAGGGAGGGAGGGAGAACGAGCCCCTTGGCCATCCAAGCTCTCCTCTCCAAATACACAGGAATTCTTCCTCCACCAGTTTTTGCTGTTTGTCAGACATCTTGCATATTTTGCTCATATTTGCTTCTCCAAGAACACACGGGGAGTTTGTAGCCCTCAACGTTAATTTCCCTTCACTCCTGCCTCAATGGACCTGGAACGGGTTCCGACTTCAGACTGATTCTTCTGCACAGAGACAAGGCAGAAAAATCCTCTTTCGAGGATTTCCTCCTCTTTGGGGGAAACCTGAATGCCTCAAAATATGATGAAAGCTGTTGACTCTAGGCCAAAAGATGCTGACACACACCCTCATCTTGTCTATAGCTTTGGGTGGGTTTATAGACCCCCCTCACCACCACCACCAAGAATCATTTGGGGAGTGTGTTTCAGGGGAAAAATCCCCCATGTCCCCCTTAGACTTCTTCATCTCTGGAGGGAAGGACCCGCAAAGTCTGTTCTTTTAAGTCTTGTGGGTGAGCCTGACTCTAGCCCAGGTCTGAAGTGCAATCCTGTGACCCCCAGTTCAAGCAGAGTAGGGTTTATTTAAAAATTCAGAGTCCTGGATACCACCCAGATTTATAAATTGGAATCTCTGAGGGGGTGAGACCCAGCAGTCTGCATTTTTAATTAGTTCCGCAGGTGGTTTTGAAGCTCGTTAGAAGACTGAGAACAGTTTCCCAGAAAGACAGTTGACACTCTAGGGCTGAAAGCCTGTAAACAATTGCTAATTAACTCATCAGCATTTCAAATGGCAGAGCCAGGGTGACCACATTCCAAGGAGTGGGGAAGGGGAGAGGGTGACACACCCCCCTCCTAGGTCCCACAACCCTCTTCCAGTTCCCGCTCCCCTCCTCCGTGTTCTCCTCACCCTCCCAGCCATTTCCTCAACTGCCCAGGCACCCTAGGTAATGCCTATTATTCCCTCTCTAAACCCCAGCCTCTCAGCTGTGCAATGGAAATGGGCCTGGGAGTCAAAAGGTTGTGGCCACAGCAGGATTACAGGTGCAAGCCCACCCCCAAGACTCCTCTCCCGCCCACCCTGCTTACTCGGCCTTTTTCCCCAGGGGTGTACCAACCACCTTCTAACATTCTATTATGTTTGTTGTCCCCCCATCCCCCCTTCTAGAATGGACATTCTGCACAGAGGGTGGGGATTTTCACCTGTAGTCTCAGCTTCCCAAGGTCCAGTCTGAATGCCCGGCACAGGGCAGGCTCAAGAGGCAGGAAAGTTAAGTTTTGGGCTCAAGTGGCTGGCTGATGCTAAGCACTCAAAAAAGCAGCAGCTATCACCCTAATTTCCCTTCAACGTAAAAAGCAGGAATTGAACACTTTAAATTAAGCTGCTTTTTACAATTGATTTATCTTTAGGAAGCAAATAGCCATGGTGGGAGGGGGAGGATGAAACTTTTAAAGCTCCCATTATGGTTTAAAAGGATGACCAGAGGGAGAGCCATCTGAGCTCAGCTGAAAGTGGGGTTTTTTGGGGTTTTTTCAGAAGAGGAAGAGCAAAATCCGATGGAAAAAATATGAGATCTAGGAATCTGGCTTCCTCGTCCACATTATGATGCACTACACCCCAAAGTCCCCAACAGATAGATAGGTCACCCCCATCCCCAGGGACGCTGCAGCCTCATTCTCCACAGCAAAGAGTCCCTTGAACAACTACTCATTGAGTGTCAACTACCTTCTAGGTGCCATGCTGAGGACACTTCACAGGGCATCCAGCCTGGTGGGTGGGAAGAAAGGAGAACTGAGGGAATCCCAACCTGAGAAGGTATTGGGAGGAGGGGGAATGTCCTGACCCAGGTCTCAGGAGCGGAAGATCAGGGAAGGCTTCTTGGAGGAAGCATCCACTGAGCTGGGCTTGAGAGAGGAGTTAGCCAGGCAGGGAGCACAAGAAAATGTCCTGGTGGAGGTGGGAGAGAGCCTAGCTACTCTAAGGAGGGACCGACAGCACCATTAGAAATGTGAATCCGTGAGCAAGGCCACGCCGGCCCAAGTCGATGAGAAAGAAGCCCGGGAGAGGCCCCAGGCCTCTGTGCTCAGCTACAGAGCCTGAGCAGTCAGAGGGCAGGGTCCAAGCTATTAACCACCAGCCTAATCCTCCCCATGGAAGGAGCCCCCTCAAACTACGCACTGAGTATTCCACTGCCCGGAATGGGGGTGGGAGGAGGTGTGTGGTGGAGAGACAGAACTGGCAGGACGTGGGGGGTGGATCTGGACTGAAGGGAAGAGACAAGGCCCTCCGCACTGACCCCCTGCCCCTACCCTTGCCCTCCTCCCATCACCCCTGCACCGGATCCCTGGAACTCTTGCACACAGGCCTCCTGGCTCTCCCACTCTGCCTCAGGCCTCTGCCTGCTGCTCCCTGGGTCTGGAACACCCTTACCCACATACATCCTTGTCCTTCACTTCGCTTGGATCTTTGCTCAAATGTCTCCTTCAGTGAGGCCCTCTCAGGCCACCCCACCGCTTCCCAGCAACTCCTCACTCAGAGTCGTTCTAAATATTTGTCGCCACCCAACACCCTAAATGTTTCATGTATTTACGTTTCTGGCCTGTTCCCATCAACACACTAGAATACAAACTCCACATGGAAAGAGATCCGTATGTGTCTGGTTCCCTGCTGCATCCTCAGTCCTGGAACGGTGCTTGGTACATAATAGCTATCACTATTTATTCAATGAGTGAATGAACAAACGAACAAATGAATGGCAAAGAACAGGTGGTGCCATTTGCTGAGATGGGAAGCAAGGCTGGGGACAGAGTAGTGGATTTTGGATAAGTATTTGGGGTGGCTGAGGGACAGCCAGGTGGGGAGGCCCCAAGTCTGAAGCACCAGGCCGGACCATGCTGGCCCGAGGGCCGCATGGATGGGGTAGCTCATTTCTGGTTCTCCACGGCCACTCCAGATGGCCCTAGCAGGGCCTGGGACTGACTCCGTCCAGTGGCCCCAGGGCAGACAGAGGGAGAAGGACCTGCTGCTCCTGTTCCCCGGGTTCTCCAAGCTTGCCTGGGTCTCTGCCCGCAGGGCCCCAGCAGCCAGCCATCAGGAGACACATTATACAGTCCTTCTATGGCCCTGGTAGGCCCTGTCAGCCTCAGAAGGCCAGGCCAGAATAGCCATGGTGCTGGTGGCGGGAGGGGGTTTCCTCGTAGCCCCCCACTCTCCTGGTAGCCTCCAGGGCAGGAAGCTCAGTTTCACCTCAGCTACCTGCGTCACCGTTCAAACAACCCCTCTGTCATTTCTGGCCCCCAGAATCTGCACAGGAGGTCCCTCCCCACCCACCTCGGCTTCTGGCATATCATCCCCGCCCAACACCCCAGACCCGGCTCCCCTCCGCCAGCTGCTCCAGCCCACACAGGTCTTCCCCCACCTGGGTTCTGAATGCGCCCATTGTCTGATAACTTGGCATCCCAGCGTTTTGATGCTCCTCCCCTCATTTCCAAACCCCTCACCCCTCGCCTGTCTCCAAGCCCCTCGGGACAGGAGAAACCTCGTGACTTGACACAGAGGACACAGTAGGCACTCAAACACCGTACTGAGGGAACTTGGTCGGCTTCTGTGCTAGTAGAAACAGCTTTCTGAGGTTAGAGGGAATGAGGGGGGAAAAGCTCCATGGACTAACGTGCAAAATTTTCCAGGGCATATTGTAAAGGAGAGGCGGGAGATGGTTACGTATTACACTGTCATTTGTGGAAAACTCCAGTTTTTCAAAAACCCACAAATATGGGCACACATGTTCTGTAAACGCTTAGAAAAATGTCTGGGAGGATGCATGCCAAATCGTTAATGTCGGCCACCTGAGAAGGGGAGGGTGTTTGAATTTTCACTTACAGATCATTATTCAGATTTTCCTTGAATGATTTGTTTAAGCTTTGTAACAGAGAATTTCAAACATATCTCAAAGTAGAGAAAATAGTATGAGGAGCCCCACGTACCAACAACATGACGCACAGTGGTCATATTACATTTACACCCCCATCCCAGACCCCTTATCTTTCCATCTGTAAATAATATGTCCCTGTGTATCTCCATCGGATCAAGACTCCTCCCTCCTTTAAAAAAAAAAAAAAAAAAACCAATCCATTACTCCCATCGTGACATTTCTTAAAAACAAAATACTTTCCCTCACATCCAGCTTGGTAGGGAGGTCAAGCAAGCTCTGGCATTCCTGCAAGTTAACTGGGTTACCCTCCGCCCCGTGCCCCTGCCCCGGCCCCAAAGTGAAAAGGAAGAAACTTTCCGTGGCAGTTTAGAAAAGAAAAAAATGGCTAATTAAAAAGAACCTACGAAGCTCTGAAATGGTTGCTTGCAAACGTTAGTCTCTGGACACAGTTCACCGTTCAGATTTTAAACGGAGCCCAAAGTGTCCAGGAACACCTCTTTAGTCTGTGTTTCCAAAGGAGCAGGCAGGATCTCCAAGCTTTTTACCCAAAGGGCTAAAACTGGTAAAGGACTTTGGGGGGCTGCGTGGGGGATCCAGAGGTTCCTTTCTAGGCCAAAGTGAAGACTCTGGAATGCAGATATTCTCAGAAAGGGAGCTGCTGAGCTCAGGGAGGGGTAAAAGCAGGCCAGGCTGGGAGGCATGGCTTTTCCATCCCACTGTCACTGTCACCAGCCATGACCCTGGATCAGCCAATAACTTCCAGAGGCTTTGGTTTTATTATTTGAAGATGGAACTGTCAGAGCACCTACCTCACAGTTTGGTGCAGGGATTAAATAATGAGATCCTACCTGAATAGCTTGAGTACTCAATAAATGGGTGTGATCAAATTATGGTTCCTGTTTAATCACAATAGTATTATTATTCTAATTCTGACACCTATCAGCTGTGTGACTCTGGGCCAGTCACTTAACCTCACTGAACTGGCCAATTCATGTATAAACTAAGAAACTAGATGACTCTTAAAGCCTCTTCTAATTCTGCCCCCAAAGAATGGATTTCTTTTTCAAAGAATGGATTTTTATGAATGAATCCAACTCTAGCTGTTCCTTCTCATCTAAGAAAACAAACAAAAAATGATGAAGCATGGATTTTTTAAAAACATATTCTTTCGCTGTGAGTTTAATGCTAAGCAATTCCAACTCTTCCTCTAGGGGGAGGGCCTATGAGGGTTTACAGAGACCTTGGAATTCCCTGCATGGAACAGGGCTGCAGCAGCAAGGGAGTGAGGTGGAGCAGGCAAGATGCTCCCGGTGTGACCACAGGTGCTTTCGGTGTCAGAATCAGGAAAGGGCTGTCAGTCTTCAGAAATGCACTCCCTGTGCTTCAGACCAACCTCAGAAGTCTTACCCTAGTCCCTCCTGCTGCAATTTCTGCCCCTCCACCCCCACCCCCCGTTTCCTTTTACTCCATTCTCCATGGGACCACGTGGAGGAGACCCTCTGCAAGTATTTAAAAGCAGACTAACTGGTTCTCAGCTTTCTCAGAGGCCAACTCCCAGCCCAGGGAGGCTTAAGGATGCTGGCGCATGGGGAAAGAAGAGAATTACTGAACTATTGATGGGCACAGCAGGAGGCTGGGCAAGGACCCCTGAAGGAGTAAACACATCAGTTTTGGTGAGAGAAGGTGTCTGTGATTTGATACCAATGCTGACCCTATTTCATGCATCATCAGGAAACCCTGAAAACCAAGCGCACCTCTCCAATGCCCAGGACTGGCTGTGGGAGGAATCTGTCTTCTGTGATCGGTAACAATCCCAGAGGCCAGAGATCTCCATGTCACAGGCCCTCCTGCTTACACCATCTAAAATACTCTTGACATTGCTTGTAACAGTGAAAAAATAGAAACATCCAGTATCCATCAATAGGAGTAGAACACTATACAGCAGTTATAAATGAGCAAAAACTCCAAGATATATCAAGCCAAGAAAATAAGTGCAGAACAGTGTGTTAAAAAGGGGGTGGGGTAGGGAGCAATAAGAATCTACACATACCTAACTCAAAAATATGGGAGGGCTTCCCTGGTGGCGCAGTGGTTGAGAATCTGCCTGCTAATGCAGGGGACACAGGTTCGAGCCCTGGTCTGGGAAGATCCCACATGCTGCGGAGCAACTAGGCCCGTGAGCCACAACTACTGAGCCTGCATGTCTGGAGCCTGTGCTCTGCAACAAGAGAGGCCGCGATAGTGAGAGGCCCGCGCACCGCGATGAAGAGTGGCCCCCTCTTGCCACAACTAGAGAAAGCCCTCACACAGAAACGAAGACCCAACACAACAAAAATAAATAAATAAACAAATGTGGGGTTTAAAAAAAAAAGGGAAAAAAATATAAAATAACAATGGGTTATGAAAGGGATCTGAGAGCAGTTGGAATTCAAAGAAAAGCACCAGCCAGGTACAGGTACACTGGTGGTGGCATAAGCGTTGGGGTCAGCAGAACAGGGTTCAAATCCCTGCCTGCCATTTCCTAGCTTTGTGGCCTTGGGCAAGTCACTAACTCTCTCCGAGTCTCAGTCTCCTCCTCTGTAAACTGAAGGTAATACTAGAATCAAGTTCATAGGACAGTTGAGCCCCATAGGTGTGACTATCAATCAGTGCAGTCACTTGGTGATGGTCTGCCTACCTGGACAGCAGCACATGACCTGTGGACACAATTTGCATTTGAAGCAAAGTGACGAGGGGAAGAGGGGATGTAGCCCTTCTAATCCTTAGTTCTCTCTGGCTCCTTCCATTCTTAAGCATTTACACATTTTTTTTTAACCCCCTTGACACAAGACTAAAGCAGAAACGTCTAATAATAAAAACTCAATACTTAAAGAGTGTTTGTTATGTGCCAGGCACTGAAAGCACTTTATGTCCGTTAACTCATTGAATTTTCATCACAACCCTGTGAAATAGGAACTACAATTTTATCTCCTCTTTACAAGTGAGGGGACTGAGGCACAGAAAGGTTAAGTAACTCAAGGCAAGAGTTGAGTCAGGATTTGAAGCCAGGCGAACCTGTTTCTCATAATACCCTCCCCAATTCATCTTCACTCTCGGAGGCTTAGGGAGGCTGATTCCTTCATTTCACAGGTTAAAAGAGAAATAAATGCTGAAGATTAAAGCTACAACCTTGACATCAAATCTCTGTTGAAACTAGGAGTAAAACCTCACACCTGGTAAGTGATGTACAGTTTCCTAGGCTGAACAGCCTTCCCAGGTATTTAATTCCCAAAGTCTTAAGTACTCCCTCGGCTCAGGCAAGAGGATTAGCAGGGGGAAAAAAACAAAAAAGATAGAAAGAAAGAGAAATCATAACTAAAAATTCCAAAGTCCAAAGAAAAATCAGCACAATTTACATGGAAGTTTCAAAATCAAAGACTCTGACGAGCTCTGAAACACCCATCTGCAAGGCATAGATGAGCATTTCTTTATAAATGCAGACTTGAAAAGGCAAAAGGTACAGGAAGTACTCCCACAAATTCTCATTTCTCCAGAGAGTTTAGTCATGATTACTAGCCCAGGAGGTGGGGTGGGAATGAAACCAACCACATGACCCTAACCAAGCAGCTGTTAAACCCAGTCATTCCTGCAAGACCACGGGCTTCTTGTTAAGAGTGCAAAGATCTAGGGCCAGTATCTCCCGGGATCTGAGTAAGAGCAGGCACCTAAAGTACCTGTGACCATGAGAGGGTGATGTCACAGAGTTGATTCAACCTCTGATACTGATAACTTCACCAGGATGGCAGTGATTCAGGGCCCCGCCCCACCTGTCAATAGGGCCCAGGCTATTGTCCCAAGCTGACTCAAGTGATGACGTTCTCTATGGAAAAGCCACAACTTTTCCACAAACAAGTTGGTCAAATCATTCCCTTTCAAAGACTCCCACACAACTGTGATGAAGAATTTGTGGGGGAAGAAGTTTGCCGTCTGAAAATCCTCATACTGAAACCAGGCTTCATTCTAACTAGCAGGTCCTGGGACACTGGTATCATGTAACCCTTTGGCCCCGCCGCCCCAAAAACATTCTGCCAGAGAAGTCTCATCCCTCTGCCATGAGGAAGTTAAGAAAACTAGACATAAAGCCATACTCCTCTCGGGCAACAGGCCAAGGGGAGGGGTAGCTTGGAAAGAACACTGGATTCTGGTTTGAATCCAATACCCTTTAAAGGAGATGTGGTAACAATTAGCTCTCAGGCTTATTCTAGAAAAATGCCTGCCCAGAGTATTGTCTTTAAATGGCACCAAGGGACTTCCCTGGTGGTCCAGTGGTTAAGAATCCGTCCGCCAATGCAGGGGACACGGGTTCAATCCCTGGTGTGGGAAGATCCCACGTGCCACGGAGCAACTAAGCCCGTGCGCCACAACTACTGAGCCCACATGCCACAACTACTGAGCCCGTACACCACAACTACTGAAGCCAGTACCCTCTAGGGCTCACGCACCACAACTACTGAGCCCGCGTGCTGCAACTACTGAAGCCCACGCGCCTGGAGCCCGTGCTCTGCAACAAGAGAAGCCACAGCAATGAGAAGCCTGCGCACAGCAATGAAGAGTAGCCCCTGCTCGCCGCAACTAGAGAAAGCCTGAGTGCAGCTATGAAGACCCAGCGCAGCCATAAATTAATTTTTTTAAATGGCACCAATATGGACTTAAAGAATGTGGGAAGTCCAGCTCTCTCAAGAAACAGCCCAATCCTAATTACCAATCAAGCATCTCACTTCTTCAGGTCTTTACACAAATGTCATTCTTCTCAGTGACAACCTCTCTCCAATCCCTCCAGCCCCCAAATCCCTCCACCCCAACACACATAATTCTTATCACCCTTCCTGCAGTATTTTCTTTCCCTTCCATAGATCACCATCCAATTGTCTCCTCCTGTCTCCTTCAATTAGAAGGGAAGGAAGTCCAAGAGGACAGGGATTTTGTCTTTTGTTCCGTTACATCCCCAACACCTAGCGCAGCGCTAGGCAGGTGCCCAGCAAATTTATTCCTTGAACAAATGTCTCCGTTGTCCCAAGGGACTTCTCTCCCCGAGACATTCAGAGCAGGAACTATCCATCGCCTTCACCTGGCTGCTCACAGACCATCTGGTTAGTTGGCTTTTCTTGCGGTGAAGAGCACAGACTTTGGGGTCCAACAGCCACTGAACATGCGGCCAGGCTCTCCCACTTCCTGTCCTAGTGAACTGCACTCTCTCACGCAGCTACTCAGGGTCTGTCAATTCTCAGTGGTTTTGTGAGGTGTAAGGGAGAGAGACAGCATCTGGGAAGAGTTCTGGACACATAGTACGTACTAGTACTATCTGTACAATGTTGCTTAGGATAAGAAGAGACGATGAAACATTTTTTTTAGTATGTCTCAAATATTGCATGGGACATACTGATACTAAAAAATCAGTCATTGTTTACCTGAAATTCAAATGTAACTGGGCATCCTGTATTTTTTTTTTTCCATTTGCAGATAGTGGCCACTTTAATTTGAGCAATAATTGATACAAACCATATGAAGGCAAATAAAGCATCCTGTATTTTTGATGTTCAATCTGGCAACTCTGCCCATTAGGCATTATATTGCTGAAGGCGAAGTGATGCATCTTACATAAAGATTTATAAGATACTACCCTATAATACTCTCTCAGTGAATATTTATTGATCAGATGAATTTCGGAGCTGTGAGATTTTTGTCTTGGCCATGAGATGATTGAGTTAGCCGTAGATTACTGTCGCCGAGTTTTTTGCGTCTCTTTACAAGCTCCCTTCAGGTTCCTGCGCATTGCCAAAAACTGGAAGAATGGAAACTGGGTCTTGAACAATTAATGGGCCTGAAGGATGCTGCCGATACCCAGGAGAAAGGTGTTGGGTGTATCTGGAAGCCTTGCTCAAGGAAGGTGTCACCAGACAATAGGAAACCAAACAGATGGCCCTGGCGGCTCAGATCTCTGTTTAGATTTTGATCTGGTGCTTCCTTACACCAAGAAGTGTGGGGCAGAAATGGCTCATCTGACCTTTACACTCTAGACTGCAAGCTGTTTTGTGACAAGACAATGAGGTAAGGTTACACCAGCAGTGTGCAGGGCTCAGAGAAACTGGGGAGTGCCAAGTGGAGACACATGCCCTGAGAACATCCCCTTCTCCTTGTGTCCTTTCTGTGGCTGGTACTGAGAAAGTTCCCTCTTTTCTTTAAAACAGAAAGCACAACAACACCTGAAACTAGTATGTTATATGTCAATTAGATCTCATTTTATTTTTTGGAAAAAGGCACAGTGGAATAACTTCTAAAAGCAAAAGATATGTACGGACCTATATATACACTCTGAAACCTCATTCCTTCATTCAACAAATAGTTACTGACACCTACTATGGGCCAGGAACAGTTCCAGGTGCAATACAGCCCGTGAACTCAACAAGACAAAAGCCCCTGGCCTCCTGGAGTTTTTTTGTTGTTTGCTTTATGTTTTTAATATTTACTTATTTATTTGGCTGTGTTGGGTCTTAGTTGCGACACGTGGGATATTAGTTGCAGCATGAGGGATCTAGTTTCCTGACCAGGGATCGATCCTGGGCCCCCTGCAATGGGAGCATGGAGTCTTAACCACTGGACCACCAGGGGAGTCCCCCTCTTGGAGCTTTTGTACTAGTGGGAGGAGAAAGACAATAGACAGGTGAAATACATGTTAGATGGTGAGAAGAGCTACAGAGGAAAACAAAGCAAAGAAGGGGGAAAGGGTTATTGCCTCAAATAGGGTGTTCAAGAAAGACCTCATTGAGAGAGTGACACTTGAGCAGAGACGTGAAGACATAAAGGAGTGAGCCATGCAGGTAGCAGGGGGAAACTATTATTGACACAGGTAATAGCCAGTGCAAAGGCCCTGCAGTAGAAATGTGCCTGGTGTGTTCTAAGTACAGTCAGGACAAGAGGTAAGGGGTGGAGGTGGGCGGGGAAGCAGATCATGGAAGGCTTGTAAGTCATAGAAAACACTGGCTTTCGTTCTGTGTGAAATGGGAAACCACTGGCAGATTTTGAGTAGGAGTGATGCTTTCTAACTTAAATTTTAAAAACCATCACTGACTGAGTGGAGAAAAGACTGTTGGCAGAGGGGCAGAGGAAGCAAGAAGACCAGAAAGGAGGCTGTTGCAACATCGAGGTGAAGACACTCAAAAACGTCTTTTGGGAAAACTCTCCTGGGAGTCTGAGTGCCAAACCACACAAACAGGTGTTCTTCTTAGCCTTCAACTTGCCCAGGTATCATAAATCTGAAAGGGGATTGTTACAAGCTCTTCTAATTACAAAGCCCATTAATTATTATCTAGACCTTGGCCAGTTAACCACGGGGTCCTGTGCTGGCCACCATTTATGATTTTCCTCACGGGAACAGGTTCAACTCTTCAGGCAGCCCCCAGAAGTTCCCAGCAGTAACATCGGAGCTCACAGGGATCTGGGCACGCTCCCTCTATTCCCAGTGTGGACAGATCCACAGCCAGACCTCTGCCTGGTGCCCATACCTTGAGCTGGTCCCACTTGGAACATGAGTTTGTTTAGGACAGGTTCCCTCCCAACCCACCTTGAATGCCAGTATTATTGAATTTTCAGAGACTCAGAAAGTCGAAAAGAAGAAAGTAAAAGAAGTGCAGTTCACCTAGCATTTTTAGGAAGTGAAAGTCAAAAGGGACAGAGGCTGAAAATGGCTCAGAGGAGAAAGACAGAAGAGGTCCTTCAGAGGCAAAAAAAAAAAAAAAGCCTGAATTCTAGCAACACAATTAAAAGTAGCAAGATGCAAAAGGTGTAAAGACCTCTTTTCCAAAGGGCAGGAGGAACTCGCCTTAGAAAGGTGAATTAGTTTCACTGGAGATGCAGTTTGGCAAAGAGGCAGTCGAGGGGGTGGGAAAGGGCACGGGTTTTAGAAGACAGAAGTCCAGCTCTGCCACTACCTGGCTGGGCAACCTCAGACAAGTTGTCCAACTTCTGAGTCTGTAGGAGATAATGACAGTTCCCGTCTGGGCCACCGTGAGGCTTAACCAAGCTGTCAGGTCTGTGAGGACCCACTTTTGCAGGCCCCACTCCTGACACTGGTTAGAAACAAATACTTGTATTTTTATTTGTTGGCCGCCTCCAAATAAATACTCTCAGCATAGCCCTTCCATTACGTTCTCCTCCAGTGTGTGGGGAACCTGTAAAACCTCTGCATCTATTGACACAAGACTAAGGAAAAAAGACCACTGTCCTATACAAATTCCTACTGAAACTGGTGCCTGCTATTCTCTCAAGCTCCAGACCTGAAATTCCCAAATACCCTCATGATGATGCCACTTCTGGGTCCTTCAAACTTAACACTTCCCTAACCAAGAATAAATTTTCCTTCCCCAACTTGCTCCGACTTTCTCCTCTATTCCCAGCAAAGGATGTCCTCTCATTCACCAAGATCCAGGGGGTAAAACTGAGCAGTCCTCGCATCCTCTGAATATTTTCCCACCCCAGGGACATTCTCCAGCATATTGGAATTAGCCACTGAGGGAAGGGGGGTCTCAGAGAATTTCTGGAATCTCCCTGAGGGCCCCCAGCACTGGCTGCTTCTCTGGGCACCCCCTCATCTCCACCCCGTCTGCTCTAATTTGCGCCCGCAGAGCTCTCCTTCACCGGCACGGCAGGTCGACCGGCCTTATCCCTCCCTGATCAAGGGTGCCCTTGGATCCTTGGCCTCAGGATGGGCAACCAGATGTCCACACCCTGGCTGGCACTGGGTATTTATTCATCAAACATTCCTGATCTCGCCACTGGAGTCGTCCAGGACGATGAATCAGGTGGCAGCAGACTCCTGGGGAGCTTTTAAAAATGCCATGTCAGAACCCCACCTTCAGAGACTGCAGCTCAGTGAATTTTCAGGAGGTTTTTGAAGTGCTCCAGGTGATTTGATGCTTAGCCATGTGGGTAAACCATGGTCTCAGAGGCCGGGGCGGAGCGTTTTTTGGCAATGGGGAAAAGACAGGCACCCTTAAGCCATGTGTATTATGAAATGTTTAAAAACCAAGCCAAAGCTGCCAGGTTCAAGGTCACCCTGATTTCCTGAACCCCCCTACCCGGACCCAGTTGTACCATACCCACTCCTCCCACCCCAATTCTGAACAATATTCATGGGCAAGTCCACAGACAACCCCACTCCAGCCCTTCCCAAGCACAGTGCACAGTGGCAAGCAAGAAAACACCGCAGCATTTCCTTTCCTAGCAAAGGGCACTTTGGTCTAGTCACTGTTTGCTGTTTGCAGAGCAGTGTTTGCTTTAACACAGAAACAGGGAGAGTGAGGAAACTGGTTTGGCTGGTTTGCCGGGTGGGAGAGAGCACAGGGAAACGTTTGAACCAAAGGTAAAACAAGGGAGAGTCTCAAACAGAAGGCACCAAATACTCCAGGGGCTTTAATATGTAATATTCATTGGGCACTTAATACACACTGTGACATGGGTACTATTATGCCCATTTTACAGAGGGGGAATCTAAGGCTTAGAAAGTCCTTGGCCAATGTCCCTCAGCTGGCAACGGGCATTACCTGGATTTCAATCTAGGCAGTCTGACTCAAGAACCTTCTAAATGTTCTTGGGCCTTGGGAGGTGGGGGAGTGGAGGACTGAGGTAGATACAGGAAGGAAAGGGAAGAGGAAAAATGCAGAAAGAGGGGGCTTAAAACGCTCCCAACAGTAACAAGCAAAAGCTGAAGCATATAAAAGGAAAACTTACAACAGTAAGAGAGGAGAGGGAGGGGAGAGGGAGGGGAGAGGGAGGGGAGAGGGAGGGGAGAGGGAGGGGAGAGGGAGGGGAGAGGGAGGGGAGAGGGAGGGGAGAGGGAGGGGAGAGGGAGAGACACCACAATTTTTTTTAAATGGACCAAAGACAAAAACACTTTAAAATGTCTAACTGCCCTTCCATTTCCAGAATCGGGTTTGAGGTCTCCCCTCTCTGCCCTCCGTGGCTTTCAGAGGGAAGCACTAAGTACACTGTATCCCTGGGACACACTTATCACTATAGTCTGGCTTCAAGAGCCACTGGCTGGGCATGCAGCCTTCACAAGCATCTTAGAAAGTTCTAACAGACGCAGCTCTCCCTGCCAATTACAATCAGCGTTGAGCGCTGGCCCGAGGCCACAGTTTGAGAGGAAGAAAATAAGCCAAGGTATGAGGTAGTAAATATTCATTCATTCATTCATTTGTTGAAAATAATATGAGTGCCTTCTCTGTCCGTAAGAAATATGAGCCACCATTTAATGACTCTTTCCTGTTTCCTTAACATCCTTCTCACTCACTTTATGTTCAGTCCACATCGGCTTTATTCATTACTGTAATCCCAGGGTCCAGCCCAGTGCTGACACTCAATAGGCACTCACGTGTGTTGACAAGAGAATCCAAATGAATAAACAAATATGCATATTTAATCCTCACAACAAACCTATAAGTATTATTGCCCACCCCACCCCCCCAATTTTACAGATGGGAAACAGGCTCATAGAAGCAAAGTGATTTACCCAAGGTCACACAGCTAGTAGCTGAAATTCAAACCTGGTCTTTCATATTCATGGAACTATCCTGACCAGCCCTAGTCCATTCCCTTCCTTGAGAGCCTACAGCCCTGAAAGAAGATGGGGGTTGAGACAGAGTGGAAACCCAGAAAGTCTGGATTGTGATGGGTGTCTCTTAGGGATTTTTGGGTTTGGGCGGCTTCTGGGAGATGTGAGAGCTGATTGCTTCAGCATCTGGCTTATCTGGGGCTGCGCTTGGAAGGCTTAGAAGGAGCATTTCGGAGGAAAAGCCTCACCCAATAAAAGCCCCAGAAAGCAAACAGGGATTTCCATAAACACCTGGCAGAGGGGATAGGCAGGTCTAGAGGCCCCATACAGAAGCAGTAGGTGCCAGCCTTCCTTAGATGGCCTTGCAGGGCTCAGGAGTTTTCTGCCACTCCTTGTGCAGACACAAAGTCAAGGGCAGGAGAATGACTCATTAGTCTCCTTCCCCAGGGAGATTTGCACCAACCCTTGACACAGATGTAACAGAGGAGTGATGTTTAGGAGTTGGAGGGGTGAGGGAGTGGGGATCCTATGACATAAGGTGACCCCAAAGCAGGCTTCTGTATTTGTTTTTTAAAGCCTAGTTTAGGGACTTCTTTGGTGGCACAGTCGTTGAGAATCCACCTGCCAATGCAGGGGACACAGGTTCGATCCCTGGTCGGGGAGGATCCCACATGCCAAGGAGCAACTAAGCCCGTGTGCCGCAACTACTGAGCCCATGTGCCACAACTACTGAGCCCACGTGCCGCAACTACTGAAGCCCGCGCGCCTAGAGCCCGTGCTCCGCAACAGGAGAAGCCACCGCAATGAGAAGCCCGCGCACTGCTATGAAGAGTAGCCCCCACTCGCTGCAACTAGAGAAAGCCCATGTGCAGAAACAAAGACCCAGTGCAGCCAAGGAAAAAAAAAAAAAACTTAAAAAGCAAAAAAATACTTTAAAGAGAAGCCACCGCAGTGAGAAGTCCCCGCACCGCAAGGAAGAGCAGCCCCCAGGGCAGCCCCCGCTCACCGCAACTAGAGAAAGCCTGCATGCAGCAACGGAAGACCCAACACAGCCATTAAATACATAAATAGATAGATAGATAGATAAATAAATAAATAAAGCCTAGTTTAATTAGGGGGCCTGCATACTGTTTCCATCACCTTTCAGCACATCTTTTAGAAGGAGGAGGAAATGGGTGTATTTAATCCTTACAGCTGGACGCCTGTGAGCAAGGTCAATCCATCAAGCAATCAGAGCTCAAACCCAAAATATAAGCCCTGTTTGCCCAAGGTCAGGTGGAGGAGGAAGCAAAGCAAGGAAACCATCGGTTTGAAAGCCTGCCTGCTTTTTTTCCCCACCCCTCAATCAACTGAAAGCTGAGTGCACAAGTATTATCCTGAGATTGGAAACTGTCTAACAGCCTGGGTTTTTCAAACCAGTTTGTGCTTAAACAAACAAACAAACAAAAAAAGAAAATAATCAGAAACTCTAAAGAACCAGTTGTGGTTTTGGTGTCGTTTGTTTGTACATTCTCCATTCTAAAACGTAGAGAGAAATCAAAGGAATAAATACAAAGCTGAGTGAGACTGTGAGGTTAGCCATCTCACAGGGCACAGGAACGACCCCAGAAAACCACCCCAAGATCCCCTAAGTTTAATCAAAACCCTATTTGTGACACTCTTCAGCCACCTGTGGACTTAACGCAATAGGCTCCTTGTTCTCAGACTCCCATGCAGCAAATTCCCCACAGGGCCAATGTTTAAACCTGGTGCTAATGTTGCATGCCTCCATCTTCCTGGACCGTCCCAAGAGAATGAGGTCACCTCCCTAAATCCTGGCTGCCTTTTTAAATCACAAAGCCAGTTCCCTGAGATCGCATATGTGATTTTACCAGAAGGGCACTTTCATCTGATTCCACATTGGAGTGGTAGGAGACCCCATAGTCCAAAAAGGCCAAAAAAATTAAATGTCAGGAAATCTGTTGATTGAGGCTGGGTATGTGGACATAAAGGGGACTGGAACCAGCCACACAAGGGGCTTCCAGAGGATACTTCTCCCACCAACACTACCAGCTATAGGCCCCTTCCACTTCGCACCAGGTCTGGCCCACTTCCATCACCACCAGCCCCCCTCAGGGTCCTGCCCTATCAACACCTCTGCTCTCCAGGGTACATAGAGAAGATGATGCCTATTTCACGATGGACACAAATTGCCCAAATACCCTCTTTCTTTTTTTTTTGAGATTATTGAGAAGCGTAAAGAATGGGAGAAAGACCGGCTGTGGCTCCCTGAGCAGATCAAGAAATTGCCTTATGCTTCAGTCTCCTCATCTCAAAATAGAAATAACAATGGAACCCACCGTCACAAGGTTCAATGAGGTAAAAGATGTGAAGCACTTGTCCCAGAGTCTGGTTCAAAACCGAATAGGAGGGGCTATTAATAATAATATTTATGTCATTATTAACATGTAATAATATTATTACTGGTCAGATACAAAAGCTTGGTGGTGGTGGTGGTGGGAATAAAAACTAGACTAACCCACCCTTGGTGCTACCAGATGTCTTGGTGAAGGAAAACAAAGTGACCAACACTTGTGTTGTAACACCTCATACACAGATGCACACACCATTTCTAACCCTTGCCCCGAATTCAAGGTTCAGTCAACTTTGCCTCCTCCCAGAAGCCAGACTTCACTGCCCACTGATACCCATCAGAACACCCCAGGGCACCCACACTCTGCCACCTAAGTGCCCATGTCCCACAATGCTCTCTAAGCAGGTCCTGGGACATTTCTTAGCAACCTGCTGGAGTGTGAAATACCAGGGGCAGGGATGAAGTATCCCTATATCTCCTCAATCACTCCTGGGGGCCCAGCAGAACATCAAGCAGAGACTGGCCAAGTAATGGTGGACCCACTGCAAAACCAGGCAGACAACACTTCCTTTCTGACCCAATAGAAAGCTCCACACACAACACAGACATGACTCAGAAAAGCAAATATGTGGGCTTCCCTGGTGGCGCAGTGCTTGAGAGTCCACCTGCCGATGCAGGGGATACGGGTTCGTGCCCCGGTCTGGGAAGATCCCACATGCCGTGGAGCGGCCAGGCCTGTGAGCCATGGCTGCTGAGCCTGCGCGTCCGGAGCCTGTGCTCCACTACGGGAGAGGCCACAACAGTGAGAGGCCCGCGTACCGCAAAAAAAAAAAAAAAAAAGAAAAGCAAATATGTTTAATCAATCAAGCTTCAGTTTCTCTGTTTAAAAAAAAAAGTCTCCTACTGTTGGAACAACTTTCAAAGTTCAAAAAAAATTTCAGACAACAGCATGATTGCTGTAGATTTTTCACATGGCCAAAGACTGGAAGAATAAACAGTGAATTGCCTTAGGGGAATTGTGGGTGATTCCTCATTTCAAAAAGTGTTTCTTTTATTGTTATGATACTTGCCCTATCAACGAAATCAAGAGGGAGGAGAAAGTCCTTTGGTAGGAAATAAGCACCTGGGAATCGGTGAAACCAGAAGAGAAACCAACATTCCCTTGCTCTCACTCCTGGGCAACAGTGAAGTGAAACAAAGCAAACTCTAGAATCCTGATTATCACAGTGATAAGACCCAGAGGCACATTGTGTCCGTTTTCATTCCCTGAGTCAGAGCTACCAGGTTTTTGAAAAACACACACACACACACACACAAACACACACCATTATTCCTTGGGGGAATGGTACCTGTATCAAAATGTTTTCATCTCTATGAGCAAAAGCCACAGTCTGGTGACTAAGAGAGGGCTCCTCAGTCATCCCAGAGATGTTGCAGAACGGGGCCTAGGAGTCAGAGCCTAGCTCAGATTCTTGCTCTGCTGAACCTGGGGCAAGTGGGCTCCACCCTCCTGAGCATTTCCTCATCTGTACTATGGGAATTACCACCCACCCCCACCCTCTTCCCACACATCAGGATTTTGCAGCCTGAAATGATAGACTGTCTCAAAGTGGTCAGGATGGGCTTCCCTGGTGGTGCAGTGGCTAAGAATCCACCTGCCAATGCAGGGGACAGTGGTTCGAGCCCTGTCCCGGGAAGATCCCACAGGCCGCGGAGTAACTAAGCCGGTGCACCACAGCTACTGAGCCTGCGCTCTAGAGCCCACGTGCCACAACTACTGAGCCCACGTGCCACAACTACTAAAGCCCGCGCGCCTAGAGCCCGTGCTCTGCAACAAGAGAAGCCAGGACAATGAGAAGCCCGCGCACCACAACAAAGAGTAGCCCCCGCTCGCCGCAACTAGAGAAGAGCCCTCGCGTAGCAGTGAAGACCCAATGCAGCCAAAAATTTTAAAAAGTAAAAAAATCAGTAGCCCTGGAAAAATTATGTGTGTGTGTGTATATATATATATATATATATATATATATATATATATATAGAGAGAGAGAGAGAGAGAGAGAGAGAGAGAGAGAAAGTGGTCAGGACAATATGAGACACACTGAAGGCCTCTAATAAGTGCCCCCCATAACTAAGTCAACCATACAAGATAGCCCCCTCAACCCCAACTGCTCTATCATGGCAAAAGTTTAGATCCCTGCATCTGTGTAAATTACAAAGGGGTGTCACCTGAGCCAGGGAAGAAGGGGCTCGCCCAGTGCAGCCCAGGGGCATGGGAGCGCAATTTCTCGGACCTTCCCACTCCCACCCCACCCCGCTCAGGGACAACTGCGGCGCGCCCTCACCTCTGCCCAGGACTCGGCCTCTCTCTAAGTGCAGCCGGGGCACGGTGAACGTGTAGCTCTCGGCGCCAAAGCCGGGATTGCAGAGCTCCGGCTCCTGGCAGAGCCACGATGAGACCTACGGTAGGAGAAAGATATGGAACCCGGGTGACTTGAGAGGGTCCCCTCCCGCCCACACCGAAACCAACAGTGCCTCCCCTCCCTCGCTCCCGGCGCCAGGACTGTGGAAATGACCCACCCTCATGCCCATCCCCATCCCCCCCGGGCAGGCAGCCACGCCAAACTCTTTCATTCGGAAACCTGTGGCCGCCAAGCCCCCAGGACTTCCCAGGAGAGGCGGCTACTGGGTCACCTTCTCCAGACCTAGCACCCGTTTCCTTCCAGTCTCCTTTTTAATTTCATTGGAGGCATCTTTACGCTTCCAAATTCCACTTTCCCTACACCAGGAGAGCTCCCACTCTTAAGCCCAGTTCCTCAGACCGAGGGGCGTTCCAACCCCTTTTGACCCTACTTTCTTGTGCCGGGGACGTCCCCATACCTATTTACCGCCCTTTCTTTACAGGGCAGGTGCCTTCTTTATTGGTTCCCCTTTCCTTACCTCAGAGGTCGTTCCCACTACTCCCGGCTCCCCCCGGACTTGCACCAGGGCTCCCCTATCCCATACCCCGACGCCCACCCTACTCCATGCCCTCCGCTGCCCGCCCTTAGCCCACCCGGGTCCCCGGAGGCTGCAGTGAGGCGCGCCCCCCCACCTCAGGCATTTGCGGGAGGCAGTGGGCAAAGCCGCGCTCGCCCTTCACCCTCACCCGCTCCCACTCCCTTCTCCGTGGAATCCAGAGCGCGGCGCACTTTCCAGGCCATTCAGGCCCTTTGTACCCAAACTTTCTTGGAAGAAGAGGGACTGGGGATGACAGGAGAGAGGAAGGGACGACGAAAGAGAGGAAGGGGCTGGGGGCCGGGGTGCGGGGTGCGGTTGGTGGGTCCGGAGGGCGTCTCCTGCAAAGTCAGGGGACCCAACGTACCTGCAGCAACAGCAGCAGCAGGAACGCAGAGAGGCTGCGGCACGGAGGGCCCATGGCGGGCCGGGCGGGGGTCGAGTAGGGTCCGGCCGAGCTGGGCCAGGCTCGAGTCTGGCAGAACTTCCGCGAACTCACAAGTGCTTTGGGGTTCCGGACGCCACTGAGCTGGGCAGTGCCGCGGGAGCCAGGTGAGCCTCGACGGCCCCGCCTCCGGCACCACTGATTGGCTGAGGATGCACCTGCCCGGCCGCAGCCAATGAGCGGCGCGGCAAGGCCTCGGGCTTCCTCCGCTGGCTTGGGCGGACGCTCCGCCCCCGATCCCGCCCCCCAGCCTCATGCCGACCCGGTGACCGGATTGTAGAGTCAGAGCAGGGGGTAGGGCTCCATGATTCCTATTACCATCAGGTTTGAATACCAGCCTTGCGGTGGCTCACTAACACCTGGGGCCAGAAAGGATTTTACTCTTTAATTACTTCTTTTTAACTTCAGGTCTCCATCGGTTCGTGAGTCTGCAAATCAATTCACTGGGCGGGACCCCGCCCCCGCCCTTCAAAGCTTGTTTCTCCACCTTCCAGATGGGAATAATAATCACCGAACCTCCCTGTGTTGTTGTGAAGTTGTCATACAATTAATAAGACCAATGTTTGCTGCACCACAAAAGCTCGATACAGAGGTGAGGGATAATAATAGTTAACAATAGGTGCCAGGCATTAAAAGTTACTGTGCCAGGCTCTGTGCTAAGCATGACATTAACCATCTCATTTAATCTCATCTCAAAACAACACAAGAGGGCTTCCCTGGTGGTGCAGTGGTTGAGAGTCCGCTTGTCGATGCAGGGGACACGGGTTCGTGCCCCGGTCCGGGAAGATCCCACATGCCACGGAGCGGCTGGGCCCGTGAGCCATGGCTGAGCCTGCGCCTCCGGAGCCTGTGCTCCGCAACGGGAGAGGTCACAACAGTGAGAGGCCCGCGTACCGAAAAAACAAAACAAAAACACAAGAGCTGTGTTATTATTCCCACAACTGAGGCATAAAGAATTTGAAGCCAGGAGGAAGTGATAGAGGACTGGAACCCACCTCCCTCTGATTCCAGAGCCCCTATTCTATTAACTTCACCTCATGTGACCCCACAAAATCTCCAGCTGGAGCTGCGGTTTTCAATCTGTCCTTTAATGTTGACTGGAAGAGATCCATTAGAGATCACCCAAACCTTTCATTTGCAAATAACTCTTTCAGTGTCCCATGCAATGGACACCATCTTTCCCTTTACCCTTGAATCATGATCAGAACTACAGCACGTGTAAAAAGAAATGGTAATTATGTGATATGATGGGGGTGTTAGCTATGAGTTAGGTATGTGTTAGCTAAGTGTTAGTTACTATGGTAGTAATCATTTTGCAAGATGTGTATCAAATCAACATTTTGTACACCTTAAACTTACACAATGTTATATGTCAATTATATCACAATAAAGCTGGAAAAATACAATAACAAGAAACAAACAAACAAACAAAAGCACTACGTGTGTGGAGTCAGCCACTCACTAGCTGTGTGACTTTGGGCAAGTCAGTATTTTCACCTGTACAAATGGGTCCTTAGGAACTAATATAAGAAAATCACTAAGCAGAGTGCTTGTTGCCTGGTAGCAACTGCTCAGTGTTGGGTGTGGAGATTGTTCTTTGGAACGGACCACCCCCTTTCCCCCTTGCTCATGGGGAAGACCACGTTTACAATATTTCACCCAGAGCTAAAAGTGAATCTGAGCCCATTGAGGCTACTTTCTCAACTCCAGAGGAGACGCACTCTCTTGAACCAAGACACTGTTTCAGCTCAGCCCAGCCACCACCCCCCAACCTGTCCCCTCCATTTTAATGGGTTTCTGAGCACACGCCCAGGCCATTTGGATTTCTGCATCTTGGCTCTCTCTCTGCCTCAACCCACCAGGAGACTTTGAGGGAAAAGGCTCCAGTATTTCCTTTCCCACTGAGGCTCCTGCAGGACAGTGCATTAAGCAAGAAAATGGAAATACAGAAAGAGGTGTTTCCCCCATGGAGCGGCTTGTCCGTTTATTTTTTTTCCCCTCAGTTATGTAAAAATTCATGTTTTATACCATCACTCGGCCCAGGGAGACTTTAGGGCTTTGCTTTCCTCCTCCCAGCAATCCCTGGCCTTGTAACTCCACGGCGGCTCTCATCGACTCCTCCATTACGCTCTGATAATTCAGTAAAAAGCACCTTAGAAAACAGTTAGGGGCAGTGAGGACAGGTCAGGCATGAGCTCGCTTCAGACTTCTCGGCAAGCCCTTCTCCAAGCTCCAGGGAGCGGGCCAGGAAGGGCTGCCTGCCCTCAGCGGTCCAGGGTGAGCCAGGGTGAACAGAGGATGCACAGGGGTTTCCTGCGGAGACAGGGCATTGTGTGGCCCTCAGTGAACTGCCTCAATTTCCTCTTCCATCAAAAAAGGATACCTCGTTGTGAGGATCAAATGAGCAGGTGAAGGTGAGCCTCTGCTGCCTGATCTCAGGCTGATGGAGGGTTAAAATTCCTGCTCTGCCACTATCTGGGTAGCATGTCCAGTCTCAGTTTCCTCACCCATAAAATGAGGATGTTGGCAGCACTTAATTCACAAAGTTCGTATAAGCGCTTCCGTGAAGTTATCTATTAGCACTCTAGGCTCAATACATTCCCCTTCCAGTTCCAAGCAAAACTGTGAGCCCCCATGGAGCCTCCCCACCCCCAGGCTCTCCTTTTCCCAGCCCTGCAGTTAAAGTCTCTTAGGCTATCTCGGGCCTCTGCTTGGAAAAACTCTTTCATGGGGGCTGTTTAGTCTTTGAGACCTTCCCAAGGTCATTTGCATTTTAAAGAGAGCTCTGGGGTATAATTCTTTCAAAGGAAGGAAATCTTTGGAACCAGTAAACTCTGCCCAGGGTTCTTAACCTGGTGTCTACGGATGGGCTTCATGGCGTGAGTGGTCGTGAAACCCCTGAGATTGTTAGCAAACCTGTTGGTGCAGGTGGTAAGGTCCATTGCTTTCATTAGCTTCTCAACTCGGGGAAAGAAAAATCAAAATCTTGGAAGTTGAGTTCTCTCTGAGGGCCAGTCCAGTGTTAATGGTAGAACTTCAGGCATTAACCAGGGAAAGAAATGTTGAACGGAGGCCTTGCAGGTACCATTCTAGGTGGATGACAGACCCTACTACCGCTGGTGCTAACCGGGCTTCCGTCATTGGCATGACCAACACCAGATTTCCTTATTGCCTGCAAGGTGTGTCTCTGATGACTTTCATTTCCTGGGTGTCCTGGCAACTGGTCAGCTTGGAGGCTAAAGATTAACTCCCCAGGCAGTCCTGCTCCTTTCATCTTCTGGCAAAGGGGTGGTAATAAAGGCACTCAGACTGGGAGGGGCACCCCTCCCCCAGCCTCAGCCAAGAGGAGCCCAACCCCCTAGCCGGCTGGGGAGGAATCCCAGGGAAAGTGGAATTGCTGGGGATTGCAGCCAGATCAGACTCCCCATTGTGTGGGGAGAGGAGGCTCCATACTAGCTGCTCCTGGGGGCTCCTGACACCTCTGCTGGGCCGGGCTGCCTGCCAGCACGCCGAGAAGGGAACTGGATATCCCACTTCAGCCTCCTGTTAAAATGTGGTAACTGATAGGGGTACCGCCCTTTGCAGCTCAGCCACTCACGTCTGCAAGAAACATTTTTATTTCAAACACAAGGAAAAATAGTATAATGCACACCATGAATAGTTATAATGAAACACCATGTATCTATCATCTAGTGCCAACAATTATTTTTTGCAATTTGTATAATTTTGTAACATGTGAATGTTGTACCAAATCATATTTGGTATGATTGTTTCATATTGTTTTATATTTTCATCCCTTGTTTCATATTTTCATCCCTGAGTTTTAAAAAAAAACAAACCTAAGACTATTTTTTTAAAAGTAGTTTTAGGGGGCTTCCCTGGTGGCGCAGTGGTTGAGAGTCCGCCTGCCGATGCAGGGGACGCAGGTTCGTGCCCCGGTCTGGGAAGATCCCACATGCCGCGGAGCGGCTGGGCCCCGTGAGCCATGGCCGCTGAGCCTGTGCGTCCAGAGCCTGTGCTCCGCAACAGGAGAGGCCACAACAGTGAGAGGCCCGCGTACCACGCACACAAAAAAATAATAATAAAAATTAAAAAAATAAAAGTAGTTTTAGGTTCACAGCAAATTTGAGTAGGAGGTACAGAGATTTCCTAAGTACCCTCTCCCCAACACATACATAGCCACCCCCATCAACATCCCCCGCTAGAGCAGTACATTTGTTACAACTGATGAACCTACACTGACACATCATAATTACCCAAAGTCCATAGTTGACATTATGGTTCACTCTGGGTGTCGTATGTTCTATGGGTCTGGACAAATGCAGAATGATGTGAATCCGCCATTGTAGTACCATACAGAGTCATTTCACTGCCCTAAAATCCACTGTGCCCTGCCTGCCTATTCATCCCTCCCTCCCCGCAAACTCCTGTCAACCACTGATCTTTTTACTGTCTCCAAAGTTTTGCCTTTTCCAGAATGTCATGTAGTTGGAATCACATTACATGACATTTTGGAAAAGACAAAACTTTTGGTATGCCTTTTGCAGGTATGTAGACTTTCAGATTGGCTTCTTTTACTTAGTGATATGCATTGAAGGTTGTTCCATGTCTTTTCATGACTTGATAGCTCATTTCTTCTTAGCGTTGAATAATATTCCATTGTCAGGACGTACCACAATTTATTTATCCATTCACCTACTGAAGGACATCTTGGTTGCTTCCAAGTTTTGGCAATTATGAATAAAGCTGCTATAAACATCCATGTGCAGTTTTTTGTGTGGATGTAAGTTTTCAACTCCTTCGGGTAAATACCAAGGAGCATGGTTGATGATTGTATGGTAAGTATACGTTGAGTTTTGTAAGAAATTGCCAAACTGGCTTCCAAAGTGGCTGCATCATTTTGCATTCCCACTAGCAATGAATGAGAGTTCCTGTTGCTCCACATCCTCGCTAGCATTTGGTGGCATTAGTGCTCCATTCTGGGCATTCCAATACATATGTACCCTTGCATTTTTATTTTTGCAGACCATTTTAAAGCAAATCCCAGATAACATAATTTCCCCTGTAAATATGTCAGTCTGCATCTCTGAGAACATGACCATCATCCAATTAAGTAATAATGCCTAATAAAATTCACAGTTCCTGGGCTTCCCTGGTGGCGCAGTGGTTGAGGGTCCGCCTGCTGATGCAGGGGACACGGGCTCGTGCCCCGGTCCGAGAAGATCCCACATGCCGTGGAGCGGCTGGGACCATGAGCCATGGCCGCTGAGCATGCGCGTCCGGAGCCTGTGCTCCGCAGCGGGACAGGTCACAACAGTGAGAGGCCTGCGTACCGCAAAAAAAAATAAAAATAAATTAAAAAATTCACAATTCCTCAATATTATTTAACGGCTAAAAAATGTCTTTTTAAACAATTTGTTTGTATCTGGATTCAAGCATGAGTCACATTTTGCATTGGGCTATATGTCCCTTGAGTCTCTTTATATTTGTAAAAGTCTCCCCATCTTTTTTTGTCCGGCTTTTTTTTTTTTTTTTTTTTTTTTTAACTTTTTGACTGTGCTGCGCGGCATGCAGAATCTTAGTTCCCCAAGCAGGGATGAACTCTGCGCCTCCTGCGGTGGAAATGCAGTGTCTTCCACTGGACCGCCAAGGAAGACCCTTGTCCAGCTTTTTTGAAGTATAATTGACTGCACAAGTTTAAGTATACAGTTTGATGTTTTGGCATATGCAAATACTGTGAAGCCATCAGTACAATCAAGAAAATGAACAGATCCCTTTTGTTTGTTTCTGTTTTGATATAATTCCAGATTTACAGAGTTTGTTTGTTTTTAAGTGGCATTTATTTTTTAAGATACCTGGTCATTTGTTCTGTTGGATATCTTGCATTTTGTATATTGATCAAATGCAACCTCATGGTGTCGCTTACCATGCTGCTCTCTCCCATATGTCACGTAAACTAGATCTAGAGGTTTGATTTGATTCAAATTCAATTTTTTTAGGCAAAAATATTTCATAACTGGTACTGAGTACTTCCTATAGCATCATATCAGGAAGCAAGAAATTGTCTGGCTGACTCACTTTTAGGATACTAAGATTCAGTTGGTGTCAGCTGATCTTTCCAGTATCAAGTTCTCCATCAGCCTTTCACCTTGTGGTTTTAGAATCATGGATGATGGCTGTCCAGATCCATTATCTCATCAGGGAAACATTTATTAAGCGTCCCTATGTGCCAGGTACTCTGCTCAACAATGGGGACACAGAAATAAACAAAATATGATTCCTGCCCTTAAGAAGCTCATATGGTAGTGAGGGATGCAGACAGGTAAACATTCATCCACTTATTTATTAAATATTTACTGAATGCTAACTAGGACCAGGCATCATGCTAAATACCAGTAATTACAATACAGTGTGTGATAAAAGTGATAGCTACCATTTATTGGAGCTCACGATACTCTAAGCAGTATCAGTCTTCGTACAGCCCTTTGGGTGCTCTCATTACATCCATTTTACAGATCTAGAAGCAGAGGCTCGAGAGGTAAAGAGATTTGCCCAAGGTGACATATTAAGTGACAGAGCTGGAATTTGATGGGTTCAAAGCCTCTTCATCTCCATGCTATACTGCTGAGATCAGGGCAGTCTTTTATTTCCAGGTGCTATTTGAAATGAGAGGCAAACCTTGCTTAATTTAGCAAGAAATGGTCTGTCGAGTTGAACTGAAATTCCAGACCCCGGGGTAGCCAAGAGAAGATGGCGAGAGCATAGCCTGAACTACTGGTTTTTCAGCCAGGCTGGAGCTTCCAGTACATGATGGGTAGTTTGGGGGTAACGATAAGAGCTGGAACCAGAGGGCTGGGTCCTGGGTCGAATCACTTGGTCCTCCAACTTGCCCACAGAGCAAAAGGTATTCTCCCCATTTTGCAGAGGAGGCGACTGATGCTCAGAAAGATGAACAGCCAGGTCATGGCAGGGGCAAGCTTGAGGCTGGTGCTCTGGCTCCAAGACCAGTATGGCAAAATGGTTCCCAGCACAGATGTTAGTGCCTTGCTGCCTGGGTCTGAATCCTGCTCTTCTACCTGCTAGTTCTAAGCCTTTGAATGAGTCACTTTAAAGCATCTTTGGACCTCAATCTCCTCATCTGTATAAATGGGGATAATAATAGCACCTACCTTGTTGGGTGGCTGTGGAAATTATGCGAAATAACTTAAGTAAATGTGGCAGACTAGAAGTCCTAAATAAACATTAACTATTATTATTTCCACATTCCACGATGCTCAGGCGCTGGGGTTTTTACTGAGAGGAATACCTGAGTCCCTGAGTGCGTGGGCAGCAGGATTCCTCCAACCTAACTCTCACTCTCTCCTAGACTCACTGAAAGAGAGGGAGCCCGCTGCCATGGGGCTCCATGGCTGGCTGGGTGCCCTCTCTTGGCACAGATACCTTTGTACCTGGTGTCTCAAGATAAGGTGCTACAGAATAGCTACAGAATACAGAACCTCAAGATAAGGTTCCACAGACCTGTGCTTCCTGCCTCCCAACTTCGAGCAGAGAAGGCCTCATCCCTCCTCTCAGAACCAAGGACCTGTCCACGTGGTGGGATGGAGAGAGAAAGCTCTTTCCAGTCTTGCGTCCAGGTTGGACAAGACCAACCGTTTCCAGGGTCAGCAGCCAATGAAATCACTCTGTGCCAAATTCAGCCTGGCCCCAAGTCAAAGAAATTTAGTGACAAACAACTTATTTATTTATGTACCAAATTCCAGGGGGTAGCTAGAACACAGTGTAGGGAACTGACCTTGTCACTTGAATCTCTTTCCTTCACTAAGTCTCAGTTTCTTGTCTGTAAAATGACTCAGCTGGCCTGTAAGGATCCTTTATTTTTCTTCTGCCTCTAAATCTATGACTTTGAACGTCTTGAGATTGAGTCAGTGAGCACTGTGTGAGTGTGTATGTGTACACGTGTGTGCTCACCTACTGGTGGGTTCATGAAAGGTGTGCATCTTGGTCTTTCTAGGCCCAGCAGTTCTCAGCGAGAGTCCAAGTTTTGCAGGAAGGGAACGTAAAGCTGACCAGTCTCGAGCCAGACTGTGGCAGTCGGAGAGAGAGAACTTCCTGCAGGGGTGGAGACCAGCAGAGCAATAAAACCTGGGCAAAGGGCCTCCCTGGTGGCGCAGTGGTTGAGAGTCCGCCTGCCGATGCAGGGGATACGGGTTCGTGCCCCGGTCTGGGAGGATCCCATATGCCGCGGAGCGGCTGGGCCCGTGAGCCATGGCTGCTGAGCCTGCGCATCCGGAGCCTGTGCTCCGCAACGGGAGAGGCCACAACAGTGAGAGGCCCGCATACCAAAAAAAAAAAAAAAAAAAAAAAAAAAAAAAAAAAAAAAACCTGGGCAAAGAGCAAGGTTTCCACTGCAGGCCTAGGAGAAAACTCCAGAGTCCAGACTCAGGATGGGGCTGCCCATAATTTTCTAGAGAGACTCTCCAACTTTTCAGGCAGCAGTCATTCATCCACTCATTCATCCATCCATTCATTCATTTGATAAACAATCACTGGGTACCCAGCTGTGCCTAGTGCTTTGCTGGTGAGGGAGGTGCCTCCCTGCCCTGAGAGGGCTTTCAGTCTGGTGCAATAAACAGACAAGGGAACCAGGTATTTATAATCCAGGGCAATAAGCAAGGATGATACTAATATTTAACAATAGGTAAAGCATGGGTACCAGGCCAAACAAAATGAACACCAGCCATTAACACCAGGGTAGGGTTCCCCAGGCCTCCTGCTGTGCCAGGCTTTATCCTTTTGGTTGTTGGGTGGTGAGGAGGTGTCGGCGTGTGGGAGGGGCTGGGGGTTTGGGGGGCACTTGAGGGACTCAGGGAAGCAGCTGATTACCAACTGATATGGAAAAACTTCAGTACCGTATTTTAGCCAATAGAATTGCTATATCAGTGACCCTGGCTGGAGGACAGCCCTGGTGATAATGATTCAAGATTAACAAGGCCCATGATGGGAAGGCACAAGGGACTCAGGGAAGGCTTTGCGGGGAAGTGACATCTAAGTTGAGTTAGCCAGAGTGTTCCTGGCAGAACCTGGGCAAAAGTATTTTCCCAGTGGGAGGAGGGCTCAGTATTTTCAGGCGGTTCAGCCTAGCTGGAGGAGAAAGAGGCGGGGAGATTAGACCCAACAGGCAGGTAAGGAGAGTGTGTGCTGTAGGGTTGGGGGAGGGGGCTGTGTTAATCATGGTCAGTGGCTTGGACTGTGTCTCCAGAGCAATCGGGAGCCACTGCAGGGTTTTAATTAAGATCAGGGGAGCCACCTGATCCAGTCTGCAAATCCCCCAAGTGACAACAAGGAATCCATTTTTCCAAAGACAAGAACCAAGGCTCAGGGAGGTTAAAACACCTATCAGATGTCATGCCGCAGGCTGGACATGGCATAACTGCAACTGCTCACTTCTGGATCCCCTTCCCTATTGAATACCATGTGCATCAGAGGCTGCCCCTTTGTGTATGGAGCTTTAGAGTTCATAAAGCGCTTTCTACAGAGCACTTTCCCATCCATGCTCATTTGACTTCCCACCACAGCACCGTATTACAATGATACCGTTCCCATTTCACAGGTGAAGGGGCTGAAATACAGGGAGGTTTCAAAATGTAATAAATAGTGAAATTTTGACTCAAACCTAAACCTTGAGACTCTTGTCCAGTGATCTTTCCCCTCTACCATGCTGTGTCTTGGCATTTGTATTGATCACTTTGGGTTATAAATGCCGGAAACATAAGTGCCTAAGCAGAAAAAAGGAATTTGGGAGCTCACATACTAAAAAGTCCATGATGGATGGACTTCAGGCATGGATGGCTCCAGGCAGTCAAATTACATCATCACAGATCTGTCTTGCTCTGTCTTTGCTTTCATCTATGTTGATTTTCTTCTTGGATTCTCTTATCAAGGCAGAGACAGGCTGCCAACCTACCACTTTAGCAATCCCAGCCACAAAGTACCAGACTTTTCCAATAGGTACAGCAAAAGCCTCAGGTTTCACCTTTATGCCTTGACTTGGCTCATGTGCAGACATGAACCAATCCTGTGGCCAGAGAGATGGCTAGGTGGTTCTGATTGGCCAAGACTAGGTCATGTGTCCAGCCCTGGAGTGATGCAAGAGGAGTCAGCCTTCTGGGACCACAGGGACTAAAAGTAGGGGAGGTGTGGTTCCCTAAAGAAAAATGATGGTGCTGTCACCTAGAGAAGAGCAAAGAGATACTGGGCACATAAAAACTAACATTCAGGGCTTCCCTGGTGGCGCAGTGGTTGAGAATCTGCCTGCCAATGCAGAGGACATGGGTTCGAGCCCTGGTCTGGGAAGATCCCACACGCTGCGGAGCAACTGGGCCCGTGAGCCACAACTACTGAGCCTGCGCGTCTGGAGCCTGTGGTCCGCAACAAGAGAGGCCACGATAGTGAGAGGCCCGCACACCGCGATGAAGAGTGGCCCCCGCTCGCCGCAACTAGAGAAAGCCCTCGCACAGAAACGAAGACCCAACACAGCCAAAAAAAAAAACAAAACTAACATTCAAGCTACATCATGATCCTTCAGCATCAGGAGGAGGCTACTCACCTAGGGGAGGGTGGTCTTCTCTGACCAAGGAGCTCAAAATGGTGGCAGGCATGGTCTGTCTGGAGCCTGCTCCTTGGGGCAGGAACCCTGTTCCTCTGCAGAGTTCCACCTTTCAAGAGCCAGCCAGCGAGCTCTAGTGCAGCTTGGAGCCCCCAAAGCCACTTCCTTTCTTCTGAATGCCAAGTTTTGGTCTGTGCTTCCTGGGGCTGGGGTTGGAGGCTGGGTTCCCTGCAGATGTTCCTCTTAGTAGACAGAACTTAGTCATGGTATGACCTAAAATTTTTAAAAAGGATAAAAATAAAATTAAAAAAGCCGAGAGCCCAAAATATCCTGGCTATGGATAGATACTGGGGCCAAGTTTGCAATAAATTCTCCCCACTTGTGAGCCTCTCTTTCCCCCATCCCATCCCTGGTGAGACTTGTTGCTGTGCTGTGGTTTACACTGCAAAACCACCCCAAAGGCAGAATTGGGTAGTGCTTAAGAGTACAGACTCTGGAGGCAGGCTGTTTGTTTGGGCTCAAATCTCAGCTCTGCCACTTACCAGCTATATGCAAGTTACTGACCCTGTGCCTCAGTTTCCCCACCTATTAAGTGGGTTTGATGATGTTAATAATAGAACCTCCCATGTAGAGTTGTCTAGGAATCAAGTGAGCTAGTACATGTTCAGACCAGTGTCTGGCACAGAATAAGCAATATATATAAGGGGTGGCTATTATGTACCATATCAGCTGCTTTTTATTCCTCTGAGGAGACAGGCCCCTGGAGGACAGGGCCTGGTCCCTCTTGTTTGTCACTATATTCCTGGTGCTTAGCATGGGGCCTGGAACAGAGCAGGCCAAGGTAAATATCTACTGAATGAATTAATGAATAAATGATTGAATGGCTAGTACCATGAGAGCCAGCACTACTGGACTCTAGGCTGGCTGTGTGACCTTAGGCAGTTGGCTTCCCCTCTCTGAGCCTCAGTCTCAGCCTCTGTAAAATAAATCAGATCAGTCAATGTTACTCAGACTTTTCCAATCAGGCCCCCATTTACATCGTGCTGGGACACACACACACTGAAATTGAATTTTCACTAGACAACACTTACTTTCCTATGTGCAGTATACTCTGATATATTCTGATTTCTTGTGTTCTACTCTATTTCACTCTTTTTCATTTTTTAAAAATGCAATCCTGACCCGGTGAATAGATTTGAAGCCTCACTAACTTCTGGAGACCTGCAGTTAAAAAACTGAACTACATAAAAGGCAAGGTCCTTTCTGACCCAGACACTGATGATGTTATAAATCTTGCCTAAGAAGCATCATTTGATTTTGTGAGATGGTTAAGAGCTTGGGCCCTGGCGGGAGAGGGCTGGGTTCAAGTCCTACGGATACTGGCCTGTGCTGATCTTGGTAAGTTATGTAACCTCTAGGTGCCTAGGTTTCCTCCTTAATGCAATGGAGGTAACAATGATTCTTTCCTCTTAGGAGCGGTGTGAGGAATGAACTGATAAATGAACTTATACCTGCAAAGCACTAAATACTTCTAAATGCTCCATTCAGAACTTTTTTTTTTTTTTTTTTTTTTTGCAGTACGCGGGCCTCTCACTGTTGTGGCCTCTCCCGTTGCGGAGCACAGGCTCCGGACGCGCAGGCCCAGCGGCCATGGCTCACGGGCCCAGCTGCTACGCGGCACGTGGGATCTTCCCGGACCGGGGCACGAACCCGTGTCCCCTGCATCGGCAGGCGGACTCTCAATCACTGCGCCACCAGGGAAGCCCTCCATGCAGAACTTTTAAAAAACATTATTGCTATTTGAAAGAACATATATAACACTTCGTGGGTAGCCTGGCAGGGAGTCAGAGCTCAACAGATGTTTGTGAATTTTTTGGAGATTATCAGAGCATTCCTCTACCTCTCTGGGGAAAGAAACTGAGTTTCCAGGAGGGAAAGGTACTTGCCCAAGGTCACCAGCAAGTCAGAGACAGAGCTTCAGGCATCAGGCCTCAGATTTTAAAGAGGTTCTCCAAATTGCTGATTCTGGGAATGCAAGGGAAACCCCCTTTCCTCACGTCACGGCCCAGAATTCACAGATCTCAAGCCCTCTTTTTCTTTGTTTGAACCTTTTTCCCCCATTTTTAAACACTGAGGTATGCTTTACATATAGTAAAATTCACCCCTTTTGGTGTGCAGTTCCGTGAATTTTAATAGACACAAACAGTTATTGACCCCTATACTCAAGATATAGGACAGTTTCTATCATGCCAAAAAATTCCCCTACGCCCTTTGAGGACAAAATCTCCACCCAAGTACCTGGCAACCACTGAGATCTTTTCTGTCCCTATAGTTTTGCCTTTTCCAGAAATACTTTTGAGATTCATCTACTGAATGTGTTGTTTTGTATATACATTTTTGCTTAGCAGTATTCCATTGTATGGATACCACAAATTGTTTATCCATTTACCAATCAATGGGCATTTGGGCTGTTTCCAGTTTCGGGTTATTATAAATAAAACTGCTAGGAACATTCATGTGTCTTTATGTGGACATATGTTTTCATTTTTCTTGGGTAAATACCTATGAAAAGAATTGCTGAATCATATGGTTAGCATATGTTTAACTTTCTAAGAAATTGCCAAACTGTTTTTCCAAAGTGACTATGCCATGCTGTCACACCATCAGCAGTGTATGAGAGTTCTAGTTGCTCCATACCTGCTCCAGCAGGCGGTGTGGGCAATCTTAAATTTTAGCCATTGTGACAGTTGTGTAGTGATATCTTACTGTGGTTTTCATTTGTATTCACTTAATGACTGATGTTGAGCACCATGTATCTTCCCTCTTTCTTTAAAAAAATTATACAAGTAGTAAATAGCCACAGTAGAAAAAATTAATGCAGAGATAAGCAAAAAGAAGAAAAATAAAGATCACCTGTTACCCTAGAGCTCATCATAGCTGACATTTTGAGCTATATCCAACTTCTGTCTCTTCAGACAAACATATAACTGAATTTTATTTATTTATCTGAGAACGTAATACATGCACCTGGTACAAAGTTTGAAAGGAATGAAAGGATAAGTATTGAGAAATAAGCCTCCCATTCATTTGGTTGCTGAAGTTAAAAAGTCTAACTTAACGTAGGATAGCAGAGAACATGCATTAACCGCATTCCTTTGATGTGTTGGTGAGAGTGTAAACATGTACGAGCCCAGTAACATTGAACACTCAAAAACCCCAGGCCACAGAGAGTCCATTCTTCAGCCCTTAACCAGAGAAAACAGCAGAAACATGTGCAGCAGGATACCCGTACAAGAATATTCATAGATGCATCCTTCATAATAGCAAAAATCTGGAAAAAATCCAGATGCCCATTGACAGGATAACGGATTTTTAAAATGCAATATATTCATACAACAGACGAATACATAGCAATGAAAAAAATGAATGGACTGCAGCTATGCACAACAGCATGAATGAATCTTCATAATATGATGCTGAATGGAAAAACTAGTTCCAAAAGGTTCCATACAGCATGATACTCTTTTTATAAAGATTAGAAACAACTACAAGTACACAATATATTATTTGAACCCTAAGTATATATGTATCAGCTATACAAAAGGAGCAAGGGAAGGAAAAGCACAAACATCAGAAGACTGGTTATCTTTTGGGGATGTAGGGGCTTGGGATAGAAAAGGATCCCATGAGTACTCTTGTTCTATCCCTTGGGTTGGGTGTAGAGTTAAAAAAAACTAATCAGTGAATCAAACTGAAAACTCGGTAGGTACAGACAAATGATACAAGTGTATCATTAATCAAAGGATTATGATTCATCTAATTCTGAGCACATGAGGTGCATTAAAAATTAAAAAGCAAGTCTTCCTCTCTGGTCCCCCAGGCACTCTGTTCCCCTCCCTAAAGGCAACTACTGTTACCACTTTCTGTGTTTCCTTCAGGAAGAAACTATTTTACCTATTCTATTGAGTAACCTGTGTTTTTACTCAACAGCAGTTCATGGACAACCTACCACATCAATAGATTCCCAATAGCATTTTCATGGCTGTATAATTTTCCACTATTTAGATGCCCATATTTTATTTTATTTTAATGTTTTAATTTTTTTTAATTTACTTATTTTATTTATTTATTTTTGGCTGTGTTGGGTCTTCGTTGCTGCGCATGGGCTTTTTCTAGTTGCAGTGAGTGGGGGCTACTTTTCGCTGGGATGAGCAGGCTTCCCATTGCAGTGGCTTCCCTTCTTGCGGAGCATGGGCTCTAGGTGCACGGGCTTCAGTAGTTGTGGCACATGGGCTTAGTTGCATGTGGAATCTTCCCGGGCCAGGGCTCAAACCCGTGTGCCCTGCATTGGCAGGCAGATCCTTAACCACTGTGCCACCAGTGGAGCCCTGGATGCTTATATTTTATTAAACTAATTCCCTTTTTGATGGACCTGGGTTTTTTTCCCCCAGTGTTTTTTCTCATAGACAATGTTATGAGGAACTCCTTTATATACACGCCTTTGATGAATTGTATGGAGAGGTCTTTAGGATAAATTTCTCCATAGAGTTACTGAGTCAAAGATTATGTGCATATTTCAGGGTTTTGAGCCATATATTGTGCCCACCAGCAAGGAGAGAGGGGACTGTCTTTGAGAAGTCTGGCAGCTGGCCTGGTGCTGTGAGGTCTTTTGTTACTAAAGCTACCCCAGAGGTTATTCAGCAGCAAAGCACTGTTAACCATTCCCAGGACCTCCCTGTGGGACAGCAAGAAATGGGGTGGCTCCTCGGGCAGAGGAGAACAACAAGTCTTTATCAAAATGCTGTTCACCAAGAACGCGTTATTAGCACAGATCTTGGTCTTGCATTTGGGCAACTCCCTGCAGACTGGCGTGGAACTATGTCTCCTGAGGGAAGATGAGCAGGCGTTCAGGGTGTGCCGGGCTTCTTAGCATCGGACCCCACTTCTGCTCACTAAATTATACAATTAATAGTGTGCAGTGGTGAAGAGTTGGCACTAGAGCCAGATGGCCTGGTTAAAACCCTTGTTACTCTGCTGCCTAGCTGTGTGACTTAGTTTGCCCTTCCATAAAATGGGGCTAATGCGGAACTTCCCTGGTGGTGCGGTGGTTAAGAATCCACCTGCCAATGCAAGGGACACGTGTTCAATCCCTGGTCTGGGAAGATCCCACATGCCACGGAGCAACTAAGCCCATGCGCCACAACTACTAAGCCTGGGTTCTAGAGCCTGCGTGCCACAACTACTGAGCCCACGTGCCACAACTACTGAAGCCCACGCACTTAGAGCCCGTGCTCCACAACAAGAGAAGCCACCACAATGAGAAGCCCGTGCACCGCAACAAAGAGTAGCCCCCGCTCGCCGCAACTAGAGAAAAAGCCCACGCGCAGCAACGAAGACCCAACGCAGCCAAAAATAAATAAATAAATATATATTTTTAAAAAAATTTTTTAATGGGGCTAATGCTACTTAGCTCATGTTTTTTTGGCACATAAATGTTAGCATACATGAAGTGCTCAAAACACAGCGCGCTGAAAGTGCTCTATAATTATGAACTGGGCTAGATTCACAGCCACTGCCCTCAAGGCATCCTCAGACTGGTGGGGGAGATGGAAGCATTTACAGTTCAGGGCGATGAGTACATTAAGGCAGGTGCTAAGGAAACTCATAGGAGGGATGCCAAATCTGGAAGGCTTCCTGGAAGAAGTGGCATCAGGGCAGAAACCAAGTCACTTGTAGGCTAAAGGAGAGGCAAAGCGGCCAGCCATGAACTCCCTTTACTGGAAAGGTGAAGATGGGATTCAGAGGAGGTTTTCAGTCTTGGATTTCAATTCAGCAACTTCTCAGCACCAGCCTGGGTCCCAGGTACTGTGCTCAGTGCCAGGGGTGAGTGTGGGCTGGAGATAATTAGGCAGAGGCCCTCAGTAAGCTTACGATCTAACTGGGGAGAGGAACATGAAGTCTAGCCTAAGGGCTAGACTCTGATGAAATCTACTAGAGGAAGGAACACAATGTCAAGGGAGCAACTAATTCTGAGACTCCAGGATTGTGAAAGGCTTTGCAGAGGAAATGCTTGTAAGAACTGATCAGACTTGGGGAGGGATGGGGAAGAAGTAAGGCACCCCCCATAGGGGGAAGAAGCACAAGCCAAGGTGAGGCAACAGGAGAGCCTGTGTCCTAAAAAAGATACAGCATGGATTGTGGGGCCTGGATCAAGGGAGAGGTGAGGGGTGGGCAGGACTAGGCTGTAAATGTCAGCTGAGGCCAGGGCCTGGAAGGCGTCACATGACATGCTACTTGGACTTCACCTAGGAGGTCATGGGAACGGAACAGAAGTGTTTAAGCAGAGAAGTGACACGATGAGATCTGAAGGGTTACTCTGGCACAGACGGGGGAGGAGTCTTGGAAGGCAGCACAGCTCGAGGGCCACTGTAACTGTCTAAGCGACAGACCTGGTGGGCACGGAGGGCAGGCACGGAGGGCAGGCACGGGTGGAACGTTTGTAAGCAGCCCTCTGAAACACTTGAAATCCAAACCCTGAAGTTATTCCCTGGGGGCTCATGAGTCGAGATGTCTAATATCCCTGGAAAAATAAAACTGCCTCTGACGCCAGCCAGCAGGAGCAAAAGCAACCCGATATGCTTGTTGATTAAGATGAGGGAAACTTTTCCCCCTTTATTAAGGGTCAACTGAATTATCAGGGAAAATAGAGTGACATATTAAAGTGAAATGACTTGATTTTATTGTTTTTTTCCTTCATGGAAACAATACATGAGATCATCATTTAAAATATTTCTCAAGGATGGTAAAGTGTAGTCCACCAAAACCAACCTTGACTTCATTTCCATAGAGACATAGAGAAGGAGGGAGAGGAGGGCCAGAAGGGTGGGGAGATCTCAGGAGGAGGAAGAGAGGGAATGTGGCCAAGCGGGAGCGGTGCGGCGGGGCCAGGGGCGGAGGGAGGAGGACGATGGCACAGAAGGGAGGCTAATGCGCTAGGCCTGGAGGTGGAGTGTGTATGAACCTCGGAACCGGAAGCCCAGCCAAGTTTCCCACCTTTCTTAGCCCTGATTTCCTTACTTGTCAAATGGGGGTCATAACGTCCTTGTCGTATGGCACAATGAATGTTACTAGATCTGTATATTAAAAGGATTCCACTGCCCTGGCCACCCGACTGGAGTGGGATAAAAGAAAGTTCTCTGCAGACTACCTGGCTTTTAAGAGTTTTCTTAAGAAAGTTTTGTGTGTGTGTTTTGTTTTGTTTTTGTTGTTGTTGTTTTTGCTGCACTGCATGGCTTGCGGGATCTTAGTTCCCCGACCAGGGATTGAACCTGAGCCCACGGCAGTGAAAGCGCTGAGTCCTAACCACTGGACCGCCAGGGAACTCCCAAGAAAGTTCTTAAGATGAGGGGCTGCTGCTGCTGATAGCTTTACTTACTATCATTTCCTTTTGGAGTTCTCATTGGCCCCATGTTATTCACAGCAGCGGTTAGGCTGCTCTCGTTTAAAACCTCTCTCATGGGGTCATCCAGGATGGGGTGCCCTCAGAGCTTCAGGACCGGTTGGTCCAGTGGCACTCCACTTCCTCCATCCCCAGCCTTCTCACTGCTGGGCCTTCCGGGGTAGACAGCGTGACTTGCTCCTCTTAACTCCCCGCCGCCCACAACTGCCTGGCAGCTCATGAAATGACACACGCAGGGGCCCTGGAGCTCTCTCCTTCATGCCCTGTGCTTAGGCCTCACCCCTCAGCTTTTACTTCTATCCAGTAAACCACCCCAAAGGAGGAAATGAGGAATGGGAAGTAAGGGACGTGGGTTCCCTTCGTGATATGGTGCCACCACTTCTCCTCTTCCTTCCTCTCTAGCTGACAGCAACTTCCCTCTCCCATCTCTAGTAGGAAGGAGAACAGACACTGTGAAGCTGGCACCAATGTCCCTCCCTTCCAGGGTCACCTGGCCTGTGTGCAGCCTGGAACCCTCTCCAGAACCCCACACCTGTAGAACCCTACTACACCCGAACATCTCCACTTACATGTCCAATAGGTACCTCAAAGTGCTCAAAAATACAGGCAAGTTCAGAACCAAACGCATCATTGCCCTTCTCCAACCTGTTCCTCTTCCTGTCTTCATTTCAGAAAATGGCACCATTATCAACCCAGTCAACCCATTATCAACCTCATCTAGGGCTTAGATGAAGACACCTTGCAACCCTGCCCACCACTCTGTAAATAGTACCTCCATTAACTCTGCTCAGTTAATCTTTTGAGTTTGCCTCTGTTTCTTGCCAGCATCCTGGCTGATACATCTGGTCTCCCCTTTTACTCCTTCTCCCCCTCTAATCCGTTCTCCACACAGCAGCCCGAGGGCTCTGCCTCCCTCCCTCATTCCTTCTTTTCATTTTTCAAGTCTAACTTTTGAGATGGGTAAGGCATTCACCTAGTTCAAAAATTACAGGACACAGAAAAGGTATAAAGTACAAGTGACCCTCTCATTCCTGTTAGTCATCCACCTAATTAATTCCCAGGCCTCTCCCCGCGGTTAACTACCTACTGTTAGGAGTTTCTTTTGTATTCTTCTAGAGCCATGCGGTCCAACACGGTGGCTACAAGCCACACGTGGCTATTAGATTTAAATCTAATCATTAAGTTAAGTTAAAAATTCTGTTCCTCGGTCACTCCAGCCGTATTTCAAGTGCCATGTGTGGCCAGTGGCTACCATGTTGGTCAGCAGAAATACAGAACATTTCCATCATCAGAGAAAATTCTATTGGACAAGGCTGTTCCAGAGTTTCTCTCCGCATATTTAAGTAAAAAATTCATATAGTCTCATTTTCCTCCTCTTCTTTTACACAAAAAGTAGCACATGTTCCACATTGTTCTCCAACTTGTTTTTTCACTTGACAAGATACCTTAAGGATCTTTCCACATCTGTGCATAAAGAGCTTTCTTGCTGGTTTTCAGCTGTGGAATATTCCATGCTGTGAATGTGGCAGAGTTTATTTAAGTAGCCACCAAATGATGGACTAAGGGTTGTTACCAACCTTTTGCTCTTATAGTCAACGCAACAACGGTGAATGGTCTTGTCCATCTGGAATTTTGCATGTATGCAAGTGTCTATAAAGAACACACCTGTGAATTATCATTCTAGAGCACCGATTTGGTCATGCCTCTCCCCTGCTGAGCACACACTGCTCCTCCTGATCTCCTTCTCCAGCCCACGGCAAACTCCTATGCAGCCCTCAGGTCTCAGCTTGGATGTCACCTCTTCTGGGAAGCCCTCCCCGACTCTGCATCAGGTCAGACTAGGATCACCTGCCCTGTAATTGCCTGGTTCTTCCTGGTCTCCTCCCTCAGTCTGGAGCTTTATAAGGGAGGCTTGGGGCTCTCTTGTTTTTCCATGTATCCCCAGGGCCTGGCACTCAGTAGGGGCTCAATAAATATTTGCTGAATGATGAGATGGGTACCAAGTTCCAGCAGCGGTTCTTTCCAGCACTTCGTGGGCTCCCAAACCAAGGAGCTGGCAAGGAGAACCCACAGCAAGCAGCTGATTCAGATGGGGAAACTGAGGCACAGAGGTGGCAGCCTTTGGATCAGCCCCCCTGACTCCAACCTCTCCTTTTCTTAGCCCACCTTATAGTTAATAACAACAATAATAACAGTAGTAATATTACCTGTAAGGTTAATGTTTATTGAGTATTTCTATGTGCTAAGTGCTGCTCTAAGTGTGTTACATGCATTAACTTATTTGATTGTTGCAGCAACTCTGTGAGGCATGTACTCCCATTATGCCCATCTTATGGGTAGAGGAACAGAGCTTGTGTCACAAATGGCAGAGAATGACTTGAACCCAGGCAGTGGGGCTTCAGAGCTCACACTCTTATGCACTCTACTGAGCTATCGACCATTCTTGGCAGCTTCTCCCTTTTCCAAAGCTCACTGTGGCTCCTCACTAACTCAAGCCCAGAGCTTCTTCTCTTGTCATCTCAATCCCCCCACCCTGCCACCCTGGGTCCCATACCTCCCAGCTTGACTTAGTTTATTTTCTACTTCATTGGTTTCCCCCTGGAACAAGATCCTGAGACTGGAGCCAGACTGGGCTCTTCTGTCCACTTGCTATAGCTACCTTCTGGGCCTCAGTTTTCTCATCTGTACAACAGGTCAATGGCAAGGGAAAGCATGGTACTCTCCTTTCTTTTAGCCCCTTATCCAACTCCCATACATCTTTTCAGGACAACTCAAAGGGCTTCCTCCTTCAGGAAGTCTTCCCAGATTTCTCCAGTCCCTAAAGTTCCCTCCCACTCTTCCCTGAAGGCAACTTTTAAGACTCAGATCAGCACTTAATTCTTCTTTTATTTTCTGGATTGTAAATTGTCCCCCACCCCCTCCCCACCAAAGAAAGTGATACTCTTTGAAAGAACATATAAGATAAAAAGTAGAGCTTGTCTTTGAAGTACCACCTTCATTGTTATTGGCATACCTGAGTTCCACCTTCACTAACCTTTACTTAATATTGTTTCTTTAAATGGACTCACTACTTAAAACATAAAGAAATTTATTTTAAGTGAAAAACTAACAGTATTGTAAATGAAAAACCAGTATCACTTGCCGTAACTAAAGTAAAAATAAATACAATGATGACAGAACAGTGTCATTAATTTCTAGGCTCTCCTTCTCTGGTTAAGAGAGAGAACCATAAGGGTTAAAGTCATTAAAGATCTGCTAAGCACAAGAAAAGGGGGACTCTTCCCTTGACGCAAGCAGGATTGAAAGAAAAGTGAAAATGGAACAACTCTGCGTGATTCAGGATCACGTTAAGACTTTAATACCTTGCTCACACATCACCTCACACCATTCCACATCCCACCACAGGCCCGAAGCCCACACTCTAGGAAGCAATGACTTGATCAGAACAGACAGAACCAGCTTCATCTCCCATCTCTGCCCCTCTCCAGCCTCCGTTTGCTCCTCTGTAAGACGGAATGAGCATAACCACTCCAGGACTGATGCAGGGTTAAATGAGATGTCACAAGTGGCGTTCCTGGATTCTCTCAGCTCTGCTGCTAACCATCTGGGCATGACCATGGGTGACTTACCCTGCCTCGCTGGGCCTGAGTTTCCTCATTTCCAAAAGGTAAATTATAGGGGAATTCCCTGGTGGTCCAGTGGTTAAGACTCCACGCTTCCACTGTAGGGGGCACAGATTCGATCCCTGGTCGGGGAGCTCAGATCCCGCAGGCCACATGGCACAGCCCCTCCCCCCCAAAAAAAGAGGGAATTTATAAAACCTGCCTTGAGGGTCGTAAAGCATGTTTATTAAACAAACATTTATTGAATGCCTACTATGTTCCAGGCACTATTCCATGGGTTAGGGATGTAGCAGTGAAGGAAAGAAACAAAAATCCCTGCCCTTGTGGAGCTTATATTTAAATGGGGGGCAGGGGACAAATAGATAAAATATACAGTATAGTATGGTGAGAAGTAATAAATGCTATGGAAAAATAAGGCATGGTGGGTGGGGGCAGGGTTGCAATTCTGAAGTGGGACAGAATCTCTTGACAAGTGGACATTTGGGTGATGCCTGAAGGAGGTGAGGAGCCATGAGGTCCCCGAGGGAACAGCAGGCCAGCCAGGGGGCACAGCGAATGCAAAGGCCTCGAGGTGGGAAGCAGCCTGCACGATTCCCAGAAGAGCAGGAGGCTGAGGTGGCCAGAACCACGGTGGGACTGAGGTAAGAGCAGTGGGAGGCGAGGTCCCAGGGGCAACGGGGTCAGATCCTGCAGAGCCCTGTGGGACATTTTAAAACTTTGGTTTTGATTTGGAGTGAAACTTTAGCGTATTGTCTTACACATGGTAGGTGCATAATTCACAGAAGCTCTAAAGGTAGTAATTCCCATACTTAGCACTGTCTGCCCAGAAGGCCTCAGTTGTCAGGTTCCAGGGTGACAAGAGACCTGCCCTTCCCTGCTCTATTGGCTGGCCCTGGTTTACTGGAAGGCAGTGTGGACCGGAATGGATGGAACCCAGCCCAAGCATTCCTGACCCACCCATCCCCTCTCAGATTGCTCTCCAGGCCCTGTCACACCCCTGCCGCTTGCTGGGCAGTGGGCACAGGAATGCTGAGGCAGCTGAGGGCTGGGCTCCACCCCTAACTTGGAGAAGGCCTAATAACAAGCCACAACAACAGTAACGATGGCAGCTTCCACTTATTGCACCCTAACTGCCAGTCAGGCAAAGCACTGAGTACTTTTCACATGTCACCTCCCAGCGGCCTCTTTTCACCCCTTTGAGAGAGGTGTGGTCTTGAGAGAAGGGAGGCTGTGGGTCACACCCACCTCTGGGACCTCTAGGGGCTGCACTCTTCACCAGGACTCTGTGCCCACAGACTTGGGGCTCCTTTCTGACAGGCTCCCCGCTCAGTCCGGGGACCCCCAAGAGAGAAGAATCTTGCAACTCCTGCCTGCCAGCTCTACAGCTGCCTGCAGGCCCGGACAGGTCCAGGCCGCCCCCTCAGTGGCTGAGAAGGGAGCAGAGGAGGGATCAGGTTTCTCCAGCTCCTGGATGGAGGCGGGATTGCTGAACCAGGCCTTTTCCCAGGGCTTCGTGAACTCAGCCTCCAGGCCGGCTGTGGAGGTGGCAGCCCAGGACTGGGCACCTGGGCCTCACCCCGTACCTGTCCGACCTCATCTCCCACTGCACTCTTGCTCGCTCCCTCTGCTCCAGCAGCCTCCTTGCTGAACTCGGCTGAAATCCCCCGCAGCACTCCAGCCTCAGGGCCTTTGCACTTGTAATTTTTACTAGACATACCTGCATACTCGCTCCCCAGTACCCTCCAGTCTTTGCTCAAATGCTCCCTTCTCAGTGAGAAATGGAATAGTTCCTGCCATATCAATAAACAAAGGATGTCACAGTCATCAACGATTGCAGCCCTCCAACATGACCTGGTGAGCCCTGAGGAAACTCAGGAAGTGAAAACACAAGATACTGGCCCCAGATGGTTGAGGTGCATATCAAAGGAATGATTTCAGTGAGCCCAGACTCTTGCATCTTCCCATACATAGAAAAGCGCTAAATTCCTTAACTTGAGATATATAGTTTTCTTTAATTAACTATAATCTTTTGACGCTCCCGACTACCTGCCCTTTGTTGCAAAACTCGTAAATATCCTGGCTCCTCCCCTCGCCTCCTCGAGCAGTTTCTCAGAGCTATCTGAAACGCTGTCCCCCGGGCTGCAGTCCTCATTTTGCCCCAAATAAAACTTAACTTGCTGGGGGGCTTCCCTGGTGGCGCAGTGGTTAAGAATCCGCCTGCCAATGCAGCGGACATGGGTTCGAGCCCTGGTCCGGGAAGATCCCACATGCCATGGAGCAACTAAGCCCGTGTGTCACAACTACTCAGCCTGCGCTCTAGAGCTCCCGTGCCACAACCACTGAGCCCGCGTGCCACAACTACTGAAGCCCGCACGCCTAGAGCCTGTGCTCCACAACAAGAGAAGCTGTTGCAACGAGAAGCCTGTGCACCGCAACGAAGAGCCCCCGCTCGCCACTAGAGAAAGCCCACACGCAGCAAGGAAGACCCAACGCAGCCAAAAATAAATAAATAAGACATAAAGAAATTTATTTTAAAAAACCTTAACTCGCAACTCTCACGTTGCACATAACTTTAAAGTCAACATCCGTAAGGCCTTTCCCGACTACTAGAACTGAACCCTCACCCCAACCCCTTACTTCCTATGCCCCATCCCAGCTTCATCTTCCTCTATAGCCTCACCTTTCACTGTACCATCCATACTACTGAGTCATCTTGTTTATTGTCTGTCTCCCACTGAATGTCAGCAGGATCTCCCTTAGACTGGGCAGGAAGGGCCTTCGCCCTGTGCATTAGAAGGCTCTGCTCTGGCCCTCCTGCCCCTCCTATGGAGCTAAGGAGCTGTGACTGCTAGAACCTGTGCCCCCCACCCTGCCCTCTAGACCATTCCCTGCATAAATTGTCCCAGGCCCTCCCCAGGTCTGTCCTGAGGGCAGCCAGCACAGCCCAGGTGTGTACTCCTAGGCCCAAGGGGTGGTCAGTGGAAAAGCTATTTGTGTAGGTCGGTGGACAGAGCCTGGATGGGTGGGCTGGGGAGTACATACACACACACACATGTGCACAAGGACCCTCATAGTGTAGGATGGAGCCTGGGGTAGGTAGAGTAGTAGGCTGACCACCGCTCCTGGGCTGGGGTCTAACTCTGCCCGTGCAGCCGCATTCTGCCTGGTACTCTAGGTGTCTGGGAATCCAGATTAAAACCTGGCCTTCCAGATTGCCATGAAGACATGCTTATCTATGTAGGAAGATAGGATATCTTTTATTTAACAGTTTTTGACCTAGACTCACATGGTAGGTGGGCCCTACACACATTTTTTTCCCCAGAGCCCCCAATATATTAGGGCTGGGATTTTTAAGTTTTCTGCATTTCTGTATCCCCTGCAACCTAGAACAGTGCCTGGTATAGAACGCATACTCAATAAACAGTTGTTAAATTAAGGAATAAAGAAGTCCTGGGGTGATGCCCCACATGCCCCAGATGCAGTTGGAAATGCTGTGGCTTTTGTGTGTCAGGACCTTAGAGTCTCAGGGTCAGGTGGGGCCAGCTCTGCCGTGGAGGCAGCTAGGCCATACCTGAAGAGCCCCCTCCACTGCCTGCCTGCCCCATGTTCCCAATGTAGCTGGAGTTTTTTTTATTCCTCCTGGTAAAAAGAGCGCATACTAGGGAATTAAGGAGACCTGGACCCCAAAACTGTCTCCGTCACTTGTGTGAAGGGCACGGCCACATGTGTGGCCGCATGTGTGAAGGGCATGGCCAGTCACCACCCGATAAACAGTGATCGCTGCCACTATCACCATCACCATCACCATCACAGTGTCCAAGGCAGTTCCTGCCACATGGCAGCCAGTGTGGCTGTTCCACCCTCAGCTTCCCTTGCCCTCAGCGGCCAGGCTGGGAGGCGCTGGCCGTGCTGTGGTTCGAGTGGATGGTGCCCTCTGCTGGGTGCAGAGGGGAAGGGCCTTCGGGGAAGCCACAGCCACCCTAACCACTGACGTCCCTTTCTGCAGTCGGAACGCTAAGGGTAGGAAGGGCTGTTTCCGCCCAAGCTGTGAGTGTGGAGATAAAGGAGCAGGACCCTGTCAGCCTGTCAGCCACCACCACAGCAGTGATAAGAACAACACAGGAGCAGCGTTCCTGAGCCAAGCACCCTTCTAAGCACTTCACAGATACTGACGCATTTACTCCTCCACCTTCCAGGTGAAGAAAGTGAGGTACAGAAAGGTTAAGTGATTAGCCTAAGTCATCATGCCTGGAGGTGCTGGGATTTGAACCTGTGCCCAGAACCACGCCTCCTCCTGGGTGGATTATATTCGTGGGAGGTGGGAGGTAGGCTCTGCCTTTAGCCAGAAGGAGTGGAGCCCCCAGTGAGTCTGGAACTGGACACAAAGGGTGTGGGCTGCCCAAGGGGCTTCCCAGGGTGACTGACTGCCCCCACCCTTTCAATGGCAGGACCATTGCCCAGCTGACCTCAGGCGCCCCCCCTTACTGGCCATCCCTCAGCATTTCCCTACCTGGGTCTTCTTGCTGCATCCCTGTGTGGGCCTGTGGTTAAGGAAAGTCCATGTCTAGCATAGGAAGCCAGGAATTTGAGGCCTCGGCTACTTGCCAACCTTCTGGGGATGAAAGCCATCCCCTCAGGCCCCTTCAGGGACTGGCAAAGCCCACCTGGTGAGATGGCTCCTATCTTCAGCCTTTTGGGGAGGAAAAAAGAGATTGTCAGGTCAGCCACCAGGGAAAAGGCATGGTGAGAAGTGAGGCCCGGGCTCTGCCCATCTCTGCCCCGCTGGAGAGATCCTGGGGAGTCCCTGCTTTTGGAACCTCTATCTTTTCCAATCTGAAAAATGACAGGGGTAGATTGGGGGCGATTTTCAAAATGCTCTGCATTTGGGTTCTTAAGGAGAAGCACTGGGAGGATGAGGCCAAAGGCAGGTCTCTGGGCACCCTGACCCCTTCTTCCCACAGATTTACTTCAATTATTTTCTTTGTTGGGTTCTGCAACTTTGGCTTTAAGTCTGGGGTAAAATCATTTAATAGAATGAGCCTGAGGGGTCCTTTCAGCACCAACCCGTCTGAACCCTGCACTTAGAATTAGGCGGCCTCGATCACAACCAGGACCACAGACCCCCTCAGCCCTCCCCAGTTGTTGGAGGGCTGGCTTTTTTCTTTTTCGGCTATACTGCGTGGCACGCAGGATCTTAGTTCCCCGACCGGGGAGCGAACCCGCACCCCCTGTAGCGGAAACACGGAGTCTTAACCACTGGACCGCCAGGGAAGTCCAAGAAGGCTGGCTTTGAAGCATGTGAAGAGATGGATGCTCCAGGGAATTTATTTTATCATTATTAAGGGCGAAAAACTAGAAGCACTAATGTCCATGGATGGTAGTAAGATTAAATACATGCCAGCACATCCAAACTAGATGCGATGGAGACAATAAGGCAATCCTTTTATGTCCTGTTATGAAAAGATATAATGCAAAATGTGTATGTAATGTATAGGGAGGAAAAGATTGGAAGGATGCACGTTCAACTGTTAGACCTCAAAATGTGAAAGATTCACATTCAGGGTAGGCAAAGCAAACATGCAGGTGGTCCCCATTGGTATGGCGGGCCACACTGGTTGCTTACAGTTAGCACTCACTCTGAGCGGTTAGCACTGGAGACCTACCAGCTGCAAATAGTTTGACTTATTATTATAGGCCCTAAAGACCAGAGTCCATTTTGCAGATGAGACGCAGGCCCCGAGTGAGAGTGACATAACGTGCATCCGCAGGTCGCAAGTGAGAGAGTGACATAACATCCATCCCCGTCACACAGCCCAGGCTCGTTCCTTCCAGATCACTCAGAGGCTGGTGGCGGGTTCCATCACCAAGGGAATCCAGATTCACCCGCAGAGACGAGGCTTGGCTAGGAAAGGCTGCTTTTTCTCCTCCACTCCCTCCAAAAATCTCAGGGGAGGAAAGCCAGCCTGGACAGTGGCTCCTTGGTTTTATTATTAGTCTCAGCTGAAGATAGGGTTTCAGGCTTTATTCAGGCTTCTCAGAGAGGCGTTTAAGATAAGGGGCAGCAGGTGTTTGCTGGTTGAGACACCTAATCCTCCCCACACAGCCTTAGCAGTAGTAGCAGCAGGGCCCTGTTAGAGGGGAAGCTGAGGCTGCGGGAGCCAGAGGCTGCAGCTTGAGGGAGAGGCAGGAGGTGCTGTGACCGTGGGCTCAGGTGCTACGGTCGGGTGAGGAGCTTTCTTAGCAGACTCAGTTCCCTTTAAACTTCCCCATCCAGGGTCTGAGGCTTCAGGACACCCACGGCCTCACGCTTCAGAGCCTTGGTCTTAAACTCACAGGTGCATCAGAATCACCTGGAAGGCTTGTTAGAAAAGATTGCAGGGTCCTGCTTGCAGAGTTTCTGATTCGGCAGGCGATGCTGACACTGCTGGTCCAGGAACCGCACGTGGAGTACCATTGCTTTAAAGAGTCACTCCTGCAGGAAGGACACATTGATTTCAACTTCAGCGACATTTTCAGCTTCACTTTGGATTCTTTTCTTCTGGTTCATTGCAAAGACAAATTTAAAACTTCGCTTTAACAAGACACACATGGAATCCCTGCTGCCTCTTCATCCTTATTCCTGCATCTGTGCCCTGGTGTTGTCAGGAATGTTCCAATTTCATTGACATCCTGGGTGAGTTCTCTAATTTTCTGTCTGGCTTGATTTTGATGATGATCAGGCGTCGTTTAAAAAAAACACAATGAGGCCATTCTTTAAAGAAGGAAGATCCCCTCAGAGGGTGATTATGAGGATTTGTTTAAAGGAAGTAATTGAAGTTAAGGGCTGTTTGGCTCTAAAAAGTACTGAATAAATGGTAGCTGTTACCAGTGAACACAAATAGTGCTTACCATGTGCCAGATGTTAATTCACTTAATCTCCATAAAAACTCCCCATTTTATACATGAAAAATCTGAGGCAGGTAGAGGTTAAGGGACTTGCTGGGAAGGAGCGGAGCCGGATCCTCCCCACTCCCTGCCTTTCGACACAGAGCCCACAGCACAGGAGAGGAAATCTTCACGTACTGCACCACGTACGTGTGCGGTCACTGGTCCAGAAAAGACATCGCCTGCAGCCCTGGTGCCGCTAAGCCCAGGGGTAAGCAAGTTAACGGTTCTCACAGAGATAGCAGTTTTGAATCTGTAGGGAGGAGAGCAGAAGGTTTGCCCCTACCTGGGCCTGTCAACAGATCCTGAGCTTCCTCTACCATCAGGAGGAAGCTAGGCGGAAGCCCGCAGGGCTAAAAGCATTTTCTCCCCCTTGCACAACTCTGAAAGTTCTAGAAAACCACTGAATTGTACACTTTAAATAGGTAAATGATATGGTGTGTGAATTATACGTCAATAAACTGCTATTAAAAAAAAAGTTCACTCCCCTGGCACCTCTGGGAAAAGTTCCTTTAATAAAAAAGTTCTAGTACATTTACAGCATTGTCATCACCCTTCCTCTACAGCACTCGATAGGGAAAGTAAAAAATAAAGGACCACCTAAACACGCTCGGTATAAAAACGCAGTAATCCATTCAAACAGGAGGCCTCGGGACCCAGAGATCAGAGAGAAATGCAATGCGTGAGGGCACGTGAGCCAGGTAGCTCTGGCCTGGGCTTCTGGAGGACCCCAGGGGCGGCTGAGGACCTGGTTCTAACTTTTTGAAAATAGCATTAAAAAAAAAAAAATCCAGATTGCAATAAGAGGCCTCTTTCTAAGGAGGAGGGTCCATTCCAGAGAGAACGTCAACATGGGGCAGTCAGAGTCGGTCCAGGCCCAGTACACAGGGCTGAGCATCTTACGGCAGGGGAGAGACTCCTGGAAATTCGGCAACCCTGGCCGAGGCTAAGAGGTTTTCACTGTTGAAATCAAACTGCCCGGGTCCCTCCATGCTGAAAGGCTTAGAAACCTGCCCCTTTAACGTCACGCCTCTTCCCTCCAAGTTGCTAAGGCTACTTCTTAACAAGCTTCGAAGTCCCTGGCCGAGGTGGGGATGGAGACCCCTTGGAGATGCAGCTGCGGGCCTGGTGTTTAGGCCCCCGGCGGTGCAGGCGGGGAGGCCTAGTCGTCCTGGCCCCCGCCATACATGTCTGCCAGCTTCTTGAAGCGGCTGCCCCATTCGTTCAGATAGTCGTAGTCTTGGTCCTGGTCTGAAGCTGAGGAGGTGAGCGAGCTCAGGGAGGCGGCATCGGAGCCGCTGCCCTCATAGTCGAACACCAACAGGGAGTCATAGGGCGGGGCCGTGGGGTCCGTGTTGGCCGCCTTCAGGTTCTGGGGGACAGAGAGCAGGGGGTTAGGAGCTGCGGGATCAGACACCTGGCAGCTGTGGGAGCCCTGGCAAGTTAACTGAGCCTGCATTTCTTCATCTGCGAAGCCAGCTCTCCCCTCCTTTAAGGTTTTGAAGGTTGAAACTGAAATAATGCACATAAATCCTCAGCACAGGGCCCAGCCTAGAGCGAGTGCTCAGTGTGACAGGCCAGCAGTTCAGGGTGGGGGCTCTGAAATCAGACTGCACACACGATGTGTAAACTTAACCTCTCCATGCCATCTCTAAAATGGGAAGACTTCTTGTAGTTTTAGAGGAATAAATGAATATACGTAAATATAAAAACACTTATTAGCGTAGTACCCGGCATATAGTGGAACACTATTTCCTCATTTGTGAAATGAGGAAGACAACAGGATTCCTACTCTGCAGAGTTGATGCAGGCAGGCATTAATTGAGACAGTATCTGCAAACTGTCCAACACAGATATTCCGGAAACTGTCTTCATCTAACTGGAGGGAAAATCTCCTGGTTATTTGGCTCCAAGGCAAAGTTGCCCTGAGCAACTTTCCCCAGCCACTTCTGTTTTTGCACAGGATTCTCAAATATGCTCAGGCTAAAGAAGAGCGTCTGACCACCAGGCTATTTCTAGAAAGCAAGAAAGGTAAGAAGGGTTCAACCCAAAGTGAGGTATCCTGACCACCCATTCAGCTCTGTGCCCACTGCTGCTTCCCTGAACTCCCCAAATCCATCCATCCTCCCCTCCTTCCTTCTTTCCTCCCTCCCCTCCCATCCCTCCCTCTTCCTTCCCTCCCTCGTATTAAAAACCTCCTTTTACTGCCTGCTGTCAAGGTACCAGGCTGTGCTAGGGTGATATCACTCATCTTCTATGTACCTAGGTTGTGGTTCTCACAACCCTGGCTATATATCTGATTCCTTTGGGGAACTAAAAAAATATCAGAGCCTAAAATAAATGAATGTCTGGGTCCCAGGCATTGATATTTTTCAAAATTCCTCAGATAAATCAAATATGTGGCCAGAATTGAGAATATCAGAGACACTTAGCTATTAGCAACAGTAGCTATCATTACCTAATACATGTTAGGTACCAGGTCAGCGGTTCCCAAACTTAAATTATCTGGGAATCTTTAAAAGAATTCTGAAGCTCCAGCCACATCCAGATCAATGGAATCACAGTCTCGGGGGGGTGAGTCAGAGGCATCCGTTTTTGATGTTCCCTAGGAGATTCCCTGTGCTAGCACTGTTCCAAGTGATCATGCATCCAATCCCTAAAGCACCCTACGACAGAGGACACCAACTTCGCTCCAGATTGGAATCACCTGAGATCTTTAAAAATTCAAATCCAGGGAGTCTGGCTCCAGAGTTTTCTCCTGACAACCACTATATTTGCTGAATAAAGAAGTAATTCCTAACCTATTCTTAACCACTCTGAAACTTAGGGTTTTATGGAGGAGGAACAGAAGCCCAGAAGTTACTCAAATATGCCAGAGGTCACACAGCAGGTTGGAGGTAGAGTCAGGATTTGAACCCAGAGCCAAGACTCCAAGCCCGTCTGTGCTCATGCTGCTGCTGCTTGAATAAAGGGCTGCCCTAGGATGGCCCCCCATGCCTCACCTCGATGATGAAGTTGCCGATTTCATCTGGGTTGGCTGGCCGTGGACGGTATGTGGGTGTGGGGATGAAGGTTGGTGCCACATCGTTGCGGAGAACCAACTCAGGCCGGGCCTCCAGGCCCCGGTGGAGTTGGGTGATGTCATAGTCCTTCATGAAAGGGGAAGGTCATGGGATGGAGAAGGACCCTTCCACTCCCCCCGTTTACATTTCACCCTAGTTCCGTACCATTTGGATGTTCCGGTTCATGGGTAGGTCTTAGAAGACAGATAATGTCAGAGATCTCTGAAAGCCCTAGTTTCCAAACCCCCTCCTCCCCAGTTAAGCACAGGTTCAAGGTCAAGGTGGCTGGGGCCAAAGAGACTAGAGCCATGGACCAGACACCCTCTCAGAAGATGGATGCTTCAGACCAGGGTCTGGTTGACGCAGCTGACATGGTTAATTGGTTGACCCAACCATCCCTGCCAGTGGCTATGGGGGCCATCCACCTCCCGACCCCCAGACCCCCCAGTGCCCCACCTGGTCCTCCTCGCCACCCCCCTCTTCGCCGTAGTAGAAGACGTTGTCACGGGTGTCGTCTTCTGGGAGCAGAAGGGGCTCCTTGATCTTCCGTTTCTTTCTCACCAAAAACAGGAGCACCAGCAGGAGGACTGCAAGAGATGGGGAGTTTGAATATTCACCCCCCAACAACCACACGGCTGGCCAGGACCCACAAACCCCCAGAGCCCCATCTAATTCTAGACCCCTCTACTCAGTAGCCAGAGCTTAACACACTTCAGTGGCCCCCTTGCACCTAGGAAAATCCCTGACTCCTCATCAAGGCTACAAGACTGGCCCCTGCCTGTCTCCAACCCTCCCTGCCACCCAAGTCTAGTCACATTGGCCTCCTCGGGGTTCCTCAAATATACCCAGCAGTCTCCCACTTCAGAACCTTCAACCAGGCTCGTGCCTCACCTGGAACACTCTCTATGCATATGCATGGCTCTCACCCTTGAGCTCTCAGCTTAAAATCACCTCCTCCTACTGGCATTCTGACTTCATTCCCCCACCTGTAATTCTGTATCATTTTACTGTCAGTCTTCCCATATTGGTGGTACTGGTCCTTAAGGAAATCCTCCTTAGTGGGGATGGGAATCTCCCAGCAGATGTTACTTTTCAACATGACTCTGTTTCAGTCACTAGGTGTCCTCTAATAACCATAGACTTTAAGTTAAAAGCAAGACAGTGCAACTTTGATATAATGCAGTAATGTGAACTTAGGTGCAAATGCTATTTTGGAATTTTAAGAGAGGGACTAGGTTTTAGTAATATGGTTTGAAAGACTGACAGTCTATTTGGACACAGTGGGGACTGGCCAGCTAGCGCCTAGTTGCTCGCCTTACCCCCAGTTAATCCCATATGAGGAGGGTACTGCCTGGCCCTCTCTATGGCTGTTTAATGTAAGAGGACAGAGCCACTGTTTAGCTTTATCCCTTTTTTTGCCTGCCGGTGGAACCACTGTCTCCCTCTGGCCAGACAAAACTGACCTAGCCTTCTTTGGGAGTCCATGGGTTCTCAGGATGCACACCCTCTGTGGGCTAGACTGTGACCCCTCCCTCACCTTTTCCTTCCCCCTGGGTCTGAGGAAAGGCAGGAGGCAACCCGGACTTCTCACCTGCACCCAAAGCTTATATATCCAGCTGCCTACTGATACCTCCATTTGGACTCTTCCCACGGTCCTTCCCAAATTGGTTAATGGAAGCTCCATGTTTCTACTTGTTCAGGCCTCGGAATCATAGATGGCTCTTTTCCTCATACCACATATGAATCTGAATCGATTCCACCTTGAAACATGACCACCTCTCCCTCTGCCACCCTGGGTCTGAGTCACAACTACCATCTCACCCCTAGATTACGGCAGTGGCTCCATATGGCAATCTGTCCCCACCCTTGGGGCCCTCTACAGCCTGTTCAGTAGGAATCCTAGAAAATTCGAGTCAAATCACATTGCTCCTCTGCTTCAATCCCGATGGCTTCCCATTTCAACCAGAGTGCTTACAATAACCTACAAGGCCCAACACACTGCTCCGCCACACCCAGCACTTCTCCGACCTCATCTCATCTCTTACTCTTCTCCCTCCTGCTTTTTCCATCCCAGTCATTGCTGTTTCCACACACAAAGCACAGAGCTGCCTCAGGGCCTTTGCACTTGATGTTCCCTAGATATCTGCACGATTTGCTTGCTCACCTCTTTCAGGTCTTTACTCAAATATCCCCTTCTCTGTAAGGCTACTTCTTGCCCACCCTACTTAAAATGGCAGACCTCCTCCCGCGACCTTCTTTTAATCCATAGCAACACCTATTTCTCTGCCAGATTATTTGTTGTCTGCTCTCTGCACTGGAAAGTAAGCTCCATGAAGGCAGGGACTGGTCTGTTTTGTTAAGTGTTGCACCCTCAGCACCTAACACAGTGCTTGCTACACAGTATGATGACTAATTAAAGCTTGGCCTTGTATTCGTATGTGATTGAATGCACGTTTTCTGTGTAAGGACAATTCAGAGAGTGAAAAAAGCAAATGTGATAGGTTCTACCTTTAGAGCAAAGAAATTAGTTTTTAACTAAACATTTCTGCTCACTAGACCAATGGCTCTCAAGCTCTAACATGCATCAGAATCCCCTGAAGGGCTTGTTAAAACACAGATGACCGGGTCTTACCCCTAAGCTTCTGAATCAGTAGGTCAGGAGTGGGCCAGAGAATTAGCCTTTCTAACAAATTCCTGGTGATGCTAACTCTGTTGGTTGGAGACCATGACTTCAGAACCACTGCTCTAGCCACTAGATGATCTGACAGCAGGGTCGAGTCTGCTCCCCAATGTATCCCCAAAGCCTGACACCTTCCAGAACCTCCATAAACATCTATGGATTGAATGACACTCCCGGAATTAAGAGTATAAGGAACAGTTGCGCATTGTTGGTGGCCCCTTAGTCTGTGAAGTTCAGGGTAGAATCAGGTCTTCTATCCTGTCCTCGGAAGGGGAAGGGTGCCGGCACTCACACAGCAGAGCCAGGACAGCACCCAGGATGGGGAGGAGGAAACTCCCCTTCCAGCGTTCAGGGCAGGTCTCCACGTGGCCGTGGCAGTCACACACGGTGGCCCTGATCACCGTCAGCTGGTCCTTGTCGCCGTGGTCGGACAGAGAAAGGTACACATCGTATGTGTCTTGCTTCAGGAACTTCTTCAGGGACAAGGCCACTGTGTCTCCTGGAGTGGACAGATAATTATTCATCTCAGGAAACCACAAATGGTGGGAACCGAGCACACCATAACGGAGGTTTGAGGAGGCAGCCTCTGCATCTGGGCAACAGGAAGCAATATCCCCAAAGCACACTAAACCAAGTGTTAAAAACTGATATTTGACCAAAGCCAAATTTACCACTGTGGAAAGGATTATTTGGATAGAAGAATAAATTCATCACTTTATTTAAAATAAATCAATAATCACAGCATTTTTTAAATACGATGTTTTTAAAAAGTCATGGCATGTAGAGCCAATAATTTCTCAGTACCATTAGCTGCTAGATTATTCCTTGCCACAAAACAAACAAACATTGTTCTTCCTAAAAGATAGCTAACCCAATCTTTTAATATTTACATTAACTGGCCACCTGTTTTCCTATTTGAAAGTTCACTACCATTTATTACTGCAGCATTTTGCTCTTGCAGTAGTAAATATAGTGTTTATACCTCAACTGTATGATAGAATTTCAGTTTCTGAAACACGTATATTCTGAGTGAGCATCAATTATTAATAAATCCAAACGCATATGACTTGGTGATGTAACTGATGTTGTTAAGCAGATCAGAGAGGGTGCTAACCTGTGTTATCCCAGCATTAGTGACAGCACACAAGTTCAGAGATGCCGGCAGTGAGGCTGCAACGGGCACTGTGCTAACCAGCCTTCAAAGGCCCGGGGCGGGCAGCAGGCAGCCACAGAGCAGAAGCCAAGCCTCAGTGCAACGGGTACCACTCTGGGGAGGGTGTGCAGCACTCCTGGAGTGGGGAGGGGGGCTGTGTTTGTGGGTGAGAAATATAGGGTCAGAGGCCTCTCTGAAGAAAGGCCTTCAGTTTAGACCCAAGTTTCTCAAAGAGGGCGCTATTAGCTTGGGTGGAACTATTCTTCATCATGAGGAACCTTCCCAAGCATTCAAGTCCTCACCACTAAATGTTAGTAGTGTCCCCCCATCACTGGGACATTCAGAAACAACCCCACGTTTCTAGCCCACCCACCCTCAGGCTTGCTGGCCTATTTCAGCAGTGACTAGGAGCCATTTTCAGTTCAAAGGCTCTGCACGCTCGCTGGGACCCTCTTAGTTAAAAGGCCAGAAGGGAGAATTCACCCTGTTGCCACTCAGCAGCGGCAGGCAGAGAGAGTTCTGTAGGCTGAATGTTTGGTCTACCAAGTGGAGAGGCCAACATGGGGTATTTCACCCAAACATCCCTCCTGCTATCCTGTTCCCACGCTGGAGGGCTGAGTTCTCAGCTGATGATGGTGCTGGTGGCAGCATCAGTGATTAAACTGACACTTACTATGTGCCAAGCCCAACTTTGACATAGACCCCAACTTTAAGAGGCAGGTTCTGTTATCCTCATTTTACAAATGCAGACATTGAAGCTTAGGGAGGTCAAGTAAGCAGCCCAAGGTCACAGAGGTGTAGAGTTTGGATTAACTCCTCTGCCAAAAAAAAACACAGTCAGATAGAACAACTAAGTCAAAACCAAGAACCGGGTATCAATGCTAGTATCAGGTGTTGGTACCACTGAGCTTTGGGCATAATGCTCACACTTGACAGAGCCAGATCTGTGACTGTTTGGGAAACAGTGGTGGTGAAGATGGCCACTGGCGTCTACCGAGCACTGATATACCAGACAAGATGCCTTTCAGGCACTCATTTAATCTTCACAGTGATTGTATGGAGGTAGGTATTATTATGGCAGCCTTCTACAAGTAGGGAAACTGCAGAACAGTGAGGTTCAGTAACTTGCCCACAATCACAAACCTGGTCAGTGGAAGGGCTGGATCTTGAACCAAGGCATTCCGGCTCCAGAGTCTACGCTTTGTCAACGATACAGTCAGGGAGGAGAAAAACTGGCTTCTAGGCCACAAGGTGGTGACAGGAGACCAACTTGGGTTCCCTGAAGGAAAGGTGCTGGATATACATCCCCAAATCACAGGAATCATAAAAATGAGACAATATGTGTGTCTGAAGCAGGTCTCCCCAGTCCTTTCTGGGCGGGGCTCAGCAGCAGTAATAGGTACCAGGCATTTCGTTACTTCGGGGCAGAACCTGAATGTTCTGGCTCCCCATTCCCCTCCTGGGGGACTCTAGCCCCAAGAGGAAGAGGAAGAAGCTTTAAACCAGAGTGAGCAGGGTTCCTCCAGGGGCCTTAGTGGCACTTGGGCCTGGATGCATCTTTCTCACACACCTGGGTCCTTGCCCACTTGATGCCAGCAAGTCCCTTCTCCAGTCCTGTGACAACTGAAAAACCACTGAAGGCTGAGGAGCTCCAGGGGGATGGGAAAGAGGAAGGACAGGGAGGTGGCTGGGAGCAGGGATGTGAGGGGGTGAGGGACCCCAGCTTCAATTTCTGCTCCACTGCTTATCCACACTGTGCCCTTGGACACACTATTTAACGTCTCTGAGCCTCATTCTCATCTGTAAATAGGGATAGAAATACTGACCACAGAGGATGGTAGAAATATTAAATATGGAAAAGTACAAAAAGCATCTTGCATATCACCAGGGTTTGATAAATGGTAAGCTGCAAAGCATCCTGGTATGGCAGACTGCCTGCATTCCGATCCTGGGGCCATCATTTTCTAACCATAATGCCCTTGGCAAGATATTTAAGCTTCTGTAAGCCTTGGTTTCCCCATCCGTAAAATGGGTGCACGTGCATGTATGTGTGAGATAACAGTACCTTCTTTACAGGGTTGTTGTGAGGATTAAGTAGCCGAATCTATGTAAAGTGTCTGAAGCGCACATAGCACACAGCAAGCATGCTCAGGCATGTTAGCTGTTATCACCGTGCTGGAGTTCTGACTCCCTCATTATGTGAGAGTGAGAAAGGCACATTCCATCTCTCTGGACCTGTTTTTCCAACTGTACAGGCAGGTGGTTGAGCTAGAATGGTCTTTAAGGGCTCCTGTGGAATTCCAAAGGCTTACACTAAGTTAATAAGCAGCATTTAACTGACATTCTTGAGGAGACTGGTAATTCGGTGACCCACAAGACACTGGGGCAGGAAGGTGTGCCGGGTCTTGGTAGGGGGCAGACACCCATCTGCCACCACCACTCAGTTACCTTTCTCATTGACCTCTGCCGTCCAGTAGATGTCCGAGTCGTGTGTGAGCCGGGCCCGGAAAGGGGAGGTGTGGGGGGACAGGTCTTTGTCTGTGATGTTCAGCACCTGAGGCAAAGGGCTTTGGTTGCAGATGGTGATCTGACGGGGTTCAGGGACTGGGCCATGGTCGTTGACATCCATCAGTGTTAGCAGGAGGGTCCCCGTGCCAGTGGTGGGAGGGCTCCCTGTTCATAATCACACACATGATCTCTTTTCAGCATGTGCCCTTGGTTGGGTTGATGAATCAATATTAAGCTCCCCCAGGACCTACCCAATCAGCCTCAGGAGGGTCCTATTTACTGTCCAACTGTAACCGTTCAAGAGCCTCTGTACACTAGCTTCATTATAGATCAAACCAGTGATGACAAATGCATGGCAAACATACTATCATTCTCATTTTGTGTCCATGGCAGACATTACTAACTGATCACAGCACAGTTGCAGCCATTTCATCCAGACAGCCACTACCAATCTATTACAAAGAGAAACCTATTGGCCACCTTAGGGCTGATGCAGTGTTTGCTGATCAGCTTCAGGGAAGTTTTGCTTCCCAGCCCTGCAGTAACCTCTCGCCTGCCTCCAGGCCTTGGTTCAGTATGTGTCAAATAGAGATGGTAATTACATCATCACCCCCAATCCTGTCATGGTGTGACATCACTAATCAATCATGCCACTTTCCAGGCAGCCCCTTTCAATCATTCACAAGGGGAAAACAACAGGCCAATTCAGGGCTCAGTGAACCCCAAACTTAGGCTGAAAGGAGTCTTCAAGATACCTCCTAACTCCTGGGTCTTAGGGAAATTGAAACCAGCCAACCCTAGGACCACCCTCTAAAAGACCCCTCTGAGAGACCCCTCTGACCTCCCAGCTAGGATTGCTGACACCGCTTCCCCACACCACACTCTGTCTGTGGAGGAGACATGCTGTGTCCTCGGCTCCAAAGGCGCTCATGTGGAGGGGCTGGGAGGAAGCTCTCACCATCGTCCGTGGCCAAGACCATGACTTCGTAGATGTTGGTCCTCACAAACTGCTCATCCTCACGGTCCAAGACCCCTGCAGCAGTGACCTGCCCACTGTCTGGGTCCATTGCTAGCCACCCTGCCGGGTCTCTCAGGATGTGGTAGCTGGAGCAGAAAAGTTGAGAAGAATCACACTCAGAATACTCAGAGTTCTGGAGTCATCATTCAAAACCTCCTCATGCCAACTGGCAGAGGGTTTCATAGGACTCAGGGCTCCTAAGCAGGATTACGTGGAAAGTGCATCTCACCCCCAAATGGGAGCCTGAGCAGAAGGTGGGGTCCCAGCAGGGACACATGAGAGGAAGCAGGAATACCTGTCCCCTGGACTTCAGCCATGTGGAGGGTAGGAAGGGAAGGCCCTGTACAGGGGTGACGTTCAAAATATTTAATAGTCTTTATGGCAATTAGAACAAATTCTGGCTATAATAAACAACCCATCCAACAGTACCCATGCATTTAGCTGAATTTAAGCCCAGCTCCTATGTACCTGATCTTCTGACTCCCCTTGTCCGGGTCCTGCGCGGTGTAGGTGCAGACAGCCTCGCCGACGGAGATGCCCTCCTGGACCTCGATGACTTTGGAGGGTGGGACGAACACGGGCGGCTCATTCACATCCTCCACATGGACCACTATGGTGGCCGTGGACGTTGGGAGCTTCACCACAAAGGGAGCCTCGTTGATCACTTCAACGTACAGGGTGTGCTGGTTTTTGGCCTCGAAATCCAAGCCCTGGGACAGAAGAGGAAGGAGGACCTGAGCCGCCATTTTGTGAGGAGGCCCCATGCAGTGCTGTGATGCCAGAAGGAAAGGGCCCACTATGAGGGGCTGGAGGCTCCCACCAGCAACAATACTGCCCCCTCCCTACCCCATAGAGCCTCCTACATTTCCTGAGTGGACATCCAGTGAGGGCTCTCAGACCACCACCCCAAAGGCAACTAGACTAGTAAGCCCTAAGCCTAGAACTGGTTCCCTATGGGGTGATGACACCCCCTAGGGGGTGTTGTAGAAACTTGGAGGAGGCATTTCTAGGTGTCCTAATGACTGGGGATGCCACTGGCATTTACAGGCTGGGGCAGGGACACAAAGAACTGTCCCATATCCCATGTGACTTGCCAATATCACCATGGACATTCATGTATTTATGGGTGTGATGTTCTGTTTATAGTCTAGAATGTGTTTTACATATAAACCGAGTTTTTGGTGTGGTTTTAATTTATACTGAATTTTCCAGGAATGCAACTTCTGAGGGGAGCTTGTAATTTGATTTGTTCAGGCCTTTCCCAAAGTTGTTTATTTGTTGTTCTGGAAAAACATCAATACCACTCGTGATATGAGTTACTAGAGTGACATATAGTATCTACTACATCTGGATGATGAGCAAGAAACTGACCACTTCGTTATGTTTTCTAGTGTACTTGTGCCCAAAGTTTTACATATGGAAATATTATCAGTAACTTTTCCTGTAAAATTCTCCTTTATTTTGCAGTTAGGGCATTCCAGTTTTCTAGAAATTATGTAAGTTAAAGAAGTTATATTATAAATGAGGTTCATTTCACACTGTGAAAGGGGTGTTACAAAGTTTTGGTTGCAAGGAGGGGACAGCCTTTAAAGTATTCTATAAAGCCCCACTTCTCAAACTGGGCCATTCTTCATAATAAACCAGGAGGTAAAAGAAATCAAAGAAAGATTGGACCCATCTTCTTGAAGCATCAATTTTATTAAAAGACTTTTTGAGAGGCAAGGGTATGCCTAACTACTAAGTAATTTAAAACATTTTACTATCCAAACACCTAGATGTGAATTATGGATTGAATGCAAAATTAGCAAGAATTCCAATAAAACAGAGACCCTCTGTGTAAGACTGACTGGGAGCAGCCACTGGACACTGGGATCTGGGAGGGGGGGCCCACTGATCTGCTTCAATTAGATCAGCAACTCTGTTTTATGAATCTGTTTTATGAACTGGGTCCCTGGGTAAGGTTTAGTTTGAACAAAGGAATTCCCCAACCCAAGAGGAATGGGAGAGTGTTGCAAGCCACTGGCCTGGTACACTCCCTGGTGAGTGGTCCAACGTATGTCTCCCAAGGCAGGTGGTACCCCCTAGTCCTGGAGGCTGCAGACCTGACTGTCCCAGGTGTGGCCCTTGTACAAAGCCCAAACCGACTCACCTTCTTGGTTGTCAGGATACCCTGGTTGCTCTCAGGGTGGGTGGTGATGGTAAAATGGTCCCCGTTGTCACCTTCCACGATGCGGTAGGTAGCCTGCCATGCCGGTGAGTTGGGGGCATCCAGATCGGTCACTGTCAGCCTCAGCAGCTCGTGGCCCACTGCGTTCTCAGGCACATGGGCCTCGTACTGTCAGCGTGGGAAGCACAGCACAGTCAGAGCGTAGAGACTGACCACCTTGAGAGGCTGTTCCACTCTTCACTGGCTGTGAATCCTCCATCCAACTCCAGGGGAGCCCCATGCCGCTCACCCTTTCCGGGACCACCCAACCCACTTATTGGGGTTTCAAGGCATGCATGGATGCAGAACATCCCAAGAGTCAGTCTCACAGCTGCTGGGACAGACCACAGCAATCTTGGGCCTGCTTTCCCTACACCCAGGGGCCTGACGCTCCAGGAATCTCACTGATCTGGGTGCCCAAGGCCTCGCCATTGAGTAGTCACCTATATCTAGCTGAGATCAGAAAGGCATAAGGAAGGTGGCGAGAAGGGCTAGGTGTCTGATTGCTCTGGGGCACTGACCAGGACCTGTTTTTGGAAATTCTAGAACAGGTGGCAAAGATGGGGAAATCAGCTGTTGAGAACAAATTTTTAATCAGGCCTAAACAATGTTTAGCAGTCAGAGTTACCTACAGATGGAAGGGGGTGGGTGTCACCTTGACTGGCACTGAGTCCTCTGTCACGTGAGGTGTACAAGCATTCACTGGGGGAATGTGGGCAGGTATAGGTGTGAGGCAAATTAGGACTTTCCATAACAACAAAGATTTTCATATTGAGCACTTGTGTACCTGGGATTGTGTTAAGAACTGGACATAGATTATTTCATTTAAAGCTGAGAAAAATGCAGCAGGAGACAATGGAATATCATCTCCATTTCACAGATTAGGAAATAGGGCACAGAGAGTTTAGGTAGTTCACCTCAGGTCACATAGCTCACAAGTGCTGGGACTGGGACTTGAAGCAATATAGGCTGGTTCCAGAGTTCCATCAGAAAGGAGACACTTAGTCCTTCATCATCTGACGAGGGAAGAAGGAAGGAAGGGGCATTACCTTCTGGGGCTCAAACACAGGAGCGTTGTCATTGGCATCGAGGATTTCCACTACGGCCATAGCCGTGGTGCTGGAGCCGTCCCCGTTCATGTCCGTAGCCTGAATGGTCAGTGTGTACTCAGGGACTCTCTGAGGAGAAAAGGAGAGTGGAAGTGGAAGGCCACTGCGCGTTGGGCCCAGCCTTGGGTGTACGGGGAGGGAAGCGGAATGTAGTCCTCCCTCTCGGTGTTCTCTTGATTCCTGACCCACTGCTTGCCCACTGCAGGAAAGACCAGAAGCAAAGGGTGGAGGGGGAGCGGAACTGTGGATCCAAACGGTTCTCCTGGGCCTGTCGTGGGATGAAGCCTGGGCATTGCCTCCTGACCCTGGGCGGATGCAGAATGGGAGCTTTGAGTGTGGATTTGGGCAAAGGTATTAATTAGGGAACAGGAGGCAACTCCAATATCCATGGAGCTAATTCTGCTTTGTGGCACACACGGGACAAATCTGGGCAATGTGCGTGCTAAGTGAGCCATTCCGAGAGGACATGAGAAAACCTGAAGAAAGTATTAAAGGTCTGCGTTTTACAGCTGCCTCCTCAGCCTTAACGAGATGGTTTGGCAATGTGCCACTGGCCCCAGGGAGCTGCAGGACATCAACGTGGGACATAGCAGCAGCCATTCCCAGCTGACTTGGGTCCCCACTGCTCTGCCCTGGGCTTTGGGGGCAGAGGCTTCCGCTCTGAGCGTCAGACCCCAGCCTGGGCTAGCCTGGGCAGGCAGCACCTTCCCGAAGGGCCACTTACCTCCCGGTCCAGGCCACTGGAGACGACGCTGATGGTGCCTGTGCTCCGGTGGACCGTGAACATGAGGTCCTTTGGCTCTTGACTATGGATGGAATAAGCAACTACCCCATTGTAGGTATTGATGGCATCGTCCTCGTCCGTGGCTGTCACCTGCATCACAGAAGTGCCTGGAGGGGAGAAGGGCTGATGAGTGAGCAACCTTCCCTTCCAGCTCCTATTCCAGCCTTGCCCACTTCTGGAACTCCGAGAGGCTACACCCTGCTCACTGGCATGGTCCCATGTTCCACTTGTGGAAGAGATTGCTAATTAGTGCCCATTTCCCATTCTCCCCTTCCTTCTTAGAAACATAATCCTCATAATCATTCTAGGCTGAGCACAAGCCCACCGGGAACCAAGACTATTTCGCTTCTTGCAGCTAGCTGTGGCCACGAGACTGAAATCTGACGAATGGGATATACAGCTTTGGGGGAAGCGTTTTTCTGAGTTAAGGGGTTTATTCTTCCCACCCCTTCCCTCCTTCCGGATGTAATGGCCAGAGCTCCAGCAGCAACCATGAGGTAATCTTGGGAATAAAGCCAAAACAGCAGAGCAACGAGATGGAAGGAGCCTAGTTCCCCACACACATTAAAGCACCATTCCAGCCTGGCTTGACCACCTCTAGGCTTCCTCAATACAAAGGGGGAAAAGGTTCCATATTGTTGAAGGTACTGTCTTTCTTCTGGAAATGTCTGTTATGGGCAGCCTAACCAACTCACATTTCTCTGCAATTCTCCACAACTCAGAGACAGAGGGGGAGGAGGAGCCCTCCTCACCAGCACGTCTTTGAGGTCATTAATGTCACCTATTTCTCTAGTCTTTTGCCAGCCCCTCTCACCCTCTTCCCCAGCCTGACAATTCATCTTCTGCTCTCTGTAAACCACATTCTAACACCTCTCAGCCTTTGCCATCCTCCTTGCAGCTGCCATTTCCCCAAAGAACCTCATGTCAGGTGCTTCATATCACACAGCAGTAGGCATGTGTTATTTCTAAACTTCACAGTTCTTTACGGTTGATATTAGCCCCATTTTCAGGTGTGAAGATTGAGGCTCAGAGGTCAAGACCTTGCCCAGGGTCACAGCAGATGAGAGACAAAATCCAGATTCAAATATAGGTCTCTGCAGCTCCAAAGCTGCAGCTGGCTGATCATCTGAAGCTTCTGGGAAATTTTCAAATACACAGATTCTGGAGCTCCACTCCAGGGTCATTCTTATTCAGGGATCTCGGGATGGAGTGGGGGAATCTGGATTTTTAAGAAGATCCCAGGTGATCTGAGGCACAGCCCAGGAAATCAGGTATGAAGGGTTCTTCCAGCCTTTAAGAGTCTGGGCTGATTCCAGAAGTGGACCCAAGGCCAGGTCTGGGCCCAGCAGACCTCTACAGCTGTGCCCTCCCCAGTCCTCTTACCGGGTAGCACCCCTTCCAAGACGCTCCCTCTGAAGACGTCCTGGGTGAACTTGGGCTTGTTGTCATTCTGGTCTGTTACAATGATGGAGATGTTCATGGGCTCTTCCACGGAGGCACCGTTCTCCGACACAGCGTGGCCAAAGAGCTGTAGGTACACAGGCCTGGGGTCAGCCTGGCACTACCCTCCCTGGGGACCTGCTTCTCATTGGATGCTAAAGGTTACTTGCCTCATACTCGGCAATTTTCTCCCGGTCCAGTGGTTTATTCAACAGCAACCAGCCCGTTTCCTTCTCTATGGTGAAGACACCCTCAGGGGGGCTATCTGCCCCAGGCCCCGTGATGCTGTAGAAAATCTTGGTGCCTCTGTCTTTATTAGATTTGAGCTGGAAGCAAAAGAAAATGGCAGCTGACAAAGTGACAAATATCTCATGATTGTAGCAAAGAACCCTCTGTGGGGAGGGGTGGAGAAGCACTGCCTGATTAGAAACTGCTCCCATCAGAGAGTTTCCCTCTGCGGGCCCCAGGGCTCAGCAGCAAGAAACCTCATATTCAGAACTTTGAATGAGAGTCCCTGAAGACACCAATGACTCCCAGGGAGAAGGCACAGTCATACCTGATGCAGCTTCTGGGGGAAGGGACCCTTGCCATTCTCAGGGACAGATATTGGCGGGACCACCCAATCTCTCTTGCGTCTTCGCAAGATACGTTTGGATGGGGAGATCTTCAATGCTTTCCTTTCCTGCAAGGAGAGAAGACCCCTTAACCCAGGTGTGCAAACAACTGGAACATACTCAACATCCTCTCACCTACAGGGGCTCAGGGCAAGGACAGAGGCCCAGATGAGTTTATTGTAAAAGAAAACTTGGAAATAATCTAAGTATTCACTTATAGAGAAGGCCCAATTAAATACACTATAATACATCCATCTAGTGGAAATTGTATACAGCTTGAAAAATAAGGAATGTCTCTCTGTGCTGGCATGGAAAGATCTTTGATATATATCCATACTTAAGTGAAAAAGAACAAGGTATGGAACAGCTTAATGTAGTTTAGTATTTTATTTAACAAACACTTACATAGGGCTTATTATGTGCCAGGCACTGTTCCATCTTTTGTATAAAAGCATGGGAAAATAAGGCATATATTCACATCTGCTTATATACAGACAGTCTGGGGGATACTCGAAGCTTATAAGGGTGGTTATCTGTGAGAAGGGGATAGGCAGTGTACTGATGTATTTTTCAGTGCAAAAAGAAGGTGCAGACATATGAATAGTATGTTAGTTTCACATAAAAGAGGACCGAAAAGTTTATTTTATACCTATACATAATATATAAATATATTTAATATAAATATAGAATACATAAATTAGAAGAAAAGAAACTGGTAACAGGGTTATCTGTGTCTTCTCTTGGAGGGGTAGAGAGGGCATTAGACAGATGGGGAGAAAAAAGGGGAGTTTATTCATTCTATAACTTTTTAATATTTAAAATTTTGAACCGTGTGGATATATTAGCTGTTCAAAAACTTAAATTAGACAAAACAAAGAAATGTGGCCAAGAGCCTCAGGTCCATCTTCCCAAAGGTTCATGAGATTGGCAGTCCTGTGTTGGGATCACCTTCACTTGCAGTTTACCGGCAGGATATGGGAAAGAAGGAAAGGGAGGTGGGACAGGGAATGCAAGGGAGGAAGGGCACTGGGCCATTACTCACAAAGCAGCTCTGGGCCCCCCGGCCTGAATCTGGCGCCCCCTACTGGGCAGCTGCAAGCACTACCCTGCTTAGATGGGTACCCACGCGCACAGCTATGGGCAACTGAGGTCTAACCCTGTGTCCTCTGCAGGGGTAGCATGGCTCACAACAGCCACAGCAACCTCGGCCTCCTGGCCAGCAGCAAGCTGGGCATGCACGGAGAATGTCTTTCTTCTCTCCTGAAGGTGGACATGGTGTTTTACCTGGACTGTTTTGTTGTTCAGAACAGTGAAGTCATCGTCAGTCAGCAGGGCCGACTCTTGCCCAGGGCAGTCCGTGAAAACTACTGTGGGGAAGGGAGGAAAAGAGTATTAGGAAGGAAGGGCTTCTGGAAGATACCCCGTGGGAGCCAAGACCTGACAACAGCCCCCTGACCGGATCAAGGACTATTCCAAGCCACTGGAGAAGGAGACTTGGCTTACTTCCTCTGACCACCAATGTGATCAAATATGAGTTTCAGATGGGCTTCTGAGTTTGGTCTCAAGAGGGCGGACCACTTCGTGGTTTGTGGGCCGAAGAACCAAAATCATAGATATTCAGTGACATTAGCCCCATGGAGTCTCCCGAGACATAGAGTTGACCCAAGGTCATAGCTGGAGGCAGAAGATTTTAAGCATTTCCGAAGGCTATGAGTCTACATATGCGCTGTATGCATCCTGCTACACCATCACCCACGCAGATCATTCTGGATAACCTCGGGTTGTTTCAGTCTGTCATGCTCCTCCTGAATCCTCCCTGCTTGGCCGCCCTTTAAACAAGCACTCTGAGTTAATAACTACCATTCGCTAATCCGGAGACTGGGCCCATTTCATCTTTACAACTATGCTGCCAAGGTAGGCATGAGCTCCTTTACAAAGATGAGAAAACTGAGGTTCAGAAGCCAGGTCAGCCTGACTCCAAGGCATACGCTAAAGAGTATTCACAACCAATGTTCTTACCCACCCTTCCTTGTGGCCAAAGCATGGAGTCAGGGAACCTGCCAGGGGCTACAACTGGGCCCATCGGCAACATGCCCTGACCCAGGCGTTCCCATAACGCTGGCCCAGACACCAGGGTTCATCAGTCTACTAGACTGCCGCACAACAAGGACCAGAGGGACAGTGCTGTGCCATGGAAAGGTCAGCGTGAGCTCTCCCAACTGTGCTTTTTTGAAAAATTGTCCTTTAGTTACAGATGATGATGACAATTGTTTTAAATAATCCTTTCCTAAAATAAGAAAGGATAACAGATGAGGGTTTTTAAACTACAAAAGTAATGTGACAGGAGCAAGAAGAACTACAATCCTGCAGCCTGTGGAACAAAAACCACATTCACAGAAAGACAGACAAGATGAAAAGGCAGAGGGCTATGTACCAGATGAAGGAACAAGATAAAACCCCAGAAAAACAACTAAATGAAGTGGAGATAGGCAACCTTCCAGAAAAAGAAATCAGAATAATGATAGTGAAGATGATCCAGGACCTCGGAAAAAGAATGGAGGCAAAGATTGAGGAGATGCAAGAAATGTTTAACAAAGACCTAGAAGAATTAAAGAACAAACAAACAGAGATGAACAATACAATAACTGAAATGAAAACTACACTAGAAGGAATCAATAGCAGAATAACTGAGGCAGAAGAACAGATAAGTGACCTGGAAGACACAATGGTGGAATTCACTGCTGCGGAACAGAATAAAGAAAAAAAAATGAAAAGAAATGAAGACAGCCTAAGAGACCTCTGGGACAACATTAAATGCAACAACATTCGCATTATAGGGGTCCCAGAAGGAGAAGAGAGAGAGAAAGGACCAGAGAAAATATTTGAAGAGATTATAGTCGAAAACTTCCCTAACATGGGAAAGGAAATAGTCACCCAAGTCCAAGAAGCGCACAGAGTCCCATACATGATAAACCCAAGGAGAAACACACCGAGACACATAGTAATCAAATTGGCAAAAATTAAAGACAAAGAAAAATTATTGAAAGCAGCAAGGGAAAAATGACAAATAACATATAAGGGAATTCCCATAAGGTTAACAGCTGATTTCTCAGCAGAAACTCTACAAGCCAGAAGGGAGTGGCATGATATACTTAAAGTGATGAAAGGGAAGAACCTACAACCAAGTTTACTCTACCCGGCAAGGATCTTATTCAGATTCGATGGAGAAATCAAAAGCTTTACAGACAAGCAAAAGCTAAGAGAATTCAGCACCACCAAACCAGCTCTACAACAAATACTAAAGGAACTTCTCTAAGTGGGAAACACAAGAGAAGAAAAGGACCTACAAAAACAAACCCAAAACAATTAAGAAAATGGTCATAGGAACATACATATCGATAATTACCTTAAACGTGAATGGATTAAATGCTCCAGCCAAAAGACACAGGCTTGCTGAATGGATACAAAAACAAGACCCATCTATATCCTGTCTACAAGAGACCCACTTCAGACCTAGGGACACATACAGACTAAAAGTGAGGGGATGGAAAAAGATATTCCATGCAAATGGAAATCAAAAGAAAGCTGGAGTAGCAATACTTGTATCAGATAAAATAGACTTTAAAATAAAGAATGTTACAAGAGACAAGGAAGGACACTATGTAATGATCAAGGGATCAATCCAAGAAGAAGATATAACAATTATAAATATATGTGCACCCAACATAGGAGCACCTCAATACATAAGGCAACTGCTGACAGCTATAAAAGAGGAAATCGACAGTAACACTTAAACACCTCACTTACACCAATGGACAGATCATCCAAAATGAAAATAAATAAGGAAACAGAAGCTTTAAATGACAAACAATAGACCAGATAGATTTAATTGATATTTATAGGACATTCCATCCAAAAACAGCAGATTCCACTTTCTTCTCAAGTGCGCACGGAACATTCTCCAGGATAGATCACATCTTGGGTCACAAATCAAACCTCAGTAAATTTAAGAAACCTGAAGTCATATCAAGCATCTTTTCTGACCACAACGCTATGAGATGAGAAATGAATTACAGGGAAAAAAACGTAAAAAACACAAACACATGGAGGCTAAACAATATGTTACTAAATAACCAAGAGATCACTGAAGAAATCAAAGAGGAAATCAAAAAATACCTAGAGACAAATGACAATGAAAACACGATGATCCAAAACCTATGGGATGCAGCAAAAGCAGTTCTAAGAGAGAAGTTTATAGCTATCCAAGCCTACCTCAAGAAACAAGAAAAATCTCAAATATACAATCTAACCTTACACCTAAATGAACTAGAGAAAGAAGAACAAACAAAACCCAAAGTTAGCAGAAGGAAAGACATCATAAAGATCAGAGCAGAAATAAATGAAATAGAAACAAAGAAAACAATAGCAAAGACCAATAAAACTAAAAGCTGGTTCTTTGAGAAGATAAACAAACAAACAAAAAGTAATGTGAACATGATGAAGTATTCAAACAGTATATAAGAGTATAACATTAAAAAGTAGAATTCCAAATAATATCCAGACTATACAATGAACTCCTAAAACTCAAGAACAACAAAAAACAAACAACCCAATTAAAAATAAATAAATAAAAAGGCAAAGGAGTTGAAAAGACATTTCTTCAAATAAGGTATACAAATGGCCAATAAGCATATGAAAAAATGCTCAATATCATTAGTCATTAGGGAAATACAAATCAAAATCACAATGAGATACTACTTCATACCTACTAGGGTGGCAAAAAAAAAAAAGTAAATAACGAGTGTTGGCAAGATGTAAAGACATAGGAACCCTCCTGCACTGGGAATGTGAAATGGTGCAGCCACTGTGAAAAACAGTTTGGTGGCTCCTCAGAAGGTAAACATAAAATTACCACATGATCCAGCAATTCTGCTTTTAGGCGTATACCCAAAAGAACTGAAGTAGGACCTCAAACAGATACTTGTACACATATTTTCATAGTATCACTATTCACAATAGCCAAAAGATGGAAACAACACAAGTGTCCATCAAGAGATGAATAGATAAACACAATGTGGTCTATACATACCATGGAATATTATTCAGTCTTTAAAAGGAATAAAGTTCTCATGCTGCAACATGGAAGAATCTTGAAAACATTATGCTAAGTAGGATAAGCTAGTCACAAAAGGGCAAATACTGCATGATTCAACTTATATGAGGTACCTAGAATACTCAAATTAATAGACATAGAAAGTAGAATAGAAGTTACCAGGGGCTGGAGAGAGAGGGGAATGGGTAGTTATTGTTTAATGGGTACAGAGTTTCTGTTTGGGATGATGAAAAAGCTCTGGATACAAACTATGGTGATGGTTGCACAACAATTTTAATGTACTTAACGTCACCAAATTGTTTAAAATGGTTAAAACGGTCCAATTTTATGTTATGCACATTTTACCTCAACTAAAAGAAAAAGTAGAAGTCTGATGTGGGAGTGTAAAATGGGATAGTCATTTTGGAAAACTGTTGGGCAGTATTTGCTGAAGCTAAATATACATGTTCCCCAAGACCCAGCAATTTTACTTTGAGGTATAGACCCAATAAAGATACAAGACAAGTATAATAGTCACAGCAGCACTGTCTATAATAGCTAAAGACTGGAAATAACCCAAATGTCCATCAAGGTAGAATGAATAAAAATATGGTGGAATATTCATATAATTAAATGAGTCAACCACAAGGACATACAACATGAATGAATCTTACAAACATGGTTGAGTGACAGAAGCCAGACACAAGAGAGGACACGTGTATGATTCCATTAACATGAAGTTCAAAAGCAGGTAAAACTAACTTGAGTGAGAGAACTTAAGACACTGGCCATTTTTGGGGAGAGGGTTAGTGCATGGAGGGGAGGAAGATGGAGGGCTTAAAAGCATACAGAGCTGTCTTCAGCTCCCCAGAGCCCCAGAGCTCACACACAGAGGCAGGTTCCTTCGTGGGAAGGCTGGAGAGTGCCCCTGAGAAAGAGAAGATTGCTTAGATACCAGCCCTGCCTCCTTGACGACATCCCCACTGAGGAGTCATGGGCTGTGACAACATGCTCGGCCGGTGGGAGGAGGGGAAAGAGGGATCTCGGCCTGAGTCAGTTCCAAAGGGTCCCAGGGGCAGGGAGATTCCCAGGGTGACCCTGCCCTTTATCTCCAGCACACAGCTTTGTACTCTCATCTTCTGAGGAATCTTGCTTTGCCTTTGGGCTAAAAAAGACCAGGAATGATATGTGGCAGAGTTTGAATCATCTTAATACAGGGCAAAAGTTAAATAACCTATGGGGCATTCACTCCATAGATTTTTTATCCAGCTATGCAAAATGTAAGCAGAATGTAGAACTGCATATATAGTATATATAACTATGCACAGGAAAAAATTTTAAAAAGACTGGAAGGAAATGAAGCTTCCCTATGACTGGGGTTACCAGCTACTTATTATCTTTATTTTTCTGTAGGTCCAAGTTTTCTCTTAACATGAATTGTGTTCCCCCCCACTCAAATTCATGTGTTGAACTCCTAATAGCTCAGAATGTGATTATATTTGGAAAAAGGGCCTTTAAAGAGGTGATTAAATTAAAATGAGATTATTAGGGTGGGCCCTAATCCAGTATGACAAGTGTCCTTATAAGAGGAGGAGGAAATTTGGACACAATTACAGAGAGAAGACTATTTACAGACACATGGAGAAGACAGCCATCTACAAGCTAAGGAGAGAGGCCTCAACAGAAACCAGCCCTGCTGACACCTTGATCTTGGACTTCTAGCCTCCTGAGTTGTGAGAAAATAAATTTCTGTGTTTAAGCCCCCAGTCTGTGTGCCTTTGTTACAGCAGCCCTAGCAAACGAATACAGCAAGCATCAATCTCAAGAGCCGAGAATCCCTCCCATCATGAATTACTATTATTAACAGCTAACATTTGTGTGTTTTTTCAAAATCTGTATGAATTTTTAAAATAAAGTTATCTATTTATGGCTGTATTGGGTCTTTGTTGCTGTGTGCGGATTTTCTCTAGTTGTGGAGAGCGGGGACTACTCTTTGTTGCGGTGCATGGGCTTCTCATTGCGGTGGCTTCTTTTGCTGCGGAGCATGGACTCTAGGCTCGCAGGCTTCAGTAGTTGCAGCGCACGGGCTTCAGTAGTTGCGGCATGCAGGCTCAGTAGTTGTGGCACGCAGGCTCAGTAGTTGTGGCGCACGGGCTTAGTTGCTCCGCAGCATGTGGGATCCTCCCGGACTGGGGCTCGAACCTGTGTTCCCTGCCTTGGCAGGCGGATTCTTAACCACTGCGCCACCAGGGAAGCCCTAACATTTGTATACTTTCTCATTTAATCTTCACCAAGCACCCTATAAAGTAGATTTTAACGCCCATTTTCTAAATTGGGAAAATGAGGAGTTAAATGCATTCACTGAAGTTACATAGCTAGGAAATGGAATGGCCAGAAGTGGTACCTAGACCCGTCTAGATTGAGTCGTTTATATAATATGGTTATATTATCTTTCTGACACACCTGAGAGTTTGTTTTCTTATCTCCTCCCTAACCCCCATTACCTGTGGTCCTTCTCCATCTATTGAAATAGCAAAGATTGATTTTTAGATGCCCAGTGAGGCAGTGTGTTATTTGGAGAAAAGTACTAGACTCAGGGATAATAACAGTAACTCTCTTACAGGTAGTTGTGAGGATTAAATGAGAATAAATGTAAAGAACTGACAAATAGGATGCATTATGGCCAGGTCTGCTGCTAATACTATTAATAGTGATGGAGACCCCATTCTTGTGCAGGCACTGACTTTAACTTGATGGGTGATCCTGGGAAATGCACTTGAATTCTGTGGACCCAGAATCAACTGTTTGCTGAAGGTTTTGTTTTGTTTTGTTTTTTGGCCATGCCGCATGGTTTGCGGGATCTTAGTTTCCCGACCAGGGATTGAACCCACGCCCTTGGTAGTAAAAGTGCGGAGTCCTACCACTGGACCTCCAGGGAATTCCCATGTTTGCTGAAGCTTTGAGCCTAAGGCCTGTCTTCCCTTGGTTTGAAGGGAGAGAAGCATGTTATAAAAAGATGTATTCAAGAATAGTAGGGGCTTCCCTGGTGGTGCAGTGGAATCCACCTGCCAATGCAGGGGACACAGGTTCGAGCCCTGGTCTGGGAAGATCCCACATGCCGCGGAGCAACTAAGCCTGTGTGCCACAACTACTGAGCCTGTGCTCTAGAGCCCACGAGCCACAACTACTGAAGCCCACGTGCCACAGCTACTGAAGCCCACGTGCCACAACCACTCAGTCTGTGCTCTAGAGCCCATGTGCCACAACTACTGAGCCCGCGTGCCACAGCTACTGAAGCCTGAGCACCTAGAGCCCGCGCTCCGCAACAAGAGAAGCCACAGCAATGAGAAGCCCGCACACTGCGACGAAGAGTAGCCCCTGCTCGCTACAACTAAAGAAAGCCTGCACCCAGCAACGAAGATCCAATGCAGCCAAAAATAAATAGATTAGTTAAAAAAAATAATAATGGGACCAAAGACACTTTCTCCTTGATGTAAAAAGAAGAAAAGCTTAAAAGGGAATACCTAAACTCACTAGGTGATTCAGCATTGCTTAAAGCTGTGTTAAGGATACATGCAAAGGTCCCTCAAAACTCTGTTAGTTGGAACCATCAGCATGTTGATGCAGAACTTGAATTAACTTATTAGGAATTTAGGTTTTCTCATTTGGAAGATGAAAATTAGACTTCACAGAGTCATCTTGAATATCAAATAAGATAAAACCACAAAACCACAAATTTGTAAACCCCAGAACTTTATACGGACTCATAACACATGAGGAAATGGGGGTTCAGAGGTGAGATGGCTTGCCCAACATCATACAGCTAGTGAGTGGAATTAGAATTAGAACTCGGGGTGGTCATATTCTAAAGTCAGGTTCTTCAACACAGCATCCATCAAGAACTAGTAGAGTGTTTCCTAAGTGCCCAACATTCTTCTAAATACTAGGGATGCATCAGGGAACAAAATGTGTATCTTCAAGTACCTTTAAGTTCTTATAGGATACTGCCTCCTGTCCAAAATCACCTTTCCACAGCTATCTACCAAACTAATCAATAATGCATGGATTGTAACAGCAAAAGTCCAGACAACCTAAATGTCCATCAATGACAGATTAACTTTGTGTAATGATAAAATCTATACGAGAACACTATGCAGCCATAAAAAGCTGTAAAAGATAAGGAAGTCCCTATGTATTGACACGGAAAGATCTCTAAGACATATTGTTAAGTAAAAAAAAAAAAGATATGGGGACTTCACTGGTGGTCCAGCAGTTAAGGCTCTGCGCTCCCAATGCAGGGTGCCTGGGTTTGATCCCTGGTCAAGGAACTAGATCCCACATGTCACAACGAAGATCTCTAATGCGGCAACGAAGATCTCCAACACGGCAAGGAAGATCCCCAACACGGCAAGGAAGATCCCGTGTGCTGCAACTAAAGACCCGGTGCAGCTTAATTAATTAATTTTAAAAAAAGATATGGAGCAATGTAGTCTATGCTAACATTTGTATTTTAAAATAAATACTTCTGGAAGGTGACCCAAAAAACTGGGTTTATGGGTGGAGAAGCTAGTAGCTAAGCAACAGGAAAGAGACTTTTAACTGTGTACCCTTCTGAATTTTGACCCATGTGAATGCATTAGCTATTCAAACACTGATAAAAAATAAAAATTAACTGTCACTTTTCCCATTCTTAAAACAGCCCTCTTCCTAAGGGAAGGTCTTCAGCTAGCAGAGGGGCTGGCCAGATAAGCCTGTCAGGTTTTTCACTTAATGAGTGCCTCTCAATGAACTCTCCAATCCTCTCCCACCAAGTTACCCAGCAGGGGGCTAATGCCTTAATCCCCCAAACTCTAAAAGCTGCCAGAAACCCAGAAATCGTCTTCCTGCTGTCTACAAAATGTGCCCACCAGGAATGTATGGTACACCTCACTACCCTGTTTGCTGGCACATTTCCATTGTTTTATGGGTCCAAACATTTGTAGCACAGTATCTGGGCTGTCCATCTATTCTTAGAGGGGACAGTGCCAACAATCAAGGAGAAGTCAGTGGTCAGGTACTTCAATTGTACGTGCCTCCCAAGCAGGCTGTACATTCCAGTTGCCCCATCAGCCCTCAGCCACATTCAGCTGGATGCAGAATACAACCAAGGGGCATGAGTCAGGCAGGCAGGAACAAGCTTCAAAGACCCACTCTGCCCGAGACACCCAGCTAAGTGTTTTCTTATCCAAGTCCTCAAAAAATAACCCACAAGGTAGATACTACTCCCCTATTCTGACAACTCAGGAAACAAGAGACTGCCCTGGGGTTGAAGTTCCTCAGGAAGCAGCTTCAGAGAGGAGAGCAAAGTACACGAAGCCCCACAACTCGGAAGCAGCAGGACCAGATTTCAAATCCTAAAGGCAGAGGCAGATGAGTGATGAAGAATACGGGATTTGGAGTCCAAAAGACTTGGGTTCACATCCATGTCATGTGAATGTACAGAAGCTGTTTTCTCATCTGGAAAATGGGAATAATACCTACCTCGTCAGATTATTGGGAGGAATAAGTGGGATAATGTTCACACAGCACCGAGCACTGTGTCTGGCCCAGAGTAAGCCCCCAATAAGAGGGACCTTTAGCCTACTCACAATTAACCAGGGCTTCTGACTCCAAGTCCATGCCTCTCTCTACACCATAGAGAAACCATCTCTCAGAGTGGGCATGGGGTTAGTTACAGCCATGTGCTTTACCTAGAGGCTGAAGCACAGAAGGGAAAAGGGGATACACAGGACCAAAGAGCGTAACGGGGAGCTGGCTCAGTCTGCATTTGGAGAGGACTGTTTCATAGGGGCTGCTCCATGGTTTATTGGGAAAGGCAGAGGATGGAGACCTCACAGCCAATCTGACCTGCCCAGGGAAACTCGCTGAGGCACCTGTAGAAACATGAGCAGTTTTCTTTGTAAGCCATGAGTCACACAGAGGCTGGTAAACGGTAAGCCCTGGGGCAGATCATTACAACTTCCTCCCAGATGCTTCTTGGCACTACTGGCTTGTATCACTGGTTTCAAAATGAAGTTGATCTGAAACCAGGTCTCATCATTACGCAACCCCCTTCTACCCTACCTTCTCACAGCTAGCGAAGGAAGCTGATTCCCGTTCCTGACTGCAGCCTAGCTCCACAAGGCCACAAATCTTGGCCAAGTCATGGAGGCATGAATGGGCTCGTGTCAAACTCTTTCTGGGACAAGTTGGTGAGCACTGACGAGCACACGGGGCAATAGTTCAGATCCTAAGGCTGAAAAACAGAGACGTAAACATAGCTCTTACTTCCACACCCACCTAGGACCTTAAAGTCATTTGACAGCTTTGTTTTTTTGGGTTTTTTTTTTTTTTTTGCGGTACGCGGGCCTCTCACTGTTGTGGCCTCTCCCATTGCGGAGCACAGGCTCCGGACGCACAGGCTCAGCGGCCATGGCCCACGGGCCCAGCCGCTCCACGGCATGTGGGATCTTCCTGGACCGGGGCACGAACCCACGTCTCCTGCATTGGCAGGTGGACTCTCAACCACTGCGCCACCAGGGAAGCCCGATTTGACAGCTTTAAACTCAGTTTCTTCCACAGAGATTCTGAACCATAAAGTCGATGAACCTGATGAAGATATAGGTATCTGTACCACTATAAAGTGATAGGTTTCAGCACTGAGTCTGAACATACAATTCGTACTATACTGTTGGGGAAGGGAGTTAGTAACCTGAGACAGCTTTTAGAGATTTTTTTTTTTTTTTTAATCAGAGTTCTGTGTATCTGCACTAGATAGAAACATCCAAGGGAACCAGGAGTCCCTGGCCTGTGCTCAGAGCTCCTCTCTAAAGACCGTCCTGCCAAGCCTGGCCTCAGATCCTGAGCTGGCGCCACTATAAAACTTGGGCAAGAAGGGTTGAGTCCCTGGAGTACTAGAGCTGTTGAAAGAAGAAAGCTTTTTAAATAGACTTTTAAGAATTAATGGATATTAGGCTGGGAACTCATCCCAGGCCTGCTTTTAGGTTGGAGTTGCCTAGACACTTCCAAACTCTCAAGGAAACACCCATGAAGGTCAGAAGCTTGTCTTCTCAGCCATGACATACAGGTGCTATGTAGTCCCAATGTCCAACCTTACTGGATGTTCTGGCAAAATAAAACCACCCATCTCTCAGGGGTAAATGTCCTTCAAGTGATCAACACTTGATCACTTGATCACTTGACAGTTTTCCTATTGATCTCTGGGCATTTTAATGAGAAGGGAAGAGTAATATCAATTTGAAAGTGTTGTGGCCAAAAGGCATCTTGTTGGGGAATGAGGGAGACACTGTCAAAGGTGTTTCCATTCTAGCTTGGTCTAGAGACACACCTAGCTTATAAAGTAAACAAACTTGTCCTTGTAGCTATCACTACCTTCTGTTAAGGGACTGGGATAAGAAGGTGCAAGGGGAAAGTATGTGGCATTGCCTTGAAAGAAGATTCTGGCATTTTCCTGAGTAAAACTACCCGTAGAAAAAAGTACACTTACTAAGAAATACAAATTAAAAGGACAAATGTTGTGAAATACTTAGGGAGTGGATGCTGCTATATATTGTTAGGGGGTGGGGGAAACGTAAATTGACACAAACTTTTAAGCAATTAAGCCTTAAACAAGTCCTTCGATCCAAGAATTGTGCCAGGAAGTCATCCAAGATGTGACAAAACCATACCTGCATGGATGTTCATGACTGTTGCTTAGTGTTTAAAAACAAAGTCTCAACAACTTAACTTTCAACAGAATACTTAATTACGTGTGCTACAGTCACTCAAATGTCTCATCTACAGCCTTAAATATTATTAAAAAGTATCAAGGAAAAACAGCGCTCTGCTCAGGGGAAAAAGGTCACAAAACAGCCATTTATTTATTTTTATCGGAGTAAAATTGCTTTACAATGTTGTGTTAGTTTCTGCTGTACAATGAAGTGAATCGGCTATATGTATACCTATATCCCCTCCCTCTTGGACCTCCCTCCCCATCCTTCCCCCCATTTAGGTCATCACAGAGCACCGAGCTGAGCTCCCTGTGCTATACAGCAGGTTCCCACTAGCTATCTATTTTACACATGGTAGTGTACTTACGTCAAACCTAATCTCCCACTTCGTCCCACCCTCCCCTTCCCCCCGTGTCCACATGTCCATTCTCTACATCTATGTCTCTATTCCTGCCCTACAAATAGGTTCATCTGTACCATTTTTCTAGATTCCACATATATGCGTTACTATACAATATTTACAAAGCAGCCACTTACAGTTTATAGCTTGAGTCTGACAATCATAAAATATTAATATCTTTATACTCGTTAAAAAAAAGGGGTGGTGGTGGAGCTGTGGCACCAGGAAGGCAGACTAGCTCTCTCCAGAACCAATGACTTTCCAGGCCAAAGAAGCCCAAGGGGGACTTCCCTGGTGGCACAGTGGTTAAGAATCCGCCTGCCAGTGCAGGGGACGTAGGTTCGATCCCTGATCTGGGAAGATCCCACATGCCACAGAGCAACTAAGCCCGTGCGCCACAACTACTGAGCCTGAGCTCTAGAGCCCGCATGCCACAACTACTGAGCCCATGAGCCATAACTACTGAAGCCCGCGCGCCTAGAGCCCGCGCGTCTAGAGCCCGTGCTCCGCAACAAGAGAAGACACCGCAATGAGAAGCCCGCGCACCACATGAAGAGTAGGCCCTACTTGCTGCAACTAGGGAAAGCCTGTGCGCAGCAACGAAGACTCAACACAGCCAAAAATAAATAAATAAATAAATAAGTTTATTAAAAAGAAGTCCAAGATTGTGGAGGGTGAGCAGAATCTGATCTGAGGAGACTAATGGGCAGAGGCTGCAAGGCATGCGGGTGGGTGGGCGGGTGGGCGGGCGGGCGGGCGGAGCGGGGACATGGAGAGCCTGCGAGGCATGCTAGGACCCCAAGGGGCTATCCCGTGGCATGCCGGGAGATAAAGCACCCCACGTGTCCTGCCACAGCCGTTTGTCGCCCTCAGAGGAGCCAGACTGATTCCCTAAAGCAGAAAGCAGTGCAAGTGGACCTGCCTCCCTGGGTGTTCGTGATGATCTGTCACCACAAGATCACTCCCTTGGGGGATGCTAAGAAGTCAAGCACAGGGCTGGAGCTGAAGCGCTTGGTGAAAGGCATTCTTAAGTGGCCACTGGCGCAAGGAGCAGCTTTACACAGATGACAGCTCCTGGACAAGAGCATGACCCTGGGAGAGTGTGGCTACGCCTGGCAGACACCTCCATCTATACACCATTCACCCTGCCTGGATCTTCCTGCAGATGGCGCCGATGGGGCATTTGAGGCCCTCAGCCTGTAGCCCTTCTCTGATCCACTGAAGTAGAATATGAAGCTGGATTGTTAGGAAAGCCAGGCAGGAGGGCGAGCTGTGGGGCAATGAAGCAGTGGGACTCGGGCCCTCTCCTTCAGATCAGATATCTTCAAGGAAGACCTGATTAGGGAAATGGACCCGGAAGATCTATTAAAAATGTTCATTTGAAATGACTAAGGTCCTTTATGGGTGGTGGGCCTCCATTCTGCTTATCTTCCAGTTTTTCCATAGTAAACATGTATTTGATTTGCAATCAGAATGAGATGTTGTGATTTTCCCCCCCTCTGACTAGTATATGGCAACCCCATGTTGTTAAGGAGAAAGCAATTCTTTCTAGGGGAGTTTTGCCTCTCTGCAGAAAGCTCTTTGGAAAAGATCTACACTACTCAGGTTCTTCCTCACGCTTGGGAGCTGGGTCCTCCCTTATAATCCCCAGAGAGAAACCCAAGCTGAGCTATACTTGACAGCACTCTGGGAGTTCCAAACATGGCTGACTCAAAGCTCAGTGTTAGGTGTGCTGTCAATGATTCCCACCCTCAAGAATGAGAGCAGAGATCCCAGCGATCAACCTGGGACCTCTGGGATACCAATTAAGGGTCTGGTGGGTAAAAGTGCTGCACATTGGCCCTGCAGCTTTGGGCAAGTCACTTCATATTTAAGCTGTTAACAGTAAGCACTCAACAAATATAAGCCCTTGGTAATTTCCAGTATCTAAAATGGGAACACATACACACACACCTAGGCTCTTGTTAGGGCCAAATAAGACATATCGTGCTTTTTAAAGCACAATTAAGTATTCAAAACCAGGGACGGTAATTTAAAAAGCAAAACAAAAGAAGAAGGTAAAGGTCCTTCAGAATCCTGAGATAAAAAGAAAATGAAGAAAAAAAAAAAAAACGATCAACTTCCATTGAGACAAGCATTGGAAGTTAAATTCAAAATGCCATGCTTTCAGGAATTCCCTGGCAGTCCAGTGGTTAGGACTTGGCACTTTCACTGCCAAGGCCCAGGTTCAATCGCTGGTCAGGGAACTAAGATCCCTGCAACCTGTGGGGGCAAAAGCAGGCTGGAATGCCATGCTTTCATTCACATTTCACTAGTTTGTTTCTTCTTTTAGATCCTCTCTAAAAGAGATATATTCACCTCTTCATAGTGACCTTCACGATATCGCAACCGTTCCCAAATACAACTGATAAAATCACCTGGAGAACTTTAAAAAAAACTCAGATTCCCTGCTTCCAGCCCACTCATCACTTCTACTGAGTCCATTTCTGAAGGTGTATTTAGGGAAGACAGCTTATTGGTTTTTTGTGGTATTTTAAAAAATAAATTTATTTATTTGTTTTATGCTGTGTTGGGTCTTTGTTGTTGCGTGCGGGTTTTCTCTAGTTGCGGTGAGTGGGGGCTACTCTTCATTGCGGTGCGCGGGCTTCTCATTGCAGTGGCTTCTCTTGTTGCAGACCATGGGCTCTAGGCACATGGGCTCAGTAGTTGTGGCTCGTGGACTCTAGAGTGCAGGTTCAGTAGTTGTGGCGCGCAGGCTTAGTTGCTCTGCGGCATGTGGGATCTTCCCGGACCAGGGCTCGAACCTGTGTCCCCTGCACTGGCAGGCGGATTCTTAACCACTGCGCCACCAGGGAAGCCCAGTTTATTGGTTTTCTAAAGTTCCTGATTCTCACCTTTATTTCTCGTAAGCAGGTAAATTGGTATGGATTTTTGAGGGCACTTCAGAATATGTATTAAAATTCAAATGTCCAGATTCTTCCTCTGACCAACATATATATCTGTCTTTTCAATATCTCCCCCTGGATGCTTTAAAGGCATAATCCATAATCTTAAAATCATGTCAAAAAGAAAATTCATGTTCTTCTTTACTCTTGCCCTAAATATGGTCATTTTCCAGTGTCTCTCCCAGGGAAGAGTACATCAATGCACTCAGCTACACAAATCCAAAATCTGGGCCTCAGAAGCAGCCCAAAGTCTGTGTCTAGAGTACCTGGACTCAAATTTTGGTTCCAGTGACAGACTTTGGGCAAGTATGTTTCCATATCTAGAAGGTGGGAATGACGCTAGTAATACCTACCTCAGTTAAATGAGTTAATATTTAGCACAGTGCCTAGTGTATTGTTATCTAGCATCTTCTTCCTTGACCATTTCTCCCTCAGACTCCCTTTCGCAGTCAATCACCAAGACTCATGCCTCTCCATCTCTACCTCCCCAACCTTAGTACTTACTATATCATTTTTAGCCTAAATGAGTACAAAATCCTCCATTTTAAAAAAAGGATCTTTTAAAAACGAAACAGATGATACATTTGAGAAAATAAGATCACTTCGTTGTTTGAAACTCATCAATGAGGTGCCATTGTTCTCAGGATAAAACCCAAAATCTATAATGTGCCCAATCCCTGTCTCCATTGTCTAGCCACAATGGTCCTCTTCTTAAGTGCATCATAACCCCTTACCACGGGGCCTTTGCACATGCTGCTCCTTCTGTCTAGAACAATGTCTCCCTACATTCCCATTCCAATTCTACCCAGTTAACTCCCAACATCTTTCAGATCCTAATTCGAAAGTTACTTTCTCAGGGAAACTTTCCCTCAACCCTCCCAAAGTAGATCAGTTTCCCCTGTTAAAAACTCTCCTAGCTCTATGTAACTCTCTTCCATAGAATTCATTACAACTTGTAATGATATGTTTACTTGCTATTATCTAATTGCCTATCTCCCTTACTAGTCTCTATAATGCCCAAAGGCAAAGACTGTGTTAGAATCTGCTTATCACTATATCCCAACACCTAGCACAGTGCCTGATACAAAGTAGGCATTCAATAATTGTTGAATGAACTATGAAAGTCCTTTGACCCAGCAATTTTTCTTCTAGGAATGCAGTCTAAAGATGTAAGTATACAAACTAGTCTAGCTGTAACAACACTGCTATTATCACTACCACTAACACCTGACATTTATTTATTTACTACACGCTTTTTCATACCCTAACTCATTTAATCCTCACTACAGCCTATGAGATCCCCATTATTACCCCTATTTTACAGATGAGGAAACTGAAGCATAGAGGTTAAGCAAATTTACCCAACCCTTACAGCTAGTAAGTAGACAAACAGATTTAACCCAGGCACAGCGGCTCTGGAACTCCAGCTCAGACACTCTATACATTATAATACAGTTATATTTTATGCAAACTTCAATTGCCAAAATTTGAAATGGTGCTGTAAATATTAAAGTCTCACTTTGTATGCAAAGTTTGAAGAAATGCAAATCTCCCAAATTAAGAAAAAGTGTAAAAAGTCACATAATTTCAACACAAGAGAGACTAGGGCTTCTCTGGTGGTGCAGTGGTTAAGAATCCACCTGCCAATGCAGAGGACATGGGTTCGAGTCCTGGTCCAGGAAGATCCTACATGCCACGGAGCACCTAAGCCTGTATACCACAACTACTGAAGCCCAAGTACCTAGAGCCCGTGCTTCACAACAAGAAGCCATGGCAATGAGAGGCCCACACACCACAACGAAGAGTAGCCCCTGTTCACCGCAACTAGAGATAGCCTGCATGCAGCAACAAAGACCCAACACAGCCAAAAATAAATAATAATAAATAAAATAAATATTTTAAAAATCTTAAAAAATATACAAGGGAGACCAGTGAATTGTAAGCATCCGTCTAATTCCCTTATTCCACACACATACACTTCACATATGTTCATAAGAGGACATAAGTCTTGAATCATAGAGTTATGAATTATTTGAGGTTTTCAAGGATAAATCTTTTACATCAGTGCAACCACCCTGTGCAAGACTGTTTATTGCAGCAATATTTGGGTTTAAGAAAAAACCCATAAGCCCCTCTTGGAAAATAAGATCAGAAATGAGTATTCTCTTTAAGAATGGAAATCAACTTTTCATCAAAATGCTTGCTAACTAGATTTTGAAAACTAAAGAGAAGCTTGAGAAAAAATGCATTTTCGCTTTGACTGAATGGTACACTCTCAAGCTTTCAACACCCAAGGAAAATAATGCAAGTGCTAATACATTTGATAGTTCACTTCTGAGTTATGCAACTTAAATTAAAAAAATTTTTGATTTCAAATACTTTTGAAACATTCAGATAACTAAACCTTAAAACAATGGTTAGTGTGAAAACTAATGATTTTTAAATGGTATAGTAACCTTATTAAGCTTACCTCAAAGCCTGTCTTGAAGGTATCGTTCAAACATAAAAATTTAATTTAATTGAATGGGGTTAGGAGGAACAATTCATTCAATCATCTTTCTACAGCAGTCTTTCCTAATAAGGTGATTTCTGACAGATTTCTAAAAATTCAAACACTTCACAATTTTTATGTTAACTCCTCCCCACTTCCACATATGTAAAAGATAAAAATAGGGGGTTAGCTAATAAATCATGGTATATCTACCATGTAGAAGACTATGGAGCTGTTAAAAGCAAGATAGATGTGTACTTACCAGTCTGGAAAGATGCCTGTGATTCAGTAAGTTAAAAAAAGTAAGTTGTAGGATAACATTTGTTAAGTATGACATAGTCCAATCCTTGTTTTAATAATTCCTGTGTGCATACATAAGTTCTTTGTCAAGAAAAAGGTCTACAACAGTTGTAGAGAACACAGATATGGACACCAAGGGGGGAAAGTGGTGGTGGGGTGGTGGTGGTGGTGGTGGTGGTATGAATTGGGAGACTGGGATTGACATGTATACACTGATGTGGATAAAATAGATAACTAATAAGAACCTGCTAGGGGCTTCCCTGGTGGCGCAGTGGTTGAGAGTCCGCCTGCCGATGCAGGGGACGCGGGTTCGTGCCCCGGTCTGGGAGGATCCCACATGCCGCGGAGCGGCTGGGCCCGTGAGCCATGGCCGTTGAGCCTGCGCGTCCGGAGCCTGTGCTCCGCAACGGGAGAGGCCACAACAGTGAGAGGCCCACATACCGCAAAAAAAAAAAAAAAAAAAAAAAAAAAAGAACCTGCTGTATAAAAAAATAAATAACATTAAATTCAAAAATTAAAAAAAAAGAAAGAAAAAGAATTCACATTAAACTATTAACTGTGCTTACCCTACCGGAGCAGAACTGAGGAAGAGAGAACTTTCACGTGTTTATTTCTGATTTGCTTCTGTTGAGACGCAATGGAGTTCAATGGTTGAAGCTCAGGCAGCTTAGATTTGAATCCAAGCTCTGCTATTTACTACTTACATGATCTTGGGCAAGTTACTTAACCTCTCTGGCCTCAGATTCCTCATCCATAAAATGGGGATAGTAATAGTACCTACACTTCAAGGGATGTTATGGTGATTAAACAAGGTAATACACATAAAATGCTAAGAGCTGTACCTGTCACATAGTACATGCTATTATTTTATTGAAAAACATTGTTTTTACAGTGAATAGATATTCACGTATTAATGTGAAATTACAACCAACGAGCCCAACTCTACACAAACTATATAGAATAGTATATACGAAAGAGGGTGTGATAGAAATAAAAAGCTCCCTAGGCAATCCTGATAGTCAGCCAAGCTTGCAGACTGCTGACTCAAAGGCAGGGGTAAACCAGTTGGAGTGTGGCTGAGTTCCAGTTGGGGAACACAGGAGAATTCTGGAAGCAGTAAAAGACCATAAAAGACAAGAAAATGGCAGGTCTTGAAGCCCTGGTGGGAAGCCCTGGCTGAAGCTGACTCCACAAGGAGAGGGAAGGGTGTGGGCCTGGCATCTTGTTCTGGCTTGTGTGTGGGGAGCCCTCAAGTACCTGTTTTTTCTCTCTGCCTGAAGCTACAAGATGGGGCTCGTTGTGAGAAGGCAGGCAGCCTTAAGCAAGACACCCAGGTTCGTAGCTGAGCCCTCCAGCCCTGCTCTCTGTCTGACCAACCAGCAGTCTACCTCCTCACGTCCAGGGCCACGGAGGCACTTCCCACACAGGGGAGTTACAACATCAAGGCCGAGGAGCTGGGACCAGAGTAACTTGCCTCAGGCCTAGAACCCCAATTTCCCTTGCCTGTGCCCAGATGTGCACCATCAGGCCTGTCCTCACTGCTGGCTTTGACAAGAATCTGAAGAACTTCCGAGTGGACCTGGACTTGGGGGTGGGAGAGAGTGGGGCTGCCAATTTGGGGGGAGGAATCTTCTTAGAAAAGCACACATGCACACAATTAATTCCCAGGGAGCAAAGACTTCTTAAAGTTAATGTGAGGCCCTGAAGTCGGACCCCCCCTGGGCAAGATCAACCTCCTTTTAGTCTCCAACACAGGTTTGAGGCTTGGTAAGAGAGATGTAATTTCGGACTAATCTTATGTGCTCTTGAACAAGCAAAAGTGGGGTAACAGATTGAGGAGGCAGAGGAAAGCCTGGGGTCGTGCCTCCCCAGCCGCATCTCGCCCCTGAGATACCTCAGAGTCCTGAGGGAGAACAGCTCTCCCCTCCGTCTTGGGTTCTGTGTAGCCCAGAGAGGCTCTCGTGAGGGGGAAGCAGGCACCAGCCCTCCTGCCTCCTGGCGGTGCGGCCCTGGCTCCGAGCCCTCTCCTCAGATGTCAGCGACAGAGCCAGAGCTACGAGCTCCAAGGTGGGGTAAAGGGAGGAAGGAAAGTGTTCATTCGGCATTCCTTCCCAGGATACGGCATTTTGGTTCGCTGAGCAAGCAGCAGGACCCCCGTACCCCTAAGTCCACTGGGACCGTGGCAGCTGCAGCCTGGAGGGGATTTTGTCACCTTGAGGAATTTGCAGGCTACTGATGCGCTAGGTAAGCCACAACCACGTGGGTGCCCAGATTTGGTTGGGTGAGGAGGAGGCGGCAGGGCATACCAAGCTCCTCCACTCAGAGCAGGGCTGGGGGAGGTCCTCAGTGCTGGGAGGAGGGGGTGGGGTGAGGAGAGGAAGAAGATGAACAGCCAGAAGCAGATTCTCTGCTGAGAGCTGACAGTGAGAGCACTGTCAGCTATTGGGCCTGGGATCTGAACCCTCCTTGTTCCCCTACATGCTAAAAGGGAGGCTGGGGTCCTGGAAAGACGTGTCCCCTCCTCATCCCCTCCCCCATGACTCCAGATCTTGGTGATTAACAGAGGCCAGTGGAGGGAACAGCAATTCAAAAGGCTTGGGTCAGATGTTAACTATTTCCAATCTTCCTCAGCTTGGCTGAGGCCAGAGGACTCACAACTCTGACTCCCAAATGGTTAGTACCTCGCAAGTAGGAGTCCAACCTGGTTCAAGCCCTAACTCCACAATTTACTAGCTGGGTGACCTTGGATAAGTTACAAAGTTACAAGCCTACGTTTCCTATCCAGTGAAATGGGGCCAGTTCCACTCCCCTCATGGGGCTTTTAGGAGGATTAAAGGGGCTTATTACATAAAGTACATAGTGCAGTTTCTGGAACTCAGTAAGCTCTCCAGTAAATGGTATTATTAAATGTGTTTGTTTGTTTCATTTTGTTTGAAAGCCCTTCCTTGCCACCCCTGCTGCCTGGTAATGCCAGGTAACTAAATGAAACCAGGGGGAATATTCAACTGCGGCTGACCACGTCATCCTTGGGTCTGGGAAAAGTCGGGAGTCGAGAAGGGGTGGTGGATGTGGGCCCAGGGTCCTGGATCCAGAGGAGACTTCAGAGACAGTGGCCTGCATGAGGGCACAACTGGAATGTCAGCCACATCTCCTGCCTTTCCCAAACACCACACTGCCTCTGTTCTGGAGTGAGGGAAGTTCCAAGCTGGACTGGACCCTGCCTACTTCCCTTCTGTTGCTCCCTACCTTACACTCCATGGTCCAGCCAAACTAAACATATTTAAGTTCTTGGACCCCATATGCTGTTCCCTTGGCAGGAACACTCCCTGCCACCTCTCATGTCCCAACCCCTTCCCCAGCCTCTGGCTTGGACATCACTTCTGCCAGGTGCCCTCCACCTCCAAGAACATGTCAGCAGCCCTTCCTATGTGACTCTATATTTTTCCTCCCACTTGATTACATGCATATATTACTTATTTTGTCCATCTCCCTCCACTAGCAGGTGAATGGCCCACAAGCCTGGGTTTTGTGTATGTTTTGCTCACTAATGTATCCCCGGCACCTAGAACAGTACCTGACACTTGGTAGGTGCTCAATAGATATCTGCTGAGTGAAGGATTCACCAGTAAAATTGCCTGGTGACTGATTTGCTTCCTCCTGTGGTCAGGGAGCTCACTGAGGTTGAGGAGCTGTGGGCCTTGCCTGCCTCTCAACTTCAAGTGCCCAGTAGGTACTCAGACGTTTGTTGGCTGAATGACCAGTCAGCTTGGCCTTGAGTCTCAGACACCTCACTGCCTCTATAATGACGGAGGAGCTGCATTCGACCACCTTGGCCATATGAGGAGGCTGCTGCCTAGCCACACACCAGCCAGGATAAAAAATCTCCACCCATGAAGAAGTTCTCACCTTAAAAATTCAGGGCCCTTTCCAGATTCCCTTTCTACTTTGGGGAAAGTAACAAGCATTAGCTTAAGGACAAATAAAGGGAAGGACTTCTCCCCCCAAACAAAGGACGTGACCAAGTACCTAATAAAAAATTGCTGTCTCTTAGCACAGGGCCAGGTGGGAAGCAAGAAGCCAGAAGGGTCGGGTCTGGTAAGGAGACTGTTGGGAGAGGGAGATGTTAGAGTCCAGAAGAGACTCAGCTACTTCAAGACACAGAAAAACTGACTTCTCAGTACTCAGCCACAGTACTGAGATCCCCAGGTAATCCTCAGTTAACCCAGCAATTACGCTCCCAGGGATGTCCCTAACTGATCCGCCTATGCAGTTTCCCTGGCACAATGGTGTTCACAGCAGCACTAGCTGTAATAGCCAAAAAAATGGAAACTCCTCAAACGCCCACCAACAGCCGAAGTGTGGATGGTCACATGATGGAAACTATAGAAGAATGACAATCGACCACAACTACATCCAGAACTGTGCAAGAATCTCACAACGTGCACTGAAAGAAGCCAGATCCAAGAGGATGTTCTGTATGATTCTTTTACATAAAGTTCAAATATAGGCAAATCAATCCATGGTATTTGAAGTCCAGATAGTGGTTTTCTTGGGGGAGGGTAAAGATGGGGAGGGAAGTGGCATTTGAGGTGCTGATAATGCTGTTTCTTGATATGTGTGCTAGGTACATGGGTGTTTAAGTGTGTGATGTTCATCGAGCTGTATGTACACTTATCATCTGGACACTTTCTTCCACATGTTATTCTTCAATAACAGTGGTTCTTTGCATGGAGATCATTCAGCCTCAGGACCGAAGCCTCCACTGATTTGGGGAGACAGGCCCTCTGTCCCTCCTCCTCCTCCATCATCCTCCAAATGCTTTGCAGAGCTATCGCTTCCTAGAGACTCATTGCTCATGGTAAGCCATGCTTTCCTCACACAGCAGGGAGGTGAGGGCACCCTGCACGGGTAACCTAGGAACAGAGTGCCATGTGAGGAGATGAGAAGAGAGACTAGAGGTTTGAGACCTGCTCCCCAGACACCAGCTAACAGTGATGTACGTCGGACTTTGGCAACCAACCCTACTCGGCTGCTGAGCCAGGAAGGCAGCTGGGTGGGCTGGAAGCCCCAGTTCCTAAATATTCATTCCACAGAGGCAGATTATTGGGCACCATGGACTCCCCCTGGCCTTACTGCTGACTGCCCCAGTGACCTCACACCAAGTTTCTTACCCTCATTTTACAGTTGAGTGGGAGTTACCATCACCTGCGTGGCAAGGCTCTTATAAGCATAAAAAGTAACTAATATTAGACAGTCAGCTCCACCAGGGCAAGGTCTTAGTTTTGTTCATTGTTTTAGCCGCCATTCTAGAATAGTGCCTGATACATGAAGATGCTAAATATATGTTTACTGAAAAAATAAAATGTAGAAAGAGGGCATAGCCCGGAATGGGAGCTCCAAAACAAAGGGCAATTTTTACATGAGTTGAAATAAGCAAAACCATCTTGAAGTTAACTCCTGCTCAGTCAGATTTATTACTGAACTTTGAAGTTTTCTACCAAAGCTAATGAGGGTTAGCTTTAATCTTACCCAAACGCTGACTAAGGGTGAGCTGAACCTGCGGAGGGGGCCATAATGACGTACTGGATTTCTTTTACTGTAATTAAGCTGCTTCTCTCAACTGTTCTCCATGAAGGGTGTACAGACCACTTTAGGTCACTCACTTTAATCACTGCACTAATACCACGAAAGCTCCTTCCTCCAACCTCTCCTTTGTCTTTGCTCCTAGACCACACTTGAAGGCAGACCCCAGACTGGGGGGTTGGGGTGGGGGGAACATTCCTGCTCTACCTCCTTCCAGATTAACCTCTCACTCTTGGTCTAGGCAAGCCTGGCTTCACCTGACCCAAGCCCCCATCACTAGGACACTTAAGAGACTGTATTCAAGCTGGTTTCCTCTGCAGGAATGTTTCTGGAAAACCCTAGGATGAAAAGGAATAAATGACTAAGCGCTCTTGGGGTAGGGAGCTGCTACTGGTGGGATTTGGTGCTCCAACATTCCACTTCTTCATTTCATCCACCTCCTACTTTCCGGTGGTAAAAAAAATGCCAGGGAACTTGGGAGTCAGAAACTTCCATTCAAGTCACATCTGGTCACTGCAGAGATGACTTTGGGGAAGCCACAACCACTGAGGTTTCATCTGTAAAATGGGCAGAACTTCACAAGATGGTCATAATTCACACAAATACCTACTGGGACCTATTAAGCACCAGGTCCTGGGCATTAACCTAGAGGTAAAAGTCATGTCTGTGACCCTCAAGGAAGCTCACGAGTTTAGCCTAGGGAATTGAATCCATTAAGCTGTTCCTGTGTTTCTCCACCTCTAAAACCTGCAGCAGGGCTGGGCTATAGGGTTTCTGAAGTCCCAACTCTGGGATTAAGAGCTCAAGTTGTTTAAATGTACATCACCAGCTTCAAGAGAATGTCAGGAGGATAAAGCAAGCTCAGAGCTGTGCAAATGCTTTGAAGAGGAAAGTGCACATACAAACAAGGTATTAATTATATCAGATAATTTCTTTGAGCTCAACTTCATAGACACCTGTGAAATTCATAACCCAGGGGCGAACAACAAGGGCAACTGTTCCTTAGCTATAGGGAAACTGTTGTCTGCTTGGCCAAACTTGAGAGTTTGTATGTACCCTCAGGACAACCCTTTCAACATGGCTGGATCCAGGCTGGGGCTCCTGTGTATGGAGGATAGGGAGCTGGGGTGGAGGTAGAGATGAGGTCAGCTGCTGAGGACTAAGAGGAGAAATACCACTATTTTTTGCCGGGGAGTCCCAATTTATTGGGACAAATTGGGCCCAGAAACTTGCTTTTATTTAAAAAGAAGGCAGCATCCCATTTCACAGCAAGACTGCTCTAAGAACTCGGCATGTTGCAGGGAGCTGCACTCAAGGTTAGCCAAGCACATTAACCCACGTTTTGTTTTATAACCTAGGTGTGCTCCTGGCATGAACCCACCATTTTCACAACCATAAACCAGACATCCGAGAAAGCAGAATTTTCTCAAAAGGTTTAAAATGCCTGACGTCACCGAGAAGCACTTGCCAACCGGACCGTGAAATCGAAAACCTGATCACTGCTTCCCCCCCAAGAACCTCAAGCTTAGTGAAGTGACAGTTAATCTGATATTTCTTGCTTCAGTAAGAAAGATAAGGCACAGACAACACTCAGAGCCACAGCCTGCTCTCCCAGACTGTAGTCGGAAAACTTGACAATGAGGGGGAGGGTGTACAGATTTGGCAGAAGTCTGGTTAGCAATAAAGCTTCCTCAGGGAGCCGGAATCGGATTTGGGGCCCTGCCCAAGTTAACATTTTTACAGGTTGGCTGAGTTGAAGTTTGTTAGCCAGTCAGTAATAAACCCATGTGCAAGAATTTAAAGTTTATGAGGCATGGCCTCTTAATGCTTCTCCTCAGCTCCCCTAGAGCCAAGAGTTTAAGGAGCTTGGCCTAGCCTGGGTGTTAATTGTTTTGTCAATATGCAGAGTTATGTGGGGGGAAAAGAAGAAATAAAGGCTTCTACAGAACTCAAGGCCCCCACTCCTCTTTTGGAGAAACAAATGAGAGCCATTCTGTGCCTTAGGCAGCTCTCCCGCACATTCAAGCTGTGGGAATTTGTACCTGGGGTGAGGCGTATGCTGATGGGGGCATTAGAAAAATGCTAGGTGGCATAGGTTTTTTAATTGCTTTGAAATTTTTAAACTTTAGATCCCCTACCCAGAAAAATGCATACAAGTTCTTAAACAATTTCACAGGTTAAGGATCCTCTGGAAGCCCACCCAAGGATCCTGGGACACACCTCTGTTTAAGAACTTGGGTTTGATCCGGTGGAGGAACCCGCACTGCCCTGGATGGAAGGAAAGAGGCCCCCATCAGCCGTCAGCTGCCTGGATCTCATAACACACTGGTTCTGAGCACCAAAGTAAATCCCACCCCCTCAAGTTTTTAAACTGTAGAAAAAACTGTGAGATCAAAAAAGTGCTTTGATCCCCCACCCACTGCCCCTACAACTCAAGACCTTCTTGCTCCTGGACCCCCACTCCTTCAAGGGCCCTAACATTTCAGTCCCAATACACTGGGGGTCGGGGGGTGTCCCCAGTGAGTGATGGCCCCAGTCCAGGTGTGCCAGGCCCAGTTTTCAGGCAGGCTGCAGGGGCGCGGGCCCTCCGGGAAGGGCAGGGTTAAGAGTGCATTCCAGCTGCCGGGCAAGAAGGGGGGCGGGGGAAGGGAGCGCGAAGAAGAGAAACAGACCTGGTCTGTCAGTCGGAGACACAAAGCACGGTACACAAAGGGGGCCCGAGAGGGGCGAAGGAGGCTGCCCGGGGCACGGCTCATCCCCACACCTGCGCGGGGGTTGCGGGAGGAATGTGGAAGGCGCATTCCTCCGCTGGGGCCAGCAGGGGAGAGCTTCCCACGTCCGGGCTGGGTGAGCGGCTCAGCCGCCCCGCACCCCGAAGAAGGGGGCCCAGGTCCGCCGCCGCAGAGGGGCAAGGAGGGGCTGGACGTCAGAGGGCGCTACGCTCTCCGGCCTTTCTCTCCATACGCCCACCCCCATTCCAGCCCCGAGGATGCTTTCTGCGCCTCCCCCGCACCTGAGGAGGCGCCAGGAGCCCCCAGCCGCAGCCCGGACACCCCCAGCGCAGCCCCCGCCTCGAAGTTCCGCCAGGCGGGCCCCCGTGCGGAGGGGTCTTACCATTCCCCCGCGCCCGGCCCCGCTCCAGCTCCGCGCCTCGCGCCTCCAAGGTCACTTGAGCTTCCCCGAAGCTTGCCCGGCACGGCTCGGAGGCCGCGCGCGGCAGCCAGTAAACCTGCGCCTAAGGGAAGAGGGGGAAAGAGGGAGGCTGGGTCACAGGCGTGCCCGGCCCTGCATACCCATCCCGGGGAGTCCTCACAGGCTTTCCCGGACAACCTTGGCCCCAGGCAGCCCAGTCCGGCTCTCTCCCCGACGCCACCGCCGCGTGCGGACCCCGCCCGCCCTTTGAGGAACGTCCCGGCAGGGGTCAGGGCAAGGCAATAGAGTACCTGGAGTAGGAGGAAGAAGCGGAGGAGGAGGGACGCGAGAGGCCCACTAGGGAGCCCCATGGCTGGAGAGAGAGGGGTGGAAAGCTGCCGCGACAGCGGGCTAGTGCTCCGCTAAGCTCAGCGCGTCCCTTTGAGAACCGCGGCTCGCGGGAGCCAGCGAGGGGGGAGGCCAGGTGAGCGCAGGTAGGTGCTGATTGGTCCAGCGCCGCAAGGTCCCGCCTCCTCGCAGGTGGGGCCGGGGCTGGCTCTGTGGAGGCACCCCGAAGCCCCCACACCTCACTGTCCTCTCCCGCGCCCCTCCTGCGTTCTCTCGGGTTTTCTGGAGTTGCTCCCGGCAGAGACCCAGGCCCTGTCTCGCAGATTCTGGGTTCGAGTGGGGAAAAAAAAAAGGCAACCCACTCTCCGCCGCACACGAAGAAAATTGTTCTGTGCCTTGTGGAAAATAAAGTGGAGATGCATCTGAACCCGACTGGAAACAAAGGCGCCCCATTCATGCTCCCCCGAGGCTCTCTGTTATCCAAGGCTTTGATGGAGGCCGGGTGTGTCTGCCCCACACCCGGCTACAGCGGGGGGCGGGCGGGTACCTCCTGCCTCTTTCCCCACCTCCCACATCAGCCTGCCCCCAGGACTCCGAGTGTTTAAAACTGGCAGTGAGGTCCCGAGAGACGGTGTTACAGAATCTGCTACAACTTGCGGAAAACTCATTACTTCCCTGGCACAGCCGAACATAAGGAGGCTGGGAGAGAAGATCCCAGAGTTCGAAGCCGTGGTGACGCCAAAAGGTGCGAGGTAGAGGGGTGGTTATTAGCCCCATCACCTCCAGCAAGCTTCCCACCCCCCACGTAGGATATAAATAATTAACAATGTCTCAAGTTTTGTAAAATGCAAATAAAGGCATTTTAAAAATCGCGACTGTTTTTATTGGTCTAAAAAACCTACTATAATCTAAGTAAAAACTGCTGGCTGCGAGAAGCAGCCTTCCAGTGAGTCTCCCTACGAAGCAGCTCTTCTGTATCCTTACTGGGGGACATGCGACGGAGCTGGAATTCGTTCCTCTACTTCAGACCCGAAGTGCTTTACCCGTGGCGGCACGCAAGTGGGCCCCGGGCCCTGAAACGGTCCTGAAACTCAGTCGCTCCACACTGCACGCCCTCTCCCCACCGAGCTGAGTTTTCCCAGCCAGTCACAACCTCCTGTTCCCTGAGGCCTCCCCACCTTCCCTAGCTGTCTTGAGAATCTCAGGCTGACTCCTCAACACTTGCCTTCCTCCTACCCATCTCAGATTTAGTTTGAGGAGGAGACTAGAGTCTCCAATTATAGAGTTTTTGGCTCTCAAGGGCTAGCCTGGAAGCCTGCCTGTCCTTCCCACCACCAGGCCTGTGGCTAAGAGGGCAGTTTGCGTTGCGATCGTGGGAGTCCTCTCTCTAGTCGACCATGGGCTCTGGGGCCGCACCACCTGCGTTCAAACCCGGATTCCATCACTTATTAGCGCTGTGACCTCAGGCTAGTGAAATAACCCCTCTGAGCCTCAGTTCCACACGCATCTAGTGGGGCTATTATGATATCTGCCCTCTATAAAGTACTAGGATTGAATGAATTGATACATATAGAAGAGGATTAAATTAGCACGTTTAAAACGCTAAACTCAGCACTTGGCACAGAGCAAGTGCCCAAATGTTGCCTGGTATTATTGCTTTAGGATCCAGCTCCTTTGTCCTCGGCCTCACGAGCCGTTTCTTTCCTCTATAGCACCCTCACGTTCCCCAAACTAAGAGAATGAGAAACGCTGTAATCCTTCAATTTCACGGCTGATGGTAAAGCAAGCAATTGGCATCTGGTATCAGGGGAGCGCTCCGTTATCCCGCCTGTGGTCCCGGCAGCTGGGGCTTGGGGATGCACGACGCGCAGAAGCCCGAGGCTGCTGGCTGAGCTCCAACCCCCCCGCCTCGCTCTCCCGCAGGGGGCGCTTTCCGTGCCCGAGGGGAGGTTAGATACCCGCGCAGAGGCTTTTCGAGGCTGCGCAGGCCCCAGACAGTACCTGGTGGCCCCGCCTATCCTCGCCCCGCAGGTTCCTTTGCGCCCGCCGGGAACCAGATGCAGCCATTAGGTGGACAGTTAAACATCAACGTGCGTCGGGATACAGGTCCTAATTAAGTAAACACCTGGCTGGAGGGCAGTTTGCGCACGCTCATTTCCGCCTCCTTCCAGGGCACTCAGCATTCCGGGCGGGGGCGGGGAGGGGCGAGGAGAAATTGAGAGTCAGCTCTTCTGCCTGCACTTTGGACCACACTGCTGTCTTCTCTGCAGCTCCCTTAGTCGGTCGGCCGTTCATTCATTCATTTAAGAGATATTTGCTGATAGCCTGTTGTGTGCCAAGCACTGGAGATACAACAGTGAACGAAGCAAAAACATCCCTGCATCCTTGGACCTTCCATCACAGAGTGTGAGGGTTCAAGGAAACTAAATAAGTAACTATATAGCATGTTAGATAATATGTACTATGCAGAAGAACAGAATGGGAAGTGCACGGAACAGAAGGTAGAGCCGGCTGGAAATTGTAAATAACATAATCTAGAAGGTGTTTAGGTCAGGGTCTAGTGGGAGACAGAATCCAGCTCGGATGGTTCTAGTCTTAGTGAAGGGACTAGAGGAATGGGCAGGGTTCAGGAACCAACAGGGGTGTAGAAGGTCCGGAGATCAGCAGCAAGCAGAAAAGCAGTTACAACTTGGAGGACTGGAGGGCAAAGGGAGGAAATGGTCTCATTGGGAGTGGGGGATTGGAGGGGAGGGGGGGAGCTGGAGAGCTGAAGCGGAGGACCACCCTTCCCAAATGCAGCTGTGGTCCAGGAGGGACAGGCCACTGCCCAGAGCAGAGCAGGGAGGATGTGGTGGGGGGGAATAACTCAACATCTCTCTCCTTTCACCCTTCATCTTCTGGCATTGCCTGCCATGGACCAAACCCACCCAGAAGCCTGAGGGCAAGAAAGCCCAGGTGGTGGTGTCTGTAGGGGTCATCTTCCCAGGCACAGGGCAGAGAAGAGAAAGGCAGAAAATGGAGGAAGGGCTGATGAGCAACGGGGAAAGCCCAGAGGCCTCCTTGAGAAATGAATAAAGCCTGAAGGAAGTGAGGGAGAAAATTACGTTAAGCATATCTAAAGAAAGAGTATTCCAAGCAGAGAAAATAAGGCAAAGGCCCTGAGACAGTAGATTACTTGGGACAGGAGGGAAAAAAAAAAGGCAATGTGGCTGGAGCGGAGTGAGCAAGTAGGAAATGAGTCAGATTTGGGAGGGTGAGAAACAAATCTTGTACAGCCTCATAGGCTACTGTAAAAACTTTGCCTTTTACCCTGAGCGGGAGGGGAGGAAGACACTGGAGGCTGTGAGTAGAGGAGTGGTGTTGAGAAGACTACAGGAGATGAGGGCAGAAACAGTGAGGTCAGTTGGGATTCCACTGCAATAAGCCAGGCAAAAACGGAAATGGCTTGGTTCAGGGTGGTCATTGTGGAAGGGGTAAGAAATGATAAGATTAAAACAAGCAAAATAAAAAGTGTTGGTGAGGATGTGCAGACATTGAAACACTTGTGCACTGTCAGTGGGAATGTCAACTGGTGCAGCCACTATGGAAAACAGTAAAACAGCTACTAAAAAAAATTAAAAATAGGATTGCCATATGACCCAGCAATTCCATTTCTAGGCATATACCCTAAAGAATTGAGTGTAGGGACTCTAACAGATATTTGTATAATACATCTATGTTCATAGCAGCATTATTCACAACAGTCAAGAGGTGGAAGCAACCCAAGTGTCCATTAACAAATGAATGGATGAACAAAATGCTTAATAGGTACAGAGTTTCAGTTTTGCAAGATGGAAAGAGTTCTGGGGATGGGTGATGGTGATGGTTGCACAAAAATGTGAATGTACTTTATGCCACTGAACTGTATGTTATGTGGACTTTACCACAATTTTTTAAAGTTACTTTAAAAAAGTGATCAGACTCTGGGTGTATTTTGAAGGTATTGCCAACGAGATTGGCTAAAGGATTGGATGGGGGTGTGAGACGGAGCAGGTCAAGGATGACTCCAGGGTTTGGGGCCTGAGCAACCAGCAGGATGGCAATACCATTTCCTGACATGGGTAACGCACATGTAGTGGACACTGTCCGGGCACTGCTCAGATCCCCTGGGATCCCTTTGTTGGTTTCTGAACTCCCCTTGTTTGGCTTCTGTGTGCTGATTCTCCCAGCAGCCTGTACATGTGAAGGGCCAGAGGCTTGCCCTTCAGCTACTGGGGTCCCTTTGCCCTTGCAAGGAAGTGCCCAGGAGTTCACTTTCCCAGCCCTTAGCCAATGACCAAGTGGTGCTGGAATGTGGAAGCTGAGCGCCGGTCCGCCTCCCCCCAAACTCCCAGGGGTAACTTACATCCAGCATCCCCTGCTGGATCAGGCTGAAGCTACCCTCCAGGGACTTGGTCTGAAATCACACCCTTGCTTGGCTTCTTGCCCTCTTTATCTTGCTTCTCCACTCCCTCACCAGTTCCTCCTGGGAGCCCTTCCAAATGTAATAAGTCACTCAGGTACGTGAATCCTTGTCTCAGGGTGAGCTTCTTGGAATCTCATTGCAGGTAGAGCAAGTTTGGGATTAGGGGAAGATCAGGACTTCAAGGTGGGGCATGTTCAGAGATGCCCAGTAGTGGCATGTTGAGGAGGCTGTGGTTGGAGACACGGGTCCAGGGGAGGCGTCCTGCCTGGGATATACCTTTGTCACAATGGAAAAGCATCTATTTGTGGAGAAAGACGTGCCCAGGGAGAACCCTGAGCCTCTGGGGGCCTTCCCATCTCCGCCAGAGCATGGCCTTTTTCAACACAGATGTTCATCCCGTCCCAGATGCCTTCCACCCAGACAGGGCTGGGACTCTTTCACTCATTTTGCTCTTTCAGAAAGAAGCGCACATTCCCTGTGCTTCTTGTCTACATTTCACATTTAAACACGTGCTACTTACTGTCTTGTGGGATCTCTGGCATTGTTACTTTCATCTGAGGGTCCTTCTGCCTCACTCTCCAGTACCTCTTTTCCCCTCCTTGAAAGCTCCTGGGGTCAGGGATCAGGATGAGCAGAGTATCACCTCTGCAGATTTCCCCACAGCACCCTGCCAGCCGAAGGCCTGTGGCATTTAAGTTAGGGTTGGCAGACCTATGTCTGAATCTTGCCTCTGAAAACGACTGCCTGGGTGATCTGGGGTGAGCTCTTTAATCTCTCAAAGTCCTCTGGAATGAGTAATTCCTATTTGGTGAGTGATGGTGAGAATTATCCCAAACTGAACTGACCTTCCTCTGCAATTCTGCTCCTCCCACAATCTTTCCATCTCAGCCTGAGGCAATTGCGTCCTTCCAGCGGCTCAGCCTGCGCCGTCTTTCACTCTCTGACTCATCTGCTACCACTTGTTCACTCTGCTTTTTCAGCGCTGGCCTCCCTGTGGTTCTCCGAACACACCAAGTGTGGGCCTTTGCACAGTGCTTCCCTCTGCCTGGATCGCCCTTGCCCAGATGTCCACCCGCCTTTCTCCCTCACTGCTTCAGGTCTCTGCTCAAATGTGGTCCCTCTGAGAGGCCTTCCCTGACCTCCCTACATGGAGAGCCCTCTCTCATCACCCTCTTTCCCCTGCTTTATTTTTTTTCATAGCACTCATAGCACTTAATAGCACTAATCTATTAGTACACATATATATTTTTTTTTTCGGGGGGGAAGGCAACATACAGTAATGATTAAGAGCAAGGACTCTGGAGTCACACTGTCTGGCTTTGAATCATTAATGCAGCTCTTCCAAGCTGTGAGACCTTGGCCAAGTGACTTTCAACTCCCTTGTGCCTCAGTATCCTCATCTGTAAAATGGGATAAGCATAACAATACCTTCCTCATAGGTTATGGGTTAATATTTGTAAATCACTTTGGAACATAGCAAACCTAAGTATTCATTAAATTGTATTTATTGTCGCTCTCCCCCCACTGAGTGTATCCTCCCTGAGAGGCAGGGATTTTTGTCTGCTTTGTTCATTGCTGTACCCCCAGTACACAGAACAGCCTGGCATAAAATAGATACTGAAATATGTATTGACTGAGTGAAATCAAGAAGATAATAACTGTTAAGCATCTGGCAGAGTGCTAGAAGCAGAGTAGACACAAAATCAATGTGGGTTCCCTGACCCACCTCACAAGAGCTGATGTGAAATCCAGTGAGCTAATAGGCAGGAAAGTGTTTTGCCAAGTGTCACACAAATAATACAAGTCATAATATAATGAACTACTAGCACACTCTGGATTCAGACTCTAAGTACTTTCATGCATGATCTCACTCTCATCCTCTCAACTCTACATGCTAGTTCCCTTTTCACAGACGAGGAAACTGAGATTAAATCCCTTGCCCAAGGCCACACTGCTAGGACAGAGGCAAAGCCACAGTGCAACCCAGTTCTGTCTCACTCCGAAACTCATTGCCTGAATCAATTTCCAACGTATTATTCATCAATGTTTGCCGGAAGAATGAATTTGGGGAGCAGGTCTTTGGTATATTAGGAAGAATTGCACAATATCTGATCTTTTAAGAACCTCTTAAAATAAACATATTTGCCTCTGGTCCAAGGTTAAATTCTGGGTCCTCCAAGAAATATTTAGAAAGAGCTTTTCTGCCCATTTTTGGTAGCAAAATTCCCAGAGCTCCACTCCCACACAGCACACTTACAGGGTTGTGTCCCAAAGACAAGCGGGTGTTTTCCAATCTTTTCTAGGAAGTATCCTTAAAACTGGGTGCGGGCCTATTCCTGATCCTCCCCTCCCCTGCCCAGTGCCCCTACAAATGCTTCCACAGTCTTACTTCTTTATGTCTGTTCCTGAGCTTTCTGGGACCCTCCTTTCTGCCCAGTGATGTCTCCGGCCAGCTTTCCCATCTATCACTTCTTAATCCTTAAAGGTGCTGAGGCAGCTGATCCCCAAAGAGAAACCTGATCCACATACCTTCCCTTTCCTTGAACCTCGGGCAGGGCTCCGCTGCACCGGTGAATTTTTGCCAAGACCTGAGCTATCAGTTTCCAGAGATAAGAGGCTAAGCACTTATGTATGTGTATACACTGAAGGCACAGAATCGATTAATCAATAAGCACTCACAAAGCCCTGAATCCCTGTGGTTGGCTAAGGTCTAGAGACTTTGAGAACTGTAGGGCTCAAAAAGACCTTAAAGAAAATAATAACAACAAAATAATAATAATCTGTCCTCAGAGACATTCTTCATCCTTCCCCTGAAAGGCAGGGGTGATCTCTGCAGATGAGGTTTCCCAGGCTCACTTGAGAGATGACTTCCTGCTGGGTTCAGCCAATAGGAGGCACTAGTGGGAGACTGGAGGGTGGGACAAAGGGAAAAGCCGGGGTATGCCTCCTCCTTCAGCTGTTTTGATAATGGCTGTGTTTAATCTACAGCTACAGCTCCTGCTGTCAGTCCAGGTTCTGCCAGACTCTGGGCTCTGGAAACACCACCATTTCCCTCTCTTTCTCCTGCTAAGGGGTGGATGACTTCTTGCTGCCTAATCTCTAGGTTGTATCACTGTCCCCTGTTTGGCTTCTTAGCCTCTCCATCACCTCTGCATTAAGTTCCCTCTGCTTTAAATACTCCCAGTGGTTTGTCTTCCTGATTGGACCTTGACTGACAGAACAGTTAAAACTTACCCAGTACTTACTGTGGGACAGACACTGTTCTAAGCGCATTATGTAAATTAACTTATTTAATTCTACCATCTGAGGAATGATTATATTTTACAGATGAGAAAACTGAAGCACAGAGAGTCTGATCTACCCTAATGAGATACCAAATCTGGATACGTATCAAAAATTAACTGCCAGGAAGCTAATTAAAAATAGAGGAGGTGATGGACGCCATCCTGGCCCTACTGAGTCGGACTCACCAGTCCATGAGGCCCAGGAATCTGGAGGTTTAATAAGCTCCCTAGGTGATTCTGATTCAACTAACCAGGCACCCCTCCATGAACTGGTAGTCATGAAACCCTGACCTCATTTTGGCGATGAGGACAGTAAGATCCAGATCAATTGTACAGCAAGCTCTGTGGCAGACAAAAACACCGCCAAGGACAGTGCTTTCTGCTACTTCCACTGCCTTCTCCTTCAAGGTCACATGGCTGGTTCTGATGTTTGGACTTGCCCTCCCCAGGAGCCATCTGAAGGTACTTCTTATTAGAAATGTTTTGGAAAATTCAGTATATAAACAGATGTGTAGGGCTTCCCTGCTGGTGCAGTGGTTAAGAATCCACCTGCCAATTCAGGGGACACAGGTTCGAGCCCTGGTCCAGGAAGATCCCACATGCCGCGTAGCAACTAAGCCTGTGTGCCACAACTACTGAGCCTGCACTCTAGAGCCCGCGAGCCACAACTACTGAGCCCGTGTACACAACTTCTGAAGCCCACGCGCCTAGAGTCCGTGCTCCACAACAAGAGAAGCCACCGCAATGAGAAACCTGTGCACCCAAAGAAGAGTAGCCCCCGCTCGCTGCAACTAGAGAAAGCCCGCATGCAGCAACGAAGACCCAACGCAGCCAAAAATAAATAAATAAATAAGAGGGTTAACCTAAATTATAAAACAAAACAAACAAAAAACCCCACAGATGTGTATGCAGAATTGCTGAGTGGTGATCAGTATTTGGGAAAAGAAAAGGGAGGCAATTTAATCCACCTAATCTCTTATTTTCAGTCCTTTCTGAATAACTTTGGAGAGATAGTTAACCCTCCCCTCATTCTACCTTCCCCATTCTGACCAAGACTGTGGTCAGGCCAACAATCTATATTTTTCAACAGGGGCCCAAGGTGATCTGCCAATTTGGAAAATACAATCAAAATCCAAAATGTTCAGAGTCTGAATGGACTTCTGTCATTGCCTTTCCCCGCATGTCACTGCTGTATTCCCAGCACCAACAAACAGTGCCTGGTACACAGTAGGTGCTTAATAAATATTCACTGAGTGAAATAACAGTAATAATTATTCTTGCATTGTGAAAATATTTTCTGTACAGTTATTCACTGATCCTCACGATGGACAGAATAGATATCAGAGTCCTCATTTTACAGAAAATGAAACTGAGTTCAGAGAGATTAGGTGACTTACCAGGTCACACAGCTAAAGAGAAGTGTCAGAAGCTCTCTCTGTGAAATTCTCCCCTCCCAGATGATGGTGGTAAGAAGGAACACAGGTGGAAAAATGCAAATATGAATGCAGAATAAATTACCAAAATAGAGGTCAAATTAACTCGATAAGGATAAGAAATTCTAGCATTTATCACTGGAGGAAGAGATTAGAGATTCAAAGATTCCAGGAGCTACACAAGTCCCTCTATCTCTGGACTCTTAACTTTACTGTCATTAAATTCAAGCAATCCTTGCTTGCCTGCTATATTGGTAATAGTAATCCCCCTCTCATCCCTTATGGTTAAATGCTAAGTGCTTTGTATATCTTATTCCATTTAACCCTATTATCTCTCTCCTGAACTACTGCAGTAGCTTTCCTTCATCACCCTCCAATCTGTTTTCCCCACTTCTGTCAGACTGATCATTTACAACTGCCAAGTCTGATCACTTTGGATCTCTGATTAAAATCCCTAAATGCCTCCCCACAATGCTCTCTCAAGGTCCTGCTTGGTCTAGGCCCCACCTATCTCTCCATTCATTACATTCAAGAAATATTTATTGAGTGCCTACTATGTGTCAGATGCTATTCTGAGCACTGAGAATGCAATGGTGAATCAAATAGACAAGATCCTTGATATCATGGACTTTGTAATAAAAACGTAGAGAAGTAAACAAGATAATTACAGACTATTGAAAGTGCTAAGAAGGAAAAAAATAAAGCAATAAGATAGTTACTGGGGAAGCCCATTTTTTTAAAAAAAATTAATTTATTTTTGGCTGCGTTGGGTCTTCGTTGTTGCACGCAGGCTTTCTCTAGTTGTGGTGAGCGGGGGCTACTCTTCGTTGTGGTGTGTGGGCTTCTCATTGCAGTGGCTTCTCTTGTTGTGAAGCACGGGCTCTAGGTGTGCGGGCTTCAGTAGTTGTGGCATGTGGGATCTAGAGGGCAGGCTCCGTAGTTGTGGCACTCGGGCTTAGTTGCTCCACGGCATGTGGGATCTTCCCGGACAGGGGCTCTAACCTGTGTTCCCTGCATTGGCAGGCGGATTCTTTCTTTTTTTTTTTTTTAACATCTTTATTGGAGTATAATTGCTTTACAATGATGTGTTAGTTTCTGCCTTATAATAAAGTGAATCAGCTATACATATACATATATCCCCATATCTCCTCCCTCTTGCGTCTCCCTCCCACACTCCCTATCCCATCCCTCTAGGTGGTCACAAAGCACAGAGCTGATCTCCCTGTGCTATGCGGCTGCTTCCCACTAGCTATCTATTTTACATTTGGTAGTATATATAAGTCCATGCCACTCTCTTTCTTCGTCCCAGCTTACCCTTCCTCCTCCCCATGTCATCAAATCCATTCTCTATGTCTGTATCTTTATTCCTGTCTTGCCCCTAGGTTCTTCAGAACCTTTTTTTTTTTTTAAGATTCCATATATATATGTTAGCATACGGTATTTGTTTTTCTCTTTCTGACTTCACTCTGTAGGACAGACTCTACGTCCATCCACCTCACTACAAATAACTCAATTTCGTTTCTTTTTATGGCTGAGTAATATTCCATTGTATATATGTGCCACATCTTCTTTATCTATTCATCTGTCGATAGACACTTAGGTTGCTTCCATGTCCTGGCTATTGTAAATAGAGCTGCAGTGAACATTTTGGTATATGACTCTTTTTGAATTATGGTTTTCTCAGGGTATATGCCCAGTAGTGGGACTGCTGGGTCGTATGGTAGTTCTATTTTTCATTTTTTAAGGAACCTCCATATTGTTCTCCATATTGTTCATCTTTGTTTTTGCCTGGTCCTTATACCATGAGTATTCTATACTTAAAATTTTTCATAAAATCAACTCACTTTTAATTTAAACAAATTTACTTTAAACATTTACTTTAAAAAGCAATATTACTACAGTACATCAAATGGGAAACCAATACCACTTGCCATGACTAGAAGGTAACTGATTTAAAAATCAGTACAATGAAAATAAGACACAACATCATTAAATTCTAGCTGGTTATTACTGCCTGCTGGGGGCTGAGCCTGGGACCAGCTCTGTTTAAAAAGGGAAATCATGAAGTGTTAGATATCAAAGACATATCAACATCAAAGGGAGACTTTCTCCTCGAAGGACTAAAAGAGAATTGAAAGGAAAATAATTATTTCTCTATGTGATTTAAAAACACCTACTACCAGACATAAACTCTGGGGAACATATCTTAGAACATTTTTTTTTTAAGATATAACTTGCACTTAGTTGAGTGCACAAATCTTAAATGTAGATCTTGATGAAGTTTTACATATGTATATACCAGTGTAATCACCACCCAGCTCAAGATATAGAATTTTCCAGCAAGGCCAGCACCAGGCTTTAAACATAACAGATAAAGACTGTGTCCTCATGGAATTTATAGTTAGCTCCTCCTGATACGTATACCAAATGCCTAGTATGGTGCTAGGACATGGTAGGTGGTCTCTTTCTTTCTTTTTTTTTTTTGGCCTATCTATATATATATATTTTCTATTAGTTTTCTGTAAAGAGTGTGTCTTATTTGTGAGTTAAAAACCAGTCTTGAGGGGGAGGAGTCAAGATGGCTGTGTGGGAAGACGTGGAGTTAGTGTATCCCCACAAGTAGGGTGCCTGCCGGCTGCTGGTGGGGAACTCTAACCCCCAAGGAGACAGGAGGAACCCCACAGTGAACCACTAGGATGTAGGGGGAGTAAGGGGGAAGGAGAAGTTGAGGCCAGACAAGATTGGTGCCCCTGAGGCCACGGAGATCAGGAGAGGCACTGGGGAGAGGAGTGTAGGGCGACTGCTCCGCCCACTCGGACACGGGGAGCCTGCTGGGCTCCCAGGTGAGGTCCCCCGCCCTCTGAGACCAGGGGTGGGGGACACGCTTGGGCCCCTTCTGTTCCTTGAGCCTAAGCCCCACCCCCCCACAGCCCCCAGGGTTTTCCAGTCCTGTGGGTCCTGAGCATTGGTCCCGCCCACTGCCCAAACCTCACCCTTGCTTAGGCTCTGCTTTCCACAGCCAAGGCCTTTCCCACCGCCCTCCTTTTTTTTTTTCTTTCCTTTTCCCTCCTCCTCTTTTTTACTATTGTGGTATTGCTGTATCTTCTGGTTGTTGATTCATCTATACTTTTATTTTTACATTCTTTCTAACATATCTGTTAGTTTCCTAGCCTAATTTTATTTTTTACTTTGTTATTTTTCTCTCTTTTTTTTTGCCACCCCACGTGGCTTGCAGGATCTTGATTTGCCAGCACGGGGTTGGGTGGAAGCTCCTGCAGTGGAAGCTCTGAGTCCAAACCACTGGACTAACAGAGAACCTCAGACCCCAGGGAATATTCATCAGTGTGAGGTCTCACAGAGTTCCTCATCTCAGCACCAAGACCCAGTTCTACCCAATAGCCTACAAACTCCAGTGTTGGAAACCTCAGGTTAAACAACCAGTAGAACAGGAACACAACCTCACTCATTAAAAAAAAAAAAAAAAAAAGAGAGAGAGACAGCAAAAAAATATGTCACAGATGAAGGAGCAAGGTAAAAATCTACAAGATCAAATAAATGAAGAGGAAATAGGCAATCTACCTGAAAAAGAATTCAGAGTAATGATAGTAAAGATGATCCAGAATCTTGGAAATAGATTGGATTTATTCCATTTAAATAGAATGGAAGCACGGACTGAGAAAATACAAGAAATATTTAACAAAGATCTAAAAGAACTGAAGAACAAACAAACAGAGATGAACAACACAATAACGGAAATGAAAAATACACTAGAAGGAATGAGTAACAGAGGCAGAAGAACAGATAAGTGAGCTGGAAGACAAAATGGTGAAAATAACTGCCAAGGAGCGGAATAAAGAAAAAAGAAGGAAAAGAATTGAAGACAATCTCAGAGACCTCTGGGACAACACTAAACACATCAACATTCAAATTATAGGGGTTCCAGAAGAAGAAGAGAAAAAGAAAGGGTCTGAGAAAATATTTGAAGAGATTACAGTTGAAAACTTCCCTAACATGGGAAAGGAAATAGTCACCCAAGTCCAGGAAGCACAGAGAGTCCCATACAGGATAAACCCTAGGAAAAACACACCAAGACACGTATTAATCAAACTAACAAAAATTAAATGCAAAGAAAAAATATTAAAAGCAGCCAGGGAAAAACAAAAAATAACATACAAAGGAATCCCCATAAGGTTATCAGCTGATTTTTCAGTGGAAACTCTGCAGGCCAGGAGGGAGTGGCAGGATATACTTGAAGTGATGAAAGAGAAAAACCTACAACCAAGATTACTCTATCCAGCAAGGATCTCATTCAGATTCGATGGAGAAGCCAAAAGCTTTTCAGACAAACAAAAGCACCACCAAACTATCTTTACAACAAATGCTAAAGAAACTTCTCTAAGTGGGGAAACATAAGAGAAGAAAAAGACCCACAAAAACAAACCCAAAACAATTAAGAAAATGGTAATAGGAACATACATATCAATAATAACCTTGAATGTAAAGGGATTAAGTGTCCCAACCAAAAGACACAGACTGGCTGAATGGATACAAAAACAAGACTCATATATATGCTGTCTCCAAGAGACCCACTTCAGACCTAGGGACACATACAGACTAAAAGTGAGGGGATGGAAAAAGATATTCCATGCAAATGGAAATCAAAAGAAAGCTGGAGTAGCAATACTTGTATCAGATAGACTTTAAAACAAAGACTGTGACAAGAGATAAGGAGGGACAACTACATAATGATCAAAGGATCAATTCAAGAAGAAGATGTAACAATTATAAATGTTTATGCACCCAACATAGGAGCAACTCAATACATAAGGCAAATGCTAACAGCCATGAAAGGAGAAATCGACAGTAACACAATAATAGTAAGGGATTTTAACACCACATTTACACCAATGGACAGATCATCCAAATAGAAAATAAATAAGGAAACACAAGCTTTAAATGACACAATAGACCAGATACATCTAACTGATATTTATAGAACATTCCACCCAAAAGTGGCAGAATACACTTTCTTCTCAAGTGCACACGGAACATTCTCCAGGATATATCACATTTGGGGTCACAAATCAAGCCTCGGAAAATTTAAGAAAATTGAAATTGTATCAAGCATCTTTTCTGACCACAACACTATGAGATTGTAAATCAATTACAGGAAAAAACTGCAAAAAACACAAATACATGGAGGCTAAACAGTGCGCTACTAAATAACCAAGAGATCACTGAAGAAGTCAAAGAAGAAATTTTAAAAATACATAGAAACAAATGACAACGAAAACATGACGACCCAAAACCTATGGGACGCGGCAAAAGCAGTTCTAAGAGGGGAGTTTATAGCAATTCAGTCTCACCCCAAGAAACAAGAAAGGGGCTTCCCTGGTGGTGCAGTGGTTAAGAATCCTCCTGCCAATGCAGGGGACACAGGTATGATCCCTGGTCCAGGAAGAACCCACATGCCACGGAGCCACTAAGCCCATGTGCCACAACTACTGAACCTGCGCTCTAGAGCCCACAAGCCACAACTGCTGAAGTCCATGCACCTAGAGCCCATGCTCTGCAACAAGAGAAGCCACTACAATGAGAAGACAACGCACTGCAACGAAGAGTAGCCCCCACTCGCTGCAACTAGAGAAAGTCCGCATGCAGCAATGAAGACCCAACACAGCCAAAAAAATAATAAAATAAGTTTAAAAAAAAAAGGAAACAAGAAAAATCTCAAATAAACAATCTAACCCTACACTAAAAACAACTGAGAAAGAAGAACAAAGAAAACCCAAACTCAGTAGAAGGAAAGAAATCATAAAGATCAGAGCAGAAATAAATGAAATAGAAATGAAGAAAACAATAGCAAAGATCAATAAAACTAAAAGCTGGTTCTTTGAGAAGATAAACAAAATTGATAAACCCTTAGCCATACTCATCAAGAAAAAAAGGGAGAGGACACAAATCAATAAAATTAGAAGTGAAAAAGGAGAAATCACAACTGACACTGCAGAAATACAAAGGTTTGTAAGAGACTACTACAAACAACTATATGCCAATAAAATGGACAACCATGTAGAAATGGACAAATTCTTGGAAAGGTACAATTTTTCAAGACTGAACCAGGAAGAATTAGAAAATATAAACAGGCCTATCACAAGTAATGAAATTGAAACCATAATTAAAAACCTTCCAACAAACAAAAGTCCAGGACCAGATGGCTTCACAGGTGAATTCTATCAAACATTTAGAGAAGAGCTAACACCGATCCTTCTCAAACTCTTCCAAAAAATTGCAGAGGGAGAAACACTCCCAAATTCATTCTACAAAGTCACCATCACCCTGATACCAAAACCAGAAAAAGATATCACAAAAAAAGAAAATTATAGACCAATATCACTGATGAACATGGATGCAAAAATCCTGAACAAAATACAAGCAAACAGAATCCAACAGCACATTAAAAGGATCATACACCATGATCAAGTGGGATTTATCCCACGGATGCAAGGATTCTTCAATATATGCAAATCAATCAATGTGATACACCACATTAACAAATTAAGGAATAAAACCCATATGATCATCTCAATAGATGCAGAAAAAGCTTTTGACAAAATTCAACACCCATTTATGATAAAAACTCTGCACAAAATGGGCATAGAGGGAAACTACCTCAACATAAAGGCCATATATGACAAACCCACAGCAAGCGGGTGGGTTTGTCATTGGTGAAAAACTGAAAGCATTGCCACTAGGATCAGGAACAAGACAAAGATGTCCACTCTCACCACTCTTATTCAACATAGTTTTGGAAGTCCTAGCCACAGCAATCAGGGAAGAAAAAGAAATAAAAGGAATACAAATTGGAAAAGAAGAAGTAAAACTGTCACTACTTGCTGACGACATGATACTATACATAGAAAATCCTAAAGATGCCACCAGAAAACTACTAGAACTAATCAATGAACTTGGTAAGGTTGCAGGATACAAAATTAATGCACAGAAATCTCTGGCATTCCTATACACCAACAACGAAAAATCAGAAAGAGAAATTAAGGAAACACTCCCATTTACCACTGCAACAAAAAGAATAAAATACCTAGGAATAAACCTGCCTAAGGAGGCTAAAGACTTGTACTCTGAAAACTATAAAACACTGATGAAAGAAATCAAAGATGACATAAACAGATGGAGAAATATACTATGTTCTTGGATTGGAAGAATCAATATTGTGAAAATGACTATACTACCCAAAGCAATCTACAGATTCAATGCAAACCCTACCAAACTAGCAATGGCATTCTTCACAGAATTAGAACAAAAAATCTTACAATTCGTATGGAAACACAAAAGACCCCGAATAGTAAAAGCAATCTTGAGAAAGAAAAACGGAGTTGGAGGAATCAGGCTCCCTGACTTCAAACTATACTACAAAGCTACAGTAATCAAGACAGTATGGTACTGGCACAAAAACAGAAATATAGATCAATGGAACAGGATAGAATGCCCAGAGATAAAGCCATGCACATATGTGCACCTAATTTATGACAAAGGAGGCAAGAACATACAATGGAGAAAAGACAGCCTCTTCATTAAATGGTGCTGGGAAAACTGGACAGCTACACATAAAAGAATGAAATTAGAACATTACCTAACACCATACACAAAAATAAACTCCAAATGGATTAAAGACTTAAATGTAAGACCAGACACTATAAAACTTTCAGAGGAAAACATAGGAAAAACACTCTTTCACATAAGCCACAGAAAGATCTTTTTTGACCCATCTCCTAGAGTAACATAAATAAAAACAGAAATAAACAAATGGGACTTAATTAAACTTAAAAGCTCTTGCACAGCAAAGAAAACCATAAACAAGACAAAAAGACAACCATCAGAATGGGAGAAAATATTTGCAAATGAAACAACAGACAAAGGATTAATCGCCAAAATATACAAACAGCTCATGGAGCTCAATATCCAAAAAGCAAACAATCCAGTTAAAAAATGGGCAGAAGACCTAAATAGACATTTCACCAAGGAAGACATACAGATGGCCAAGAGACACATGAAAAGATGCTCAACATCACTAATTATTAGAGAAATGCAAATCAAAACTACAATGAGGTATCACCTTATGCTGGTCAGAATGGCCATTATCAAAAAAGCTAGAAACAATAATGCTGGAAGGGGTGTGGTGAAAAGGGAGCCCTCCTACACTGTTGGTGGGAGTGTAAACTGATACAACCACTATGGAAAACAGTATGGAGGTTCCTTAAAAAAGTAAAACTAGAACTACCATATGACCCAGCAATCGCACTACTGGACATATACCCTGAGAAAACCATAATTCAAAAAGAGAATTATGCACCACAATGTTCATTGCAGCACTACTTACAATAGCCAGGATATGGAACCAACCTAAATGTCCACTGACAGATGAATGGATAAAGAAGATGTGATATATATATATATATATATATATATATATACATATATATATACATTGGAATATTACTCAGCCATAAAAAGAAATGAAATTTAGTTATTTGTAGTGAGGTGGATGGACCTAGAGTCTGTCATACAGAGTGAAGTAAATCAAAACGAGAAAAACAAATACCGTATGTTAACGCATATATGTAGAATGTAAACAACAACAAAAATGGTACTGATGAACCTAGTTGCATGGTGCAGGACAGGAATAAAGAGGTAGACATAGAGACATAGAGAATGGACTTGATGACATGGAATGGGAGAATGAAGCTGGGGCGAAGTGAGAGTAGCATCGACATATATACACTACCGAATGTAAAATAGTTAGCTGGTGGAAAGCAGCAGCATAGCACAGGGAGGTTGGCTCGGTGCTTTGCGATGACCTAGAGGGATGGGATAGGGAGGATGGGGGGGTGCTCAAGAGGGAGGGGATATGGGGACATATGTATGCATATGGATGATTTGCTTTGTTGTGCAACAGAAACTAACATGGTATTGTGAAGCAATTATACTCCAATAAAGATCTATTAAAAAAGGAAAAAAACAGTCTTATCTGAACTTACTATTTTCCAGAATGTCTAATCCAGAACCTATCAATCAAAACCAGAAAGAACAACTTCAGGATCTCCCTTTGGATATAAAACCCAGGCCTGAGAAGATGAAAGTGTCCAAACAGAAGAATCCAGGAACCATTCTGTCAGAGATGCAAACAATTCTCTTGATTCCCAATTTCCACCTGGACCCCACTAACCTGCATTCTGTAGGCCCTGCAACAGCCTTTACTTTCACACCCTTATACACAGTAGCTGAGAACACCAAAGCCGATTTATCTGCCCTCCTCAACAGCAAGACAAAACATCACCAACAAGTCTTTAAAAATTCAAAGAGCCTGATAAAAAGTCCTCCATTCGGCATCTGCCATGAAGGAAATCGCCTCTGGCCTGTGCCTCTGTTGGGCTCCCCCCTTTCCCAGACACCTCCTGTACAAACACCCCTCCCCATGGTTTCCCTTCAGCTGCTTGCAGGAGGGTGCTACGGCGCCTTGCTGGGGGAGCTGGAGGAAGGGGAACCCCTTAAATTCCGATGAGCGAAACTAAGGAGTTGTTCTTCGAGCACGTTAAGGATCAAAGCCTGAGATCTGAAGCTTTGGCAAGAATACAGCCACCTGTGGGCCTGGGTGGGCCCGAGCAGGGAGGCCCTGGATAGCCGTGCCAGGTGCTATGCACACTGGGCTGAGCCTGCCTGTGACAAGGCAGATGTCAGGACTGGCCCAGGAAGATCAGGTCCCCAAGCAGATGCTGCAGAAAAGGAAGGATTTGGAACCATTGTAATTAATACAGGAATTCGGGTTGGGGCTGGGGAGGCAGTAAAGAATAAGGAAGAAAAAAACACTTATATTCTCACCAAACCAAATTAACCAAAGTTGGCATTTTAACTTCTTTGCTTCTAGTCTTTTTCCTATGCATGACTTTAAAAAAATTATACAACTAGTGTCTTTTTGTATAATAAGAAAAAAGAACATTGTGATTAAAGCAAAAATCCCTCTTGGACTTCCCTGGTGGTGCAGTGGTTAAGAATTCACCTGCCAATGCAGGAGACACGGGTTCAAGCCCTGGACCAGGAAGATGCCACATGCCATGGAGCAACTAAGCCTGTGCACCACAACTACTGAGGCTGCACTCTAGAGCCCAGAAGCCACAACTACTGAGCCCACGAGCCATAACTACTGAGCCCGCGTGCATAGAGCCCATGCTCCGCAACAAGAGAAGCCACCGCAATGAGAAGCCTGTGCACCGCAACGAAGAGTAGCCCCCACTCGCCGCAACTACAGCAAGCCCGCATGCACAGCAATGAAGACCCAACGCAGCCCAAAAAATAAATTTATTTAAAAAAGCAAAACTCCGGGCTCCCCTGGTGGCGCAGTGGTTGAGAGTCCGCCTGCCGATGCAGGGGACATGGATTCGTGCCCCGGTCCGGGAAAATCCCACATGCCACGGAGCAGCTGGGCCCATGAGCCATGGCCGCTGAGCCTGCACGTCTGGAGCCTGTGCTCCGCAACGGGAGAGGCCACAACAGTGAGAGGCCTGCGTACCGCAAAAAAAAAAAAAAAAAAAAAAGCAAAACTCCTTCTTGATTTCTACTTAGATGGCCATTCCCATCTTTGCCTTCAAAGAGGCAAATGCTCTGAGGTGTATTTATGTCCTCCTCCCTGTATTTTAAAAATACCTTTATGTAAATGTTATAGTCCTATGACTTGCTTTTTCCAATACAATCATATATTTCTGAGAATTGTCCAAGTTGGTATACAGGAAATTTACTCCTTTATCGCCCCCAACATACATATATATATATATATATATATATATATATATATATATATATATATATATATATATATATATAATTAATTAATTAATTGTTTTTTTTGGCTGTGTTGGGTCTTTGTTGCTGCATGCGGGCTTTCTTTAGTTGCGGCGAGTGGGGGCTACTCTTCGTTGCTGCGCCTGGGCTTCTCACTGCGGTGGCTTCTCTTGTTGCAGAGCATGGGCTCTAGGCGAGCAAGCTCTAGAGCGCAGGTTCAGTAGTTGTGGCGCACGGGCTTAGTTGCTCCGCGGCATGTGGGATATTCCCGGACCAGGGCTCGAACCTGTGTCCCCTGCATTGGCAGGCGGATTCTTAACTTCTGCACCACCAGGGAAGTCCCTCCAACACACGTATAAACCAAACTTTGTTGGTGAGCATATCAATAGCCAATACCAACAGTCAACACTTAATAGTATTCCTCTCTACCAGAAACTATTCCAAGTCCTCTCGGTGTATTAACCCCTTGAATTTTTTTTTTTTTTTTTTTGGTGGTACGCGGGCCTCTCACTGTTGTGGCCTCTCCCGTCGTGGAGCACAGGCTCCAGACGCACAGGCTCAGCGGCCATGGCTCACGGGCCCAGCCGCTCCGCGGCATGTGGGATCCTCCCGGACCGGGGCACGAACCCGTGTCCCCTGCATCGGCAGGCGGACTCTCAACCACTGCGCCACCAGGGAAGCCCAACCCCTTGAATTTTTACAAGGACCTAGGAGGACATAGGGATAAGTCAAATAAATTCCTCATCAACACACAGCTGGTAAGTGGCAGGGTGGGATTTGGGGCCCAAGTCAGAGGCCCACTACACCATCAGGCTCTTACCCACTACATCATCCAGCCTGCACTTGGGTTGCTTCCTAGTTTTTTGATCGTGCAAACAAGGCCTCAGTATTCTATCAGTTAGCCATTGCTGGGTAGCCAAGCATTCCTAAAACGTTGTGGCTTAAAGCAACAACAGTTTGTTATTTCTCATGATTCCGTGGGTTGACAAGATGGTTCTTCTGTCCTTACCTGGACTCACTTAGTGGCTGTAGTCAGCTAGCAGCTTGGTGGGATGGCCTACGATGGCCTCACTCACATGTCTGGAGCCTCAGTTGTGATGTCTGGCCCTCTTTTTCCAGCTGGACTTTGTCATATGATGGTGGAAATGTTCCAAGAAAGTAAGTGCAGAAGGTCTCCTGAGGCCTCGCTCAAAACTTGGCAATAGTCACTTGTGTTGCATTCCATTGGTTAAAGTGAGTCAAGAGACCAGTTCAAATTCAAAGGGTGGGAGAAGAGACCCCACATTTTGAAAGGAGGGACTGCAGAGAATTTGTGGCCATTTTTAATCCACTGAAGTAACCATCCTTATATGTATTCCTGGTGCATAGGGAGTGTGTGTGTCTCTAGATTGTGTACCAAGAAGTGGAATTGCTGGAACTGGATTTTTCAATTTCAGTTTTTTAACTACTCGCAGAGTTTTTTAAATTGATATATAATTCACATACCATAAAATTCACCATTTAAAAATTACTTATTTATTTATATTTTTGGCTGAGTTGGATCTTGGTTGCTGTGCGCAGGCTTTCTCTAGTTGCGGCGAGCGGGGGCTACTCTTCATTGCAGTGCATAGGCTTTTCATTGCGGTGGTTTCCCTTGTTGCGGAGCACAGACTCTAGGTGTGCGGGCTTCAGTAGTAGTGTCTGGCTTCTTAAACTTAGCATAATGTTTTCAAAGGTCATTCACATTGTAGCATGTATCAGGACGTCATTCCTTTTTTTGGCTGAATAATATACCATTTTGTTTAGCCATTCATCAGTTGATAGACATCTGTGTTGTTTCTGCTTTTGGACTACTATGAATAATGCTACTATGAACATCCATGCACAAGTTTTTGTACAAACACATTTTCAGTTCTCTTAGATATATACCTCAGAATGGAACTGCTGGGTCATATGGTAATTCTATGTTTAATTTTTTGATGAACTGCCAAAATGTTTTCCACAATGGCTGGACTATTTTACATTTCTGCCAGCAATGAGTGAAGTTTCCAATTTCTCCATATCTTTGCCAACACTTGTTATTTTCCATTTTAAAAAAAATTAGCCATTAAAAAAAATAGCCATCCTAGGGCCTCCCTGGTGGCGCAGTGGTTGAGAGTCCGCCTGCCGATGCAGGGGATACGGGTTCGTGCCCCGGTCTGGGAGGATCCCATATGCCGCGGAGCGGCTGGGCCCGTGAGCCATGGCTGCTGAGCCTGCGCATCCGGAGCCTGTGCTCCGCAACGGGAGAGGCCACAACAGTGAGAGGCCCGCATACCACAAAAAAAAAAAAAAAAATAGCCATCCTAGTGGGCGTGAAGTAGTATCTCATGATTTTGATCTGCATTTCCCTAATGTCTAGTGATGTTGAGCACCTTTTAATGGGCTTGTTGTCCATTTGTATGTCTTCTTCGGAGAAAAGTCTGTTTGAATCCTTTGTCCTTTTTTTTTTTTTTTTTTAAGTAATACTTGCTCATTGGTTTATTTATTTATTTATATAAATTTATTTATTTATTTGTTTTTTGGGGTTTTTTTGGCTATGTTGGGTCTTCGTTGCTGTGTGTGGGCTTTCTCCAGTTGTGGTGAGTAGGGGCTACTCTTCGTTGTGGTGCATGGACCTCTCATTGTAGTGGCTTCTCTTGTTGCAGAGCATGGGCTCTAGGCACGCGGGCTTCAGTAGTTGTGGCACGTGGGGTCAGTAGTTGTGGCTTGTGGGCTCTAGAGCTCAGGCTCAGTAGTTGTGGTGCATGGGCTTAGTTGCTCCACGGCATGTGGGATCTTCCTGGACCATGGCTCGAACCCATGTCCTCTACATTGGCAGGTGGATTCTTAACCAACGTGCCACCAGGGAAGCCCCTTTGTCCAGTTTTAAAATGGGTATTTGTCTTTTTATTGTTGAGTTGTAAGAATTCTTTATATAATCTAGACCCTAATCAGATATATGATGTTCAAATATTTTCTCCCATTCCATGGGATGCCTTTTTGTTTTCACAATAGTGTCCTTTAAAGCACAAAAGTTTTTATTTTTTATTTATTTTATTTATTTATTTATTTATTTATTTTTGTGGTACACGGGCCTCTCACTGTTGTGGCCTCTCCTGTTGGGGAGCACAGGCTCCGGACACGCAGGCTCAGCGGCCATGGCTCATGGGCCTAGCTGCTCCACGGCATGTGGGATCTTCTCGGACCGGGGCACAAACCCGTGTCCCCTGCATCGGCAGGCGGACTCTCAACCACTGCGCCACCAGGGAAGCCCAAAAGTTTTTATTTTGATGAAGTCCAATTTATCTATTTTTTTCTTTGGTTGCCCATGCCTTTGGTGTCATATCTAAGAAATCGTTGCCTAATCCAAGGTCATGAAGATTTTTTTTTTTTTTTTTTTTTTTGCGGTACGCGGGCCTCTCACTGTTGTGGCCTCTCCCATTGTAGAGCACAGGCTCTGGACGTGCAGGCTCAGCGGCCATGGTTCATGGGCCTAGCAGCTCCGCGGCATGTGGGATCTTCCCGGACCGGGGCACGAACCCGTGTCCCCTGCATCGGCAGGCGGACTCTCAACCACTGCGCCACCAGGGAAGCCCAGGTCATGAAGATTTACACCTATGTTTTCTTCTAAGAGTTTTACAGTTTTAGCTCTTACATTTAGGTTTTCAATCCATTTTGCTTTCGTTTCTGTAGATGGTGTGAGCTAAGAGTTCAGCTTCATTCTTTTAGATATTCTGTTGTCCCAGTACCATTTGTGGAAAAGACTATTCTTTCCCCATTGAGTGGTCTTGGGACCTTTGTTGAAAATCAGTTGCTACCGTTATAATATCAAATAGTAAGAATGATAGCATCCTTGCCTTGTTCCTGGTTTGGGAATAGTTCTATTGTTTCACTATTAAGTTTTGTTTCAGGACTTCCCTGGTGGCACAGAGGTTAAGAATCTGCCTGCCAATGCAGGGGACACAGGTTTGAGCCCTGGTCCAGGAAGATCCCACATGCTGCGGAGCAACTAAGCCTGTGTGCCACAACTACTGAGCCTGCTCACCTAGAGCCCGTGCTCTGGAATAAGAGAAGCCACCGCAATGAGAAGCCTGTGCACCGCAACGAAGAGTAGCCCCTGCTCGCCGCAACTAAAGAAAGCCCATGCGCAGAAACAAAGACCCAACACAGCCAAAAATAAATAATAAATAAATTTTTAAAAAAAGTTTTGTTTCATATGGGGATATATATCAAAACAGGAATTTCCCTTTAGTTCTGTTTTACTACTGTTTAATCATAAATAAGTATGAGTTTTATCATCTACTTTTTCATGCCGGTATTGAGATGATCACATTTTTCTCCTTTAACCACACAGTGTGGTATATTACATAAATAGATTTTTTTGCTGTTGAAATGCCCCTGCATTCCTGGGATAATCAATTGCAGTTATTTTCTGCTTTGAGTTCCTCTTCTAGTTCCCTGTCTTAGAATATGCTTTGGAGGGGCAATGGCATTTCCTGTCTGGGGTCTTCATCAAAAGCTCCAGTTTCTTAGCTGAATGTTCTCCTAGGAGCTTCCGGAAGCTTGGATTTGCTCATTAGTGACTCAGGGTGGGGGGGTGGCAAAGAGTCTCAAGGGCAAAGCCAGTGCTTTAGGCTGTGTGAGTATTTGCTACAGAGGAGCCAGGTGGGGGCAAGTAGCAGTCTCCCAAAGTCACCTACTCTTGTCCTTAAGCAACAGAATTCAAATTTTCTATCCTTATCTGTAAAGTTTATTCTGTCTCATAAACAATTTTTCCTGTGAAAAGTATGACTTTAACCATTCTGGGACTTCCCTGGTGGTACAGTGGTTAAGAACCCACCTGCCAATGCAGGGGACACGGGTTCGAGCCCTGGCCTGGGAAGATCCCACATGCCGTGGAGCAGCTAAGCCCGTGCACCACAACTACTGAGCCTGTACTGTACAGCCTGCGAGCCACAACTACTGAGCCCGTGTGCCACAACTACTGAAGCCTGCGCACCCTAGGGCCCACATGCCGCAACTACTGAGCCCGCGTGCTGCAACTACTGAAACCCACGCGCCTAGAGCCCGTGATCCACAAGAGAAGCCACTGCACTGAGAAGCCCGTGCACCACAACGAAGAGTAGCCCCCACTCGCCACAACTAAAGAAAGCCCGCGCACAGCAACAAAGGCCCCACACAGCCAAAATAAATAAATAAAATAAAAAAGGTAATTAAAAAAAATCATTCTGTGTTTTGAGCGCTTTCTATATGCTAGGCCCTGTGCTCAGTGCTCTTTACACATTAACAATAATTCCAGCTACCATTTACTGATCCTTTACTTAGTTCTAGGCACCATACTAATTGTTTTACAAAAGTATTGCATTTAATCCTCTTAACCTCCCTATGGGGTAGATATTATCATCTCTTATTTACAGATGAGGAGACTGAGGCTGAGACAGGCTAACTTGCCAATGGTCATAAGACAGAGTGGAGGTTCAAAATCAGTTTGTCCCATTGCAGAGCCTGTGCCCTTAACCACCGCTGTACATGCTATGGGTAATTAATTAGCTTTGTCAGCCCAAACTCCCATGATCAGTATTAAGTACTGACAGTTCCCTGTGACCAGCGCGTGACGGAGCATTGCCAAGTGTGATTGGCTGGAGTCATTTGTGGTCTGATTGGCCTCAGTGTCAGGCCGTGACACTTGCTCACATGAGGTGGTCTGCAGTAACAGCTCCCTTAGGGAAATTAGTGTGGGCATTTTCAAAAAAGCTTTTAAAAAGTAACAGCTTTGAGATGTAATTCCCCAACTTAAAGTGCACAATTCAGGAAATTCCCTGGTGGTCCAGTGGTTGGGACTCTGCACTTTCACTGCCAGGGCCCAGGTTCGATCCCTGGTCTGGGAACTAGATCCCGCAAGCCATGAGGCACAGCCAATAAAATAAAATAAAAGGTTTAAAAATAAATTAATGAAGTACACAATTCAATATTTTTTGTATAGTCTCAGACTTGAATAATCACCATAATCAATTTTAGAACATTTTCATCACCCCCAAAAAGAAGCTCTGAACACATCAGTAGTTATTCCTCATTTTCTCCCAAACTCCCCACTTCCAGGCAACCATCAACCTGCCTCTGTCTCTACAGATTTGCCTATCCTGGATATTTCATATAAATGGAATTATATAATATGTGGTCTTTAGTAACTGGTTTATTTCACTTTGAATAATGTTTTCAAGGTATATCCATGTTATAGCATATGCCAGTACTTCATTTCTTTTTATTTTCAAGTAATACTCCATTGTATGGATACACCACATTTTGTTTATCCATTCCTCAGTTGATGGATACTTTTTGGCTATTGTGACTAATACTGCTATGGATATATAGAGAGACGTTTTTAGGTGCACATATGTTTTCAATTCTCATGCTTCATTTTTTATGTGGCATTATTTATTTTAAGGCAATCTTTGCCCATATCCAATTCAACCTTTTACAACTGAAAATGCTCAAGAACCACCTATTTTAATGAACAGCTGAAAAATGTGCTGGCAGTGGGTTCACTTACCAACTACAAGTATGTAAATGAGGTGGAAATGGTTTCCCAAGCAGGGATCACCTGTCCTGCGTTCAGGGGCTGTTAACTGCACCGTGGATTAAGTCAGACCCTGGCACACCAGAGGCCCAGTTACCTTTGAGGTAGAACCCCCTCTGGCCCTTGTAGCTCATCCTAGCGATTCCAGAGTTAGGCTTCGTTCTGCTCCTGCTGCAATCCTCCCCATCTCAGTAAAGGCAATTCCGTGCAGGTGCTCAGGCCATAAACTTTGAGGTGATCCTTCTCCCCTCTTTTCTTTCTCTCACATATCAATCCAGCAAATCTTGTTGGTTCTACCTTCAAATTATATCTAGAATCTGTCCCCCTTTCACCCTGGATTATGGCAATGGTCTCCACTGGCTCCCTGCTTCTGCCTGTCCCCAATCTGTTCTCTCCACGGCAGCCAGATGACATCACTGCTCCTCTGCTCAAAACCCTCCTATGGTGTCCATCCTCCTCAGTCCCTGCAAATGATTACAAGGCTCCATGAGCTCTGACCCCCATTACCTCTCAGATTTCTTCTCCTACTTCCACCTCATTCATTCCTTTTAGCAGCCAGGACTTGAAACTGTTCCTCAAGCTTGCCAAGTATACTCCTGTCACAGGACCTTTGGCCATGCCGCTCCCGCTGCCTGTCACAGATCACATTTCTCCCTCAGATAGCCACAGGGCTCCCTCCCTCATGTCCTTCAAATCTTAGCTCAACTTCCACTGAGGCCTTCCCTGATTCCCTATTGAAAGCTGCACCCCCATCACACACTACTTTCCAACTCCCTCACCCTGCTTTATTTTTTACCTTTGCACTTCCCACTTTCTAATGTAATATATCTTTTTATTTATTTTGATTTTTAAAATTTATTTATTTATTTCATCACACTGTGTCTTAGTTGTGGCAGGCGGGCCCCTTAGTTGCGGCACATAGGTTCCTTAGCTGTGGCATGCAAACTCTTAGTTGCAGCATGCGGGATCTAGTTCCATGGCCAGGGATCGAACCTGGGCCCCCTGCATTGGGAGCGCAGAGTCTTAACCACTGCGCCATCAGGCATGTCCCCTATATACATTTTTTAAAATGTTTACTGTTCTTCCTTCCTCCTACACAGCCATCCCCACCCCTGCCATGTCAGCACAAGGAGGGCAGAGATTTTTGAGTGTTTTGTTCCAGAGTATGGAACAGTGCCTGGCATGTAGCAGATGCTCAATAGATATTTAACCAAGCTGCATGGTTGGCTCAGCCCATCCCAAGTTGCTCCCTTTCCTCCACTTCTCTCTCCTGATGCAAATAGGTCTTGGGGACACTCTGGTTCTTTGCTCCCTGCCCCAAAATCTCAGGCCAACTAATCTCTGACATGGAGGTAGCGTCTGAAAGTTCCTTTCAAGCTGCACTTTGGGTTAACATTGACATTCGAGAAGCCTCACATTTGTGTTTATCATCTGCCTCTCCTGTGGGCATGCCAGGTACACAAGAGTGACTAAGACTATCACATCCAGAGCCTCCTTCTGAGGAAGAGGCCCTGGGGTTCTTTCTGCATAAATTTCTGTGGACTAGAACTTGGGCTCATTCATTCATTCACAGACAGATCCACGTTTCAGGGGGCTGAACAAGGTACAACTTGGGAGGTCCCCTTAAGGAAAAAAAAACCCCCACAAAACTTCAAGTAAAATAATTAGATACCTAAATTAATATTTATTTAGAATAAGAAAATAAATCACTACAAACCACAAATTTAAAAAAAGTGATAAATACCACAAACATTCAGAAAATATTATTTTTATTAATTGATGGTGTCAACACCTTTCTCTGATACCTTTTTTCATGCACTCTTTGGCTGCAAACTCTTCAGTCATCTCTTCATATGACGATGATTTTATAATATTCCCTGTTGAGTTTCCTTCTCATTTTTGATGAGTGAAGTTTTATTCTTTTACATATACTAAAAATTTTTAATGTATTTTTATAATTAAAAAATGAGTAAAATTTTAGAGCTTCCCTGGTGGCGCAGTGGTTAAGAATCCGCCTGCCAATGCAGGGGACAGGGGTTCAAGCCCTCGTCCGGGAAGATCCCACATGCCATGGAGCAACTAAGCCCGTGCGCCACAGCTACTGAGCCTGTGCTCTAGAGCCTATGAGCCACAACTACTGAGCCCATGTGCCACAACTACTGAAGCCTGCACACCTAGAGCCTGTGCTCCGCAACAAGACAAGCCACCGCAATGAGAAGACTGCACGCTGCAACGAAAGAGTAGCCCCTGCTCACCGCAACTAGAGAAGGCCCACACACAGCAACGAAGACCCAACACAGCCAAAAATTAATTAATTAATTAATTAATTTTTTAAAATGAGTAAAATTTTAGATTGTCAAACTTGGGAAAATGCCTACCAGCTTTCATATGTAAGATGAATAATTTCAGGGCACTTTGCATTTTCTTGTGCAGTGACTAATCTTTTTCTTTTTTTTCAATCAAACAATTTTAATCAAGTTAATAGTAAGCAGTAACGGTGCAATTACACAAAAAGCCCTATATTTTACATGTTTAAATTGTTTTTCATTGTCTTTACTTGTAAGGTATCGAAGGTGGGACCCACTCCTGAATCTTCTTTCTAGTGGTGGAATAAGGTATATATTGTTGTGGAGTGCCACTCATGTTGAATTTATGGTTTGTCCAAATGAATGTACAAGCAATAGGTGGTTTTGTTGTTGGAGGATCATCAGTCATACAGTGAAGTCAATGATACCATTCAGGGGGCACCATGCTTCCATCCACATCCCAGAATGTGGTTTTGCCATTCATTTCAGTAGTATATATAAACCACTGGTGGTAGCAAAAAAACTGCTTGCTGTCTTCATAGTATTTATTTCCATTTTTGTCTTCCCCCACTAATGTACCAACCCTCACATCATTTGTCCTGAAGAAAATCTGTAGATAGCCATGGAGGCTGCCCTGGCCACTGACCTGCTGCAGTCCACGCTTAGTGACTTAATCTTTGAATTGATTATACTCATCATTAACCAGTTGAACACTGATGTCCTCATACGCATGTTATAAATTTTAGGTTATTTTCATCAACGTCTGTCTGTTATGTCAAACAGCAAGAGATTTAAACACAGAAACTCTGATAAATTTTATTTCACCAGATCCTCATAAAAAAGAGAAATGTATGGTGTATTTGTATGTATATGCTGTGTATCTGTATGTATATGCTGTGTATCTGTTCATTATTATTGTGTAACAAACTGCCCCAAAATCCAGTTCTTAAAACAACAAATATTTTATTCACTTATGTTTCTGTGGGTCAGCAATATAGACCAGGATCAGGTGGATGGTTCTTCTGCTAGGGGTCAGTCATGCAGCGATAGTCGTCTTGTGGCTGGACTGAGGCTGGATGGACTGAGATGGCTTCACTCTTATGTCTGGTGGTTGGTGTTGGCTCTTGGTTGGGTTCCTCTCTCCATGGGGTCTCTTATCCTCAGGAAAGCTGGTTTGGGCTTCTTTATACAGCAATGGGAGAGCTTCTTTATACAGTAAAGGCTGAGAGCAGAAGCTGCAAGGCCTCTTGAGGTCTAGGCTTGAAACTCCCACATCATTTCTGCCACCTTCTATTAGTCAGAGCAAGTCACAAGGCCAGCCCCAGACAAGAGATGGGGACAGACTCCACATCTTGAGGGAAAGAGCAACCATGTCACACTGCAAAAGGCATTTGTGTGGTGACACAAAGAATTACTGTGAACATCTTTCCAAATGATCTACTACATATTGCGTTACTGAGTATATTCTTGACAGGAAAGCACTTCTGTTTTGACTACACAGTGATGAGAACTAAAATTGTCTGCTTACCATTTTATACGTCTGATGAATGGAAGAATTTCCCACAGACTAGCTTCTGCTTCTCTACATTTGAAATCTTGTTTTCTCTACCACCACATACTTCCAGTGCCAGATGCCAAAGGATTTGCTCATATCGCAATAGGACCTCTGGCCTTGCAACCTTACATTACAACATTGGGCAGCTGTAGTATTTCTGGAAACCACTACTGTACCAGGAAGGCTAACACTAACTTAACTATACATGGAAGTTACTACAAACCACATAAACGTATCTCACTAAACGCAACTCAACTTCCTCTTAGTGACTATATCCCCCAGATGCCCAGGTCTATGCCAATGCCACCCAACAGGAGCAACAGTACAACAGAGGCGAAGTCAGAGTGGAAAGAAACAGAAAACTTAACCAATTACAGTTAAAATATCTTACTTTTGTAAATTTTCAAAAAAACATATGACCATATGAACAGGTCACTAGGGCCCTTTCCTGGGTCTTAGGAGGGGCTTGCATTAGTGGGCTTGAATTTAAGCTTCATTAGTTTCTTGGTAAATACCTGTGGTAGGCAAGATAATCACCCCTCCAAAGATGTTTACATCCTAATCCCTGGAACCTGTGACTATGTTACTTTTCAAGGCAAAAGGGACTTTGCAGATGTGATTAAATTAAGGATATTAAGAAGGTAAGATGATCCTAGATTATCTGGGTCAGCCCAATGTAATCACAAGGGTCTTTATTCATGAAAGAGGGAGGGCCTGAGATGGAGAAGGAGATGTGATGATGGAAGCCATCAGAATGATGCCCTGTGAGGAAGACTCAATCAATCATTGCTGGCTTTGAGGATGGAAGGGAGTCATCATGCAAAGAATGTGGGCAGCCTCTAGAAGCTGGACAAAGTAAGGAGATGAGTTCTCCCTGACAGCTTCTCTGGCAAGAATGCAGCCCTGCCAACACCTTGATTTTAGCCAGGCGAGACATGTTTTTTTTTGGACTTCTGATCTCCTGAACTCTAAAATAATAAATTTGTTCTAAGTCACCAAGTTTGTAGTAACTTGTTACAGAAGCAACAGAAAACTAATACAATACACTTCTGCTTTCATTCATTTAGCAAAACTATATCGAATACATTCTATTTGATGGGTAATAGGCACCGGAGATCCTGGAGTGAATAACCAGATGAAGTCCCTGTCCTCATGGAGTTTATATTTTAATGGGAGAAAACAGATAAAAAACAAACAAAGAAAAATGTAATATGTTAGGTGGTGTTGACTGCTGTGGAGGAGTCCAAAACAGGGTAAGAGAGCTAGAAATTGATGGAGCTTGGGGTTTGGGTGGGGATGGAGTAGTGGGCTCTAGATGATCAGGGAAGGCTTCTTCAATAAAGTGACATCTGAGCAGACACGTGAAGTGAGTTATGTGAGTCTCTGGGGAAGACCATTTACACAGAGGGGAGAGTAAATGCAAAGGGCTTGAGATAGGAAGCCAATTAGTTTATTTAAGGGACAGAAAAGAGGCTACAGTGGCTGAAACAGGGTGAACAAGGGGGAGAGAGAAGAGGGCCAAATCATGTGGGGTCTTGAGGCCACAGTAAAGATTTTAACTTTTACTCTGAGTGAAATGTGAAGTCCCTGGAGTCCTTTGAGCAGAGGAGTGATGGGATTTGACTTAAACTCTAAAAGGATCGCTCACTGCTGGCTGGAGAACACAGTGGAGGGGAGCCAGGATGGAAGCAGAGAGACCAAGGTGGAGGCCCCTGCAGTAATCCAGGCAAGAGATGATGCAGTTTGGCACAGTGTGGTAGCAATGGAGGTGGTAAGTATAGGCGTCTGGATACATTTTGAAGGTAATGATATATAATTTGCTGAAGGATTAGATGAGAAAAAGGGAGGAGTCAAGGAACTCCAAGTTTTTTGGCGTGAGCAACTGGAAGAACGGAGGTGACATTTACAGAGATGAAGGCTGTGAAGGGGAAGGTATAGTGGCAAGAGCGGTGTTTCAGTTATCTATTGCAGAAAAAAAAAAAAGCGCAAACTTAGTAGTTTAACAACAATTTATGATTTCTCTTGACGACATGGGTTGGCAATCTGGCAGTTCTTCTGCTGATCTTGCCTGGGATCAGTCAAGTGGTTGAGTTATCTGATAGCCCGTTTGGGGCTGGAAGGTCCAAGACGGTCTCCTCTACATGGCTGGAGCCAGGACCAGCTGCTGGCTGGGATGCCTCACTCGGCTCTCCACATAGGCTCTCATTTTTAGTGAGGCTAGCCTGGACTTCTTTGCCATGGTGGCCTCCGTGTTCCAGAATGGGAGAGTAAAAGCTGCAAAGCCTCTTACGGCTTAGGTTCTGGAGTTCATACTCCATCACTGTCTACTGATCAAAGCCAAGATACTAGGCCAGCCCAGGTTCAGGGGTGGGGAGTGTGTGTGAAGAAATTAATGCTCACACTGCAAACAGGCCCAGACACAAGGGAGGTGTGATTCACTGGGACTATTATTATAACAACTACTACAGTGAGGAATTAGTTTGTGGGCACATTAAGTCTGAGATAGCTCTTAGACATCTGGGTGGAGATGTCCAGTAGGCAGTTGGATAAATGAGTCTGGAATAGAGGAGATAGGTTCAGGCTAGGGATAGTATAAATTTGGGAATAATCCTATAGTAATCGGATCCATGAAACTGCAGGAGATAAACAAGAGAGGGAGTGTAGATAGAGAAAATGTTTTAAGAACTAAGTCCTGATGCATTTCAACCTTAAGCGATGAGAGACCAACAAAGATGGACAGATGAGAGACCAACAAAGTCGACTAAGGAGATAAGAGAAAATGGAGGAGAGAGTGCCATTCTGGAATTAAGGAAATAAAGTTTTGTAAGGAGCAAGGAGTAACTTAATGGAGTCAAATCCTGCAGCTGACAGACTGAGCAAGATTAGGACTGATAAATGACCACTCCATTTCCTACAGTGGAAATCACTGGTGAGCTTTTTTTTTTTTTTTTTTTTTTTTGCGGGCCTCTCACTGTGTGGCCTCTCCCGTTGCGGAGCACAGGCTCCGGACGCGCAGGCTCAGCGGCCCAGCTGGGCCTAGCCGCTCCGCGGCATGTGGGATCCTCCTGGACCGGGGCACGAACCCGTGTCCCCTGCATCAGCAGGCAGGCTCTCAACCACTGCGCCAACAGGGAAGCCCCACTGGTGAGCTTTATAAGAGACATTCTGGTGAACTGCTGGGGCAAAAGCTTAATTGCAGTTGGTAAAAGAAAAGATGGGACACATGGAGACACATGTTCAGACAAGCTTTTCAGGAGTTCTGCTGGGAAAGGGAGCAGAGAAATGAGATAAAAGCAAGAGGGAGATGTAGGGTCAAGATAGGAATTTTTTCCCAACATTTTATTAATGAAAAATTTCAAACACACCAAAAAGTTGAAAGAATTTTATACATTGAACACACAGACCCACCACCTGGATTCTTCTGCTAACACTTTCCTATATTTGCTTTATCACACATATGTCCATCTATCTATCTATCCAGCCCCAAGATAGGTTTTAATTTTTTTTTAACACTGACACATTACAGCAAGACTGAAGGTTTCTGGGAAAATTCAGTGGGTGGAGCAGACTGATGATGCAGGAGCAAGTTAGGGGAAGGATTATGAACACAACGGCCTGAGTGGGAAAGAAGGGCTGGGATCTAGCGTTAAGTAAGCGGTTGGCCTTCAAAAAGGAGCACAGACAGAACAGTTATTGTTACAGGAATGAAGGCAGGGCACAGGGGCATAGATGCTGGAAAGGAGGTGCATGAGGGTGTGGGAGCTTGTGGAAGTTCTCTTCTAATGAAGTCATCAACTGAAAGTGAACACAGGGGGCAGAGGAAGTGTTTTGAATTAGAAGAGAAAGGAAGGGGCTTCCCTGGTGGCGCAGTGGTTAAGAATCCGCCTGCCAATGCAGGAGACACGGGTTTGAGCCCTGGTCCGGTAAGATCCCACATGCCACGGAGCAACTAAGCCCACGTACCACAACTGCTGAACCTGCACTCTAGAGCCCACGAGCCACAACTACTGAAGCCCGCGCACGTAGAGCCCGTGCTCCGCAACAAGAGAAGCCACCGCAATGAGAAGCCCACGCACAGCAACGAAGAGTAGCCCCCGCTCACAGCAACTAGAGAAAGCCCACATGCAGCAACAAAGACCCAATGCAGCCAAGACAAATAAAATAAATAAATTTATATTTAAAAAAAGAACACGAGAAAGGAAAAAGGTGTGAAATAACCTTCTAGGAGAGTGGGAGGGTGAATGGTCTAAGAAATACAGGAAGATTGCCAAGCGACCCCCGGGGGGGGGTTCCATCTGAAGTTAATGGTCAGGCATTTGAAACAAGGCAAGTTTTTGAGTTTTCCTCAGCCCTATTCAGCTGCGTGGGTGCAGGTGCAGGGTCAAAGAGTTGGATTTAACAATTTGTTTTTCCAAGTGAATACAGCAGAGGGGCAAAGAAGTTGAGGATGTACATAAAAGAATGACAGTAATGCTGGACCATGGAATTTAAGCCACACAGAGGGAAGTGAGGAAATAAGGGTAAGAGACAATGGAAAGGTGGTGGGATAAATGGATGGCAGGTTCCAAAAGGGTCAAAGAATTGCTGGAGTTGGAATAGTAGAAGAGCAGGCTGGAGCTGGAGGTGGCAATTAGTAAGCAGGATGCTTGAAACAGATTATGGAGGGGCTGAAACTATTGGAATGATAAGGTCAAGGCTATGGCCATGGGAGTGAGTGGCTGAGGTGAGGTAGAGGAAAAGTTTATTGGGGGAAAAAATCAGGGAACTGAGCCGTTTTTAAAAACAGCTTTACTGAGATATACTTCGCATAGCATATAATTCATCCATTGAAAGTGTACAATTAAATGGTTTTTAGCATATTTACAGAGTTGTGCCAATCCATCACTAAAATCAATTTTCAAACTTTTTTTTTTTTTTTTTGCGGTACGCGGGCCTCTCAGTGTTGTGGCCTCTCCCGTTGAGGAGCACAGGCTCCGGATGCGCAGGCTCAGCGGCCATGGCTCACGGGCCTGGCCGCTCCGCGGCATGTGGGATCTTCCTGGACCGGGGCACGAACCCGTGTCCCCTGCATCGGCAGGCGGACTCTCAACCACTGCACCACCAGGGAAGCCCTCAAACATTTTTATTACTCCCCAAAGAAAGCCATACCCCTTTACCATCAATTCCTATCTCCCCACATTCCCCAGCCCCAGGCAGCCACTACTCTACTTACAGTATCTATGGATTTGTCTCTGGACATTTTATATCACTGGATTTTATAATATGCGGTCCTCTGTGACTGGCTTTTTTCACTTAGCATGATGTTTTCAAGGGGCATCTTCATTGTTAATACTGGAATGATTAAACAATTATGACTTTTGGTGTTGGACAGAAGGACAGTGATCCAGAAGTTAAAAACCTTCCTGGCAAGAGGAGTGACCCAGTGCCTGTAGATGTCTGCCATAAGGAGGATGGCACAGTCTGATGAAATCAGAGTCAGCTCAGAAAAAGAGAGGTTTACGCCGGGGAGTCCAATGAGAGAAGCTGACAAGGCTGGCTATAAGGAACCAGAACGAGAAAGTCAAGAACCAAAGTTGTGCCCTCAGGGCTACCAGGCTCTCTCATGTCTGCCTCTCCTCTGGCCACCTTCCCTCTCCCTCACCTCACCCGCCATGGCCTCCGAAGCTCCGACACTCCACAGCCTTTCCTTTCACGCATGTTACGTTGTCACCTAATTGACTTTATCTCCAGGTCCTAAATTTCCAGGACAGGGAGTATGATTGGCTTGACCCAGCTGGTGTCCCCCTGGATCTGTTGTCCATTCCCGGTTCAGTCAGTCATGGCCTGAGTGGTCGTGGTGGGGTCAGGAGACAACACGGCAGCTCAGGCAGTGGGTTGCGATCCTCTCAGAACTGATGTGACTGAGGAGAAGGGGAGCAGCCTCACTGGCTCCCTGAGGAGCACAAGCACCAGAGAAGAAGGCAGGGCGGCTGCGCTCAGACGTCCCCGGTGATGCTGCGGTGGAGCTCAGTGCTCCATGCTGCCTGCGGGATACCCTAGCCTGGGGAGCAGTTTCTGGCTCTTCCACACCTCCCCGTCCATCCCGGCAATAAACCCTCACTGCTCCCACACACTCACCTGGGCATGCAGGATTCTGCCTTGATGCCTGAGAAAGCCTGACTAATACACTCTCCTCTCACAAACCAGTGCTGGGGGATTTGCTGAGGCCCTTTCCTCTCATTTCACAGAAACTTCAGGAGAGAGAAGTTGAAGTCAGTCCAACCACAACCCTGCCAAAGCCCCTGAGCTGATTCTCATGGAGAAGACAGTGAGAGAGAGAGGAAAATAAGAAAAGAGGAAAGGACTCTCCAAATTTGGGGGGAGGGGGAGGGGTGGAGGGTTATTTTTAGAAGGTATTATGATTAAAAAATAAATATACAACTCCAGCCAGTTCCAGCTTTCCACGTGGGAGAAGGGAATTGCCCAAATCCAGTCCACCCTAGCCGTCATGTCCCCAACTAAGGGGGGAACAACTGAGAAGCACTTGAAGTTCACAGTCCAGATGTACTGGCTCATGGAAAGACTAAGACCTAATCATGGGACTAGGGACAGAATGCTTCTCCAAACCCCACACCCTACCACCTCATAGCCTATTTACAGGAGTTCCTTCTACCCAATACATCATGTCCATATATATATATATATTATATATATATATATAAAGTCTCAAACTAAAAGGCAAAAACATAGTTTGAGGGACTTCCCTGGTGGCACACTGGTTAGGAATCCATCTGCCAACGCAGGGGACACGGTTTCGACCCCTGGTCTGGGAAGATCCCACATGCCATGGGGCAACTAAGCCCGTGCGCCACAACTACTGAGCCCTCATGCCACAACTACTGAAGCCTGAGCACTTCAACATTCCTCTATCAGAAATAGGTCCAGCAGGCAGAAAATCACTAAGGACATAGTTAAACTCAGCAACACCAACAATCACCATCAATATGATAAATATCTATAGACTACTTCATCCAACAACAGCAAAATATATATTTTTCTCAAGCTCATATGAAACATTCACCAAGACAAACCACATTCTGGGCCATAAAACACATCTTACTAAAATTAAAAGGATAGAAATCACACAATGTCTGCTTTCAGACTCCACGGAATTTAACAAGAAATCAATAATAGAGAGACAGCTGGAAAATCCCCAAGTACTTGGAGACAAACAACACATTTCTCAATAAGACACAGGTCAAAATTCAAGATAAATTTTAAAACATTTTGAACTAAATGAAAATGAAAACACAACTCATCAAAATTTGTGGGATGCAGCAAAATTCGTGCTTAAAGGGAAACTTACAGCACTGAATCATATGTTAGAAAAAAAGATTTAAATTCAATCATCTAAGCTTTTACCATAGGAAACCAGAAAAATAAGAGAAAATTACTGTTTTGTTTTGTTTTGTTTTTTGCTGCACCACGTGGCATGCGGGCTCTTAGTTCCCCGACCAGGGATCGAACCCATGCCCCCTGCAGTGGAAGTGCAGGGTCTTAACCACTGGACCACCAGGGAAGTCCCTAAGAGAAAGTTAAATCTAAAATCAGGAGAGGAAAAGAAATAATAAAAATTAGGGCAGAAATCAATGAAATTGAAAACTGGAAATCAATAGAGAAAATCAACAAAACTAAAAGCCAGTTCTTTGAAAAGATCAATAAAATCAATAAACTTTTAGCTAGACTAAGGAAAAAAGAGAGGATACAAATTTCTTATATTAGAAATGAAAGAGGGGACATCACTACAGATCCCTGGGACATTAAAAATAATCAAGGAATACTATGAACCAACTCTATGCCCACAAATATGATAACCTAGATGAAATGGACCAATTCCCTGAAAGATACAATCTGTCAAAACTCACACAAGAAGTGGGCAATCTGAATAGGACTATATCAATTAAAGAAATTGAGTAAATGATTAATAACCTTTCAAAACAGAAAGCATCAGACCCAGATGTATTCACTAGTGAATTCTACCAGACATTTAAGGAAAAAATTATACCAATTCACTATAATCTCTTTCAGAAGATAGAAGCAGAGAGACTACTTCCTAACTCATTCTATGAGGCCAGCATTAATCTAATACCAAAACCAAAGACATTACAAGAAAAGTACAGAACAACACCTCTTATGAACACAGATGCAAAAATCCTCAACAAAACATTAGCAAATTGAATCCAATAATGTATAAAAATTATACATCATGACCAATTGAGATTTATCCCAGGTATACAAGGCTGGTTCAACATTTGAAAAGTAATTAATGTAGTCTATCACATCCACAGGTTAAAGAAGAAAAATCATATGATAATATTAATAGATGCAGAAAAAGCATTTGACAAAATTCAACTCCCATTCATGAGAAAAATTCTCTGTAAACTAGGAATAGTGGGGAACCTTTTCAACTGAATAAATAATACCCACAAATCATCTGAAGTTAACATCATGCTTCATGGTAAGAAACTTTAGGTTTTCCCACTAAGATCAGGAACAAGGTAAATGTCCCCTCTTACCACTGCTTTTCAACATCATAGTTGAAGTCCTAAATAATGCAATAAGACCAAAAAAAGGAAATAAAATGGATACAGATTGGGAAGGAAGAAATAAAACTGTCTTTGTTTACAGCTGACATTATCATCTATGTAGAAAATCAGAAAGAATCAAGGAAAAAAATTCTGGAAATAATATGTGATTATAGCAAGGTTGCAGGGTACAAGGTTATTATTTTTTTTAAAGTCAATCACTTTCCTATATATCAGCAATGAACAAGGGGAATTTGAAATTAAAAACACAATACCGGGCCTCCCTGGTGGCGCAGTGGTTGAGAGTCCGCCTGCCGATGCAGGGGATACGGGTTCGTGCCCCGGTCTGGGAGGATCCCATATGCCGCGGAGCGGCTGGGCCCGTGAGCCATGGCTGCTGAGCCTGCGCATCCGGAGCCTGTGCTCCGCAACGGGAGAGGCCACAACAGTGAGAGGCCCGCATACCACAAAAAAAAAAAAAAAAAAAAAAAAAAAAAAAACCACAATACCATTGACATTAGCACCCCCCCCACAAAGTGAAATACTTTGGTATGAATCTAACAAAATACGTACAAGGTCTAAAAGAGGAAAGCTACAAAATTCTGATGAAAGAAATCAAAGAAGAAGTAAATAAATGGAGAGAAATTCCATGTTCATGAATAGGAAGACTCAATATTGTCAAGGTGTCAGTTCTTCCCAACTTGATCTATTGATTCAATGCAACCCTAATCAAAGTCCCAGCAAGTTATTTTGTGAATACTAACAAACTGACTCTAAAGTTTATATGTAGAGGTGAAAGACCCAGAATGGCCAACACAATATTGAAGAAGAACAAAGTTGGAGGACTGACACTACCCAACTTGAAGACTTAACATTAACCTACAGTAATCAAGACAGTGTGGTATTAGCAAAAGCATAGACAAATAGATCAACAGAATAGAATAGACAGCCCAGAAGTACACCCACATAAATATAGTCAACCAACCTTTGACAAAAGAGCAAAAGCAATACAATGGAGGAAGCAATAGTCTTTTCAACAAATGATGCTAGAACAACTGAACATCCACATAAAAAAAAAAAAAAGAATATAGACACAGACCTTACACTCTGCACAAAATTTAACTCAAAATGGATCACAGACCTTAAGGTAAAATGCAAAACTATAAACTAGTAGAAGACAACATATGAGAAAATCTAGATGACCTTGGTTTGGGCAATGACTTTTTAGATACAATACCAAAAGCATGATCCATGAAAGAAAGAACTGATTAGCTGGACTTTATAAAAATTAAAAACTTCTGCTCTGTGAAAGACGCCTTCAAGAAAATGAAAAGACAAGTCACAGACTGTATTGCAAAAGACTTATCTGACAAAGGACTGTTATCCAAAATATACAAAGAACTCTTAAAATTCAACAAGAGAACAAATAACCCAATTAAGAAATATGCAAAAGATCTGAGAAGATATACAGACAGAAAATAAGCATATGAAAAGATGCTCCACATCATATGTCATGAGGGAAATGCAAGTTAAAACAACAATGAAATACCACTACACACCTATTAGAATGGCCAAAATCCAGAATGCTGATAACACCAAATGCTGACAGGATGTGGAGCAACAGAAATTCTCATTCATGGCAGGTGGAACCCTAAGGGCAGGGGAGTCTGGGAACTGTAGGAGTCAGCTTTCCTACATCACCAAATAGAAGAGGGTGAAATGACCCAGGTTGAGAGAGCCAATCCGTAGTATTCACTACACCCTCCATAGAGGTGGTACCAAATTACACTCCCAGCAACATAGGATCTTAGCAACTCTTTGAGCTTTGTCAATTCAATAAATGAAAAACATTACCTTATCGTTTCAATTAGCATTTCTCTTATTTTTGGAGAGGTCGAGCATCCTCTCTTACAGACCATTACAATGTGCATCTCTGTGAATAGAATTCAGTGGGAGTGCTGCCCCCTGCAGTTGTGCAACATGGTGGGCCTGTAATATAGTTACATACAATTTGAATTTCCTTCTGTGAATTCTTTAGATCCTTTGCCCACATGCTGGATTTTTTTTTTCATGATATATTTAACTGGAAACATACATGGGACCTGAACATATGGCATCTTCAGTGCCAGTTTTCCAAAACTACACCTTACCTAGTGTGATGGTTAATTTTGCATCAACATGACTGGGCTAAGGGATGCCCAGATAGCTGGTAAAACATTACTTCTAGGTGTTTCTGAAAGAGATTAGCATTTGAATCAGTAGACTGAGTAAAAAAGATTGCCTTCACCAATGCTGGTGGACATTATCAAATCCATTGAGGGCCTAAATAGAACAAGAAAGCAGAGAAAGAGTGAATTTGCTTTCTGCTTGAGCTGGGACATCCATCTTCTGCTGCCCCTGAACACCTGAATTCCTGGTTCTCAGCCTTTGGATTTGGACTAAGAATTATACCATTGCCCCTCCCCACTCCTCCCCTTCTCAGGCCTTTGGGTTTGGACTGGAACTACATCTCTGGCTTTCCTGAGCCTCCAGCTTGCAGACAGCAGATCGTGGGACTTCTTGGCCTCCATAATCATGTGAGCCAATCTCTCATCGTAAGTCTCATTCTATACACCTATACCTATCCTATTGGTTCTGTTTCTCTAGAGAACCCTGACTAATACACCTAGTGACCTAACAACTTTTTTCCCTTTGTGTCATCTCCCTCCCCGGAGATGGTCCCAGTGAAGGGTAGGGAGAAACAACCTCAACTTGAAATGTCACAAGCATTTCAAGTTCTGGAGCTCTAGAACTTTAAAATTAAATTGTATTCAAAGTGCTTCTCCCACACAGGTTTACACGAAATTCTACTTTGCCTCCTGCCTGCTGCAGATTTAATTATGAATCATGCTGGATGGACGCATGAGGACACGGTGTGCCTAGTGAGCTGGGCAGCCGTTCCCTCCTGCTGGGCTTGCGTTCTTGTGGTTTATAACGACTTCTTAGGTGAATAATAAACTCACGTTCATGCCAGGCCTTTTGGTCTTTGCTGATGACCTATAGAGGCCAGAAGCCTGAGATTTCAAATTCATCAGCAGGCCTTTTAAGCCCGGTCAATCAGTCAGGCCACAGAGAGCCACAGAAAGTACAAGCTGCTGATGCAGAAGGACCCAAGCACTCAGAGGACTACACCATTTGCCTAGAAGTGTGAGGTTGAAATTTTTTTCTCTTTAAAATGTCCACTTGCTACGGGGCTTCAGGTGCTCAGTGGCAAGGCCAGCTAACAAGGAGTGCACTTATGGACTTTCCTCTAAGCCCTCAACTGATGCACCAAATTCCATCATTAGGTATTCATTCCTTTGGCTTAAACCTTCCCACAGAAACCTGGCACTCCCTCCTGACTTGCTGATTATTTTTCACTTGGTGAGGCTCAAAGTGTCCTAGGCATTTTTAATCCCTTCCTTTCTTTGTACCCTCGTCCCCTCCCCCATCCAATTAATCACAAAGGCACCTTGATTATTCCTTCAGAGTGTCTCTGGGGAAGGCCTGTTGGAGTTAGAATAGTACTGGTTGTGTGACCTTGAGCAAGTGATTCAAACTCTGACCTTCAGTTTCTCCATCTGTAAAGTGGAGCTAACAACATCCTACTTCACAGCGTTTTTAGTAAGGATGAAAAATAATTCATGATTTTATTAAAACACACACAACACCACTTCCCTAGAAGCCTCTTTGGCTGACTAGTGTCAAGCCTAGTGGTTTATAATATTCTTTGTATATGTTATAAGATGTACAAATAATGTATGGTTTTATAAAAATGAGATCATATTCCACATATATATATATATTTTTTTTTTTTGCGGTACGCGGGCCTCTCACTGTTGTGGCCTCTCCCGTTGCCGAGCACAGGCTCCGGACGCGCAGGCTCAGCGGCCATGGCTCACGGGCCCAGCCACTCCGTGGCATGCGGGATCTTCCCGGACCGGGGCACAAACCCGCGTCCCCTGCACTGGCAGGCGGACTCCCAACCACTGTGCCACCAGGGAAGCCCCATATTCCATATTTTGAAAAGAGAAATGTGGCCCAAGTTGTTCTTTTCTGTTCCCTCCTCCACGACCCTAATTCAGGTCATTCTTCATTTCTGCAAGAGCGTCTTAACTGTCCTTTCTATAAGCAGCCCCCCTCCCCTGCCCCACCTGAAGTTTCCCTCTCTCCAAAACACCCTCCTCCCCGCTGCTGCTGCTCAGATTAATTTTTCTAAAACACTCTATAGATTATAACTTCCTCATGCTCAAAAACCTTCAATGGGTCCCACTGCCTTTGAGTACTGAGTCCAAACTCTTTAGCCTGGCAATGATGGTTTGGGACTGACCCAAACCTAGTCCAGTTCAACAAGCACTTCCCCAGTGCCCACCGTGTGCCAGTCTCAGGCTTGGCACAGGGATGGGGATTTGGCCATGACTAAGACTTAGTCTCCTCCACCACCTAGTGGGGAGGCAGACAATGAACAGATATTTTCTGTAATGCATGGTAACGGTAGGATAAAGGTAATCCCAAGGAGCTACGAGAACTTGGGAAAGCATCTACCTTTCTGGTCATGTCCTCAACTCCTCTCATCCAAATCATCCCTATTCTGTGTCCTGCACGTATCATGGCGACTCTTTACCCCCAGGTGGGTAGGGCCTGGTGACTCAGATAACAACACTGAAAAAACACCTGCTGTCCATTATTGCTTTTGTTTATTCACCATTGCCAAGACTGCACACTCTTCAAGGGCATCAACAGCAGAATAGATAAATCAATTGATACATGCACCTCGAAAACTGCACAGTAATGGGAATGAATGGGCTGCAACGACATGGAACAACATGGGTGAATCTCATGGACATAATGTTGAGTGAAAGAATCCAGACACGGAAGAGTACATAGCATTGTGATTCCAGTCACATATATTTGAGTACAGACAAAACTAATCTATGGTGTTAGAAGTCAGGACACAAAAGTTTCATGAAAAAATGCTTACTCTTATTACGTATGATGGGTTCTATTGCTTCTTTTCTGTTCTTTTTTTTCTTTTCTTCTTTTTTTTTTTTTTGCAGTACACAGGCCTCTCACTGTTGTGGCCCCTCCCGTTGCGGAGCACAGGCTCCGGACGCACAGGCTCAGCGGCCATGGCCCACGGGCCTAGCCGCTCCATGGCATGTGGGATCTTCCCGGACCGGGGCACGAACCCGTGTCCCCTGCATTGGCAGGCGGACTCTCAACCACTGTGCCACCAGGGAAGCCCCTGTTCTTTTTTTTTTTTAAGTGCTGGTTATCACTCACTGAATTGACCCAGTGAAGGATCAAAACCTACAATCTGGGGTTTCCCTGGTGGCGCAGTGGTTAAGAGTCCGCCTGCTGATGCAGAGAACACAGGTTCCACTAGGTACCACTAGAGCATTGATGCCTGGTGTGGAGAGTTCAGAATATACTTGTCAGTTGAGGAAGTAGGAGTATCATCTGCCAGTTTTGAGGCCAGGTCAAAGTGGATTCAAAGGCCAGCTCCACCAACTATCTATGAGGCCTTTGGATGATTTATTCCACCTCCCCGAGCTTCAGTTTCCTCATAGGGTTGTTGTGAAGATCAAACAAGGTAATGTAGGGAAGGGGCTGAGCACACGCAGCTGTTGAGGATTCACTCATAGAGTGAATATTCAACAACTAGAGCTCAGTCATTCTTAGAGCACAAGGCACATCCCGGGCTCTGCTGAATCCTGCCTCTGCTTCCCAAGGCTGAGAAGGAGATGGAAACCAGGCCAAGCGGGAGCATGATTTCAGATGAGGAACCATGAAATGGCAATTACAGAGTAAAACCTTAATTATAGTTCTTTGGGAAAAGAAGTGAGGAATGCAATCTGGTGGGCAGAGGGGAGGGGGCTGAGGAGGAGGATGTGGGGGGAGAGGAGGGATAGAGAGAGGTCCAAGAGGGAAAAGCTGTGCCATCAGGTTGATGTTTTGCTGTTGCTCTGATTACAAAATTACTGCGTGTTGACACAGTTTAAAAAATACACAGATTGAGGGCATTATGCTAAGTGAAATAAGTCAGACATAGAAAGACAAATAACATGTGTTCTCATTTATATGTGAAATCTAAAAACAAAACAAAAAACCCAAACTCATAGATACAGAGAACAGACTGATGATTGCCAGAGGTGGGGGGTAGGCGAAATGGGTGAAGGGAGTCAAAAGGAACAAACTTCCAGTGACACAATAAATAAGTCATGGGATGTAATATACAGCATGGTGACTATAGTTAATAATCCTGTACTGCATATTTGAACATTGCTAAGAGTAGATCTTAAAACATCTCATCACAGGAAAAAAATGTGTAACTATGTGTGGTGATGAATATGAACTACACTTATTGTGGTGACCATTTAACTTTATATACAAATAGCAAATCATTACGTTGTATACCTGAAAGTAATATAATGTTAATGTCAATAAAAACAAAACAAAAGCAAAGCAAAATACATAGACTTTTCCACTCATAATCCCATCAACCAGATATTATGGCTGATATTTACATGAGCCTCAGTGTGTGCCCACACTCTCACAAACGCTTCATACTCCCATGACTCATGTGATAACCCCATGAGCAGGAACTGGTAGCCCCACTGCATAGGGGAGGGGTGGAAACAGGAGCACAGAGAATTTAAGTAAATCACCCAGGCTGTCACATCTGGTAAACAGCAGAGTCTGGATTCAAATCCAAGCTACCTAGTGCCTTAAGTCTTGCATGTCACCAGCAGGGCACAGCACCACCTGGGCACAGCTGACACTTGGTGTATTTCCTTCCATTTTCTTTCACTTCCTGGAAACTGTACCACTATTTTATTACTTTTTTAAAGACTATTTGAAAAATCAGTACTATTTTATTTTTAGTACTAATCCCAGAAGAGTGAAAGTTTATGTGGCTGTCTTCCCCTTCCCATCTTTTTTTGTAATTTGTAATTTTGATATGTAGTCAGCCCTCCATATCCATGGGTTCCCCATCCAAGGATTCAACCAACTACGGATTGAGAATATTTGAAAAAAAAAGTCCAGAAAGTTCCAAAAGCAAAACTTGAATTTGCCACGTGCCCAGCAATTATTTACATGGCATTTACACCGTATTAGGCATTATAAGTAATCTAGAAATGACTTAAAAGTATATAGGAGGATGTGAGTACATTATATGCAAATAGTGAGCCATCTTATACAAGGGACTGGAGCATCTGTGGATTTTGGTATCTGCGGGGGGTACTGGAACCAATCCACTGTGGATACCAAGGGACAAGTGTAACTTCAAACTTATAGAAAGGTTGAAAGACTAGTACAAGACGCTCTCAGAAACTCCTTACCTATATCAACCAGTTGTTTACCATTTGCTTTCTCATTTTCTCTCTTCATATAATTATTTATATGTGTGTATGCATTTTTCTGAACAATTTGACATTAAATTGGAGACATTATGGTCTTTAACCCCTAAATGCTTCAGTGTGTATTTCCTAAAAACAAAGGCATGCCCATCCATAACCACAGTACAAAGAGCAAACTCAGGATATTTAACATTGTAACAATACTATTATCTGTAGTCCATATTTAAATTTATCAATCAGCTGTGTGTGTGTATGTGTGTGTGTGTGTGTGTGTGTGTACATAATTTTTTTCCCAGTCCAGGATCTAAACCAGAATCCTGCATGGCATGTAGCTGTCCTATCACTTTAGCCTCCTTTAAACTGGAATAGTGTCTCAGTCTTTGTCATTCTTTCTTTTTTTAAATGAAGTATATTTGATTTATAATATTGTGTTAGTTTCAGGTGTACAACACAGTGATTCAATATTTTTGCAGATTACACTCCATTATAGGTTATTTCAAGATAATGGGTTTAATTCCCTGTGCTACACAGTATATATCCTTTTGCTTTTTCTTTGTCTTTCTTGACCTTGACATTTTTTATGATCTAGGCCAATTATTTTATAAAATGTCCCTCGATTTAGTTTCCTTTTATTCTTTTTTCTGTGCAAATGTATACATCAAAATTTTTTAAATTAGGATCATATAGTACTGCTATGTTTTTAAACTTTTTATTGAAGTATAACACAAATACAGAAAAGTGAGCAGATCCTAAGTGACAATGAACACACGTGCTACCAACACCCAGAATAAGGGACAAAACATGACCTGCCCCCAAAGAATCTTTTTGACCTCCATCAGTCCCTAACCCCCAACCCAAGGGTAATCATTATCTTGACTTTTAAAACAGAGATTAGTTTTGCCTAATTTTGTGCTTTATATAAATATATTCAATTTTGACTCTGCCACTTTCTCTCCTAAAAGAGAGAAGTTATTATTATTATTTTTTTTGCGGTACGCAGGCCTCTCACTGTTGTGGCCTCTCCCGTTGCGGAGCACAGGCTCCGGACGCGCAGGCTCAGCGGCCATGGCTCACGGGCCCCAGGGAAGCCCAAAGACAGGAGTTATTTAACTTATTTAAATCCACAAACGAGGCTGCTGTGAGGACATAAAGGTACCTGGGAAACCCCTGCAGAGCACCAAACACATGTAAGTTCACTATTGCTGTTATTGTTAATGTTACCAATCTTTGCCCTGAATTAAAGTATGAGGAAATTATAAAATCTCATGCTGGCGTCATTATTGAAGTCAAGAGCATGAGCTCTTAAATAGAGGGATCTTTGGCAAAAGAAAAGCGAGTCAGGGTGAAACAGCAAACAACGGAAAATAAGGGTTTGTGGAAGGGTATAAATAAGAAGCAAAATGTTTCCAGGTTGGACCAGCCTTATTCCCAAATTTACCTGATTATAGGACTCATCTGGAGAGTTTCTTAAAATACAGATTCTTATCAATGGGTCCGAAGTGGGGCCTTGGAATCTGTATTTTTAAAAGATGCTCCTGGTAATTCTTATGATCAGGCAAGATTTGGAAACAGTAGATTCTGAGGAAAGTGGAAGAGCACGGACTCGCTCCCTGGGATGGCTGGGAGGAGTCAGGTAACTCAATGTGGAAACAGTCATCATCATTCACTAGGCATCTACTAGGTGTCAAGTACCAAGCTCAGCATGTTCCTACAGTATTCATTTAATTGTCACAACAATCCTAAGAGACAGAGATTACTGTCCCAGTTCTACAGATGGCCTCACAGTTAAATGACTTGCCTGAGATAATGTACAGGAAGATATCCAGGTGTCTCCAATTTCAAAAGTCTTAGGAACTACCCTAAACTGACAGGTCAGAATACTCAGCTCCATCCATTATGACAGGTCATCTATTATGCATGTGAGTAACACCATACTCATCACTTTACAGTTTTCAGAGCACTTTTAAAAAACAGTGTTATTGGGGTATAATTTATGTACCATAAAATTCATCCATTTTAAGCTGGCAATTCAATGTTTTTTAATATATTCACAGAGTTGTGAAACCATCACCATGTTCAATTTTAGGACATTTCCATCACCCCACAAAGAAACCTTGTGTCCATTTACAGTCACTCTCCATATCCTCCACAGCCCCTGGCAACCACTCATCTCTTTCTGACTCTATGGATTTGCCTATTCCGGACATTTTGCATAAATGGAATCATACAATATGTGGCCTTTTGTGTCTGGTTTCTCTCACTTAATGTAATGTTTTCATCCATTTTGTAGCGTGTATCAATACTTCTTTACTTTTTATGGCCAAATAGTATTCCATTGTATAGATGTGCCACATTTTATTTGTCCATCCATCAGCTGATGGACATTTGGGTTGTTTCTGCTCTTTGGCTATTTTGAATAATGTTGCTATGAACATTTGTGTACAAGATGGACACGTCTGCGTGGACACGTTTTCGTTTCTCTGGGGTATGTACATAGGAATGGTATTGCTGGGTCATATGGTAACTCTACATTTAGTCATTTGAGGAACTGGGAGGGTCCCTCAATGGCTGTGCCATTTTACCTTCCCACCAGCAGTGTATGAGGGCTCCTTTCAGAACACTTTTACAAATACAAACAACCCCAGAGATAGGCATCATTACTCGTATCTTCCCGACAAAGACACTGAGGGGCAGAGAGGGGATGTGACTTCTCTGCTATGAGGACTGGGCTCCAACCCTGGAACTGCCCTCCTTCCTTCAGGAAACCTGACTTTCAGGCCAAAACAGTAAGTCTTTGAGAGGTGATGAGGTGATGGGCAGAGAGAAAGAATCTGCGGGTACAAAGCCTTGCTATGGAGATGGAACCTTCAGTTTTAGGAATGGAGACATCAAAGCCACTTATGTTTTTGTTTTATTAGGCAACAGCCAGAGCCAGGTTCTCACTAATTAATGGTGATCAAAGGAGGCTGCCAAGGAGTAAAAGAAAGCTAGGCCCTCACTTCCCCCTCAGCTTGCATGAGCCTGGGCCCTCCTGCAGGACTCAGTTTCTCAATCCAGAAAATGGGGCTAGATAGGAGCTCTCATCCCTTTACGCTCATAGGCCAGGACCTGGCAACCTGAGTCCTGTTCCAATCAAGGCAGCATATCCAAGCTGCCTCCACCAAACAATAATTAATAATACCAACACACAGTTCAGGGGTCGACAAACATTTTCTATAAAAGACCAGACAGTAAATACTTCAGGCTTGAAGGCCAAATGGTCTGTCATACTCCTCAGCTCTGCCACTGTAATGCAAAAGCACCATTGACAATACATAAATGAATGAAAGCAGCTGTCCAGTGAAACTTTCTTTGTGGACAGTGAAATTTGACTTCTGTGTAATTTTCACGTTATAAAATATTATTCTTCTTTTGATTTTTTCCCTACCATGAGAACATAAAAACCATTCTTAACTCCTGGACTATATAGAAACAGGTGTTGGGACTTCCCTGGTGGCTCCGTGGTTAAGAATCCACTTGCCAATGTAGGGGACACGGATTCAAGCCCTGGTCTGGGAAAATCCCACATGCCGCGGAGCAACTAAGCCCGTGAGCCACAACTACTGAGCCCGTGCACCACAACTACTGAAGCCCATGTGCCTAGAGCTCATGCTCCACAACAAGAGGAGCCACCACAATGAGAAGCCCGCGCACTGCAACAGAGAGTAGCCCCCGCTCGACGCAACTAGAGAAAGCCTGTGCTCAGCAACGAAGACTGAATGCAACCAAAAAAAAAAAACCCAAACATACAAAACAGGTGTTGCCTCAAAATGTTAAACATAATTACTATTTAACCCAGCAATTCTGCTAAGTATATACTCAAATAAATGAAAACATAAATCCACACATGTGTACATCAAAGTTTATAGCTATTCATAACAGCTAAAAAGTAGAAGAAAAACACAAATGTCCATCAATTGATGAATGGATAAACAAAATGTGGTATAACCATACAATGAAATATTGTTCAGCCATAAAAAGGAACCAAAGTTTGATATATGCTACAATACGGATGAGCCTTGAAAACATGCTAAGTGAAGGAAGCCAGACAAAGATGGCATATGTATGATTTCATGGATATGAAATGTCTCTGGAAACAGAAAGCAGAGGAGTTGTTGCCTGGGGCTGAGGGGACTGGGGCGGGGGAGGGTGATAACTAAAGGGTCCTTTGGGGCGTGACGAAAAATTGATCATGGTGATGCTTGCACAACTCTGTGAATATACTAAAATCTGCTGAAGTGTACATTTTCAATGGGTGAATTGTGTGGTATTTGAATTAAACCTCAATAAAGCTGTTAAAAAGGAACCACAGAACTAATGCCGTAGTTTGTTGACCCCTGACATAGCACACAGTTGCGTAGCCTCTCACAAAGCACCTTTCCTCACTTTATCACAACCAGCCAGTCATTTGCCCCTTCAACGGCTGAGAAAGCCAAGGCTCAGAAATGGGACTGACTAGGACACAGGTAACCAATGGTGAGATGTGAGCAGAACCCAGGTCTTTGGACTCCCTGTCCAGTGCTCACTGCAGCACAGACTTTCCCAGAGTTACATTCAGAGACTGGGTAAGTCACTCCTCAAAGCCCCAGGGGAGAGGAGATGACAGGAGGGGACCTCTCCCTAGACCTGTCCCTCCCTGCTGCACCTCTGGCGCCAGCTTCCTCCTCTCTGCACCCCCCTTACCCCCCCACCCGCCCTTCCCTGTCCTTTTCTCTCCTTTCCTTCTCAGAACCACTGGGCAAGGCTGTTCCTCCTTACATCTCACTCAGGGTGCTGGGAGGGCTGGGCGTGGGGAGGACGACAGGGAGGCTTCTCCAGAAATTCAATCCATGTGACATATTTCGAAAAGGGCTCCAAAAGGGTGAGGAACCAGTCCAAGGTCACACAGCAGATATCAGACCTTTGACTTCCTTGATATTTTTGAGAATGAAAAGAGAAAGGGTTTGGGGCTTGGGTAGGGTTTGAGGTGAGCCAAGCCCCATCCCGTTCCTGATTTTTCTCTACACAACACCTCCCCCACAAAACTCTCTCCTCTTTCATACTTTCAAAGGCACCGACCACTACAAGAGAGCTTTTAAAAATATTAATTGTAGAAAAAAAATTAATTGTAGAAAAATCAGGAAATACAGATAAAGGGAATAAGGATCATCTTGGTCTCACTCCTCAGATGTAAACATGGAGGTGACCATGGGGACTATTTCGGGTGACTCTCGAGCCAGCACCTGGCTTCAAATCCTGGCTTCATCACTCACCATCTGCGTGACCTCTGGCAGCTCATTTCACCTCTCTGACCTCAGTTTCTTCACCTGTAATATAGGAATAATAACAGCACCTACTCAAAGAGTTGTGTGACAATTAAATGAGGCTATAAAAAGCACTAAAAACAGTGTATGGCCCATAGCAAGCACTCAATACATCATTGTATTTTCCCAGTGATTTCCTTCATACGTATTTTTTTCCTAGAAAAATGAGATAATTCCGTATCCATCATTTTATAATGGATCGCTCCCCTCGCCTCACCTTAACTGAATTATTAACATCTTTCCCTAGCATTAGAAATCCTTCTATAGAACATTTTTTTTTTTTTTTTTTTTTGGCCTCGCTGTGCATGGCTTGTGGGATCTTAGTTTCCCTGCCAGGGATCAAACCCGGGTCCTTGGCAGAGAAAGCACAGAGTCCTAATGACTGGACTGCCAGGGAATTCCCTAGAACATCTTTCTTAAGATAGCATTTGCATATGTAGTATTCCATCTCCTGAAGTGGGATACTTAGGTGTGATTTTTGTTTCCCCACCACCAAACACGTTCCTCATCTTTGACCAATTACTGCTTCAGGACAAATTCCTAGGGAATTCGTTGAGTCAAAGGATGTGCAGGCATTTCAGGCTTTTGGCACATAATCATCAAACTGCCCCTAAGAAAAGTTATGAAGTTTCACTTCCGCCAGCTTGGAAAAGAAGGCCCCATGCTCTCCGATGCCTTGTCTCCTCTTATCATTTAGAAACATCATTTCCAACTTGACCCAAGAGAAGTGTTGTTTGCCGCCATATTTTGATGTGCAGTCCCAACTCTTCCTAATGGAACTCAGTTTAGGCATCTGTTCAACCCCATGACTCCTCTGGGTGGCCCTGGACTGGTCATCAACCTCACTGAACCCAGAAATCTCAGTTATAATTCCCAAATAAATCCTTGGCTTCTTAAATGAGATAATATATGTAAAAATTCAACCCCAAGCCACGTTCTCATTATTTGAAATAGGCTGTAGGGGTTTCAGAAACAAGGATGGCATTTCAGGAGAGCCCTGTAGGTAACTGTGGTGCACATGGGGAAACTGAGGCCTGGGAAGGGGAAGTCTTCCCAATAAGAAAAAGTCAGAAACATCTAATAGAAAAATGGGTGAAAACACAAATAGGCAACTTAGAGAGGAAACCTAAATGTGTGCTGCTAGGCAAAGAGATGTTCAAACGCATTAGTTATCAGGGAAATACAAGCCAAACAAAGAGGAGAAACCAAGTCACGGACTAGCAAACATTAGGAAGTTGGATAACACCAAGTGTTGGTAGGGTGTGGGGAAATGGGACTCTCATGCGGCACTGCTGAGTGTAGACTAAGACCCTGAAACCCAGCAATTCCACTCCTGGACAAATATCCCAGGGCCCTTCCCACAAGGCCGAGGATGTTCACGGCAGCTGTTGTCTGTGGTAGCTGGGAGTAGGAGATAAATTGAATGCCCCTCACTGGGAGTAAATATGCAAAATATGGTGAAGGCACATTATGGAACAATTACAATTATGCAACAATTCAAAACAGCTAAGCAGACTGTGAGTCAACAAAGACCTGTGAGCCAAATGTGACACATCACCTGTTTTTGTACAGCTCGGCTCAAGCTGAGAATGATTTTTACATTTTTAAATGGTGGGGGGAAAAAGAATATGTTGTGACACATGAAAGTTAGATAAACATTATTATCTCACAAGGCTCCTGTGGGTCAGGAACTTGGGAATGGCTTGACTAACTGGCTCTGGCTTGGGATCTCTCATGAGGTTGCAGTTAAGATGTTGCTGGGGCTGTAGTCGTCTGTAGGTTTAACTAGGGCGGGAGAATCATTCAAAATGGCTCACGTACATGGCTGGTAAGTTGGTAATAACGGTTGGCAGGAGGCCTCAGCTCCTCTTAGACCACTCCATAGGGCTGCTTGAGTGTCCTCATAGCATGGTAGCTGGCTTCCCCTAGAGTGGGTGATCAATGAGACAGAAAGAGGATACTGTGATGTCTTTCATCCCCTAGCCTTGGAATTTGCACACTGTTATCCTTGCAATATCCTATTTGTTGAGTAGGGTCACTTCTATGCAATGCAAGAGGGGACTGCTCAAAGATATGAATACCAGGAGTTTCTTACTGGCTACCACAGTAAGAAACAGAAGTGATTTATAGTAGATCCTTTTTAATTAAAAAATTAAATTCACATTCACAGGAGACAACACAATACATTTGACAAAGCTACACAAATTCAGAGGTATTTTATTAAACGGAATGGGGGAGGAGGGTAATGGGAGTGGAGGATAGGGATAAAAAGAAATGAATGAATGTGTGAATTAATAAAACCAGAGAGAAGCCTTGTGCAAACCAATTAAGAGAGTGGGCTGGGAACTGAGATGATTAATTCAACTCTCTTTACTCAAGCCCCCATGGTAGCCACCCCCCCCAAGAAAAAAAAGGGACAGTAAGAAAAGTTTCCTTGTCCAAGATCACAAGAACTCAGCCTCCCTCATCAAGTACCGCTCTCTCTGCCTGACACACCTTATTCAATTCATGGTTGACCTCCAGGGTCTTCAGAGAGCTCCAGTTCCTGGTTAAATAGAGAAGATTTTTGCCTGTGGGAAGGGGTGTGGGAGTAGCAGAACAAGCCTGGGAAGAAAAGGCCTAGTTATTACCCAAATAGTGGTGCTGGTGGATTGCTCACCCTTCCTGCCAGGGTTCTCCTTCTCTGGAGACAAAGGGCTCTCAGAGCACAGAGCCCTGTGAACACCCCCAGGTCCAGCCTGTGAGTGGTGGGAGAATCGAAACTCTCATTTCTATAAAAATATATCCTGTGGTTCTAGGCCTTGTGACTTCTTTTCTTTTAATCTTCGTAAGCTCACCATGCAAGAATTGTTATTTCAAGATGCCCAAAGAACTGAGTTAGATTGTTTTTAACTGTTTTACCTCTCTGTAAGGTCATTCATTCATTCATTCAGCAAATACTTATTGAGCACCTACTATGTGCCAGCATTAAGGATATAGCAGTGAACAAAGCAGGCAAAGCCCCTGTCCTCATGAGGGGTGGGAGTAGTGGGAACAGATGTTAGACAGTAAGCAAATAAAAAATACAACATGTAAACTAAAATGGGTTAAAGAGGCAAAAAGTCATTGTGTTATCAGGGAAGCCTTGTATTTGAATCAAGACCTGAAGGGTAAAAAGGAGCCAGCCCAGTGAAGAGCAGTTTTGGAGAAAAAACAGCAGGTGTAAAGGCCCTGAGGTAGGAATAAACTTGTGTTTGAGTTGATTAGGGGGGCAGGCAGGGCTCAGATCAGAGAGGTCCTTCTCTTTGTCCAAAGAACTTGGGCTTTATTCTGAGTGTGAGATAGAACTGACTCCACCATTATTAGCTGCATGACCTTGGGCAAATTATTTCATTCCTCTGAGCTTAGTTTACCTACCTATAAAGTGGATAATATTGGGTTGGCCGAAAAGTTCCTTCGGTTTTTAAGTAAAAATAAAAGACACATTTTTCATTTTCACCAAGAACTTTATTGAATAACGTATTCACCATTTTGTTCCACTACCTTCTGCCATTTTTCAGGCAACTTCATAATTCCATCTTCCCAAAACGTTTTATCTTTTTGAGCAAAGAACTCTTCCAGGTGTCTTTTACAGTATTCCAGGGAATTGAAAATTTTTCCATTAAGAGAATTTTGTAAAGACCAAAATAAATGGAAATCCGAAGGTGCAATGTCTGGTGAATATGGCAGATGAATCAGAACTTCCCAGCCAAGCTGTAACAGTTTTTGCCTGGTCATCAAAGAAACATTCAGTCTTACAGTATCGTGATGGAAGATTACGCGTTCTCTGTTGACTAATTCCGGACGCTTTTCGTCAAGTGCTGTTTTCAGTTGGTCTAACTGGGAGCAGTACTTGTTGGAATTAATCGTTTGGTTTTCTGGAAGGAGCTCATAATAGAGGACTCCTTTCCAATCCCACCATATACACAACATCACCATTTTTGGATGAAGATCGGCCTTTGGTGTGGTTGTTGGTGGATCATTTCACTTGCCCGGCGATCTCTTCCATTCCACATTACCGTACAGTATCCACTTTTTTTTTTTTTTTTTTTTTTTGCGGTATGCGGGCCTCTCACTGTTGTGGCCTCTCCCGTTGCCGAGCACAGGCTCCGGACGCGCAGGCTCAGCTGCCATGGCTCACGGGCCCAGCCGCCCCGCAGCATGTGGAATCTTCCTGAACCGGGGCACGAACCCGTGTCCCCTGCATCGGCAGGCGGACTCTCAACCACTGCGCCACCAGAGAAGCCCCCAGTATTCACTTTTCATTGCCCGTCAAAATTTGTTTTAAAAACGGAACATTTTTGTTACGTTTAAGTAGAGAATCCCATGTGGAAATACGGTCAAGAAGGTTTTCTTCGCTTAACTTAGGTGGAACCCAAACGCCAAAGCGATTAACGTAACCAAGTTGGTGCAAATGATTTTCAACGCTTGATTTGGATACTTTGAGTATGTCGGCTATCTCCCGCATAGTATAACGTTGATTGTTCTCAATTAATGTCTCGATTTGATCGCTATCAACTTCAACTGGTCTACCCAACTGTGGAGCATAGTCCAGCAAGAAATCTCCAGCACGAAACTTCAAAACCCACTTCTGACACGTTCGATGAGTCATAGCACCTTCTCCATACACTGCACAAATCTTTTTTTGTGTTTCAGTTGCGTTTCTACCTTTCTTGAAATAATAAAGCATAATATGCCGAAAATGTTGTTTTTCTTCCATCTTCAATATTAAAATAGCTACACAAAAATTCACCATTTTTATAAGTTTTTAAAAAATGCTGCCACAATATAATCTAGAAAAATTGTTTTGAATGAAGTTAAAGACAACTAAGCCCTACTAGATTCATCTTACTGAAACCGAACGAACTTTTTGGCCAAACTTTTTTTTTTTTTTTTTTTTTTTACTTTCCCATCACATTTTAAGATTCCCGTGAGGAGGGAATCAATTACTGGTAACTGTAGACAATGGGCAGAAAAAATGGCTTCAGTCGATCTGAGTTACTCCAGTTTTCTGCATCTTCTGCTACTCTGCGGCCCCTTCTACCCTTCCTCCTCCTACTGCTGTGGCACCCTATCTTCCCCAAAGCCCCTTCCTTTATAGCTCTACTTGAGGTCTCCCTCTGTACTGGATTCCCCTCCCACCAGCCCCCATCTTCTCCACCCTCTCCCCGACCCCCTCCCCTCCCTTCAATTTGACCTACAAACACTTCCTATTTCTAGCCCCGCCCACTTTCTGGAACTTCTCCATCCTCTTCCCCTCTCTTCCCCAGCCCCCTCCAAATTACCCCGAAGCTTTCTCTAGGACCTCTCACCAAGCTGTTTTGCCCTTTCTGCTACCTCCCAAGGAAACTATTCTTTAAACTGCCTTCCTCCACTCCCCACCCCCGGAGTAGTCTTTCCAAACCGTTCTCCCTCCTCCCAAAGATTACTCTTTAAACGTTATCCCTCTACCACCCTCATTTTCCAAATCGTTCCCTATTTTCCCCCCTCAATTCTTAAGTACTTCGCTCCTCCAGGACCCGACTCCACCCCACTCTTCTCTCGTCTCTCACTCCGCCCACAAATGAAGCTGGATCACTCTCCAGACTATCTCTTCCTTCCAACCACTCTCCCAATTACCGCTCCCAGCAGCCTCTCCCCCACGACTTAAAATGTCCCCTCGAAGGAACCTCACAGTCCTATCCCCGGCTAAGTCCCCTTTCTGATGTTCCCGCTACTTCCTGGGTTCCAGTTCTACCCCACTCTCGCAAGCATCCCGTGCTGGGTTCCCTCCCCACCCAGGGAAGAACCCCTTTCTGCACATACCTCGAGGTTCCGGCCCGCACCGCCCCTGTCTCCCTCCTCCGCCCGCGCTCGGCCACTCCTTCCGCCCTTCTCCCGCTCTGCCCTGCTCGCTCCCTTCCTTCCCTCCACCTTCTGACTCCACATTGCTCCCTTCTCCAAATTCCCGGCCCTCCTACCAGGGGCCCCTCTGGGTCGCCCTCACCTCTGCACGGCCCTCCCCATTCTCCTCCCCCTTCCCGGCCTCCCCTCCCCCGCCCGCCGCTCCCCCGCTCCCCGCCCCTCGGCTCGCCATTCTTCTCCTCGAGCCGCGTGCCCCAGCTCCCTAGTTTCCCGCTCCCTCGCACCCTCGCCCCCATTCCAGGCTCGGCCCTCGCTCCCTGCAGCCTGACCTGCAATGGCGGCCAACAAACACGGGGCCATGCAGAAACGGGCGACAGCCGAACCTCCCGCCGCCACCGTCGCCGCTCCCGCCAGCACTTCCCGGGCAGAGCACCCGAGCACGCGCGCACGTGGGGCCGGGGCGGAAAGAGGCGAGCGCCGAGAGTGGCGAGCCGGAGAAGGGGCGTGGGGAGCGGGGATGGATTCGGGGGGAGGGGAGTTCGAGTGGCGGCCTGCTCTAGGTCGGTGACCGCCGATTCCCATGTGCTGAGGCCGCTGGGGGCTACTCCGGAGATCCCCGGAGATGGAAGGGGCGATGGAGCCCTCGTGCGCCTTGGACGCACTCTTAGCCCGGCCCCACCAAACGCGCCCGCTTTGCGGGCAGGTTCCTCACCTTGAAGGGAGCCGAGTAAGGGGGGACCGTAATGAGAAGCCCACGCACCACAAGTAAGAGTAGCCCCTGCTCACCGCAACTAGAGAAAGCCCACACACAGCAACAAAGACCCAACACAACCCCCCCGCCCCCCGCCAAAAAAAAAGAAGGCAGTAGGGAGGCCAGTGTGACTGGAGTGGAGTAGACAAAGGGCAGAGTGGTGGCAAGTGATTAAAGGGGTGAAGTAGATAATGAATGTTAAGCTTTTTGAACCTAGCAGTTGCTCAGTAAATTAAAGCTTTTTTTTTTTCTTTAAGAAACTACATTTTGGGCTCCCCTGGTGGCGCAGTGGATAAGAATAGCCTGCCAATGCAGGGGACACAGGTTCCATCCCTGGTCCGGGAAGATCCCACATGCGCCACAGCTACTGAGCCTGCGCTCTAGAGCCCGTGAGCCACAACTCCTGAAGCCCGTGCACCTAGAGCCCGTGCTCTGCAACAAGAGAAGCCACCACAATGAGAAGCCCCCACACCACAATGAAGAGTAGCCCGCTCACTGCAAATAGAGAAAGCCCTTAGGCAGCAACAAAGACCCAACACAGCCAATAAATAAATAACTAAATAAACATTAAAAAAAAACACTACATTTTGTTTTTTAAAAATTTGTGAAATAATCTCAGGTGTACACACAAAAAAGGGAAAACAACATAATGAACATCCATTTAACCATGACCTGCTCTAATAAATAAAACTCATCAGCTATGGTTGAAGCTTCCTATGCACCTGACCCTATATCCCCACCCTCTGCCCCAAATATCACTCACTGAATATAGTGCTGATCATTCCTGTACACAGCTTTATATATTTACTCCATATGCATGTATCCATAAACAATCTCTAGTACTGTTTTTCAGGTTTTAAATATATATATGTATAGATACACATATATATGCATATATCTGGTAAAGGATTAATATCCAGAATATATAGAGAACTCCTAAAACTCAATAACAAAACAACAAACAACCTGATTCAAAATGAGCAAAAGATTTGAATAGACATTTTCCCAAAGAAGTCATATGAACGGCCAATAAGCACATGAAAAGATACTCAACATTACTGATCATTAGGGAAATGTAAACTAAAACTACAAGATACAACCTCACATCCATTAGGATGGCTACTATCCAAAAGCCAGAAAACAGGGACTTCCCTGGTGGCGCAGTGGTTAAGAATTCGCCTGCCAATGCAGGGGACACAGGTTCGATCCCTGGTTGGGAAGATCCCACAAGCCGCAGAGCAACTAAGCCCGTGCACCACAACTACTGAGCCTGAGCTCTAGAGCCCACGCTCCTAGAGCCTGTGCTCCGCAACAAGAGAAGCCACCGCAACGAGAAGCCCACGCACCGCGACAGAGCATCCAAGAACCAACGCAGCCAAAAAGAAAATTAAATTTATTAAAAAAAAAAAAAAAACAGAAAACGGTAAGTGTTGACAAGGATGTGGAGAAACTGGAACCCTTGTGCACTGTTAGTAGGAATGTAAAATGGTTCAGTCGCTGTAGAAAGCAGTCTGGAAGTTCTTCAAAAAATTAAAAATAGAATTACCATATGAGCCAGCAATTCTATATCCAAAAGAATTAAGAATTATCCAAGACCCTCTTCAGGGTCTTGAAGAGACATTTGTACACCCATGTTCATAGTAGCATTATTCACAATAGCTAAAACATGGGAGCAACCCAAGTGTCTGACTGATGAATAGATTACCGAAAAGTGGTATATGGTGGGTTGGCCAAAAAGTTCCTCTGGGTTTTTCTGTACGGTGTTACAGAAAAGCCCGAAAGAAACTTTTTGACCAACCCAATACACTCCACAGAATATTATTTGGCCTTAAAAAGGAAGGAAATTCTGTAATATGCTATAACATGGATAAAACTTGAAGACATTATTCTAAGTGAAATAAGCAACTCACAAAAAGAAAAATACTGTATGATTCCACTTATATGAGGTATTTAGGGCTTCCCTGGTGGCGCAGTGGTTGAGAATCTGCCTGCTAATGCAGGGGACACGGGTTCGAGCCCTGGTCTGGGAAGATCCCACATGCCGCGGAGCAACTAGGCCCATGAGCCACAACTACTGGGCCTGTGCGTCTGGAGCCTGTGCAAGAGAGGCCGCGATAGTGAGAGGCCCGTGCACCGCGATGAAGAGTGACCCCCACTTGCCACAACTAGAGAAAGCCCTCGCACAGAAACGAAGACCCAACACAGCCCAAAATAAATAAGTAAATATATGAGGTATTTATAGTAGTCAAAATCATAAAGACAGAAAGTATAATGGTGGTATAATTGACAAGGGCTGGAGAGAGGGGGAAATGGGGAGTTAATGTTTAAAGAGTATTGTTTATGATAGGAAACTGTCACATGTAGCCCAGTGATCAAACTTAGTGTCACTAATATAGTCCAGGCCTATGTGATGGGCCTCCTGATACGATGTAATGGGAAAAAGATAACATGGCCTATGCAGTATTTACACAAAAGTGAATTTCTTGAATCTAATCACAAAGAATAAATAGGCGACAGATTCAGATTGTAGAATCTTCTACAAGACAACTTCCCTGGACTCTTCAAAAATGTCATGAAAGAAAAAATGAGGTGACCATTGATCAGGTCCTGGATCACAAACCAAACAAATTTACAGCTATACAGGACAAAACTGGAATAATTGGGGAAATTTAAATATGGAACTGCATATCATTTCATCGTATTTAGTTATATCCATGCTGAGCGTCTTAGGTATGATAATGGTATTGTGGCTGCGTGTGAGAATGTCCTTGATCTTAGGAGATGCAGGGTGAAGTATTTTACGTGTAAAGTGTCAGGATGTCTGCAAGTAGGTCTAAAACGGTTCAGCCAAAACAAAATAAAATGTGTGTGTAAATAACCTGGCAAATTGGATTGACAGTGAATCCAGATGAAAGATATATGAATGTTTGTTGATTGTACAGTTTTGAAAAAACGTTTCTGTTGGTTTGAAATTTTTTTGAAGAAAAAGTTGTGGGAAAAAAAACCCACTTTGCCCACGGAGGTACTGAGCCCCTCCTGCATTATTTATGACAGGGTTGCCTGGGATTTGCAGGTCTCACCACAGCTGACGCTGATGCTGATCGGCCCTATTGCCAGGTGTTCCAGATCTCTTCCCCTCAGGTGCATCCCTTGTGGATGGAGTATATCGTTATTTAGATGCTGCGAAAATTCCAGCATCCTTTAAAGGCGGGAAGGGAAAGAAGAAAGAGGAGAGGAAGCCGGCAACAGGCTCACCTGGTGCAAGTTCTGTGGCCTCCCGGGCACCCCCTGCGGTGTGGCACCGCCCCCTCGTGGCCACCGGCATGCACGCGTTGTACAGGCCGGGAGACGGGCAGGAGGACCCTGCAGCACTCGCTCCCACCAGGACGCGCTCGGGGAGAGTTCCCCGCCAGGGCAGCACCCCCACAATCCCAGCTTGTTCACCTTGGGACCAAACATTTTAAAGAACACCAACTACGAGGGGGCATGGAGCAAAGTCCTTTACAGATATTAACTCAATCCTAGCATAATTCCCAACAGGTGGGACAATGGTAGCCCCATTTAAAAGAAGTTTGCGCCAGGTCACTCAGAGAGCAAGAAGTATTGACCGTTTTTAGCTGTATAAAAGATACTTGTGTCTCCATTCCTGAAAGATTTTGCTATATACAGACTTCTAGGTTGACAGATATTTTAAGCACAATGAAGATTTCATTCCCCATTCGTATGGCTTCCACAGATGCTATTGGGAAGTCAGATGTTACTTCTTGAAGTTAATTGGTCTTTTTCTCTAATTGCTTTTAAGATTTTATTTACCTTTTATATTCTATTGTTTCACCGTGATGTATCTGTTGTGGACTTATTTTTATTTATGCTCCTTGAGTTTCATTGGGCTTCTTGAATCTGTAGCTTGGTATGTCTTTCATATAGCCTGTTCTGTATTTTCCTTCTGGGAATCTGATTAAATTTATGTTGGGCTTCCTACCCAATGGCTTAAGGTGTTTTACTTTGCTTCTATACTTTCCATCTCATTGTCTCTGTGCAATAATAGTTTCTGGACAATTTCTTCTCACCAATATTCCAGTTCATTCTTTTATGTTTAATTTGCTGTCAAACACATAGCTGTTGTTTTTTTAAATTAGCTTTTTTAAAAAAAACAATCTATTTGGTTATTTTTTCTAAACTGCTAGGCCAATTTTTAAAGCTTGTTTTTGTAGATATTTTCAACCTTGTCTTTTATCTCTTTAAAAATACTAAGAATTGCTCTTTTATACTCTTTCTCTGATAATTCCAGAAGTGTTTGTGTCTGTGTTTGTTGTCTATTAATTCTGCATGTTCTTTCACGATTTCTTATGTCCTTGTGTATCTGGTTATCTTTGAGAATGTGCTGGAAGTTACTAAAAAAGAAGTGTGTGTGTGAATACTTTGATGTCTAAGATGATAATACATTTCTCTAAGGATCATTTTCATTTGCTTTTGTCAGACACCCGGGCACACCACTAGGTCAATGTTATAGAGTTTGAAAGCTGAGGATCTCTACACCTCCAGGACAACCTGAATTTGGAAAACATGTCTATGCCAGGGCTTATCTCCAGTTTAACATTTTCTTGAGGGTGTCTTCATTTGGGGTCCCAGTTCAAATGTTGGGTGATTATTTAGACTCCCAGCTTTCAACACTTTTACATTTGTACCCCTTATACTGCAAGTCCACCAACTTTACTGCTGGCTTTCATGTGTCTCTTTCCACCAGCAAATGCCTTCAGGCAAAAGCAGCTTTGAGTGTTGGGATTATGACCTAGTCTCTTGCTTCTCCTAGAGTCTGATCCTTAATTCTTCACTCTCCTGTTAGCTCTTTTCAATGCTTTTCTTTTTTCAACGTTTCATCCACCTTAAGTTATTTTCCATGTAAGAGTTGGTCCTAATTACCTAGACTACCATTACCATGAGTGTAACCCTTCACTCAAGGCTTCATTATTCTCCCTCCAGCCTAGCTGCACAGGACGCTTCCTGTACCGAGGAAGAGGGCAGACGGGAGGAGAGGGGAAGAGGAGATGGTGTTTCTGGTTTTATGACCGTGTTTCGGGGGAGTAGAAACTTACAGCCCCTCAGGAAAAACCACACTTTTTTTTCAGAGAGGGGAACTATTGTTACCTTAAGTTTCTCCACTTACCTAGACTACCTCATATGATTCAACGTCTCCCCAAATTGTCCAGCAGATCACGTGATAGGAGATGGAAGTATCCGGCCACTACGCAGAGCCGGGGTGGGGGAGAGAGCGCAAGGTCCCGGTCTGGCGTGTTCTAGCCATGGGGCGTGGGTGGTTGGTGGCGGCCACGGGAGGAGCGTAGCCTGGCCCCGGGAGCAGGGTGCAGGGCAAACACCTCGCGCGCGCTCAAGCTCTTGCCTCCTCCGCACTTTCTCAAGAGGGAGCGAACGCCAAGCGGCACGCATTCGCCTCTGCGCATGTCGAAAATGACTATAGCACGCGCCAGGGCCACGTTCCTCTCCCACGAGCGCCCCAGTCAGTGGCGGAATACGTCAAATCAGAAGCCGAAGCGCACCACCGCCAAGGCTTTCGGGAAATGTAGTCTGCAGCCGCGTAGCGCCTGGAGACCTGGGAGGCTGCTCCCTTTGCAAGCGGGTGGCCCGCACTAGGTGGACTACACTCCCTACCCAGCACTCCTACAGTGTTAGGGGACGCAAGTGGGCTTCCTTTTTTTTTTTTTTTTTTTGGCCCAGAGGCATGCGGGATCCTAGTTCCCCCACCAGGGATGGAGCCCCTGTCCCCTGCAGCGGAAGCGTGGAGTCTTAACCACTGGACCCACAGGGAAGTCCAAGTGGGCTTCCTTTGACACCTCTTTAAAAGCCACATCCAGATCTTCCTATTATTAAGTCTAAATTGGTGGTATAAACCTAATCTGTCTGGTGTCACCATTTTAAACGGCTTTCTCGCCCTCGCCAGGCTATCAAATCCCCTTTAGGAGCTCATAACCTGAGAAAAAGCAATTTTGTGCTTACTTACAGTTATTAAAACTTAGTCTAGACCAGTTCAAAACTCCAAATTCATACCTGATTCTTAGATGCCCGCATGCCCAGCCCGCATGGGTCAGGTGAAGGCTAAGAAGGAAGGTGCTGGTCTGCTGTGTTAGTCCTGTTGGGCCCAGGGCCGGTGGTCTGCCCCAACAGTCGGCCTCCTCACAGGGAGATGCGCGCCGGCCTGTGGGCTGCGTGCAGCTTCACCCCAGCCCACTATATTCATTCAGAGAGGGGTAGCCTAGTTCTCTCCTCACCTCCAACCCCTCTCCAGGTGGGTCACCCTGGGACACAGAGCCATTGCTCCTGCCCACCCTCTGACTTCTTTCCTCCGGGGAGCTCAGGCATAGGGTAAACTTATCTCCCAGTTTGTGAGCACAGTCCCAGCTTCCCATCTGGTTAGCTCCCCCTTGAGAATGAGCTCAGTGGTCCTGGTTTAGCTGATCAGTAATACATATGGTCACCCCACCCAGGATCCACTGAAATCCTGTCTCGTGACCTCTGACGGCAAAGAAATCGGAGAGAGTGGGCCTGTCCTTTTTTTCCAAGGCACAGCACAAAGGCGGATGCTCAGAGGCCTTCACATTCTGCTGGTGGGGTTACTCCAGCAGAACACCCCTCCATTCAGAAATCTCCAGACAGTTGCAGGCACCTGTCTGTTAACATTCCTCTCCACCTCCTTACCACCGAATACACACTCTTCAGGCGCACGTGCAAGCTCTCCTAAGAACTCCGGGTAGTAGCCCTGAAGTGAGCTTGTGGTTTTGCTGGAGATAAAGACAGCAAGCTCCAGTGATGTCAGATGCCCCCAATATCTCCAGTCATTCTCTTGGTGCTTGATTCCCCAAGCCCTGTGGGGAGGGCCAGGGGCCTCACCCTACCACCACAAGGATCCTCTCCTTTGGATCTGACCCTGTTGCATGGTTATATGTCAGTGGGGGCCTAGGAATGAGAGGTTGTGAATTTCTCACTTCCTAGTGAATCCTGTGGGAGCATGTGCCCAGTTCTTGTGGTACCCTTTATAATGTAGGGGAACATGACTTTTTTCATCTTTCAGGCTTTATCAGCAATTCTAAGCCAACAGAAAAGTCCATGCCAAAACTCTGTGACAACTCTTAACTTCTGAAAATGAGTATTAAAATTCAAGAACAATTGGTAATTGCTAGTTTCTTAAAGCACGTGGTAAAACAAAAACCCCATTAATTACTACAACTAATACTTATCTGGTCATAGCAGAAAAAAAATGCCATCTTTATATCAGGTCCAAATTTCTTGGCTCCTTTATCCATTAAAATGTTTGTCCAAAAAAAAAGTGTTTTTCCAAAATTACAGGGCTTTCACTACAATTTGCTAGCAAAAATTGGTTCTTTCCTTCCACCAACTCCTGCCGATAATCACCTACGTTGCTTATCTACAGGAAGCCCTCTGTGCCCCTGCCCTCCCCTTCTTTTTAATTATTCCCTCAAATGGCATTTCTAGAGAGGGGGAACTACTTTGATTTTGATAGTACCAAGACCGACCCTTTCTTGGGCTTGGATCAGACTTCTCACTCTTGGGAGCATGAATGCCCATCATTCCTTCTCCTAAATCCTTCAGACATGCTGGATGTACAGGTCAGACAGGCTCATGGTACAGAGGGGAACCAAGGAGGTGGCTTTGTGTGAGAAGGGATCAGGTAAGAGCAGGGAGGCAGACTAACTGTAAAAGAGTTTAACATTCACAGAGACACATACAACAAATACGCATCAGCCTCTTTTAACAAATATTAATATTTTGACAGATTTGCTTTTTTATTTAAAAAATTTGTCTTTTATCCCTTCCCAACCCTTTCCCCTCTAGCTACTGAGGAAACCACCACTCTGAAGCTGGTATTTTACACCTTGTGGTTTTTTGGGGTTTTTTTTGCGGTACGCGGGCCTCTCACTGCCGTGGCCTCTCCCGTTGCGGAGCACAGGCTCCGGACGCACAGGCTCAGCGGCCATGGCTCAAGGGCCCAGCCGCTCCGCGACATGTGGGATCTTCCCAGACCGGGGCACAAACCTGCGTCCCCTGCATCGGCAGGTGGACTCTCAACCACTGCGCCACCAGGGAAGCCCTGAAGCTGGTATTTTAATACTTTCCTACTTTTACTTCATATGAGTTGATAAAAAAAATAGGTGATATGGATTTTTAAAAGTTTTATCACACTGTATGTAATCCCTCTGCAACTTTATTTTCAATGTTAGCCTTGTTAGTACATGTACGCTCAGTTCAACCATTCATTAAACATTTGAGTATCTCCTGTACTGGGTACAGGGGACTGAACAAGATACGGAAGTTGTTGTTCTCAATCATCAAGCTGCTCAGTTGTTATTTTTATACTTTTCTGTAAATATGTTATGCTTCAATAAAATTTACACCCCCCAAAATCTCTACTCTCACAGAGCTTACCTTCTTGAGAAGGACACATAATAAACAAGTAAATGTCAGGTGGTGGTAGGTATTATGGAGAAAATGAAGCTGGGAAGGGAGGTGGAGCATGCTATGCAGGGGGATTGCTTTTTTTTTTTTTTTTTTTTTTTTTGGCAGTACGCGGGCCTCTCACTGTTGTGGCCTCTCCCGTTGTGGAGCACAGGCTCCGGACGCGCAGGCTCAGCGGACATGGCTCACGGGCCCAGCCGCTCCACGACATGTGGGATCTTCCCGGACTGGGGCACGAACCCGTGTCCCCTGCATCGCCAGGCGGACTCTCAACCACTGCGCCACCAGGGAAGCCCTGCTTTTTTTTTTTTTGGCCATGCCACAGGGCTTGTGGGATCTTAGTTCCCTGACCAGGGATTGAACCTGCACCCTTGGCAGTGAAAACCCTGAGTTCTAACCACTGAACCACCAGGGAATTCCCGGGGATTGCTATTTCAATAGGATAGTCAAAGAAGGGTTCACTGAACAAAGATCTGCAGGAGGTGAGGAACCAAACCAGGTGACATCTAGAAGAAGAGGATTCCAGGAAGAGTCAATAGCAAATGCAAAGCCTCTGAAGTGGAAGCTTGCCGTGGGTGTTTAAGTTACTGCAGAGAGTTTGGTGGAGCCGTAGTACAGTGATCAAGAAAGAAGACGAGTGGTGAGTCAGACAGATAATACAGGAGGGTGGCAGGTGGTGGCAATACTGCATAAGGCTTTTACTTTAGTCTTTATTCATGAAGTGGAGAGCTATTTGAGGGCTGTGAGAAGATGAGTGACACAATCTTAGACTTTTACAGTGTCACTCTGGCTGCTGAACTTTGAACATAGAGAGAGGCACGGGTGGAAGCAGGGAAACCAACTAGGAGGCTATTTATTGCAAATATCTGGGCCGTAGATGATGATGGTGACTTGGGCTAGGATGGTAGAGGCAACAAGAAATGGCCATCCACATATATCCTGCAAGTTGGCAGACAGAACTTACTGAACCTTGGACGTGGGGTGTGAAAGAAAGGTATCAAGAATGGTTCCCCAGTTTGGGGCTTGAGCAACTGGAAGGATGGGGTTGCCTTTTCCCAGATGGGAGGGCTGAGGTAGGAACATGCTTATGATGAGGGTGGGAAGGGGAGATCATGAGTTAGTTCATCTTTTGACATATTAAATTTGAGATGTATGTTAGAAATCCAAGTGGAGGTGTCAAGTAGGCAGTTGGTTATGAGTATGGAATCTTGGGCTGGAGATAAAATTTTCAAGCAGGTATTTAAAGTCTTGCGAGTAGATGAGAGCCCCAATGAGGGTGACTGTAGAAAAAGAAAAGAGATCCAAAGATGGAGCCCTAGAAGAATTCCTATGTCTAGAGCAAGGGAAGATATAGAACTTGGGAGAAGTAGCTGTCAATAAAGTATAAGGAAATCTAGGTGTGATAAGCTGGAAGCCAAGGGTGAGGAAGTGATCAACTGTACCAAATAATGCTGACAGGTCAAGTAAAAGGACTGAAAAAATACGACTGGATTTAGCCACATGGAGTCCATCAGTGACCTCTGACAAAAGCAGAAACAAAGACCTAATTGGAGGGGGTGCAAGAGAGACTGGAAGGAGAGGAATTGGAGACAATGAGTATTAGACACCTCTATTGAGGAATATTCCTATTAAGTAGGAAATGAAGTGGCAGGTGGAGGGGGATGCAGTATGTGTGTGTGTGTGTATAATATTTAAATATATTTACAAATATAGATTTAAGATGAGAAAAATCACGTTATTATGCTGATAGGAAAAATTCAGTGGACAAGAAAAAAAAAGATGCAGGAAAGAGGACAACTGTAGGAATGATGTTCTAGTTTATGAACAGGATCTAATACACCAGAGAGAATCTGGTCTTAGATAAGAGAACAAAGTGTCAACCACAGTAGCAGGAAAGAAAGGAAGAGCACAGGGACAAGATGCACGTAGGTGAGTAGTTACCTTCTGATTGCTTTTATTTTCCTGTTACCTAGGAAACAAGGTCACCAGCTGAGTGAGGACTGGGGCTAAGTGCTGGAGGTTGAGAAGACAGAAGCTATACAACAGTACCTTAGGAGACTGGGACAATGACTGGACTAGGGAAACAAATGCCTGAGGTTAGCAGTCAGGGATTTAAAGTGGGACTAGTCACTGTGGCTCTGTTTCCTGCAGCCACATTTAGCTGCATGGGTACAGGAGCAGAATAGGAGAGTTAGAATGTTTTTTGTTTCCAGATGCTCTGGTTCCTTTACTGAAGTACTGTATTATATTAAGAATATGCCACAGTTTATTAACCCATTCACTTACTGTCAGACATTTGTGTTGTGTCCATATATTTACTATTTCAAACACTGCTGCAATAATCATCCTTGTACATGTCTTTGTGCTCACATGGGAGTACTTCTACTCTACCACATAGATCTAGAAGTGGAATCAGTGGGTCATCAAGTATGCTTAACTTCAATTTTACCAAATTACTCCCCCAAATGATTATACTAATTAACCCTCTCACTAGCAGTGTATAAAAGTTCTCATTTCCCCCCTGCCAGACTTCTAAATTTTTTGCCAGCCTAATGGATATGAAATAGTATCTCACTATTTTCTTTTGCAGTATTCTGATTTCAAGTTGAGCATCTTTTCATTTTGAAAAGCCAGTCTTCTTTCTCTATCAACACATCTCCACTATACTGCTAACAAGACTATATTAAGTACCTACTGTGTGCCTGGCATTGTGATAATCAAGGAGACAAAAAAAAAGTTAGCAAAATAGATGTGGACTCTGCCTTCCTGGCACTCACAATCTATTGTGGGGTGGGGAGAAAACCAAATAATCAAAAATACAAATTGTGGTAAGGTGAAGGACATTAACAATAATCCATGAAAATTTAAAAGGAGACCATTTTAGCCAGGCAGTCATTAAAACCTTCCCTGATGTGACGTTTGCATTTTTAACAGATAGGAATTAACTAGTTCAGTATGTATAAAAGCCCACTGCAGCTATAAAGAACCAAGCATCACCAGCATCAATATGCCTAATAACTGCAGAATTGTTTTATCATCCATGCTGGCACAGAGAAGTGCTAGATGCTCTGGCAGACATAGTGCCTGCCCTGGGGCCCTTCCCCACACACACCCGGGCACCAGGAGTAAGAGACTGGTTTTCTCTTGTTTCCCTTTTGCAATTTTGAAGCTGCACTGTTATAACTAGTCTATTCTTGCATGAATCTCACACCTGGTTATACTTACCTATACATGCTGACCCAGTAATCCCATTTTGGATATTTATCTCACTCTGGATATTTTAAGAAAAAATTCTATAGAAAAAAAAAGTGGGGGGCTTCCCTGGTGGCGCAGTGGTTGAGAGTCCGCCTGCCAATGCAGGGGACACGGGTTCGTGCCCCGGTCCGGGAAGATCCCACATGCCGCGGAGCGGCTGGGCCCGTGAGCCATGGCCACTGAGCCTGTGCGTCCAGAGCCTGTGCTCCGCAACGGGAGAGGCCACAACAGTGAGAGGTCCGCGTACCGCAAAAAAAAAAAAAAAAAAAAAAAGAGGGTGCTTAAAAAGGTGAAAGTATTCAATGTCATTATTATAAAACCAATGCCCCAAACTATCCAAATATTATTGCAACAGCAGGGAGTTTGTTAATGGGATCGTGAGACTGTGTAGCAACATGAAAAATATTTATAAGAAAGTTTTTTATTTAAGTATGAGATAAGATTTTATCTACAGTCTAGGCAAATGCAAATAACTGATATATTAAAGTGTGAGGGTGTGGGTGAATCTGGGGGATTTAATTTACTGAAACAGTCAAGAAAAACATTCCAAGGCCCTTCATCATTTTGCTTCCACTTGGTCTCCCATCTAACCTATCACCATATCCCTTCATCCATTCACCCCCAAACGACACTGTGTTACATGCATCTCTTTGAACGTAACACGGCTCTGGAGACATGAAATTTAGAGGTTAAGAGCTCTGCCTTTGCAGCCAGGCAGTTCTGGGTTCCAAGTCTGAATCTGCCATGGGCAGTACTTTACCTCTCTGGGTTTTTCTCCCCACTATAAAACAAAGATATAATACATGCATTAAGTTTCTTTAATGCAAGCAACATAAATATAACAAAGGGGGACTCATTCGACTGATAGTGGGGAGCCCACTGAATCCCAGAAGAGCTTCAGAAATTGAGCCCAGTCCAAGGACCTCAGGAATGAGAAATGAGAACACCATCATGGCGGCTGCATCCTCTCCTGCTACAACAGACCTCCAGGCTCTGGTAAGGAATCAGGCTCCAGGCAACTTTAGGCCTTCACCTTACCAGCCTAGCAACCTCAAATTAAAGTATCCTTGCGAAGTCTATTTTGAAAAAATTCTGTCCAAGGACTCTGATTGGCTCAGTTGTTCCTGGAACTATCATTGAGCCCCAGGATGTCCTGACTTGTGTTCCTGTGGTCAGTACAGCAGGGATTGTTACAAGAGCAAGAGGGGGGAAAAGCTGGGTAAAGACAAGACACCACAAGACCTATTAGGGGACCTGTAAGGATTAAATGAAATGATGGCTATAAAATACTTAACACAATGTCTTTCAAGTAGTAAGCAATCAATAAATGCTATTAACTCACCTGGCTGTGATGAGTTTAGCAGTTAATCCCTCTTCCTTGATGCACCACTCTTTAATCTTAGCCAAGTTCTGAAAATGGAAAAAGACAAACTGACTCCCATTCAACTAAGAAGGCTATTTATTGAAATAATACAACGATGTTACAAGGATGTATTTCATATGGCCTAGAAGCTGGGTGTTCATTAAGTGCATGGTGCGTGGTTGCTGGGACTAGAGAATCCTCTGCTCAATCAGCCATACATACATCCTGGGTGCCCTCCCTGCCAATGATGATATGCTGAGATTCAGAGACTGGTTGGATCTAGGCCAGGCTGCACACACAAACCAGTGGTCTCCTTTGGGTCTTCTGGAACTAAGTCTTTATAAACTTCCACAACAGCTGCGTAGCACTCAACTGGTTACAATTCATGCCATTCTTGCAAACAGTCCACTATGGGGATCCCCAAACAATCAACAGAAAAATGAGTTCCTGATAGGCATCCTAGCCAATCAGTAGAGGAGGTTCCGAGTAGAACTGCACATTGTCAAACTATGTATCAGACAACACAGGTACGGTCTTGGCATTGTGGTGTACGCTAAGCGTGGAACATCATAAACAAGGTATTTTTGAATGGTTAAAGTCTTGGAAGGGCAGATCTGCTATAGAGCATCCCATCTTGCTCCACATATGACAAACGCACTGGGCTGGACTTCCCACATTTCAGGCCCCAGGCCCATTTTTCCTGCAGAGAATTACGAAGGATGTTTGGGAGCTGCCTCATGTTGTCCAGGATGAGACAAAAATGACGGATCCTGCCACCTGGCATGCAAAGCAGCCAGTGGGAAAGGTTCACCATCAACACCACCCTGTATCACTCCTCCCCAGGATTCATCACTAGGGCAGGAAATTTTGCTTATCTTGGGGGGAACAGAGGCTCTTTCATGAAAGGGGTCAATTTCTACAGTTGCTTCCAAATTTATTTGCACTACTGGTGTCAATGAACAAAGATTCTGGAAATTCCTTTAGAATAGGCCATGGGAGGCTTTAAGGGATATTAAGGATTAGAGTGGGCTATTGAAGCTTTACTGATGGAAAAGCACCACAGAGCCATAAAAGTTAATTTTTTAATGGTGAAAATTTCCTTGGCACACAAAATGACCCATTACATGCTGATTCCTTAAACTGATTTAAAGGCAAATTTTATGGCAATGGATAATTTGATTTATACTTCTCTACAGTAAAATTAATTTGAGGAGTTTTTTTTCTTTTTTTTTTTTTTTTTTTGCGGTACACGGGCCTCTCACTGTTGTGGCCTCTCCCGTTGCGGAGCACAGGCTCCGGACACGCAGGCTCAGTGGCCATGGCTCACGGGCCCAGCCGCTCTGTGGCATGTGGGATCTTCTTGGACCGGGGCACAAACCCGTGTCCCTGCATCGGCAGGCGGACTCTCAATCACTGCGCCACGAGGGAAGCCCAATTTGGGGAAATTTTTTTCTCTGAGTTCTGTGTTGTTTTCCCATTGATCAAATCACTACAGGAAGCTTGGGGCAGTGCTTTTTCATGGGAAGATCACGAAAAGCACAGTAGGAAGACTTAATAATTCTATGAAACTGACATACCTTAGCTGAAGTATGATACTTGGGAAAAGGAAAAAAGTCATTAGTAGTTCAACTATTTACAATTTCTGTTAACATTTTGGTTTATAAGCTTCCAACAAGCTGCTTTAAATAAGTGTGTGACAAATTTGCATATGTCTTGCTGCCTCTTATGCTTTTATGAATTCCCAAAGTATTCAACTCCTGAGTGCTCATTAAATTATTTGTGCATCTGATTTATTTTAAAACTTATTTTAAAGCCCTGAATTCCAAAGTATCTTTTCAGTGGCAAGACCATGGGGCTAAAGATCCAGGAGATCTGCATTTTCCACCCAGCTTTGCCGCTATAAACTGTATCATGCTGTGCAACCACTTCACATCTTTGGCTTTCAGTTTCTTCATCTGTACAATGAAGTGGTTGGACCAGCTGATCTAATTCTTTGAATGGTGAATTCCTGGAGGTGAAACTGGTTTCCATGGTAAATTTAACATAAGAGCTGCAGTTGAATGCAGCTGTCAAGCAATTTAAAAATGAGTTTTGGTCACTACCATGTGAGTTTTATTTATTTTTTAAAAAGGCTGTAAACAGTGAGAGTTACAAGTTAAATTGTTGAAAGTTGGTGATCTCCTGCAAACATATATTCAAAAAGATTTACAAAGTCCAGTATATAGGCATACCATTTCTAACAGGTTATATAAGATGTCTGTAGTTGTTTTTATACACTTCTGTCATCAGATCTGAGAATGTGGCTTTTATTTAATTTTTTCCTGTTTTTTTTTTTTTTCCTCTTTTTTGGCTGCGCCACATGGCATGCAGGATCTTTGCCGACCAGGGATCGAACCTGTGCCCCCTGCAGTTGGAAGCATGGAGTCTTATAACCACTGGGCCAGGGAAGTCCCAGAGAATGTGGCTTTTATTAAAAAAACACTGTCTACTGGCACAGAGCTTTCTCCACACACAACGTGCACACAGACACACACACAATTCACTACATTCTCAAGCTTTCTCTCCAGTAAGAATCCTCTGATACTGAATAAGAACAATATTTTAGCTAAAGCTTTTGGCACATTCCCTAATGTCAAGGTTCCTAGAGTTTATTTCGTGTATGAATTCTCTGATGTTTAGTAAGAGCTGAGCTTCGACTGAAGTTTTTCCCACATTCCTTACAAGTGTAGGGTTTTTCTCCAGTATGGATCCTCTGATGATCATGCAGATTAGTTTTCTTTCGGAAAGCTCGCCCACATTCATTACATTCATAGGGTTTTTCTCCAGTATGAGTTCTCTCATGCTGAATGAGGGATGAACTCTGACTGAAGGCTTTACCACAGTCGATACATTCATAGGGTTTCTCTCCAGTGTGGGTTCTCTCATGCTGAGTCAGTGATGAGCGTCGACTGAAGGCTTCTCCACATTCATTACATTCATAGGGTTTTTCTCCAGTATGAATTCTGTGATGCTCTATGAAACTCGTACTCCTTTTGAAAGCTTTCCCACATACATTACATTGATAGGGTTTCTCGCCAGGATGAGAAATAGATTGTTGACTAAAGGCCTGCTCACAACCATAGGGGTTTTCTCCAGTGTGGATCCTTTGATGGTCAGAGAAGTCTGTAATGTGACTGAAGTCTTCCCCACAGTCATTGCAATGATAGGATTTCACTTCAGTGAGAGTGTTTTCATCTTGAATAAGAGATGAGCTTTTGAAATCTATGCTGTAGTTATTGCTTTGGTAAGGTTTGCCTCTCTTATGAATCCTCATGTGTTTATAAAGGGATGGGCTCTGACCAAAAGCCCTCCCACATATGCTACATTCAAAAGGTTTCTCTCCTGTGTGAGTCCTCTCATGCTGGACAAGGGAAGAACATCGACTAAAGGCTTTCCCACATTCCTTACATTGGAAGGGTTTCTCTCCACTATGTGTGACCTCATGCTGAGTGAGGGATGTGCCATGCCTAAACGACCTACCACACAAATTACATCGATATGGTTTCTCTCCAGTGTGAATTCTCTGGTGTTGAACAAGGGAGGAGCTGCGCTGGAAGGCTTTCCCACAGAGACTACACTGATAGGGTTTCTCTCCAGTATGAGCATTCTCATGCTGACCGAGGGATGAGCTATGCCTGAAGGCCTTCCCACACACATTACATTCAAAGGGTTTCTCCCCAGTGTGAATTCTCTGATGCTCAGTAAGTTGTGTCTTCCAGAGGAAGGTTTTCCCACAGTCAGCACATTCATGGTGTTTCTTTCCAGGATAAATTCCCTGATCTGTACCGTTGGGGAAAGTTCCATCTCCTTTATGAGTTTTCTCATGTTTAGTCAGTGATGACCTATGAATAAAGGCTTTTCTACATTTATTACATTTATAAGGTTTCTTTTTTGCAAGGATATTATTCTGACTGAGTAAGTCTGAATTATGTCCCAAATTGCTCCCAAGTGTATCACATTCATTAGACCTTGGAGGAATGTTCAGTTGTGTAACCAGGTCTGTGTTCAATCTAGAATTTTCAACAAATTTATTTTGCTCACAAGCTTCCTCTGGTGTGATTATTTTCTTCTGGGTGGATGCATCTGGCCCCAAATGTCTCTTCCAGTTTTCCTTGTGCCTCTCTAACTGGCCATTAACATCCCAAGTGTCTTCTAACGTGGCACATGAGGGATCATCTGTGCTAAGGGATACTTCAGATATGCTCTGCTGCAGATTTGAAGATTTGGCTTCAGGCCTGGTCCTCCAGTCTGAAAGAAATCCAAAGTGCAAAAGTCCCCTATTCCCTCCTGTTAAAACAAACTGTTACAAGAATGAGGAAGTGAAAGAGATATAAGTTATACATTACTCTGTTTTGAAACTAGTCCTGTAGCTACAGGAGAAGACCCAAAATGGAGGAAGGAAGAGTGGAGAGAGGTGACAATGCAGACTGCAGATCCAGACAGAAGAATAAGTCCAGAATGAGGAAGCCCATGTAGGAGGGCTTGTTAGGAAGTAGGGAACAGGTGAGCAAGAGAGAGTTAGGCAGAGATACAAATGGAATAGGATCATGGTCCGTCTTGCAGAGTCTTATCTGCTATCCATGCCTCCCGTCCATTTTACAAACTGCCACGGAATCTATCTTCCTAATATATTCATTTCATAATTTCTTTAAAGTCACCTCTGAGGCTTCAGATCTTCAAACCCTGCAGAGAAAATCTGCAGCCAGTGATCTAACTGAAATGATTCTTTGACATAACTCGAGATCAAGGGCTATACTTCCCAAAGAGAAAAAAAAAGTAATATTTCAGGAGGCAAATCATCCTTGCCCTTACACACGGAGCTGTGGTTTTAGTCTATTTGAGTTCTGATTCTACATTAATCACCTCTCTTAACCAAAAACAATTTATTTTAATCTGCCTAAAAAACTGATCTCTAAACCTCTGTTTAACCTCAGAATACTAATAGCAGAAAATTAATTAATGTCCAGGTTCTAAGAATGGTAACCTTTTAAAAACTAAGGGGAGGGAGGTTTCTGGAATGATGGAGATGTTCCATATCAACAGAAGTTTGGGTTGGATGGGAGAATGCACTTGTCAAAATCAAATGGATGGTACATATAAAAGAGGTATATATTTCACTGTATATATTTTCTAAAAAAAAAAGAACTATGAACAAATATTGAACTCTAGTCAATGATATACATGCTGAAGCATGTAGGGGTGAAATGTACTCATGTCTGCAACTCACTAGGAAATGCATCAAAGGTAAGACAGATTAATAGACAGACGAAGAGATATGTGATAAAGCAAATATAACAACATGTTAACAACTATAGCACCATGGTGTTCACTGTATAATTTTTTCAACTTCTCAAATGTTTGAAAATTTGCATAATAAAATATTAGGAGGGGAAAACCCCCCCCCAGTAACTAAGGAACCCTAAACTCCCAAATCCCTTACCCTGGAACAAGACTCAATTCTAAATTTCTGAGGACAGAGAATGCTTTGTATTCCTTTTAGAATCCTTCTCAGTGGGACATTCAAGAAATGTTTGTTGAAATGAATGAATGAGAAAGTTCTCTCCCAGCAAGATTCCATAACAATCAATCAAGTAATTTTCTGACTGCCTTCTATATGCTCTGCAATACAAACAGAAAATATTTAGAAATATAATAAGTAGACTCTCCAGGAGCTTAAAAATCTAAGAATAAAAACAAGACTCAATCTTTTGACGACTTATGAAGAAACCCATCAGATGGCACATATTAAATCTGAATTTGTGTGGTAGAGATGATATAAATGATATTTGTGATCAGGGAAGAAACAAATAAATATATTAGCACATATTAAGTTTTATGGATTAGACAGACCTTGAACTTAAAGAATAGATGGCTTTGGATAGGCACAAAGTATTATCTAATGAGGGAAACTATATGCTACTTACAGAGAACATCAAGAAAAAGTTCAACCTAGGTGGAGCTTTTTTTAGCAGGAATAGAAAGATAATACTGGAAGCGATGATGGGGACCTTTAAATCAAGGGAGTTTCTGCTTCCTATAATGAGGTACAGGGAGTAATAGCAAAGTTCTTTCAGAGGTGGCTGGTTTAGGAAGATAAAGCATTAAAATCCAATATGGTCCATGAAGTGATGAATAGATAAACAAAATGTGGTATATCCATACAATAAAATATTACTCAGCAATACAAAGGAATGAAGTTCTGATACATGCTACAACATGAATGAACCTTGAAACATTACGCTAAGTGAAAGAAGCCAGTCACAAAGGGCTACATATTATGATTCCATATATAGAAGATATCCAGAATAGGCAAATCCATAGAGATAAAAAGTAGATTAATGGTTGCCAGGAGCTGGGGGGTATGGGGAATGGAAAGTGACTGCTAATGGGTATAACATTTCTTATTGGGGTGTTGAACATGTGCTGCTTAGATAGTGGTGATGGCTGCACAACTCTGTACATATCCAAAACAACCACTGAAATGTACACTTTAAAAGGGTGAATTCTATGGTATGTGAATTATATCTCAATAAAACTATGATTTAAAAAATCCAGTATGGATTACAAAAAGATAAGATTGAGTGAGCAATTTCAACTGGGAATTATAATAATCTAAGTCTGGGGTTTGGTTTAGGATGTCACCAGTCCAAGTTAAAGGGGAGGAAAACCTAAGATACTTCTCAAAGGAGGAAAATAACTTGGGTTGAAAGAAAAAGACTACACTGACTACGGTGTCTGGCCTGAGGGACTGGAATCCTGGTAATTTCTAATGGGCAAGGGGAGAAATGGATAATGGGCAACGTAGCAAAATGTGCTGACTGGAGATGCAAGATGATTAATTTAGATTTTACACCTCTATTAAGAATGTTGTGAAAAAAAAGAAAAAAGAATGTTGTGGGACTTACAAGTGGAGGGGTCCTGTGAGAAGAAAATAAAAGTGACCAGGGTACAAGTAAGGATGATTCTGAGTCTACAGCACACAATAAAGAGCTGCAACTACCAGAAGGCAGGCACCCTTTTATAGGGAGGTAATATAGAAAGAAAGGAGAGGAAGCCAGAAGGCAGGCTCCTTAAGGTAGATTCACTAAGAGGGAAAAGCAAGAAAAGCCAAAGACCCAAAGCCAAGAAGCATTGAATGAGTGGGGAAACCAGGAGAGGATGATACTCCAGGAACTGTGGAGGGAGGAAATGAATCAAATGGACTAGGAGTGCAGGACAGAAGGAGGATGGTGTTGCTCGCCAGACAGGTGGTACAGGAGTGCAGTCAGGGAAAGAAGTCTGGAGGGAGGGAGGATCAAGGTTATGGGTATTTCCTACAAGTCTGGGGCATCCGACAGTGAAAGCAGCAAGAAAAAACAAGGAGGAGACATGGAAGTTCAATTAATGTCTGAATGAGTAAGAAAACAGATCTCTAAATAATGAAGGGGGACTGAGGACACCAGAGGAGAAAATAATCCAGAAGTAGGCATATAGAATAGGGAGAGATGGTATTCTGAGTGTAGGACAAATGTCTACTTTCAGAAAGGAAAAAGAGGTACCTTTTCTTCCAAGACCTACCAGCAGCAAGACACCCTAATGGAGAAGGGAGACATATAGAGGTGTCATCCAGGAGACAGCCCAACCTCTTCTACAGGTCTAGGCACTCCCAAGGCAGCAATCCGAAGGTGCTGCCCTCTCCCTCAGCTGTGCCATTGTCCTACATGCTTGATTCTCCCTCATTTACCTGGACAGAAAGGTCTTTGGATTTCTCCCTCTGCTATCCATGGCTCTTCTCCTTGCTCCAATTTGAAGATCACCTCTGGCTTGGAAACTTGATATCCTGCTCATGGGTAAATACACAAGATTTGGTTGTTTGTGCAAGTAGACAAAGAACCCTCTATAAGTCAATACTAGGCCTTGATCCTCAGGAACTCTGAAGGGAAAAAATGGTGCAACTTGAGGAGTCATGCAATCAAATGGCCTATTTCCAGTTCTGCAAAAGAAAGACCTTTTACCTAAAGAGTAGGCTCGGAAACCCATAAAGCTGGGTCCCAGCAAGATGAACAAGCTCTAACCCTGTACACTCTGCTCACAGTCACCCAAACTATGAGTCCCACAACCTTAGCAACTGAGAAGGGAAAGACCCACCAATACATAGACAATGAGATGTGGTCCTTACCAAGAGAAACCAAGTGGCTATAGTTCTCCAGCATCACATCCCTGTACAAGCGCCTCTGAGCGGGATCCATGTGGTGCCATTCTTCCTGGGTGAAGTTCACAGCCACATCTTTAAATGTCACCAATTCCTGTAGGAACACATTCCTGCTCAAGTAGGGATCAACCCCACAAATGTTCCCATGGCAAAACTGGGAACCTACTGTAGGGTATATCACAAATGGTGATCACACGTGTGATATCCTGAGGGGGCAATGTTGGGTTAAATATACTAGTTGTTACACAATTTTATAGAGAATCTAATACGGCAGGCAGGAAAGTCATGAGGGGCAATGTGTCCCGCAATCCTGTAAGCCTACTTAGTTTTCTTCTTGTTCCCTTCAAAGCCAAGCCTTTCCTATACAATCACCAATTCCTCACTGCCCACGTGCTTCCTTTGGTACAAAACCCAAATACAGCAGGGAATAAAAAGTGACAGCCCTCCTTCACCTCCATCACCAATCCCACAAACTCCCGACAAATAACCATTGTTAACAATTTGGTGTATACACTTAACAGTCCCTTTCCATGTTTCACACACACACACACACACACACACACAGTCTTGTTTTGTGAAATATCATATAAATTGTTCTACATCTTGCTTTCCACATTTAGCTATGTATCTTGGAAGTCTTTCCTTAGTGCTATGTATAATTTCACCTTATTTCTTTGAATTGCTTCATAGCACCCCAGAGTACAGCTGTACCATATGACACCCATTGCCTAAAACCCATAGCACCCCACTGTATTAGGAACAAGATTCAAACTCCCCCATCACTCACTGGGCTCTGGCCACGCTGACCTTGCCCTGAATATATCAAGCCTGTTCCCACCCTGAGCCTTGGGATCACGACATGGTTGACAACCAGTCAACCTAAACCATGTTTAGGTCTCAGGTCTAGCATCGTGGCCTCAGAAAAGGTGTCTTAGCACCTCCCTCTAATTTACTATGCATCATATTACCATGCTTAATTTTTCTCGTAAAACAGGTATCGCTCACTGTCCGAATTCCTGCCACCTGAACTCAGGAACCAAATAGATTCAGATGAAAAAGGACACTTGTACTTCTAATCGTTATCTGAGATTTGTTAGCTTTTCTGTCTCCCCAATTGCAAGTCCCGTGAGAATAAGGACTTTACCTATCTTATTCACAGCTATATGACCCCCAGTGCCTAGACCGATGCCCAGCACATAGTGGATGCTTAGAAAAACTTGGTGAGTGAATAAATGGACCAGTTCTTATTATTAGATATTTGGATTAGTTCCAATATTTTGCTATTACAATTACTGCAATACATACTCTTTGTGCAAATATATTAGAATTCCTGTAGGCTAGCTAGCTAGAATTGGAATTTCTAGGTCAAAGATTTTTTCATGCTTTACTCCACTCCAATCACTTCTTCCTCACCACCCACTGAAACTGGCTGAGTACCCTCATGCCTCTGAATAGTCAGTTCTGATGCTCACAGGTTGATTTCTGTCTTGCCTCACTAGGCCTTGTTAAGCCATGGGACACCTGTCACTATGCCCAACTTGAAATGTCTCCTTTGGTCCTGGTTAGATTTCTACCTCAAGAAGTACATAATAAAGTATGTAAAGACAATCAGCATGAAAAGACACTGAAAGCAGAGCCATGAGTTCGCTGGAGCAGTGAGGCAAAGTTATATGAAGGTTTCTGCCTTATTCCATGCCCTCCTCCCATGTGCTTAGTTATAGCTGAGTTGGACTTCTGTTTCCTGGAAGATATAATTCTCTCCCCACCCTCCCATCCATCTTTCCCTTGCTAATTCCACACTTCGGGTGTAGGTTAGCAGATCTTCAGTGAGGTTTTCTGATCCCCCAATGGAGGGTCAATCCCCATATCATGTGCTTTAAGTCACTTTGCGCATCCACAATTGAAATAGACCTAATAATCTACTTAATGCTTGTTTTCCTAGTTAGATGGTGAGCATTGTGAGAGCAGGGACTCTACTTTTCCTTTTTTTTATTTTTATTTTTTTTTTTATTTATTTTTTTTTTTTGTGGTATGTGGGCCTCTCACTGTTGTGGCCTTTCCCGTTGCGGAGCACAGGCTCCGGACGCGCAGGCTCAGCGGCCATAGCTCACGGGCCCAGCCGCTCCGCGGCACGTGGGATCCTCCCAGACCGGGGCACGAACCCGCGTCCCCTGCATCGGCAGGCGGACTCTCAACCTCTGCGCCACCAGGGAAGCCCTCCTTTTTTTTAAACTCTAGAATACCAATGTCTAGCAAGTACCTGACCCAACACTAAATATCTGTTTCCTGACTGAGTTGAGCCTTAAGGAGATGGCTGAGATCTGAATTTTAGAGAAAAGGAGAGTGGCCCCATCTCCTACTGAGTAAGGTGCATGACTGCATCCATACACAACAGTGGCTCCTCTGTATCACATTTCTGCTCAACACTGCGGCTGTGTCCCCACAAGAACAGAGAAGGGTTGAAACGTGGCATTTTTCTGACGGAGGTCAGGGATCTGACTGTGCCAGGTAAGATGATACTAGATGCTAAAAAAAAAAGACACTAGATATTTACTAGGTGCCTGGCTTTACCATATGCACCATGGCAGAATAAAAATGCAAAAGAAAAACACTGCAGTCCTTGAATAGGTTTCAGTTTATTTTAAAATGTGTTATTAGAGCACGATATGAGACAATGCATAGTAAAGTGGGTGCTACCAGCGTTCTGGGCAGGGAAAACTGGGTACAGGAGAGAAGCTTCAAGGTAGGCTATGCACTGGGCCTTAAGACGTAAGTACCATTAGGATGGGAGAAAAAAGAGTGGGAATCCAGTCCAGGGACTGAGAAGTTAGAGAAGGGAGGCTGGATTTGGGATGCAGATGGCTAGCAGAGAAAAGGTTTGGACCAAGGCAGACATTTTAAGTTAGGCTGTGAGAAATAACACCTTTCCACTCCTACTCTGTCCTCTAAACTTACAGCCCCTTTGGTTTAGGAACACAGAGTTGGCAGCCAACCTGGATTCCTTTGCTTCACTGGTTCCCCGTATTTAACACATGGCCTCCTGACTTTATTCTGCTTCCCCAAATAGGTTGAACTAATGTTAAAGAATGTGCTGACCAGTAAACAAATGTCTAGTCAAGGCAACTCATTTCTCGCCCTGGCAGGACAACTAACTTCTGTTCTACTACTCACGGTCCCACCAACTCTTTCCTGTGTACTATCAGAGTCACTTCTCTAAAACAAATTTGATCATGCATACAAACCTTTAATTTCTTCCCACTTTTCCCTATTCTTACTGCCCTCACCCTAGTCCATATCACCATCACCTCTTATCTGGACCACTGCTACTATCTCCTACTTTGCCTCTCCTTTTCCACTCATGCCCCACCCCTCCCAAGTCTGTTTTCCATATAACTACTAGACTCATCTTGTTAAAACCTTTCAGAGCAAGTCATTCCTCTGCTTAAAAGCCTCCAATGGCATCCCAAGTAAAAGCCAAGGTCTCTATAATAGCTACACAGCCCTTCACAATCTGGACCCCCACTACCTCCAACTTCATCTTGAACCTCATCCCCAACCTACTGCTCTCTTACCTTTACTCACCCTGCCCTCCTTACAACTCCTGGAACGTACCACACATGCTTCTGCCTTGAGGTCTTCACTCTGCCTGTTCCTTGACTTGGAAGCCTCTTCCTGCAGATATGCATGTGGCTCCCCACTCACTTCCTTCCGCTTTTTGTTCAAACGTCACCTCACCAGAGCCAACGTCCCTGACCATGCTATATAAAACAGCGCCGCCCCCCCAACCTTGCACTGTCACTCTCTGTTCTTTTCCTTTTTCATAGTCCTTACACCTGACGTGTCATATTTTATTTGTTTACAGTCTGCATCCCACAGCAGAATGTAAATTCCAGGAGAGAAGGAATATTACCTATTTTCTTTATGGCTGAATCTCCACTGGCTACAAGAGGCCGGGCACATAGTGGGTGCTCCATAAATATTTAATAAATTTTCCTTGAGATTAAAAACTAAACTCCTTAGTGTGAGCTTCTGTGCTCTTCCAACCTAGTCCTCACCTTACTTCTGCAGCCTCAGCTCTGGCTTTTCTTCCCCTTGTACACCATGATTCAGTGTGCAGAACACTTACACCTCCTTGGAAAAAAAAATCTCTTTCTCTTCTGCAAGTGCTGCTTCAAAATGTTCGGCCTTCCCTCCTCTGCCTGCTAACACTCTCCCACCAAGACTCAGTCAAGTTCTCTCCTCAGGGGCTCCATTTCTACCTCCAGGTCTAGGCTAACCACCTCCCCCCCAGCTCCCCTCCCTAGGCCTCTCTTCAGCACAGCTCATAAGACACTACCTTACGGCAACTGTTACCTATTGTTCACTGTGCTTTTAGAGGGTCAAGACCTTGTCTCAGGTGCCTTCGAATCTCCACTGGCCAGAACCATTTTGGTACATAACGGACAGTCAGTGGTCTGCAAGATTAAATAGGTAAAAAATGTACTCTGAGATCCTTGGTGTGAGTTAGCCACTCTGAATCAAATCAACTTTAGGGCATCCAATACAGGCCACATCTCAGACTGTATTAAAATGATACAATGATGTCTTTTAAACACTGCTTACCCTTCTTCCAGATTTAACTGGACCTCATAATCAACACCTTTTAAAAATTAACAAGAAGTATTAAATGTTCCCCTTCCTCAGGCTGACATAAAGAGGACCTTGGCCAAATGTGATGGAGCCCAAAGCAAAGAACTGGAAACAGCATATACTAAGTTAAGAAGTTAAGTGTGTAATATACTTGGGCAAATCATAGACCTCCTGGAGATGCAATTTTCCCATCTATAACATGGATTCCCTGAACTGAAGAAATAAGAGTTTTAAGAGCAGAAGGGTGAAAGAGTACATCCAGAAAGGACACGTCCAACTATAAAAAGACACGCTCCTCCAACTCTAGCATATACCATCCCTGCAGGAGAAATCCCCTAAAACTATAACTCAGGAAACTTTGTAGTTTTGCAACTTTGCAAAGCTCAAAACCAGAGCCTGGGGCTTCCCTGGTGGCGCAGTGGATGAGAGTCCGCCTGCTGACGCAGGGGACACGGGTTCGTGCCCTGGTCCGGGAAGGTCCCACATACCGCAGAGCGGCTGGGCCCGTGAGCCATGGCCGCTGAGCCTGCGCGTCCGGAGCCTGTGCTCCGCAACGGGAGAGGCCACAACAGTGAGGGGCCCGCATAGCGCAAAAACAAAAACAAAAACAAAACCAGAGCCTGGCAGCTAATGAGTAAAAATAATCTAGTTATTTAAATCACATATTTTTAAATATTGTATTTATACTACATATAACATTTTTATTTATTATATTTAATATAACTATTAAATGTATTTAATTTTTATGTTATATACAATTATAGTAATTAAAAACTACCCCCCTCTAAGACCAAGTTACTTTAACCAATTAGAATACATTAAATTTACTGGGATACAGTGTGGCATTTTCACTCAAGTACTCGGTGCTCTATGATACTGGACAATAACAGTTTGGTAAGTTGAGAGTTAAGAGCATCCCTAACAAGTGCGTACAGAGAGAAGTAACATGATTACTGTTAGCCTTCACACACATACACAGATGCCCTACTGAGGCTAATGGCATCATCATCTACAGTATCCCAGCTGGAAACCTGGACTTTACCCTTGACTCTTCATTCTTCCTTTATGACGTAGAATTACCAACAGCCTCAAAAATGTCTCCTACATTCAGTCCCTTCCCTTCATCTTTCAAACTCAGCTCAAATCCTCCCTTGCCAACAATGCCATTGGGCCAGGCAATGGCCTAATGGTCTAGATCTATGCTGTCTAATACGGTAGCCACTTGCCACATGTGAATACTGAGCACTAGTAATGTGGCTAGTCCAAATTAGGACGTGCAGTTAAGTGTAAAACACTGGATTTCAAAGACTTAGTACCAAAAAATATATAAAACATCTCATTAATAATTTTAAAATATTTATTCATGTAGAAATGATAAGACTTTGGCTATATGAGGTTAAATAGTTTGCATTACTAAAATTAACTTCCCGTTTCTTTCTACATTGTGGGCTACTCGAAAATTTAAAATTATCCATGTAGCTTATGTTTGTTTTGGACGACACTATTCTAGGTTGTTCTAGGTCTCCACCTCAGGCTATTCTCTCTAGGTGACAGAATCATCTCTCTCTTAAATTCTGCCTGCTGCCACACACCCCATGCTTCCGACAAGTGGACTCTTTGCCCTGATTACATCATTCTCTTCCATGTTTCCTTGCCTTTGTACATCCTATTCTGACCATCATGTACTTTCTTCCCTCAGCTCTACAGGATAAATTCCAAGTCATCCTTCTAGAACCAGTTCAATGGTCCCTTCCCTTCTGAAGCTTTTCCAGATCCCTGCCACCTTTAGTAATTTGGTCCACATCCCAATTTCAGAACTATAGCTATATTTTCATGTTTTTCTCTCTCAACAATTTCTCAAACTCCTTTTCATTTCAGTATTTCCAAAACTAAGCATGTTGGAATTTTCCACAATCACAGGGGCAATTTGGAAAAACTGGCCATGCACACAGGGCCCTACCAGGCAACATTTAAAAGCTCCTTACATGATTCATTATAAAAAAGCAACAACTAACATTTACTGAGCATTCACCGCAGGCCACGCTCCCCCTCACTAAATTATCTCACTGAAGCCTTACTGCCACTCCACAGGAAGCAGGTACCTTCTCCTGACTGGTTCTGAAGCGTGACCCTGGTTAAGAATACCACCCGGCACAGAGCAGGCATTCTAAAAATGTCTGCTGAGTGAATGAATAGAGTCTGGGTAACTCTTACCAAAGGAAAACGAGGAGTCATTTTGAGGATTAAAAAAAAATTAGATTAGTGAATTCTATTCTTGGATTATAAATAGTAGGGGCAAATGGCAAAACAACGGCATTAACAGCCAAATCTAAAAGCTGGCTCCTCTTAAATACTGGCTGAACAAAAAAACCTCTGACAAATATACTACAAGAAGAAATAGAAAAATAAATCAATTTAAAAATAAGGGGAGGGACTTCCCTGGTGGCACAGTGGTTACGAATCCGCCTGCCAATGCAGGGGACACGGGTTTGATCCCTGGTTTGGGAAGATCCCACATGCTGCAGAGCAACTTAAGCCCATGTGCCACAACTACTGAAGCCCGTGCACCTAGAGCCTGCGCTCCGCAACAAGAGAAGCCACCACAATGAGAAGACCGCGCAACGCAATGAAGAGTAACCCCCGCTCGCCACAACTAGAGAAAGCCTGCACACAGCAACAAAGGCCCAACACAGCCAAAAATAAATAAATAAATAATAAATTATTTTTTAAAAAATAATAAAATAAAAATAAGGGGATAAACCAGTAAAATACCCAGCAGTGTATTAAGAAATGTGAAAGATCTTAGTGAAGTGGATAATTTTTAAATCCTAAATCACCAATGTTGACACAAAAAAGGAGAGAAAATAATTGAGGAAGAAACAGAGAAAACTGTTCCCAAGTCATCCTCTTTATAAAAATCCTGGATTTAAATGTTTTATAGGTAAATTCTTTCAAAAGACAGAAAAGGATGAAAAGCAATCTGAATGTTTCTACAAATTAAGGATGAGCATGCCACCAAAACCTGCCAAAGATCTCTCTCGTAAAAAGAAATTTTTTTTTAATTATCTATTGTAACAAATGGGATTTTATCCCAGTATTATTTGTAATAGCAGAAACTTTAGAAGCAACCTAAATGTCCTCTGAGAAACGGTTAAATAAATTTTAGTATATCATACAAAGCAGTATAATTCAGCCATAAAAGTGATTTAAAAAAACAAAAGAAAAATCCTCATAAAAATTAGATGAAATTTAAAATGTTGGAATTGAGGGGACTTCCCTGGTGGTCCAGAGGTTAAGAATTTGCCTTCCAATGCAGGGGACCCAGGTTCGATCCCTGGTTGGGGAACTAAGATCCCACATGCCATGGGGCAAATAGGCCCGCGTGCCACAACTACTGAGCCCACGTGCCACAACTACTGAAGCCCGCGCTCTAGAGCCCGCGAGCCACAACTGCTGAGCCCACATGCCACAACTTCTGAAGCCCATGTGCCTGGAGCCCATGCTCTACAACAGGAGAAGCCACTGCAAGGAGAAGGCCGCCCACTGCAACAAAGGGTGGCCCCCGCTCGCTGCAACTAGAGAAGGCCCACGCGCAGCAACAAAGACCCAACACGGCCAAAATAACTAAATAAATTTATTTTAAAAAAAACAAAACTCTTCAGTGAAAGTCACACTGTTTCATGAAATTGCTTTATCAGAAAATTAGCATCACTGCAACTAGAAAAATTACATTTTTGCTATGTGAGGAGCAGAAAATGCAGAAAGTATAAAATCACTGCCAGGGGTTAAGTGGTTATTAATGTTCGCTCATGTGACACCCACTTACTGTGTGCGTACTTTGGAGCAAAGGATGAAAGGAGTCAGGTGGCCCTTCTCTAGAAAAGCAGAAAGCCCAGTACGAGATGGATGGGTAAGCACACCACTCCATATGACATGAGACACTACTATGACATGTGTACATAGGTGCTACAGGAATGCATAAGAGAGGCACTTGACCTTACCCAGGGGAAGGAGGGTCTGAGCTGAAGCTTAAAGACCAGCACCAGTCAGCTCAGGAAGAGGTTAAGAAAGGGGACCTCCATATGGAGGGAGCTTGAATATCCCTGGCTACAAACATCCTGACCTGGTTCAGCAAGTGGCTTGGTTTCCCTGGAGCATCTCGTCTGAGTTTGTGACCTGAGCCAGCTTTTGCTGGGTCTGTTCAATCCTGATGACCGAACCGCAGAGCTCTCTTGGGATCTGAAGTCAGTAGAGACCAGGGCCTGGTCCCTCTGCATTTCCTCCCCTTCAAGATAGAACACCAAGAAACCTGGTCTCCATAAGCAGCTTTTTCTTAAAAAACTTTCCCCATTTCTTACTTTTCTGGTGGCTTCAACTTTAAGAATGGTAAAAAAAAAAGAATGGTAAACAACTTTTCAAAATCCTAACTAAAAACATAGTACACATATAACGAAAAAAAGAATGCATAGTGTTTACACAGCTATAGTTACTAACAATCCATAGATCCCAAGGATTTTGGGGGGTATTCCGCCCGGCCCATCTCTGCTCCCATTCCCCTCCCACTGTGGGACCACTTTAGTTATTTGTTAGCTAAGCCCTGGGAGAAGGTCTCAACCACAGGAGTCCCAACTTTTAAACTCTTGCTCCTGCACATCATTCACAGCCATCTTTAAAACTAAACTGTACAGTTCCCTGCTCAAAAACATTGGCTCAAGCTACAATAGCCTCCTTGCAGCTCCTTGAACACACCAGACACACATCCCACTGTTCCCTCTACCCAGAACACTCTCCCCCAGACCTGAATGTTGTTAACTCCCACACTTCCTTCAAGTCTGCTCAGATGGTATCATCTCAATAAGGATAAGGCTTACCCTGACCACCCTATTTAAATTGCACTCCTTGGACTTCCCTCGTGGCCCAGTGGTTAAGAGTTTGCCTGCCAATGCAGGGGACATGGGTTCGATCCCTGGTCCAGGAAGATCCCACATGCCGCGGAGCAACAAAGCCCGTGCGCCACAATTACTGAGCCCGTGTGCTGCAACAACTGAAGCCCACGCACCCTAGAGCCCACACGCTGCAACTATGAAAGCCTGCGTGCCTAGGGCCCATGCTCCGCAACAAGAGAAGCCACCGCAATGAGAAGCCCGTGCACCGCAACAGAGTAACCCCCACTCGCCACAACTACAGAAAGCCTGCATGCAGCCACGAAAACCCAACGCAGCCGATTTAAGTGAATGAATAAATAAATAAATAGCACTCCTACCACAAGCCCCCAGTTCCCTACTCAATCCCCCTTATCCTTCTCTACCTTTTATTATTTTTTTTATAAATTTATTTTATTTTATTTATTTTTGGCTGCGTTGGGTCTCCGTTGCTGTGCGCGGGCTTTCTCTAGTTGCGGCGAGCGGGGGCCACTCTTCGTTACGGCACGCAGGCTTCTCATTGCGGTGGCTTCTCTTGTTGTGGAGCACGGGCTCTGGGTATGTGGGCTTCAGTAGTTGTGGCTCGTGGGCTCTAGAGAGCAGGCTCACTGGTTGTGGCTCACAGGCTTAGTTGCTCCGTGGCATGTGGGATCTTCCTGGACCAGGGCTCGAACCCGTGTACCCTGCATTGGCAGGCGGATTCTTAACCACTGTGCCACCAGGGAAGCCCCTACCTTTTATCTTTTTTCTAGGGTACTGATGCCTTCTAGGATATCATACAATTTCCTTACTTAATTTTTTGCCTCCTCCTTCTAAGATGTAAGCTCCATGAGAGCAAAGACCATTATAAATTTTGTCCACTAATGTATACCAACCACTTAGAAAAGTGTCTTAACACATCATAGGGGTTCAATGACTATCTGCTGAATGAATGTATGAATGAATGGATTACCAAGGCCAAAGAGAAAAAAGTCCAAACGCCCTTGTATTCTCGTCTATGCAGTGCCTGCAGCCCACACCCACTGTCACACAGGACAATGGTTTCGGATATAGGCCCGTCATCTTCTTGCCTCCCAACCCCTGACCCACAGTCAATCAGTTCTACCCCTACCCTCTTCATTTTCACCTGCTTAGACCCTGCCCCTATTCAAAGGTGAAATCTCCACTGACTCTTCCCACAGGCAGAATTTCCTCTCCCTTCTGCACTCACAGCAGTCCCTGGATCTCTGCAGCAACACTTGACACCACCTTTCTGGTGCTATACTTCTGCATGAGGCTGTCCTCCCCCACTAAATTAACTTCCTGGATAAGTAGTCACATGACTCAACTGCTCATCTTTTGCATTCCTCTGAGGGCCAGGCTCAGAGAAGGGGAACCACTGACAAAGGGAAATTTCTCCCTGAAAAGCCCCATTTGTAGGGCCAGTGTTCTGTTCTGTCCTGTCCTCCATCCCCAGTCATCATCTGCAGCCTGAGTTAGGTAACCCAAGTGAACACTGTCAGGCCATTTCCATGAGAATATAACTGAGTGCTTTAGGGAACACAGCTTTAAAAGTGAAGTTTAAAGAGGTCCCTAGGGCTTCCCTGGTGGCGCAGTGGTTCAGAGTCCGCCTGCCGATGCAGGGGACACGGGTTCGTGCCCCGGTCCGGGAAGATCCCACATGCCGCGGAGAGGCTGGGCCCGTGAGCCATGGCCGCTGAGCCTGCCCGTCCGGAGCCTGTGCTCCGCAACGGGAGAGGCCACAACAGTGAGAGGCCCGCGTACCGCAAAAAAAAAAGAGGTCCCTAAAGTTCACTGCTCAGAACACAGATTCATTTTCACCATCAAAAGGCAACTCCACCCCCACCATGCAGAAATGATCAACACCCCCATGAAGTGTTAAGTGAGTTAAGTCATCTGAATTCTCAAAACCTACTGAGGAAACACTTTATACGGAAAGGTGCTGATGACAGTGATTTGCTCTGGCTCTCCTCAAACAAAATAACTGTTCTGTTCTAGTAGTTACTTGTCTTACTCCTTAAAGCTCACCCCTGTAAAACAAAAACATATAACAAGAAGTAAAAAAATATAAAGGCATTATATGCTGTGTTTAATTTACTGTGAACTGCTTTTAAAGAACATTGGTATTTTTACCTGATTTGTCTCACACCCTAGCAACTAGAATCTGTGATTTTTCCTTAATTGTAAAGAGAGTGTGGATTAAAATACCATCTGAACTTTGTTATATTTTCACTGATAAGAGTCTGTAAATCAATGGGTAAGCTCAGAGTTGTGATGCTTCTAGAAAATGCCTCCTGTCTCACAAGAATAAATGGGTTCACAAATCAGCGTTATGTTAATTAAGTTGAAGGCCGGACATCTGGGGATGTGCATTATTATACCTCTGTTAAAGCAGAAAAAAACATGTAAAGCTACGGGACACGTCCTCCCTTATTGTTTTCCTCCTTGCCCGGGAAGAGCCCATCTCCAGCCTCTTCCTAGGCAAGTCCAGACAAGGCTTCTTTGGTCCCTTAAGATCTCTCTATGAACCCTGTGTCAGAAGCTAGGGCTCCTCTCTCCTTCACTCACAGTCACTTTCCCCTCTACAGTTTTCTATTCTGTCACCCGACCCTCTAGATTCCTAATGGACAGAGTTCAAGGAATTGACTTGGCCCTCAGGATTCTCAACACTGACACTTCCTAATACATCCACTCTTAACTCCTCCCACAAGACCACCCCGCCCTGGTCCCCCTCCTCCCCACAGTGCAGCCCTCCTTTGGGGAAGCCCTTTTCCCCCAGCTCTGGACACCTTGGTTTTGCAAGGCTAGGAGGCTCCGAGGGGGCAAGCAAGGCAGAAAGGAAGGTCGCTCAAGCGGAGAACAATGACTACTCCAAATACGCCCCGGGGTAGGAACGGGCTGCTCACCTGGGGCCTGGCTGTCGGAGGCCTTGGGGCCATTCCTGCGTCGCCGGGCCCGGCTCCTGGACAGGGTCTGGGGAGACAGGAGAGGGCCCACTCAGCCAGCTGTAACTGCCAACCGCACCGTGCCCCGCCAGGCCCGGCCCGCCTCCGCCCCGCAGCCACTTCTCCAGGGGAGAGCGGTGGGGAGGTGCGCGGGCCCTGCCTGGGCCTGCCTACCCCAAACTAAAGGCTCGCCGCCTCCTGGACACCCTCCTCCGGCCACGCCCAGTCCCACCCGCAGGATGGTGGGCGCGGCCGAACGCAGACGCGCAAAGCCCGTGGGAGGTGCCGCCCCAACCCGCGCACTCGGAATCACCGCCTCCTGGGGACTACGGATTTCGAGACCTCAGGCCCACCCAGGGCTCGGGCCGGCTCCTCCAGCCCCCGGTGCAGGTTCAGTCCTCTGCAACTCTGAAGTCCGAGGGGCGGCCTTCGCCGCACCTGGGCCAGACAATGGCCGCAGCGGCGGGGTAGAGCCGGAAGTGCGCCTGCGCATGCGGAGCTTTTCTCCCGTAACCGCCGGGCCGCGGCGGGCGCGCGACTACACTTCCCAGCGGCCACCGCGCATGGGTCCCACGGAGGCTGCCTGGTAGGACGCTTCGCTTTCCGAGGCGCACCGGTGGGGACCGCTATCCGGGCCCAACGGGTCGGAGGGTGGGGCTTGAGTACTCCTGCGTCCGCTTATTCCAGTAACAGTCACTGAGCGCCTTCTCTGTGCCAGGACCGTGTTGCTAGGGGCGGGATACTGCGGTAGATCGGGCAGGAAAGATCCTGCTTTCTGGGAGCGAGTATGCACTCCTGTAGACGAGGCCGACAAAAAAAAAAAAAACAAAACCGTAAACATATCAACAAGATAATTTCACGTACTGACTTCAGCTGTAGGAATAAGACAGTGAAGGGAGTGGGGCAACGTTGCCTCTTCTATGCCGTCTTCACCCGTGGGTCACTACCAAAGGTTTGGACACTGACTCCCCAGACCACATATATAGAATATTACGGCTAAGATACTTGATGAAATAGTTGATACTACAGAAAGAAAAAAACAAAAAACCTCAGATGAATCCGTAGCCTCCCGAACAGTATTCAAAAGCAAACTGTGCCACTGCCATGTTATTTCATTACTTGGTATCCCATTGCTCAGGATTTTGTACTTGGGGAAATAAATAAGTGATGGAAAATTTCAACACAAAGAATTAGGTTTATATAATTATGTGTTTTTTGTTTGTTTGTTTGTTTTTTGCGGTACGCGGGCCTCTCACTGTCGTGGCCTCTCCCGTTGCGGAGCACAGGCTCCGGACGTGCAGGCTCAGCGGCCATGGCTCACGGGCCCAGCTGCTCCGCGGCATTTGGGATCTTCCCGGACCGGGTCACGAACCCGTGTCCCCTGCATCGGCAAGCGGACTCTCAACCACTGCGCCACCAGGGAAGCCCTATAATTATGTTTTATATATCACAAACAGTCTAAAAACTTCCTAGACTTACACTTGATTTTTTAACATTAGAGTATCACATATTCACATGGTAGAAAATGATTGCAAATAAATGTTCTTTTTGTTACATGCTTTATCAAGAGGATGGACATTAAAAAAAAATAATGCTTTCCACCACTGCCGCCTGAATATAATGCTGTGGAACAAACAGAAGGCATCATTCAGAAATATGAATGAGTGGACTAAGGAGGCCTCTCTGAAGCAGGAACTCAGTAGACTGAGACCTAATGAGGCAACTGCTGGAACATGAGGGAGAAAAGAATTCCAGGCTGAAGGAACTGAGGGTGCCAAAGCCCCACGGTGGAAACAAACTTGATGTGTTTTAGAAACTGATGCCTAATGTAGCTGTAGCAGAGTGAGGGGGAGGGAGAGTAAGTGACATAGAGGTAGGACAGGTAGGCTGGGGTTTGATGGAGCAAAGGTTTTTAGAGGCTGTGATAAGGAGTGTGGATTTTACTTTGAATGTGATGGGAACCACTGGGTTAGCAGGAGCAATGGGTCATTTACTACTATGAGGGGATAAGAGAAAATTTCCCTGTTGTCCCAGAATTGGTAACCAGGACTCAGAGCTGAGATTAAATTCTTCTGCATTCGAAAGAGAGACAAAATGGCGTTTTTCACAGAACTAGAAAAAATAATTCTAAAATTTGTATGTAAATACAAAAGACCCCAAATAGCCAAAACAATCTTGAGAAAGAAGAGCAGAGCTGGAGGTATCACACTCCCCCTGATTTCAAGCTACAGTCATCAAAACAGTATTGGCACAAAAACAGACACATACATCAATGGAACAGAATAGAGAGCCCAGAAATGAGCCCTCACTTATATGGGTAATTAATCTATGACAAAGGAAACAAGAATATAAAATGGGGAAAAGACAGCCTGTTTGATAAATAGTGTTGGGAAAACTGGACAGCTACATGCAAAAGAGTCAAACCGGATAATTTCTCACACCATGCACAAAAATAAATTCAAAATGGATTAAAGGCTTAAATGTAAAACCTGAAATCATAAAACTTCTAGAAGAAAACATAGGCAGTACTCTCTTTGACATAGGTCCTAGTAACATATTTTTTGGATATGTCTCCCCAGGCAAGGGAAAGTAAAGCAAAAATAAATAAATGGGGCTACATCAAACTAAAAAGCTTTTCCCTAGCGAAGGAAATATCAATAAAATAAAAAGACTACCTACTGAATGGGAGAAGATACTTGTAAATGATATATCCAATAAGAGGTTAATATCCAAAATATACAGAGAACTCGTACAATTTAACATCAAAAAACCAAACAACTAAATTTAAAAAATGGGCAGAGGATCTGAATAGACATTTTTCCAAAGAAGCCATATAGATGGCCAACAGACACATGAAAATGCTGTCTGTTGAAATGAAAATGAGTGATGCTCAACATCACTAATCATCAAGGAAATGAACATCAAAACCACAATGAGATATCACCTCACAGCTGTGAGAATGGCTATTATAAAAAAGACAAATGACAACTGTTAGTGAGGACACTGAGAAAAGGGAACCCTCATGCACTGTTGGTGGGAATGTAAAGTGCTGCAGCCACTATGAAAAACAGTTGGAGATTTTTCAGAAAATTAAAAATAGAACTACCATGATCCAGCAATTTCACTCCTGGATATTTATCCAAGGAAAACAAAAAACACTAATTAGAAAAGATATTTGTACCCCTATGTTCATTGCAGCATTATCTACAATAGCCAAGATACGGAAGCAACCTAAGTGCCCATCAACAGATGAATGGATAAAAATGTGGTATATATACAATAGAATATTAGCCATAAAAAAGAATGAAATCTTACCATTTTTGACAACATCGATGGGCCTAGAGGGTACTATACTAAGTGAAATAAGTCAGAGAAAGACAAATACTGTATATCACTTGTATGTGGAATCTGAAAAACAAAACAAATGAACAAACATAAAACAGAAACAGAGTTATAGATACAGAGAACAAACAGGCGGTTACCAGAGAAGGGGAGGGGGGAAGAATAGGTAAGGAAGATTAAGAGGTACAAACTTCCAGTCCCAAAATAAATGAGCCACAGGTATAAAATGTACAGTGTGGGGAATATTGTCAATAACAAAGTAATATCTTTGGGGTGATGTAACTAGATTTATGTGGTGATCATTTGAAATGTATAGAAAAAATCACTATGTTGTGTAAGAGGAACTAACATAATGTTGTAGGTCAATTATACTTCAAAACCAAATAAACAAACATACAAACAAACTCAGAAAAAGAAATCATATTTGTAGTTACCAGAGGCAGGGGGTAGGGGGAGAGGAAATGGGATGAAAACAGTCAAAAAGATACAAACTTCCAGTTATAAGTAAGTACTAGGGATGTAATGTACAACAATGAGCCGTATAATGAACACAGCTGTATGTTGTATATGAAAGTTGTTAAGAGAGTAAATCCTGAGTTCTCATCATAAAATCTTTTTCTATTTCTTTCATTTTGCATCTATATGAGATGATGGATGTTCACTAAACTTATTGTGATGATCATTTCATGATGTAAGTCCAAATATGCTGTATACCTTAAACTTATACTGTGCTGTATGTCAATTATTTCTCAATACAACTGAAGAAAAAGACAAAAAATTTGGGGCTAGACACCCTCAGGTCTTACAGAAGCAGACCGTGTTCTAAATTTGCCCTGCTTCTATTAACCATTGCCTCAACACCACCCCTCTTTCCCAGGCTGTATGAGGAGACTAGGATGGGAAAGAAAAGGAAGAATTCTTCAGAATAGCAAGCCCTCCGCCTAGTGGAGAATGCGAGGCTCTACCCTCACCCCAAGATGAGTGTGAGAAAGAAAACACTGAGAGCACCCAGACGGGGAGGGTTTATAAACTACCCCAACGCCTCCCCAAAGCAAGGGAAAGGGGAGTTAGAGAACAGGCTGAGTGTAAGGAGAGTAGCCTGAATTGCCATTATTTGTGTAGTAAGTGGGTGCAGTGGAAAACGACTGGGCTTTAGCCCCCAGGGGAGGTGGGGGATGGGTGCAGCTCACGGCAGAGGCTGTGTAATTACATGGGTATGAGAAGAAGCTGAGGAGGTTAGAAGAGGGTGAAGCAGAGCCAGATCTCCCAAGTCTGGTATTGGTGGGTTTCCTCTAAAGAACTCACAAATGCACCATTTCTGCCAGTGTGACTTCATAACTTTAATGCTGGATGAAATATTTTAAAAATCTTTTTAAATGGACTGGTGAGTTAGAAAATTGGTGAGGAATTCACAGAGCCAAAAATGAAGCAAAACTGATAACTTAGAGTGGTAGACAGATGACTGAAAACTAGTTTTCACGTGGAAATCATTTGTCAAATGAGGCAAACTTGAGCTTTGTTTTTCATGGTCCTGTAAGCACAGGGGCCAGGTGATGAAACCCAAATCCCACCGAAAGTAGGATATCTAATAACTAACACACACACACACACACACACACACAACACACACACACACACACACACACACACACACACACACACACACACACACACACACACACACACACACACACACACACACACACACACACACACACACACACACCCCCTCTGTTTGGGGAGCAGAAGATGCGAGACTCAGCAGGACTTCGTCTTTAACAGGGCAGAGGCTAAGTGCTTTCCATGTTACCTGCTCTCTCTTTTAATGCCCACTTGGACTTGACCTTCAGCTCCTCACTCGGCCCGCCGTGGGTCCAGGTTTATGGCTGGGGCCTCTCCCATAACACAAGAATATCCAAGTTCCAGTCACTTTATTTATTTATTATTTTTTTTGCAGTACGCGGGCCTCTCACTGTTGCGGCCTCTCCCGTTGCGGAGCACAGGCTCCGGACGCGCAGGCTCAGCGGTAACGGCTCACGGGCCCAGCCTCTCCGCGGCATGTGGGATCTTCCCAGACCGGGGCACGAACCCGTGTCTCCTGCATCGGCAGGCGGACTCTCAACCACTGCGCCACCAGGGAAGCCCTCCAGTCACTTTAAAACGTTCGTTAAAATGTTCCACCCTCTGGGTTCCACGAAAACTCCTCGTGAGGGGAGACGGGACCCGGCGAAAGTAGCTCGCCCAAATCCGACCCTGTTAAGGCAGAGAACCAGCGATTCCCGGGGCAACAGGGAACTCGGGTCGCCTGTCTTCCGGGCACACTCGAGCCAGGAGGACAAGACGGGGCCGCTGAGTGGGGGTTGCGTAGCTTCAGCCCTCCACTGAGAGATCTTTGGCTAAGCTTCGAGTGGGACTCTGGGGAAGCGAGTCTCAGCGCTCGGGTCCTCCTCTTCAAATATGACCAAGCACCTGCTTCAATTTGGAGCTTCCAGGGCGTCCTTAGGCAGCGCGCTGGGCTCGAGCGCCACCTGCCTGCCACTACGACCTTCTACTGCTGTAAAGTTATCGGCATATCAATAACTCAGATCCTGGCAGCTTCCACCTGGCTAGGTGCTTTACATACACTATATCAACTGAATTTAACAACCTATTAAGTATTCTCATCCCAATTTTACATGTGAGGAAACAGGTTCAGAGAATTTAAGAAACTTGCCAAGGTCACTCAGCTACCAAGTGTCAGATCCTGGATTCAAGTGGCCTCTTGTCTCAGGCATGCTCTTGACCCTGTGCATATATCCTCCTATGTTACAGTTGAGTTCCTGGTGATCCTGTCCCAAGGGTTCTTCTGCCTGCCTCTGACACTGTAGGCTCAGCAGAGTTTTTCCCCAGAGCTCTCATGCCCCTCTGTGGACCACCCACCCACTAGTCTTCAGGCCAGAGCCTGGCTGGCACTGAGACTCACCTGATGATCACTGTGCATGCAGGCCACCACACCGGCACTTTAAACTGTACCACCGAGTTGTTTCAGTAGATTCAGTAGATTCAGGGGCTGTTTTCATTAATTAATGTGCTAGGGACTCCCCTGGTGGTCCAGTGGGTAAGACTCTGCACTCCCAATGCAGGGGGCCCAGGTTCGATCCCTGGTGGGGGAACTAGATCCCACATGCATGCCGCAACTAAGAGTCTGCATGCTGCAACTAAGAAGCCCATATGCCACAATTAAGGCCTGGCAAAGCCTGAATAAATAAATGAATAAATTTTAAAAATATGTTACCCCATTTAACATGCTGTAATGGACATCTTTTTTCCCCCTCTGCCCAACATCCCTTCCCTCATATCTCAGTAACAGCACCCCCTTTCTTTGGGAGAAGTTCTTCTCCCTCCTCTATGAAGGGATGGGAGATGGGGGATTGGAGAAGGGGATGGGAAAGGGGAATGAGAGAGAAAACAAGAAAGAGAATTTTGTCTGTGTGATTCCTACATTAGCTGGACTTGGGTGTGCAGCTCTATCCCCGCTGTTCCATAGTTTGATCACATGCACCAATAATGTCCTTTTTGTCCTATGCCAGTTTAAAATGGCTTCTCTGACTCTTGTAACTAGAGTCCTAGATGATACATTACGCTAACCACCTCCAAACTCGAAACATTCAAAACAGAATAAAGCTGCTCACTAGTACAGTTTTTATTAAAATTCTTATTTTGAGTTAATTATAGACTCACAAGAATGTACAAAAAGTAGTACAGAGAGGTTCCATGTACCCATTATCCAGCTTCCCCCATAATGGCATTTTATGTAACTATAACAAATTACCAAAACCAGGGAAGTGATATTGGCACAATACAATTAACTAGTCTACAAACCTTACTTAGATTTTACCTATTTTGCATGTATTTTTTAATGTCCTAGTGTATAATTCTATGGCACTTTATCATATGTATAGAATCATATAACCATCACCACATTCAAGACACAAAGCTACCATCACCACAAAAGAACCCCCTGTGCTGTCATAGTGATACCTGCCTCGCTCCCTTCTCTAATCCATGACAACCACTGGTCTGTTCTCCATCTCTATACTTTTGTAATTTCTAGAATGTTATATAAATGGAATAATACAGTATGTGACCTTTTGAGATTGGCCTATTTTTCCACTCAGAATAATGCCCTTGAAGTCCATCTAAGTCGTTGTGTGTTATCAATAGTTGATTCCTTTTTATTGCTGAGTACTATTACATTGTATGGATGTACCAGTTAGTCTCTGGTTCAACCTAATGAAAGTTCTTTACTCAGACGTGGTAGGGAAGGTAGAAAAGGGAAAAACTGGACCCTCAGTCCCCCAGACACACACAGTGAGTTGTGAGCATCTGGGGCCTTGTCACAGACACCCCATGGTGACATCTGATAAGGTTTGATCTTGGTCAGTTTCTTGACCATTACTGACCCTGCCAGCCAACCCTCAAGTCAAGCTTGAAGCCTCCACAAGCCCCCAAAACTGTTTTAAATTCAACAAAAGTTCACTGAGCACCTGCAGCCCAAATTTTCTGCACCCCTGCTGCTCCAGATTGCCTCACAAAACCTCCCTGGTGGTCTCCTGCCACCCCGAGCCAAGCTGAAGGGACCCACAGACTCTTGGTTCATCCCTGCTGTGGCGACTCAGGCCAGAATCAAGTGATGTTACCTGAGGGACAATGTAGTCCCTGCAAGTAACAAGGGCCAGGGGTCAGGAGACCTCACTTTGGCTCCTGGCTCAGCCATCTGGCTCTCCCAGACAGGTTCTCCTCAGGCCAGTCACTTGCCTCCTTGTTTATTAAGTCTCCTCATTTGTCAGTTGATGGGATGGGCCCTAGGAGTACCCTAGCATCCCATCTTTGCCCTGACCCTGTGGCCTAGTCTGTTTGATCCCAGGCTCCCCTCATGGGTTTGGAATCATGAAAAATGTCTACTCAAGGAAGGCTCTCTCCAGATACCTCTGTACCCCCTGAGACCAGGATGTTCAATGACCTTGGGATATGGTTGGTTGTGTGGGGAGATTTATCCCATTGGGCCTTCCAAGATGCAAATGGCATCTGAGGGCTCTTGCAGCCAAACAAGGGGCTTTGCTTAGAGATCAGAAAGTAGAAAAAATGAGCCAAGAACAGGATAGAGAAGGAGGGCAGAGAAAGAATGAGGGACTAGAAAGGAAACAAGATTACTCTCACATGATGTTTACTGAATTAACTATGTTTGGATTTGAGAGTTTTTTCCCCATCATGATAAATGTCTAGAGGCTATTTCTTAATGTCTTTGAGTTTTTAAAATAAACTTGCAAGTTAACTAACTCTCAAATATTCTCGTGGAGGTAGTTTTTGTTCATGGCTAATGTCCTCCAACATTGCAACCAGATACATGAACCCAAGGGACCTGTCAGGGGCCCAGTTACAGAGACATCTGGCTGCCAAGCAGTCTCTCACTCCAAGAAGTCCTTACCTATTCGTGTGCCCAGTTACCTGGGCTGAGTTCATGAAATGAAGGCTTTGCTTTATTATAGAGAGTGATGGGCTTTGAGATCAGCTGGGCCAGCTTCTTCATTTTATAGAAGCAATAGAAGCCCAGAGAAGGAAAAGACCCTAATTGGAGAAGGAAGAAAATGGTACAGGAAGGAAAAGATGCATGTGACCAGCTAAAGGAGATTCTTGTTACACTGTAGCATTATGTATATGCATACACACATGTGTGTTTAAAACATTTTAAATTAAAAAATGGTAATAAAAAAATTAGAGCACATTGCCAGATTGGTCTTTGGTCATTTGCATACCTTTCTTCCTTTTTTCCTCCAGTTTCTCTTCAGCTCTATTTACAGGACTGCTGTTGTATGGTCTCCAACAAATGTCTTTCCCTCTCTGGGTTTCTATTTCACCTTTAAAATGAAGGATCTGGTTTGGCTGATCCAAAGCCCCATTTTATTTTTCTTCCACAACTGCTATGCCTGGCGCAACCGGCAAAAGTGTGACCTGGGTGGAGGTGAGAAAACATGAAAGTCATCTGGGTCCTTTGTCCTTGCCTGGAGCTGATGGCCACAGACCCGCGAGCATTCGCAACAACCTGCTTGGGCGTTCTCCGTACCTCCCTGCCAGAGTCTAGGGATAACGCAGCAGCTGGCTCCGCGGTTACCATGGCTACCCGCCAGCTGGCTTAGCCTCTGTTTCCCCCTAGCGGACATTCAGGACACCTACAGCTCTGTCATTTTTCCCTTGGGCGGCGTGCTCCGCAGGCAGCTCTGTCCAAGGAGGCGGCTTTCGTACAGGTCCCTCTCTGCTAGGCCCCGTCCTGAGCCTTGGCTTCAGCGGGCCCGCTCCCCGTCCCGCCGGTCCAACCACTCCGGCTTCTCTGCCCTGGGGCCATGTTTGTCTGGCTTTGCTGCCCAGGCCCAATAACCCTAACCACCCACCCCTCCCAGCCAGAGTTCTGGGAACTTAAGAAGGGCTCTTACCCAGGGCACTTCCAGAATCCCTCTAGAAAGTGCAAAAGTTCGATGTGATATGAACTAAAACACTCTTCCCTTGGTCAGACCCCACTCCCCGACCCTGCCAACAGCCCTTAATTCAGACCTCAGCTTCTGGAACCGCTTTTCCAGATGGACTTTGTCCATCCTTAGGATGGGATGCCATAGACAGGACAGCCTGGCCAGGATCCAGGGAGGCACCAGTGTAGTAGGGGCACCACCAGAGCTGGGGATGGCAGCTTCAGTTGGGAGATGGGCAGGCATATAAATGACCCAACATGGGGCTGGGGTGGGCCGTGACAAGGATGGTGGCACAGGGTGTGCTGGGAGCATGTGTGGGGAAGGGGGGACTCACCCCAGCCTGAGCCAGAAAGAAAAACTTCTTGGGGGATGCGATGTCTGAGTTGAAGCTCCAAGGATGAATAGGCACTATGGGCTGCAGTAGAGATTTCAGTGATAGTAATAGCGGACTGGGAGGTCTTCAGTGTATGCCTTCCTTAGGGTGTTATTTCTCATCAGGGTCCATGGATCCTGTGTCTCTTCCTTGTCCTCTTCCTCTTCTCACCCTGTCCCCTCTCCCTGGGCAATCTCCTCCAGCCCCATGATTATAACCAGCACCGCTTTGCTACATGTGGTCCATTCTACCTTGTCACACGCAGTCCCTTCCACCTGGACTTCCCTTGACTTACATGCCTAGCTGGGGAACCCATCTTTCAAGACCCACATTGATATTCACTCCTTTTTGGTGCCTCTTCAGAACCAACCTTTCAATCATGCTTTCATTCTACAAACTTCTATTGAGCATCAAGTATTAGGTCCAGAATGTGTCCCTACCCTGTAACTTTCTGTTCACTTGTCTGTCACCCCAACTGACCAGGATCTCCTGGGGGCAGGAGTAGGCAAGACTGTGTCTTTTTAATCCTCAGGTTTTAAGATTCGCTCCCTGAATGAATGGATGGATGGGTGAACGGAATTTAAGTACAGCTTCTCCTTGTAAAACAACCAGAAACACCCCAGTTAACAGAGCTGGCACTCTCTGACTCCCAGTTCTGTCTCCTGACATTGTCCCAAAAGAATCTGGCCATATGTTATTAAATTAAAGTGAATTAAAGTTTTCTTGAAATAACCACAGACTCCCCTGCTCCCCTAAGCCTGCAATGACCAGATTACATCTCCTCCAGGCACAGAAGTTTGACATTTCATTGCAAAGTCATTTTCTTCTCATTTCCTTACGTTGCTAAAATATTCTATTTCTCTTCACTTCCCCTTTGTGTTCCCATTACTCACGTTTAGTTAAATTTATCTGCTGCCACTTAATCATCTGAGATAGGCTTACTGGTGTGGACATTCTTAGGGCACTGCCTTCCAGACCATCTGTCTCCTCCAGGGCCACTCTGAAAACAGGACCCAGATCCCTGCCCCAGGGCTTCTGGGCTGACTCTCAGACCCTAGGTTTGTGCCCAAGACAACTCTGACTCGGGTCCTCCCTCCCTCCTACACCTACTGCCTTCCTTTCCCCAGCTTTCTCATCTTCTGTTTCCTGGGGCATGTTTTTCATTCTGCCTCCAATCCTGGCACCTCCTGAAACCACTTTGGTCACCCTGAGCAAGGGGCCTCACAGTTCATCTCTCATTGGGCTCCCTGAGTAGGTCCTTAACAGGACAGCATATCCAGCAGGGCAGCCAATGTGGCGGTTGTTTGGTGCCTGCTTGGGACACTGCCACATCCACCATGTTTCTGTGGCTGTCCGGGACACCTTTCTTCTCACCTGCTCACCTACCCTCATAATGTAGGGGTGGGGAGTATTCTTTTCCCTGGAGACAGTTGGCAAAGACCAGGAAGGCAATTTTGGCTTGGAGTGGAATCCCAGTTTCTCTTCTCAATAACTGTGTCACTTATGGACCTGGGATTGCCCTTGGGACTTAGGGCTTAGAACTGCTTAGGACAGGGGCAGTCAAGGCCCAGTGGCCACAGAGCCCTTTCCTCAGCCCTGGGAGGCAGGATCAGGAGCCTGGGATGGCTGCCATTTACTGGGCATTTGCAGTGTGCTGGGCTCTGTGGGCATATCTGGAGAGTTGGTGCTGTGAATCTCCTCTTCCCAGGAGGATAGTGAAGGATGCTTGTTCCTCACCTCAAGCCTGGGGAAAGGAGCTTCTGTGAGACCACGCAGAAAGCTCAAGACATGTCCTTTGGAGCTTCAGGGACACAGTGAACTGGGGCGACTCATGCCAGAGAAATCCTGATGGCAGGAGACAGGCTGGCCAGATGGCTTAGCAGTGCAGCTAGGAGAGCAGCCACGTCGGGATCTGCCTGCATGCCCAGAGATCAGGGGGGCAAAGGAGGAGCGAACATTTCCAGAGGATGAGAGGTGGCTGCTGACATGAGAGAGCCAGCATGGGGTTGTCTTATAGCCTGATCAAGAAAGCCTCCAGGAGGAACAAAAAGACATCAGCCAAGGGGTTAAGAAGGGGTCAGAAGGTGATTTAGCTTAGATTTCATCCAGGGGCTAGGGAAAAGGTAGCTCCATAAGTACATTTAAAGGACAAAGGGAGACAAAGAGAAATTGTTTTATAGTTAGTTCTATTTTATGAGTCATGTTTGTAAGGCTGTGCATAAATTACCTTACTTTTTTCTTTAATGAAATGTACTTCATTCTTGTGGCAATTCAAAACATATTCATCTTTCTAGAACAAGATCATATCTCCAGTCTACACTCATCTACATTTTCTATGATCTCTGGTTGCATCTAGGTTAAAAAGATCTATTATCTTTATTATTTCTGAAATAGTTATGCCCTCGAACTCTTATCTCAATTTTCACAGCAACCGTGGAAGGGAAGGGCTCCTGTTAGCCCTGTTCTACTTCTGAGGATCAGAAATTCAGAACAGGGCTCAAGGGTACACAGGAGTAAGTGGCAGAGTCAAAGTTTAATTGGAAAAGTCAGGCCTGGTAGGGGTGCCAATAGGGGAGGAGGGTCTTCCCCAGCCCTCCCCCAAATCTCCATCCCCACCGCCATTATTAAGTATGAGCAGCTGCTGTTTAGATGCCCTCCGAGGAGGTTCTGGGGCGGGGGGGCCTCCTGACAAACACCTATAGGACAGTGGCCCTGGCTGCCCAGGACCTTGGTAAGAGTGCACGAGCCACTCTGTCCCCTGGAGACCCCCACGAAGGAGCCAGAAAGGGGTCTCCTTGGTTAAAAGTGGCTCTCAAGCTACTGGGTCAAGTGTCATGACTAGAATTAGTGAATCCAGAGTCATGCTTGTGTGAGTTCAGGTTTTGGGGGGAGCAGGAGCCAAGGGTTCATCTGCAGAGAAGGGGGTGCCCAGAGCTAGAAAATGGGTGAGCAGCCCCAGGTCCAGCACCATGGAGATGCTGCCTGTGACTGGACAGTTCCCAGGAGGCCTGGAGGGCTCTCACATTTGGCTCCAGCTCAGGATTTCCCTGGATCCCTGCAGGGACACAACTCCCCCTTGTAACCTTGGCTGTTGATGGTTCTATTCTCACATCAATACATCCCCAACTAAGAAACTCTAAAAAACTGGATTTCACGAAAAACTTACAATTCCCTGCATGCACTGACCCACACCAGATTCCTCCTTTCTTAATGCCACTTACTTATCACTACTATGTCTCCAAGAATGCTACATACTCCCAAGAAGACCACCAGCCCTGCCTTGGTCTCCTAGCCTCCTTCCTGCCATATTGTTTCTTTGGAATAGATGGAGAAAAATGGGAAGACTGGCCTGAAATCAAGCCCCTTGATTTCACGTGGCTTTTGCTTGCAGTAGGAACAGAATGAAGTCCCATGGGTTTTTCTCAGCCCAACCACATCTGCCCGGCAGGTCAGAGATGTCTGCCAGGGGCTCAGATGCAGCTGATGTCAGACTGGTTCTGAAGGAGGGGTCTTGCATTTCACCCTTTACTGGGACTTCATGGGCGATTTAACATGACTCTGGTAGAGGCCACATCGGGGGTCCAGTGGGTGTTACTTTGAATCAGAAGCTCCTCTTTCATTTTTTCCACTGAGGGGGTTTCAGCAGGTGTTGAAGAGCCTGAGGCAGTAGAGGGTGAGATGCACTAAGCAGCATGTGTCTGGCATCTAATTTGATTTGACTTGTTTTCCTGGCCATGCGAACCCACAGCCAGGAATAAAAAGCACAGGCTGCGGGGGTGACAGCTCCCTGCCTTGTGTCCTTAGCTCCCTCCAGCCCAAGGGCTCACTCTACAGCCACAGGGCCATGTGAAGGGAGCATGGCCAAGGACTCCTGCCAGGCATACACAGCATGGGAGATTGGTTTTGATTATGTTTGAAAAGCCCCAGAAAAATCTCTTCCCCAAACTTTCTACAATCAAGCAAGGAGGTGATTTATTAAGCATGGGTCAGACTGGGCCAGCTCTCCTGGTTGGCTAAAATTGGCCTAAAAAATAAATTGTGGTTGTCAGATCCTAAATTAAATGGTTCAAATACTACTGTAGCTGATTAAAGAACTTTATTCAATTTCCTCTTGACCACATGCTCTTCTGTGAGGGCAAGAGAGATACTGTTTCTGGAAGAATTGCAATGTTCGGAGACTGTTGATCTAATCTAATGGATGATGTTTATTAAATATGGTTCCTTCTCCCTTGTTTGACAAAAGGTGAGACTAAAGAGGGAAGAGGAAATGACTTACTGTTTGTTTTACTATGAATGACCCTCCCTCTGCCAGGCCTCTGGGTAGGAGACTCCACAGTGAACCAAGCCGGGTGGCTGAAGAATTTTTAAGGACCCTTAAAAGACCTCTAGGCAACAATAACAAAGGTCAACAAATGAAACTCAAGCATTAGTAAACAGATAAAAATAATTAATGAATCTGGGACTCTAGCAGACAGTCTAATAGTGGTGCCTGCATCACCCAGGGCACTGGTGGGAGAGACAGCCTTGTGCCGGCCCCCTTAGTGCCTTCCCTTCTTGGCCCCGCTGATTGGACCCAGAGGGGACCATGACCCAAAGCAACCAATCTAGAGACATATGACGTGCCGTGGCACAAAATAGGTGAGTGAGCTTGGGAACATGAATGAAGAAGTCCAGCAATGAGGCAGTTAGCAGCTGGTGCAGGCACAGAAAGGAGGAAAGGGAGAGGTCAGGAGATGTTCAGATCAATAGTGTGTTCAGATACATGAAAGCAGAAACTAGCGGGAAACAGAAGCTAGGAGACAGGGAAAGGAAACTCAGAGTGAAGGAGATACAAAGGAGCTGTTGGTCAGGAGAGAGAAGAGAGCAAAGCAAGCTCAGAGAGAGACTGTGTGACCCTGGGAGAGACATGGAGAAGAAACCAGTGGCCCCCAGAGTGACCCTTACTCTCACCTGCCCTCTGTGCCAGGCTCTGGCCCAGTTTGCGCTCATCTTGAAAACCCCTTCATAAGCTGGTCTAAGCAGGACTCAAAAGAGCCCAAGAATCAACAAGGATCAACAGAAGTATTCAGCGCTGAACAAAAGGGTAGTTCACCATATGAAACATAAGCAATTTTTAGAGGTGATTCATCTAATCAAAGGGATGTGATGAGGCCAAACCAGTGGGGAAGGGAATGGCCTTTCGGCCACAGCAAGGAAAGTGGCAGGCACTGGGAAAGAACTGGGTTCGCCTCCTCTGGGGCCACCTGGTCTCCCTCTGACCTTACTCTGGGCTTCTGTCTCTGGAGGAAAGGAGGCCATGCAGACAACAATCATGGCCTGGCCCTTCTACCCCAGGGCAACAGACAGGGGGCTCACTGAAGGGAAGTTCACTTCTGAATTCTAGGTGCCGCCAAGATCTAGTGAAGCAGAGAGACCACAGATGCCTGGGCACCCAGGATCCCGCCGGGGCCCATCAGTATGTGCAGAGCGCACTCATCCCCGACTCCCTCAGGGCCCCTGTGTGGGGCCCTCTCGGAGTCTGGGATATGGGTTAGATGGTCCCTCCTGGTAATCAAACCTCTATCATTGCATTTTACAGGGCTGACTTTTGCTGCCATCCCAGCTCAGAGGGCCAGAATCTGGGTTAGTTATCTCCACCTAAATATTAGTGGGGGCTTCCCTTCCACTCCTCCAGATCATCCAACCCTCTGCTGAGACTCACAGGGACAGTTGTCACATGGGACCGGCTGTAGGGAAGTGAGCAAATGCCCAGGGCAAAAAACAGGTGTTATCCTCACTTAATGGTTAGCAGGCAAGTCTTCCCTGAACACCTCGTATGGCCCTGGGCACTGGCGATGAACCAGGGAGGCCAGGAAGGAGCCCACCATCTCCTGTCCACGTGGACAGCACCTTCAGCACTGGCCTCAGGGACTTGCCCTCTGCCTGGAATGCTCCTCTCACTGATAATCACGAGGCTTCCCTTTCTTTAGGTCTCAGCTCAAGTGTCACCTTCTCAAAGAGGTCCACCTGACACCTGATTTAAATAGCCCTCCCTCTCCCCCTTTCCCTGCTATTTTTCCCCATGCACTACTAGCTTACCTACCATAGAATATTGTCTCATGTTTACTGTTTGCCTCTCTCTCCCCACTGGAATGTAAGCTTAATGTTTTGTGTGTTTTAGTATCTATTCCCCTGCACCCATAATAGGGCCTGGCTCACAACAGGCATCCAATAAATACTTACTTGTAGAACAAATTAATTTACTGAATGAATTGTTTTAATTTATACTTTGTTTTTTAGCCAGAGTGTATATTTACCATATGTTGAGAAACAGTCTGGTGCAGTGAGTAAGGCCCTAAGACTCTGGTGCCAGGCTGCAGGGTCAGATACTGGCCCTGCCACTTACTGTATAACCTTGAGCAAGTCACTTAGTCTCCTGTGCTTCAGGTTACTCTTCGTGGAATGGGAATACTTCCTAGTAGCTCTGTTGAGAGATCTAAAGGAGCTGATGCATATAAGGGCTTGCAACAGATCCTGCCTATGTAAACATCAGCTTAATGTTTTATTGGGCGTTTGTGTTTCAACTCAAATGCCGCTGTTCCTGTCCTTTGCCCATTTTTATGGGGGTACTTTTCTAGTTGATGGGTAGGTTGTTCAAGCCAGCGCCCTCCTGGGCGTGTGCTGCGCATTCGGGGCTCTCACCGCCTCCAGGGGGCGCCCGGGGCCTGCGGGCGCAGGGGCAGAGAACTCCAGCTCGAGCTAAGACCTGGGTGCACATGGGTTCGTCCCCCTCGTGCCAGATCCTCTTCCCGCTCCCCCACCCAAGGATAGTGAGCTGAAGCGGGCACCGGCGCGGGCGGCTCTACGCGTCGTCTGGGGAGCGCAGCCTCCAGGATCGGTCCCGCTTCGACCTACCTCTGTGTGTGATACCTCGAGCTTCCAAACCGACGCTGGAGGGTTTCACCGCCTACCGCGCCCACAGCGCCCCTGTGGAAGCAAGCAGGGATGCCGGCCCGAGGGTCTCGGAGGACGCCCCCTGCGGGCTGCCTGCATCTCAAGCAAAAGGAAGCCCTGGTTATTTTACTCTGAAGAATTTGTACATTAACACGTCTTCATGGGTATCTCGGTGTGACCCGAGGAACTAGGGACAGAAGCAGTGGTGGGGTGGGGCGGGGTGGGGGGAGTGGGAGGGAATCCGGGGCCAGGTTTCCAGCCACGCTGTCTAGTAGTGTCACCAGGCAGCAGCTCCCTGCCCAGGCAGGGGCCTTAGATGGCAGCACCTGGGAGTGAGAGATGGCGATGATGAGCTTCAGGGGCCGGAGAAGGAGGTAGTGGGATGGCCACAGTGTCCCAGCTGGAAATGAGGGGACACAAAATCCTCGGGGCTGCTGACCAGAGACCTCCTGCGGGGCGGGGGGCAGAAGATGAGAGAAACACAGAGTGCTGGGTGTGGCCAAGACTCTACAGGGTCCAGCCTGGACATGGCAGCCTGGATATGGCAGAAAGTGAGGGGCATCAAAGAAGCTTGTGACCTGGACGGTGGGATGGGTCGTTCACACCTCATTAAAGCTACCCAAGATGAAGGCAGGTCTTTGAAGTGGGAAAGGGTGATCAGGGCCCAGAGCAAGGGCTGGAAAATAGGGGGGCAGCATGAAAGACCGTCAAAGGCTGGGGGCTTTGTTCAGGGCACAGGAGCCATGGTCTCCAGGAGTATGGGGGGTGGCGGCTGGAGAATGAGCGGCAACCCCCAGCGGCTGTGGGGAAGCTGTGGTGGGAGGGGGCAGGTTAACAAAGCAGAGGTTAGAAGAGGCGAGCATGTTTCTATGGGGATGGTGCCTGTGGTGGGAGGATTGCAGAGGGGAGCAGGTGAGGAGATATGAGACTTCACTGGATGGGAGGGCAAGATGGGGCAGCCAAGGGTGTGACGGTGGGAGGCTGGGAGGCTGGGCAAGCCCCAAAGCATCACAGGACCTCTGGATAGAGCCAGGACAGCAGGGGCCTCGCTCAGGCTCCAGACCTCAGCTGCTGCTTCGTAGGACCCATCTCCTATTAAGAAACCCTGGGGCTTCCCTGGTGGCGCAGTGGTTGAGAGTCCGCCTGCCGATGCAGGGGACGCGGGTTCGTGCCCCGGTCTGGGAGGATCCCACATGCCGCGGAGCGGCTGGGCCCGTGGGCCATGGCTACTGGGCCTGCGCGTCCAGAGCCTGTGCTCCGCAACGGGAGAGGCCACAGCAGTGAGAAGCCCACGTAATGCAAAAAAAAAAAAAAAAAAAAAAGAAACCCTGCACCACAACAGGTTCTTAAAGGGAGGGAGCCCTGGGCTCTCAGCGCACACCCAGGAGCCTCACACGTGAGAAAGCTCCGGAAGCATTTAGTGCTTTAAAAGGCCCACTGCTCGGCATGTTGGCCCCATTAGAGGGAACGTTTTATCACAATGGAGGCACAAGTAGGTTGCCTGATGGTAATTGCTTTTCTAACCCATAGAGAAAATGCATCACAAACCCACCACAATTAAGTAAAGTGGTCACATTCCTCTTTTTTTGATTTAGAGCTATTTAGAAATATTAGCAGCTGACTTTGCTTCCAGGTTTTTTTTCCCTCAGCTGAACCTTTTTTTTTCTTTTGAATCCCATTAAATAATCTAAGTGCTCTAGGAGGGAAGAATGAAAAGATGTTTGCGTTTCCAGCTCTGCAGCCAACCATTGCTCAAATAATACCCTCAATGCGTAACCTGGGAGTTTAATATCCTCAAATATTTATAATTATGCAGAAATAGCCCTAAAAAATGTTCAGCTCACTCACAGCTGGATAATTATCGGCATCCAACGTTCACAAACTCAGGGCTGCTTCTCAGAGTTCGGTGGCGTCCCTCTGCCACCCAAGGCATTCTGGGTACGTGGAATCAGTGGGCAGATCCCTAAAGGGGCAAGGAGATGGCCTGTAGAGCTCTGGCTTTCCCTAGCACCTTGCAGCCCCCTCCCCTGCTAGGCTTGACTTCCCTTTTCCTCTCCCAGAGCATGAAATGTCCAGACGTGGAACGCAAATGGTACCCAGCCCCACTGGTCATGAGGAAGAGCCAGTGTTTTGTACAAACACACACAAAAGGAGGACTCAGTCATTCCCAAGAAATCCTTTAGTCAACTCATGGATGAAGTCCCACATCCAGGAGTGTCCCATGGAGTCTCAGATGCTGCCTGAAAAAGGGTGCCATGATCAGATAAGCATGGGAAGCTCTGCACACTCTATGGCCCTTTGGAGAGGCACAATGCACACCCTCTATTAATACATGTCCCTTTTCCTATGGTCTCCTCTGCTGCTCTCTCTGCTCCATGCACATTTCCAGAAGAATATCAAGAAAACTATTTTCCCTGCATAATTACCCACCTCCTCCCCACCCACCTACACACATCTTTCCTGCTTTGAAGTGGCAGCTGCTCTGATTTCTTTAAGTGGACTGCACTCTGCATTTACCAGTCAGGTGGAGTTAAACTGAGGGAGCGCCAGACAGGCTCGGGGGGAGGGACCTCGGCACCAGCCTTCCCCTCACCAGACCTGCTGCCCCTTGGCTTCTCTGTCTGCAATGAGGGCCCTTTCTCACCTCCCCTGGGCTGGGGGTGCAAGGCTGTCGCTCCCTGAATGGGTCACCAACCAGCTGCCTGGTTTCCTTCCCTTGAACAAGGCACCCCCAGTCTTGACCTTGCAACCTGATTGGAAATTTCTCTTTAGTGAGATCAGCTAGCATGCTCTCAGATGGAGGTTACAGAAAACGCAACCCAAACTACAATAGAGTGCGTTGGCTCATGTAACCTCAGAGTCCAGAGGTGGCCGAGGTTCCAGCCGAGCAGGGCACTGGCTCCACCACTCTGGAATTCTCTCAGGCCTGTCTGCCTCTGGCTCTGGACCTCATCCCCAGCCTGGCCACACTCAAGGACACAAATGGGTCAAAGCTGCTCCGAACCCATGTCCCCCATGTCCGTGCTCTGACCATCCAGAAGAGTCAGTAGGTCTTTCTCCATATGATCAAGAAAACATGTCGCAGGGGCCCTTCAAAAGTTCCCCTGGTCTGGTTGATCCAGCTTGGGTCTGAGGTCCATCTGTTAGCCAATCACTGTGGCCAGGTGGACGGGTGTGCTGACTGGCTTCACTCAATCAAGGCCCACCCCTGCAGCTGGGGGAGGCTGGGAAGTCCACAGGCTGCTGGGGGAAGGATGCGCATCCAAATAAAATGTGGAATAGGGCACCAAGGGAAGGGAGAATGGATGTCAGAGGCCCACAGCAGCAAACATCCTTTTCTCTGGGTAACTTGTAATCGAGTCCCCTCACCTTCTCTCTCTGAGAAGCAAAGGTGAACCTCTTTCTCTGTGCACCTCAATAAAGAGCTTTCCAAGTAGGGACCTTGCCTGTCTTGTGTCCCAGGCGTCTAGAACACTGTCTGGCCAACCAGGTGCTCCACCAGTATTAGTGGGAGGAAGGGATCAAAGGGAGGGAGAAACAAGGAAGCCAACTCCCCCCTTGCTTGGTGCATTGGCTCTGGGGCTCTGGGTGAGTGGATGGACTGAGTCAGCCTTGGGATCAATGGAACTGGCTGGCTGGGGGTCCAGGGCCCAGAGTGACACACACCCCCTTCTCCACAGGCCTCGCTTCCGAGATGGCCAGGAGGTGGGAGAGCTTTCACCGACCAAACTGTGTGCACCTGGCATGTAAATATTCCACTACCCAGGCTGCAGGGGCAATTCAGTGAAATTCTGGAAGCATTTGTGGAACATCTACTTAGGCCAGGTCCAGGAATGGGCAGTGCAGAGCCCAGAGCACGTGGACAAGGCACAGCTAGTCTATGCCCTGTGGGTGTACAGCCTGGTGGATACAGGTCACGACAAAGCCAGCACAAAATCAGTGGGAACTCCATCACCAGAGATGGGAGGGGCCCCCTCACTGAGTCCTCTGTATCACCTCAGGCCTCTCTCTCAACAGCCAGGATGAGCCCCTAGGTGTCCTCATATAGTTGCTGGGTGTGCTGGACACTTTCCTTTTATAAACACATGATTTGTGACAAATCAATCCAAACCTGCATGTTTTCACCTTAGATGCTAAGGCTTAAAGGAAAGAGCACCTCCCCAACTTTCCTTATGAGGAAGTTGGTACCTTGGACAGAATGTTCAGCTTCCTTGAGAACTCTTATTAGTAAGATGAATAAATTTATTTCTTCAGTAAAATAATGTGTTGCTCCAAATTTTTGAAAACTGCCTTAATCTCTATGCCTAATTCCAGAGTGGATGTGTGTTCAATGTCAAGGGTCAGTATAGACCCCAGGTCAAGTGTTGGGGCAGCAAGAAGGGATCCTGTGGCCTCGCAAAGCCAGCTCCCATTTGCCAAGAAACAAAAAGAGGAATAAAATAAGAGCCACGTGGAACCCTGTAAAATATGAGATGCAGTAGAGACTTCATTAATAACCTTCTCATGTAGTGTGGAGCGTGTCCAACATTTTTGTTGAAACTACCTGGCAGCCCTTCCCTGGGCTGACTCATCCAGTGAGACCCCCTAGAGCCCTTGGGTCTGGGAGTAGCTGGGTCACCTGAAAAGGGGCACTCTTGGGGCTGGGATCCATGGTGTTCGGTGCAAGTCCCCGTTAGTCACCCCTGGAGGGCACTGCTTCTCCCTCCCAAGCTATTCTGATTCAATCATCAGACTGAAATGTATTCATTCACCTTGCAAATGTGTGCTGGGCACGTACCATGTTTCAAGTTCTGTTCTACGTGCTGGGTCTGAAATGCTGGGCTGCCTAATTCTCAGGACAGTCACGCTGAAAAGGGTCTCCGTGTTCTCCCACCTTTTCTCAGCCCTAATGAGGAGGCGCGGCTGGGAAGAAGTACCAAGGAAATTTCCAATCCAGGCTTCTCCCTGGGCAGACTGTGTTGCTAGAACACACGTGGGCTTTTCTCACTGACGTGTCAAGCAGGCAAGTGCATACCTGATGCCATCCACGTTCAAGGCTGCCTTACCAGACACTGGGAGAGCATCCCTGAATAAATCTCATAGGCTTTAGTGGGAAGAATCCCCAGTGACTCTCAAGTTCATCTCCCTTGTTTGATGGGTGAACAAACTGAGGCCCAGGGAGGCTGGAGGTTTGCCGAGGAAGCCATTAAAGCAGGATGGGGACAGAGTGGTAAACTGAAAACCGAGTCCTGGACTCCTGATCCCCAGGGCAACATTCCTATCAGATGGATTAATTAGGGAAAAGCCCAATAGTATCTGCTGAGAGCGACGGAACTTGGATGAACTGCCTGCACAGGGATAACTATCTTCTGGGCATTATGTCATTTACAAGGGTGACCAACTCTCCTGGTTTGTCCACTACTGAGGGATTTTCCTGAAAGTGGGACTTTCGGTGTAAAAATGGAAAAGGCCCAAATGGGACAATTTAGTCACCCTACATTTAACCCTCTCAAAACCTTATGAAGGGGCTTCCCTGGTGGCACAGTGGTTAAGAACCCGCCTGCCAATGCAGGGGACACAGGTTTGAGCCCTGGTCCAGGAAGAGCCCACGTGCTGCAGAGCAACTAAGCCTGTGTGCCACAACTACTGAGCCTGTGGTCTAGAGACCGTGAGCCACAACTACTGAGCCCACGTGCCACAACTACTGAAGCCCGCGTGCCTAGAGCCTGTGCTCTGCAACAAGAGAAGCCACTGCAATGAGAAACCCGCGTACCGCATGAAGAGTAGCCTCCGCTCGATGCAACTAGAGAAAGCCCGCATGCAGCAACAAAGACCCAACACAGCCAAAAATAAATAAATAAATTTATAAAAAACAAAACAAAACAAAAAAACCTTATGAAGGAGCCACTATCGCTGCTTCCATTTTAAGGATAAGAAAACCAAGGGTTAGAGATGTTTCGTGAGTTGTTGGAGGTCTCACAGCCAATGAATGAAAGCAGCAGCATTGGGACCCAGGAAATTCAACTTCAGAGCCCGCCAGCTTAATCACCAAGTTAAAACGGGGACCTTTCCTAAAAGATGAGGAATCTTGCAAAATTTGGTTTGTGAACATATGTTTTTGGGAGACTTTTTTCTGGAAAAAGAGTCTAAGGCACTCATCAGATTTTTAAAGGGGCTTAGGATCCCATAGAGGCTGAAGAGAAGGCCTGGGGGTGGCATAACAAAGGCTCACACGCCGAGCTAACTTCCCTTTTGCTCTGGAGATCCAAAGGGGCTCACCTGTAAGATCAGGCTTCGTGTGCAACCACAGGGAAACATAGACAGTGGGGGCTGTGCAATTCTGGACCGGTCTGGAGGAGTTGTGAAATCGCCTTCCCGGGAAGTGTTTGCAAAGGGGAGTGTCCCCCGTTCAGCTGCCATGACTCAAGCTTGACCTCCACATGGCTCTGGGAGGCTCTGGGGATGTGAGCCCTTGAGGGTCTAATTTGCGGAGGCCGGAAGCAGCTCCAAACTTTACCAGCTCAGCAAGGCCGCTTGCCTCTCTGTGTCCTCCCTGCTTTGGTCAGCTCAGCAACTAGCAGGGGGCTTTGGGATTCCACTGGGAAGGGCTTGTCTAGAATACACCATAGAAGTTAATATTGATGGGGCGGGTGTTTACAATTTGAAGTACTGTGCTAAATGCTTTATGTGAAAGAAAGAAATTCATTTCTCATCACAGGCTTATGAGGTAGATACTATTATCATCCTCATTTTATAGATTAAACTGAGGCTCAAAGCTGCTAATGGACTTGCTGAGGTCACCCAGCTGGTAAGAACTGGCCCTGGGCTGTGAACCCAGGCAGTCTGATGCCAACCACCCCTCTACCAAACACTTGGCTCTTTGCTTCTCCTGCCATCACAGTCTCTGTGGCCTGGTCGACTACTCCTGCTCCCCCCTTGTTGGGTGCCTAGGGGCACTCTGAGTGTCCCCCCACAACCTGGTACTTAGCCTGTTTGTGGAGCCCCTTGGGAGATACCACGGACATCAGCACGGTGACAGAGGTCAGCATACCTACATCAAGGATGGAAAGTGAGAGGAGAGAGAGAGAGAATGAGGCTTCCTCACCCCCACCTGTGTGCCAGTCCCGAGGATGAACCTAGAGAAGACAGGACGAAGGGGCCCACAGCTACTCAGCCTTGCACGGAAGCAGCGGGGCCTCACCTGCAGGAAGAGAAGGAAAGCTCTGGCTCTGGAGAGGAATGGCTCTCAGCCCACCTAGGCGACCCCTGGTCCTTCCTCCCCACTGTGGCTGGGGAGTCGCTTTCCCACACGGCATCCAAATAAACATCCCATAAGCTATGGCTCTTCTTCAGTCCCAAATGTTCCCCTGAGCTCCAGACCTGCACATCCAGGGCTTCCACGCAGAGTTCTGTAGTTTGTTTGCTGCACAAGGGTGTGTGGCCGAGGGGACTCATGGGGCTGAGGTCCAGCTGTGCTCAGCTCACCCAACCATGTGCCCTGGTAGGAGGCTACATTTGCCTGAAGTTTGAAAGGATGCCCTTCTCTCATTTGCACAAAGGCACCATATGGGCTGGTGGAGGCCTTGCATTTATCTATCTGCCTCCTGACAGTTCCACTTAGTACCTGACAGGCAGCTCAAACGTTGCAGGACCAAGACCGATCCCTTGATTTCTGCACCCTTCAACCTGCTCCATCCTAGACTTCCCCTTTTCAATGACTGGCACCTCCGTTCACCCAGTTACTCACACAAAACACTGGACTCTTCTCCTTTCGTTGCCTCTCGCATCCAAAGCAGCAGCAAGTCCTTCAGCTCCACCTTCAAGCTGGCCAGCTCCCCTGTCCTCCATAGCTCCCATCCAGGAAAAAGACCATTGTCTTTTGCCTGGACTGGTGCCATAGACATCTATCATTTCACTGTCCTGCTTCAAACCCCCTGGGGGATTCCCCACATTCTTAGAAAGCTAACATCCAAACTTCTCACAGTGGCTTACAGATGCCTACAGAGTGTGGGCTCTGCACTCACCCCCAAATCCCCAACAGAAGGGAGCTGGCCTGGGGTCTTCATAAAGGGATCCTGCCCAAGAGAGCTTCCTTCCAGGTGAGAGACAGTGACAGAAAGAGGCTGGTGTAGGTCACAAGCAGCCACTTGAGGAGGTGAACCCCATGCCAGAGAACTGTATTTGGAGGTTCCCAGTGGGGAGGGCATGAATAGGAGCCAGGATGTCAGATCCCAGCTCCAGAGTCAAGAAAGTCCTTCTTAGGTCTCCTGCTTCTCCCTCCATCTCGCTCCCCAGCCCTAGTCCCTCCCCAAAGAGATGCACAACGCAGCAGCTAGGAAATGGAGGGTGAGCTGGAGCAAGAAAGAAAAGACAGGCACACCACAACCTCCTGTCCCCATTGCAGGCTTCTGTGGTGAGGTAGGAAGGGGTTTAAATAGGATAGATATGTGATTATGTGAGGGTGGCTGGAAAAGATCTGGAGTGTGCTTGAGAGTTTTTCCAACAGATGGAGGTGAGACTAGGGAGAAGAGGGGTTTACAGAGGCCAAATCCAGCTCATTTTATAAACTGCATACAGGACAGTCGGAGATAGAAAGTACAAGCCATGTCCAGGGAACAATTCATTCCATGCAGCTCTTATATGGCATATGCTGGGGACAGTTGTGGGAATGGTGATGAGTAGCAGGCAGGGACAGATCAGGGACTGATCTAACAGGTCAGGTCAAGTAATCTGAAACTTACCCTGAAGACAGTAGGGAGCCATAGATGGTTGTAGGCAGGCAGTGCCATGCTCTGATTCATATGTTCTGAAGGTTATTCTGAGTGTGGAGAAGGTCTGGAGGGGTCAGAACAGATGTCTATAGCCTGAACAAGGTCAAAGGAGGTGGAACTGGCAAGGAGGGGGTGGACTGGTGAGAAATTAAGGAAATGAAACTGGCAGCACATACTATCTTGGTCCAAGGGTCCCTTGCTACACCAATGAGTCACTGAGGCCTTGGGGGAGGAACTGAGCACCTACTGTATGCAGGCCCCAGACTGGGTCTTCCCATCTGTTCTCCCACCCAGTCCTCAAATGCCCCTTGAGGTGGGGATCATCATCCTCACGTGGCCAGTGAGGGGACTGGCTCAGAGAAGCCCAGTGACTTGTTGGAGGCCATACATCTGGGTAGTGAAGCAGCCAGGACTGGCCTCACTGCCAGCCCTGAGGCGGGGATCCTTCCTTTCCTGCCACTCACAGGGGGAGGGCAGTCTCAGGTGACCAACTGGCTCGCTGTCTATTCACAGAGGGACAGAGCAGGGCCAGGGCAGGTCTGAGCCACAGGGGACTGCAAAGTGCCAGGCAGGGTTCTAAATGTTTCCCACTTAACTCATTTAACTTTCTCAGTGGTCCTTGGTGTAAGTTACTGTTATTATCTACATTTTACAGATGAGTAAACAGAGGAACAGAGAGATTCTGTAACTTGCCCAATGATCACACAATACCTGGTAACTGGCCCAAGATCACACAATACCTGGTAACTGGCCAGGCTGGGGCTTGAACGCGGGTGGTCTGACTCAAGTACACAACAGCGTCCCCACAACCACCCATTCCTCCAAAGCCGCCCCGGAGTCCTCCGCTGCCTGTCTGCTCTCCCCAGCTTTCCTACTTCACAAGATGGTCCTACTCCCCTAGCAACTGCCTTGACTTGCTCAAGTGCCTCAGGCAGGGGCCTATGGATGGACCTTCCCTGTCTACTTGGCCTGAAGGGAGTCAAGCCAGACCTCTGGGGTGGAGAATGAGCACCCCTGCAGGCACGACCCACAGGAGGTCAGATGAGGGCTGAGACCTGGGCCCACTGGCGCCCCTCCCACCACAGCCTCGCCATGTGCACAGACCACAGACCACAGAGACACTGAGCCCTTTCTTCCACCCAGCTTAAAATAAGTCAAGCCTTGCTCCACAGTGAGAAATGCCAGGCCAGGCCACCCTCCTAAGATGGACTCGTGCATAGAGAGCTCTGTGGCTGCAACTCAGTGACCCACTATGATCACCTTAACTCCTGCCTCTCCATGGGGGACTGCTGGACAGTTCCCATTCCAGACAGCATCGCTCTTCTCATCTTGGCCTGGTCACTCTGGGCTCCTCTCCCTTCAGAGGGAGTAGTAACTACAAAAAAGGGGGGAGGGGCAGTGGTTCCCTGGGCTCCAAAAGGCATGGGGACAGGGGTCTTGGGCTCTAGGGCAGGCCAGAACTGGGCCTCAGCCTCTCCTGCTTTTGCTACTAAGCTGTCCATTGGCATCTCTAAGGAGACTGTGCATCCCAGCCCACCAGGAGGCTAAGCCAGCTTGTTACCCCATTTTAAGGTGAGGTAGTAAGGCCTGGAGAGGTAGGACCTACCCAAGGACGGCCAGGGAGCCAATAGGAAAGCCAGAGTTCAAGCTCCAGCCAGTTCCTATAGGTACGGGCGCCCTGACCCATGAACACCCCATAACCATGCCGGAGAGAGGCCATGTCTTGTTCTGACGCCCTAAGACACCCAGCCACGCCACCAAGGCAGTGAACACGAAGCCTGCCATTTCCCCCTGGCAGTTTTTCCTAACCACAACACCACGATTTTCCCTGTCATTTATTTTTCCACTCATACACATGAAGAGAACATAAATAAAATATAATAAAAGAGCTCCTCAATTAGGGATGGTCCACAATGGCAAAGAAGTTTAACTATAAATAGAAGACATCTGACCTCTCCAAGATGCCTCTGGGATGGTCTGATTAGGCAGAGGCCTGCACCCTCTAATTAAGCAGCCCCTCCATCCTACCTCGGGCCCTAGGAGGCAGCTGGGTGGGGGGGCACCTATGGGGCATGTTGCACAGACACACTTTGGGGCCGGGGGTTTTGGCAACCATCTATTGTGCGCAGCAGTTCCTCTGCTAGGGCGGGAGGCTGAGGGTAGATCTGGGGGCAGATTGTGGACAGGGGTCACTTTGGCTTGGACAAGATGCCTGGCCACTCTCTCAGGACACATTCTTAGACATGGACGATGGATGTTCAAGGGGATTCAGAAGCAGCTGGTTTAGCACCCTTGACAGCTGACCTTCCTTGGGTATTTACCAGGCCCAGCACTCCCCGCACACGATCTCATTTAATCCTCACAAGAACTCTGTGCCGTAGTATTATGATTGCCTTATTTTATAGATGAGGCACAGAGAGGTTAAGCAACTTGCCCAGGGTCACACAGCAAGTAAGAGGTAGAGACAGCGTTTGAACCCAGGAAGCTGTCTCCAGTGCCTGTGGGTCTAACCACAACATGACACTGCTTCCCCGAGAGGGCTGGGGAAGAGACCTACATCAGTTTGGAGAGGGGTCTCTGATAGTAGGCCATCTGGCTTTGGCCTCAGACCCATCTGGTTTGACAGGACCGGATAAGAAAAGAGATGAGTAATATACTGGCTAGGGTAGAAGATGGCAGGGAGCCAGGAGGGAGAGAGGAAGGGAGGCACAGCGGATGTGAGGGAGGATGTTCATAACCCTCAGAGTTACCTGGCAGGAGTTACAAGTTGCATCCATTAGAATGCAACGCACCTAGAGGAGCTGAGAAACAGGATCCTCAGAAACAGATCCTCAGAAACAGGATCCCACATGGAGGGAAGGCTGTGCCATGTCCTAACAGCAGTGCATGCAGCAGGTATCCATCAAAAGGGGTAGTTAGAGAGGTTCACATACTAGAAGCTGGCCCAGGGTCACAGGGGCCCAGGGTCAGCAGGTACTGGGTGCTATGGGGCCTCTGGGTTGAAGACATCAGGGTCACAGATAACCTAGGCTGCATATCCTCAAGTTCATGGGCCTCTAGGGTACCTAAGTTTAAAGGTCCCCAGGCCTTTGAAGGCACCCAGGGCCACAGATCCTGGCTCCTGGCTGATGTCTCCCTCTACCTCCCACCTCCCTGGCCAGAGAATCATCCCAGTGGTTACAAATGGGTTTGTGGTCACAGTGTCTGAGGGCAGCGAGGCTCTGCCAGGTGGGGACGGTTCAGCTCAGCATCAAGATGCCTAGCATAGACCGGGGCCCCAAGGGACTTCCCTGGTGGTCCAGTGGTTTAAGACTCAACACTCCCAATGCAGGGGGTGGGGTTCGATCCCTGGTCGGGCAACTAGATCCCGCATGCTGCAACTAAAGATCCCGCATGCCGCAATGAAGATCTCGCATGCGCCAAAGAAAATCCCACGTGCCGTAACTAAGACCTGGCACAGCCAAATAAATAAATAAAAGTGTTAAAAAAGAAAAAACGGGCCACAGAGGCTGGTGTGAGGTGCTCTTGGGTGGGTGGCCCAAAGGATCAGATAGTCTGAGGATCCATCCCTGGGAGGACAGCACCAGAACAAAGGAGGAGAAAGGCTGTGCCATGTGGCCTTGGGAGAACCCAGGGCCCACTGGGGGAGGGTGTTTGAGGGGGTCAGGAAGGAGTTACTGTCAGGAAAGACCTGAGCTAAGGCAACATGGAATGGTTCGACGCCCACAGGCTGCCCTGGGCTGAGGGCAGAGCCAGTCCTCTGCTCAGGGCCCCACAGCCCTGGCTACACTCCATCCTAGCAGGCACATTGAACACAGAAAGGACAGCCACCTGGGAAGGTAGCCAGTATCCTCACCAGAGTCCTGAGATTTGGAGAAAAGGAAATGCTCAACCTTCTTTAGGCCTGGAGGGACAATCGCCAAGACTGTTGTGGTAGGTCTGCTTGGTTACCCTCTGAAGAGCCCCGTCAGGAGCCTGGCCACAGTGCTCAGCATGGCCATCCTGGAGCCCTGGACTAGTCCAGACCACTTGGACCCTAGGCATGGCGTGGAAAGCAAGACAAGGGGCCATGAAAGACAGCTTCAGCCTGGCCTCGACACCCTGGGACCAGCCTCTCCAGGGAGCTAAGTCAGTGATAAGAAGGCTGGCTTCTTTCTCCTGCGTAATGTGCTGGCACTAATAAAGCCACTGCTGTGCAGATTTACAGAACCTCTGATTTCACAGACACTGAGGGCCTTGCAAGTATTAATTAAGGCTCAAAACCCCTGGAGCCTGGGACAGATTCTTATTAACCTCATTCAGCAGAGGCTACAACTGCTTCCATCCTACAGCCCCATGGATGTGGCAATAGCTCCAGCCCTGGAAGCTGGGCTGGCAGGGCTCCCTCCCCATGTCACAGGGTGGCAGGGCAGAGGAGGCTCTGGGCGCCTGATGACTTTGTGACACTCATGTCAGAGCCAGGTTTAGATGAGACAGACCCCAGCTTCTACTAGAGTAGCCGATACAGAAAGGATTTCCCTCCATTTGGCTTTTTTTTTTTTTTTTTTTTTGCGATACGCGGGGCCTCTCACTGTTGTGGCCTCTCCCGTTGTGGAGCACAGGCTCCAGACGCTCAGGCTCAGCGGCCATGGCTCACGGGCCCCGCTGCTCTGCGGCATGTGGGATCTTCCCGGACCGGGGCACGAACCCATGTCCCCTGCATCGGCAGGCGGACTCTCAACCACTGCGCCACCAGGGAAGCCCCCCTTTTGGCTTTTTACATTCCCTGGCAGTCCAGTGGTTAGGACTCTGCACTTTCACTGCCAGGGCCCCGGTTCAATGGCTGGTTGGGAAACTAAGATCTCACAAGCCACGCGTTGCACCCCAAAACAACAAAAAAACACACAACAGCTTTGAGATATGTCACATACCATATACTTCACTCATTGAAAGAGTTCAATTCAGTGTTCTCTAGTATATTCGCAGAGTTGTGCATCCATGACCACAATCAATTTTAGAACATTTTCATGACCACATTTTACTACCACAAAAGGAAACCCGCACCCATTGGCCATGGCCCCCACTTTCCCAGCATCCTCCCCAGCCCTAGGCAACCACTGATCTACTTTGTGTCTCTATAGATTTGCCTATTCTGGCTTGTTTTTATTTATTTTTATTGTGGTAAAATATGCATAACAAAATTTATCATTTTAACCATTTTTAAGCATCCAGTTCAGTGGCATTAAGTACATTCACATTGTAGTGCAACCATCACCACTATCCATCTCCGGAACTTTTTCATCTTTCCAAACTGAAACTCTACACCCATTAGACAGTAACTCCCCATCCTCCTTCCTCCCAGCCCCACTGTAACCACTATTCTACTTTCTGTCTCTATGAATTTCTACTCTAGGTACCTTGTATAAGTGGAACCATATATAATAATTGTCTTTTTGTGTCTTGCTTATTTCACTTAGTGTGATGTTTTCAAGTTTCATTCTGGCTTGTTTATTTATGAAATATTTAAGCTAAAAGTAGAGAAAACAATAAGCAACACAGCCCCTTTATTTAACTCATACATCTCTGATTTGTTAAATGTGTTTGTTAGCTAGCCTCTTGCCATATTTGCTTTTTTCGTCTTTTTTTTTATTCCCTTGATTTTTCTTTTATTCTTTTTGCCTCTTTTTGCTATTGTCTTCCCCAGAGCTAATCCAGTTGTGAAGTTAGTATGCATCTTTCTTGTTCAGGTTTTTATATTTTTATGACATAAGTTTATAACCATAACAATGCATGGTACTATTTTATGTACTATTTTGTAAATGGTGTCAGATATTGTCCATCTTGTCATCTTATCCTCCACTCCACATTGTATCTTTGAGATAGAGCTGTGGTCTGGGCTGCTCTGGTTGGCTCATTTCTCTTGCTGTACAATGTTCCTGTGGATTATGTACCCCACACTGGCTTTATTCAAGGGGTTCCCACATCTGGATTCTCACAAGAGAAGCCAGGTACGCTCCCACCTGAGCTAGGCAGACACAGACACGTTCCCAAGCAGAGGACGAGCCACCCAGCAAGAAAGTTGAACAAAGAAGTGGGTCCACAGCCTCCACAATCCAAACCAGCGCAGGCTCTGTGCTCAGAGCCATAAGGGGCATGGCCTGCCCTCCTGTGCAGGGTCAGCACCACAGAGAGGGAACAAGGGTATCATTCTTTGTTCTGTTACCTTAGTCTCTCTTTCTGGGTTGCAGACTTCCTTGAGAGGCTGACAAAGCTAGGATTTTCCCTCCCCATGAAAATGCACCCATAGAGAACCTTCAAGCTCACCTGCAGGCCCCCAGGGTTGGGTTCCAGCCACATCTTCCTGCTGGCTTCTCTACACAACTTGGGGAGCCACCTGGCTTGAAGGTATTAGGGAGGATTGACAGGACATTGTGCTGCACCTGGTGGAGGCACTCAATAAATGCTTGCTGAGTGAGCGATCAAGTGAGTGGACGGATGAGAAAACACACACAGCCCCTGGCACAGGGCCTATTAGGTGCTCAGAAACAGTGGCTGTGATTAATGTGTGTGCGTGTGTGTGTGTACGTGTTTTAAGTTAGGTTTAATGAAGTATCATTTACATACAGTAAAATCCACCTTTTGTAGTATACAGTTCTATGAGTTCTGATAAATGCATAGTCATGTGATCACCACCACAACCAATGTGTAAAATATTTCTATCACCCCAAAAGGTTCCCTTGTGCCACTGTGTAGTCAACAGCCCCGTCCCACCCCACCCCCAGGCCCTGGCAACCACTAATCTGTTTTCTGTCCCTATAATTTCACTTTTTCCAAAATGTAAATGGAATCAACAGTACGGAGCCTTTGAGAGTCTGGCTTCTTTCAATTAGCATAACACATTTGAGATTGATCTCTACTGTCACTCATATCAGTAGCTGATTTCTTTTTATTGCTGAGTAGCATCCCCCTGTATAGATGTATCAGTTTGTTTATCCATTTGCCGCCTGAAGGACATTTGGATTATCTGTCATTTGGGGCAACTATGAATAAGCCCACTATAAATGGTTGCATAAAGGTTTTTGTGTGAACCTAACTTAATTTCCCTTGGCTAAATATCTAGGAATTGGGATTTCTGGGTCATATGGTAAGTAGATGCTTAACTTTATAAGAAGATGCCAAAGTGTTTTCCAAACTGGCTGTGCCATTTTTCTACCCTCCAACTACGCCTGAGAGTTCCAATTGCTTCACATCCTGACCAGCACTTGGTATTGTCAGTTTTTTTCTTTTGACCATTCTAATAGGTGTGTGGTGGTATCTTCTTGTGACTTTAATCTGCTTTTCCCTCATGACTAATGATGTTGAACTGACATGTTTTATTGCCAGTCAATCCTGTGGCATGTGGTGTGTGGGGCTGACCAGGCCTCCAGGTGCAGACACTGCTCCCCTGGAGTGCAGGGAGCACCCAGGCCACCATGAGGCCTGTGTGGGGACAGGAGACAGGCCCGGGGCTATGCCAAGAACCCCATTTTGCTCAAAATGAGTGGATACCTGCTGCCGCACCATGTGATGGGCTCCTCACCTGTGATGGGCTGGCTAGCGGGAGTGGTAACTTGGGTCAGGCTGTGACAGTTGGTGCTGAGAATACCTCCAGCTACCCACAGTGGCCCCACAGATGCACTTGTGGTACCAGGAGTGAGAGTAAAGGATGGGGCAGAGCTGCCCATGGCAAAGGCTCATCCAAAGGTCCCACAGTTGCTTCCCGCGAGCTCCACTCCAAACCCATCAGGAAAGAGGTGCTGCCTCATTTCATGTGTAGAGCTCCACAAATGGGGGTATCTGCTTCTGCACCCAAAATGGGCTCTCCAGTGGCTCCCAATCAGATCCTGTCACCCTGCTCCGGCACCCAGCTTCTGCTGCCTAGAGGTCCAAGGGAGGCTGCAGGTGGTAGGGCCTTAGCCTTTGCCTCACCGTCCAGAGACACCCTGACCCAGGTCTCCAGCCCCTCCCCCACTTTCCTGTCTCTTCCATTGACCACAGCCCCAAATGGTACCCCTAGTGAAGCACCTGCCTGGCCCCACCAGCCCAGCTCTCTGACCAGGGCTCCCATTGTTCACCTATCCTACCCATGTTGGCACAGATTCCAGAGATGATCACCCCCTCAGGCTTCCTTTCCTGAGAGTCCTGGCGGCCTCCAGCCTCCACTCCAGGCCCTGCCCAACTGTCCATCTACTGGCCTGGGTCTTGCTCACCTCCTACCTTCCTCCTCTGGCTGCCTCCCGCACTGGCTGCCCACACTGCCTGAGACTGGCACTGGGACAGGAGCAGATAAAGGCAGGAGGTCTGCAAGGGCTGATGCAGCAGGGAAGGCTTCCTGCAAGAGGTGGAGGACTGAGCTGGGCCAGGGAGCAGGGGAGGTTTGGAAGAGGGAGGAAGGGATGGTCAAGGAGCAGGAGTAGAGGTACTGCTCGGGGTGATAAGGGCATGTGGGGAGAGGGTGGGAAAAGGGTCTGCCCACATCTGAAGGACCCAATGTCTGACTCTGGAGGAGCTTGGTGACCATCAGGAAGGCCAAGGTCTGTGGCTTACCCAGCCTGTTCATTTCTTCCCACCATCCCCCCAACCAGACCTGCTGGAGTCCCAGGTCACCCTCCCTCCCATGCTAATTGGTGGAAGGCCTGTGGGCTGAGGACCAACCTGTCTGGCCGCTTGTTCCTCCCCTTCCATCACTCATTCAGCAGGCAGCCAGGGGCATCTCTTCTCCCCTGAGCAGGCAAGGCCTGAAGGACACAGAGAAAAGCCCAGAGGAAGATTTGTGGGGGTGACTTGTGCCTTGGGGCAGGGCCATGTCACTCTGGACTGTGTACCCTACATCTGCAGCTCCCAGGTGGCACCAGGGGGCCTGGGGGAGTGTTTGCTGCACAAATACAGCACAAAGATCATAGCCTCCCTCCCCAGGGGCATGTCCTGCCCAGTTTTTCCACATTCCTCCTCACTCACCCAAGGCAGGATGGCAGCCACCCTACGTGGGCTTCCTGGCAGTGCTGTGGAGATTTACAGGATGCCCTCTCCTCCAAAGCTCCCGAGTCATCAGTAGGAATTCATGCCCTGGGTCCAGGGACGCCTAGTCTGTACCATCTGGCCTAGGGCCAAACACCTTATCACCAGGCCTCCTTCCCGGGGTTTCTCAGGCTGGCACCACCATGCTCTGGCCTTTACCATCAAACCAGGGGAGTGCCACCCTGGACTGATAATAACAACACCACTGGGTTCCTGCCCTGTGTGCCAGGCACCGCCAGGCTCAGCACAAGCTTTAGCTCCTGGCCTTGAGTCTCTCCTGCCCCCACCCTGCCCTGGGGCTCCTCACCTTTCTTCTCTGCACCTGGACCACTTACCCCACTCCTGCTGCTGCTACCACTGCAATAGTCTAGTGGACAGCAAGGCCACATTCACCCAGTAGGCCTGACTGGGCAGGCTCTCTTCTCTCAGTGGTTTAATGGGCAAGGGCAGGAAGGCCCTACTGGTGGTGCCACAGGGCAGGAAACAGGCCAGTTCTGAGTCAAGTGACCGCTGGGGTACTGCAGCCCACAATGCCAAACACAGAGGCCCCCCGGGAGCCCTCGGAGCTCAAGTGGACAAGCTTGGCCATATCTGGCCAGGGCCTCGACTCCTCTTCCACCCTCTCTGAGCCTCTGTTTCTGTTTTTTTCTTTCTTTTTTTTTTGGCCACGCCACAAGGCATGTGGGATCTTAGTCCCCCGACCAGGGATCGAACCCCACCCCCTACAGTGGAAGCACTGAGTCTTAACCACTGGACCTCCAGGGAAGTCCTAGGCCTCTGTTTCATCTAACATCAAACGAAGGGTTGAGTGGACACCTCTAAGCACCCTCCCAGCTCTGATAAACTAAGATTCACTCACTGTCAACCCTCAGCATCAACCAGTCCACAAGTTGCAGCCTGAGCAGGAGAAGGAGGATGACGGATCTTTGATCCGTCTTCTCAAACCCAGTTCAGAGGGTCTGTGCCCAGTGCCTCCACCTTCACAGGGTCTAGATTGAGGCCAAGGGAACACAGACACAAATACCAACTTGCAGCCCCTGTGATCAGGGTCCAGATCGGCTCAGAGAGGTGAAGTGCCTGTCTCCCATGGTCGCCCAGTGGAGGTGGTGCAGGGGATTGGAACTCAGGACTCCCGGTTTCTTCTGCACCACATGAATGCTCTTTCCTCTACACCAGACAAATGCAGCAGCCCCTGCCTACAGCCCCTCTCATCTCTCCTCCCTGGCCCCCCCGCCCACGCACACTATTTTGCAGGCGAACTCTGGTTACGATGAATGCCATTCTGAGGTCACCTGTGGACAGAGCTTTCAGCAGGTCAGTCAAATGACAGAAACCTGCCTGGACAGTGCTGTACTCACTGTGAGTAACTAGAAAAAGGTCACCTGACGTCAAGGCTCAGTGATTGCAGCTGAGACCCAACTCCTTGGCAGGCATCAAGCTAAGACCTTTGACCTCCCTACCAGGCTCTCCTTCCTTCCCCTCCCGCCCCGGAGGATGGGGTCTCCATGGGAAACTGAGGGTTTTCCTTCCCAGAAGTTCAAAGTTATGGTCCTTCACTGCCTTAGAAATTCCGGCAAGAAGGAATTGCAGGGCCCTTGTTTCACAGGTGACTGAGCCTCCAGGAGTCAGTCCATGCTGAGAGCCGTCAGACGTGAATCACTAACATCCCGCTGGACCGGGTGGACACCTGTGGTCCCCACCTTCACCTCAGTGAAGGATGGCTGCTCAGGCAGGAGTTGATGGATGGGTGGGTAGGGAGATGTGTGCCTTGGTTCACTCCTGACCAAATAGCCATCCCTCTATCCCTCCAACCATCCCTCCGTTTATTTTTTCATGCATGCAGTGTTTGGTGGGAGCTGGGAGAGAGCAATGTCACTGAAGCCATGAGAAGAAAGAGCTGGTGGCCATGGGGTGATGCTGACTCCTCTCTCCCTCACCCCCACACGTGTCTCTCCCTTGACCTCTCACCACCACCACCCACTCAGATCCCCCCTGGCCTCTTCCTAGTGACCTTCCTGCCCTTGGTCTGTCCACACTCAAATCCATTTTCCGCATTGGCTGCCAGGGTTCCTTTTTAAAACACAATACCATCCACATTCCTTGGCAGGGACTGGAGGGTTTCACAACCTGACCCCAACCTGCTTGACTCATCTCTGGTTCCAAAGAGGCAGTAATTAATATTGATGAATGAATGAATGAACAGCCCATTACAAACTCTGGCAGGGCTGCTTCACACCATACAAACATTAGGATTCAGAAAGGCTAGGCCCCAGCAGTGACCAGAGGGACATGGACATCAGCCTTGCCCTCTAGTCCTGGATGCTGCTCCACAGCTCCCTTCTGCAGGGAATGGACCTAGATCAGCAGTCTTGACCTGGATGGTCCCCAGGGCTCTAGAGAGGGAAGTCTGGCCAAGAGGCCACTTCCCAGGAATAGGGCTCTGAGCCAGGGACCAGGCCTCTCCCACAACTGATAGGCGCCCCGATACCAGCTGAAATCATTTACTTATACAAAAATTAGTTTCTGTGAAAATTGGGCTGTAACTATTGGACTGTGGCTCTTTGGGTCCAGAGGAATTTTCTCAAGTGCTGAGCTAGAGGTGCTTTAGTTCATTATCCTCAGGGCCTGCTCAATTCCTCCAGCCCCTGGGGCAGTATCATTGACCAACAAGCCTCCTAAGATGATGCCAAGTCTGACTCCATCTTCTGGAAGGATTTCCAGGAGACCGCTCCCTCCCTGTCCTGGGCCCAAGAAGTGCCTGTCTTAGGGCTTCAGCTGTAGTCACCAGCTAGGCAAATCCACTGGAGACTCAATTCTGAAGGTTCACTCTATACTTCATAGCCAGTCAAGAAAGGGTATGTGGAAACTTCATACATTATTGATGGGAATGTGAAATGGAACAACCACTTGGAAAATAGTTTGGTAATTTTTTAAAAAGTTAAACATATACCTATCATATGACCCAGCCATTCCATTCCCAGCTACTTACCCAAACACTGGCATGCAGATATTCAAGGCAGCTCTAAACTAGAAACAACCCAACTGTCCATCAGCAGGTGAAGAAATAAACAAATTGTGGTATAATCTGTACAGTGGACTACTACTTAGCAATGAAAAGGAATTAATTATTAATATACACAACATGGATGAATCGCAAAACAGATATGCTGAGTGATAAGGACAACAAACTAAAATAGTACATACTGGATGATTTCATTTATATAAAATTCAGAAAAATACAATCTAATCTGTAGTGACAGAGAGCAGCAGAAGGGTGGTTGCCTGGAAACAGCAGGGATGGGACAGAGGGATGACAAAGGGACACAAGGAAACTTGGAGGAGATGGATGTGTTCATTATCTTGATTGTGGTGATTGTTTCACAGGTGTATATATATACCTTACATACATGTATACGTTAAAGCTCACCGGATTGTACACTTTAAGTATGTTCAGTTTATATACATCAATTATACCTTAATAAAGCTATTTTTTGTTTGTTTATTTGTTTTTGCGGTACGCGGGCCTCTCACCGTTGTGGCCTCTCCTGTTGTGGAGCACAGGCTCTGGATGCACAGGCTCAGTGGCCATGGCTCACGGACCTAGCCGCTCCGCGGCATGTGAGATCTTCCCGGACCGGGACACGAACCCGTGTCCCCTCCATCGGCAGGCGGACTCTCAACCACTGCGCCACCAGGGAAGCCCCAGTAAAGCTATTTTTTAAAAAAGAAGAAACAGGCGGAGTCTCCTTGGACCCTCACTGCAGCCTTCAGGACAGAGTCACCACTCGGCTTGGTCTGCAAGGCCGGTTACCCTCTCCAGCCTCTTCCCTTGTTTCTCTCTTGCATGGTAACCAATGGGTTGTGGCTCCCTGAATGTGCCATGCTCCCATGGCTTTGTGCACGCTGCCCCCTCCAGCAGCCTGGGCCATATTCTGCGTCATCCACACAGAGAACTCCTACTCCTTTGTCAAGCCCTGCTCCGTTATGCCCTCTCTGGGGAAGCGGGTCACAATGAACAGCTCCTTCCTCTGCGTCCCACAGTCCATGTACACAATTTGTCATTAGCATTTGTCTGTACCGGCAGACTGTGGGCTCCTTGAGGCTAGGGAGAGTGTCGTGTCCATCCTTGTCTTGCCAGTGCAATGCACACAGACAACCATGAGGCTTTACTCAGCAGATTCCACCTGCCCAAGAAGGTGAGGTGGGTCAGCAAGGGGTGGAGTGTAAAAGGTTCAGAACTAAGGAGCTAAGAAGTAGGAGAGCGGGGCACAGCCTCCAAGGAGAGGGAAGAGGGAAGACTGCACACTGCTCAGGGTTCAGCCAGTGCCTCAGGCAGGTGGGGTTGGGTGGGGTGTGCCCTTCCCCCATTACAGGGGAGCACAAGGAGCCTTGGCAGAGGAGAAGGACTGGCTCTGCCTCCCCTCCAGACAGGTCTCGGCCTCAGGGTTCATCGGGAGGTTGCAAAATCTGTCTGTGACTCTGTACTCCCCAGGTCTGGTGGAAAACACAAGAAACTCCATCTGCAGTTAGTGGCTTGGAGGAGCAGAATGGGTGGCAGGCTCCACAGTGATTCCTGGACACAGTGAGAGAGAAACACAGAGGGAACCACAGGAGTTCCCAATGCTGTGGGTGACTTCCCAGACAGTCCTGACCACCTCCTCCATGGTGCAAGGGTCCTAAGCGAGACTCTGGCTGGACACTGTTCAGGGGCGACCCCTTTTCCACACAGCCCTGCAGCCCTGGCCTTCCCGTTTTGCACCAGCCTAAGATAAGCCAGCTAGTCTTTGTGTTGGGAGCCGGGCCATGCAGGCAGATGAGAGCTCCCACTCATCCTGATCCACCAGGGAACAGTGCAGAGGCTGAGTACAGAAAGCCTGGGGGAAATCAGTCTTCAGGGTTCAGATCCAGGAGACTAAATACCCAGAAATGATGCCCCACAAGCTTCTAGGCTGGTAACTAGAGACACGTGTGCCTGGGGCCAAAATTCCTGCACCTGAGCAGCATATTCGGGAATAAGGACAGTAAAGAGCCAAAGACACTGCCCAGGGTAACAAACCTGGGCTGGAGGCAGAAATGCTACTGTCCAGCTCTGGTCAATCTAACTCCTGATACCACAGGCAGACGAGCATAAATGCCACACTTCTCTCAGAACCCTAGTGTCCCTGCTGGGAACTGCTCCCATTGTTTAGCCTTCAGCAGAACCAGCTGTGAGCTGGTTGTTCTTGGGTCCCATCCTAGCTGGTTTAGTAACTGGTTTCCCACCAAAGGGCTCATTAAAGGTCAGCGTGGGGCTTCCCTGGTGGCACAGTGGTTGAGAGTCCGCCTGCCGATGCAGGGGACATGGGTTCGTGCCCCAGTCCGGGAAGATCCCACATGCCGCGGAGCGGCTGGGCCCGTGAGCCATGGCCACTGAGCCTGCGCGTGCGGAGCCTGTGCTCCGCAATGGGAGAGGCCACAACAGTGAGAGGCCCGCCTACCGCAAAAAAAAAAAAAAAAAGGTCAGCCTGTCCTCGAAGGTATCCTGTGGCACCTCCCTTGGAGATGGGCCTTCTAATGTTGCATTGCTTGAAAGTTTCTCAAGCTGGCACCACCAAGTGAGGTCCTAGAAACTCATTCTTCAGTCCACACACTTTGGCTTAGGAAAGTTGCTAAGACCCTCGGCACCTCAGCATCTTCCATTGCAAAGGGTCTGCAATTCACTCCCTTTCTTTAATTTCACAAGTATTTTTAGGGTATCTGCCAAACATGAGGCCCTATACTAGATGCCTCGGGGAAGACAGATGAATACCTTAACCCATGGAGATTGCAGTCTGCCTTGAGACACTCAATGACCCCACACAGCCTACAGAGCCTGGTCCAGCAAGCATCCCTGGGGACGTGGAGAGTAGGAGTGAGGGGTAGGGGGCCACTAAGCCCTTTCACAAGGGGCTTATGGTCCAGTGGGGGAACCAAGAGGCCAACACAATTCCAAGTGCTCTGTGAACTGATCAAAGAATATTCCAGAACAAGTGTATCAGGAAGGAAAGTGGGAATGGCACTTGTTTTATGTCATTCTCATTCATAGCTCACTCTCCGGCAGAACTGGGTGAGCTGGGAGTGTTTCTTCTGGGAGTGTCAAGGGTCAGGGCCAGCTTTGTGGGGAGCTGCTGCTTGAACAGTCTCTGAGTAACAAACAGAGGTTTGCCAATAGGTGAAGGGTGAAAGAGCAGCCCAGGCCAAGGAAACAACATGAGCAAATCTCCGAAAAACATCTTATGATGTGAGATAAGAAGTGCCTTGAAAGAATTATAAACTTTGCTCTGGGAGTTCAAAGAATTCTAGAGAAATTCCCAGATTAAAAAAAAAAAAAAGATGCAGTGATGTTCACTTCTTGATACAAGAATGAATGACTGAGTCAGGCGCTGGCCTAATTCTCCTCTCTCTGCCTCTGTAGGGAATTTCTTGGAGACAGATCATGCTAAAAGCCCTAAGTAATGCTCTCCTCTGAAGACACACCAATTCCCCATTGTATAATTAGGATATAGCCCAACCTTCCGAGAATGTTGCCTTCTCTAAAGGGTATAAACTGCAGCAGCCCAGGGACTCGGGCTCCTTAATCGACACATTTTATCCACATTTGAATCTCATTTTCCATTTTGTAAGGGACTGTGTCTTTTTTTAGCTGGATGAGCTTGTTTAAAAAGCTATTTTATGCATGTATACAGATAAAATGGCAAAAAGTGCTGCATTTGATAAGAAAGTGACTTCATTCTATAAAGTATTCTGTAATGAGTTAGGATCACATGACTTTTCATTCTTCCAGACCTGGGCTGCTCTACAGCCAATGCAATGATCTCCAACCTGCTCCCCACCCCACCTAACTCAAATCTAGAAGGGTCTCTCTGGGCTGAGACTCTGCAAGGCATACTGTCAGAGTGAACGTCTCCAGCCTGCCCAACCTGCCCAGCCAGACCTCACCCTCCCGGGAAATGGCATAAGGGCCATGGGGACAGAAATGACTGAGGTTAAGCTCAAGAAAGGATGGGAGGTTCCCCAATAAACACCAAATGGGGCTGAGGGAACAGGTTACTGCAGCGTCATCTGACCCTGAGTTTTGGGAATTCTCTTTGGGAAGAAAATATTATCCACAGAAAGCAGTATCTATGACTTTGGAAATGCATTAAAACCCTCTGGTGTCAGGGAGAGCTGTGGTGACTTGGGCTGACACTGGTGGTGCAGTGGGGCGGGCGGCGGGGTGGAGAACTGTAATGGAGGCGGGTGGAGGGGTCAAAATTGACTCTGGGGAGAGCCTGTATGGTCCCCAAGGGACTCCCTTGTTCCAGCTCCCCAGGGTAGAGAGGGGCACTCCTGACCTGCTGGCTCCAGAAAACTGGTTCCTCTGGGAATGAGCACACATCAGTGGCTTTCCAGACCCAGGGGGATTTTTTTTTTTCCAGAGGCGCGGTTCATAAGCCAAGTCACCCCAAACTGTGTACAGCCAAACACCCTTGCAGGCCTGAGGGGTAATCACTTCTGGGGAAGCTGCTGAGGCCATGGGTCCAGACTTCCCCAGGGGCCCTTTATGCTCCTCAGCACTGAAGCTGGTGGTCAGGGGTCTCCCCTGTCACTGGCACCCAGCCCAGCTTGGTTGTGCTACAGACCTCCATGTGTGGGGTCAAACTTCAGCTGGTACCTGTACCTCAGGGGTTGAAGGAGGACTTTGGGACTCAGACTCAATGACTGGACTCCTGCTTGGTCCTAAAAATCCAGCCTCAGCAGGAAGTAAGAGGAAAGGGAACAGCTATTTCTTGTGCCAAGAACAAGCACTACGTGCAGAGCACTGTGCCTTTATCTTCATCTTCTCATTTAATCCTCCCAACCACCCTATGAAGTAGGTAAGATTGACGCCCAGAGAGGGGAAGTGACTTATTCAAAATCACACAGCATGAATATATTGTACAGCACAGGGAAATATAACCATTATTTTGTAATAATTTACATGGAGTATAATCTATAAAAATACTGAATCACTATGGCGTACACCTGTAACTAATACAATATGGTAAATCAACTATACTTCAATTTTTTTTTTTTTTTGCGGTATGTGGGCCTCTCACTGCTGTGGCCTCTCCCGTTGAGAAGCACAGGCTCCGGACACGCAGGCTCAGCGGCCATGGCTCACAGGTCCAGCCACTCCGCGGCATGAGGGATCCTCCCGGACTGGGGCACGAACCCGCGTCCCCTGCAACGGCAGGCAGACCCCCAACCACTGCGCCACCAGGGAAGCCCCTATACTTCAATTTTAAAAAATCACACAGAATAAGAAGATCCTCCAACTTCTGTTTTAGGGAATACAGTTGCTGAAAACAACTCAAAATACTAGATGAAACATGAAAAATCCTTTTTGAAAGTATTGAAGAACTGGCAAGAGAGAAAGGAATAAGGTCAAAATCAAAGGAGAGGCAAGAACAGAGAAAAGTAAGGAGCACCAAAGTCATTTTGGCTCTGTGGGTGTTTTCAGATACAGGTATATGTGAATCTCAGTTTAAATGGCCTTGAGGGGCAATGTGGACAAATGTCAAAACTCAGGGCTTGGGACTTCCCTGGTGGCGCAGTGGTTAAGATTCTGTGCTCCTAATGCAGGGGGTCGCATTCGATCCCTGGTCAGGGAACTAGATCCCACACACATGCCGCAACTAAGAGTTCACACGCCACAACTAAGGAGCCCACCTGCAGCAACTAAGACCCGGCACAACCAAATAAATAAATAAATATTAAAAAACAAAAACAAAAAACAAAACTTAGGGCCTGTCACAAGTGGGGAATCTACCAGGAGACCCTCTTAGATTAAGCTGGCACCCTAGAAGGCCTCACCTCCAGGGGAATGCAAAAGAAGTGGGGAGGGTATGTCCCTGTGAAGTCATAACTACAAGCTAGCCTTCATACAGACTACCTGGCCAAACTCATATCACTGAGTGGTTCAAAAAGCCTCAAGTCATGAATTTAGTTCAAAGCATTCCTGGATTGCTAATTCCCTGAGGCATCTGGCAGAAGGTAAATCCTCCCTGGGGGAAAGCATCTTCATCCCAGGCTTCAGCAAATACCCCCAATAAAATTTCAAGTAAATTTTGAGCAGTACACAAGGCAAAAATAACGAAGCACACAAGGAAACAATGAACAAGAACCAGCAGAGACAACAGACAGCAGACACAGATGTAAAACAACTTCAGATAGTGGAATTATTGAGTATAATAAACCAATCACGCTTACCAATCATGCTTACTATGCTTAATGAAACCAATCATGCTTACTATGCTTAATGAAATAAAAGACAAGCTTGAAAATATATGCAGGAATTAGAAAACTATAAAGAGTGACCTAACCAACTTGAGAAAGAAGCAAAGGGAACTTCCAGAAATGAAAAATAATGTACCTGAAATTTTAAAATGCAGTGGAGGGCCTCCCTGGTGGCGCAGTGGTTGAGAGTCCGCCTGCCGATGCAGGGGATACGGGTTCGTGCCCCGGTCTGGGAGGATCCCATATGCCGCGGAGCGGCTGGGCCCGTGAGCCATGGCCGCTGAGCCTGCGCATCCGGAGCCTGTGCTCCGCAACGGGAGAGGCCACAACAGTGAGAGGCCCGCGTACCGCAAAAAAAAAAAAAAAAAAAAAAAAAAAAAAAAATAAAATGCAGTGGAAAAATATAGATATATGTATGTATAACTGAATCACTTTGCTGTACACCTGAAACTAATACAACATTGTTAATCAACTATACTTCAATAAAAAAAATAATAAAATGCAGTGGAAGATTAGACTTAACTAAAGAGACAACTTGTGAACTGGCAGGTGGATTAGAAATAAGCAACAGAAAACAGCACAGAGAGACCAAAAGATAGAAAATACGGAATAAAGCTTAAGAGACATGGAAAAGAGTGGCCTATCATTAGTGGGAGTTCTGGGAGGAGAGGAGAAAGAAAATGGAGAGAGGCAATGCTTGAAGAGATACTGGCTGAGAATTTACCAGAACTGATAAGAGACACCATTCACAGATGTTAATTATCCCAAGGAATTCCAAGCAGGATTGAAAAAAGAAGAGGAAAAGAAAAAAACACACCCTTAAACACATACAGTAAATTGCAGAACATACACAAAAGAAAGAGAGAGAGAACCAAAGAAAAATTCAGTGTGCTTAGATTACAGCTGATTTATCAATGGCAACAATAGAAGCTGGGAGTGGAAGGGACCTGACAAGCCAGAATTCTTTATCCAGTGAAAATATCTTCCATGAATGAGCACAAAACAAACACATTTTCGGACAAGCAAAACCTGACAGAACGTATAACAAAGGAACTCTCATTAAAGGATATTGTAAAGGATGTATGTTAGTCTGAAAAAGGTTACAAATGAACTTATCTACAAAACAGAAATAGTTACAGATGTAGAAAATAAATTTATGGGTACTAGGGGATAAGAGGGGGAGGGATAAATTGGAAGATTGGGATTGACATATACACACTACTATATATAAAACAGATAACTAATAAGGACCTACTGTATAGCACAGGGAACTCTACTCAGTACTCTGTAATGGCCTATATGGGAAAAGAATGTAAAAAAGAGAGGATATATGTATATGTATAACTGATTCACTTTGCTGTACACCTGAAACTAACACAACATTGTAAACCAACTATACCCCTATAAAAGTTTAAAAAAAAAAAAAAAGGATGTATGTTAGGCAGAAAAAAAATGATCCCAGATGGAAAATCGGAGATGCTAGAAGGTATGAAGAGCCCAAAAAAGTGGTAAATATGTGGGTAAAGCTGAACAAACATTGGCTGTATAATATAACAGGAATTATAAGGTCCTGTGAGGTCACAATAAAACCAGATACAATTAAAGTACATCACAATAATGTAACAGTCAGGGGGTGGTAGACAGAGTTAAGATGTTTTAAGATTTTACATTTTGCAAAGAGGAAGGTAAAATGAGGGACTAACTTTAGATATTGATAAGTATGCATGTGGTAATTCTAAGAAATCTAAAAGGAAAAAGAAGAAACACGGTGTATAACTTTCAATTAATAGAGGGAAAAAAAGACAATAATAAAAAATAATCAATCCAAAAGAGACATAAACACAGAAATGATGAGAAAAATAGAAAGCACAGAATAGGATAGTGGATTCAAGATCACAGAGTGTGTGTGTGTGTGTGTGTGTGTGTGTGTGTGTGTGTGTGTGAGATATGAAGCTGGGCCTCATTTCTGGCTCCACGCAGCTTTGGAAAGTCATCCTCCATACCCAGAGTACCCCCACTGTCTCCTGACACAGCCCCCAGCATTACTTGTCTACTACATGTGTCTGAGCACTACCAGGCTTCACATCCTGCCCCTTCCAATGACCGCCCCTGCCATCAATGTTGGGCTCCCTAAGGCAAGAGACTCAGCACATGGCATTAACAACGATCACCTGCTGAGTGCTTACTGTATGGCTGTATGAGGCACATACTGTGCACACCACAGCCATATCCTCATTTACTCCTCACAGCTGCTCTACAAACTGCTTTTGACATCATCCCAGTTTTACTGATGAGAAAACTGAGGCTTTCAGAAATAAGCTAACTTGCCCAAGGTTACCTAACTATGACGCCAAGGTTACCCAACCTAGGTCTGTTTATCTAATCCAGAGGTCATGCGCTTAAAACACTAAGCTGGCTTTCAAGGATTTTTTGTGTGTGTGTGTGTGGTAAAATACATATGACGTAAAATGTACCATCTGACCATTTTTTTTAGGGTGGTTTTCTTTCTTTCTTATTTATTTATTTTTAACACCTTTATTGGAATATAATTGCTTTACAATGGTGTGTGAGTTTCTGCTGTACAACAAAGTGAATCAGCTATATGTATACATATATCCCCATATCCCCTCCCTCTTGCATCTCCCTCCCACCTTCCCTATCCCAACCCTCTAGGTGGTCACAAAGCACCAAGCTGATCTCCCTGTGCTATGCAGCTGCTTCCCACTAGCTATCTATTTTACATTTCGTAGTGTATATATGTCAGTGCTACTCTCTCACTTCGTCCCAGCTTACCTTTCCCCCTCACTGTGTCCTCAAGTCCATTCTCTACGTCTGTGCCTTTATTCCTGTCCTGCCCCTAGGTTCATCAGAACGATTTTTTTTTTTTAGATTCCATACATATGTGTTAGCACACAGTATTTGTTTTTCTCTTTCTGACTTACTTCACTCTGTAGAACAGACTCTAGGTCCACCCACCTCACTACAAATAACTCAATTTCATTGCTTTTTATGGCTGAGTAATATTCCATTGTATATATGTGCCACATCTTCTTTATCCATTCATCTGTCGATGGACACTTAGGTTGCTTCCACGTCCTGGCTATTGTAAATAGTGCTGCAATGAACATTGGGGTACATGTCTCTTCTTGAACTATGGTTTTTTCAGGGTATATGCCCAGTAGTGGGATTGCTGGGTCATATGGTAATTCTATTTTTAGTTTTTTAAGGAACTTCCATACTGTTCTCCATAGTGGCTGTATCAATTTACATTCCCACCAACAGAGCAAGAGGGTTCCCTTTTCTCCACACCCTCTCCAGCATTTATGGTTTGTAGATTTTTTGATGATGGCCATTCTGACTGGTGTGAGGTGATACCTCACTGTGGTTTTGATTTGCACTTCTCTAATGATTAGTGATGTTGAGCATCCTTTCACGTGTTTGTTGGCAACCTGTATATCTTCTCTGGGGAAACGTATCTGACCATTTTTATGTGTTCAATACCGCGGTATTAAGTACAGTCACATTGTTGTGCAACCATCACCACCATCCATCTCTAAAACACTTCATCTTACAAAGCTGAAACTCTGTACTGTTAAAAAACAACTCCCCTTCCCCCTCCCCCCAAGTCCCTGGCAACCACCATTCTATCTTCTGTCTCTTGGCTTTCAAGGATATGTACCGACTGGTCCTAAGCTCCCGTCTCAGCCTACACTCAGGCAACTCAGTCCTATCCTCTGTGCATGCCCTGCATGATCCTAACTCCTTGCCTTCACTCACGCAGATCCCTCCTCCTGCAATTTCCTTCTTCAAGCCCTAATCTTCTGGAATTCTCATCCTAAATGTCTCCTCTCCAGCAAACAGCTCCTGCCTTTAGTGACTGTCAGGGACTTGCATCATACTCAAGTGTGTAAACTTAGTACTGCTGGGCGGCAGGTTTACTAAGAGCCAGGACCATGTCTTGTTCGTCCTTTAGCCCCCAAAGTACCCTCTGCAGTGCCTGGTGTGCAAGTTTTCTGAATTCTTTAAAACCAGTTCAAGCAGACAGGTAGAAGCTGCACATGAGCAAAATCATTCCCAAGCAGCAGAGCTTGAGTTCTCCTGGAGCTTGGCACGCAGAGCATTCCTGCCCTCCCTGTGTGTAAAAACAATGGAGACGTTTCTGTTCGCAGGGATTCTCCTGGTGGTGTAAGGGCTGGTTCTGAGCTCAGGACCTCTCCTCCATGGCCCCTCATTTCTCTCACCTTCAGAGATGAACTCCAGCTCTTATTAACCCCAAGCCTCCAGCCCTGAGAGCAGTCTGCATCTCTGTGTCACCATAGCCTGTTTCCTTTCCAGAGTTCATAGGAAAACTATAAACTACAGCTGGCAAACCTCCCACCTTCCTTCTAAGACACAGACCCAGGCAAATCAAATCAAAGCAATCCACATCAATTTGGTGCTACATGGATGAGGCCAGGTGATGAGAAGATACAATGGAATGAGGAAGGATCAGACCTGTCCGTGCCCAGGAGGAGCTTACAATTTATGTGGGGAGGTAAGACACATTGGAAAGCTAAGCAGAGGAAAATGAGATGAGGCCTAATTACCAGTTTCAGGCCATAGGGGAAGAGGTTCTACAAGACTGAGCCTCAGAGACAGGCATAGCACACATGAGGGTAGCCAGGCCTGAGGGTGCCAGGGCAGCAACAGGCCCGTCCAGCTGAGAGAATCTGGGACCCAAGCTGATTCTCAGGGGACCGAGTGCAGGCGTACTCCTGCGTGCAAAGCTGAGGGACAGGAAGAAGGGTGTAGACCAGGTAAAGGGTGTGGGTGTCCCTGAGGTGACCAGACTAGCTAGGTGGACAAAGTGCTGATGAAAAGGTTGGGGAAAAGAGGCTGAGGTTGGAAATGGGCCAGGCTGAGAAACTTGGGTCTTGATGGGGACTGTGAAGCATCGTGGAGGGCCTGATGTGTGCGGCACTGAAGAAGGTACACCAGCCAGCCCTCACCTTCTTTCTCCCACAGACTCAGTGCTGTGAGCTGACCCCTGAACCCTGCAGGAGAGCTCCCTTTCCAGACCCCAAAAAAGTAGAAGAAAAAAATAAAGTCTAGATCCACTTGGAAAAGGGTAAACCAGCCTCTCCCAAACCTTTCTTTGACTTGCACCCAAGACCTTAAATACACCCTTTTAAACCCTTCACTCGTTGCAGTTGCTTTTCTTTGAAACCATAAAAGAATGTGTGGCCGCAGTTTGTCTTGTTGGCAGGAAAATTCCACATGCAACTTGCAGCATTTACAGGGTGGGAACTGCTGACCTGGGAGTAGGAAGTCTGATTTTCTGGGCCCAGGAGTTAAGGCACATTGTGATGAGCCACTTGTGTAACCTTGGTCAGGTCACTGAATCTTATGAAACTTCAGTTTGCTCACTTCTGATATGAAGATAACAATACCTGCTCCCACTCAGGAAGGCTGCCTACCTTCCAAGCACATGGATTTCTGCAAGTGCCAACAAGGATGTCAGGCCAGATGAGATTCCAGTTGATTTTTAGAACTCTAAGAGTCCAGTTATCTCTCCCAGTGGGGAGTTCCAGACCCTCTGGCTGTCACTATAAGAGATAAATATCTGGGAAGGCAAATTGTCACAAGCATTTACTGTCCATCAAGAGTGGAATGGCTTCAAAGGGATGCTGTTCTGGTCTTCACCTCCATGATCACTGCCAGATGGGGGTGCTCCAGGGCACCAGAGCAGGGGGAAGGGGGATGGTGTCTCTGTCCCCACCAAGTGCTTGAATGTGAGCAGGAGATCAGAGGCTGAATAGCTTAGGAAACATCAGAGACAGGATGGTAGCTTCATGAAGAGGTGGAAATGGAGGTGTGGTGGAGAGAGGACAGAATACTAACCCAGGGCACCAGGAATCTAGGAAGAAAATGGCTGAATCTAGACCCTTACCTCACACCATATACAAAAATTTAAATGGATCATTGACTTAAATGTAAGAACTAACACTATAAAATGACTAGAAAAAAATACAGGAGAAATCGTTTGTGGACTTGGATTTGGCAAAGATTTCCTAAATAGTACACAAAAAGCACAAGCGCTAAAAGATAAAAATCAATATATTGATCTAAAAATCTTCATCAAGATTTAAAACTTTTGTGCTTCAAAATACACTGCTACAAACATGAAAAGATAAGCTGCAGACTATGAGAAAGTATTTGCAAACTATACATCCATCAAAAGGCATATTTTTTGGTGGAGATATATATACATATATAATTTTTTTTAAATAAGCAAGTATAAACTTTAGTCTCCTTTTTTTTTTTTTTTTGCAGTACGCGGGCCTCTCACTGTTGTGGCCTCTCCCGTTGCAGAGCACAGGCTCCGGACCCACAGGCTCAGCAGCCATGGCTCACAGGCCTAGCCGCTCTGCAGCATGTGGGATCTTCCCAGACCGGGGCACGAACCCGTGTCCCCTGCATTGGCAGGCGGACTCTCAACCACTGCGCCACCAGGGAAGCCCTAGTCTCCTTCTTGATGTTTCAACATAGTTGTTACCTGGTTCCATTTTACCACAGAAACTGTCAATAAATTCCCAGGAGGAATATAATATATTTGAATATATATTTGAAATATAAACCTTTTGGTGGATATATAGTTTGTAAATATTTATATATAATATATAATCTAAAATATTTTATAATAATTATATATTATTTTAATGTATAATATATAACATATAAGTTATACTATAGTATAATTATTTTATACATTATATTACTATAAACAACCCAGCTTTTAAAATGGGCAAAGAATTTGAAGAGACACTTCACCAAAGAAAATATATGGATGGCAAGTAAACACATGAAAACATGGTCAACATCATTAGTTATTAGCGAAATCAAATTAAGACCACAGTAAGATACCATGACACATCCACTAGAATGGCTAAAACTTAAAAGGATGACCATACTAAGTGTTGATAAGGATATGGAGAAACTATAACTCTCATAAACTGCTGATGGGAATGATTTAACCATTTTGGAAAAAAGTTTGGCAGGTTTTTTTTTTTAAGTTAAACATATGAGCCAGCCATTCCATGCCCAAGAATCATAAAAGCATATGTTTACACAAATACTTGTATGTGAACATTCTTAGAAGCTATATTTCTAGTAGCCCCAAGCTAGAAACAACTCAAATGTCCATCAACAGATTAATGGATAAACAAACTGTGGCATATTCATATGATGGAGTGCTACTCAGCAACAAAAAGGAACAAACTATTCATATACGCAGCAACATAGATAAACCCTAAAATAATAATATTGAGTAAAAGAAGGTAGACAAAAAAGTGAACACACGTTTTGATTCCACATATATCCAATTCTAGAAAAAGTAAACTGATCTAATAGTAACTGACAGCAGATCAGTGGTTGGTTAAGCAAGGCAAGAAGGCCAGGAAGGAGGGGTTTCAAAGGGGCACAAGGAAATGAGTGATGAATATGTTCATTCTTGACTGTGGTGATGGCTTCACAGGCATAGACATATGTCAAACTCATCAAACTGTATACTTTAAACATGTGCAGCTTATTGTACATCAATTATACTTCAGTAGAGCTGTTCAAAAGAAGGAGGAGAAGGGCTTCCCTGGTGGTGTAGTGGTTGAGAGTCCGCCTGCCAATGCAGGGGATACGGGTTCGTGCCCCGGTCTGGGAAGATCCCACATGCCGCGGAGAGGCTGGGCCCGCGAGCCATGGCCGCTGGGCCTGTGCGTCCGGAGCCTGTGCTCCGCAATGGGGGAGGCCACAGCAGTGAGAGGCCCGCGTACTGCAAAAAAAAAAAGAAGGAGGAGGGGGGATGTGGCAGCCCTTGGCCCCGTGGTGGAGACCAGTCACTCCTCTGCTCTCCTGGTGGGGTGCAGATGTGAGTGTGGGGTTTATCTACAGAATCACGTCTCCTCTGCCATCCAGGTACTTTACCTACATAGCTGTGTCTCTCCGAGTTGTTCCAGGTTTCTCAAAAGCGGGGCAGTGCCTTCTGTGTCCAGCCTCTCCTGTTGAGGAAGAGGAAGATGACAGTGATGGCGCAGGCTCCATGGGGAGTGGCAGAAGGGCTGGTCTGTCACTGGGACCAGTGGTGATCACATGAGGATCCTGGAGTCCACCCAACCAAGCAGAGAATGTGGACTGCTGTCATTCCTGCCTTGTTTGTGGGATGTGTAGCAACTCACTCGGGGAATACTCCTAACACTGCTGCAGAACTGGATAAGGCAGAGGTGAGATGCTGAGCCACGCCTGGCTCCTGAAGGAACTGAACCACTGGGGCTTACCTTCAGGTCAGGGCTGTCAAACAAAATGGTTATTGCATAACCTACAATGAGCTGTGAAATAATTGTGGAGCCAGGAAGCCAATGCTATATGCAAAGTGCTCCTCCAGCAATTGGCTGAACCCAGATTCTAATCTTTACCACACTGACCTGATTGAAATCTCTATGGTCTGCTGGACAGATTGTTGTTCTGGCTGAGGCACCTCTGGCTGAGGCATCAACTGAGGTTGATGACCTTGCTAAGCCAAATTCTTAGCTCTCTCCCTTCTAGAAGCTAGGCCAGCAATTTTTCATGTCAGCAGGCCTTGACTTTCTAGGGCCAAACACTCAACTCTACACGAAGGAGTTAATTTCTATTGCATTCAAGCACCAAAAGGGCCTGCAGTGGCAATGGTTCCCATACATTTGTGTAAACCAAAGTATGAACTAGGCTGAGAATGTAATTTTCCACCTTGTGGTCAGTCCTGCCAACAGCTATGATCCTCCCTCACCTCTTGTGGATTTTCCTTGATAGCATTAGCCTCACTAAAGGAAAGCTTGATTCAAAAAGCCAACCACAAAATGGACACATGTGTTGGGGTTATTTCTTACATGACCAAAGGAAAAACTGTATCGTCTACTCACAATACTTCTGACACCAAATGTGGGGGGTTTACCCTCACATTAAGCAATTCTGACACTAACTACTTGGAATTAGTACAGATCCCAAAGCTAAAGGGCTCAGTCCCACAAGATTGCCCCCCTTCAGACACCAGTCACAAGTAGTGGGTCCCCAGGTTACCCACACTTCTGATTTGGTTACAAATTAGGGATTCCCATGATCCCCTCTTCAGGTTCCATAATTTGCTACATGGCTCATGAACTCAGGGAAACACTACACTTACTACTACTGGTTTATTATAAAGGCTACAACTCAGGAACGGCCAAATAGAAGAGATCCAAAAAAACAAAGTATGTGGAAGGTGCATGGAGCTTCCATGCCCTCTCTGGGTACCTCACCCTCCCAGCTCCTCAATGTGTTCACCAACCTGGAAGCTCTCTGAATCCTTTCATTTAGGGTTTTTATGGAGGCTCCTTACACAGGCATGACTGATTAAATCACTGGTCATTGGTGGTTCACTCAATGCCCAACCCCTCTTTCCTCCCCAGAGGTTGGAGGGAGGGGTGGGTCTAAAAGTTCCAATCCTCAAAAAAAAAATCAAAAAAATAAAAGTTCTAATCCTCTAATCCCATGGTTAGTTCCTCTGGCAACAAGGGCCCACCCTCCAAGAGTCATCTCATTAGCATAAACTCAGGTTTGGTTGCAGAGGCTTATAAGAATAACCAAAAATGTTCCTCTCACCCCTATCACTCAGGAAGCTACAAGGGTTTTAGAAGCTCTGTGCCTGGAACCAGGGACAAAGACCAAATATATAGTTCTTGTATTTGATGACAAAGGAACTCATCACTTGATGGGACAGTGTCCTGCATGTTCCTTTAAATCACACACACTTTCACGGGCATCCACAGAAACTGCCAGCAGGTGGATTTTCAGGCGAGCCTGAGAAGTAGGCTGTCCTCTCCTCTAGGTTCTTCCGTGGTTCCATTTCCTCAGGAAGTTCACCTTGACTTTGAGAAGAGCCAGGCTGCAACGGGGGGTACTGGGGGGAGGGTGTACGCATTGAAAATAGTCTCAGCTTCCTCTCTAGGCCCCATAGACCTCGCTCTGCTCTCCAGCTCAGGCCAGCATCTATGTTCTTCCCTCGACCCAGTATCTCTGTAGACTCAGAACCTGGGAGCAACCCCCATCCTCCGGACACTACTGACTGAGCTCAGTTCCCCAAATGGTGGGAAAGGTCTGCTTTCTAGATCTCTCATCCAGGAGACACCAGGCAACAACTCACCACCTTGTCAGGTAGCCCAGCAAATCCTCCTGGTGAATTTTAATTGAAAGCACGTGTCCAGAATGGCCACCCCAGTGAGTAAGGCAAAAATGAGTGACCTCTCTCCTGACCAAGCACCTGCACAAGGCTCATACTGGCACAGCACCTGTTTCCCCAAAGCACTTGTATTTCAACAGAACACACTCTTCCCAGGAGAGTTCTTGTCCCCACTGGCATATGTTCATGAGGGCGTGAACAAGCAGGGCACTCAAGTCAACTACAGAGTCAGATGGAGAAAAGGATGCAGGGTTCTAAGACACAGGTGCCCCAGGCGCATCTGGTGTTTAACATGCACCACACACAGATGTGCATCTTAGCAGCAGAGGGTGGAGGGACATCAGGGCCCTGACCCTGAGACCACCCACCTCCTTATTTGGAACTCAGGCCCCTGTACAAATATTTATTGGGCACCTACTATGTGTTGGCACTGAGGAGTCACAGGCTAACAAGATGGATGAGGCTCCTGCCCACATGATTTCCACAGCCTCAGCCCTGCAATGTTAGCTCTGAGAGATCATGAAGCAAGAAAAGGACTGGCCGGATTAGGCACCCAACGCAGCCCAGGTGGAACCCCAGAACTCCATCCCTGAGTGAAGGGAGAGAGAACTCGGGACAGGACAGTGCAGGGCCAGACACAGGGCAGAAGCAGCCAACACCTCAGTCAAAAGTAAACAGGTGTGTTTGTGTGTGTGTGTGTGTGTGTGTGTGTGGGTGTATGTGTGTGTATCCTGGTCAAGTTCAGTGAGCAGCCAAGGTTTGGCTGAGCGCCAAGAGTATCTGAAGACAGTCACAGGTCACACCAGGGCCTCTCCTGAAGGCTTCAGGCACTGCTCTTGGTCTTAGCAGGGCACCTCCTACACCAGCCTGGGGTCAGAGGTCCAGCAGGTGGGCCGGGAGCCAAAGCTGGGCTTGTGGGGAAACAGCAAGGAGTGTGCAAGTGAGCAGAGAGGTTCAGGAGGTAGACCTAAGGGGTGGAAGGAGAGGAACAGCCGAAGTCAGCATAGAGGTGACAGTAAAGGCTGGGAGGGTGCTGTGTGTCACAGCCTAAGGGACAGACTCAAGTCAGGGCCGTAGACCGAAGGCTGCATCTCCCACACGTTCCCAGCTGAGATGCACCAGAGCCAGAGACCCTCAGTTGCTGCAGCTGGTCTCCAGTCTCTGCTTTTCACTGCCACTTCCCTCCAAGCCACCTTTCTCAGGCTTTGGACTTCTCAGCTGTGTCAACTGTGTCCAGTCTATACTCGCTCTGTGGACTCACATCAGAGTTGAACTTCCTTGGCCTGACTCCTGAGTAGCCCCATGTCCAGCTGCCCTCTCCATCCTCTGGCTATTTTGTCTCCTACCTGATCCAACCCTGGCCTCATCCCACACCCACCTGCCAAAGTATCAAGTTGACAGGTCATAGCAGGGCTTTCCCTGACCCCACTTGATGGAGGATAGTCTGGAGGGAACACGGAGGTTTGGCAAAGTGCAGGGATTTGGGGTAAGAAACCAGGGGCTTCTCAGGAGCTGGATGGGGACAGGCATGGGTTGGAGGCAGGTTCAGTTCAAGATCCAAGAGACAGGGTTGAGGGGGCTGTCATGACTGAGGTTGGGAGCCTCCAAGGAGCTGAGCTGAGGGGCTAAGAGCTGCACAGCTGGGCTTGAGGCCGGGAATCTGAGAGACTGAGGGGACTCAGCAAGTGGCCGGGGACGACTATCAAACTGGGCATCTTTCTCAGCTGGGCTCACTGTGTTCTTGTCCCACAGCATCTCGGAGACACTGCTGGGCAAAGCATGCCAGATAGATGGGACAGGACAGAGAAGGAAGAACCACAGCGACCAAGACAGCTCCGCCCTGCAGTACTTTGCTTGGTGCTCTGAAGAAAGTACTAGCTTGCTCACCTTGCAGCTCAAGCTAGATTCTCCCCAGGACATGGCACTCCATGGGTATGGCACTTCAGAAAATTTTCTTAGCTCCTGCAGGCCACACAGATACAGTTAGTAAATCTTGCCCTGAGGAATTTCAGATTAACTGCTCCCACCTGTTCATCATGCAAAATCTGCAGTGGAGTTGGGATGAGGCAGGAAACACATATTACAATTCAAGATCCCAGGATCTCAAACAAGGATCAAAGAGTTAACTCGGTTTTGGAAACATATAATCAACTCCCAAGAAGAATGTGGCTCCAAGCCTCCTAATAAATGAGAATGATGCTGAGATGCCAACTTCCACCTACGAGTGCCATCTCCAACCATCTGCAGCTGCGTGGCACATACTGACCAGGGTGAAGACAGTGAGAAGCCCAGCGCTGAGCCGGGTTCTGCCACAATTTGCTGTGGGATCCTGGTCATATCACTTCTCTCCTGGCTTCAGGTTCCTGATCTGGAAAACACTCCCTGCTCTGTGTTGGGCTGCATGGGGGAAACTTGCCCACCGAGTACCGCTCACTCTAACTAGCCTGATTTCCTGGTAAAGGCTGTCTGGGCCGTTCATCTCCCCCCATCAGAGAAACTGAACTTCTCTAAACCTCTATGGCTCGTGGACGGCCCCACCAGCGCAGAGCACTTGAGGGGCCTGCCTCGGAAAGCAGCCGCTTCTCTCCATGTGACCCTGAGGGACCAAGGACAGCTGAAAGGAGAACAGAGAAAGAAGCAGCAGACCAGAGGCATGTGTGCCCTCAGAGAGCGCTCGACTTCCTTCTGCAGACCACAGGGCTCAGTACCAGTAGGCTCACTGATCTTGAGAGGGACAGAGTGTTTGAGCTGGGCGGCTTCTGTGGCTTCTCCACTGGGTGGCCTTGGCCAAGTGACTGTCCTGCTCTATGCCTCAGTCTCCCCACCTGCCAAGGGGCTCAGTTGTGAGGATTAAGTAAGGATACGTGTTAGACAAGTGTCATAAAACAAACACCCCACAAATGTAACTTTTCTCCTCACTCTCCTTCTAACCACCTATCACCTCATCTCCAGGCAGGGAAGCAGCTGCTCTGTTGCTCTCAGTTTACCAGACGACAAATTCAGAGGCTGACCCCCCAGGCTCTGGGTCAAACAGTTAATGAATGGCTGGGTAGTTACATTACAAATAAACATTTCAAATAAACAGAAATTTGGGTGTTTCCTGTTGCATCGTTATAATCTATTATTTTTTCCTAGCAAACTCTATCACCAGCTGAATTTTGGAAATTTAGTATTCTGGAAAATTTTAGTGGATAGGAATAGTAAAAAACTATGTTAGTCCAAACAACTTTTTTAAGAAAAGGAGAAGAATAAGCAAAACTGAAACTAAATTTATTTTTAGAAATGCCTTTTTGAAGGCAAATACTTGTTTTTAAACAGCAAGAATATTAACACACACGAAAAATATTTCTCCTACGATGTCTTTAGCTGCCCAACCTCGAGAAATCCCAGAACTCTCTTCAAATTTTACATTCTGATCCAAATCCAATTTCAGTACTTTCTACTCATATTGAATGGAATATGAAATTAACTTTTCTATTCTAAATAACATTTGTTGAGAAAATAAAATCTTACAATTTTAAAAACAAATTTGTTCAGAAATATTTTTAAACTAGCTTTTATGCTATTTCTGACCATGCCTTATTATTGTTTGGGTTGGAGTGTAGTTCTGTTAGTCAAAATTGCCTTACTTCCACTGATGATTATCACATTGACTTTATATTTCACTAGATTAGATGAGGAGCCACACATTGGATGAGCCAAACAGAGCTGTAGCTGACTTCGTCTCTAGAAAGAGTTTCCATACTTTTCCATCATATAGGGTTTTTTTTAAATTTACTTATTTATTTATTTTTGGCTGCGTTGGGTCTTTGTTGCTACTCATGGGCTTTCTCTAGTTGTGGCGAGCGGGGGCTACTCTTCGTTGCGGTGCGCGGGCTTCTCATTGCGGTGGCTTCTCTTGTTGTGGATCATGGGCTCTAGGTGTGCAGGCTTCAGTAGTTGCGGCACGTGGGCTCAGTAGTTGTGGGGCATGGGCTCTAGAGCGCAGGCTCAGTAGTTGTGGTGCACAGGCTTAGTTGCTCCATGGCATGTGGGATCTTCCTGGACCAGGGATCGAACCTGTGTCCCCTGCCTTGGCAGGCGGATTCTTAACAACTGTCCCACCAAGGAAGTCCCCCGTCATATAGTTTTAGACATTATTTTGGTACCTGGGCCTAAGCGACATGTCTGCAAATGTAGTGAAAAAACATACTGCCACACTGAGAAACAGAGAACCAAAAAAAGAATCAGGTCAAGTGGCTGAAGCCACTGAGGAACAAAAAGAGGAATGCAAACTCCAAAGAGACACAAACTTGACAACTAGGGGACCTTTTCATAGAAACCATGAGGCCTATGCTAATAAAACTCAACATACTCACACTGGGTCCTCCGCTAATCCAGAACAGGGCAGGCAACGGGATCTTGGGCACCTGGGTTTGAGGGGTGTGGCAGGCAGGCTGGCTTCATGGGCGAGTGACCAGTGCAATTGAAACGGGGCCCTGCACTCCAGATTTAATGCTCTGAGGTCATCATCTCGAAATCCTTAATAATTTTGTCTTTGAGTTTGTGTTTTGTAATTGAAGTCTGATGGGACAACAGAGCATGTGCCAAGAGCTGAGCGCCTTGATTCACTCGAGGTCACGCCTCCCTGGGACAGGTCCCCACCACCTGCCCACCGCTCCCACCCAGTGGCCATGCCTACACTGGTAGGGGTCTGAGCACAGGCGCGGGAGGGGTCACGGTTGGGTGTGTGCGCCATGTCATGGGGCAGGGCCCCAGGCACTATGAGGGGCTGCACTTGAGCTGTGAGTAACCCCTGTGCCTGACGAAGCACAACATTAAATAACAAATTAAAAACAGTGTTACAGGTTGAGAGAGAAACTGTGAAAAAAGAAAAAAGCTTTTTCCTGCTTTTTGGACACGTCCCACATATTATGTAGCTGGCCCTGGCAGCAGGCACTCATAGAGGAGAAATTTCCAATCCTGCAAAAGTTGGAAACAGCCTCACTGTGGAGCAGGGTTTAAGCGAGAGGACTGCCAAGACTGAGACAGGTGGCATTTCCATCTTTACCTTTGGTTTAAAATGTTGAGGGGGCTTCCCTGGTGGTGCAGTGGTTAAGAGTCCGCCTGCCGATGCAGGGGACACGGGTTCGTGCCCTAGTCCGGGAAGATACCACGTGCCGCGGAGCGGCTGGGCCCGTGAGCCATGGCTGCTGAGCCTGCACGTCCAGAGCCTGTGCTCCGCAACGGGAGAGACCACAATAGTGAGAGGCCCGCGAACGGAAAAAAAGAAAAAAAAATGTTGGGGACTCTGACTGCATGCTGGCGGGAGTGTACATTGTACAATCTTTGGGAAGCCACTTGGCATTCACTAGTAAAGTCCAAGATGCACACACACCCTAGAGAAACTCGGCATGTGCGCAAAGGAGACAAGTATGAGAGCGTTACCACAACATTGTGGGAAATATCAGAAAACTAGGAACAATCTTAATGTTCATCAGCAGAACAGGTACGGTAGTATATCCGTGCAGTGGAATGCCTTAGAGTAATGAAGGCAAATGAATTAAGAGCTACATGTGTCAACATGGAAGACTCTGAAACGTAACATGGAGCAGCCCTGTGGGCACACAACCTTCATGAGCCATGCTCTGAGTCCCCCAGGTTGGTTGAGTCCTGGGCAGGAAGGGGATGGTCCCCTATGGTGAATGTGAGAATCACATACAAGACTTGGCTGCATCAAATCCACCAAGGGTCCATTGCCCGAATTTCCACTACTAGAAATTTAATCTTCTGGGTCAAGGTTGATGTGCTGTGTTGGAGATCAAAGAGATCTAATAGTTTCTGGTTCTACAGTAAGTACTCTGCTGGGCAGCCACTGGCCACAGCCAAAACCCTTCTCACTAAAAATCTCATGGGAAGACGCTGAGGCAGGAAGGCTGAGCAGCAGGGCCAAGGACAAAACTGGGGGCACACCAGTAGTTAAGGATTGGTAGAGGACGGGAGGTCAGAGGAAACAGCTGGGAAGCATCAGGAGACAAGAAAAGCCAATGAAATCATGAGTTTAAGGAGGCATTACAGAAACTGACCACATATCACAGAGGTAGGTCAGTTCAGGTGAAAAGATGTCATTAATAATTTGACAATTTAAAAGCCACCGGTGGCCTTAGCAAGGGCAGTATTGGTAGAATGATGGGGGTAGAATCCAGACTTGGTGGGGAATAAAAGAAGCCAAGGAAATGGAGGCACAAAATGTGGGCTACTTTCTTTTTTTTTTTTTTGCGGTACGCAGGCCTCTCACTGCTGTGGCCTCTCCCATTGCAGAGTACAGGCTCCGGACGCGCAGGCTCAGCGGCCATGGCTCACGGGCCCAGCCAGTCGGCGGCACGTGGGATCTTCCCGGACCGGGGCACGAACCCGCATCCCCTGCATCGGCAGGCAGACTCTCAACCACTGCGCCACCAGGGAAGCCCATGGGCTACTTTCAAGATGCTTGTTCAAAGGACAGGGTAGGAGGTGCCAGGGAAGAGAAAGTAAAGTTAAGGTTTTCTAGAATGGGAAAGAATTATGCTTGTAGGGCAAAGGAAAGGACAGGGAAGGATTAGAGAATCAGAGAAAGAGGGTAATTTACGGAACTGGGTCCTGGAAGAGGCAAGAGAGGGCGGGAGGGAAAGCCTAGGAGGAAGGTTGGTCTTGGAAATGTCATGTGGATCCTGTTAGAAGCAAGGAAGCAAGGAGCTGAGAACCTGATATACTCCACTCTCCCAAGGCAGCAGACTTTGCGGTCTCTGGAGACAGAGACAGCAGTGGGGTGGACAATTTGAGGAGAGTTGGACAAGCAGGAAACAGCCACCATGGGGAATGAAATTAATGTCTGGCCAGGTATGAATAAAAGGACTGGCAAAGAGCCGGCTGAGTTGGAAACGGGCTAATGTCTGTGGTGGTGCTAATTTTCTTTTGTCCCAGTAGAGCTTGACAGCTCTGAAGCCCCACAGAGAAGATGGAAGGCTGGATGATTCCAGGCAGGGGTAAGGCAGAGAGGGTGCAGCTGGACATGGGGCTTAAGGCCACTGAGAGTGCTGGTTAGGTCCCAGCGGCTCTGGGAACAGCTGGGGTTGGCAGACAAAAGAGACTTTTCCAGTTTTCTTTTTCATAAGAGACAACAGTCTGTTGTTGTAACTTAAAAGACATTAAATAGAAAAGCCACTTGAATGACTGGAGTTGATGTTTTCAACACTGAAGTAGCAATCTGCACCCCACCTTGCTTCTGGGTCACTCACCAGGGTCAAGTGACTTCTATGGGCACACGACCTTGCCAGCCTATGACTCTGGGCCTCAGGTCCACTCCACGAACTCAGAGGTAACAACCAGATGAGATTCTTGCCTTCACTTCCCACCCGCGTGCCAGTGAATGGTACCGAAGGTGCTTCAAAAGAGAAGTTTACAAGTTTCTAAAATGTGGTGTTTTGGTCAACCTGATGAACCATTATTGAAAGAATGACTGGGTTGAAAACTACTATGTCTCGTCATTGCTTTTTGCACAGGGACCTGCTGCTGACACTGCAGCAGTTTTAAAACCCCCTTAAACATCTTTAAGCAATTTTATCAGCTTTTCAGAATTTAGAGAAGCGGTCTTTTTGTGCTTTACAATTTTAAAAAAAAATTATTTATTTTTGGCTGCGTTGGGTCTTCGTTGCTGCACGCGGGCTTTTCTCCAGGTGTGGCAAACGGGGGCAACTCTTTGTCGTGGTGCGCGGGCTTCTCATTACGGTGGCTTCTCTTGTTGCGGAGCATGGGCTCTGGGCATGCGGGCTTCAGTAGTTATGGCACACGGGCTCAGTAGTTGTGGCTCTCAAGCTTTAGAGTGCAGGCTCAGTAGTTGTGGAGCATGGGTTTTGTTGCTCTGCAGCATATGGGATCTCCCTGGATCAGGGCTCAAACCCGCGTCCCCTGCACTGGCAGGCGGATTCTTAACCACTGCACCACCAGGGAAGCCCCCGCATTACAATTTTTAACTCATTTTCAGGTAATTATTCCTGCTCTGCACTGCTTATACTCATAAAAAATCAGAATTACCTAAATATCCAACAATAGGACTTGTTTATAGTTCTCTTTTTTCTTATTAGAAAAGCAATGCATGTTCATGTCAGAAAAGGTAAAAATGTAGGCAGGTAAAAGAACTGAAGGATGTGTGGACTCCCTCCCAAAGACACCACTGCTAGTTAACACCCAGGAACAAGTCTTCCAGCTCCTTCTCTAAGCCTGTATATTGTGAGTTTATACCATATTTACCTTTTGCAACCACTTATAATTGCCTTAAGGAATCCAGCTCTCTAGGCTCAAGTCCCCAATCCACCCACCCTCCAACACACACACACACCCGCCTGCCTGCCTTGTGTCCTAGGGAAGGAGTTTTGGAAGTAAGAGTTGAAGGTGCCATGACACTAACTTAAAGAGGAGGAGAAAGACATCGTGGGCTCTTCTTGGAAGGTGAAATGGCCACGTCTGCTTCAGGGACTGCAATGCCCTCACTGAATAATCATGTTAACAACCACCCCCGGACATCTGTGAATAATCTGGAATTACAATAACCTTATAATTTGTGCTTTTGGAGAGTTCCACAAAGCCATGGTGGGTCCCTCAGCCAGGGACACTCAACTCATAGCTGAGTGGAGACAGTGAAACTTGAACTTGAGCTATAACAGACTAGGAACAAAGTTCAAAAGATTAAATGAACTACAAATGCCAACAACCATCCAGAATGATTGTTATCCTGAAATAACATAGCAAGTGTGCCCTTTTCCTCATGGAGCATCCCAGGGTCCCCAACTTGGCCAGCTTAGGAATGAAAGGATGTGCTCCAGACCCCCAGAGGGGCTGCCTTCCCCTGCCACAGTCAAGTTCTGTGATCCCCGTTCTTTCAGCCTTCAGTACAGGAAGATAGACTTGTGGAGTTTCTTTCATGCCCCCAGGACACAGCAGTGGGCCACATTCCCCATGCAGTCTCCAAGAAATTGATGGGTGAACTGGCCTCAGTGGGCCATGTGGTATATGGAGGGATCAGAGGCCCAGACAGACCATGATTTTCATCTTGGTCCTGCCCCATTCCAGGCCTTGAGAAAGTTACCTAATTTCTCTGATTCTCCAACTACTTGCCTATAAAATAGGGACCCTGGTAGGATTATGAGGACTAAACTGAGGCTGTGTAGGAAAAAAACCTGGCAATTCACCTGGCATATAGGTGGTGCCCAGTGAGTATTAAATCCTTTACCTCCCAGCCCAGTGGTCCCATCATGCTTTTCCAGACTTGCCACAGCCTGAGCAAGAGCATCCCAGAGATGGGAGTGAGCAACATTCATTCATTCAAGAAACATTTACACAAAGTGCCTGTGTGCCTAGCCCCCTAGAATATCAACTTCACTTAAAGATTTTTTAAAATATTATTTTAATATTAAGACAAATATCAGGGAGAAGAACGCAAATTTGCGTTAACTTTAAAGGAAAATATGAGTTACTTGGCCCATGCCCCAGGCTTCCTAGGAATCCCATATAGGGCAGCTTGAAGGTGCTAAGTTGCCCAAGAACTTGACCTCAGGTCCAAGTCACACAGATCTTCACATTTTCCTGCAGTGAGTCATGAACCAGAAGTGATGTGGTCCCTCCCTAGAAAATCAGGGTGGAAAAGAACTGGTCCAGAGAAAACCAGCCAATTACACAGTAAGCCCTCACTGTGTTCACAGTTCCCAGAGCCTTGCTTACACAGCCTGTCTTTCTGAGAGTCATCCTTGGGCCAACTCTTACAAGATTATCTCAACTTCAGTTCTTCAGTATCTTCGGAAAAGATACTCCCATTTCTAGGAAAATATCATGAAATTTGCTGTATGTCAAATCCGGGATGTTCAGCCAGGTCAAAGTTGTTTTCCTCACTTACTTCCCAGTCTAGCCTCCTGCACTTCTAGGGGTCACACTCCAAGGTCAGATTCTGGGATGTAAACTGGAGGTGACTCCATCCATTTACCTTTGCTCCCTGTGCCTTGCTGGACTCAGATCTGTGGGCTCCTCTTAGCACAGGTCGACCTGGGCTGGAAACCAGATCTATCTCCCACGTTCATCTTCTCATCATAAAAAGGTAGCTCCTTCACTGAATCAATCACCATGTCAGATGTCAGCTAATTTCATATTCAATATAAACAGAAAAATAATAGCCATAACCATCTCTGAATGGTGAGAATATAAGTGGTTTCTAATTTCATCACTTTGCTTACCTGTATTTTCTCATTTTCAACAATGAGATGTATTTTTTTGTATACAGAGAATGAGAAGAAAATGTAGAGACTAACATTCCTCTCACTTCGTTGTTTCCTGGTAGACTTACATTCTGAATTCAAGCTCAAAATTCAAAGCAGAAAGTCACAGAATGTTTTTCCATAGGACAGGAGACTAGAAATCCAGTAACTCCTCCTTGCTCTCCACCAAGCTGAACCAAATTCCAGTTTATACTTGGGTTTACCAGATCAAAGAAAATTGTTTTTGAGGCAGGATTATTTATCAAATGTACTTTACATATGGTTATGAATCAAAATCACAACAAAATCAGAAAAACTACTGGTGAGGTAATGCAAAGCCATAGGCTGGGGAGATCACATTATTCTCCAAAACAACTTAGTAACCTAAGGAGGTGACACTGGATGTGGAACTGTATTAGTCATTCGTTCAACAAATATTTGTATATTCACTGTGTTCCAGGCACCATTCTAGGCACTGGGGATACAGCAGTAAACAAAACTAGCAAAAATCCCTGCCCTCAGGAAGCCTGTATTCCAGTCAGGGAGACAGAAGCAACAAAAACCTTAGCATAGTATTAATACTGTTTCTGCTGTTTTGACTGTTTTTCTGCCATTTTTCTCAGTGAAGGAGAACTTTCTCCCAAGTCCCTTCTACAGCCAGTGGCTAGGTTGACTATTTCTTGACACAACCCATTCAGGAGTGGGACAGACTGGATCCTAGTACTTTTAGAGTCAAGGTAACTAGAGAATTAGAGAGCTACCCAGCCATGATCTTCCTGCAGTGATTGTCCTAAGGACTTAGCTGATACAAAATGGTTCAAATATTACCAGAGGAAGAAGATGAAGTACCCCAACCATGAATGGAGTAGAGAACTGAGCCGGAACACTGGGAGACCAGGAGCTGCCACAGTGGGCCACTGGGATAAGCAGAAACAAGAATAAGACTGACTTAGGGAGAAAATTTTAGCTCCATGTAAGAGAAAACACTTCAACAGACAGAGCTGCCCCACAGTGGAATGGGCTGAAGGAAAGGCAGTTCTCAGGCTCTGCTGGTGAATGACAAGCTCAGCTCTGCCACTTACTGACTGTGTGACCTTGAGCTAGTCCTGTAACCTCTATGGGTCTCAGTTTCCTTGTCTGTAAAATAGGAATTATAATGGTACTTAGTTCATGGAATTGTGGTGAAGATTTAATAAGAGGAAGCATGTAAAGTGCCAGGGTACTACCTGACACAAAGTAACTTAGACATTGAAAGGCAGGACCATATGGTCCAGGCCAAATACATGACCTCTGGCTGATTTGGACACATCAAGATCTCGGTCCTCCCTGGAGGTGCACCAGGGTACTGGGCAAAGGCAGGGATCAGGCCCAGTAACGGTGTTCAGCGTTCAGGGAATGCCCTAAGGCAGAAGCACCACACCCCATACACACATCGAGCCAGGCTGATTTGGGAGTGATCTGAGGTTCAAAATAGGAAGTCCCCAGAGAGGCTGTACTCAACATCACAAAGCTCCCAAGGGCCCATTAATGACCACAGCAGCAGTGCCAGCCTCAGTCCCACTCTGGGTCATCCAGGGCTGATGGACTCAGATGGCAGCCTGTGACGCAGGACTCTAGAGGCACAGCCAGGCAGGGCTGGAGAGCTCCAAGCCACAGCTCAGTGGGACAAAGGGCAGCCTGAAGGCAGCCCAAGCTGGAATCCCAACTTACTCATAAACCCTCCTGTGGTTCCAGGTGGGGGGCATATTCAGACAGGTTTCCTCTTGCACCCCAGTGAGGATACCCCAGAGGCAACTGCACAGCCACAGGTGACCTGCTTTATAGCCTAGCCCCACCTCCTGGCCCTGGCTTTTGGTAATGGCCCAAGGGTAGGAGAGGGCAAGTAGCCAGTCCACTTGTGTGTGCCCAGCAGGCCCTCCGGCAACTGACATCTCCATTCCAACGGCCTTGGGGTCAGCGGTCAGTCTTTAATTGTTGAGCCAGTGTCTAGCCCACAAGTTCCTGCCATCACACCCTCCCACCAGCCAGCTTTCCAGGCATGTCTAAACCTGTCTGAATTCTCAGCAGGTAAAGAGCTCAGGCGAACCTCCCCCCGTTCCCCTCATGCCCACTACTTAAGTATCAAAATCCCAAACAATAATATCTTGTATATGTGTGGTGCTTAGCATTTTTCAATGCACTTTTCATATCCTGTATATAGCTCACAAAATCTCCAGGAGAGTTGAGACTCAGACTTGGAAGCACAGAGTCAGGAACAATGCCCCAAACCCTAACTCAGCAATGGTCTAAGGAGACATCATCATGACTACAGAGTCTAGCATACTGTCCCTGCTACCTACACCACAGACACCCTTATGCTCGATGGTACCCGTAAAACTGCTGTCACTGGAAACTGAGATTGCACCCATCAAGTCACTAAAAGGGTTGTAAAGCAGACTGCTCCTTTGCTGTCACTGGCTTCCAATTCAAAACTGGTAAGGGGTGGCATGGGGATGGGGGGCTTGTCTGACTGGAGAAGGCTGAGCCTGAGGCCGATGCCCAGGCCTTAGCTGCAAAGGAAAATGGCTCCACTTCATGACGCGTGGAATTCCTCAAGCACAGGAAGGAGGCTCAGCTGCCAGGCAACCAAAATGAGTGAAAAATGTCCAACTCTGCAACTCATTCAATCATCACACCAACACATGAAGTTGTCAGAATGACTCTTATTATCCCCATTTTAGACAGCAGGAGTCGACCAGGGCAGCTTCTCTACCAACACATTGAAAAAAAATAGGGAGAAAAGCAAAGTCCTGTTTTCAGGTTTAAAAAGATCAACTGCAGGGGCTTCCCTGGTGGCGCAGTGGTTGAGAGTCTGCCTGCTAATGCAGGGGATGCGGGTTCGAGCTCTGGTCTGGGAGGATCCCACATGCCGTGGAGCAACTGGGCCCGTGAGCCACAACTACTGAGCCTGCGCTTCTGGAGCCTGTGCTCCGCAACAAGAGAGGCCGCGACAGTGAGAGGCCCGCGCACCACGATGAAGAGTGGCCCCCACTTGCCGCAACTAGAGAAAGCCCTCGCACAGAAACGAAGACGCAACACAGCAAAAATTAATTAATTAATTAATAAACTCCTACCCCCAACATCTAAAAAAAGATCAACTGCAGAAGCGTGGGATAAGAGGCTTCAGGTCATGTAAAGAAGGTCTTAGAATCTCAGCTGACCTTGAGATTCATATGAACCCAGCTAAACAGGTTGCTGACACAGCCGCTGCAGACTTGTGAGTAGGACAGTGTCTTGGCCTCTGGGCCTGCCAGACTTACCTGGGGTTGACCACTCTAGTCTGGTCACATATTTGCAGAGATGGGCAGCCAAGGTAGGGAGGTTCTGTAACATCTGCTGCTTCAGAGGGCAGAAATGGGGCCACACAGGAGCCACAGGGACTGCATGCCAGGTCAACACCTGTAGAACAGGGCAAAAACAAGACAGACTTCCTTGTGAGGTGGTGAGGTCCCCATTGCCAGGGGTATACAAACAGAGGCTGGAAAGCCATCTATCAGAAATTTTAGTTGAACTGGATGATGAATACAGTCCCTTCCAACTCTGAGATACTATAAGCCAACAATGTGTGCTAAACATTGGGCACAATCTACAATCACCCTCCAAGAGCCTCCTAGGGACCCACTGAACTAAACAATGACAAAAGAAGAAAACCAAAAATATGCACTCTTACTAGACATCAATTATACGCAAAAATAAAAGGAAAGGTCATTTTATATGTTACATGAGCCAAAACTGAAAAGTAATGTCCAGTACTGAAGAGGTTGTGATAAAGCTGGAACATTCGTACTGGCAATTGGGTAAAATGGGTACCACCACTTTTTGAAATCAATGTGGTAGACGGTATCAAAAAACCAACAGCGGGACTTCCCTGGCGGTCCAGTGGTTAAGACTTCGCCTTCCAATGCAGGGGGTGCAGGTTCGATCCCTGGTCAGGGAGCTAAGACCCCACATGCCCCAGGGCCAAGAAACCAAAACATAAAGCAGAAGCAATATTGTAACAAATTCAATAAAGACTTTAAAAATGGTCCACATCCCCCCCCAAAAAAAATCTTAAAGAAACCAAAAGCATATTTAATCCTTTACCCCAGTAACTGTTCACTCGGGAATCTACCTTAAAGAATAATTTGTAAAGGGTAATTGGTATATATTTGGAGATATTCATTACATCATTATTAATAATAAATAAAAAGTCTCAAATAGGAGAGCGGTTAAGTATAGTATGGTGTTTGATGGAATATTAGGCAATCATTAAAGATGGTGTTTATAAAGAATCTCTGTTCGTCGAGGGCAAGTCCTGCATCTTATTTACTACTGTAGTCCTAGCACTGTCTGGAACGTAGAAAAGCCTCATTAGCTATTTGTTGAATGAATGAGAGAATGAACAATTGAGAAAAGAATTCAATCTTAGCAAGGGAGAATGCTTATTACATGTTGAAAAAAACAAGCAGAACTCAAAATTATACCTAATCTATGATTTCCAGAATATGAAATATTAAATACATGTGTCCTACATGTGGACTGCATGGAAAAATAAAAATAGATGTTAGGATCATGTACTAGAGATGATAATGTTATTCTTATTCATTCACCATGTTTTTCTGAGTACCTGTTATGTACCAGGTGCTGTGCCATGTGCTGTGAGTAGAGCAGTAAACAAAATAGACACAGTCTCTACCCTAAAGGAGAGTTCATTCTAGTGGGTTAATGGAGGAGTGAGAGTGGGGAAGAGACAGACAATAAACGGATAAGTAAAAGAATGTATAATATGTCAGGTGGTAGTAAGTGCTATCGGAGAAAAAAAGCAGGAAGGGGGGATAGAGAGTGCCAGGAGAGGAAAGGCTGCCATTTTATATGGGATGTCCGTGAGGATATCTAGGGAAGATCTTTCAAGCAGAGGGAACAGCAAGTGCAAAGGCCCTGAGGCCAAAGTGTACTTGATGCAATCAAGGAATAACATGGAGGTCAATGAGCTGAAGCAGAAGGAGCCTAGGAGATGAGGCAGAGAAGCTACAGGAGTCAGAGTGTATATGGCCCTGTAAGCCATCATAAAGGCTGAAAGGCTTGCGCTCAAAGAGACAAAGAAGTCACTGGAGGCATTTTTACAGAGGTGTGACATGATCTGACTTATGTTTAAGAGGAATCACTCCTTTTATAAAAATATTTTATGAAAGTTTAAGATGAAAGGAAGAATTTTAAACAATGGACAGATTATCATAACATTCATGAGTTGATTCACAAAATATTTTCTGAGCACCCCCTGCTTTAAGGGGCTGGAATAGCAGGTCTGTTTCAAGATTACAAAGACATATCAATGTATCAACATTACAAAAGTTTTGGGGTTTTTTTTTGACCACGCTGCGCGGGATCTTAGTTCCCAGAACAGGGATTGAACCCAGTGAAAGCACCGAGTCCTAACCACTGGACCCCCAGGGAATTACCCCCATACAAAAGTATTTTTAAATAACACTGCTTTAAAAAAAAAAAAAAAAAGAGAGAGAGATTGTCCAGAGCAATTAACTGATTTTGTCCTTTTTTCTTTAGAAATTACGGAGGTAATTTTGCTCAACTAACATTTAGATGCACATTTCATATTCTATACCAAGTCCCTTAATTATAAACTGAGCTGCTGTTCAGGAAACCCTAAAGTTGGCTGCTTATTTGACTCATCTTAAATATCTCATACACAACACTTCTGCAGCATCACTCACAATCCAACATTACTGATAGGAGACCCTTGTGGCGAGTCTGTATGTGCCGGCAAGATTATCTGAAAGACTAATAAAATTCTTGTAATCCTTTTCAAGGATGCAGAAAGGAAAACGGCTACATTTCAAATGCATGGCATTTCAGAGGCATGAATTAAGCTCTAAACTCTACATTTGAAAAAAAAAGTCAACACAAGTTCTCTAATTTATGTTCTAAACTGAGAAAACAAATAGTTGCTAAGAAACGAAATTTGCAAAATTGTTAAACAGGTTTTCTAGTTGATATGCACGTACTTAAAACTACAAACTATACCAAAATATAAATGCAGGAATCACTACCATTGAACTTGGTCGCTAAAACTTCATCATGAAATCTGGAATTGTTTTTTTGGTTTGGTTAATTTTATTCCTAGACATTCTGCCTTTTAGGTGTCTATAAAACTGATCATGTGTAGATGATGTTGAGACGATACTTCTGTGAAAATATATGAGAAAGCTTCTTGCTTCTCTTCCTCCTTACCCATCATGCCCTGGGTAAGAGGGCTCCTTCTTAGCTCCCAACATCTTGATTCCTGTGACACTCATGTCAGAATGCTCTGCACCCTATCCCTCCTCCTGGCCATCACCTGTTAACTTCTCACTCAATGTACAGTTTGGCAAAGGGCTACCAGACTTCCTCTCTCCTTCAAAGCAGTCATCCTCCTGGAAGACTTGCCAATGACCCATCCAACAAATTTGCCTTTCAAACCCATGATCTCCTCTGTCCAATCCAGCCACTCTGCCCCTGCCCATAGCTCCTCTACCTCTGACCAACACGCCTGCCCTCCCTGCTCTTCTCTCCCACCCATCACATCTATTCTCTCACTCCACTGAGAACCCCACCCCTCCAATCTTTCCACTCCATTCTGGCTTCCCCTCCTTCCTCTTGGTGGACTACCTCTTCCACCTCTCTTGTCAGCATCTTCAACTTCCTTAAAGAATTGTCTCCCTTGTCCAGCAAAGCCCAGCCTTGGATCAGCCTCACCAGTAGCCTTCTCCAGGCCTATCTCAGGGCTGATGGGATGTTGAAGAGAGCCCATACCTCATAGATTAGTGCCCCCACAAACCCATGGCCTCCAGCCTCAGCAGTCCCTCACCACTGCCCTGCAGTCTCTGTGGGTTGCTATTAGCTTTCCCTCCTCTTTTCCATAGCAGCCATCTTGAACATTTTCCTCTTTCTCCAAGCTTCCCACCCCATCCCATTTCCTCACACTGTGTAGATATCCTTGCCTCCCATCACAAGTAATGGCTATCAGGTGTGAATTCCCTCCATTTCCTGAGCCCACCTCCCAACTACCTACCTACCAAACTGCTGACCTACCTGCATCTCCAACTCCTTCCTTTCCTTTCTCCCGCCTGAGGCTCACTCTGAACCCCACCACCTCCCATCCTCTTGGTGACCTCACTTCGTCCTTCAACCCTTCTCTTCCCTGTATCCTCAACCGTCCATATACTGGCTTTTCCCCATGAGCATTTTTAAATGTCCTAATCTCTCCCAACTTAAAACTGTCTCCTAACTCTACATCCTTTCTGGTTTTCTCTCCTCCCCTTCAAAACCACTGACAAGAGTTATCTACATCCACTTCCCACACACTCAGACTTCCGCCCCTGCTGCTCCATTGAAACTACTCTCTCCAAGATTGCCAGTGACCTCTGTGTTGCTAAATCTGGGGTTCAATTGTTCAGACTTTGGCTTACTAGACTACAGCACGTTACTTCACTTCCTCCATTTGGCTTCTGTGGTACACCATTCTTTGGTTTTCTTCCTCTCTCTCTGTTCTCACATTTACTTCTGGGCTCCTCTTCCTCTACTTGTCCCTTAAATGTTGGCATTTCCCAAGGAATTTTGGTCTTCTTTTTCACCCTCTCTACTGAAGGATTTCATTCACTTCCATGGCTTCAGTTATGATGATATGTTAAGAACTTGATAACTTAAGGTTCTTTCTCCAGATCAGATCTCTCAAGGATGACAGGCTCTCAGGCTCTGTCTTTTTGATTTGAATTAGGTTCAGGGTAATAGTCTCCCTGATTGCTTCTTCTTTGGCCATGAATTAATTACTCCCATATATTAAGGCATTCTCCCAAGATAAGCTCCAAATCACCCAATGGACATCTCACCTGATGTCCCACTCACCTCAAACTCACCTCCTCCTCTTCCTGCCTACACCTACTCCTTTACTATTCCATACCTCAGAGGAAAGCACCACCATGCATTCACCTAGTTACCCAAGGCAGACACCTGGGCATCACCCTTGACTCCCCACTTTCTGCCACACCCTCAGCTCATCACTCACAAAGTCCTCTTGATATTTCTTTTTTTTTTTTTTTTGGCCACACTGCGTGTCTTGTGGGATCTTAGTTCTCCGACCAGGGATTGAACCCAGGCCCATGGCAGTGAAAGCATCGAATCCTAACCACTGCACTGCCAGGGAATTCCCTGAATATTTACCTCCTTAATACATCTCAGATCTACCCCTTTTTTCCATCTTCATTGATGCCGTGCCTGATCACTGCAGCAGCTTGCAACCTACATCTAAGCCTCATCTTCTCCTGGTCATTTTCCACACAGGCCCTAGACCTTTTCAAAATGCACATCTTCTTAAAAACCTTCATTATCATTAGAATAAAGTTATATTTCTCAGCCTGATATACTGAAAGGAGCAAGCCCTGATTAATCACTCCAGCCCCATGTCTGAGATTCAGCATTCTGGTTAATCCCCTTGTTAATGAATTAGAAGACCTATGGAACTTCACTGAGACCTTTTGCCTCTCTGACAAGGTAGCAGGCTAGCTCAGTGTTCCCCTGGAATCCTTTGCAACTCTAGTTTATAAGCATCTAGAATTCCTTTCTCTCACAATTCTCTGCTCTAAAACCACTCCTTAAAAAAGACAAAACAAATATATTGAGCATATGCCTGACCAAAATCATACAACTAATAAGAGAGAGAATGGGGATTTGAACCCAGATTGCCCAGGACATTACCCCCTGCCTATTTGTTCACAATCAAACCAACTACTGATAATCCAAGATGAAGAATGTGGAAACAGACAAACGTTCATTAAGTGCTTAATATTTATGAAGTGCTTTACATAAGGCGTCTCATTTCTCCATTACAACACTGTCAGATAAGCAAACTGTAGATCTGAGAAGGTAGTGTGTACAAGGTCCCACAGCTAGTAAATGGGCTTGAATTCCCCCACCTCCACCTTATTATCTGCTCCCTACCACCAATAGCATTTTACAACTGAAGAAACAGGTCCAGCCCAGGGTCATACATCTAATCAGAGGCAAAGTCAGAATTAGAATCCAGGTTTCCTGAATCTGCTTGGCTGGGCCGATGCAATTTTAGTCCCTGCTTTCTGGGAGAATTGTGGAACCCTGACTTTTACCCTACTTATAACAATTTCCTGAAAACTAGCACTACTCCTGAAGGGCTAAACTGACCTCTAGAGTTTCAACTGTTGCTCCAGGCAGTCTTCTTTGGTAGCCCTCTGCTGATACTCTGCCGATGCTGTGCTGGTGTCCACCCTGTGGTGTATGTAGTCCTCCCCTTCCCACTTTTCCAACAACCTCTGCTCTCACTGCATCCACAAAATTAGGCACTCTGTGTCAGCACAAACCCCATTTCCTCCTACCTCCTACAGTTTCCTCATCTTCAGTAATGAGCTCCCCCACTATCTGTCCGCCCAGCTCCAAAGGCCTTTCCTCATGGCTTAGCCAGGATCAAAGCCCCTCTGCCTGTTAGTTAGAAGTCCTGTTAGTTCTTTCCTAAGTGCAATCCACTTGACTCCTTCCCCCATTCTAGCCTTCCCTCCCTGGATGTCATCAGCGCAAGGATGGCAGGGTTGCTTTCTCAGGCTCTTTTTGGTTTGAATCAGGTTCAGGGTAACAGCCTCCCTGGTTACTTCTTTGGCCACGAATTAACTATTCCCATTTATTAAGGCATTCTCCCAAGAATGCTTTAGCTAAGATATATCCAAAATGTCTGGATGTGGTGACATATGAAGCATGTGTGGGATTAATTGGACCATCTGGCCAACACCAGGGCCCTGAGTGGAAAAAGAATCAGAAAAGATGCTACCTAGCAAGGTGGGATATCACCACCAGGGCCCTATGATGCTGAGCAGAGGGCTGAAAGAAGGGCAGGGATCTCAGACTGCCTTTATTCCATAACTGACAGGAGCAAAAGATCTTTCCCAGAAAGGGAGTGGGAGGTAGGGTGTTTAGGCACAGAAAGAAGAAGGGCCAACAGCTAGAAATAGAGGAACATGAAGAACTGATGACATTTAGGGGAGAACTGACAGGACTTCCAAGGAATGACAGACATGAATCTATCACTCCCTTGCGTCACAGGACTGGAAAGGCCCTCAAAGCACTCAGGCAAAATTTCAATCCATTGTTTGAATAACATAAACATTTCTTCAAGGCGGTGGTATCCCTCTAGTTGAACACTTTCAGCAATGGGAAATGCCTAACCATAGGAGATCAAGATCATGCGAAATTCAATGACAATACATTCATTTTCAATTCAACAAATATCTATTGAGTACCTACCATGCACCAGACACTACAGGCACTGGACTGTAAGTGTGAATAATATAGACACGGTCCCTTTTCTGTGGATCTTATAATCTAATATGGAAGACAGATACTCAAATACACAGGTAGAATGGGGGAAGTAGAGGGTGCTGCTCAAACACAAGGTGAGGTACCTCATATGGAGCCAGGCATCTGGGAAGGCTTCACTGAGGAGGCAGCGTCTAGGCTGGGGCTTGAAGAGTGTGAGGCATTAGCTGAGTGCAGGGTGGAGGCACCCACGGGAGAGAACAAGTGCTTAAGGCTTCCCAGCTTCCAAAGAAGTTCAGAGTGTTGCAAGAAGGTGGAGTCCAGATCTTGAAGGGCCTTTAAATTGACACTGAGGAATGTGGGTTTAATTCCGGAGGCAATGGGAAGACTGGTGAAGGGTTTTAAGCAGAAGCGCCCTCTGGCTACGCTGTGGGAGACGCTGCGGTACGGGGGATGGCGTGAAGGAGGCCAGAATCCGGGATGAGAAGGCCTTGATGGCCCAAGGAAAATGACCAAAAACAAAGCGCTCCTCTATGACAAGATAGAGGCAAAAACAAAGAGATAAAGTTCAGAATGCGCCCCTTCCACTCTCAAGCCGAAGGTCTCCATCCTCTCTCACCTTTGCTGGGCAGCTCGCCCTCGGTTTGCCCTAACACCGCGGAGTGTGGGCGGGGAGACGACTCCACGCCCTTCTTTCCAGATAAGAAAACTGAGGCCCAGAGTCCCCGGGTGGGGACCGAGGTGAAAAGAGAATGGAAACGGCCTCCCAAAGGAGGCTGCCCGAAGTCACGCATAATCCTTCGAGGGTCCGGCGGCCTGCCCCATTACTCCGTCAGCCGTCCCCAACCAGCCGCCTTTGCTATAGAAACAGTCCTCCCACCCTCCTCAGCGCCTCGGTTTTGTCAATGCACCCTGGGAAATGCAGTCTATCTCTCATTATCTGCCGGAGATATGAGCCCACTCCGCGTCCTTAAAGGACTACAAGTTCCAGAAGGCTGTACGAAAACACCGGCGGGCTCTCGGGGATTTGGTCTAGCAAGAGAGACAGAAGAACCCGCGGGCGGGGCCGAAGGGAGGGGAGATGGCGCCCCCCAATGGGCGACCCCCTGGGCGGGGCTCGGATCTCTATTGGCTACGGCGGCGCGGAGGAGGCGGGGTCAGCGGAATGAGGCGCGGAGCTGTTCGCCGCTCCAGGTGCTGAGTCTGAGGGAGGCTCCGGAGCGAAGAGGAGCGGTCTCAGCCTTCTCTGCCGCCGCCGCCGCCGCCGCCGCCCCGCGTCGAGAGCCCTCCACCTGGAAGCCGAAGCCGTGAGGAGCCCGGAGGAGCTGGATGCGCTGCCGGGCGCCGACCGCCCTTCCGCATCTCTGAGGTCGGTGCTGCTGGATTCGCTTTTGTTTTATTGAGGAAGGAATGAATTGAGGTGTGAGAGGGCCTGGGGAGTTGATGGGACCTCACCGCCCTCAAGACCATCTGTCCCGGAGAGCTGCTGACTGACCCCTCGTGGGCCTCCCTGTGACCCCGCGCCTGAGGTCGGAGTAGCTTTGGTTAGTTTTTGTCTTATGGTGGAGGAGGCTCTTAAGCGTGAGGGGCGAGGGCTGGGGACCTACCCTACCATCTCTCTTGAGAGGGCGTTGAGAGCTTGGAGCCTCCCTCCGCCTGTGCCTGAAGTCGAGGCTGCCTGGATTATTGAGGATGGCAGGGAGTGTTCCGGGATGAAAGAATCGGAGGCAGGAGGACCCTTCCCCACACCTCGGCTGCTTGAGCTTACAAAGAGGGTCTGGATGTGATGGATGAAACCGCGGTATTCCTCCTCCTCCGCTCAGACCCTCCTGAGGAAGGGCTGTTTGGGGATGTCAGGAAGACCCTTCCTCGTACCCACCCCTCTCCCGAAGCCTAGGGTTTTGTGAAAAGGGGGGACGGGATGAAGATGGAGCCAGACGACTCTTCCCCCTCCCAGCTGGACCCGCCTAGGTTATGGGGGGGTAGGGGGGAATGGGATGTGAGGGGCAAAGGCCGGGAGACCCCTCCCCACCCTGTTAGGAGTCGCCGGTACAGGAGAGCCCTGACGGGTTCTCCGGGTCCTCTGCGATCTGGGCCCCGTGCCTAAGGTCGGAGTGGCCTGGGTGTGGGGTGTGCGTTGGGGAAAAGTAAAAGGGATTGAAGAACCCCTCCCGACCTCTCCGCTCCCGGGCCTTATCGACTTGGCCCTCTAACTGGATCCAGGCCAGGGACCCTAAGTCGAGACGACCCTCCCCGCCCCGCCCCACCCCGGAGACCCTGGCTGCTGAACCGCAGAGGGGAGCCAGACCTGGATGGGCACATGCTGGGCGGGACAGGCCTAGTCCCCCTCTCAAGCGCCCTGGAGCTCCAAGCAGACGCCCCCCCGCGCCCATAGACCCTCGGGCTGTTCTGCTCGGCGCGGGGTGCGCCTCAGACCCCGCTGCCGAGACCTGTGTCCTGGCTATGCGGCGGCCGCTCCGGGTGCAGGGCTTTCGCGCTTGGCCCCGGCATCCGCGAGAGGACAAAGCCGCGGTCGCCGCACTGGCGGGCCTGCGCCACTGGCTGGGCGGGGGGCGCGGCCGGGGGAGTGGGGGGTGGGGGAGGCTTCGGGCGCGGCGCGGGGAGCTTCTGCGGAAACGTGCCAGAAACCAGGCGGCAGACAAAGCGCGCTCGCTCCTCGCGGGCCCGCGCGAGCCGGGATGGAAAATCCCAAGGGAGGAGGCGGCTGCACCGGGCAGGGCACTATGCCCCACACCCTTCTTCCCTGCACACCACCACCCTCGCCGGTCCAGCACCCTGGATGCCATGTGTGCGATGGTAGCCAGGGTCCCTCCTGTGCGGCGTTCCAAGACCTGTGACCACGAGAACGTGGACAAGAAAGGGGCTCCGCCTCTCGAGGAGGGGCCCAGTGTTCAGGAGGCATGAGTGGGCCAGGGGCCGTAGGGGCATCCTGACTGGACCCCCCAACCCTGCTCCATCAGCCGTGTTAGGTCAAATTTGGTTCCAGGATTCGAGTGTGTTTGTATGTGTCACAATGTGTTTACATGGGTGAGGGTGCGGGTCAGAGTGTGAGTGTGAATGTGTATGCCCGGGTGAGGTGCCAATGGGTGCTCCAGTGTTCATGTGTGTGTCCCTTGTGCATCTGGCCGGATGTGTGTGAAAAGGATCAATTACTGCTGACCTTGGATGGGGGCGGGGGTGGGGGCAGGGTAGTCACCCCTTCAACCCTCAAGCTGCAGTAATGACCCAGGGTCCCAGTGGATGCCCTCAGGGCGGAGGTAGCTTCAGATCATGTGCATGTGGTGTGGCACAGAAAGTGGAACCTCACAAGTATGTGGAGCTCTCTTCAGCCCTTCTGGTGATTTGGGTCTGACCCTAATATCCTCACCAGGGTTCTGCCCTTCCCATCCCTCAGAAACCTTATCCTGCTGTAACGGGCTGCCCTAAGGACCAAAATTCTGCCCCCCACCATCATGGGCTGACATGTGGGTCTTGGGGAGCTCAACAGCAGAGTCCTTTATGAGGTGGGTGCAAGATTGTGTGGCAAGACAACTTTTGTCACTTTGGCCTCTATCTGGGAGGACCATGGGGCTGGAGTTGCTGGTCAGTGACGGTGGCTCTCAGTAATACCAGGTACACTCACGGAGAGGGCATGAACGTGACACAGATATATCACTATGGGTAGATATCCCAGGAGGATGAGGACAGCCCTCCCAGACCTGCCCACTCCCACCAAGTGACCTCAGTTTCATAGCACTTTGACAGCAAAGGTGCTGTCACCAGAGACTCCTTTCCTGTATGATGAGGGGCTAGACAGTGGCCAATGGAACCACAGGAAGAACAGTTACCAGAGCCACCATCCAGCCCAGCCCTGCCCAGTCCAGTCTCCACAAGTATCCACAGTGACCTCTGCTGGGCAGAAGTGAAACCAATTTGAAATTTGGCAACTAACACTCCCCCACGGTGTGAAAGCTCAAGGTGGGTGTGGGCATTGTTAGGTAAAAACCATTTGGGGGCTACTTGTCTGCTTTTGGAGTCCTGAGTCGATGTTCTTGTCTGCAGTTCCTTCAAGCAATGGAACTGCCACTGTCCTCGCCTATATGGAAATATTTAAAGAGGGCCTAAAGACGTTTGTTCAAGTTTTCATCCAGTTGGGGGTGGGCATCAAATTTGTTTAAGAGAAAAAAGCATGAAAAACATTCATCAAGCTCAGGGAGATTTAAGCATATTTCCTGTCTTTTCCTCTGCTTCTTCAATTCCTTTCTCCTTTTTCTTCCTATTCTACTTTTATCCTCCCCTCTTCCTCATTATTAGTCAAAAACATACTTTTCAAACATATGCTTTCTTTTTCTCATCAACAATATGGCCCATGGGCTTCCCTGGTGGCGCAGTGATTGAAAGTCCGCCTGCTGATGCAAGGGACACGGGTTCGTGCCCCAGTCCGGGAAGATCCCACATGCTGCGGAGCGGCTGGGCCCGTGAGCCATGGCCGTTGAGCCTGTGCGTCTGGAGCCTGTGCTCCGCAACGGGAGAGGCCACAACAGTGAGAGGCCCGCGTACCGCAAAAAAAAAAAAAAAACGGCCCAGAAAATGCAGATATCAGGAGTCTATTTCTAAATGCAAAGAACTGGGAAACACTGGCTCCTCCAGGCCTAATGATGAGAGCAGGGGAGATGGATGAGATGTGCTCAGTCTTAAATGCCCACCTGATGACATGTGTCTCCTCTCCTGGTGTTGCTCTGAAGTGATTTCATGCAGCCACAAACTCTTTAGAGCTCCTTAAAGGAAAAGAGATATTTAAATACCTGGTATTGTTCTTACTTTGGCATCCATGTGATTTTCATTGAACTACATGACTCAGTATCATAAAGTAAAAATAGGACTTAATCTCCTCCTTGCCTGTTTGGAAGGTGACTGCATATGCATGTTGTGTTCTGCACCGGAGCGCGAAAAGCTAAATTATCTCATAAATTGAACTACCTGCTTATCCTAATTAGAGAATGTCACTTAACATCACATACAGGCAATAACATTGTTTTTTAAAATTCATACATGAATCTCTGTCTTCTAAAGCCTTTCTTCATACTCATACATTATTACTTTCACTTGAGGTTAATCAAGAATGTTTAATCCTTGTACTGAAGCCAAACAAATTAAATATCAGCAGATACAGGAAGCTGTGGGTAGTATTTCTGTTCTTCTTGGGCTCAAAAAAGAAAAAAATCCTTGGAGTTCATAGGACAGAAGGAAAGGCCCTGAAGATTCGGTAACTCCTATGGATGGAGTTTCTGAGGAGAGGCTCCTCAGAATTTTCCAGGAGGGCTGGTTGTGTTGAAGAATCTCCGCATGCATTCAACTGGTACACATGCTGGGAATGAGACTGTGGCTTTTGGGATTCCTAAATCCCCACACTAAGGCAGCCCTGCTGGGAAAATCCCCCAAGTGCTTCCTGCTCCCTCAGGCCGCCCAGCAGTCCCTAGGGTGTGGAGCTGTCCAAGGTTCTGGAGCACTGGCCCCAGCCCCGCCTAGTGGAAAGGGAGAATTTTAGGGCATGGAGTAGAAGCAAGTTCTGAGGACCACAGCCTCTGTGAGGATTTCCCCAAAGCTCGTCACAGAATGGAACAGGAGAAAACATAGCTGTAGACGATCTACTGCATCACTTTGAATGAACCCATCAGCGATCCCTATTTAAAGAATTACAAGCTAATAACAAGAGGAAACATTTCTGAGTCAGGCTCTTCACATGTAAGGATGTATTTAATCCTCACAGTCCTATGATGTGGGTGGTGGTGTTACTCCCACTTTCAAGATGAGGAAATGAAGCTTTGAGAGGAAAGGGGTTTGTCCATGTTTATACAGGTAAGAAGGAGCAGCGTTTATGCTCCAGCCTGGATATCTTAGACTCCAGAGACTCCTCCTGACCACTGTTTTTTTCCCTACTGCTATTGTAGAAGAAAAATTGAAGTATTGTACTGTCTTCTGTGAGATTCTAACCAAATTTTAGAGTAATGGGATTGGGGACCAACTAAGATTCAGACATAAATCACAAGGGGTCCTTTCAAATTGAGCAAGGGTATTGCCACATACTTTACATCTTATCCTGACAAAGGGCTTGTTACCTGAACTTGATTACCAAAGAAGGGGAAAGGAGAGTGTATGACCCTCATGGCCAGTGTTCCAGGGTTTTTCCAGAGTGGAACAGTTTCACAGGAAGCCAAGCTTGCAAGAATAGAGAGAGAGGAAAAAAAATGAGGATGTTGTTATTATTCAACAGAGTATATATAGAGCTAAAGAAATGGGCTTATCTTTATCTGCTAGCATCCTGTCCCAATGCTGAGGACACTTGGATATTGTTAAGAGGCTCCTTCCACCTATTCCCTCTCTCAGATTTTTCACAGCAAAGCTTCTAACACCAAAATAAAAGTTTTCACTGTTGTGAGCCTCAACTAATCTCAGGGAAACATCACATTTCCACCCTCATGCCGTCACAACCAATGTTCCACCTTCATATGTGGCTACGGGAGTCCTGAAGGTGGGCAGGTTTGGGGCCTGATGGGCATTAAGCCACATATTCTCCAGTCCTCCCAGGGTGGCAGTGTCAACTGCCCCAATCTTGCCCCACACACACAGGGGGCCTGTGCCTGAGAACTCCCCATGCAGTTGCTGTCGGTTTGGGTGTCTAAAGAGAGTAGAGAGAAATAGAATTATGCTTTTTCTCCTCTCCCTAGACCTCGGTGTGCTTAACAACCAGGCAGGGGGCCTGGCCTTTTAAGAAACTGCTTCACATCATGCTGGGTCTCCAATCCATTTTGAGCAATTCCTTTCCCTTCTAGGTTAGGATTTTGCAAGGCTCTTGATGTATGGAGCAAAGACTGCTATTGCTTTTCCCGAGGGCATTTGGAGGCCAAGGACCAGCTCCCCATCTGGGTCCGCTCTGACTCATATGACTGCAGACAGATTTGATTGTTTTCTCATTTAGAGTCATTAATTAACTCTCCTCAGCATAAGAACAGCATGTAACAAGAGGGAGGCCCTTTGCGGGGGTCTCTAGGCAGTCATGCCTATAGCTGAGCACCATCTCCTTTGCTAACAGGATCAGGAAATGGTTTCTAATCCTGGCTATTACCCTTCAGAAAGCTTAGATTGTCAGCACTTTAGGCTAATATGAGAAAGGAAATGAAAAAGTAATTAATTGCTAAGGCTGCTATAGTTATTCTGCAAAAACTGAGAGGCCCGAGGATCCCTCAAAGAACTGGATTTTCATTCATTCAACAAACATTTCTTGTTCCTGCAGTGTGCCAGGCACAGAACTGGGCACAGGGAACACTACTCCAACTTGGGATAAGCACTGTCATACAAAAATTTTGACTGGAAAGAGGAAACAGCTGCAGAAACCCTGAAAACGGTTTTCACAATAAAACACATTAGGTTAAATAAACAAATAAGAGAAACTTAATAATCATAAGGCATCATCTCTTTTTTAACATGAGGAAAGAGGCTGAGGGAAGTTGAGGGCTGCCTGGTTAGCTGAGGAGTAGAACCCAGGTTTTATAACTCCTAAGGTATGTTCTTTCCACTGTCCTAAACCGCTGCTATGTTTATTAAATTATCCAAAGGGCACATTTCCATTAACATAGCCTTTTATGATCCAATCCTAATGCAAAACCTAAAGTTGAAATAGAAACAGATAAAATAGGAAAAGAAGAATGCCTATTTATATCTGTGTTTCCAATATAATACCCATATGTGGCTATTGAGCACTTGAGATATGACTAGTCTGAATTGAGATGTGCTGTAAGTATAAAATATACACCAGATTTTGAAAAATTAGTATAAAGATATAAAATAGCTCATTAATAATGTTTTGGATAAAATAAAATAACATTTTGGATACATTAGGTTAAATAAACAATATTATTAAAATTAATTTCACTTGTTTATCTTTACTTAGCTGCTGTTATCAGAGGGGGCTCATAGAATCTTACAAGACGGGCAAGAGGAAGGAGAACAATTTTCAGATAAATCAAACAAAAGATTTACTACTAGTTAAAATATGATTGAAAACATTTGTAAGTATAAGCTCATGAATTACCTTGATGTGGGCCAAATTTTCTTTCAAATAAGGATACTGAGGAAAGATTTCAAGCCATTTATAAAAGCATATGATGAATAAACAAATTAGCTAACCGAATTATGCACAGGTCTTGACCTCTGCTATTGAGTTGAGGATGAGGATGATTAGAGGGTACTTACAACAGATGACCCAAGAGCTCTAAGTCTCTTGGACTCCATGATTCCTCAGGGAAGTGAGAGCCTTGTGCTATAGGGGAAAGATGCTGGATAGGAGTTGGACATACACAAGGTCAAAGCCACTCTGCCACCCATTGGCCTTGATCAAGTTATGGAGTCTTGATCACTCAAAAAATGGTAGCTATGACTAAATGGGATTTCAGGTGTTCTTTAACAGAAAAGTTTCTGTTCGGAATCTCCATGGTCTTCTCTACAATTCTACTGCCTCACCCCCCATCTTTGCTTGTTCCCTGAGGAGGCTTAAAGGACAGTTTCATTTGATTGTGTCTACACCAAAACGTAGGGTCTCAGTAACTTTGGGCACACCTCAGCATCTTTCATGTTCTCCTCTGTCCCATCAACACACGTGAGGTTCTTTCTCTGGGACGATGAGGCAAGCAGCAAAACAGGCATCATTCTGTCATGTTTATCCTGAAGTTCTGCATTCTGATCTTGGTGTTTAGAGCACTTTACATGAAGTTTTACTTTAAAAATAAAGGGATATAAATAAAGAAACCATAGCCCCAGGAGAATGTGGCCATGGTCCCTTTACTGCACAGCTCTGAGGGAGCACATCATTGCTATTCTTGACCATCTTTTTTCCAAAAGTTTGCCTTCTAGATCAAAGAAATACATGTTAAGCTCAGTGAAGACTTATGTTAACAGAGCATGTTGGAACCAAACTCCTTTCTAGAGACTAGTCCCACAGGAAGTGCAGAAATCCCTGGAAGTGCTTTAGAAGGAGAGAAACATGGTCAGATATCCTGGGTCAGTGTGGTGGGTGGGTTGAAGTGGGAAGAGCCTGGAGGTGGGATGGCCCCTGGTTCTGCTGAGAGGCCCCTGACTTCCAGGGACTTAAGTACCAGGGCTAGGTTATTTGGGGATAGATTCTGGTCTTGAAATGCATTTTCCCCATCCATTCGCTCTTTTTTTTTTAATAACTTTATTTATTTATGGCTGCATTGGGTCTTCATTGCTACACACGGGCTTTCTCTAATTGCATTGAGTGGGGGCTACTCTTTGTTGCGGTGCATGGGCTTCTTATTGCCGTGGCTTCTCTCGTTGCGGAGAGCAGGCTCTAGAGCGCAGGCTTAGTAGTTATGGCGCATGGGCTTAGTTGCTCCGTGGCATGTGGGATCTTCCTGGACCAGGGCTCGAACCTGTGTCCCCTGCATTGGCAGGCAGATTCTTAACCACTGAGCCACTAGGGAAGTCCCCCATCCATTCACTCTTTTGTTCACTCAACAGATACTGAATGGTACATAGCTAGGGTGGCAGTGTTTTGAGAAACCTTGCTCCAGAGGACCCCAGGGTCTGGCTGGGTAGAGGAGCAATGCCCACGTGAAGGGTAAACCAAGGAAGATGGGCTGATGTAACAACAGGAGGCCTGTTAAGGTGGGTTGGCTATGACGGTGGGAAAGCTGTGGATCCCAACCAGATAGACCTGACTCAATCTCAGCTTCATCACCAAATGTGTGGCCTTGGGCAGTGCTTTAACCTTTCTGAGTTTCATTTTCCTCATCTGGGACAATAAAATCTACTTTTCCTGGGTTGTTATGGCCTTACATGGCAACATATAAAGAAAATTCTTAGGATAATACTAGCTCTTCTTTACTGAGTGCTTACAGAGCATCAGGCATTGTGCTCAGCCCTTTATATGCATAAAAGAGCTACTGTTATTATCCCTATTTTATAGCTGAGGAAAGCAATGCCCAGGAACTTCAAGTAACTTGCCCAAGGTCACACAAGCAGTAAGAGGCGGGCAAGCTGACTGCAGAGCCTGCTCTTAACCACTGTGATTACTGCCTCATTGTTCAAGATCAGCAGGAACCCAATAACTTCTTTTGAAGGAGGGCGAGGTGATTTGTGGGTCAGCTTGTACAGAGGTCTTCTGCTTGGTCTTCAAGGGTGGGTACAGGGCTTCCCTAGTGGTGCAGTGGTTAAGAATCCGCCTGCCAACACAGGGGACATGGGTTTGATCCCTGGTCCAGGAAGATCCCACATGCCGCGGAGCAACTAAGCCCATGCGCCACTACTGAGCCTGCGCTCTAGAGCCCACGAGCCACGACTACTGAGCCTGCGCTCTAGAGCCTGTGCTCTGCAACGAGAAGCCACCGCAAGGAGAAACCTGCGCACCGCAATGAAGAGTAGCCCCCGCTCGCTGCAACTAGAGAAAGCCCACGCACAGCAACGAAGACCCAACACAGCCAAAAATAAAAACAAACAAATTTATAAAGAAAAAAAAAGGTGGATACAATATGAAGAGGCTCTGAAGGGTCAGTAGGGTGGGGAGGGAAGGCAGGGAAAAGTTGTGACCAAATGAACAAGGCTGGGTATGCCAGTGGTGTATTCTGGGGACCCTGAAATGGAGAAGAGAGTTTCAGTAGGAAATAGATGTTTGGTAATAAGGGTTTAGAAAACCTGTGGCTAACAATTGTTGGCCAAAAAAAAGTTCATAGGCAAAGAAAGGAATGTAAAATCTGAAACTACCAATTTGAGGTATCTCACTGAATCGGGGCATTTTGTTGCCGTGTGGAACGCACTCATCCAGCATACCCAAAGCCAGAGCTTGTGGAGGGCGTGGCCAGACAGCACAGCCATTCAGCATTCCTACCAGTGCTCTTTGCTCTTTAGAGAACATGTGTGGACTTTTCTCTCATTTGGTCTTCACAAAAGCTTTAGGCAGGAGAAGGCTGGGAGGTTCTGCTACGAGGATGGCTGCCTGTGTCAAGCGGCAGGCAGCACGAGCTGCCAAGAGGCACAGATGCCAAGCACAGCCGCAGTGCCCAAATCCAGGCAAAAAGCTTAGGAGGGCTTTTTCTGTGAGGGAGGAGGCAGAGGCTTGCCCCTGGACTGAGACCTTTTCTCTGTGCTCCAGGAGGCAGGCAGTGTTATCCTTTGGTCTGTGATTCTCCAGCAATGCCCCTGAGTGGCTGCCTCCCGAGTGGCTGCTGTGAGGGCCTGAGTCAGGGTCACTGCAAATCCCACAGCCCATTCCGGATGCAGCACCTCTCAATTAGTGACCCCCGCCCCTCGTGCAGAGAGCTTGTTTCACGAAAGGGGATTTTTCTGGACTTGCCATCTTGAGTTTGTTCTGCTTATTTCTCTGCAGACTGCAGGGACTAGAAACAAAACCCCAGTCTCCTTAGTCTGATTAGAAGGAAAATCTATCTTTTCTCAGGGCTGCAGTCACCACTGACCACCAGATTTCTCTCCACGGCTACACTTCTAATAACAAAGGAAAGTAAAGGCAAGAAGGGAGAGGGACACAGATGCGGCACTTCTTCCAAGAGGCACCTGCAGTTCTGTGAAGGATGTGAGGCAGTGGGAAGGTAATATTCACAGCTCTGCAAGAGTCCCTTGATGAGTGAAGGGAGAGTTTTGATGTGCAAGATGATAGAAGATAAAAGAGACCATGGTGCTGCACTGCGTTTTCTTTGGAAAGTCATGCAAGGGTTCCAGATGCCCTCCACATTTCTGGAAGGATAAACTTGCCACGTGTTGGCAAGGCCACACAGATTTTGACAAGTTGTCCAGGGATAAGTCCCTAGTGATTATAAACATAACACTAATGAGAAATGACAAACACTTGTCTTGGTAATGGAATGTTAAGGGCTCATCTGGTCATTGACCCCAGTAATGATTAATGTGTGTCCACACACACTGAACGTGACAGAGTGGAATGGTGACTTCTGAAGAATAAAATCAAATTGAGAAATCACAATAATAAAGGCATGGATGTTTGGAATGGTTGGGCACCGGCAAGTAGAGCTGTGGTTACTTCAGAGCAGCTTTCCAGCCAGGTCTCTTTTACCAGATCATTCTGACCCCAAGGCTCTGACAAGCCAATTCTTAGACAGTCCCAGCACAGCACGTGGCACCTACTCTGTGTTAAGCTCTACAGCAACCATTGGAGAGACAGAAGTGAATGAGACACAGTCCCTGTCCTTAGGGGGTTAGCCAAGTCTAAAACAGAACATGGAGCACAGAGTAGGAAATGTGAAAATGAACATGGCCACTTCATGTTGTTTCCTTATAGGTGCTGCCTCACCTGTAGCCCCAGCAGGTGAGCCAAACTGGGATCTTAGAAATATTGCCAACCTTATCTCATGTCAAATCTGAGCAGCTGTGATTCCAGCTACTGATGCTGGGGTAGCAGAGTAAGGGCAATGGAAGCAGAGGCTGGTGTATTTCAGAAACTTGTTGCATACATTCGGTGAAAATGTTTTTCCTTTACATGTTTCCTTTGAAAGACCCACTCCTGAGACCCTTTGCCTGCAATTAGAGCACACTGCCACAAGGGGCACCATGAAGCAGTGTGGCCCAAGCAGCTATGCTCCTCACAGGCATAGTATGCTAAGCAAAGTATAGTTTTTCAGTTATTAACCTTCAGAAGAACATAATTTTTAATTAATCAATCATAGAAGGATTGCACATTTAATAGGGCCAAGCCATGGTAACCTATGTATATTGAGTGGACAGTTGTGAATTCATCAACATTCATCTAACAAAATTCATGTGTGCCTACTGTATACAAAGAACAGTACAAAGTCCCTGCCCTTAGGTACTCACTCCTGTCAGGAGGACACACACAGACAGATAATTCCAGTGCAGCAAGATAAACTGTATGATGGAGGGATGAACAGAGAGCACTGGAAACACAGAAGAGGAACGACTAACTCTAACAGGGAATTACACACACACACACACACTTGCATGTGTTAGGTCTGGACATTAACATCTGAGTCAGAGGGTTTACACCAACTCATATAGAAGAAGAAAAGCATATGAGTCAAAATGTTTTGAAACACTCTAAGGAATTGAAATCAGCCTGTTGAGTGACCTTGGATATATCATCTACATCTCTGGACCTCAGTTTCCTCATCTGGTGCTCCAAGGGCTTGACAGTAGCCATCATGACCATGTGGGTCTGGAACAGGAGGGAGATTAGAGTGATGACCTTGACTCCAGTGGCTAGGCGTGGCTTTGTCCCAGCCCCAAGGCCTCCTTGACACCTGTTTGTATGGACCCTGATGATGCTACCTCTTGATTCTGGCTTAAACGTTCCAAGGCTTCCCAGAGGATCAGCTGAGGTGCCGGTCCCAAAGGAACTTGGTGTTTGTGAGGTGTCAGCCTTTGGTGTCTGGTGGATATGGTCTGGCTCTCCTGAATAGCTATTTGGCCCACCACCCTCCCCAGAAGCCAGGCTGGCCCTGTCAAAGCTCTGACCACTGCATGCACTGCCCCTTCTCACCAGCTTCTCACTGCTCCTTCTGACCTGCGGCCACTCTTAGGAAAGCCTTGGCCCTGTCAGGCAGAGGATCACTGGCGGCAGCATAGCCCCACCTCTGCCTCTCAGGCCCTACAAAAATGAAGGCTTGTGATAATCATTTCCCAATATAAACATGTAACAAATCATCACATTGTTCACCTTAAACCTAAACATGTTCTATGTGATTATTACCTCTATAAAGCTGGAAAAAGCAAAAAAAGACAACAATGAAGCTCCACCTGGCCTGTCTCCCTCTGGAGACCTTCCTAGGCCTTGGCAGGCTGTCCTCCCCAAGCAGCCCCACCCTGCCTTTCCCAGGCCCCAGCCCTCCCCCCTCTGTGGCTGTGGCATTGCCCTCCCCAGAACTGGCACCTCTGTGTTAGGGGATACAAAGGAGCAACTATCTTGCATAACTGAAAAAAATGCCAGAGGTGCTTAAATTTAAATAAGTCATTTAAAGCTGTTAATTGCCCCACAGAGAGAGTTTTAATATAAAATACATGGGAGCAATACCTGGTTAAGACAGCAGACAAACGGAGGCCCTGAGAAAACCCTCACTGAAATTCCATTTACAGGTCTTAAAAAGCATATACAGGGACTTCCCTGGTGGCGCAGTGGTTAAGAATCCGCCTGCCAAGGCAGCAGACATGGGTTCGAGCCCTGGCCCGGGAAGATCCCACATGCTGCAGAGCAACTAAGTCTGTGCGCCACAACTACTGAGCCTGCGCTCTAGAGCCCACGAGCCACAACTACTGAGCCCATGTGCCACAACTACTGAGCCCGTATGCCTAGAGCCCATGCTCTGCAACGAGAAGCCACTGCAATGAGAAGCCCATGCACTGCAACAAAGAGTAGCCTCCGCTCGCCGCAACTAGAGAAAGCCCGCGTGCAGCAATGAAGACCCAACACAGCCATAAATAAATAAATAAGCAAGCAAGCAAGCAAGCATATACACACACACGCACACGCGCACACACATATTTTTTTGGCCATGCTGCTCAGCGTGTGGGATCTTAGTTCCCCAACCAGGGATTGAACCTGTGCCCCCTGCAGTGGAAGTGCAGTGTCCTAACCACTGGGCCACCAGGGAGTTCCAAAAAAAGCATATTTAAAAATAATTTATGTGCCCACCATATTGCAAATCAACTATACTTCAATTAAAAAAAAAAGAATATAAAAAAAATTTATGTGCCCAGGAATTTTTACGCCTGAGACTGACAGGCCCTGAACCACCTGTCTAGGCCAGAACCAGGACCCTGCCAGCTCAGGTCCACCATCCCCCACCCACCCTCACTCTGGTCCCTCAGCCCTGGGACGCTCTCTCTGCAGAGAGCTTATCCCTGCCAGCTGGGCCGGGTCTGCTCAGGCCAGTTTCCTCAATCAAAGGCCAACAGGCACTTCCTGGGGCTTCCATGGGCAGTGGTAATAACAATTCCTGCCTTCCCCCATCACCATCGCCACACACACACCCCCTCTGGCTAGAGCCTACATGGTCCCTCCATCTCACAGGAAGCATGGGGCACCTCCTTTCCCTGAGTGAGCAAACAAAGAAATCAACAGAGGGCCTTTAAAGCCATTCTGCAGAGGATGTCACCTCCTGGAGATGAGAAGGGCCAGGCTGAGATAAGCAGAGCTGCTTACAAACCGAACACAGAGACAAATTAAGACCTTTACTGGAGGCAATAAAATGCAGACCAGTGGAGTGAGAAACAAGATGTCTCCCTTCCTAATCACTGCAGAAGGTAAAAGAAATCACCAGCTATGGCTCAAAAGTCAGAAAAGAAAGGAAATGCAGAAAACACAAAACAAGATGACAAGAGGCCACCCGAAATGATTAGGACAATAAATGTAAGCATTTACCATCCCCTTGTTAGAAGACAAAGGTTCCCAGATTAAATTAATACAAGAGACTCACCTAAAATAAAATGATTCCAGGGTAGGCAAAGCTATACTAGGTAAATGCAAACAAAAGAAAAAGCGTGAGTGGCTCTGTCAGACAAAGCACAATTTAAGGCAATAAGCAGCGTCAAGCAGGATAAAAGGGTAATTTTATATTCATAGGAGCAATTGTGAAAGCATAAGTGTTCTGAACATTTGTACACTCAGTATTTTAGCATCAAAATACTTGAGGCAAAACCTGTTACCATTAAAAATACAAGATGAAGACAGCTATGGGCATAAATTTACGTACTACTCTCAGTACCTGATGTTAAGTAGCCAAAATATATATAACAGAAAGCAGTAATATAATGAAGACGATTGAATTAAAAGGTGGGTGCTGAACTTTGTACCAGTCTGAATGATGTTTGCCATGTTTTAAAAGACCAATCCTAGATCGATGCTTGTAGTATAAATGTTAAATTGTGTGCAAATTTATAAATACAGTATAATATACAGTATAAAAAACTCTAAACCACTGAAAACCCACTGAAAGCCACTGAAAGAAAATATACCAAAATGTCAACATTTGGTGTGTTTAGAAAGGGTGGAAATTAAGTATTTAAAATTTTGCTTTCCACTTTTTCTTCCAAATGTTCTTTAATGATCATATAATAATCTACGACCATGTAAAAACAACTGGGAAAAAAAAAAGGGTAAGACTCATCCCACAGCATAGGATTTATAATTTCCAAGATTTGGGTAAAATTTAACAAACAAAAGCAGCAAAGAGGAATCCCAGCAGGCTCCACACAGCCTGCCTGGGTCTCTTGGCTTCAACAGGCCCTCCTGGTCACTCCCTCCTTGAAACCCTCTGCTTCTTTGCCCTGGGGCACTGTGTTTCCCCAACTCAGCTCCCATCTCTTCTACTGTGCCTTTCAACCCTTCCACTGTCTACTGGCAGCTCAAGCGTGGTTGCCCCAAGACAGATCCCAGTCCTTCCCCAGGTGCCCGCACCCCTGCTGACCTCACCTGCTCTTGTAGAGGGATGTAGCTCCCCTCTATATGCCAAGGACTCCCAAATTCATCTCTAGCTCCAAACTCATCGCAAAGTTTCAAGGGTGTACACCAGCCTGCAGACTGGATGTCACCCCATACATGGGGGGCAGGCATGGTGGACATGCCTTCAGAGGAAACTGTCACTGAAGCCCCTCTGAACACATGATGATGGGGCGCAGGGATTGAGTGTGAAGCAGTGATGCCCCAAGGGGTGGTCATGAGAGCATTTCGTCATCCACAGTCAGATGTAGAAGCAGGTTCCCGTGAAAGAATCAGAATAAATCATCACCTTGAGCAAGGCCCTCTCTAGGCCATTTGAAAACAAAACCTATGGCTCTGACTCATGGGACTATGAATTATGGTTGTAGCAGTAATCAAGAAAAAGAATAAAGTCAAATTTAAAAAACCAGGCCCAGGCTTCCCTGGCCCTTGGAGTGCTCACCCTGGGTCCCTCAAATTCTCTTCTGCCCACCACACACATCTAGCCACCAGTTCAATGCACAGACCCTGGTCTAGCACTGAGATCTGCTGGTCAGTGGTTTCTGGTCTGGACTCCTGACTTTTCCAGGCAGAGTAGAAAATCTGTAAATACCCTAGTCTTTAATCTACCAGCAAAAAGAGTGAGGATGAGATCAGGTTGTTAGCCCACTGATGTGGTATGTTAATTTAACGGTACAGTTTCTTTTGAAAATGACCAAAATAACTTAAGTACTAATTCTAAACATACATGCTTATCAATTTCAGCTCTAAGTATATACTCTCACTGGAAAGTAAATTACCTTAAGAGAGACTTTCTAAAATTATTCCATATAATTTCTCTTGCATTCCTAGGTCTGGACTGCTATCCAGTTACCATTTCATTTTGAAAGGCAAAGATGCATGAGATCCCTTTTTAGAAAAAGGGTTACATGAAATACTATGCAGCTACCTGGTTTTGGAGAAGAGATACTGAGAAGTCACCTCTAGTGAATCATTTAACTTTTCTAATTCACAAACTCTTCTTAATCATGAAAAGAATCATCTCTACTGTAAAACACTGTTATAAAGGGACTCACGTTTCCTTACGTAAAGTGCCTAGTACAGTGTCTGTCTTGAAGCAGGAGCTCAGTAAATAGCAGTTATTCTTCTCATATCAGTGGTTTTTAGCCTGCCCGCCCCAGCCCATGAACATGATGGATGGGAGTCCCATCCCACAGTTCCCATAAGTGCAGCTCTACCTCCACATCCTTTCTCTTCCTACTCTAGAAACATCAGAAGGCACATGACTGAAATGGAAGTGATGATAGGAAAAGCCCCCAGAATCTCTGCTTGTTTTTTTTCAATAAATTAGTTCCAAACTTTATTAGTTTATCATCAGTAACAAATAATTGGGGATGCATCAATGTCTCAAAGATAAGTCCCTATTACTTGAGAACCTAGTTTCTCAGAACCAGGCATATCATAACTTTCCTGGGGATCAGAAGCCCTAACATTCCCCCTCATCATGTGAGACCTGGGGGTCTGTCTCCTTGCCCCAGCCAGACTCTCAAGCCACTGGATATCTAGGGCCACATTTTCTTACTCCCCTAGACCTTGTCCTCTCCCCTATGCCATGGTTCCTTGCCTTTAACTGACAGTTAATACATGTTTCATGAATAAATGCATCTGAAATCTGGCCCCACTTTTGCACATCCCAGCACTGGGACTGCCAAATGTGTGTTATGAGCCAAAATCAGGTCAGGTGACCTGGCTTTCAGCAATAGTGTGCACAGAAGACAAGTGATTAAATAATGCATGTCTATCCACTTGACACGACATGCTGCAGCCATTGGAAATGATGCTCTCGACGACTCAAAGGCCACAGAGATGCATCTAACATTAATTGAATAAACAGACCATAAAGAGAATGTCCAGGTCCAGCCATCACACACATGGGCCCAGATTGAAGGAGAAAACCTAACAGAATTTGTTGCTATGAGAGGGGCATGATTTCACATGAAGTATTTCCAAATTCTCTTCTATGGTGTTTGGTTTTCACAATGATCAGTGGCGGGGGTGAGGGGAAAAGGCCTCCAAGATTGGAAATTAGCCCAGGGCTTCCATAGGCATGTGGCCAAACTCAGTGTGTGAACTCAAAATGAAAGCTGAGGAGCTGGACCGGGGAAAGGATGGGTAAGCCACAGTCCATTCAGGAATGAAATGTAGACTTGACCCAAAACAGCCGTCACGCTCAGCCTCAAGAGTCTGAATTCACCCTCCTCTTAGCTTATTGACATCTATGAAATTGATTCTTGCCACAGAATCACAGCCCGTGGCCCTGGCACTGCAGTCAGTAAATGACGGGACTGGGGAGGCAGCAGACAGCATCTGCCCCAAATATTCACCGAGGGGCACCGTAATGGGCTTTGCTGAGGCTTACGTGTTCTCTCTGGAAAATGTTCCTGTGCGTTCCCGGGAAGAAAAAGAAAGGGAGAGAAGAGAAAGGGACAGGCGAGAGGCGGGTGTTATGTTGGTGGGGGAGCTGGCAGGGAGGGTGGGAGGGCAACTTCTGCTGCTGTTGAGTCAAAGCTGACCTTGCGTGTTGCCTCCTCTTACACTCACACTGGAAGCCTGGCCCCACTTTAAGTGCCTTTCCTCACTTCAGACCCAGAATTTACTCCCTTAAGATGGGACCCACTGCTTGCTCCAGGAAGAGTTTCCTCCCTTGGTCCTCAAGTTCTTTTTTTTTTTTTGCGGTACGCGGGCCTCTCACTGTTGTGGCCTCTCCTGTTGTGGAGCACAGGCTCCGGACGCACAGGCTCAGCGGCCATGGCTCACGGGCCCAGCCACTCCGCGGCATGTGGGATCTTCCCGGACCAGGGCACGAACCCAGGTCTCCTGCATCAGCAGGCGGACTCCCAACCACTGTGCCACCAGGGAAGCCCTCAAGTTCTTTATTTGGAAAAGAACAGAGAAGGGCATAGCCCAAGGGGCTGGTAGAGACTCATTGCTCACAAGGATAACTAGGACAGGCCTGTGTCAGCCTTGGGCTACACAGCCCCACTCATCCCCAACTGAGCTGCAATTAATCACGCTACACTGCAGGCCAGGAAGGAAGGGCCCGTCACATGTGCCCCAAGCTCCTTTCTCCTAACCCAAGCTCTTGCTGAGAGCAGAAGCAACCATTCTCCTGGAATCTATGTTGTAGCCTTGAGGCCCAGTATCCCCCAACCCACTCAGAGCCTTCCCAGGAAATCCAGCCCAGCACCAAGGTTGCCAGGGCAGAGTTCCCTGGCCCCTGAAAACAGAGGCTTGATGAGTTTTTCAGAACCACCGTGCTCCAGCACAGAGCACTAACCTGCCCACATGCAGCTCTGATTGGTACCTGGCTCTGGCAGCCCCTATTACACTGACCCTCACAGCAAAAGCACAGGGTCTGGCAGGCAGATTGATTGGACTGAGCCTCAATATCCAGCAGGAAAGCAGACAGGCCTTTGCTTTATCACATTGGAACCCAGATCACCAGTAATGCAGCCCTCGGCTTCCTTACAACCTACCCTCAGGGTACCTGGTGCACCAGGACCAACTCCAGATCCATAACCCTGCAGTACCTAGACCCTCACCCATGTCTTCCTTGTCTGTGGCATCTAATGTGCAGCCATCAGAGAGGGATCACCTCCCATGGGGCAGCCAGTTTGGTCACATCACTGAGATTCCCCAGGCTGGGGAAGGCTGACCTGCTCTGGCCACAGTCATCGCTGACCACTGGGATTTTTGACATAACTGTAGTTCCCAGGATCAAGAACCTGACTGATCATGGCCTCCTCTGGGCTATCTGTACACAGCACTGTGGCCACCTGTATCCTTGCCTGACCCTCTCCAGCCCCTACTCCAGGCTCAGGTGCAAACGGAGGGCTCTAGGTTGTGGGTACCTCAGAGAGGTCTTGCAAACTACCCAAGTGCATCCTTTCTTCTCCTTCCACAATCAGAACACAAAAGGAGTTCGAGGTCCCAAGTCTCAGCATCACTTCCTGGGAAGGCCCTTTTCTCCCTGTGACTAGTTCTGCTATCAACCTCCTGCCCTTTTTAGTCCAGACTCAAGGCAGTATGAGGACGAAGGGTAAATCCATCCCAGCCCTTGAAAGCCCAAGGCAAGGATGCCTCTCTGGAGCAAGTTGCCCAGGCCCATCTGTTGTTGCACCTGCTCCCCCCAAATCTGCAGGGTGCAGTGACAGTGGGCTAAGGGGCACATTCAGTTTGCAAACCAGAGGCAGAGTGGCTGAGGCAGCCCATGTGGCTGTCCTGCTCAGAGTGTTGCCTCTGATGCCCCTGTCAGGGATCTGTCCTGAGCCTTTCTGATCACAGGCAGTTTATTGCCCTCGGCTTCCTAATATCTTTTTCCATGGCCAAATCTTCTCGGGCAATGCTCACAGAAGCAAAGGGCCTTTGAGCTAGAAAATCACAGGCCGTTAGCCACTGTAAGTGGAGCCAAGTGAGTTTGTCTCCACAGTGATGTTTATTTTCCAGCTCCCAGGATGAGACACAGGCTGCTTGGATGCTCCAAAGCAAACAAAGGAAAAGGATGTGGACGCAAGTTCACAGGAAGTCTAGGGCACCCGGCAGAGGGACTTCAAGAAGGTGCTTCCCTTTGGGGCAGAGCCATTAGCTGATATTGAGAAGTCTTCTTTCCTTCACATTTATGGGGCTTTAGCTTAGAGAACAAGGGACTGGGTCCTCGGATGAACCCATCTTGTAACTGCCTCTGCTTTCTAAGCCTCTCCTCTCCCTTCTGCCTGCCCACTCCCTCCCTCCCTCCTTTCTCTGATTTAATGTCTCAGCTCCCACATCTAGAGGTGCCTGCAGAGGCCTCACCCACTGAAGCCCGAGCTCACAGTGCATCAGCTTGGGCCCCATCATTTTCAATTCCCTGTCCTGTTCCTATGACCCAAATGCAACAGCTGCACAGATTCTGACCCAGCATCATCCTGTTGGTTTCTGCCCACAGCCCTAGGTACACCTTTAGTCCAGCACAGTAGCCACTAGCTATTTAAATTAACTTAAATTAAACATTCAGTTTCTCAGCCACACTAGCTACTTTTCGAGTTCCCTGTAGCCACGTGTGGCTAGTGGCTACCGTAGTGGATAGCCCAGATACAGAACATTTCCATCATCACAGCATGTTCTACCAGACAGTGCTGCCCAGGGCCTCAAGATATTTTAGGGGCCTGAATCTTTCACTGAATGCTTTCACAACTTTTCCCAGCTCTTCCCTGCCATCTGCAAGTTTGATGACCACAGAGAAGTAGGAAGACCATCTGTATTGGAATCAGACAGACCCGAGTTTAAACCTCTGAAACTTGGGAGCTGAATTACCCTCAGTATCTATGAAATGGGAATAATCATATCAACCTAAGCGGATTGATGAGAGGATTAAATGAACACATTTAAAGCACCTGGCAGAGAAAAGCAGTCCATATATGTAGTTACTGTTGTTATTAATAAAGTGTCCAACAGCACAGGGCTGAGGCCTGAGTCTGTCTGGTGGATTTAAATGCACGCACACAGCCAGGACTGGGAAGTGAGCGGGGTGACAGGAACAGTCACGAGGAGTGGAGATCTGTCTCTCGGGGATATTTCTATGTTAGGTGCTATTTGTTCACCGTATTGATTTTAAATCAATTGTTAAGAGCTTTTCATTGTTTCACAGTTTTCTGAAACCTGTCTCTCCCTCGGATATTCAGTAGCTATCACTGGAAACTCCCATCAGTCTTACTTCTGTAAGAGCCAAACAGTCATAGTGAGTTGCTGGGGGTCAGCTCAAGGTGGCTGTGGGGGACCTGGAGGAACTTCCTGGTCTCGTCATGAACTGCTTATCAGTGTGACCTTGGCCAGCCAGCCCACCACTCTTTCCTCTTCTTCCAGTGCCCCGTCCCCATGGTAAATGGGCTTGTCAGAGACCAAATGAGGTTACTGAATCAACATTCATTTCCTTGTGGGTGTACCTGTAATCCAGGTACCCCTGGAAGCTGGTTCTGCATGAAACCTTAGTAGATGCTCAGCAAACATGTTGACTGGATGGCTGATCATAGAAAGATCCTGTTTAGAACCACGCTATGCACTTTGCAAAAATGGGGCAGATTAATAGTGTAATAGATAAGATAGTCTCAAATAGAGTCTCTATTTTATTTTTACCTTTGTTCTACTCTCTGAAGTTTATTTTCCTTGAGAAAAATCCGGTCCATGATCAGATGGACCGGTCCCCACTCCTTTTTTGGTCAAACCACTCCCTCAGTGCTCCCCTGGGCACCCCCGAATGCCAGGCTCTGTGTCGAGGGTATGTCATCAACCTCAAGGAAACACATGTGATTGGCTTCTTTGCAGCGTAAGACAAGAGAGCAGGGCTGCAGGCCCAGGTGCTGTTCCTTCTGGGTTGTATACATTGCCCTCTCTCAGCAGGGCTGCTTGTTCTCCAAATCGCCACCATTCAGCACTAGCTGCGGTTGGGCCTAGCCTAGAGGTTCACCCAACCTCATCTTCTCACAACTCCAACAATACAAAGAGCTAACGATTTGCTGCTTCCCAGGGGGCTTCCATCTTCCTGCCTCTGTCCTCCTAGCCTCCTGGTTTTTGTTATTCTTTCTTCCCAGCCTAGATCTGCTCCAGTGGCCAGCAGAGCCCTAAGGCCTCTGGCTCCCTAAGGGCCACTCCTTGTCCTCATGCATCCAGCTGAGTTTGCCTCCTGCTTCTGCCACCTGCCCCAGGATCCAAAGACTCTCTTGGAGAGATGAGGAAGCTGGGTCCCTTCCCTCCCCACTGGGGGAAGCCCAGCCACTGACACTTCTCATGGAGCCTTATGAACCTTCTGGCTGGAGGAGACCCTCTTGCCATGCAGGGCTCCTGCCCACGCTACCTGCCCAAGCAACCTACTTCCTTCCAATAGGGGACGTTCTCCCTCATCAGTTCCAGCCTTGACTGCATGGGGCACCTCTAGGGACATCCATGAGGTTAACTTTATATTTCATGTGCTAAGAATTGACAACCAAGGGTCTGAAGCCAGAGCTTCTGATTCTGGCCCTTCTAAGCACATTGTCGGATGATTGAGGGGGGCGTGCCATAATGGACATCATTCCATTGGTTGAGGCCCAGACTTCCACACCATCTTGTGAGATTTCTGCACCTTTTATTGGGGACTATTTCTTTAAGGATTTCTTCTGGTTTACAGTAGCGTCACCAGGGCCACAGCTTTGCAGGAGAACCACACAGCACGTATTGAGCATTCTGGTGACCGGCACCGTGCTAAAACATTCTGTAAGGATTTTCTCATTTCTTCCTCTCAACCTTCTTATAGATGAGAGAACTGGGGTTTAGAAGTGAAGTTACTTTACCCGTCATGGTGGACTCAGGTCCAACCTAACTTCCATGAAGTCACATACCACCAATGCTCTACACAAAGTGCCCAGGAGTCACAAGGGTCTCCAGAGATGCTTACTCCCCTGCAGCCCCCATGACACCATGTGGAGGGGTGAGTGAAGGGGGCAGAACAGGGTTGATGCCCTGGGGGAAGGCTCAGCATTCAAAGGCCCGAGATAGCATCGTAGGACAATTGTATTCTGTCATGTACACACAGGGTCTCTCTAGTGGTGTAAGGACATGGCAGTACTCCTGGCCAAAGAGAAGAATCAGAAGAGACAGTCATCCCAATGGCCAGGACAGGGATGGCTGTGATCACCCCCTGGCTCTGGGCAGCAACCTGCCATACTTCTGTACGTGCTGGCCCAGCATCCCCCCACTCCCTCAAACCCACACCCGAAACCCTGAAGGGCGCAGCTGGGGCTCTGCAGGTGTTTTCTATGATGAAGCAAAGGGAAGGGCTAGTGAGGAAGGCAACACCTGAAGAAGATGGAACCAGATCCTCTGGCTTTGTGCAGGGAGGGCCTGCCTGAGCAGGAGACCTCCCCAGCCCAAGTCCCTGGTCACCTTGACCTCTTACCCTCACGCTTTTGGCCACGTCTACCCCAGTGTGGGCTGCCCAGCCCCTACCGAGGCCTCCAGACGGTCCCTCCTCCCAGTGCCACTCTGCTGAATGGCAGCCCCCACTCAGGCACTGCTGGGCTCCACAGCCACCCACATCAGCCTCCATGACTTGCTTCACCTGTGTCAGCCTGTTCCTCCATGCTCAGAGCTCCCCACAATGCCTGGAATAGCACCAAGCTTAGGAAATACTTGTTAGTAGGTAAACAATGGGGTGGGCCAAGGCCCCTAGTCCAGGCTTGAAGCAGAGGTCAGCATGCAGGGATAAGACCCCTAGGTACAAAGGCCCAACCCAGTTTGCTGTTAGCTCCCTGTGGTATGTCAGGAAAAGTCTTGAGCCTCGCTGAGCACGGTCACAGAACAGGGGTGAACACGATGATATTTGAGCTCCCTTCTGTGTCATAAAGGAGGCCAGAAAAGCTCAGTCAAAATCCTGCCTCTGACAACAAACTTGAACTAACCATGTCACCTCTCTGAGCCTCAGTTTGCTCAACTGCAAAATGGGATGATACCAGTTCTGGCCTCAGAGGTTGGGAGGATCAATGAGCTCATAACCTTGAAAATGACCACAAAGCCCCCCAGCACTGTATGAATGTGAACAATCGTAAGGAAAGTCGTGTAAGCCAGGGCGGGTCTGTGTATATGTACAATGGTTAAAGAAACTATTCCTTGTCAAGGAAAGTCTGACACTTTAAGCTAAAAAGGGGGTACTTCCCTGGCAGACCAATGGTTAAGACTCTGTGCTTCAAATGCAGAGGACCCGGGCTTGATCCCTGGTCAGGGAACTAAGATCCCATATGCCAAGCAGCACGGCCAAAAAAAAAAAAAAGAGAGAATAAGCTGAAAAGGAGCCTCGGTGCGGCTCAGCCCAGGTGCTCCCAGCTCCGCCTCCCTCTCTATGGCAGATTCGCCCACAGGATGCAGAGATTCACCCTCTGTTCCCTGGAGGTTAAACTGAGGAGAAGCAATCTGCATTCATCTCAGATCTGTGCCTCAGGAGGACATTCCCTCCCCTTTCTCCCCAGCTCATCATCGTTGTCCAACTACAACAGAAACCCTCAGCAGGAGGCAGAATTCCTTCCCACCCCTTCTCCCCTCACCGGGTCCCTCAGGCCGCTGGGGCTCCTACTTTTGTGACAACAGCGAAATTCTTGTTTTCCTCCTCGAGTACTTTCCTTTCCTCTGCCTCCCACACTCTTCCAGCCCCTTTCCAGGGGGCTCAGCCCTCTATCTTGCTCAGGTCACAGCTTAAACGAGGGCTGCACCCGGCATCTGTGGCTTCCCCAGTTCCGGACGAGGAAAGAGGTTGGTTCTGATTTTGTGTGGGCCTGGGCAGAATCAAGACAAATCTCTTCTCTCGCCCAGAATAAATTATACCTCCTACTGAGAATTTCTGATGTAGTCGGACGATGCTGAGGAATTTATTATCTTACAGTTTTGGAAGTCAGAAGCCTGAAATCAGTTTCACTGAGCTCAAATCAGTGTCAGCAGTCTGGCGTTCCTTCTGGAAGCTCTAGGGGAGAATCCATTTCCTTGTTTTTTCTAACTTCTAGAGGCTGCCTGTGTTCCTTGGCTTTTGGCGCCTGCCTCCCTCTTTAAAGCACGTTGCTTCTGCTTCCATGGGCAAATCCCCTTCTTCTACCTTTGGCATTCTTGCTTCCTCTTATAAGGACCGTTGTAATTATTACACTGGGCCCACCTGGATAATGCAGGATACTCTCCCCAGCTGAAAATCCTTAACTTAATCACATCTGCAGAGTTCCTTTTACCACATAAGGTAACATATTCACAGGTTTCAGGGATTAGGGCATGGACACCTTTCAGGGGCCACCATTCAGCCCATGCAGGCAGGTCACTTAACCCCTGAGCCTTGGTTTCATCAGCCAAGTGGGGAACAAATGCCCACCCCCAGACTCCCGTGGGTCAACTCAGTGGTGGCCTGGCATGTCTGTGGCCCAGGAATGGAGGCTGAGCTCTCAGTGTCAGGCCTTATTCCCTGGCCAAGCCAAAAAGGATGGTTCCTGGGAGACGGAAGGGGAGAGTGAGGGGTTTGTGTTTGGTCGTTCCCTCTGACAGAGCTTCGCCGGGGAGGCTGGGAGAGCCCGTCTGCACTAACATTGCCAAGTCGGTCACAAGTTTACTGGCTCAGTGCTGGACCCAGAGGGCATAACTGCCCAGCAGAGTGGATCCGATAGCCGGGAGGGTCGTCTAGGGCTCCTCCTTCTCTCTCACACCGCCTCCAGGTAGGCAGCAAGTCCTGTCAATCTCTTCTAAACATCGCTCAGGCTCCTTCTCTTCACCCCACTGCCACAGCCAGCAGGAGCCCCGTCCGCGCTCCCCTGGCTCCTTGCCTCCTCCTGGCCCCACTGCCTCAGGCCTCCCCATCCCACACCACACATGCGCATCTCCCTGAAGCATCATCCCAGAGCACAAATCTGACCACGCCCCTCCCTTTTGTGGTCCCCCCACATCCTTGGGTGGAAGCCCAAGCTCTTTACCCTGAGTTACGTGGTCTCTTCCCACCTCCCCACAAACTCTGGGATGTCAGAGCCGCAGCAAGCAAGTGGCAGATGTGTGAGGGCAGACCTGGGAATGGAGGCGAAGCAGATGAGGGATGGAGGATGGGGGATACTGTGTAGATGGTGTTGCAGGGGCCAGCCTGACCCCAAAGGCCCCACATACAGGTACAGTAGGCTTTGCTACACTGGCAGGTGCAGGCTGTGAGCTACATCAGCTGCTATTTAACCTAGGTGAGCCAGTGGGTGGGCACCAGGTAAGGCCCAGCCACGGAGCTGCTGGCCTGGACCTAACTCAAGTGCGAAATGGCTTCTGAGTGCTGCTTATTATTCTGAAGTCTGGAAGAACAAGTAGGAAGTCTTTTCTTTGCAAATGAATTTGGCCAAACTCCAGGGATGAGGAATGCCCATTGGGGCCTGGCCGGGCTGAAGGCCATGGCTTACTGGGGGAGTGATTTGGTCTCTTTCTGCATCAGCTAAAGACATGTAAACTGAATCCAGGGCCCCCACGTACCTGAGCCACAACCATGAAGCTTAATTAATGCTTGCCAAGTACTCCGAGGCCCCGGCTGAGAGGCCTCCTGTGGACGCAGAATACCCTTATTAATCACTGCTGCGGCGCCAAGTGGGCTGGCCTGTGGGGCAGTTGCCTCCATGCAGAGAACAATGGACTCAGCGGAGCAGTTAAATTGTGATTTTGAAGAGCGGTCCTGATCAGCTGGCCCAAAAGCAGCTCAGCTGGGGCAGGCAGGCCTGTGTGGGAGCCACTTAACTCACCTAGCCGTTATCTCTGTGCATTAAGTAGAGGTGGTAGAACCTCCCAGCTGGCTGGGCAGGGATAAAAGGGATAAGGGTGAAGCACCACTTATCATCCTGGGTAACCAGGCTGTACAGCTTTGCAAGGGTTAGACAGGCTCCATATCAGGCTGGGTATCTTTGGGCAAGTCCGTCAACCTCTCTGAGCCTCAGTTTCCTCATCCGTAAAGAGTGATAATAATAAAATCTTCTCCCTTATAGGACTGTGAGATTCAAATGACACAGTACATGAAAAGGCCTTGGCCTACAGCAATGATATCAATAAAATAAGAATAATAATAGCAATAGCTGGTAAGGACGCTACCATGTGCCAGGCACCCATCTAAACACATCCCATCATTAGCTTCTCTGAGTCCCAATTTACAGATGAGGGAGCCTGGCACAAAGAAGTCAAGTGACCTCCAGTTTCCCATTGTCAGTGAGAGGTGGAGCCGGCATTTGGGCCCAGGCAGTCTGGCTCCAAAATCTGTTCTCTCCCCAACTCTCTGATGCTGCCTTTATCATTATTGTCATTATACTTACTTTAGGAATAAGGCTGTGTACTTCATCCATCCCACGGGGTAAATGCAGGAGCCAGTGCTTGGAAACTGGACCCTGAGGCATCTGCGATGTGGAGCATGAGGGAAGGGTCCCTGGTCGTCTCTGACCCTCTATCTTCCATAGGAAGGGAAGAAACTTGTTGTTATTGAGATGGAGGTGAAGTACGTGGATTTTCTCAACTCATCAAAATTCTGGAGGTGCAAGGAAATGTGTAGATAACAGTTTTTAAGGAGAAAAGTCAACAGATGCTGAAAGAGACTGAAAATGCAAACCTGCCCCGCCTCCTTCCTCAGGCTATGCACTGAGGGGGACATTGTCCCCACAGGGGATAGACAAGGGGCTGCCTGTGGGTGATAGAGTAGGAGGTCCCTGGTCCCCCAGGCATCGACTGTCCCTCTTGCATTGGTTGATCCCAGAAATGAAGGCTTCTGAGGCCTGACTTGAAGTCCTGAGGCCGGTTCATGTGCTCAGCCCATGTCCCAGAACGTCAGCTGGCCCAGCAGGGGGACCCTGGCTCAGGGCTGTCAACCCCGAGCCTCTCCCTGTCTCACTGGTGGCCATAGCAGGTCTGTGAAGCTTCCTCCCAGACTCACCTGGCCCCTCCCAAGCCAGCCTCAGGGGTGTGGCCTAGTACCCCTTGCCCCTCCAGGAGTAAATGCCCAGCCAGGTACTTGCTGGGCCCTAGCCTCCCCCCACTTCTTCGCTCCTCTCCCCCTTCCTGAGGCCCACTCCTACAGATAGACCAACCAGTGCCTCCTCTGTGCTTACCCCCTCTCCATCCTGCCCTTGAGCCCCCTCCTCAGCATCCTGTCCTCATGCCGTCCCCGTGTCTTCCCAAAGAGATGCACCCAGGAGGCCTGTTCTAGATCTGCCTACAGATGGTTCCTGCTCCAGACCCCTCATCTCCAAGAAAAACCAGCAACTCCAGTTTCACACCCATTTTTGGATGAGCTCCAGGCCAAGGTTCAGGCCCGTGTGGCATTTACAAGGGGACAGAGCCAGGTACCTGTTGACTTTAGGAACAAATAAAAGATAGATTTTCCTAAGCCACCACCCTCTTGAAATGGGCTTTTCTGTTCTAATACGGGTTCCAAACTGGTTTGCAAGGTGACGTGTGACATATGGGATGCTAGGACAGACTACAAAATGCGTGGGATCCTCCTTAGCTGGCTTGAGGGGGATACGATGCCGACATGGATTTATTCTTTGCCTTTTCCACTTGCCTTTTGGGGAACATGTCCCTGCAGAAAGTGAGTCTCTCACCCGAGGAAAGATCTCAGCTTTAAAAAATTCAGTGCACTTCTTTTTATATCGGATGGTTATATTTAAAGTATTCAAAGGCCTAGATTTACATCATCTTGGTTAAATTACTCATCACATATCTCTCATCTACAACCTTTTTTTCATTTTCTGAAGGCTCAGTTTACATTAAGAGTTTTACTTTCAGTTTTTTTCCAGCCAAGTATGTGCTCATTTATATCATGAGTGTTTTAATTGTGTGTCCACCTGCCTAGATTAACAATCCGTGAACACCTTCACTGCCCCTGCTGCTGGTCCACACAGTCTGCTGGGAGCCGTGGATGCCTGGGTGGCCGTCCTTCTCCCACGAGAAAGTGAAACCCAAGGGCCCCGAAATGCCTCTTGGCTAATAGGCAGCATGTGACAGGGAGGAAGGAGGGAGATCAGACCACCTGATAGGGCAGGTTCATGAGAGCAACACAATTTCATTTAAAAATTATTATTAACGTCTTCCATTTATTGAGCACTTGATGTGTATCAGCCATGTGTTTACTGTATGTATCTTCAAAATAATCCTGTGATGCAGGCATCAGGCCCACTCCCTGGCTGAAGAAACTATAGTTCAGAGAAGTTGTCACTTGGCAAATGTCCCAGCTGGTAACCAGCAGCCAGGTCTGTCTGACAACACAGCCCTAACACTGTATGTATGTGTTTCTCCTTAATACCTCATCTCGTTCCAAACAGACTCTGAGGCAGCTCAGAGGGAGCTGTGTGATACAGCAAAGCAATACAAATAACAGTAGTGAGGAGGGTGTGTTAAGGGAACTCAGAAGGCACCAAGGGTGTCTTGCAACACGGACTGAGCTCCAAGCTACCTAGCAGCCAAAGCAAAGAAAGCCTGAGCTCTTCCCCAATTGTTGGTGTAGGTAGCATAAACACAAATCAAACACAGACCAAGGTCCCGAAGAAGCACAATTTTTCCTAAGTTCTAGTCCAAAAACAAATATCTCCCAAGTAACCCTTAGGAAGGCTTGAGTGTAACAGTAGAACAATTGAGACACCTCAGCAGCCCCGGCACAGCATGGCCAGGCAGGATAGCTCTGGACTGAGAGTTTGAGGGGGTTGGGGGGTGCTGGGTCAGCCCTGCCTCTCTCTGAGCTCAGCCATGGCAGCTGTCTTAGCTTGGTTTCCCCGAGTTGTGTGCAGACTTGACAGTGAGTGCAAGGAAGTGACGAAGGCAGGATTGGGAAGAGGGAGAAACTGAGCCAGACTGTGGTTGCACCTGAGGCCTTTGCAGTTCTGAAGGGAACTCAGGAGCTGAGATGGCCCCTCAGAGTTGTCCCAAATGGAGGCCAAGGGGCCTGGCCTTGGTGCTTCCTCCCCAGGCCAACCTCTGGGAAAGGGCTTAACCTTGAGTGAGGCAGTTCACCTCTGCCGAGGGCAATTCCAGGAAGGGATGCAGCTGCGAGATAGTCCCAGCATCTAGAGGATAGATGTGCCAGCCCTGAAGACAAGGTCTAGGCAGACACCACAGCAGCCACTACAAAGAGCCCTTGGGTATGGCATTTGTTTGTTTGGGTTTTTTCTTCTTCTTTTTGTCCGTGCTGTGCAGCATGTGGGATCTTACCCCAACCAGGGATCGAACCCCATGCCCCCTGCAGTGGGAACGTGGAGTCTTAACTACTGGACCGCCAGGGAAGTCCGGGTACAGCATTTGTGACTGAGTGCCCCAGAAATCCGTAGGGAGCTCTCCAGCCATGAGCTCTTAGGGGGACTGACACATCCTCCAAGGACACAGGCCTCCCGCCTGGACTTGGACAAAGCAGGCCCTTGGACAAGCCAAGATGCCCCTGGAATACAGCATTGCCTGTGCTCTGACACACCAAGTGCTGAAGCCCTAAGGGCTGCTCTGGTTAGCGTGGGGAGTAATAACTTCAGCCTGGAAACTGCTAAACACCCACTGAAGGCACACCTACCTACACACACACACAACTTCAGAAATAAAAGATCCACCAAGCGCCGGGCTTTAGCAGTATTACTGCTTCCTGGTGAACTTGCCAAGGTAAACTGTTTGCTAGGCATACAAGGAGGAGGCAGACTGAGGGGACGAGTTGGGTGACGCCTATAAGAGGAAACTGCCAGGGTTAGGGGAAGGCGACAATGGCCTTAGACTTGCAGTTTGTTGGTGATGTGCTGCAGGCGGAATTGGGACCAAGCCCTGCTGGGGCGGCTGCAATGACTTGGGGAGGGAACAGTGGGGCGGGAGTGTAGGCCTGGGACAGCTCAGGGTCTGAGGCCCCAGGGAGGGGGGAGATGGGAAGGGGCTGGCAGGGGACAAGGGAGAGATGCGGGAGGGGAGGAGTGAGACACAGCAAGAGGAAAGGGTCCAGCTCTGAGCCATGCCCCGTGACAGTTTTCATTCACAGCGAGGAGTCCTCTCTGACCGGGGCCCAGCAGGCAGCATCTGGCACCTGCCTGATCACCAGACACAGAGGTGACAGCAACCTGTAACTTTTCTTATTGGGGGCCTGCTCTCAGAGCCTCACGGAAGGCAGAATCCACAGCTCCATTCAGATTCCATTTGGCTCTTTCTGCCTGGCCTCACCTAGCTGCCCTTCAGCGCAGATGTTGTTGGTTTGTAGCCGATTCAATGAACTCTTTAAATAGCCACCCTAATGGATAACCAATCATTTCCGAACTTTAATACTAAATCAGGCTGTTGGACACATCTGGGGGCAAAGCTGCTGTATCCAAGCCAAAAACAGCCCTTTCTCTTTTACTTTGTAAAGCAGAGCATGTCACATTAAATACCTAATGGTCTCAGACAGGTCTCCTGTGACCTGAAAGAAAAGCTGAAGAGGTGGACTCTCTCCGAGAGCCCACAAATCACGTATGTCATTTGTAGATCTTTTAAAATTAGGCATTTCATTTGAAGAGCATAAAGGATAGTAAAATAGAACCTCATGTTAACGTTTAAAATAAGTGTTTGCTGTAAGTATTTTTAAAGTCAAGATTAAAATAACATAAACACAGTAGCCCTGGTTTCACTTTTATCTAAATTAAAAAGATCCTGCCAGGGAGGAAATTTAAGATGTGGGATAAAGTTTCCACAGACAGATCTCCTGGAAACTCCCAAGGAGCCCACTTTGAACCTTCTATCCAGGAAAACAGACCATCTGCAGAGCTGGCTGAAACCACAGCATGAACCTCGGCATTGCTGGTTGGGCTAAATGCCTCTCAGTTACCCACAGGTTAACCCAGCCAGGAGTCCAGTCTCTCAAGCAACGCTCCCCATGGCCCTGACCCCTGCAGACTCTTGTCTCCGGGTCCCCCTGACTCCACATTCTCCCTGTCACCCCTCTGTCCACTCCTTAGGCTTCTCCATGGAATCTGTTTCCTTAAGCTCGAATGCCCGTCATTCCTGGAGCTTGTCCTGGCCCTCTTTGGGCCTCACCCTATACTCTCCCTGTGGGATCTCGTCCGCTCTTTGGCTTCAGTTACCGGCCACCCGTGTGCTGGCCTCATACACTTTTCTACCTCTGGCTTGACTTTCTCTCTAACTGTGCACTTTTATGTCCTACAGCACCTCAGTCCACCTGGATGTCCCTCAGGCACCTCAGTTTCTACCTGCCCAACTCTGACTCACCACCGACACCCACATTGCATACCATCCCTCCCATCTCATACTGAGCCCTCACATCTCAAACTGAGCCCTCACATCCACCCAAGTGCCCAGGCCTCCTCCCAGGCCCACCTGTCCCTTGCCCTCCATGTCACACCAGCCCACCAGCTCTCCAGATTCATCATCTGTGCTTCCCCGCCACCATGTCCCTAGGTGACCAAGGCAACCGGGCCCTGCTGCCTCTGAGCCCTTCCCCTCCCGCAGCGCAGCCCATGTGACCTTTGTAGGACACAAATGAGACACGTCACTCTCTCCACCCGTTGTCTGCGGGATCTGGCTGCTGCCAGCCTCATCTCCTGCCACGCCCCTGTTGGCTGGAGCCAAGAGCCGGCACTTTCCCCTACAGATTCTTACCCATGCCATTTCTTCTGTTCCTACTTGGACACAAATCAAGAAACAAAAGCCAGCTCCCGTTTGTGGGAGCCTCCCACGTCTTAGCGGGACTGCCACCAGGAAACCTGACTGCATCTCCTGGACCCCATGAGTCAGGCTGCTGGTGTGGGAGACCAGGCTGAGCCTACTCCACAGGCAGAGCTGCACAAAACTGAGCAGAGAGGGAGCCTTGATTTGATAAAGAGGGGACACAGCTGTTCCTTATCTTCCCAAAGATGCCCTTAAAGATTTTCTCCAAGTTTTTAACAAAGAGGAAAGCCAGGATTTTCCTGTCCAGGCTGTGTTTTCAAAATACTCTCTCATTCCCCCATCACTTGCTCAGCTTCACAAAAGCAGTTAAATTACTTAGTGCCCTTTAAAATGTCCTCGTGACGGGAATCTCGCAGATACTTGTTTATCTTGCAGCTGCAAGGCCTTCACAGGTCACGCAAGTCCATGCGGCAGAGCCCTAGCAGAGTCTGGGAATGTCCTGGGGCCAGAGGCGGGGAAGGAGGCTGGAGCAGGGGATCTGTCTCTGGGCTGGGCCGTAGTCCGGCAGCGCCCTCTGTATCGCCAGCAGACCAAGCCAGGCCACACCTGTCCGCCTCTCAGGTGGAAGGCATGGATAGGCTGGTGGGAAGGTTCTCAAAGGCCCACAGGCCTACACCTTGCCAGGCAGCACCCCAGGCCAGTAGGAGAGCACTGAGACCAGAGATCCTCCCCATTTTACAGGCGAGGGAACTGAGGTTCAGGGGGTGAGGGTACTTGCTCCAGACTTCACACTTGGTGTGGAGCAGCTGGTCAGGGATTCTGAACCAGGACCCCAGTCTGCACAGCCCATGCTCCACCCATTCAAAGTCACTTGCTTCGTGTCCTTGAACTTAAAAACAGAAATTTAACACACATAGGGGAGAGTAGAGAGGGGATTATTATGAGCTGTTTCCAAAGGAGGATTAAATCTTTTTTGGATTTTAATACACTGCCACGTTTTCATGACTAGCCTGGATTTCTCTGAGTCCACTTATCTTTTTACAGTTTGACCTTTAAACAGGAAAAACCTCAATGATTTTCCACTGTTTTTTTTTTTTTTTTTTTTTTTTTTTGCGGTACGCGGGCCTCTCACTGTTGTGGCCTCTCCCGTTGCGGAGCACAGGCTCTGGATGCGCAGGCTCAGCGGCCATGGCTCACGGGCCCAGCCGCTCCGCGGCATATGGGATCCTCCCAGACCGGGGCACGAACCCGTATCCCCTGCATCAGCAGGCGGACTCTCAACCACTGCGCCACCAGGGAGGCCCACTGCGCCACCAGGGAGGCCCTCCACTGTTTTGAATAAACTGAAATGGATGTATTTTTCTGAATGATTAGGGAATGAAAAACAGAGCCGGTCAGCATTAAAGTCCTTCAGGAGTGATTTTCCCTGGAGGACGCCGTTCACAAAACTACCCCTCATGATGGGGCTCTCGTACCTATTTGTTTGCCTTCCAGCTGCAAGGACTTTACTGCTCATGGTCTACCCAGAAGGAGAGGGGAGCTTCGTCCTGGATTCAGAGGCAGGAGCAGGGCTGGTTCCCCCGCTGCCACACCTCAGAGTGGCCAAAGCTGTGGAGGGTGAGGCAGGAACATAGGGCTCCACAGTGAACTGATGGGGCAGTGCCAGCATCAGCACTACCCTCAAGGGCATCACCGGGCTCCAGGCCAGTAGGTCCACCTGTTGTCAGAGAACAGGCTTTCCACACAGGACACTGCCAGGACCCTGCAGGGAAGCAGAGGGTGACGTGGAAAAAGCATTCGCAGTGTGGCTGGGACAAATCACTTCAGCTTTCTAAGTCTGTTTTCTTTTCCATAAAATGGTAAAGATATGGGCTTCCCTGGTGGCGCAGTGGTTGAGAGTCCGCCTGCCGATGCAGGGGACACTGGTTCGTGCCCCGGTCTGGGAAGATCCCACATGCTACAGAGCGGCTAGGCCCGTGAGCCGTGGCTGCTGGGCGTGCGCGTCCGGAGCCTGTGCTCTGCAACGGGAGAGGCCACAACAGTGAGAGGCCCGCGTACCGCAAAAAAAAGGTAAAGATAATAGTTACTTGCAGGATTGTTAGGAGGTAAACGTATTTAAGTTGGTGAATACATAGTAAGTGCTCAGTAAATCGGGTTCCATTCCCTGCTCAAGAGCCTAAACTTTTAAAAACACTACTTCCTAACATGTACCATACACTGCCCTACCTTCTTAAGCAATGGAGATGGAATATTATTCCACAATGTCTTCATAACTCAGGGATCCTCTTTACAAAAATGTGGGAATCATAGAATATCTGTCTTCAGTGGGAACCGAGAGCCTGTCCAGGCCAAGCCCTCCCTGCAGTGATCTCACACATTTGAGATTTGCACAGCCATTTACCTTGTGCTTTTTTTTCTCTTGATTTTGATTTCTTTAAAAATTGAAACCAGGTTACAATGTTGATCAGAACTGTGTTAAATAAAAGCAAATCGGCTCTGAGTGAGGGCTTCAGGGTCTCCTTACAAAGCAAAGCCCAATAGTATTGGAGGGGCAGTGGCAGCCATTTCTACTGCTTTCTGTTTACTTCTGGATTCACAGCTATGTTTTGGGAGGTAGACGTGGCTGGAAATCTGTTGAATGTCCTGATCTTGACCTTTTATATATGTTTGGTGTTAGGCGGTTTGGTCACTTGTGGGACTTGGGGGCTGTCATCCTGACCATGGGCTTCCTCCCTGCCCACTCCCAAGGGCTGTGTCTGGCAGCCAGGAATGGCAGTGTATTTTGGCTTTGGGCCAGTGGGGACTCATGGTTCCTAACAGGTTGCTGGTTGGGGGGACCTTGACAGTCAGTAAAATTTTCTTCCATGTCCTCAACATCCACTCATTCCTCGTAATCTGCACTTCATGCCCTCCCTTCCCTATTCCTCTTCCAGGAAGGTGCCTCAGTCTCATCCGACACTGCCTCTGCTGCCCTAGACTCCACGCAGTGTACTTTCCCAGCGTCCTCCCGCCTCCTCTCCTCCATCCTGTCACCTTGCTGCTTCTAGATGCCCACTCTCCCCACAGCACTATCTCTGGCTTGTTTCTCTGCTCAGCAAATGCCCCTTGGCTGCTCATAAACTTCCTGATGAAACTGACCCTCACCAGCCTCCCGCCTCTGGCTCCCCTGGTCCAGGCCCACATGTGCAGCTGCTAGCCGCCTTCTCAAACTCAACACGTTACAAAACACACTTCCCCCATGCCCTCATTTCTGCTCAAGGCACACTGGCCTCCCAGCCACCCTGTCTCCAAACATGATGATCAGACTCCTGAATTCCTTTGTCTATCATTTCCACTTCTACCCCCCAACTCCCACCCTCAGCACTTCTTGATGGCCATCCCACTGCCCTGGGGTGTCCAGGGTATCACAGCCACTTCCCCTGGGTGCCACCAGAACAAAGCAGGGAGGGAGCTCCATTTTACAGAATCAAAAACCAAGATAAAGTTTGGGGCTTGCTTTAGTGACCCAACTGGTTTTATAAGGATGCTCTGCATGTTGGCTGCACCTTCCTCCACTGCTGTGCTCAGGCCTCATCTTCTTTGATCTTTACCCATCATCACTTCCACCTGCCCTGCCTTGATTCTTGTGGGCAGCCCAGCTGGCCATCAGCTCAGCCTCAGTCCATCCCCCGTCCCTTCCCCTCTAACCCCTCACTCCCCACCCTTCCATCCGTGACTGCAGGGGAGGCAGGAGTGACTAAGCAGGGAGTCAGGACAGGGGCTCCTCCGGGCCCCACAAGCCCAGGCCGCCATCTTGAACTGTAGTGGTCCCTTTGGCAGAGGATGGTGGAACGTGTCAGGGAACTGCCCTTGCCCTCAGACCCCAGCTCTAGGCCCCTATCTGGCCAGGCAGCGTGACCCCCGTAACTGGAGCTCCTCACTCCAACCCCACAGCGGTGCCCCAGTAACAAGTACCCAAGGACTTTGCCGGTTCTGATCGCTGCATTGAGGTGGTCCTGGCAGGAGGACAGGCCTGGGGGAGCAGGGGGACTGGGTTGACCCAGGGGCGGCACACAGGCCAGCGCTGCCTGGACGCTGCCCCCCCCAACCATGCCCACGGGGGCACTCAGACCTTAAACCAGTTCAGCCACATGGTCTCCTCCTGCTGGCTTCTCGTTCTGGTCTCTCTCTTCGCACCTTAATGCTGACAGCAGCCCTCACCCTCCTGCAGTGGCAGCCAACGATGGCCAGCGGGCTCCCTACCTGGGCAGAACTCACCAGCATCTGCTGCAGAGTCTGAGCGATTCCTGACCTGATATTTCAGATGCCGTGGTCCTGCCATTAAGAGTCTGCTCTGCCTAAATTCTCTCCATCCACTATAGGCTCAGGGCCCACCAATGCTGCTGGTATCCCTGTTACTGTTTATTTTACCTAAAGTACTTTTTGGGCCCTTCATCTGACTTATAAGTCCTTTCCCATGTCTGGGAAACTTTGGAATTAACAAACAAAAAAATTAGGATCTATTCCAGCGTTTCCATCCATGGTGATGGAGAAACAGATAAAATGATTCTCAGTCAAACCCTGCAGCAAAGTGAGGATTCGTAGTTGGGAATGCTCGTGCGTGCACAGCTGTTTTGAGTCTTGAGTGATCAGTGTCAGGCTGATTTAAATCCTTCAGCCCACCCACTGTTTACTCTTTTTTTTTTTTTTTTTTTTTTTTGCGGTACGTGGGCCTCTCACTGTTGTGGCCTCTCCCGTTGCGGGGCACAGGCTCCGGATGCGCAGGCTCAGCGGCCATGGCTCACGGGCCCAGCCGCTCCGCGGCATGTGGGATCTTCCCGGACCGGGGCACGAACCCGCGTCCCCTGCACCGGCAGGCGGACTTCCAACCACTGCGCCACCAGGGAAGCCCCCACTGTTTATTCTTAACCCCTTTGCTTAGGGATGCCAGATTTAGCATATAAAAATATAAGACAGTCATGCCCCTGAGGCCGGGGTGGCAGTGGTGAGACCTGCTGCGGAGGGGAATTCATGTGTCATCTGTGCCTGAACCTCAGAGCAGCATCTGGGGCGACAACACCAACAATGTTCAGGTGGGTGGGGCCGTCCGAGTGTGTGGACAGCAAGGACCGCCCCTCAGCCCTCCCCTTCTCCCTCCCCGCAGGGGCATCTGCCACCCCCTGCCCCGGAGCCCCGTGCTTCCTAACACCCATGGAGCAGGCACAGTGTCTAATACTAACACCGGCCCTCGTGGGGCATTTGTGTGCCCGGCTCTGGGCTGCGGACCTTCTGGGGACAGCACTTAATTCGCAGCCCTCGGGGGACAGGCGGGACAATCAGAGATCCCCACTTCTCACGCGGGGTCAGACAGGCTGTGAGCCTTGCCCGAGTGGGCGATAAGCTCAGCGTCCTCCCCTGAGGGTGTAAAACTTGCGTGGAGGGAGTGAGGGCTTGGGGGACGGAGCTCCTTCAGCCTCCAGGGCAGGATAATCAGCCCAGGAATCAGCCGCAGGAGCACGTGCTCCAAGCCAGGCACTGCGACGGGACTTCGAGTTGCCTTTAACCTCAGGACACCCTGATCTGGTGTTACTGAGCTATTATTCCAACCCTCACTTCAGAGATGTGGAAAACTGAGGCTCAGAGAGGGAACCTGATTAACGCAGAGCCCCCGTGCCGTCGTGCCCAGACCAGCGCTCCTGCTGCTTCCCAGCTCCTCATTTCAGACACAACTGCCCCCAACACAGACCCAGTGCGGGAGGACGTGAGGGACCCACACAGCCTGCCTCCACCACACGTGATGTCTTGTGTGCAATGCATCCCCCCTCCTGGGGACTTGATGTCCAGGCCACAGCACTCTGCCCTCACTGCACTGTCCCCGCCTGGCCCCCCAGCCTCCCCGGCCTCAGCAGCCTCCACGAGACCCTGCCCCCCTGAGCCCAGGGCTCCATCTCTCAAGAAAGGCATTCTCTGCAGGGCCAAAATGAGCCCTCTAGGGACATTTCAAAGAAAAGCGTGAAATACAAAGGCTCTGTAGAGAAGCACAGGAATCTGCACTAAGTGAGGATAAAAGGCAGCTGCAAACCAGCTGGTAAAATGCAGTGCCTGCTCGAATCCCACCCTAAAGCCTGCTGGGAGGACAGCTAGAGACAGGTCAGCATTGTCACTGAGGGTCCCTCCCCCACCTACCCACTAGCAGGGCCCTATGAGACCCGACATAGCCCGCAGAGCCCCGCAGTGAGTGCGCCATCAGAAGGGCCAAGACAGAGCCTTCTAAAAAGAAGTCCAGGACTTCCCCGGTGGCGCGGTGGTTAAGAATCCACCCGCCAGTGCAGGGGACAGGGGTTCTAGCCCTGATCCGGGAAGATCCCACATGATGCGGAGCAACTAAGCCCGTGTGCCACAACTGCTGAGCCTGCACTCTAGAGCCCGCGAGCCACAACTACTGAGCCTGCGCTCTAGAGCCCGTGCTCCGCAACAAGAGAAGCCACCGCAATGAGAAGCCCGTGCACCGCAACAAAGAGTAGCCCCCGCTCGCCGCAACTAGAGAAAGCCCACGCGCAGCAATGAAGACCCAATGCAGCCAAAAATAAATAAATAAATAAAAATTAAATAAATAAATAAATAAAAAGAAGTCCAACATCACAACTGTACCCACTCATCCAACACATCATAACTGCCCACCTGCCCCTGGGCAGGTCCATCCAGGAGTTCTCCACAGTGAAAACCGGCAGATTTGATCATTGCCGGTTGAGAGTTCTGAAAATGCTCCCACTAAGTTGCTTCCACTAATAGTGCTTGGCATTTTATGGTGCTTCTCCTATCTTTAGTTTGTGAGCTATTAGCATACAACTCCAACTGAATGGCTACTAGGAGCCAGCAGACACCCTGGGGTGCTGGGACTGTGTCCTTGCCCTCCTGGGGTTCTCAACCCAGGGGAGACAGAGCCATGGTTGAGTTCTTTATGTGCAAAATGTACCAGGCACTGGTACAGAGAAATAGGACACGGCCTCTTCCCAAGGACGGGCCAGACACGCCAAATGCCTGGGTCCTGGTCATGGCCTTGGCTGGCTCAACAAATCACAAATTGTGATTTATTCATCAATAAACTGATCGCAACAAAGCCAACCCAGGTTCACCCACCCAGATCTCAGTGAACGTGTCTGCCACTGTTGCCTACGCTTTGGCTCGCCCCAAAAAATTTCGATATCCATCTTTTCTTTTCTAAATATTTAAAAAATCTCTCCTCCATTTTCCTAGGAGTTTCCTCTGCCTCTCTTGCTGTTATAAATTCACAAATAATTAAATACTCATGAATTGACATGCTTTGTCCTAAATGTAACTGAAACTACATAACTAATTGTTTTCCCTTTTCACCTTGGATTCCAGGAAGCTCGAGGCTAAATTTAGACCTTGATCACAGAAGAAAGGTTAGTCGTTGTAGTTAGAAATTTTGTATTCTCTTTTCTGACTGGGTTTTAATTTCCCATTTCTATTTTAATAACCTCACTGTCATATCTTTTGCTATAAGCCCCCAAAATCCTTTTTTGATAAGAGGAGAAGAATAAATGAAGTCAATTTTTAAAAAGGCATACTCTCCAGGAATTCTTTCAAGAGGTTATTGATCATTGAAATTATCCTTTTCTGAGGAAGATGGCTTTAATTTATGCCTATAAGCAGGGTTCTCTGCCCTTCTGGGATGCTGTCTCAGATGTGAATTTTACAAATCGATGGAGACAGTTCTCACTGCCTACGTTGTTTTCCCTAAATGCCTTTAGCAACCTGTGTGTGAATCAATGCATCCCACCAAGCTACATTTATGATTAAGCAATAATTATAACGTGCCTGGACCTGCACCTCAAATGTTCACCTCAAGTCAAGATGTGTGTCCCCTTTAATCTTTTCCTGATCAAGCTTCTGCCTCATGTCTGGCCCCCACACCCCATTCTCCCTGGGAAGCAATCAGAAGACCACATTAATGAACAAACAGGCTGGAACACCCATCTGATTTTAGAAGATTCCCTCAGGCAAACATTAAATCCTGTCTCAACCTCCCTGCCCCCCATGCCCTGTTGTGCTGCTGTGAGCGACTTTCATTCCTAACAGCTGATTCTGTTCAGCAAATGTTTGTAAATGTCGGTGGTGTGTCTCCTCCATGCTACAGTGAGCTTCCGCCCCCTGCAACTGTGTTCTCTGAGGCTTTTGTGTCTCCTAATGGTGCCTGGAACATTTTGAACATGATAAGGAACTCAAATAAAATGAACAATAAGCGTCCCCAACCAGCTAGAGCTTTCAACAAGGCCCTTAATGAAAACAGTGAACCGCACTGACATCTGATAAAGGCAAACATCTGGAGATGCCAGTGGCAGATGCCCGATTCTGCTGAGGCTGATGAATGGGCATCGAGTTATCTGGGGCTCAGCAGCGTCACTCAGCTGGGCCTGCTGCTACTTCGACGACAGGCTGCCCCCTTCCCAGGACACAATCCCGCCTGGAGAGAGTTGGGAATGATTGCTTGTCCATTCACCAGCCTAAGCCATGCCAGCTGACCACCACCATGGGTCTGTTGCCCTGTCCCCACGGAAGAGAAGGACCAGGTTAAATTTATTTTCTCTTTCACTTTTCCATTTCACAGGAATATCATATTTTCTAGACGAAGGTGTTAATTATACCATAGGCACCATCAAATGGCACTAAGTGATAACTAAATGTTCAGGAGGTTGACATGTATATTGTTTCAAGTAGCTCTGTGATTCATTATCTAATTTAGATAAACGGCAAATAGTGGTATCATAATAGCCCCCTTTTATTCTGGTTTACGCCTCATTGTCTCTGGGTGTAGAATAAGAAATGAATCATCAGACAGGCCCCATGGGAAAAATGGCAGGCTGGCTAAGAGCATAGGCTCCAGCATTAGACCCATGGGGCTCGAAAACCCAGCCCTGCTGCTGACCAAGGGCAAAAGCTGTGACCGCTGAGGGCTTCTCGGACGGGATCAGGGTTGAGTACGGAGTGGGGTAAACCCCTTGACACTGTGTCCAGCATAAAGAATGGGCTCCACCTGTGTTAGCTGTTGTTAAGTCTTGGGTCGAGGGCAGAGGGATGTCTCTGGATTTCCACTCTCAGGGGTGAGGGGCACGTGCCCACATGAGCCTCCAAACTGTACCCAGTGAGTAGGGGGTGTGAACCGAGGGTTTTGCTGTGAAAGGGCAGCCCCTGAGGTGTGCCATCCTGCAGCTGAGCTGGCATCTCTCCAGGGCCCAGGTCATGTTTACTTACATTTCTGAAAGAGGAAGAGGGCTTTCAGCCTACATGTTTTACTCCAAGTCACCATTTTCTTCTGAGTGTAGCTTGGCTCTTCGTGATGGGAGAGGAACATCAGGCCTCCCAGACAGAATGATTCTGTGCATCTCCTTTCATGAAGGCCGGCCAGGCAGCCAGCAGAGTCTTGGAAACCATGAAGTCCTGGCCAGTAGGACAGAAGCTACAGGGCAGCCATGAGTCCCAAGGATGTGACCCCAAACCTTTATCAAAACACCTGCCTTGGGGGAAGAAACCCAACTGTCCCCACTCACAGTGCCTCAGAAATAGGTCTCCACCAAAAGCTACAGATTCCATAAATAAGTTAAAAATCAAATTATCAGAAGAGGAAAATCCCATTTTCCAAGAGTTACCAAATGTCTGGGTAAGAGCCAGGGTCTACCCCAGCCTGGCCCACAGGGCCTGGCAAGTCCGGACACATGTGACTAGGGTTACAGAGGCTGCCCCACTTCTGGTGTCGTCAAAAACAAGGTCTCCCACAGAGTGTGCCAAGTCACTGGAGTGGCCCCGCCAAGTACCAGTGCCTTTTCGTTTCCAATTTGGGCAGAAAGCTTTCTTTTCTATGTTCTATTCTTAGAAACAGTGTTTCAGGCTGTCGTGATAGCCCCTGATTCTGCACTGGGCTGGGCCACAAACAGTCTCTGGGGGCTGGAGCCTCAGTGACAGGTGGGCCAGGGACACAGGCGACTCCCCTCCTGCTCCCTGAGGGACCCTGACTCATCCTGCAGTCCTGCTACTAAAGGTTTCCCTCCAGACCCTCCTCATCTACCAGCACTGCACACCCACCCTTGCGTTTGCTAAGCTGTGGTCACGGGGATGCCGGGAGAAAACACAGAAACCAGGCCAGGAGTGTGATGCTGCCCCTCATCCCAGCCACGCCACAGCCTCACCAGGAGGACTGGTGCTCCCTGCAGTATAAACCTCAAGGGCTTTCTGACAGCTCCTCGAGGGCCTTGGCGCCTTTAGTCACAGGCATTCTGTAAAAAGAGGAATCTTCTCTCCTCCGTTGTAGGAGGATCCAGTGGTGTATCCCTCAGGGTGCTGGCCAAGCCTCAGGGTTGAAGTGAGCCAGGGTAAATTATCCTGCAGGCGATCAAACATCAGCAAATCCATCCTAATTCACTTCATTTAAAACTTTTGTTTTCCATAAAGGATTAAGCCAGGAAAGAATTTAATCACACCAAATCCACTTCCAAAATGGTTACAGATCCCACGAACAAGAGTAATGATTAGGGGTTTCCCTGGTGGCGCAGTGGTTAAGAATTCACCTGCCAATGCAGGGGACACGGGTTCGATCCCTGCTCCGGGAAGATTCCACATGCCACGGAGCAACTAAGCCCGTGCGCCACAACTACTGAGCCTGCGCTCTAGAGCATGCGAGCCACAACTACTGAAGCCCACGCGCCTAGAGCCTGTGCTCTGCAACAAGAGAAGCCACCGCAGTGAGAAGCCTGCGCACAGCAACAAAGAGTAGCCCCCGCTCAATGCAACTAGAGAAAGCCCGCGCGTAGCAACAAAGACCCAATGCAGTCAAAAATAAATAAATAAATAAATAAATTTTAAGAAAAGGGGGGGCTTCCCTGGTGGCGCATGGTTGAGAGTCCGCCTGCCAATGCAGGGGACGCGGGTTCATGCCCCGGTCTGGGAAGATCCCACATGCCGCGGAGCGGCTGGGCCCGTGAGCCATGGCGCTGAGCCTGCGCGTCCGGAGCCTGTGCTCCGCAACGGGAGAGGCCACAACAGTGAGAGGCCCGTGTACCGCAAAAAAAAAAAAAAGAAAGAATAATGATTAGGAAAAAAGACTAAAAAAAAAAAAAAAAAAATGCCCGGATGTTGAGAACTCGTGTTTGGTACTTAATTGATGAAAGTAGCCTTCCTGACACCAAGAAGTAGCCTTCCTTCAGGTTAGGGGCAGGAAGACAGAGGAAGAGGTGAGGTCAGGACCCTTTTCTTTATACCGAGGTCAATTCTGACCTGCAGCAAATCTGCACTGGTGTCTGCTGTGAGCCGGGTGCTGTTCTGGGGGAGCAGCAGGGAACAAGACAGACACAGTCACTGCCTTTGTGAGCTTTACTTCCTAGCGGAGGAGGAAAGACAATACAGAAATGCATAATGTGTGAAGTGGTGATATTCAGGAAACAAAAATGGAGCTGGGTAAGGGGACAGAGGGTGATGAAAAGGGTGTTATTTTATATGGGATGGTACAGGCTATGCCAAGGGGGTGCCCTGAATAAAGCAGACGAGGGAGCCATGTGGATAGCAGAGTGTTCTGTAGGTGCAAAGACCCTGCTGGAGGCAGCACCCTGATGCGGCCGCTACAAATCTCTCCAGCCTCAAAGAGGCAAGCCTGGGGCTTCCCTGGTGGCGCAGTGGTTAAGAATCCACCTGCCAATGCAGGGGACACGGGTTCGAGCCCTGGTCCAGGAAGATCCCACATGCCGTGGAGCAACTAAGCCCATGTGCCACAACTACTGAGCCTGTGCTCTAGAGCCCTTGAGCCACAACTACCGTGCCCACACGCCACAACTACTGAAGCCTGTGCGCTTGGAGCCCGTGCTCCACAACAAGAGAAGCCACCGCAATGAGAAGCCCGCGCACCGCAATGAAGAGTAGCCCCTGCTCGCTGCAACTAGAGAAAGCCCACACACAGCAACGAGGACCCAATGCAACCAAAAAATTTTAAAATAATAATAAGAGCAAAGCTAAATAAATGTCTTTAAAAAAAGAGGCAAGACTAGCTCCTCATCAATCCAGGAACAAAGCCTCCTCACCAGCAAGTCAACAGAGTGGGCCTCATTCCCAATGAGCCATTCTTGTCCTTCTCAGCATCTTCCTGGAAGCCTCCTAACTCAGCACACACTGGCTTCCCAGGGGAATGATGTGCCAACTTGGGGGTGTGTTCTGGACTGAGATACCAGCAGGAAAGGCTCTGACCAGCCATTGCCTTAAACTCTCAGTCACGGTACCCACCAGGCTGTACAACCAATCAGACCATTAGAAGAACGCCCCACGCCTTCCACCACCAGCATAAACGTATCTTCTGACCTTATGTGGACCCTGCTCTGTGGGGCGCTGGTGCCAAGACTAAAAGCCCAACTGAGTCATGATTCTGGCCTAAAGCTTACCCTCAGATGATGACAAATGTACCTGCCAGGATCAATCCCAGGCTCACAGCCCTTAGCACATGGATGCAGTCCCCTTCCCGGGGCTGGTATATCTCACATCACCCCCATTTTATGGGGGAGACAAACTGACGGTGCTGTATCGCTCAGGGCTCAGTCAGGGAGGCAGAACCATGCAAGCATGATGGCATAAGGAAATTATTATAGGAGTCAGACCTTACCAATTGTGAGAGGAGCTGGAGAAGCAACAGTCCAAAAGAGGGACTTGATGGACCAGAGGTAGGTCACTAGCTGGCCCTGGTGTGGGTGACGGTGTGTTGGAACTTTGCAGAGAGGTCTGGAAGGCGGGCCCGTGCGGTGGAGGGAGGCTGGGGTAGGAGTCTGCGGAACGTTGTTGGCTGTTAGTGGCCACGACCTCCATGAGTTTGCAGAGAAGGGTCTGGGATCTCTGTTGGTCAGCTGGGCTGGCAGTCAAGAAAGAACCGGGGACAAAAATTTCAATCCAATCTGAAAGTAACAGATCCAATCACAGTCCCCAATAATCTGATTATTATTTGGCCTATGTGACTCCCAAACCACCAGTTAGAAGAGAAATTCTCTCCCACTCAGAGCTGGTCAGAAGTTTTCCAGGTCCATGAGCTCAGTGGCTGAGAGTTTTATGATCCTCAGGCACAGAAGGGGAAGGAAGGGCCAGCCACACCTACTGGTTGATCTCCCAGCTTCGGTTTTGAACAGGGCAGTGTTCCAGGTGTCTAGGCACTTTTGTCAGGACTTGAAAGATGTGACCATGGCAGGATGAGGCTGCCGGTGTGCACGTGGCCAGTCTGAAAGTTGCCCCCATCTATGTCTGGGACACATGACTGTGTGTACCTATAATGTATGGTACTGAAAAAATTTATCTCTTCCACTTAATTTTTTCTTAAAGCTGTCAGAAAGTACTGGTTGGTTCTTCTTGTCTGAGTCTAATCCAACCATCACTGTTGTCTAACTCACTGGACCAGCTTCTCTATCTTGATAAATGTTGACAGAGCCACTACATTGAATTAGCAGCTGATTATATCTGATTTACCCTGTAACAGGATTAGGTCCATTTCCTGGGATGTAGCAGAAGGGCCCGATGGTCACCAAGATGATCCATAATTGCCTCTTAAAATTGCAGCCCAAATGGGCCACGCCAACAGGTCCCTCAACTAAGGGGGACACACAAGCAGAGCTGGGCAAGACTGGACAAGAAGCACCATGGCTGCCAGTACCTCCATAAAGCCCTTGACCCAGGGCCACATCACCCCTGATGCTTCTGTTTGAGGGTGGCCCCTTCCAGAGGCCAATTGCCAAAGGCAAGAAATGAAACCAGGAGGCTGTGTGACAGGATAGATTGAGAAGAGCTCTGGTTTCAGAGTCACGTGGACCTGGGTTCAAATCCCAGCTCCTCCACTGTGATCTTCAGCAGCACGCTTTACTTCTCTGGGCCTCAGTTTCCTCATCTGTAAAATGGTAACGACAATAGTAGCCACCCTGATATGGTGTAGAATGGGGAGGTGTGATGATGTTAGGAACTCAGTGTAAGCCCCATGGACCCGAGGGCTTCGGGGTATCATGGGTGTCACTGATGTGACTGTGTTTGTCCAGGCACTCCTCTCTGGACGTGGGCACTACAGAAACGATGTCGATACCTGGCAGCTGGCCAAGTCCTCTAATCAGTGAAGACAGGGAACCTGGCGGTCTGGGCAAGAAGCAGCTGACCGGGCTCTGAGTCACCCAGGAGAAATGGGAACCACCACCCTCCCCCCGTATTGCAGTCAGCTATGCCTGGGGGAGCCTGGGCCTGGAGGGTCCTAGTATGTGGGTGTCCCCAAGATGGAATGGATGGCACTTAGCTCTTCTGGACCCCGTGGGACTAGAAGGGGTCCCCTCCACTCCCGCTCCCCTCCATCCCACTTAGCAGCCGTGCTGGGGGGAAGGAAGGAGGGGGCCACCACTGTTGTCCTGTTTACATCCAAAGCCTGTGAAGACCAGGGACTAGTCCTCAAAAATGAAGCGAGGTGGTAACAGATGTGCAGTGGAACATCAGGCCACGGGGCAGTGGCAGCTGGATGGTAGCCCCTCCCGCCTCACCCGCCGCCACTGCCCACCACACCTCTACCCTGAACCCAGAGCAGGAGCCCACCTAGTAGGAGAGGCCGGAAGTCCCCACCTGGGCAAAGCCAGGCCTCACCCTTCAGCCCAGCCAGGCCTGATTTTGAATCCTGAAGTAACCTCCCCCCACCCACACACAGAGGGAGAGTTTTCTTCCTTCAGTGTTTGAATGAGAGGCCAAGAGCCCGAGGAAGCTCAGAGAGAAGCTCCTCGGTCCAAGGAGGCCTGGGGGATCTGTTCTTTTTCCTGAGCCAACAGCTACAGGCTCCATGTTTAAAAATGTTTGAATCAACAGAGGAACTGTTTATCAATATTTAAAAAAAGAAATGTAATTAGAGGTTGGCAAACCCCCAGGGCTCCAGGCCATAGATGTCAAAGGCTTCCTTGACCTGGAGCCGGGCGGAGGGGTTGGGGGGAGACAGGCTGGAAAGCGACGGCAGACACCAGACACGGGCTGCTCCGCCATAAACCGCACTGGGCAGGGCTCCCTGCTGAGGCTCGTGAAAGCCTCCGTGGCCAATGGAATGGCATTTCACATGCCTCCACATTTTCCTTTCCTAGGTGGTTTTTCTTTCTAAACTTGGGAATACAGACATTCTATTTTAAGAACATTAATTACTGTCCAATTTTAATGTAACTAATGCGAACAAAAAACCCAACTTTGAACCAAGGAAAGGAAACAATTTATGGGGTGATTTTGTGTTCACATCCCTCAAGATTGCCTGAGAACATTTGTCTAATGCATTTATTTCTGGTCAAGAGAAGTGAATACCTGACTTTTTTGTGGTTTCTGGAGAACGAGGTGAGGTCTGGCCACATCTGCCTCAGAGATGCCGGCTTGGTCCACCTCAGGCCAGGATGCCTCCTTGGGGCTCAAAGAGGTAGTGTCAGGAACGTAAAAATAGAGAGGGATTCGGCAGCCGCCTTGACACACGGTTTTCTCATCCCAGGGACTGCCACGTAGGGCCCTCCTGTTCCAGCTATTCTAAGTGAAACAGAAAAAAAGTAAGACTATCTGAGACCTAAATAAAAACAGTGCTATATCTTAGCTACTTTTTTTTTCTGCCTTCTTCCGCCTTCTCCCAAGTGCTCTTTCTGGCTCCGCTTTCCTCACCAAGCCAAAAATGGGATATGTCTCAAGGTTCTGTCCTTGACCCCTTTTTTCCTCCGCCTGCCTTCCTTGAGAACGGACGTCCACAGCTGTGGCTTCAGCTTGGGGTCCACGTGGCCACAGCCGTGCACGTTCCAGGCACTGCCCGCCTCTTGGACAGCCCCCCTCCCAGTATGAGGCCCCAACATCCTGGAACCAGATTTGGCATCTCCCTCTGGAGGGTCACATTTGGGGTATGTTGTCCCTCCTGGTCGTCAGTCCCCATGGCTCTGTCTGTATGCAGGTGGCCAGGTCCCTGCCCCTAGCCCCTCCAGAGCTCACCTCTGAGGCAGGGCTGGGAGCACCAGGTGCTGCCTGCAGGAGGCCCTCATACTGACCACTGGGGAGATCGGGAAGGCTTCCCTGAGGAAGACTTTTCAGCTGAGACCTGAAGCTGAGGAGCAGCCAGCCAGCCAAGGCAGGGGGGTTCCAGCATGAGGGGACAGCGTGAGGATAGACCCTGCCTGAGAGGGACCAGGACCATGGAGGAAACAGAAGGGCTCTGGAGGTACAAGCAGAGGAGGAGAAGACTGGCAAAGAGTGAGACGTGACAGGGTGGTGGGTTCAGGGCATGGATTTTATTCTGGGGGCCATGAAAGAATTTTAAGCTTGGAAGGCACTCAGGTTTGCACACAGAAAGATCACTTTGGCTTCTGTGCGAGAACAGATGGTGGGGGCCAGGCTGAAGACCAGGTGAGAGACAATGAGCTTGGCCAGTGTGTCCTCACAGCAACTGCCCGGCCCCACAGCAATAGCTCTACCCGGTTCCTGAGGGTTCATACCTTCCAAGCCTCACCAGCATTCTGTCCAGAGCAACAGCCCTTGGACCAATCCACACTCTGGTGCTAAGGACAAATAGTGGCAGCATCCACCTCAACTCCCTCTGGGACAGGAGGGTGGACGCAGAGAGGGGGGAGGGTGGTGGCTACAAGCCTTCCCAGACCCCTGGGGTGTTCCTCCCTGGTCTGTGGGTGCCTCCTGAGCATTAGGCGGCCCTGGAGGGTCAAAACGCTATCCAGGAGGGGCCCATCAATAAGCCTTCCCCACAGAGTCTGGACTCTGCCACTCTCTAGCCGTGTGACTCAGACAAGTCACTTACCCTCCCCGAGCCTCAGTTTCCCTCTCCGAGTATGGGAGCAATAACATCCAAACCTTCCCAGGCTGTTCAGAGAATTAAACAAGAGGTTCTGCATGCAACATCCTTAGCTTAGCACAGTTTCTGGCATGCAGCGGGTGCCCCCAAAAAGGTTGATGATGATGATGATGATGGTAGTGATCTCAGCCAGCTGCAAGCACTACCACCAACACACATGAGTTCACACAGGTCTTTTAACATTTAAGGCTACATGTTTGCCTATTTCCCTTTATATAAGGCAGCCTAATGGATGCACTAGTTCAAACAATTAGGAGCAGTTTTCTCACAGCTCCTGCTGTGCCAACTGGTATGTACAGAGGGAACTGAACCTTTTGGTGACTGACTTTCTGGTCTGGCTAGAAACCATTTTATTAATTCAACCAAGGTTCCTTGAGTGCCTCTCAGGGAGTGGGCTCCATGCTCTGCACTCGGGGGGCTCTGGGCTGCCAGCACAAAGCCCGGTGGGTGTGCAGTTGAAGGGAGGGGCATGACAGCTACAGAGCTGAGCCTTAGAGGCTGGGTGCCAGGTAGATGGACTGGGGAGGGTGTTCCAGACACAGGGGACAGCATGTGCAAAGGCACGGAGGCGTGAAAGAGCAAGGCATGTTCCAGGAAAGAGGAAAGCTAGAGGTTGAGGCCATCAGAATGAATCACTGGGAGGAAGAAAAAGGCAGATGTGAGGCTGAGGAGGGGGGGCCCCATCACCAAGGGCCCCCAAGCCAGGCAAGGTAGGGGGATTTGTTCTGTGCACAGAGATCTGAGATGCTGGACAAGGGCAGGATGAACTCAGACTGCTTGTGGTGGGGATCACGGGCTTGGACACGGAGCATGATGGTAGGGGCCACAGCCAGGCTTACTGGCTGTGCCACCATGCGGGCAAGAAATGAGGAGGCCTGAGGGGAAATGACAGCCAGAGAAGGGGGCAGCAGGGACTGGAAATGGACCGCAGAGCTCGGAGGGACTGGCTCTGGACAGGACACGTCGAGGGTGAGGAAGAGGCCAAGGACAGAGCCTGCCCACCCGACTGAAGGGGCCGGGGCTGCCAGGGCTGGGAGCTGGAGCAGAGAGGGCAGGGTGGTCCCTGGGGACAGGACTCTGACTCCTGCATTCCCTCCACTGCTTTCAATCTCCTCTCTGTCTTTCTCTCTTCTTTAAGTGCCACCAACAGGAAACCAAATACTTTTTTGTTTTGAATTGTGTTTATTTTTTTATACAGCTGGTTCTTATTAGTTACCTATTTTACATGTATTAGTGTATATACGTCAATCTCAATCTCCCAATTCATCCCACCAGGAAACCAAATACTTTTTAATTGTTTAATATATTTCCTTGTTTTTACTCTAAACAAAATGAGCGAGTGGAATGTTTTCTATTTCCTCCTCAAACAGAAAAGCAAAATTACCTATACATGAGCATTCATGTGCATGAATCTCTCAATTTTTATTTTCTCTGGGTGTATTAAGAAACAAAAAAGGGCATTTCAGGCACCAGGATGAGGTTTGGCAACATCATTTGGTGCCCAGCTGGCCCTGGGTGCCCCCCACCCCACCGCAAGAGAGACTCAGGCTGGCGGCCACGACTGAGCTCATCACTCAAGGGCTTGAGGGAGACCCTGACATGACAGCTCTTTACCTGTAGGATCTGCAAATCTTCCCTCAAAGCCAGAGGGCACGTTCTTAAACCCCGGGACGATGACATTTTGATAAAGTTTTTTTTTGAAAAAAACGATTTCACTTTGCAAGACAAACAGCTAATAAAATAGAATCTTTTTTGGTAACCACCCATACACCAATCAATCTGTCACTCGGAAAACTTTCCTGAGAGGTGTGAAATGAGGCCACTCTGGTGTTCTATGGGAACAGAATGCCCCCCAGGAAGCCTTCTTCTCACCCAGATGACACCTGCCACCCCAAAACAGGGAAACAATTTGATTCAGAGTACAGGAAATACACAGCTAATTAGTTGCTCAATCAATACTGACTTTTGGAAGACGAGCATGAGGCAACTGTTCCAGTGTTTACAGGCAGCTGCCCACACATCCACATCATGAGTGTATCTCACCTCTTGTTTCCTTTCAATTCCATCCCTATTGGGAACAAAACACAAAAGCGTTTCCCACCCTGGGGGCCTGCAGAGTGAGCTGCACCATGTGGCCCGTTCTGTGCTGCAGCCATTCAAGTAAGAACTCAAAGGGTCAACACCAACAAAAATCAAACGGACAGGTTTCAGTCATAAAGCACGTCTTCTCTGTGCCCATTTGAGGCTACCGTCAGAATCAAGACCCTCCCTTCACTCACTCCATCTTCCCATCTCTGCTTGGCTGCTTCGTGTTTTTTCCACCTTTATTTTCCCTTAGCCCTAATTCTCTCACTGCTTAAAAAAAAAAAGTCGTATTATATTTTACATAGAACACAGTTTAAGTCATCTTGAATTGTTTTTAGAACAAGATGGAATAAATCTCAGTTAATCAGAATCTCCCTCAAACCAGCTCTAACTGCAGAATTCTCCTGAGTTAACCTTGGAAGGGAAGCAGGCGCCACAGTGTTAGATACTAAGCAGCAGTGTCTGAACACAGTAGGCCGTCGAGGAATGTCAATTAATTTGTTTTTAGATGATGGAATCTGCAAAGCCTCAGGAGCAAGTAAGGTGAACTGAGCAGTAACTACGTTGAAAGAAATAAATGACCAAAATACTACTAACAGGAACAGATGAGAACAACAACAACAAAAAATGGCTGTAATGCCATGACTATAAAAGAATGGAAAAACATCTGGATGTAGTAGTTTGCCTAACTAAAACAGCAGAACAAAGGAATCAGTGATGTTGAAGATAAAATAAAACATCCAACCAGAAAATGGAGACACAGAAAACAAACAGAGGTGCAAATAACTGATCTGGAAAATGGGAAATGGGGTCACAGCCCAAAAATAGGAGAGAGAGAGAGATGGATGGGATGAGGCATACGATGAGGAAAACATCTGGAAAGAAATAATAAAAGAAAAGTTTCCAGAGATGAAAAAACAGCTCAGCCTAGAACTAAAGTATACACACTGTGCCTTTCAAGTTTGACTCTCAGGGAAAGAAAAAACATTTGCTAGTTCAATTTTTGAATGATAAATTATCTGGCAAACCAAAATGAAGGGAGATAGGTTCTTTTGAAATTAGAATGACAAGAGAGCTGACATCATGAGAGTAAAGATACACCTCAGGAAAAGACGTGCAATTCTAACCACATGTGTATTCTAACCACACATCAGTTATGCTCCTAAACAAGACCTGCTCTGTACAAGTAGAAAGAAACAAACTCCTCTCACCGGCCATTCCTAGTAGTTATTCTAGGATACTTCTGCATCCCCCACTTAGGTCCCAACCAAACGCACAGACTAGCCAGCTCAGCTTGCCTGTCCAGCCATGCCTCTTCCCTTACCTTGGTGCTGGGGTTCTAGGGGTAACTCCTTCACCAGAGTTCAGTCAAGACCTTTCCCCAAGGCCAGCAGTTGCTCCCCACCCTCACCTCAAGGGGCTTCTGCCAACCCAACTTAGTCTCAGGTCTGCATGACGTCTGACCCTGACACTCAGCTGAAGGGCTGTGCGACTTTGTGTATGTTACCAAACCTCTCTGGGCTTGAACCTTGTCGAAGGTAACCTGACTCCAGCATCATCATGTGGATAAACAAACCAACCTTCTAGGTGCTAGGCCCTTTGCAAACGTTATTTCTGGACCTATAAAGTCAGTGTTATTATCCTCACTTCAAGAAAGTAGAAACAGAGGCTTGGTGAGATGCCCTGCTTGAGGCCACTACTTACTGGTCTAGGGAGCAGGTCCGTCCAACTCCACAGCTGGTTCTGCTCTCCAGGCTGTGTCTCAGGACAGGTAGAGGTATCCAGGAACCTGGACCAAGCTCCGTGCGTCTGGGCATGTGGTCTCACTTGGAGCTGCACGTCCATCAGGGGTCATCCCAGGTGACGGTCTGTGGTCTGTGGGCCTGTGGGCTTGAGGCTAAGGGTGGATAAGCAGGCAGGCGCGTGTTTAGGACCACTGCTGGCTCGGCGGACACTGCCTTGCTGTGCTGGGTAAATGGCCCACTTTCCATGCCCACCCCCAGGCCCGCCCTAACCCCCTCCCACCGCCTATTTAAGCAACAGGCCCCAGCTCCACTGGCCCCAGACACCACCAGCTTCCAGAGCTAGGAGAGCAGTGCTGCAGGCCTCGCTCACTCGGGATGAAAGGTCCTTCTGTTTCACCATTTCCTACTGGTGCGTTTTAAATGATGATGCTGAGCTGGGTTATGGTGGGAGCTGATTCTGCTCGCCTGGGAGTGTATTGAGATGTATAACTGGCAGAGGGAGGCTCTGATTGAATTTTTCCCATTTCTAATCCCTGACTTGATGTGGTCTTATTTTCAAAGAGGGAGAAGGGCTGTAGTTTGTTTAAGGACAGAGGAGAGCGTATTTCAGAACAAGGTCTGGCTCAGAATATCAATGATCTGACATGTTTTTCTTTTCTTTTGAGAAGAGGAAAAGTCCTGTAATCTCAAGGTTGCAGAGATTCCATTTCCCCTCAGGAACCTCTCCCTAAATAGTTAGTTCCTGTCATTTAATTTTATTTTGAAAAAACACACAGGGGATTTTTCAGAAGAGTTTGGGAGGGGAGAGAGGCTATGCAGCTTATGGGGGATAGTTTGGGGAATATCTGAGGACAAAGACACCCTCCTTGGCAAATCTCTCATTGAGAGATGAGATGTGAGCTCCTCACAGCTCTGGGAGAGCCGCAAAGTTCGGGATGGCTCCTTTGTGTCCACTTTCAGATGTCTGCCAGCCTGTGGTCTAGGGGCAGGGAGAAGGCGGCTTACTGAGGGCGAGGAGGCAGGCGTCCCAGGCACAGGGGACAGGACACCCTCTAATGTCTTGGCAGTTTGGACTCCCCAGGCCATGGGTGGGGAGGGATGCCTGCCAAGTGCTTAACTCAGAGAAAATAAGCCAGGGTGTCCCCATAAAAACAAGGGCCCCCTCGTGTAGAGCACGTAGAGCGAGGACCCAGGGGCTCAGGCTTCCTTCTTCCCGCTCTGATCTGGTAACATCCAGTACACGTGCTCACTTGGTCCTGGCCATAGCCATCCAAGATCCTGTAGGGAACCCCATTGTTATGGGGGAGGGGGCATCTGAGGCTCAGAAGTTAAATGACTTGCCCAAGACCTTTCAGCTGACTAGAACCCTTGTCTCACTGGAGCTTTTCTAATGGATTTCTAATCAGGAGGGCACCAACTGTTTCCCAAGTGAGAAGACACTCCTTCCAGCTCCTCTGCAACATCGTTGGCTTGAGGGCAGAGGGCTTGGGACTCAAATTTCAGATTCTTCTGAAACAGTTCGGGTGATTTGCAAAATAAGTGTATATACAGGGGCTGGTCCAGAGGGGCCCTGGAGAGTAATGGTTGCCTTGCCTGAGATGTGAGGGTGGTAAGAGGGCTCTGGGCCGGGAAGCAGAACTGCCTTGAAAAGGTGTAAAGCCAACGAGCTCTGTGCAGGGTTGCGCGGGGTGCAGGCTGAACTTCCTGGGCCGAAATCCAAGAGGCCGAGCCAAAAGCCAGGGATTCGGCTGCAAGTTCGGGGGCGTGACTTGGGACTGGAAGGAAGGACTAAAGAGCCAGGACTTTGCCTGAGGCCAGGGGGCGCGGCCAGAGAGCTGCCTGGGGCCAGGTTTCAGGAGGCGGGGCCGAGAGAGTCGAGGCCAGGTAGTGCCCGAGACCCAGGGCCCGTGACCAGAAAATCGGGGCGGATCCAACACCTGAGGCCGCGGCGGGGCTAGAAGGGTGGGGCGGGGCCAGAGAGTGCGCTGGGCCTAAGAACCCCTACTAGGGAGTGAGTGTCTGGGCCCGCCGATCCTCCTACTGGGTCAACAAGGAATGCGAGGAGCCGGTGGCTTCGTGTCCAAAGGTCTCCGCTCACACGAGCGCCCTCCCACACTCCCCCCTCCGAAGACCCCATTGGGTTCACGAAGCGTCCCCGCTGAGCCTTTCCTCTGCCGGTCTGTCTACTCCTTATCTGCGGTCAAGCGGCTTCCTCCCCGTGCCCCACCCCCGTCCAGTAGCCACTGTCCCTCTTTCCGGGTCTGGGTTCAGCTCTCCCCCACCCTCAGGTGTCTTTGTGAGGCTGAGATTACACAAAGCTCCTGGGGAGAACTCTGATTGTTCTAGCTTCGCCTATCAGATCAAACCCCTACCCCGCGGCCGGGCCCGAATTCGCCTCTCCCCGCCACTCACCTGCACATTGCAGGCCTGGCCAGGGTCCAGCCGTCCACGTGGAAGCCTCGTGCCTCCCACCCACGGAGTCCTCCACCCCTGTCAACCCTCCTATCCCCCGGGCCTGTCTAGGTCTGTCCCACAAACCTCAGCTCCCACCCCCTCTGGCTGAACTTCGTGGGGACAGCGGGGGCCCACACCCTCTCCTTGGCGACGTGGAGGGTGTGGCGGTGCCTCCGGCGCAGGTGCGGCCCCTCGGTCTGTGTACCTGGCTCACTTGTACTGCGCTGCTCGGTGACTGTGGAGGTCCGGACACCTCTGTGAACCGCTCACCTACTTTCAGGTCCTTGAGTTCACGCAGGGAGCGCTCCCTCTTCAGCCAGAAGGACAAGAAGGTCCCCGCGGCCCCTCCTCAGGTGAGAGGAGCTTCTGGAAGGGGAAGGGGGACGGGAGGTGGCGCTTCAGGCCTCCCCTCATAGGCTACTTATTAATGTTTTATATAAAGAGGTGCTGTGTGAGATTGTTTGAGAAAAGGTTCTGCTGCTTGGATAAAAAGTTTGAAAACACAGCTCTGGGATAAGCAATCTGGGGCAAGCAGTTTGGTCCCATTCTGAACCGACCCTGATGTGGTTCAATGCCTGCAGAGTGGGTATGTCTGACACACCCAAATCTATGGAGAAAATTTGAACTCCTCCAATAAGTAGGAAAAGGATTGAGACAGCACTTCACAATAATGAAGGAATACAATTTAAATATCCTAGAAATTGTAATCAGATATCATTACCCATTAAACTATTAAAAAAATTTTTTTAATGCTAAAACCCAGTGCATTTCACGGAAAGGATGCTGTGAAACAGGCACTCTCAAACAACCTTGGAGAAAAGCAGTTTGGCAATATGTATCAGAAGCTTTAAAGTTTACCTCGTAATTCTAGTCTCGAATCCATCCCAGAGAAATAATTCAAACTACTACAATAAAAGTGGAAACCAGAAACACATTTTCTGACCCCCTGACAGCTGGGAACTTCAGTCCAGGAGCCAGGACAGGAAGACCATTAAAAGAACCTGCTTCCTCCCAAATATTGGCAAATTAGATGTTTTCACGATTTCTGGGGAGGTCACCAAGCTGGGAGTAGGGAGATTTGGGGGTCCAAGGTGATGGTGACTAGATGGAAAAACAAAAGAGGAGCTGGATGAGGCCAGCAGTCCACAGGGAGGGAGGAAAATTATTAGGGTCTTCACTAAGGGCTCAGTGGGGGTGGGTGACAAATGTAAGCTTCAGAGACTGGAAAGACAGGGTGAGGATCTTGTTTGGTGGGAACTGAGGGGGAAGAACAAGCAAGACAAGGGGGATAGTGTGGGGAACTTGTCCTGGAGGCAGCAGGGCCTGGTGCTGGACAGCACTCATTTGCATTATTTTGCATATCATGTGTATTAAACTTTGGTGAGAAATGCAGAGAGGAAAGGGAAATTGGGGTCTGGTGACCAGGCTACACTTCTCAGGGACTCATTTACTTTTCTGAGTCTCAGTTTTCTCATCTGTAAATGGAGCCAACAATATCTGCTTGGGGTGATTGTACAATGTAGCTGCACCATCAGTGTCAAGAGCACATTCTATCAGATATGTTCTGTGCAACAACGGCTCAGATGTCCCAAGAAGTGGATCTGCTAGTTGTGCTTTTCTGAGGCTCATTTCTAGTCTCCCTCATGTCTCTGCCATGGACTGGCTCGTAGTCCCTCCTCACAGGGAGAGAGTGTGGAAGGGAGGGAGGAAATGAGTTTGAGGTCCTGAGCGGGCCACAAGTGGCCCCAGATGAGCTGGATTGCTGAAGCCACCCTGGCTGGACTCCAGGTCTGCAGGGGGCAGGGCTGTCGCTTGTCAATCAGTCATCAGGGGTTCCTATTATCTGCCTACTCTGTGCCCAACACACAGGTGATGGGATAAAATACTGAGTGCCTGCAAGGGGAAAAAAGAACTTGAGTTCCCCAGGACTGGAAGTCAAAGTGGGTGGATGAGCTCCAAAGCTGCTGGTGTCACCATGTGGGCAGGGTCCCTGGTCCTGCAGACACCCTATAGGGCCACACACATAAGGCCCTCCCTCCCTTTGTTTTGAGGTATGGAATTTGCCAACATTGCTCAAGCCTTCTCTCTCTCAGTTCTGTGTCTAGTGTGGTAGATCTGAAAGTATGGGAGGCTGGTTACCTTTCTGGTGTGCAGGCTGCAAACATGCAATAAATGCATGGAAACTACCAATGTCAAGAAACTACCGGCTCAGTTGAGCCGGGCCAAAGGTCTCTAGTTATCCCTGGGGCCACAGAGGAGGGGACTGGCTGGGGTTTGGTGAAGAGACCATCACTGTGACTTCCAAACCCTGAGCGCCTCTGCTGAGGCCTCGTCCCTTCACACAGATGATGGCTGCAGGAAACCGCCTCAGCAAAGGCATGGAGGGCTAGAAGGGCTTCGGGGGAAATTGCGCAGGTCAGGGTCCCCGGGACTTCAGAAGTAGGCGGGGACGCAGAGCAATCAGGCTGCTGGGCCTCGCCACCCCCCCTTTCCTGTCCTTCCCTGCCAGGTGCATCTTCCTGGGGTCAGCAAGGGCTACTGAAGAATTTAGCAGGGGAGCAATGTGGCCCAATGTGTAGTTTAGAAAGATGCCACCAGCTGCCATGTGGATCAGAGGAGGGAGGCCAGCTGCAGGGGGACCAGGTGATGGCTGTCACAGCGTCTAGGTGGGAGAGGGTGAGGCCTGAACTGGGCGTAGCCGTGGGAATGGATGCAAGGGGTTAGGGAGGCAGAACCGTGGGCTGGTGAGAGGAGCGGGGTATAGAGGAGGTCCAGAGGCCTAGGACCACTCAGGAGACAGAGCTGGTGTTGGGGAAGTAGAGGGAGACAAATGATAAACTTTTAGGGGAAGATAGAGAGCTGTCAATTAAATTCATGGGGTCAGAGGTCAGGAGAGACACCTGGGCTGGCTATCACCCGGGAACAGGTGACCCATGAGAGATCAACCAAGAGAAGAGAGAGGAGGCAGGGGAAGGTCCAGCTCCTAAGGGGTGGGCCAGGGAGGAGGGGACAACAAAGGGCTCAGAGAAAGAGCAGTCCCAAGGGCAGGAAGGGAACAAGAAGGATGGTGGCCCAGGACCAGGGGGAAGAGAGCTGAGAGAGAGATGAGGATCAAGCCGCTTAGGCCTCCTGTTGGACCTGTTTCTTAAAGCAAATCTGGTTGAAACTGCATAGACTGTTTTCGCATTGGTGCTGACCTCTGTTCTGGAAATGTTCTTTCCAAATCTCTACCAGAAAGCCTGGTGAGATACCCTGTGCACCTTCTGTCTAGTAGTGGGGGTGGTGCAGGTAGCGTCAAGCTGGGTGGCTGCCCAGACCCGCAGCCAGCCAGAGGGTCACAGCCAGGGGGTCACTCAGTCCTTCCAGAGTGCAGCCAGCACACGCCAGGCTCTCACTACTCTGAGGTCTGCGTGGTATGGGAGGGATGCTAACTGGATATTCTAAGCACTTAAGTTAAACAGAACCAACTAGGGGTAAACTGGAAGTGCATGCATTGGAGCCTCTTCTCAAGCCCCTTTTCCACAGCTGCTCCTCCCCGGGTGTCTTCTCCCGGCCTGTAATCTGGGATCTGGCGGTCACTGTGGCCATCAAGGGCACAGGCTGGCAGGCAGGACTCCTGAGTGACACTGCCTTCCTCGTGCCTACTCTCAGCTCTCTCTGCCACCCCATCTTACCTCCCTTCCTTGCTCACTGCTTGCTTCACCCACCACCCACCACTTTCCTGTCTCCATACCCTCTAGGAGGACCCACACACACTCTAATATACACCCCTAGAAAGCAAGGATCTGCCCCCAGAAATTCTTGGGCCCTTGCTGTGAAACACCCCGAGCAGCATCTGACTCATAGGGAATGGATGCCGAGCTCCCCCAGCCTCCCAGCTTGACAGCTGCTGCCCTGCCCCTGCCTCTGCCCCTCACCAGCCCTGGCAGGCACCAGTCAGCCAGCACGACCTGGCAGTGTCTGATCACGCCTGGCCTCTGGGCTCTGACACCCCAGGCTGTTGGCTTCATCTCGAAGCTCCCTCCTCCCATTCCCTGCAGGCCCTGCTTGGCCCCTGGGACCAACCGCATATACCTGCTGTGAAGTACTCTGGCCCAGCAGTGACACACATCACTTTCACTCACAGCTTGTGGGTCAGAGCTACTCACACGATACCACCCAACTGCAAGGGGACCAGGAGGTGCAATCTTGCCTCATGCCTAGAAAGTAGGCCCGCACTGCTCTAGGGGCCAGAGGAAGTGAGGTAAGAGGCCTGTCCTAGGCTTGCAGGCAGATGTGGGCAAAAAGGGAAGAAAAGTCTAACCCGGATCTTCACAAAGGCAAAGCATGCTTATCTTTTTAAGTTAGTCACTCCTGAATGGAGACACGTCACTGTCTACACTAGCATATCTACACCAGCAATCTGGGGACATGTGGTCTCCATCCAAGAGTTCTTGTCTCCCTTTTCAGAAGTGTAGGATTCAACAGCTAAGAGCAGGTATAGACAGGGCACCACTACCAGAGAGGCAGGGGTGAACTGGAGCCCAGAGCCTCAGAAGACCCTTGGAAGCAGGTTTGGTGGCAGCAATTAGAGGGAACTTGGGGGGCTATAGATCCCCATGATGTCTTCCCCACTGGTCTTTGCTATGGACAAATGACTAATTCACATTCTTATGCAAATGTAGCTCTAAGTCCCACTCCCCAGGGTAGCAGACAGCAGCCCCCAATCCCCTCCCAGTTATACCTTCTGGAGCAGGCCCAGGACAGCCCTGCAGTCAGGTCGGAGGCCTCCCCAAGCAAGCAGTCCATGGTTCGGCCTGAGCTGGGCCATCCTCTCTCAGGTCGTCTTCTGGCTGGTTCTCTCAGAGCCAAGGGCTCCTGTGGTACCGTGTGCAGAGGCAGAACCTGAGGATAGCGGTGGCCTGGTGTCCAAGATCTCTGAAAGGGCCCAGGACAAGGACCTCAGCCCTCAGTGGTGAGTGAGATCCAGTCTCGGTTCAGAAATGCAGCCCTTGGGCCCAGCTGCCCAGAGCTACAGGGAAGGTTGGTGAGATGCTGATGCCTCATTTTATTTACTCATTCGCACTGATTTGCTTTTTAATCTTTGCATAAATTCTCCTCTAGGACTCAGTTTGTTAAATGTTCTTTGCATAGAAAACTTCAGGCTGAATGTGAAATGATTCCTTTCAGGAGAATTTTAGCAAGTCTATTCCGTTTTAGGGAGGTTTGTTGTCTTCATCTGTGTTCTCTGGTGCCTTGAAATGCCTACACACTGCTCTGCCAGCCAATCCATTCCAGGAGGAAAGGCTGTACTTGAAACACAGCTGAACACTGAGTCTGCATAAATCCTGCCATTTGTGTGGACTTGTATTTAAAGTTCTACTCCCACAGAAAGTATGTTGTCATTTCTTCTTAAGTGAAGTATGTTCCAAGCCTTGTTTGGCTTAGGGACCATTAACATCAGCTCTCATGTCAGGGAAGCAGGGACTTTGCTGGGACAAAAGCCTCAACAGCGGAGCCTGAGAGAAGCGAGATTCCTCCTAGTGTCCGTCCCTGAGGAAGGACTCTCCTGAGTGGCGCTGGCCAGCAGGGAATTTGTGGGGGGCTGGCACTCAGCTGGTCACACAGCAGACAAAACAGAGCTCACCTGAGGCAGGTGACGTGACCTGCTAGGGAGTTCCAGGATGCCCGGCTTCTCGCCACTTGCAAGGCGAGGCTCAGACACAAACCTCAGCACCTGGGCAGGCTCAGAGCTCTTGAAGTAGGAGGCCCAGGCCCGTCTAGATGCTCAGCTGTTGGCACGTGACTTCTCCAGTAGTCAACAACTGCCTGCTCCAGTCCTGCCCTGGAGCCGCCCTGTCAATGCCAAGTGGAGCAGACCCTGTGAACAGGGCGATCTCAGACCTGATATTCATCATGCAGGAAGCCCTCACCCCCCAGCACCTCCCCACCCTGGGTTCAGCTGCCGTGAGGGCAAAGGACTGGCAGGCGCCCTATGGGCTTCAGCCCTCAGCAGACTCTAGGCAGACAGATCTGACTGCAGGCAGGTTCCTGAACCTAATACAAGGGTACATAGGAATGAGAGAAGATGCCGCTCAGGATGGCTCAGGTGTGGATTTAGGTAGCAGCCACCATCCAGCGTTCTCCTTAACAGTCCCCATTTCAGTCACCAACAGATGATTCTGGAATGGCAGACCATAGAGGGTAGGGTGGGCAGATCTTCGAACCCAGCCCCACCCCATTATGGAGCCCATACTCCTAGGCAACTGGCCCACATCCCTGCTACACAAGGTCCTGAACCCAGAGGTCTTGCAACTCTGAACACTAGGTTGGTTGGGGCACCCCAGCACATATAACTTCAACTTGGCTTAAGATTTGCTTTCCGGTCACGCAGGAATTGGCTTTATCTGGGCTTTCTGAGTTCTGACATGGAAGTGCCGAAGCTGACTGATTGAAGGAGTGCCACAGAGCTGCTTGCAGCCTGTTCCTATTCCCAGAAATCACATGACACATTAATAGCTCCCATGGAAAATTACGTTTTGAAAATTTTATGGCCCCACTGCCTGCATCTGGCTTCTTCAGAGGCCTGTGACTTGGGCTTGCACAAGCAGCCCACAATAGACAGTCCTGTCTGGAAATGGAGGCCCGGCATCCCCTGCACCATCCTTGCCCCTCATTTGGGATAGCAGGGCACGCTTTTTGTCAAGCAACCAAGCACACGAGGAGGAAACTTCAAAGGCTCCAGCTGTATCTTGAGGGCCTTTGCAACAAAGAAATTAACAGTAGTAGTAGTAGTAATAAAATAATATTACAGTCGTCCTTCAGTATCCACAGGGGATTGGCTCCAGGACCTCCCACAGATACCAAAATCCAGAGATGCTCAAGTCCTTTAGAGTCAGCCCTCCGTATCTGCGGGATCCGCATCCATGGATACGGAGGAGTGAGGAACCGTGGATTCAGAGGGCTGACTGTATTAGAGATGTGTCAGGCACCATGCTAAGTGCTGCCCATCCATCATCTCTAACTACCCTGAGATATTGTTACTATGTGTGCTTAACAGATGAGGAAACTATAGCTCAGAGAGGCAGTTAAGCACCTTGTCCAATATCAGAAGCAGGACCTGAACCTGCACTTCTGACACCAGAGTTTGTGCTTATAATGTCTGCACTGCTGTCTCCTAAGGGATGCTCATGGGGCACAAACCACAGGCACCAGGTCTCACCAGGCCTTTGAGGACTCAGGAGGGAGACCCCCTTTGCCCAGTAGGCAAGCCAGGGGGTACCAAAGGACGTCTGCACAGGAAGGGAACTGATAAGAATTAAGTTTTGGAAAAATCAAGTAGCAGGTATATATTAGTCAGGATCCTTTTGGGGGCAAGTGACAGAAACCCAGCTCAAAGTGTCTAGAGCGAAGGAAAAGGTATTTTGCCAACTCGTTAGTTAGAACCTCTGGGGCTTGCGTTGGCCTCAGGCACAGGGAAACTGGAGCTCAAAGATGTCACCAGGACTTGGCCTCTTTCCTTCCAGCCCTAAGGTCTGTTTTCCTCTGAATTGGATTCCCTCTCCAGGAAGGCTCCAGAAGCTTTAGGCTCTTAGTAATTCCATCTCAGAGAAAATGCAGCCTCTTTCCTGAGGGGTCCAGGAAGAGCTAGGGTCGTGTGACCATTCAGTGGGGTCAAGAGGCTGCTGGGGTGCCGACTGGCCTGGTGTGGCTCACGGCCCCCCCCTTGCATTGTGTGGGGCAGCACAGTAGGTCTGCCACATCCATAGCGCTGGAGCAGGCTAGGATTCGGGCCTGTGTTGGTGCTTGAGACTCCACTGGGAGCTCCCAGGCTGGTGGGGGGCCTGATGTGCAAACCGGCAGGTACCCGATTAGAGGGACAGTTGGGGATATGCAAGGGAGGGAGAGAGAGATGGGAGGGGTAGGGAGGCTGGGGAGGGCTTCAAGGAAGGGGAGGCAGGTGCTTTGGACATGGAAGGGTGAATAGACATTTACCTGGTACAGCTGTGTTGGTGGGAGTCGTTGCTACAGCGCATGTGTTCACACCAGACCCTGGACCCCGGTTCTGCTTCTGGGATGTGGTTTTCAGGGATTAGCCTGGATTTGTCTCACCTGCGTCGCATGGGAAAGCATCCTCTTCCGATGTTCTTTCTGTCCTCCCAGCTACGAGTTGACTCCAAGTTTCAGCAGCTCAGAGCTCGTGTTGCCATGCCAACCCCTCCCCAGCAGGCATCCAGGCAGAAATGGGCCGGCACTGATCTCAGTGCTGCTGGCGATGAGAGCACATTCTGGTCATTGGATTGGAACAATCCTCTCCGCCTTTCCTGCGGAAACCTGGGGCTTGGCCCAGCTCCTGCTAGACATGAGCCTTTGGAAACAAGGACGATGAGAGGAGGTCCCTCTGCTCCAGGACTCCCAGCCCTACTGCCGGGATGAGAGGGCTCAGCAGGCATGAGGACCAGATGCAAGTGGTGTGAGGGAGGGCCAGGGCCCATCCTAGCCCAACATGGAGCAACACCTGACCCAGATTCCCAGAAGTTCCCAAAGTAAGGCTTAGAGATCCCAAAAGATGGTGTGGGCTTCCTCAGAGGGGACAGGGCTTGCCTTCGCCAGTAGAACTGGTCTGGCTTACTCACTTTCATGCTGCAGGAGAAATTTAAATTCAAAGTCAGCACCCCTAGGACCCTTTGGGCCTCTGTGCAGCTCATCTTGGGAACCAGCACACATGCCAGGTCCACTTCAAAGGAAAGGGAGATGGAAGTGGGATGGCGTCTCAGCGCCAGTGTTATTTGGCATCCAGTAGCAGAGATCCTGTCCATTGCAGCTCCTCCACGAGGGCTGTTGGGGACCCATCTCTCTACCCTGCCATCTTCACTCAAACAGGACCAGGCCTGGCCAGGCCCTGTTCCTGAGGATGCCCTCCCCAGGGGAGGGCAGATTAGCCAGCCCCGGAGCTCTGAGGACAGTGATTTTGATCAGTCCGAGTCCCCACTTATGCTGTGGTGGCCGCAGGTCACAGGTTGGCAAGCAGGGGTCTCCGTGTTGACGGGTCACCACAGATCATCAGTAACCTGCAGAAGCAACTGTGGTGTGAGCTGCTTGCTCTCAATGGCCCAGGCCTTGCCTGTGTGGGAGTGGCTGGGCCTGTGGCCTCCCGGGTGCTGTCCAGGACCTGACCAGCCGCCTCGTCCTCTCCCATCTGCAAACTGTGGAGCTCTCTGCTCCTCTGTCCATCCTGGCTCCACGGGCCGGTCTCCTTGTCGCAATCAGACCCAGTCCAGTCCTCGCCGCAGGGGGAGGAACAAGTTAGTGAAGGCCGGCGGCTCCGACCTAAAGTGTGGCGGCATCTCTGAGGAACTGAGGGCTCTGAAGGTCAGTCCGGGGCCTAGAAATACAGCAGGCAGGCTCGGGCTGCCCCAAAACAGAACACAGAACCAGCTGGTCCTGTCTGCAAACTCCACTGAGTTTACAGGTCGGGGAGAACAAACTGGGCACACAAGGGGCCAGCCTCAGGGGAGGGGTGGTCAGGGAGGCCCTGCAAGGAGCGGAGGAGGTAGGGAAGGAAACAGGGCCAGCCACGTTAGCAGCCTGGCCCCCTTTAATCCTCATGATAGTCCTGGGAGGCAGGTATTGTTACTCCCATGATGAGACAGAGGCTCAGTGAGCCTGACTCCAGTGCCAGGATTTCATTCAGGTCAGCCTGACCTTTGAGCCCATGCTGAGCATTGAGCAATGCAGCCGGGGGTGAGGGAGTGAGGCTGTGGTCTCTGCTTCTAGAACAGAGCGTTTGAGTCCTGGGAGCCCTCTCTTGGGCACTGTGTAGACCCCCACTCCTGAGCCCAGGACCTGAAGGTATCTGGGACTCCAGGCCTCCAGGCCAGTTCTGGAAACGATGGCATTGGGGCAGAGGTCATCCCAAGCAACCCTAGAAGCCACACACCAGGATTCACAATAGGGCTAAGCCTGAGGGTGATGGTCGGCTTTAAAATAGGAACCTGAAAGAGCAATCCTTCCTGCAGGGTTGACTGGCAACAGCTCAGCACACAGTGCCTTTGAGGGACCTGTCAGCCCCACCAGAAATGCCCATGGTGGACTTTGCTTGGCAAAGGTGCCAAGCCCAGGACACGGAAGCAGAGAACTGCGGCGGGGAGGAGAGGGAGGTGTTCCTCCCTGGGAGACAGAACCCGGGCATGGCCAGGCGAGAGAAAGGGCCGGGACTGGGGGCGCAGGCTGGGCGCCTGTGCACCACATCCTGCCCTGCCAGCCCTCCGAGGACTCTCGGGTTTTCTGAGAAGCTGCCAGCCTCCAATGTTTAACTTTGCTCTTGTCTTTTGTGGAGAAAGTGTAGATCAGACTAATTAATGTGTTGTTTGTTTACCCTCCTTTCACTTCACTGAGACAAAATAATTAACCACAGAGCTTTAGAAACCAGCTCCATTGGTGGCAATCCCTTCTGTGTCAACAGCTTCTGTGCGTGGATGCAGGGACTGCACGTGGCAGCAGGGCAGGTGGGCAGCACCTGAGGCTCCTTATGTCCAGGACACCGTGGAAGGAGAGGCAGGTGGACCTAGGAGAGTCGTGAAGGGCCAGGATGGCAGGCAGGAAGGACCGAGGTGCTCGGATCTACCACATCTTGGAGAACTGCTGTGGTGGCCACCGCTGCCCATAGGCCCTCTGGGCTGCCAGCCCCCTCAAATCCATCGATGCCTGAATGGGGACAAAAAACATTCCTATGACCAGACCAGGGGAGGCAGAAAAGTCACAGCTACCACTGCAGGCAGGGCTGGGGAGGGAACTTGCTGAAAAGGGTTTCTGGGGCCACAGCAGAAGTGAGGAGGACCCAGGGCAGCTGAAGAGGGACACTCACCACCAACCAATAGTCCTGTCCCAGCAGATCCCAACCCTGATCAGCCAGTGCTGGGGAAGAGCCACACAGAACCGAAGGTTTAAGAATTTATCTCAGGAAGTCTTTTATGAAGCGAGGCTGCATTTACCTCTGACCCATAACGGAGCTATGTTCACCCCACGGAACACAGGCCAGTTCTGCTTGGAGGGCAGCAAGGCGTGGATAGAACAGACCCTCTCCTCCCCTCCCAAATCCTTTCTCCAGAGCTGTCATCACAGCCAGGGCTCGGCCACGCCTGACTCTTACCACAGTGTGACAGTGCTCCTTGTGGGGCAGACAGCCCCACCCGCTCCACCTTCCCAGCCTCTCAGCCTGGACACAGCAGGGCCCATCCCTTCCTCAGGCCGGCCCTGAGCTCAGCCAGACAGTCCTGATCGAGTTCCATTTGTGGGATCCAGATGTTAAACCACTCCAGTTCCTGCCAGGATGACAGCACAGCATGGAGAGGGTTTGGGGGTCACAGGCAGCCCTGGGTGGGTCAAAGAAGACCCCTCCTGCCCCCCCATCCCATCCCTCCAGGAGGCGGCATATCAGCTGAGCCCTGAAGAGTTAAGGAGGAGCTGATAGGAGACAAGGAAGGAAAGGAGTCTCAGGCAGAGAGCCCAGCAGGGGCAGGGGCCTGGAGGTCAGACAGCAGTGGGCATCAGAGGTGGTGGAGGAGCCCAGGTGGAGGCTGGGTGGGGAAAGAGGCCAGTGAGGGCAGGAGCACAGAGGACGCTAGACAGAGATTGGGAGACTGGACTTCGTCACCCGAGACAATGAGACCACCAAAGGGAGAAAGAGTCTAATCAGATTGTTTCGGAAGCTCCTCCGGACCGCGGTGCAGACTGTGGGTCTGGGGCCTGTGGCCTGAGACTGAGCACAGGGGAACGGTGCCGGGTGGGGCAGGGGAAGATGGTGTTGGCTGGGCTGGGCTGATGACGACCTCAGACTACAGAGAAGAGGAAAGGGGAGGGAGACGTGGGAGGGGGTCTATTCTGTGACACTGGGGAGACATCCAGGGCTCCCCAGGTGTCTGGCCTGGACCCCAACCCCGAGCACCTTGGTACCAACTGCGGGTGCTCCTGGCAGCTGGGGCAGCTCCAGACACCCCGCCCCACAGGGACAGGACCTGCAGGCTCTTCCTGGGGGCTCAGATGGTTCAGGCGGCTGCGTCCTCTCTTGCAGCTCTCGCTGCAGCCAGCCTGAAGCCAGCCGGCTCCTGTGGGTGTACACTCGGCTCCTGTAGGTGTGCACTCGGTGTGCCGCGGGAGAGGGGAAGGCAAACCCATCAGGCTACGTGGGAGCGCGAGGGGGCTGTCACCCCCAACTCCAGGTTAAACTCAAATGAAACTGCTGGGATTTAAAGAAAGAACAAGTGAGTATGTCAGATGGCTGGTGTGGCCTCCTTGGGTAGCCACCAGCCCTTCCAAGCCTGAGCTGCGAGCCCTAAGCCACAGAGGTGACACAGCTCTGCCGTGGGGTTAGAGGAGATCATGGCACAGAGGGTCAGCACACTTGCAGCAAGTCCTCCAATTTCAGCCACTGTCATTATGAAATTGGTCTTGGGGCCCCAGCCCACCAGCCCGGCCTGAGTTCACAGAGCCCTTGAAAGAGCCGATCACAGAACCAAGGCCATCAGGATTAGGACATCCCTGACCCGGGGTCTGGCCCTCAAGAGGCCAGGATTTGGGCTGGGTATGGGGGAGGTGATGAAGGCCACTGGCTGAGTCTGAGGCTCCAGGACAGCATGTGGCAGGGAGGATACTGGGGCCGGCTCTCTGGCCTCACCACCAGTGAGCCTCATTGCTCACACCTGAGTTAGGGGCTCCTGGTCAGATGGCTGTGGTCTGAGTAGACACACCTGCTTCGAAACGTAAACTTCCAGTGTTTGCTTCAAAGTGATTTCCTCTGAAGAAAGTAAAATCTTTGTGAAACATATTCTCCAGAACCAGACACAGCCACCGGCTTAAGTTCAACTTCCGACATTAAGCTCTGTTCCAGGTTGAGCACCACACCCCGACATCAGATGGTGGCCGCAGGAGTGCGACTGGGTGACTGAAACTCCCCCTCCTTACACCGTGAGGCAGATCGGCCAACGTTCACTCACCCATTTTCTGAGATCCCGCTGCTGGTGCAGCCCGGGGAACCCCGGCGCTCTCAGTGCAGCTCCTTCTTCCAGGAAGCCCCCAGTTCTGCAAGGAGGTAGCCTCACCCCATGAGCGTTTGATCTAGAATTGCAGAGATCAGGCCATGCCCAAGGGGGACGGGAGCCCCCAGAGAAGGTACCTAAGCCACCTGGCAAGGGGGACAAAAGGGCCTGTCTGAGGTGATTTCTAAGCTGAGTCTTAGCAGAAGGGTGAGCTAGACGAGGGGCAGAGAAAATAGCAAGGCGTGGACAGGAAACGACATCCGCAGACTGGGAGGTGAACACAAAGAGGACTGGGGCTACAGACATGGGTGGGCCTGGCTGGGGAGAGGCAATGCCCAATAAGTGCTGAGCAAGGCCTCAGTGGGGCTGAGGCATCTGTGATGTGATCAGATTAGACAGAGTCTCTCCAGCCATCGTGTGGAGGATGGCCTGATGGGGAAGAGGCCGGGAAAGTGGGTGACATGTGATGCAGTCCTGAACCAGCACAGGGGCTCCACGGGGGCTTGGGTGGGCAGGAGGGACTGATGGGATGTGGGGACTGAGGGAAGGCAGAGTCCAGATGGCACCCAGGTCCCGGCTGAGGTGACCAGGAAGGCAGGAGGAAGAGAGGGTGTGGGGCCAGGACAGATGGCCCTGTGGACGCAGACCCCCAAGGTGCCATGGCAGAAGCAGGGCTGGGCCCGTGAGACATCAACAGGAAATGAGTCCCCCAGCTGATCTGGTCGTAAAAACTCTGCGTATGTTTATACCAGCTGCACCACAGAATGATCACCCTTGGTCCCTGGAGGCTGGGTAAATAGTCCAGACCCTTGTCTTTATTGATTCTACATTCAGTACAATGACCTGCGGCCTCTCCTGGGCGGGGCCCTGGGCCTGCTCTGAGACCCATGGCAGCTCCTGCATGGGCTGGGGTGGGGACCCGGGGTGGACTCATTCTGGCAGCCGTGAGCCTCAGCTGGGCCCTGGGGCTGTGTGGCAGGGGTGCTTAGGGGAGAAGCTTGGGCCAGACCCTCAAAGCTCCAGGGAGCTTCTTCAAAGGTCACAGGGACCTTCAGGGTCCCTTGTAACTGGGTAACTCTGATCAGTCTAGAACTTGGGAAGGCCCACACAGTGCCTGGGTCCTCGTCAGGCGGATATTTCTGCTGGGGCTCAGCAGGAGTGGGGCGGCAGAGACGGTCTGATGCTGCAGGCTGGGGCACAGTGAGAGCCTGGTTGTGGAGGGACTCTCCCCTCCGGGGCCCCGCCAGCCACACTGCCCTCTGCCCCAGGACCCTCTGGCCCCTTTTCGGCACTCAGTGACAGGCGGCTGTGTCTGCGGCTCCTCTCAGGCTCACCCATCTCCTGTTCTAAACACACCCCTGGCTCCTGACGGGCTTCAGGCTGTCCAGGCCAGTGTCAGGCCCAGACATCCTCTAGGACCCGCCATGTCCTGCATGCCCACAAACTGTGCTCCTCAAATCCTGGGCCAGTTTCCAAGCAACTAGCTTACAAGGTCAAAATGGTCAGCTAGGGAATTCTCTAGTGGTCCAGTGGTTAGGACTCTGAGCTTCCAATGCCGGGGGCCCAGGTTCGATCCCTGGTCAGGGAACTAAGATCCCGCAAGCCACACAGCGCAGCCAAAAAAAAAAAAGGTCAGCTAGAGGCAGTCAGGTCACCAGGCAGTTTCCTCGAAGAGAGCCAAACACACGGGCAAATGCAGCGTGCCAGGCCCGCTCCTGGTCCCAAACACCCCATGTGAGCCTGCCAGCTCCGGCCTGGTCCTCAGAACAGTCCTGCTCATGTCAGAGGAGGCAGGAACGGGGTGAACAGGGCAACGGCCCCAGCATCTGACCTGCCCCTCTAAAGATGAATAAAAGCCCCCTCACTTTCTGTCTTCCAGGTTCTCCAGCAGCCTTTGGTGGCCCAGCATGGCCCACTGAGGGGAACCATGACTGGCTGGCCGACATGTGCCGCTGACCATCCACAGTCGTGTCTCACCAGCAGGTGACCCTCCTCTGGCTGCCCCCCACTCGCCCGCTCCGCCCAGGAAAGTGCCTGCACTGCCAGGGACATCATGTAGTAGGGCTGGCCACGGCGCCCAGTGAGCTGCAATGGTTTTGTACACGACCCCCTTTCCCAACAGCTGTCTGTCCGCCCTGCACGCCGTGTCCTGGGCCCTCATCTTCCCATGCTACTGGCTGGCGGACCGGCTCCTGGCCTCCTTCATACCCACCACCTACGAGAAGCGCCAGCGGGCGGATGACCCGTGCTACCTCCAGCTGCTCTGCACCGTGCTCTTCACGCCCGTCTACCTGGCCCTCCTGGTCGCCTCGCTGCCCTTTGCGCTCCTTGGGTTCCTCCTCTGGTCCACCCTGCAGTCGGCCCGCCGGCCCTACGTCTACTCCCGGCTGGAGGACAAGGGCCCAGCTGGCGGGGCAGCCCTGCTCAGTGAATGGAAGGGTACGGGTCCTGGCAAAAGCTTCTGCTTTGCCACTGCCAACCTCTGCCTCCTCCCGGACTCACTGGCTAGGCTCAACAACGTTTTCAACACCCAAGCCCGGGCCAAAGAAATCGGCCAGAGAATCCGCAACGGGGCCAGTAGGCCCCAGATCAAAATCTACATCGACTCACCCACCAACACCTCCATCAGCGCGGCCAGCTTCAGCAGCCTGGTGTCACCGCAGGGCAGTGATGGCGTGGCCCGGGCCGTCCCTGGGAGCATTAAGAGGACGGCCTCTGTGGAGTACGGTGGGCGTCACCCTAGCGAAGAGGCCGCCAACGGCCTGGCCTCCGGGGACCCAGCCGACGGCGGCAGCCTTGAGGACGCCTGCATCGTGCGCATCGGTGGCGACGAGGGGGGCCGGCCCCCCGAAGCCGTCGACACCCCCGCTGGTGGCCAGGCCAAGAACGGGGCTGGTGGGGGCCCACGGGGCCAGACACCCAACCAGAGTCAGCGGGATGGGGACTCGGGGAGCCTGGGCAGCCCCTCGGCCTCCAGGGAGTCCCTGGTGAAGGCACGGGCCGGGGCTGACGGCGGCGGTGGGGAGCCAGGCACCAACAGCAAGCTCCCGTACAAGGCCTCGGTGGCGAAGAAGGCAGCCGTGCGCAGGAGGCGCCACCCGGACGAGGCCTTTGACCACGAGGTCTCAGCCTTCTTTCCTGCCAACCTGGACTTCCTGTGCCTGCAGGAGGTGTTTGACAAGCGGGCGGCCACCAAGTTGAAAGACCAGCTGCACGGCTACTTCGAGTACATCCTCTATGACGTCGGGGTCTATGGCTGCCACGGCTGCTGCAGCTTCAAGTGTCTCAACAGCGGCCTCTTCTTTGCCAGCCGCTACCCCATCATGGACGTGGCCTATCACTGTTACCCCAACGGGCGGTCCTCCGACAGCCTGGCCTCGAAGGGAGCTCTGTATCTCAAGGTAGGAGGCCTCAGCCAGCAGGGCCCAGAGCCACGGCGGGAGGCAGGCTGCAGCCCGGGTCCTCGCTCTCTTGGAGGGCAGGGGGCAGACAAGGCCTTTCATGGAGCGGAACCGGGGGGCCCCCAGCTCAAGAACAAGGGAAATAAGAATGCAGGGACAGGAGCCAAGGCTCCAGGCTGGGTGATCTCAGGCAAGTTCCTCAGATCTCTGAGCCACCATTTCCCCATCTGTACAGCCGGGGCAACGTAGAGCCTACTCACAAGGTGGGGAGCGGCACGGGAGCAGCGAGGCCTGGGAGGTTCCCACGGTGCTGGTGGTGAAGGTGGTAGGCGGTGGAGGCAGGGAGCCCCTTCTCTGAATCATTGCAGACAAATGGCTGTAGGCTTGCAGGCAGGCCTCTCAGGCCCTGGCCGTTAGCACACCCGCTGCCTCAGGCCACCAGCCTCACTGGCCAGCACGCCCTCTCCCTCCTGGCTGTCGTGCAGCTGCCACACCAGGCCCTCTGCCCGCCAGCCTGAGGCTTCACTTCCACAGTCACTAATTAAAGTGAATCATAATTATTTCTGCTAATTTGGATGCAGTTGGGGGAGTTTTTAGACCGTGGTAATTTGGTCATTACGCATTTATCTTCTTCTGAGCCTGACACGCTCAGCGTGTTGACTTTCTGCTCCCCATCCAAAAGCTGCTCTTGGTGCTTCCAGAGTTTTCCGAAGCACCGTTTGGCCAGCTGCTACAGAACAGGGCTTTCCGCCCCCAGAGGCAGCAGCTGCTTCGGGTGCAGATCTTCTCTGTATTCCCCTCAAGACTTCTCAGTTCTCCTAGAAGGGGTTCCGTGAACGGAGGGGGCTGGTGCGGCTACTGTGGAGGGCCAGCGTGGTGAGGCGCTCGTGCCCAGGCCTCAGCTCTGACCGTGCTCGGCCTGTCCAGGGAAGTGCCACCGGTCAGTCAAGCTCCTGCCAGGAGTGAGGGCCTGGCGGATGGTCCACACGGAGCCTGCCGGAGCCAGGGCCACACCCCAACCCCCAGAACGCCCCTCCCCTCGCTCAGGCCTCTTGTGTGGCTCAGCCGGTGCAGATCTGTGGTCCCTGGCTCTCCTGAGATGCTGAAATTGAAGGCACTCCTCTTACAGGAGACCAACCTCCCCATTTTGGCATACGGTTTGTCAGTGTTCTGTCTCAGCAGCCGGAGTGACCTTCTGGGGAAGGAGGGGACATGTCAGTTTGTGGGCGGGAGGGAACGCACCCTCTCCCTCCCACCTGCCCTACTACAGACCGCTCAAAGGCCAGGGCCCCTTCAAGCCTTCCCCCAGCCCACACACCCCCTCCTCCTCTCTTTCCTCAGCCTGGCACCCGAACTATCATGCCCACCAGGGTCACAAGTTTCCTTGGGACAGCCCCTCCGACGCGGGCTTCCCTCCCACCCCCTACCTCTCCGGCCGTTCCTTCCAGGCTCCTTGTCGCCTGCCCATCCTTTAAATGCTGAAGAGCCCTCTACCTCCTGGATCTAAAACTAGTCTTCAGATGTTTAATTTGGTCCACACCATTAAAAAATTTGTGTTGGCCAACATTTAAAAAACAAGCAATTTCACATGAAACTCAGTTTGCAACTTCTCTCCCCACCTTGGCAGATATGGCAGCACCAGGCCTGATGCATTCTGTCCAGCTCTCAGCCTGAGCTGGGCATTGGCAGCCCCCAGAGCAGGTGACCCCACTTGGCCAGCCCTCTTCATTTCCAAGCTGTTACCATGGCCAGCTGGCCCCAGGCACCTGCCCGGGGAAGTGGCTCCACAGCCTCCATTTCCGCACTTGCTGAGGGCTCTCTTGCCCTGAGCCCAGTCAATCCACCCGGGCTCCCACTTTCACTTTCCAGATACCTCTGGGTCCACCGCATATCTCCAGCTGCAAGATCACTGCCCAGGCCACCATTCCTCTGCATCCACCCAGATGTTTTGGGCTGTCCTCCCACTTCTAACCCGTCCTCCTCATGTCCCAAGTCTGACTCCTTTTACCCTCTCCCTGCTGCCTCAGGGAGAAGTCAGCCTTCACCTGGGCCCCTCCAACCTCCCTGGGCTCTGCTCCAGCCACACCCTAAGGGGCCTCCATGTGCCAATCCCCCTTGTCTTGGCTGCCCCACCTCAGTGGAGCTCTCCTCAGCGGCGTCCAGCACAAGCCAGCCTTCCCTCGGGGGTTCCTCAGCCCTGGCCCCAGATGTCTTGCTGCCCGCCTCTCCCGTCAGACAGAACTCGAGAGCAGAGCCATTGTGCCCGGCACAGCAGACCCAGCCCGTCTCTGTTGGCGAAAGTGTGCCTCTTTCTCTACGTGGAAGAGTGAAATAAGAGAGGTTTCAGGAGCCAGGCCAGCCCCAGAAGGGCCCAGGGGCTGGAAATGTGCTAGCCTGGCTGCTGCCTTCACCTGGGGCTCCCCGTCCAGCCCTGCCTACCCATTTACTCTGCAGAGCTTCTCATCCTCTAGGAAAGTGTGCTTTCCTGCTACTGAGACGCCCGGAGAAAGGAGGGAGGGAATGGACTGGCTTCTGCCTCAGGGGTGAGAGAGCCTGATTCTGGGCCCTGCTCTATTGACAGTCTTTGTCCACCAGGACTAAAGGCACAACCTCTCAGAGTGATTGTTTTTTGCAAGAGAAACACAAGCCTCTGAGGCTTCCGAGGACTCAAGCCGGGAATCAGTTAAGTCCCAGCACATAATGAAGTGGATCTTGGTGAGCTCAGAGGACTGATGGAAGGAAGAGGGCGGGGGGCTGACATACCTCATTCTGCGTGTCTTCCCTCCGGGCGGGTCCTCCTCAGCAGCAGGGCCGAGTGGTGCATCCCTGCAATTGTCTCCGTCCCCACCCAGGATTCAGCACAGGCAGGTGACATGAAGTGCTGAGCGAGTGAGGGGCTTATACACTAAAAGCCTCAAATGGGCAGCTGCTGAAAAACGTGGCTCAGTCACCAGGAGCTCGGAAAGCAGTGCAGAGCAGGGGGAGGAACTGGGCATGAGCCAAGAACGTCAGATTTGAGCATCAGATTTGAACCAGCCTCAGCCACCAGAGCCTCATGACCCCGGCCACTGATGGTGTAATTTTAGTATAATCCTCATAGTTGTTGTAAGGCTCTAGTAAAGCCGCATCCATGAAGTGCTAGGCATGGTGCTCACAGCGTGAATATTATTATAGAGGAGGGAACAGACTCCTGGCCTGAGGATGCAGACAGCACCATCGTGTGGCCTCTGGGGGCACTGTGATTTTAAAGCTGTGTTGTGTTTTTGCAACAGGGGGAACCAATGGTATGTAATTTCCAAGGGATTCCAGGGGTGGGCCAAGGTCTGGGCCTGGAATATGGGCAAGAAGTGAATGGTGAACATATCAGCTTATAAACAGCCCCAAATCCAGGCCCATTATCAAGTAACCAGACATTCATCTGCCTGGGCAGTGGAAAAGGAAAGATGTGCATCTATCCAGGCTGCGAAAGGGGATGAAGAGCTGTAGAAAGCTAAGGGTGTTTGATGACGAGAAAGACCTCATGGAGGAGAATAATACCAACCTGACTTCAGCAGCAGAAAGAAGGATGGAAGCCTCCCGAGGCTCTCAGAGCAGAGGGCCTGTGATGAGTCCAGGGCACTGTTAGCTGGAGGACGGGCAGAGCGCGGGGCACCCGCGCTGCTGCTGCATGCACCTCAGCCAAGAACTGGCCTCCACAGTCACCCTCCCTGGAGACTTCCCGAGGTCCAGGGTCTCATCATCATACGAAACCCAGTCTGGAACAGATTAGTGAAATATGGGGAAGACAGCTGAGGCTCAGATGGGAGGAAAGCCCAGAGAGGAAGAGGATGTGGATTCAACCAGAGGCCTCTGGGAAGGGCACCCGAGAATGGTCTGGGGAGCACGCCAGGAGGGACTCTCCTGTCACAGCCTCCAGCAGAGGGCCTGAGAACCCGCAGGCTGGGTGGCCAACCCTCCCCTCCCCGGCCACAGCCCGACAAGGGCTCAGGCTTGAACCAGGCTCATCACTGGGGGCTGAGTTGTCTGTGCTGTACAGCTGAGATGCTCGTTTTCATTACGCCAACCCATGGAAACAGTCTGTCAGGGTAACCTGCAATTGGGCAGGGAGTCAGGGAGGAGCCCTCGGCCCCACTCCACCTGCCAGGGACGCTGTCTCCAGTGAAGGAGGTGAGCAAGAGGCAAAGACCGAGGTTGGGGAGAGTAGAGTGTGAAGAAGCCCCTGTGGAGGAAGGAGGACTGGGCTCAGGATGGAGGCCATGGGGTGCCTGGGGCCAGCCATGACATAGGTGCCATGGAGACACTGGCCACAGCTGTCATCCCGGATCTGGGGACTAACAGGGGACCACAATCAAAAAGCAGTTAAAATGACTGCTCATGAAGCCAGAGAGGCAAAGACTGGGAAGACAGAGCCGAAGGCAAGGTCCAAGGCCTCTCACAGTGGAGGAGGGTGGTGGGCTCTGTGGCTGCACCACATCCCAGAGGGGAGCCTGATTCAGACTTCTCAGGAATGGGCTCCAAGCCATGATCAGGTCCAGGGTGTGACCAAGGGGAGGAGGAAAGAGCCACCAGGCAGGAGTCGACAAAGAACCAAGGGGCTGGCACTTGAGGGTCATCCATGTGGACCTTCTGGTCACCAGGAGAAAGCAGGGGTGTAGGGAGCAATTTCTGCATCTGTCTCCTGTAAAACCATACCTGAATTGTCAGTGGCACTCACCATGCCACAGGCTGGTACTTCTTCATGCATCTGCCCCCCACACTGGAGCAGAAGCTCCTAGAAGCAGGACATGTGCTGTTCTTCCTGGGGCCCCAGTCTAGCCAGGAGTCGACAGAGCTGGGCTTCTGAGAGTTTGACCTGGCTGGGGGCAGGAGTCGCCAGTGTCCCCTTGTGCTCAGAGCAGTGATAACTCCTAGGCCTCATCACCAACACCTCGCTTCCTCCCCTACAGGTGCAGGTAGGAAATACACCTCACGACCAAAGAATTGTCGGGTACATCTCCTGCACACACCTGCACGCCCTGCCAGGTAGGGTCCAGGGCCCCGAGCTTCAGCGGGTGGGGAATGTCCCCTCAGAGGGTTGGGATTGGCCCGGCTGGGGCCTGGCAGCAGCTTCATCATCTCTCTGTGGTTCTGCCGCACAGAGGACAGTGACATCAGGTGTGAGCAGCTGAACATGCTTCAGGACTGGCTGGCTGATTTCCGAAAATCTACCTCCTCGTCCAGCGCAGCCAACCCCGAGGAGCTGGTGGCGTTTGACGTCATCTGCGGAGATTTTAACTTCGACAACTGCTCCTCTGGTGAGGCGTGCTCACCATTAGGGTCGGCCACTCGGGGAGGCGTGGGTTCCAGTCACAGCTGGAAAGACCGGGGTTAGGCAGCTCAAGTAACTTCCTCCTCCTCCAGAGCATGGGGGTGGGACATTTAGCAAGACTATGATTTCTCTGCCCCCGAGAAATCCTAGAATAAGAAGCCTTGCTCTCCCTAAATAGCTCAGAGGCCACCTTGCTGGAGACAAAGAGATGCCCCACAGATGAACCTCTGGCAGGGAAGGCTGGGAGCCTCTGCAACCCAGACTAATGGGGTTAGCTAATGATACTCACCAAGTCTGTATTCAGCTCTTACTTTGCACCAGGCACAATTCTTCTTCTTCTTTTTTTTTTTAAACATTTATTTATTTGGCTGTGCCGGGTCTTAGTTGCGGCACGCGGGATCTTCGTTGCCGCATGCAGCATCTTTTTTTTAGTTGTGGCATGTGGGCGCTTTTAGTTGTGGCATGCAGGATCTAGTTCCCTGATCCGGGATTGAACCCGGGCCCCCTGCATTGGGAGCGTGGAGTCTTAACCACTGGACCACCAGGAAAGCCCCACCAGGCACAATTCTGACGGCTGTTAGAGGGGTCATTCTCAAGGACGCAGAAACCCAGTGACAGATGAACCACAGATCCATCTGTCTGGGGACACAGACCCCACCCAGAGGCAGTTACCTGAGGGACAGGGACCTGGTGACTCTGGTCAGACCGGAATCAGGGGCAGGTGGCCCTCCAGGACAGGCCAGACATCCGGAGCTCCTCAGCACTCCCTCCCTCCCTGCACAGATGACAAGCTGGAGCAGCAGCACTCCCTGTTTACACGTTACAAGGACCCCTGCCGCCTGGGGCCTGGGGAGGAGAAGCCGTGGGCAATCGGTGAGCTGGGGCTGGGCACGGGCTCTGGGGTGGGAGGGGAGGGGGACTGGGGCAGGGGAGGGGCACTGCCGAGGCCTGATACCCCATGGGCTTCCCGGAGAGACCTGCCCCCAAGACCCCACTGCTGGGGGGAGGGGGGGCACTCAGCTGCCCAGCCCACAGAAGCCCTGGCCTACCCTTCCTGCCCCAGGGAGGCAGCCCTCCTTGGGGCTGGCTGGGCCCTGCCTGCAGTGACCCCTCTCACCTCCTTGTCCCCAGGTACCCTATTGGACAAGGACGGTCTCTACGACGAGGAAGTGTGCACCCCTGACAATCTGCAAAAGTAAGCACCCAGCACCCATGCTGCCGCGGTCAGGCAGGGTAGGCAGATCCAGGCAGCTCTCAGGTCTGGGATGAGCACCAACCCAGAAACAGGTGTGGAGAGATGGGCTCTGTGGGCAGACAAGAGCGCACAGCCCCATGGGACGATGCCTGTGAGAGCCTCAGGGATGCAAGCTGGGGGTGGGCGGAGGCTGTGGTGGACCTCACGCTCCAGGGGTATCCTTACCAAGAAGAAGCCTCCGAGTAGGCCTGGGGCCTCGAGGTGGTGTTTCCTACACCAGCACCCAGAGTCTGGGTCCACTCTACCAGAGCTTGGCCTGCCCTGAGCCCCAGCCTGCCTTGGGCACAGGAAAAAGGACCAGAATCTCCCAGGGCGAGGCCAAGCGCTGCAGAGACCCCTGCCGAGGAGCCTTGGGGATGGCACCTGCTGCAGGAGCCCGGCAGCTGGTAGCCACCCATTAGGCAAATAAAAACACGAACAGAGATAAGACAAGGCAGTCCTTTTCAAAGTAGAGACAGTTCCATCCCAGCCAAACTGCATTCTTGAACCCGAGACTTCCAAAAAGGACACAGTTGAGAGGCCAGCAGCAGAGCCAATTTATAATTCACAGCCTGAGACTGCACAGAGCCACGGCAATGGCTCCTTGCAGCTAATTTGAGCCAATTAATTATAGACTAAATTTGAAACATCATCCTATGCCGAGAAAATTATCTTTTTATGAGATGATGATTTAAAAATGACTATCAGTAACTCTTAGATCATTGATACTGGAATTAATTATCAAAGGCAAAGGACAGTAACGGATTACATTTCTGAGATATAACGATGTTCTGCATGTCATTAGTGTTATTTATCTCAAGGCTGATAAAGACCCTGCAGAAATCCATGTTTGCTGGCTGTGCCTGTCCAGGTGCCCTGTCCATTTGTCCAGGCGTTAGCCGGGCAGGCAGGCCTGTGTAGTGTCTCTCGGTGGCTGCACCTCTCACTCCCAACATTGGCCTGCATCTGCCCTCTGAGGTGGGGTGTTCCTTGAAGGCTCCTTCCCACTGATTTTCAGGCTCTGGAGGAAACCTGGCAGGAAGCAGATGGCAGTCAAGGAGTCAGAAGACCCGGGCTCAGGGCGTAACATTCCACCTGAGCACCCTGCCCTCCCTGTAGATCCTTGACCAACACATACGCATCCCTATCAGTTTCCTTCCACTGAGAAATGGGGCGACAGCCACATCCTACCTTGTTCCTTTCTTGACACACCTGGTCCCCAAAGTGTTCTGGGGCCACAGTCATCATTCTTGTGTTAGAGGGGACAGTGGAGGCTCAGAGGTTTGACGGCACAGCCACTCAGGGACAGACCAAGACAGCAGTCCAGTCCTGGGATGGGGTCTGGTTGTCTCCTGGCTCCCCTGGCCCCCTGCTGACCTGAAACAAGAGTCATGGGAGGCCTGGGGACTTCCAGAAGAGGAGGGTCCCCGAGGCTCACTGCAAAGATCAAGTTCCCCAAAACAGGACACTCTTAGCTCAGGGCAGAAACCATCCTGGAGAGGGGCTGGGCAGTTCTGTCCCCAACTTGGTCACAGGCTCTGGGTGGTGCCAACGTTCTAGTTCAGAAAGGGAAAGCGAGTGCTGCCAGCCCACGGTGGACACGGGACACTCCCAGGCAGATTCTGGAGTGGCCCAGGTCGGTCAGGAACTCAGGCTCGGGCGCGGTCTCTGTCCATCCCAGTCCCTTTTGGGGGCTCCCAGGGAAGACAGAGCTTAAATGCAGGGGTTTGGTCTGACTTGCGGGCAGAACATGGCTCCACACTCAGGACCTGGACCGCAGCGGGGGCGGGGCTCACCTTGCCTTCCTGTGCCTTCTGTGTGAGCAGGGTCCTGGAGAGCGAGGAAGGTCGTCGTGAGTACCTCGCCTTCCCCACCAGCAAGAGCCCCGGGGGAGGCCAGAAGGGACGCAAAGAGCTGCTGAAGGGCAACGGCAGGCGCATTGACTACATGCTGCACGGGGAGGAGGGGCTGTGCCCAGACTGGAAGGCCGTGAGTCTGGGCTGGGCTGGGCTGGGCCGGGCTGGGCAGGGCAGCCAGGCCGTGTCTGTAGATAGGGGACCCTAGCCCTGCACCCCTTGGCAGCACTGAGCTCTCCTCTGGAAATGGGACATGCCCATCCAGGAGGCCTTTGGGGCCCACGGATCCCCCCACCCCTCTGCCTTCAGGAAGGTCCGGGCCAGGCCTCTCCTTTACAGGATGTCCTTTGGGTTTAACTGGGATGTTTCTCCTCCCCCGGCCCAGGAGGTGGAAGAATTCAGTTTCATCACCCAGCTGTCGGGCCTGACAGACCATCTTCCGGTGGCCATGCGACTGATGGTGTCTGCGGGAGAGGAGGAGGCATAAATGGGCCAAGTCATCACGAGCAGCAGGGCCTCCGCCAGCCCTCTGAGCTGCAGTCCCTCCCTGGCCACGTCCCCTCCAGCGAGCACCACCCGTGCTGGGGGAGGAGGGCAGGGGCCTGGGAGAGCTGCAGCCAGTCCTCGGTGAGCTGGAACCAGCGCTGCCCAGCACCTCTGGGCACTCACCATGGACAGGAGTCAGGCCGGCCTTGGAGTCCTGGCTGCCCAACCAGTGCCATTCTTTCAAATCGTTATTTTCTACAAATCTACAGCACAACCTAGTTTGTAACCCGTGGGTTAGTATGAGAACCGGGTTTCTGTACTCTTTGTATCTCTTCTCAAGCTTCGTCCAGGGTTCATTATTTTTGTCTGCTGCCATGTTGTCTCGCATGCCTACACCCTCGCATGCACGCTGCCTGCATGCCACGTGCCACGCTGTAGCCACAGACCCCTCACTCGGGCCTCACCCAAGGCCAAACTCCAAACACAATCAGAACCAGCCAAAGAAGCATTCCTGGACACACGGCCGCCGGCTCGCCACCTCCAGCCTGGACAGCTCATGAGCAGGGACCGTGAGGGCTGTGTCCAGTTACCAGCGAGCCCGGGCTCTTCCCCAGGGTCTTGCATTCAAGGGCGATTACATTTTAAAAAGAAAATGAAAAAAGTTAAGAACAAAAACAACCCTTCACTTTAAAGGGTCTGCAAGCCACGAGGGAGAACGCTGCTCTTCCTGAGACAGGCACAGCAGAGCCTGGAGCCTCCCTTGGAGACTCCATTCTGGGCAATGGAGCCATAGACAGGAATCCAAGGAAAGAGCATCACTTTTTTACAGGAAAAAGGGCAACTCACGGCATATGGGGGGAGGGGGACTTCTGGTTTTGAAAATGATAGATTTGTAGCTTCTCTTCTGTCAAAACCAACACATCCTCTTTCTGCCTGATCCTGTCTCCCCTCCGGACACCCTTCTGGTTTGGGACCAATCTTTTCCTGGGGACTGTCCCCACCATCCACGTGCTGGCTGAGCTCAGGAACCGTCCACCTGCCTCTGGGTGGGGCTGCGGCTCTGTCCTCCCAGGCCAATACTCAACAGCGACCCGATCTGGGGGCCCTGGACAAAGGGGCTGGAAGCCAAGGCACAGAGCAGCCTGTCCCCTCACCAGCGTGCAGGCTGGGGGTGGCAAGGCCAATGGCCACTGCTCGCCCCAGGCAGGGAGTGGTACTGGCTGGCATTCACTCTGCCACCATGTGACCAGGGCCAGCCCCGGGCACATGCACACAGCATGGCAGAGCCTGCAGGTGAAGCCCACAGCTCCTCATCCCACGGCAGCACTGCCTCTGCCCACCTGCCTTTTTAAACTCACCTGGGGACACCCCCGAGTCACGCTGGGAGGGTTTTGTCTGCTTCCAGGTGCAAGGCCCCTTCGACTCTGGGAGCTGTTACTGACATCTCCCAATGGTCTCCCCTCCTCACAGCGCCCCAACCAATGTGCCCGCCTGGCTTGAGGCCAGTTCTGCCCAACAAGGCTGGGGACACACCAGGACCATGCTGCCAGGAGCCTCCTGGTGCCAATAAGCTGACGCTGTGCCTTGTCACCCACTGAGCTGCAAGAGGGACCCAGAGGGGGCCGAGGCCAGAGGCGCTGGAGTCAGACACTCCTGAGAGCCACACTCACAGTGGCACTCTGGTTGGTCTGAATGCCCCTGGCTGGGGCAGCAGCTGAGCTGAGGGCCTCACTGCTTGGAGCACTTCCCTGGCCAGGCCCCCAGTCCCACCCCCCCCCAAGTCAAGCCAGGAGGGGCTGCTCACCGTCTAGGGTGTAGTCCTCCTTGGGCTCTCTGCTGCACCCCTCCTCCAAGGCTGTGGCTCTCGGGGCCCTGGCTAGGCTTCACTGGGTCGGAGGTCTCCAATCCCAGAAGCAGCCAGGAATCTGCTCACAGGTGGAGCTCAACGGGGCAGATGTGATGCCTAGATGTCTGGGCCTGAGCCAAGGCCCCTAGGCTGCAGGTCATCTGTTTGCCCAGGACAGCAGCGGAAGCAGGGCCAGCGCTCCTGAAGCAGAGCGACTCCAGCACAGCTTTCATCCCTCAGAGGAGCCGCCTGCCTCCCAGGGCAGCTGTGGGGGGAGCCAAGGCACAGGGGGCCATGCTTCTCTCCCTACTCACAGGCCGGCCTTAGGCAAGTCATAGCTCCCTGTGCCTCAGTCATGTCCTGTCCTAACACGGTCGCCTCTGCCCAGCCTAGTGTCCAGAGCAGAGCTGGCCTGGCTCCCCCCTCCCCCCGCACCGCCCTCTGGCAGGGCCTCAGCACTGAGGCCGCCATCGCCCAGCCACGAGTTTCATCAAGCCTGTGCACCCCTGGGGCTATGTACAAGCCAGACTTTTCCATTTCGATTTTTAAAAAAGAAAGAAAAGAAATATCTCAGATGTTTCTGTGGCATCTAGGCCCGGGAAGGACGGACCAGGGGTCACCCAAATCCCCAAGGCCCCGCACCTGCCCCGGGCCCAGCCTCCTCCAGAGAAGGCAGGAGGCAGGGGTCAACTTCGGAAGAAAACGGTCATTTCATTTGTCCAGACCACCTTGAGTTTTAAGTATGGATATTAATCTTGATGCTTTTTAACTATTGTATTAACTTGCTGAGATTTAGAAATACTGTTTTAAAAAGGAAAAAAAGACTTTTTTAATTTCTGTATTTTTTTCTGTATTGTATCCTCATGGGACATTAGGGGTTTTATATGGTAAGCACACCTGAGGTTTTGGTAAGAACATTATCAAATATATATCCAGAAGATTCTTCCCTAGGAGAAAAACAATCTTGACACCTGATAAAATATTTTGAAAAGAGAGGTGTTTTTTTTTTTTCCTTTACTGGTGCTGAAAGGATGGATAATGAGGAAAAAATAAAACTGTGAGGCTCAAGGCTGGTGTTCTCCACTCATTTAAGTGAAAAGCTGGGCTGAGCCCTGCTCTGACTCCAAGGGGCTAGGCGGCCAGGCGGGGCTGTGGGGAGACCACTGTGGGGGGCCTGCCTTTCCTGCCTCTCCCCACAGGATGGGCACAGCCTGAGTCTGCCCTGAACCACCAGGAAGCCAGGCCCCTTGGGTCCTCTTACTCCCTCTGGAACTGGGAGTAAACAACAGAAGGGCACCTTGAGTGTGGGAAGAAAAAAGGCTGGGGCCTCCTTGGGGCTCTCTGACCTTCCCTGGCAAGGCAATGTCGGGGTGACTGCACTCATACCCATCCGCCCCAGAATTCTAGGGGACGAGGTCCTTCTGCTAGAAGAGGGGCACGCGGGAAAGGGCCGTACCTCTTGGCTCCCTTCTGATGGCTGGTTTCCTGGGTCTGCCTCTGAGGAACTGCTTTGGGACAGCCTCCTCCCTATCCTCTGAAAAGCAGCCTGGTGTCCAGGTGCTGGTCTTGGTCACCTGCTGGTGCTGCACATGGAGGCCAGACCCTTACAAATGTGGATTGGTGCCACTACTTAGCAAGTGAAAGGGTCTGAACTCGGTCCTTGGCCTGGCCCTGCCAGGGTCTTCAAGGCCTGGGGCCCAGCCATAAGTCAGCGACTCTGCCCCCAGAAGCCCCTCCTAGCTGAAGCAGGCAGGTGGGACTCAAACGTTCCCAGTGCAGGCCAGGCTAGGCCAGCTCCCACGAGAGCAGCATGCCCGCCCCAGCACTGCATAGCCAAGAGCAGCCCAAGCTGCCCAGCTCAGTCAACTCTGGCTCCGCTCCCTGGTTGGGCAGGAGGGACGCTGTAGCCTTGGAGCTTTCTGAGCACTTCATAACCACTGCAGGGTGGGCTCCTTGGCCCCTCCTCAGCTCCAAAGCCATCCCCGCTCCCACCACATCTGGAGCAAGGAGCCGCAGTGCAAAAACACAAAAAGGGAAGAGGTCTCCTCCAAGCCCAGAGGCCGAGCCGGGCCCTGAAAGGAGAGGCGCCTTCACCTTCCTTCACAGAAAGCCACACCATTCAGAGCCTGGCGCCCTCCGCCACTTTATTTCTCAACAAGTGAGGGTCAGCACCCACGGTCCAGGGCATCTGAGAGCGTGAAATCCACGGTGACATCTCCAGTGTGGGGGTGGAACTCCACGGTGTAGGTGACGGTCTGGGGGTCACCTGGTGGCACTCTGGGGTCTAGTGTGGTGTTGAAGAAGTACACGGCCTGCTTGCAGTGGGGGTTCCAGCAACAGTACCCCTGCAGGGGAAGCAGCAAGAGGGCGGTGAGGGCTTCTGACATCCCAGCGCCCTCCTGGCCAGCCTCTAGCCCAGGCAGCTCGTGGTGGGAAGCTGCTGTTCAGGGCCGGGTGACCTGGGGCCACTGAAGAGTTATCATCTGGCTGAACATGCCAGGAACACCTGGAGCGCAGGCAGGTGGCACAGCAGCACCTGCTCTCAGGGCCGGCCCACTCTGGGACCCGCGCACACAGCACTACCTTGTCCTCCGCAGGCTTCAGGAGGCCGGTGCTGACCGTGCTGTCCGGGGTCAGGTGGTATTCCATCCACAGGACGGCCCCGTGGCTCCTCCCGGGCCTGGGGGTGAGGGTGGGATTGGGGGTGGGAACGTTGGGCCAAAAACAAACAGCCGCACGAGAGACTGGCTAAGCATGGTCATGGCTCCCCTCTGCTTTTCAGAAACCTCTCGTCTCTTCCACTTCCATCCTGCCCAGTTAGGAGGCTCCTAACGCTCCACCTGACTAAAGGCAACTCAGTAAAATGTTGAGCAAGAAGAGCCACAACCCAAAGCTCCCACTAACTCCCCACAGCCTGGCCAAATACTCAGAGTAACCCTGGGGCAGGGCCAGCTTGCTGCCGGACCAGCCTCCTCGGCCTGAGGTCAGAGAAAGGTTTGGCTCAGAAGGCTCAGAGAGGAGTCCAGGCATCAAAGTCTAGAAGATCTCTCCCAGATACTCTGGATGGCAGGCACAGATGGGCAACTGCCCTGCCTCGTCCTTGTCACAGGAGCCCAAAGGGGCTCTGGGCTCACGGCCTCCACCCAGTTAGAAGAAAGTTTTTCCTCCAGGAAGCAGCAGCCCCTCCCCATGAAGGGAGCTAGAGCTGGAGCTGGATGGGCCTGACCATGCATCACAACGACAGCCCCTGCCAATTCCTAACCTGCTTTAATTCCCAGGAGAGTTCAGGAATAGGAGCTAATGGGTAACCATAGCAACCAAGTTCACATTTCTCTGCAGCTGTGTGTAACATGCTGCTTAGCTCAAAGGAAGCCTCAGATGTGGGAGGATCTGAGAGAGCCCACTGTGGCTCGCTCTCCCCACCCAGAAGCTGTGGGGACCCACTATTCACTCAGGGCCACTTCAGGAAGAGCAAGGCTGAGACAAGGACAGCCATCCCACCCACATGAAAGTGGCCAATGTAAGTGCTTAGCCACTCGGGCAATAACTATGAGAAAACAACCCTGCCACTTCCCCCACTCCCCCCACCTCGGAGCCCACACTCACCTCCTCAGCTCAATGGCACCCTCAGCACAGACAGGCTGCGGGGGGACTGGCTGCCGAAAATCAAAGGTCAGGATCTGCTGGGGCTCGGAGCGGCTGCGGCATGGGTACTCCCACAGCGGGTGGGGCTCGGCCTCCTTGCTCTCCCTGAAGTCGAGGGCGTGCTGAGAAGGGAAGAGGAGGCAGGAGTGTACAGAGACAAAGCCGGGTGGCCAGGGAACAAGGCCATGTCCTCGTCTCCAGAGTTTATCTATGCCAGTGGCCCCTAACCTCCATGGCCCTGGTCCCTCAGGGTAATTGCCACGGTCACGTGGGGCAGTGGGTCCTCGCAAAAGACCACAGGTGCCTAGCCCAACCAGCTGGCTTCTGTTCCTGCCACCACTCACAAGCCGTTTCCTTGGTGAGTCACTCTAAGCTTCATTAACTCCCTTTTAAAACTGGATGACTGGGAATTCCCTGGTGGCGCAGTGGTTAAGAATCCGCCTGCCGATGCAGGGTTCGATTCCTGGTCCGGGAAGATCCCACATGCCGCGGAGCAACTAAGCCCATGTGCCACAACTACTGAGCCTGCGCTCCAGAGCCGCTAAGCCACAACCACGCGCCTAGAGCCTGTGCTCCACAATAAGAGAAGCCACCGCAATGAGAAGCCCGTGCACTGCAACGAAGAGTAGCCCCTGCTCGCTGCAACTAGAGAAAGCCCGTGTGCAGCAACGAAGACCCAACACAGCCAAAAATAAATAAATAAATAAATTTATATTATTAAAAAAAATTTTAATATTGTACACAATTTTTAAAGGTTACTTTCCATTTATAGTTATTACACGTGTGAATTTTCTTAATACATAAAAATGGGATGGTGCTCCCTGCCCTGCCCTTCTAACGGGGCTCATGACTCTTCACATCCACCCTGGCTGAGCCAAATATCGCTGGCACTTTCATGGCTGCTCTGGGTTCTGGGAGATGCAGACCCTGGTGGCTGACTCGATCCCCTACTGACGTACAAATAACCCTGCAGGACCCTCCTTCCACATCCCACCTCCCTCCATGCTCTAGCACTTTCCCCTGGAATGGAGTCCCCAAAATGAAAATGGCTGGCTCAGAAAGTTGCCAAAATTGCCTTCTAGGGAGACCATCCGAAAAGAGAACAAGCTGTTGGCACTGGCAGGAATGGTTCCAGTGGCCTGGTGGTGGACGGGCCCCAACCCAAAATTCTGATTCAGGGGTTCCAGCCCAGGGCCTAGAATGGCCTAATACCAGCCAGACTTGGAGACCCAATGGCTCTCAGGTTCATGCTCATGGTGAACCAAGTAGAACAGATACACCTGCCCTCGCTGCCCCCAACAGAGGAGCTCTCTGCACGCTGCCCGCACTGCCCAACCCAGGTCCCTCCATGGAAGCCACACGTCCCCATCAGAAGCCTATGGCCATGTGGAGTGGGTGGGTGGGACACTGTGGGTGGGAGCTGTGGTCCTGCCTACCTTAATCATATCATCCATGATGTGCACATTGAAGCCTTCACAGTCACCACAGGGGCTCCGGATCCTCCACAGGTCCTGTAAGGAAGGCACAGCCTTCACTGACACCCACCCAGCCAGGGCACACCAACATCCGCACTCACCCAATGGGGGCGGGTGGGCAGGCACGCCAAGGGTTCTGTGGGACAGCACAGAGATGTCCACGCCCACCCAGGCACACGGAAGTGTGGTGACAAGAGCAGGAAGGGTAAGTGAGGTCAGGCTCGGGGGCTGCCCCAGGTCCAAACCTGAGGCACATCTTGCTGCTCCTGCAGGCCTGGAAGAAACGTCCACAGTTGAAGGGACCCAGAAGACACCAAAGACCCAGGATGGTTCCTCAAACCTGTAAAGCCCCCCATGATCCCAAGCCCTCTCCTATGAGGGACAATCGGCCAGAGCTACCAGGATAGTGTCTCTAACTCCCTCCTTGTCCATCCTGAACACTGGTTCATTGGGAAGAGCTCTATCAACCAGTTCTCGAGGCTCTACGCCTATAAAGAGAGTGTGAGGACAGGATCCCAGGAGGGGACCAGAGGTGCACTCAGGCCAGTCAACGTTGCATCCTCTGTCTCTTGGACGTATGCCTAGGAACAGTATCATTCTCCACATTCCCTCTTTGGCCATGAAAACCAGAATTTACATGGAATCTGATCAAGTGAATCAATAACACAAAAGAAATGCCCAGAAAATTAAGTGATGGAACCACTAAGCTACCAATGGATAAAGCCGTTCTTATCAAAGAAATATCAAATGACGTTCACGCTACATTTCAGGTTAAAAGCATTTCAAAATCCTTTTAATAAAAAATGCCTTTGCCAAAATGACTTTGTGACTGTGGTTCTGCTTTGATGAGAAAATTAAAATGAAGCTTTTCAATTTTTCTCGCATAAAGAAGCTGACTCGCCATCTCAAAATGCTTTTAACAACGGGAGCCTCAGCTCTCTCTTTTTTTTTTTGCCAGAACAGTCACTTTATTAACAGAAAGCGGGGGGCAGGCCCCTTGGCCCAGCGTGGCACGGGCTGCGTGTGAGGTATGGTAACAGAACTGGAGCCTCAGCTCTTAATGACAGCAGAGCAAGCTGCACAGCTTATCTTCTGAAACTCTTAATTTATATTTTAAAATTATTCTGATAAGCCATAATTGTAAAATGACAACACACAGCCATTTCCATTTCATGTGCCAAATTACTTCATTTTTACAAAGGCAAGCCTCTTCTATTCAGCCCTGCAGTGTGATGACACAGAAAAACAGAGGCCCAAACTATTAAGACCCTAGTTGCTCCATCTGCATCCAAAGTCTTTACAAGAAAACAAGGTCCCCCCATCCCGCGCCCGAAAACTTCTGGGTGGCCTACCCTGAACTCCACGACCATCATGTGCAGCGAGGCAGCCTGGGGCATCACCACAGCGCCAGGCGCCAGGTGCCTGTCCACAGCAGTCCGTACATACCAGAAGTACAAGTTGTGCCACGGAAGCAGGCTGGTGGTGAAGAACGGCTCACCCAGGAGGAGAGAAACCTGGCGATCAGAGCAAGAAGCAGGACCAGGGCGTCAGAAGGATTCGGCTGAGGAGTAAAGGACAGGTTACAAGTTTCACAGGCACATTCATTCATTCACTCATCCACTCGGTCAGTCAGTCAGTCAACAAGCATGTCAAGGTCTGCACCTGCCCTTGAGGATACAAAGATGAGAAACAGACATGAGCCCTGCCCTCAGGAGTGCAGAGTGGAAGGGGTAGCAGACAAGGCTGGGGGCCATCCTCAGAGAGTGCAGTAAGCTCGGACAGAAGCAAGGAAGGGGCTCGTGGAGAGACTCTAGAGGTAAGAGCATAGGGAAGGGCTTCCAGGATGGCATCCTGTAAACCCTACTCAAAGCCTTATCATGACAATTTATTATCAGCGCTAGTCTGTCTCCTTCACCAGGCTTGGAGACCACAGAAGTAGGGACAGAGAAGTGGCAGCACAGTATTCCCAGCACAGCACCTGGCCCAGAGCAGATGGTCAGTGAAGGTTTGCTGATTAGATGAATAAATGCATGAACAGGAGACAGAAAAGCAAAGGAGGAGGGATGGGCAGAAGCAAAAGCAGGGATGTGAAAGAGAGCAAGGCCCTTTGGGGAGCTTGTCAGACGAGCAGGTGGGCTAGGACGGTAAAGGGCAAGGCCACAGAGGTGGAGAGAGGCCAGGTCACCAAAGGCAGCTGATGACAGGTAAAGGGGACTGGACTCTGCCCTGGAGGCAAGAGGGGATCACGAAAAGCTTTAATCAGGGTTTAATATGAGAAGGAATGTGCTTTAGAAAGATCCCTCAGAAGTTCCCTGGTGGCCTAGTGGTTAGGATTCTGGGCTTTCACTGCTGTGGCCCACGTTCAATCCCTGACTGGGGAACTGAGAGATCCCACAAGCCGCACAGTGTGGCGAAAAAAAGAAAAAAGAAAGATCCTCAAAGTATGTAGGAAGTAGTGAGGCTACCTGCAGGTGGAGCTGGGGACAGGACATGACTTGGGCGAGCACTGCTACAGTCCAGGCAAGGAGTGGGGAGTCTGTGTCAAAGGGAGGAGAACCAGACAGCAGATGCTGAGCAGCCAGACCACCCAGGGCTGGGCCCAAGCAGACAGGCATCAAGGACAGGGCCAGTCCAAGATGACGCATGGGTTCCTGGTTGAGATGACAGAGATGCAGAAGGAAACAATGAAAACAGAAAGGGGCTGGCCCTGTGTATTCCCTGCTCCCCCCAACATTGAGGCAAGAATGCCCACTCTCACCACTTCTACTCAACAGTGACCGGGAGTCTAGCCAGTGCACCATATCAATGGCTTTCAGAAGTTAAATTTTCTTTCTTTCTCTTTTTTTTTTGGGCCGTGCCGTGCGGCTTGTGGGATCTTAGTTGCCCAACCAGGGACTGAACTCATGCCCCCTGCAGTGGAAGCGTGGAGTCCTAACCATTGGACCGCCAGAGAATTCCCTAAATATCTTTTTAATCCTCATCTATAAGGGAAAGAAAGAGCAACTTGTACACGAGTGATCAGAGCAGCATCCTTCATGGTAGCCAAAAAGGAGAAACCACCCAAATGTCCATCAACTCTCCATCAATATGGATAAATAAATGTCCATCAGTACGGACAAATAAAATGTGGTATAGCCATACAGTGGAGTAGTATTCAGCAGCAAAAAGAAATGAAGTATTGACTTATGCTGTAACATGAATGAACTTTGAAAGAAGCCACCTACGAAGGACTATACGTTGCATGATTCCATTTATATGAAATGTCCAGAATTGGCACATCCATACAGAAGGAAAACAGGCTAGTGGCTGCCTAGGGCTGGGAGGTTGGGGATAAACAGGGAGTGACTGCTAATGGGCAAGGAGTTTCTTTCTGGGTGATGAAAATGTTCTAAAATTGATTGTGGTGATGGTTGCATAATCTTATGAATATACTAAATCACTGAACTGTACACTTTAAATTTCTTTGCTGCATGAACCATATCTAAGAAAGCTGTTCTTAAAAAGAAGGCATGGGAGGAAAACAGGCAAAAGGCTTAAATAGATATTTCACTAAACAAGATATAGAATAGCTAATAAGCACATGAAAAGGTGTTCAACATTATTAGTCATTAGGCAAACACAAATCAAAACTACGAGACATCACGACACACCCACTAAAATGGCTATGCTAAAAAAAGAGAGAGAGACAATATGAAGTGTTGGTAAAGATATGGAGAAACTGGAACCCTCATACATTACTGGTTGGGATGTAAAATGGTATACCCGCTTTGGATAACAGTTTAATAGTTTATTTAAAAGTTAAACAGTGAATTCCCTGGTGGTCCAGTGGTTAGGACTTGGCACTTTCACTGCTGAGGGCCCAGGTTCAATCCCTGGTCAGGGAACTAATATCCCACAAGCCATATGGTGCAGCCAAAAAAAAAAAAAAAGTTAAACAAAAATATCACACAAACCAGCAATTCCAAGCCTAGGTAGCTAAGGGAACCGAAAACACAAACCCTCACAAAGACTTAACATACCCATGCTCACAGTAGCATTATTCATAATAGTCAAAAACTGGAAACAATCCAAATGTCCACCAACAAGTGAATGGGTAAACCAAATATCACACAGCCATACCCTGGAATACTACTCAGCATTGAAAAGGAACAAAATACTGACACATTCTACAACACGGATGAACCTTTCAGCCATGAACAGTGAAATAAGCCAGACACAAAAGACCACATATTGCATTATTCCACTCACATGAAATGCCAAGAAAAGGCAAATTTACAGAGACAGAAACCACATCAGTGGCTGCCTGGGGCTAGGGGCTGGGTGATGGAAGTTCTAAAACTAGACAGTGTGACAGTTATATAATTCTGTATATTTACTAAAAAATCTTCCAATTGTACACTTGAAATGGGTTAACTTTATGGTATGTCAATTATATCTCAATAAAGGGGTTAAAAAAAAGGTTGGCAAGAAAGATGACAGGTTCCAGCTTGAAGGGCCTGTGGGATATGTGAGATTTGAAGACCCGGCTTGGACACCCACGATTCCCACATGGGAAGGGATGTGATGGTCCCGAGAGGAGATGCAATGGAAGAGGAGAGGACAGGCAAGGAGAGAGCACCAAGGACACCTGCAGGGAAGGATCAAGTGAAGGAAGAGAGACCGATGAAGGACTGAGAAGGAGCAGCCAGAAAGAGAAGAGGAAACCCTGGAAAGGCAGCCTCTTAAGGGCCTAAAGAGAAGTATGTTGAGGAGGGAGAGGCCCCTGTTGTGAGGGTGCAGGAAGCCAGGGAGATGAAGCGGCAGGGAGACCGTGTCTAGCAGCTAAGGTTACTGAGGGCGGGGAGCAGTTTCGGAGGCACACGGGGGACTGAGGAACAGATGGGAGGCGGAAGCGTGCACAGCAGTGCTGTGAAGGGAAAAGGGAGGGGACACGATGCGCCGAAGTCGCTCCCAGCAGAGCCCGTCTGCCGTTGCTGAAGGAGCGGCCATTAGCCACTTGAGAGCTGTGCAAGTATTTGCTCAGCAGGCATCTCTGCAAACCTCACCACACCCTCAACAGCGGTGAGCCCTTAGCTGGTGAGTGACTGGGGGACACACGGTGAGGTCCGGAGAAGGGGGCAGGCGGGCTGTCTCAGAGCCGTGCTGTCCAGAGCAAACACAGGGCACTCACTACTTACCTTTTTACCCTCCAAGTCTGCAGGTGTTAATAATTCAGGCCGTTTCTCTATTATATTAATTGTATCTTCCAAGTGGTTAGCCTTGAAGATCTTAGAGAGAAAAACAAAACTATTGTTTTTGTCCAGAAAAAGAACATCTCAGTTGCTTTATTTGTGTGCAGTTCTCTGGCCAAACAGTTCTGGAGCACCACTTCCAGCTGCTTTGCAGAACTTCTCCCATCCAAAGGCCTCCTACAGACCTCAGATGAGATCAGGAGCAAAATGTCGTAAGAGCAAAAGAAATTTCTCTTGCAGGCACATTGGCAAGACTTAGCTGTAGGCTTGTAGTTCTGGTGGAGGTAGATTATCCCTCAGAGAGGGAATCACTGGCCAGGAGGAGAAACACTGTCACAGAACCAACCAGTCAGGTCAGTCTGTTGAGCAGTGACTCCGTGGGTGCTGGTGCCCCAGAAACAAATCTCAAATTCAGTTCTATCACCACGAAGATTTTAGTTTTTTTCGTTTTATGTGAAGTGAGGAGAGAAGCCTACATTTCTTCAACCACAAGAAACAAAGTAGAGTCTAAACGCTCACTGCTATTCAATGACAGCCCTAGAAGACCTCCAGGCCAGCTCTCGACTCAGGAGTCACAAGAACTTCACTGGCAGCTGCTACTCCTCCCAGTTCCCTTGGTACCAGCACTGCTTCAAAGCAATCAATCCCAGACTCAGGAAGGCAGGCCCCACAGGCCCCCTCATTATTTCAGTAACAACAATTATCACTTACTTTTTTCATCAGTCTATGAGAAGCTGCTGAATTCTCTATCGTAAATACCTGAAGAGGATACCATGCTATTAGTTGTAGGAGATGCACTTAACAGAGAAAGAAAACAAAGATTAAAATGCAACTCCAAGGCAGAGGACAATATCTAACTAACTCTACCTGTGCTCATTATCCCCCTGGGACAGTACAACATTCTGCGCTGAGCCTAGCGAAGCGGCAGACTCAAACTCCGGAGCTGTGGCGATGGGGCAACAGCTATAGCCTGACTCCTGCCCGCACACGAGGCAACAACCCCTCAGCCACCAACGCAAGCACGCCTGCCACATATGTGGCAGCTGCACTTGAAAGAGCTTTAGTCACAAAACTGTGTACCCAGACCACACCACACCCGAACTCAAGAGTGGCTGTCAGGAACCTGGTAGAAGGCACATGTCCAGTACCTGCTCTGCCCCAAGGTGATGGGCCAGCATGGAGAGCAGACTGCCATCACTGACGCACAGGCAGACACTGTCCGGCTTAAGCACCTGCAGAAAAGAACAACCTCAGCACAGATTTTCTTACCATGTCAAGAAATTCCTGTTGACAAACTGACAGGAACATCTCCCATCTGACCCACCTCACTCTGTGATTATTCAATCTTGATCTCCTCCTCACTCCATCCCCTACATGGCCCGGCTGGATCTTCCTATGCCCTAACATCAGTCATACCTGCCTTCCAGGCCCAGGTGGTAACCAGCACCCCCCTCCAACACACCCACCTCCCTCACCTCTCCCCACCATCAGGAAAGACTGTCCTCAAGCCGTCCTAGAAGGCCCAGCTGAAGGGCTGCCCTGTTTATCAGAGGCAACCTCCCAATCCACGACCACAGGCCTCTTCCTTACCTGGTCACAGCACAGAAAGCTGTGGGCACATCAAATGACTCCCCAAAGCAGGAATGCCTTTATGGGTCAACAGATCCCTCTGAGAGAAACTTAGGATGGTTGGGACCCTCCCTCCCCCAAAAAATGCATGCATGTGCATACATGCACACATATTTTTCTGCATATGACGCCAAGGGGTCCAGAGACCCCCATCTAAACCTTGTGTGTGGTCCCCAGGCTGAGAGACCCCTTCTACAGGTAGCAGGGAGCAAAGGTCTTTCAGGAGAGTTACATGACAAAATTTACATTCTAGAAAATTTTAGAAAGGAAGCAGGAGATGAGAGGAATAATGGGGTGGCTGAATCCACAAGGATCACGCAAAGGAATTGCTGGTGACCATAAAGGCAAAGTGTCCAGAGGGAAGGCAGGGGCCAGGAAGAGGCTCCCATAGAAGAGCAGAGAACAAGCCCTCAGGTAGTCCAGAAACAAGCTCCCTGGCCTCTGCCCGAATACCCGCCCAGAAGGAGCCAGCTGAAGCCACTCATGGACAGAGAAGGGAGCACAGAAAATAAAACCAGCTAATCATAAGTGAGCAATGAGCTCGGTCAGGTCCATGGGACAAACCTCTCCTGGCCTACAACCACCTAAGGGGCTGAACACTTACCGTCCTCAGGGCCTGGACGTATTGATCAGTTCTGTTCTGATCATTGATCTCTCCAAACCGAGGCCGGTTCCAGAGCAGGTGAGCCTGGCAGTCACACACAGGGCGTGCTGGGTGGGCTCTCCCATCCTTTTCGGGGCTGGGCCAGGAAATGAACAGACACAGGGTGATGACCTGCTAGGCACCAGTGAGCATGAAGGCACGGCACAGGGACCTGCCCCAGGGAAATCGAGATGGAGAGGGGACACATGCATGGTCCTCTAGGGGGCAAGAGTCTAGGCACTGGCTGTAGAGTGGGCATTAGAGGTTGGAGGGCCCTCCAATTCAAGGCTTCTCATATATATCTGCTCCAAATGGGGGTCCTGCCACTGGCGCAGCCTCTTCTGAGTACACACAAACAGGCACTGAAATACCCAGTCACAAACTTTCACTCTTATTCTGTTCAGATACAAATGTGCCCACTCAAACCTCTACAGGGTCTGTACAGGGAATTTATATAAAGGCACAGTGTCACAAGCCTAATGCCCCACCCAGTGAGGCTCGGGGCACACCTGGTCCTCTGGAGGCTGTACCACACACAGTAGTCGTCGTGGTGGGCTACCAGGCAGAGGGCTGAGCCCTGGACAACGGGCTCCTCTTCTGGCAGGAAGTACACACACTGCATCCAGTGGTCCCGCCACTGAAACAGGAAGAGAATCAGCTATCACCAAGCTGCAACAAGAGCAATGCATCTAATCCGGGGGCCAAAACTCAATTCAAAAATCAATTTGCAGGGCTTCCCTGGTGGCGCAGTGGTTGAGAGTCTGCCTGCCAATGCAGGGGACACGGGTTCGTGCCCCGGTCCGGGAAGATCCCACATGCCGCGGAGCAGCTGGGCCCGTGAGCCATGGCTGCTGGGCCTGCACGTCTGGAGCCTGTGCTCTGCAATGGGAGAGGCCACAACAGTGAGAGGCCCGTGTACCACAAAAAAAAAAAAAAAAAAAATCAATTTGCAGGGAAACCACTGTGTGGACTATAGATAGCTACTATGGCCAAAGAGATAAAGAAGAAAATCCTCAAGTCAGAGAGGCTAAAGGTTCAAAATCTTGCTGGAACACTGCTGGCTTCAGAAAGACAGAATGTGGCCTAGGGCAGTGGTCTTCAAGGTGGGCTCAGGGGAGGGGACTCCAGCCTCTGTCGCGCGCGCGTGTGTGTGTGTCTTCTCATATCTAGAAAAACACTAAATTCATTAACAGTGACAGTCGTGACTAGCAGTAACCTTCTCGTGACTAGCAGGAACCTTCTGCCAAAATGTGTACTTGATTGCAAGTATCTCCCCTCCACTAAAATCATACCTATACTGACCTCCTGCCCCCACCCACACCTCTTCGGAGTAGCTCCTCAGAGCTGAGAGGCTGTCTCCCAGGCTACAGTCCTCATCTGGCTTCAAATAAAGTTAAGTCACAACTCTCACACTGTGTTTTTTTTTTTTTTCTTCAGTCAACACATTCTATCCTACCTGATCTTGAACTTAACTTAGAGACAGGTGAATGACATTCCCATATATCTAAGATGTCTATTTGAATGTAAAAGCTAGAAAATTTAAATCTAACCAGATACATTCTGGAAAAAATAAACACTAACAAGGAGGGAAAAAAAGATCCTCTAAAACCTGTTATTCATTCTTTACTATGCCTCCCTGACCCCTCCCGGGCTCCCACAGTGCTTCCTGTCACCATGTCCCTCCCACACACCAGCCTCCCACACCAGCTAAAGAGCTATGATAGCCAGAATCCACTGTCTGAGGCTGATCAAAAGCAGTTTAGTGAAGTCATGAGGGAGATTCATTAGCAGCTCTTCAAATTCCAAACAGTCCAAAAGTCACCACTGGTAGAGGAAGGACACAAGCCCCGCAGTCAGGACACCTGGGGACAAGCACCCACCAAGGCTGCCTACACCTGAGGCCCCGCTCCCTTCACTGGGCCCGGCTCTGAGTGGTTACCCAGCACGTCTTATATGAGGATTCAAGGAGAAAATACACATAGAAGCACTTTGAAGATATACAAATGAGAAGTATTAACATTTTAATGAAATTCTTATGCTAATTTTGCAATCACCACACTCCTAGAGAGGAAGAAAGCAGCCCAGTGCCAACCTCAATTCTGTGGGAGAATTCTGACCCCCACACACACACTCCCACACACACCACACACACACACACACACCCCCCACGCCCCACACCCCACACACGCTCTCAGCCTACGGAGGACTGAGGCTATGCAGAGTGGAGCCGGGGCAGCTCAAGGGCGCAGGAGGACTGACTGAAATTGCACAGCAGTCATGACCCTTTGGCCTAAGCAGTAACTCAGGGAGCAGGATGAGATGCTAAGGTCTTCCCTGAAGTCACCATTTATACACCCAGAACCAGAAGCTGAGCAATCAAAGCAAAGCCAGTGCCCAGCAAGTGGGAACAGGAAGTCAGAACACACAGAGGACAGTGCCCAAGGCCTCCCAGGTGGAGGGAACGTTTGATTCCTTGGTCCTGAAGCACCTTTCCCACTTTCTTCCCTTGTGTTTGTGTACAGAGGGGTAGATAATACATGCACATGAGAGAAAACTCAAAAGATATAAAAGGGTCATGGAGTGAAAAATAAGTTTCCTTTCCACCCCTAACCTCCAGCTCCCTTCCCAGAAGCAACCATTTTTACCAATTTCTGTGAATTCTTCCCAAGACACCCTTGCATACATGTACCACACATAAAGGCTGATAAACACATATATTCTTATTTTTAATAACGCCAACGCTGGCACAGCACACACTGTTGTGCGCCTCTCATTGTTTCACTTGATCTGTCCTTGAGACTGTTCCACATCAGTGCAGAGACAGCCACCTCACCCTCTGCATGGGTGCAGGAAAATGGACTTGGCCAGTCCCTGCTGGTGGCCTCTAGGTTGTTCCAGTCTTTTCTGTTTAATCAGGGCTGCAGTGAGTATCCTGGCACACATGTCATTCTACACATATGCAGCTCCATCCAGAGCCTAAATGCCTAGAAGGGGTGTCACTTCCCCTCCTGACAGACTGTGGGCCTTGCTGCACTCCACAACACTCTGGTGATCACCCTCCTGCACTGCCCCACGGCTCCACCAACAGTGTGCAGACTCTGAACTTTATTCACTAATACATGAAAAACAGTATTTCACTGCAGTTTAAATCTGCATGGTTCTTGGACTTCCCTAATGGCGCAGTGGTTAAGAATCCACCTGCCGGGCTTCCCTGGTGGCACAGTGGTTGAGAGTCTGCATGCCGATGCAGGGGAAGCGGGTTCGTGCCTCAGTCCGGGAGGATCCCACGTGCCGCGGAGCGACTGGGCCCGTGAGCCATGGCCACTGAGCCTGCGCGTCCGGAGCCTGTGCTCTGCAACAGGAGAGGCCCCAGCGGTGAGAAGCCCGCATACCGGAAAAAAAAAAAAGTGTCCACTTACCAATGCAGGGGACACGGGTTCAAGCCCTGGTCCGGGAAGATCCCATGTGCCACAGAGCAACTAAGCCCATGTGCCACAGCCACTGAGCCCGCGCTCTAGAGCCTGCGAGCCACAACTACTGAAGCCCACGCGCCTAGAGCCCATGCTCTGCAACAAGAGAAGCCATTGCAGTGAGAAGCCAGCGCACTGCAATAAAGAGTAGCCCCCGCTCGCCTCAACTAGAGAAAGCCCGTGCGCAGCAATGAAGACCCAACGCAGCCGAAAAATAAATAAATAAATAAAATTAATTAAGAAAAAAATATATATATATATTTTTTCCGGTACGCGGGCCTCTCACTGCTGTGGCCTCTCTCGCTGCGGAGCACAGGCTCCGGATGCGCAGGCTCAGTGGCCACGGCTCACGGGCCCAGCCGCTCCGTGGCATGTGGGATCCTCCCGGACGAGGGCACGAACCCGTGTCCCCTGCATCAGCAGGTGGACTCTCAACCACTGCGCCACCAGGGAGGCTCAAGAAAAATATTTTTAAAGAAAAAGGAATATAATATGTATTTCCTTTCCTGTAGTTCACATCCTCCCCACTTTCCATTGAGCTGAAGAAGGCAGATTTTTTTTTTTTTTTCTTTTTTCTTTTTGTGGTATGCGGGCCTCTCACTGTTGTGGCCTCTCCCGTTGCGGAGCACAGGCTCCAGACGCGCAGGCTCAGCGGCCATGGCTCACGGGCCCAGCCGCTCTGCAGCATGTGGGATCTTCCCGGACCGGGGCACGAACCCGTGTGCCCTGCATTGGCAGGCGGACTCTCAACCACTGCGCCACCAGGGAAGCCCTATCACAAGCTAATCTGAGGACCCCTGGATTACTCGGTGGGCAGGTCTAAGAGTGGCTGTACCAGGACGAGAGGAGAGCCGGCACACCAAAGCTGCCCTATGGCTCACTGTGACCACTGGTGCTGACCATGAACTTAGCCTGAAAGGGCTATCTTATATCTTACTACAGCTAGCCTTGCTTTTTTTTCTTTTAAACTCTTCTTTGACATTGATTCTGACATAGTCCCTTCTATCTCTAAATTCTTAGGAATCTAAGATTTAACATGCTCCTTTCCCAGGACCAAAAGTAGACAAGTTTCCTGATTTCCACGAAAACGTGCTCAGCTCCTGCGTCTTACCTGGAGCTCCTCTGGATCTGAGTGTGCCCAGAAGGGGGCCATGGTGCACTTGATCTTCCCCTCAGGGTCCATTTCAATATCCCACCAGGAGAGAACCACCTGAGCTTGGCCAGATGCCAGAGGTTCAAACTGCCTGCTATGGGAGGCTGTTGAGCTACTGACTTGCTTGCTGAAGTCCACACTGTGGAAGAATATTCAGGAACTGAAGCATATTTTAAGCTCACACACTCCATCTTTAAGCATTTATGGTGACCTCACCAGCAATGAAACTTGTTTGCAATGGACTCCTGATGTCAAAATGGACTCAAAAAGAACTGCCAAAGACCACAATTCACCAAGTGTCTCCAAACGCCATGACCCTGGGTGGCTCCTTGGTACCTGAACATAGGCAGCACGTTGCTGAGGACAGTGAAGTCAGTGGGAGACACCTGGTTCAGCTGAATGTCGTAGACAGAGGGCGCGCCAGGACACCTCTCCAGTTCCAAGGGGGGGACGATGACTTGCTCTCCAAGGCTGGTCTGAACACGGATGGGAAACAGCTTGTTCCATGACCACATCCTCCTGGACTCCACCAGCTGCGCGTAGACGGTTGCTCTGTGAGGCACTGCCTCACAATTTTCCTAAGTTTATATTTAAAAAGTAAAACAAAAGAACAAAAAAATAACCAGTTACGTTGACCCACAGTAATTCCCATTGAGCAAAAGAGATTTATTCCCTAATATGAGGCAGGTTTAGTAACATCTAATGCCTTATCACTATTAGGACAGTGAACTGTTTTCAGCCAATGCCCTTGGGAACAGAAGAAACCAGACTTCAGAAAGAATACACATTATGCCTAAGACGACTTATGTCAGGTAAGTTCCTAGCTACCTGACACTCTTGAATATTTCAAAAATAAACCTTGCCCCGGGAGCTTCCACCTGAGTGGGTGATGGGATTCCGGGGCGCTGCTATGGAGGGGTGTAGCGAGCCACAGCTGGATGCTAAGGCCAAGGTCACCAACCAGCTCACAGATTTTCAGTGGAAGCTGGGTATGGCTGTGAGCTCAGACAGCTGCAGATCACTTAAGTATCCTTATATTGCAGTGATGCTCAAAGTGGCAGATCATTCAGGCCAAGTAAAGAACAAGTCCTTCGAAATGACAATTCCACAGTTTCAGAATTTCTACAGACAGTTCAAGGAAATTGCTGCAATTATTGAAACTGTGTGAAAACTGATTACTTGATGAATTGCTACTATCATTCTAAAATCATGGACTTTACTTTCTGCAACAAAACTGCCTAAGGATCAAATGATATTTATTGAATGAAAATTACACTTTTGGTTTTCCATTTTTTTAAATAATAAAAAAGAAAATCAGACAAACAGGAATTACAAAGTGGTGATCGCTGCACACTCTGTGAATGTACTAAAAGCCACTGAATTGGAAACTTTAAAGGGTGAAGAACTCTGTGGTATGTGAATTATATCTTAATGAAAAATAAATCAGACAGGGGCTTCCCTGGTGGCGCAGTGGTTGAGAGTCCGCCTGCCGATGCAGGGGACACGTGTTCGTGCCCCGGTCTGGGAAGATCCCACATGCCGCGGAGCGGCTGGGCCCGTGAGCCATGGCCGCTGAGCCTGCACGTCCGGAGCCTGTGCTCCGCAACGGGAGAGGCCACAACAGTGAGAGGCCCGCATACCGCAAAAAAAAAAAAAAAAAGAAAAGGAAAAAAAAAAGAGTATAAATAAATAAATAAATAAATCAGACAAACAGTTGAATGATTAAAAAATAATAATAATAAAAATAAATAAATAAATAAACCTTAACTGTCATCATGCTGATTAATTCCCACACCAACTGTGAAGAGAGTCTAAGTCTTCCCGCTAAGCAGTAATCCTGGCACTGAGCTCCGAGCTTTCCTTCAGTGTAGCTCTCACCCAGACACCAGAACCTTCTTACTGCACAGCCCAATGGACAAGTGTCCATCCTCAACCGGCCTGACCTCCTGGCCTCACCTGGCACTGCCGACCACTCTCTTCACTTGGTTTTGGCTGCAGTCCCTCATCCGATTTCCCTCCTGCTTCATTCATCCAACACCCTCTACACGCCAGGCACTAGGGGCCTAGCCACGAAGAGGACACTCACAGCTGCTACCGCACAGAAAGCACAAGCACAGGATTTCTCTACCTCAGCACTAGTGACCTTTTGGATCAGGTGATCCTTTACTGTGGGGGCTGCTCTGTGCATTGTAGGATGTTTGGTAACATCCCTGGCCTCTACCCACAAGATGACAGTAGCACCACCTCTCAGCTGTGACATCAAAACTGTCCCCAGACACAGCTCTGGATGAGAAGCACTGCTCTCCCCCTCTGTCTCCTTCACAAAGCTGTGCTTCCCCTGCCCATCCCTCACAGAGGGAATTCCCCAAAGACCTGGTCTGGACCATCTTTTTCTCCCACCGTGTACTCTCCCGTTTGACCTCAACCACTCCATCTTCATTTACCAAATACATGTACCCAAATGCCTCCTGGTCCTCTCTACTTGGCTGACCCTCAGCTCAAAGTCTGTCTAAACCAAACAAGTCACCTTCACCTCTCCCCCACCTTCCCAGGCCTGGTCCTCCTCCCAGTCAACAGGGAGCACCACCATCCAAGCCAGTCACCTACACCTCAAACCCTGGCATCATCCTCAATGTCTCCATATCTAAGTAACAGGAGTCCTTGACCACCTTCCTCCTCCCCGAGTCTACCTCTCTGGGCTCCATCTCTATGGCCTTGACTAAGGCCTACCTCGGCCCAGCACCTGGACAACTCCAGCCACTTTCTAACTAGTCTTCCTGCCTCTAGTGTTGCACCCCAGCTGCTCTCCACATGCCTGCCTGCATAAATCTGACACTGATCCTCTGCTTAAAACCCTTCTGAGCTACCACATTGCCTTCTGGAGCACAGGGGCCCTTCTTGGTCAGGCCCTGCCCAGCCCTTCAGCCTTCTCTATTACCCTGCCTCCCACACACGCATAACCTGACTCATCTCCACATCTTTGTGCAGGCTGACCTCCTCTGCCGCGGCTCCCCCCAGCTGCCAGGCCAAACCCTGCTCACTCTCAAGACTGACTCAGCTCATGCTTCATCTTCCCCAACCTCCCCGCCTTCTCCCACCAGAGTGGGCAGGACCTCACCCCACCGACCACCATCAGCGTGGACCTCAAACTGTACTGTGACCACCTGCGCACCTACCTGCCTCCCCAGGAGCTCACCCTCGTATTCTTGGTACTCAGAAAAGGCCCTGCAAAATGAAGGCACCGATAAATGTGTCTTCTGAGATCAATTCCTAGGTCACTGCAATACCACATGGACTATCTGTCAGACACTCCAGCACCCCAGTTCCATGACCTCCAATGTGGCAGGAAAAGGGACAGGGTAATGGAGACTGTGTGCCGCCATAGCTCCTTCAAGCTGAGACTCAGGCTGGGCAGGTGGGGACAGTGATTAGAGTGGACAGTGCACACCTGGTTGCTATGGGCCAGCTGGGAGAGGAAGCAGAGAACGGCTGCCAGTGTACCTTTTAATTACTAGATGAATTAGAGAAAGACAAATTGGACAACATTAACCTAATTCTAAATATCCTTGTTTTCTATTTCAGGGATTCATCTAATTGATGGTTTTAATGTGGAGAAATAGAAATAATTTCTACCAAAGTTACTAGGAAGAATTTTGCATTTTGGAGACAACAAGACATTTCACGCAGGATGGGGAGCTGGAGGACGATCACCATCACATGCTGACCACATGAGTAATGTGGACGCTGGCCCCAAATGCCTTGGAAGGAGTCCCCTTCCTCACTCCAGGGGTACTAAGTACCCCTCAAAAGAATCCCGGGCTAAGACAGTTACAGGCTCATGTGAACAGTGCCCACATGGCAGGTGCCAGCAGAAGCAGCAAACACTCACACCTCCCCAGCCGGCCTTTGCCTTTGAGTCTCCACCTCCCAGTTTATGTTCATAAAAAAGCAAGACCAACATCTCTGAGCTAACATTTTCAGCATATCTCTCCCTTCTCAAAACAACTGTTGGGGCTTCCCTGGTGGCGCGGTGGTTAAGAACCTGCCTGCTAATGCAGGGGACACGGGTTCAAGCCCTGGCCTGGGAAGATCCCACATGCTGCCGAGTAGCTAAGCCCGTGCACCACAGCTACTGAGCCTGAGCTCAAGAGCCCGCAAGCCCCAACTACTGAGCCTGTGTGCCCCAACTACTGAAGCCTGCGTGCCTAGAGCCCATGCTCCACAACAAGAGAAGCCACTGCAATGAGAAGCCTGCACACCGCAACAAAGAGTAGCTCCCGCTCGCCACAACTAGAGAATGCCTGGGCACTGCAACAAAGACCCAACAGAGCCAAAAATAAAAACAAACAAATTTATTAAAAAAAAAAAAAACCTGCCAAAGATTATCACCACCCAAACTCCTTCATCTGGAACAGCCTGGCATTCAAGGTCTTCTATCCTCTACCCCATTCTCCACATTAGCTTACAAGCACCTTAGGCTGGTGTTCCCACTGACCTACCAAACAGGTCCTCCACCTGGGACATCTCTCCTTTTCCTCAGTGCCTTTCCAAATTCCACCCTCTCCACACATGCCCTCATCTCCTTCCTGAGCCTTGACCTTTTCCACCAGCCCTAAACCAAATGTCAGTGTTGCTTCTGCCTACCTCTCCATTTGGCCCATCAAGTCCTTACCACTGCTGACTAGTGTGGATGGAGAAGCAAGAAGAATGGCTTATACTTCTCCCTGGATGCTAGAACACCTTACACACAGGTGACATTCAAAGAATGTTTGCTGAATTGAATTTGAAGATAGTTTCTAGTCTTTTTTTTTTTTTTTTTTTTGCGGTACGTGGGCCTCGCACTGTTGCGGCCTCTTCCGTTGCAAAGTACAGGCTCCGGACGCGCAGGCCCAGCGGCCATGGCCCACGGGCCCAGCCGCTCCGCGGCACGCGGGATCCTCCGGGACCAGGGCACGAACCCGCGTCCCCTGCGTCGGCAAGCGGACTCTCAACCACTGCGCCACCAGGGAAGCCCAGTTTCTAGTCTTTTGACTCTAAGACTACTAAGACTTGGCATTCAAGAGGCACAGAAGTCATAACTGAGGACAATCAGAATCTCGTAGGAATCAAAGGGTGCCCTAAGGTGTACAGAGAGGTACTGAGGGCTCAGGCTATGTAGAGCGTGGTGTGTGAATGAGAGCTGTGTGAGTCAACTGAGATCACAGCAATTTGCCTGAAGGAGGCCCTCAGTCCCCTACCTGCACGAGATGCCTGTGTGCATGTTCATAGGAGGGCAGTGCTCCCTCCCCAATCAGTTCCGTGTCAAACAGCTCCGTGATCAGGATGTTGGCACGGCATGGCATGTCACCATCTGAGAAACAAAAGGAAAGAGTCAGAAGCAAGCAACAGATTGGAACAAATATTAATAGCAAATATGTAAAAGATAAAGGTTAATAGGTCACTAAAATTGAAAGCACAAACATATGCTGAAGTATTTAGAAGTGTCATCATGTCTGCAACTGACTTTTCAATGGTTTAGCAAAATAAAATAAAATAAAATCCACATTGACATGACACGTACACATCAAGATGCTAACGAGTGACTAAGTCCTGGTTAAGAGAACATGGGTGTTCACCGTACTACTCTATCAATTTTCCTGTATGTTTAATATTGCAAGGGACTTGTAAAACTGGTAAGAAAACTACAAACACCCAAGAAGAAAACCAGGCAAAAATACAAATAGACAATTCAAAACAGAAAGCAAATCAATCAAATATACGAAAAAATTTTCATTCTTATTAGCAATTACAGAGATACAAACAATTAAACTATTAACTATTAAATTAGCAAAAATTATTTGAAAAGCAAAAACTGAATGCTGGTACTTCAGATATTTCTAGGCTGCAGAGAGGGGGAGAAAACTAAAGCAAGAGAGAGGCTGATTCCACTGATACCCAATGATACAACTGAGATCCAGGATTCAGAAACCCCAGTTCCTTACACTAAATCCCCCTTAATCAAGTTAGTTTCTTGCTACCAAACAATCCCCCAAATAACAGTTTTTTAAGGACAGTAGGATTATGGAAGGTCTTTCTGTTAACTCTATTTTTTAAACCTCTATAATATAATGTAAAGTAATGTTACTTCTACAATTACAATTTTTAATGAGCCGAGATAAAACTGACTTTGGAAGGGGTATTCATCATGGAGAATTAACTGTAAACACTCCTAATGGCTCATGAATTACAATTTGACAAAGCCCACTCATCTTCCCTACACAGAAGACAAGTATCACAGATGAAGCGAGAAAAGAGCAGCATTAAGAGGTTCAAAGAAGGACCCAGTAGAGGGAGCTTGAACCTTGAGTCATAGAGAGCTGGGCCTGGATCCCACTTTCTAGCCTTGAACCCTCAGTCCTGACCATAAGTCACCTCATCTGTAAAAGAGTGGTAGGTTACAAGATCTGCTTCACCTGGTGGTGTTTCAAATAACAAAGGTAAAACCTATCCAGTTCCTATGAAGTACACGTGTTCTCAATGGCAGCACAACGTGAAAGGAAGCTGAGAAGAAACTTTTGTCTCCTGGCACAGAGACCACCCTCCCGGGTCACTGCCCATCCTCTCTGATATCATGCCAAACTCCAACTGAAATACACTGTCCCATACTAAGGCAACCACCCCACTTGCACACACCTGATTCTCTGTCCAACATTTCTTCTCAATTGAACGACACCACCAGTCACACGGTCCTGAAACCTGGGCATCACTGACCAGCTCCAGGAGAACAAGAACCCTGACTGGCCTGTTCACCATTGTACCCCAGTGCCTAGAACAATGCTGAGCACCCAGTAACAGTCAGCAAATGTTAGCTAAATTCTTGATTCCTCCCTTTTTGTCACCCTACATCTCATCAATCACCAAGCCCTACCAATTCTACCTTCTGAATAATTTTTAAGCCAATTATGTAACTTAAAATGATTTATTGCCCAAATCTGCTTCAAAAATAAAGCTTTATGATCTAATGAATTTCAACAAACACTTTTTGAGAACCTGTGAGTACTAATTATAAGGGTACAGAGGGTGCAGGGGGAGCCAGAGGAGGGGCAGTTGCCCCAGGTGCCTCAGAAGTCTTCACCAAATGACTGGATGAATGAATAAATGCCACCCCAAGTCGGCTGCTACACGTCTCAGCATGCAATCCATCTCTGGGGAATAGGCAACAAACTCAGATGCCATTTTTTAAAAGGGCTCAGAACAGAAGCTTGGAAATATGCATTTGGGAGCAAAAAGGAAGCTGCAAAGGAGAACCAAGACTCGGAGATGTCACTGAGGCCTGGGAAGGGAGAGTTTTCAGAAGGACTGAATGGCAGAAGTACCAAAGCTGCAGTGTTTGTAAAGCAGGCAAAAGACCATCAGCCCGGGCAGTGAGGAAGCCACTTGTCAAGTTGAAGAAGTAGAAACAAAGTCCCATTTACAAGGGGTTAAGGACTAAGCAAAGCTGACAATCTACTCACTAAACAAATATGACTGAATTCTTTCATGTGCCAGGCCCTGTGCCAAGTTATGGAATGGAATTAATATTAATAAGACTACATAGTCCATGAGCTCAGGATGCTTCAGCTGTGTGGGGATACAGACATTAAATACATAATTACATAATTACTTCATTATTGCAGTCATAAGAAGTACATAGAAAAATATTAAGAAACATATGAGGGGCCTGGCGTGAACACACAGCCCGGAGGAGGCACAGGGCAGAGCACAGAGTGAGTGACACGGCAAAGGCTGCTCGGCAGGTGAGTCTCTGCGCTCTCAGGATCTCGGGCCAAAATGGAGTAACTGGGATCAGACTTAGCCACCACCATAATCAACTAGAAAACCTGGCAAAATATATGAAACAAGTGGTTTTAGACGTCGAACAATGGGAAACAAAGTGACCCCTACTACTGCCCTGGCTTCCAGCCAGCAGGCACTTTCCAGACCATGGTACTCGGTACACAGAGTGAGAAGCCAAGCAAAGTGTCTTGCTGAATAAGGAGACAGCAAAGAGTTCAAGGGAGTGGAGGAGGCTACACTTCAGGGAGAGAGCCGGACAGGAAGTTACACAGAAAAAGGGCTTCAGAAATCCGCAGAGGGTTCCCCTCATGTCTCTTGCTGACTATATTCACACACACACAGGCTAAGCCTCTAGAAGGCCGGGCAAAGGATGACCACGTAGCTATAAGCTGAACAACTGCCAGAGCTCACAGGACTAAGAAACATTCTAGTTCTGATTAGCCAGCGCCCAGGCACTCAGCAGAGACCCCAGAAAGGTCACGCTGTACTAGTATGGCTAAAGCTGGCTTAGAACAAGGGTTCTCAATAGGGGGAGCTTTGCCCCCACCCCCCTACACACACCTGGCACATTTGGCAATGTCTGGAGACATTTTTTGTTGACACAAATGGTGTGGGGGAGGGAGGTGCTATGGGCTTCTACCGGTTAGAGGCCAGTGGTAAACATCCCACAATGCACAGGACAACTCTCCCAGCAAAGAATTATCAGGCCCAAAATGTCAACAGTGCTGCAGTTGAGAAACCCTGTCTTAAAGCTATTCTAACCCTGCTCCAACAAAGCTTAAAAACAAGCCTTGAAAGGATCAAACTGATCTTCAAGAAACCCAACTGCATGCCAGACAAAGCTTTTAAGGGAAGAAAACAAAACTCAGCACTTAGCAATGCCAATCTCCCAATATACACAACATTCAAATAAAAATTACTAGACACACAAAGAAGGAAAACAGGACCCAAAACCAGGATAAATATTAGTCAATAGAACAAACCGAGAGAAGACAGAGAGGCAGTGGAAAAGAAGGATGTTATAACAGCTAATATAAATATGTTAACTATTTAAAGGAACACATGAACATATAGAACGGGAGTTGTAAAAAAGAATCAAAGGGAGCTTTCAGAGATGAAAAATATGTATCAGACATGAAAAGTTCACTAGATATGCTTGACAGCAGATCAGACACCACAAAAGAAAAGATCAGTGAACCTAAACACCTATCTAAGAAACTACCCATGTCCATCAATAGGTGAAGGGATGAACGGATTATGGGATGTACACACATGGAGTGCTGCTCAGTAACAGAAGGAAATGAATGCTTTTTACATAAAACACTGTGGACAAAACTCAAAAGCACTGTGTTACAGAAAAGAAAGCTGGCACAAAAGAGTACACACTGTACAATTTCACTTACTCAAAATTCTAGAAAAGGCCAATCTAATCTATACTGAAGAAAGCAGATCAGTGGGTGCCTAGGGCCAGGGATATGGGGGGGAATGACTGCAAAGAGTCATGAGGAATCTCTTTGAGCATGATGGAGACATTCTAGTATCTTGATGGTGGAAGTGGTTACAAGTGTGTTGACATTTGTTAAAACTTGAACTATACGCTTCAAATGGGTGCATCCACTTTACATGAATTATACCTCAAAAATGTTGATTAAAAATGGGATGATCTGTGTACTCTTCTATATGTATGTTATGCTTTAAAAATAAATAAAGGGTATACTAATCCCTTCTTTTGTAAATGTTTCCAATTCTCCATAAAAAATGTTTTTCAGGGCTTCCCTGGTGGCGCAGTGGTTGAGAGTCCACCTGCCGATGCAGGGGACACGGGTTCGTGCCCCGGTCCGGGAAGATCCCACATGCCGCGGAGCGGCTGGGCCCGTGAGCCATGGCCGCTGAGCCTGCGCGTCCAGAGCCTGTGCTCCGCAACGGGAGAGGCCACAACAGTGAGAGGCCCGCGTACCGCAAAAAAAAAAAAAAAAAAAAAAAAAAGTTTTTCAAATGGGAGAAAAATGTTGACTTTAGGTAGATGCTTCTTTTTTTTTCTTTTAAATACATTTATTTATTTATTTATGGCTGCATTGGGTCTTTGTTGCTGCACACAGGCTTTCTCTAGTTGCGGGCTTTCTCCAGTTGTGGCGAGCAGGGGCTACTCTTCGTTAGGGTGCACGGCTTCTCATTGCAGTGGCTTCTCTTGTGGAGCACGGGCTCTAGGTGCACAGGCTTCAGTAGTTGTGGCACACAGGCTCAGTAATTGTGGCTCACAGGCTCAGTAGTTGTGGTTCGTGGGGTCTAGAGCGCAAGCTCAGTAGTTGTGGCGCACGGGTTTAGTTGCTCCGTGGCATGTGGGATCTTCCAGGACCAGGGCTTAAACCTGTGTCCGCTGCATTGGTGGGTGGATTCTTAACCACTGTGCCACCAGGGAAGTCTCCCTAGAAGCTTCTTGTCCACTGTGCTCTTCTGGTATCAGTGACATGTGAAATGTTAGAAGTCTGATTCAAATTCCTAAACTATAAAAAATATTCTGAAAACCTGGACAGACCGAGCTACACAGGCAAATCTCTCACACTGCATACTGAGACAGGATATTGGAACTAAGCAAACCTCTTTCCACTATCAACTTAGTTTTACTTATCTGATAAAACTCAAAATTCAGATAAATTGAACCACATTAAGAATTCCAACTTGCTTAAGCAAAAGGTTTCATTTGTTTGCATCACCACTCCTATACTTGATTGGCTCTGGTTTACTCATTCCTGATTTGTTTTTAACTAGTAGAGAAATAAACTAACAGAAAAGCAAAGTGCTTACCTTCAGATCAGCACATGGAGAGGCCCTAGTCCTGTGATTAGCTGGGTACATCTATTCCACAAACTGGAATAAACCTTTTCCTCTCTCCTACAAGAGCAAGTAAAGCTTCTGACACAGGATGTGTTGATCTTACCTGGCCCTATGGTCACCTCAGTGGAATGCTTGTTGATAATCTTGATCTTATCACTGAAGCCATTTTTCTCCACAATCTTCACAGCAGCATCAGCCATAGGTTTGAAAACCTAAAAATTAGAGACAAAATCCAAGTAAAAATGAGCAATAAATTAAATACCATCCTAAAACCCAAGATATGCCTTGATTCTGGTCCTATGACTTGTAGTAAAAGAGGCATACACTACAGAATTTCTTCCTGAATACACAAAATGTACCTCTGTTACCATCTGATACAGGCAAAATACTTCATTGGGCTGATTTGGGCTCATTTTTTTTTTTTTTTTTAATTACACTGATTCTTATTTATTTATTTATTTATTTAGCGGTACACGGGGCCTCTCACTGTGTGGCCTCTCCCGTTGCGGAGCACAGGCTCCGGACGCGCAGGCTCAGCGGCCATGGCTCACGGGCCCAGCCGCTCCGCGGCATGTGGGATGTGGGATCTTCCCGGACCGGGGCACGAACCCACGTCCCCTGCATCAGCAGACGGACTCCCAACCACTGCGCCACCAGGGAAGCCCTGGGTTCATTTAATAAATAAACAAGACTTCATCCATGTAACTTAAATACTTCTCCAAACGTGTGTCTTGGAAATGAATACAAAAGGATGAGATTCTGCTGGGTTTAACTTGCAGCTGGGCCTTCCCATTACATGCCAGGCACAGGAGGGATGCAGGGGGCTCCCAAGGAGGCTGCGCTACCTAGTAAGGATGGCAGGTGTCAGTGCTATGCTAGAGGGAACCAGGAAGGGGACTTGCCTCACAAAACCATGATCTGTGACCTGGGACAGGAAGTGTATGTGCTCTCTAGAGGAAAGTGAGACTGTAACTGTAGTAGATGTTAAGTGTGAGCAGGTTACCCTCCTGCTCAAAACTGTCTCAAATGCCTACTGCTAGCAGCACACAGCTTATATTTTCTTACGGTATTTGAGGCCCTCCAAAATGTCTACCACCTTACTTTACCCAGCCTTACTCCCCTCCCACACCCTCCATCCGATACACACATACACACACACACACACACACACACACAACCAATGCTACAGCCACGCGGATGTCCTCATTGTGCAGGAGGCAAGCCTGAGCCTTCCCTGTCCTACCCTCACCTGCCAAAGCAAACCCAACTTTCCAGGGCAGCACAAATCCCCCCCCAACAGAAGTCTTCCCTGAACCCTTCAAATGTCCCTAAATATAAACATAAACATAAGTTTCTCCAACTCTTACTTTCCAGCCTGCCCAATTTAGATTGCACAGCTCCAACCACGTCACTGCATAAAACATACAGATGCACATGGGGCCACACACAGACAGAGGAAATTTTTGAAAATGATAAAGTGCCTGGTCACGATGACAAGATTTCCATTTTTTTCTAGGACCTTTTCTGCATCACCCATATTTTCTGCCATGATCATGTATTTCTTTTATTACAGTCAAAAGGGAAATGCTATATTCTTCTATAAAGAATGCATATGTGCTCAGTTAGGAAAAAAAATCTTCACAATCTGTTTCAAATTATTTCTAGGCTCTGGCTTGATGGTTTTGATGTATTCATAGTTTGAGGGCCTCAAGCCCTCAGTTCTCACCTATCAGTTTACCTCCACCCCAAAAGTATCACAAGCTCACACCATCCTCTCAGCCCTCCTGCCTCTTATCATTCATCTCCTCCACTGACCCTTCAGGCTCTGTCATTCACAGCCTCCTCCTCAGCCACCAAGAACTCAAGAACTCAGCCCAAACACTATCTGGAATGAACCCTGAAGCTGACTTCCCAACATCATTCTGTGTCCTCCCCCGGCCCTCAAATCAGTTTGGGGAACTGACCTTTCAAGTGGTGCACCTGTCTGGTCTAAGGTCAATGAGGTAAGTTAAATGGCATTCAACCTTATTCTGGCCAATGATACCTAAAGAGAGGTCTGCTAGAGATGCCTGGGAAAGTTCTTTTTGCCCTTAAAAAGAAGAAAGAGAGGAAGCCAGGACCATGCTTTGTTTTCAAGGCATTTGCCACAGAAATCACTGTAACCAATGCACCTTCCCCAAATATTCCTTCCTTTTCAAATGTACTAAAAGAGAAGCCTACAGTCAATGTCTGTGATTTCTTATATTCCATCCATTCCTCAACCTTACTCTCCTGAAAATATCACCTAAAGGGGGGTCACCAATAACCTCCTAGCTGCCAACCCACAGCTTTCTCAGTCCTCATCCTGCTCAACTTCTACACCTGCGTTAATATAGTAGCCATATGTAGCTATTTAAATGCAAATTAAAACTGAATAAAATTCAAAAATTCAGTTCCTCAGGCCTACTAGTCACATTTCAAGTGCTCAGCAGCCACATGTGGCTAGGGACCAGCATACTGGCCAGTAGAGCCATAGAAGATTTTCAACATCGGAAAGTTCTGTTGGACAGTGCTGCTCTATAACATCCACACCTACTGACCACTCCCTCTCACAATTTCTATGCAGTCTGCCCCTACCCTCTAGGGTCTCTTCGTGTCTGTCTGGACTTGACTTTATGGCCACTCTTCTTCCCTCAGCCCCCTGAACATAGGCGTGTTCCAAGGTCTGCTCTTTTCAGTGTACTCTCTCTCCGTGGACAACCTCCTACACTGCCAGCTTCACCTGTCACATCTTTAGCAAGTGAGTCCCAAATCCACTATATACGCAACTCTCTCAAGGTTCAGCCTTCCGTCTATAAGGACCAGCAGGTTCTCTCTCACTCTTTCTTCTGGACCTGTCTTTCCTGTTGCCATGAAGCTGAGGCAGAGCTGAAACCACAGGGCAATCCACAGACAGGAAGAACAGAGGATCAAACAGGTAGTCACTAAAACAAAAACTGGGAGGCCACCATTAAGATGTCAAGAGTCAAACGGAAGAGGTCTGAGAGTCACAGGCGAGAGCAGCAAGAGAATTAGAAATCCAGGTAAGTGATGTAAAAATATGGAAAAACCTAAGAGTACAGTCCTACCAATTCTATCAAAAAATATGTTCTCACCCTATATTTTTAATTAGCAGTCCATATATATATTGGCTCCTGCCACAAGACCTGTCTCTCTCATACTCAACACGGCCAAAATGAAATGCACTGTCTTTCCTGCAAAGTAAGTTATCTTCCTCTGAGTTCCTCTTACCAGTCAATGGCATCCCTGCCTCCACCCCAGACAACCACACTAGAAAACTAACCCTCACATACACGTGCACCCTCCCATCAAAGCTACCAATGTGGAGTCAGCACCATATTAGGAACTAAAAAGACCAAGCTCCAGGTCTAGCTCTCCTACTTATTAACTGTGGGACTTATATCTTTAACCTCTATGGGTCTTAGTTTCTTCATTTACAAAGATAATAAGATCTGGTTGAGTTTTTTGTTTTCTGCCGTGCTGTGGAGCAGAGCTTGTTCCTCTCCCGCTCAGCCGTGCAGGCTGAATCGACCAAAGCAATGGTTATGGAGAAGCCTAGTCCCCTGCTGGTCGGGCGGGAATTTGTGAGACAGTATTACACACTGCTGAACCAGGCCCCAGACATGCTACACAGATTTTATGGAAAGAACTCTTCTTATGTCCATGGGGGATTGGATTCAAATGGAAAGCCAGCAGATGCAGTCTATGGACAAAAAGAAATCCATCGGAAAGTGATGTCACAACATTTCACCAATTGCCACACTAAGACCCGTCATGTCGATGCTCATGCCACTCTGCATGACCGTGTGGTGGCCCAGGTGATGGGCTTGCTCTCTAGTAACCACCAGGCTTTGAGGCGATTCATGCAGACCTTTGTCCTTGCTCCTGAGAGCTCTGTTGAAAATAAGTTCTATGTTCACAATGTTATCTTCAGATACCAAGATGAGGTCTTTGGTGGCTTTGTCCCTGAGCCTCCGGAAGAATCTGAAGAAGTAGAGGAACCTGAAGAAAGACAGCAGACACCTGAGGTGGTACCTGACGATTCTGGAACGTCCTGTGATCAAACTGTCAGCAGTGACTTAGAAGAACATTTAGAAGAACCTGTTGCTGAACCAGAGCCTGATCCTGAACCAGAACCGGAGCAAGAACCTGTGTCTGAAGTCCAAGAGGAAAAGACTGAGTCAGTATTGGAAGAAACTGTTCCTGAGGATGCTCAGAAGAGTTCTTCTCCAGCGCCTGCAGACATAGCCCAGACAGGGCAGAAGGACTTGAAAACCTTTTCTTGGGCATCTGTGACCAGCAAGAACCTTCCACCCAGTGGAGCTGTTCCAGTTACTGGGATACCACCTCATGCTGTTAAAAGTACCAGCTTTACAGCCTCGTCCGGAGTCTAAGCCTGAATCTCAAATTCCACCGCAGAGGCCTCAGAGGGATCAAAGGGTTCGAGAACAGCGAATAAATGTTCCTCTCCAGAGGGGGCCTAGACCAGTCTGTGAGGCTGGTGAGCAAGGTGATGTTGAACCCCAAAGAATCGTTGAGACACCCTGACAGTCACCAGCTCTTTATCAGCAACCTGCCTCATGAGGTGGACAAATCAGAGCTTAAAGATTTTTTTTCAAAATTATGGGAATGTGGTGGAGCTGCGTATTAACAGCAGTGGGAAATTACCCAATTTTGGGTTCATTGTGTTTGATGATTCTGAGCCTGTTCAGAAGGTCCTTAGCAACAGGCCCATCATGTTCAGAGGTGAGGTCCGCCTGAATGTAGAAGAAAAGAAGACTCAAGCCACCCGGGAAGGGGATCGCCAAGATAACCGCCTGCGGGGACCTGGAGGCCCTCAAAGTGGGCTCGGTGGTGGGATGACAGGCACCCCCCGAAGAGGCATGGTGCAGAAACCAGGATTTGGAGTGGGAAAGGGCATTGCTCCAAGGCAGTGAATTGCTCTTCACCGATCTTCAGGCAGCAGTACAAACCCTAGCTCCCACGGAATGGTGAATTTCTTCAGCCAACTTTTGGTATCTTGGAATCTGATTCTAGCCTATGATACACTGCTTATGTTTGTACAATTTTACTTTTTGTATTAATGGTGTGTGCTCCTTCCCCCTCTCTCACCGACCCCGCCACCTTTTAGTCCTTCACTTCCAATTTTGTGGAATGATATTTTAGGAAAAATGGATTTTTAAAGAAGAAAAAAAAAAGACTGCATTTCCTTGTTTTACTTGCATATACAGACTGGTTTTCTTTTTAACAGTTTCCCCAAAGGAATGTGTCTTGCTTATTACTGACATTTGGTATGTTTCATTCACTGGAATATTTCTTACTTATTTTCTACATGTTTCAAAAGCCTGTGAGAATTACACTTTTAAGGCAGGAAGAACCCAAACTGTCTCTTCTTTGAGTCATGACTACCCTCTGGTGTGGAAAAATGCTGTTGGAAAAATTGACAATTTAGATTCTCTCTGGTATGGTTAAAAACTGAATTAAAGGTGTTAGTGGAGTTTTTCTTTGGATACGTGGTCACAAAACAGTTCCAAAACCTACTGTTTTTACCATTGAAATTTAAATTGTGAAATAGGTTTTAAATGTCTAGAATGCAACTGATAAGCTTTTCTTGAACTGTAAGGTTTTTTTTGAAGTAGTTTTTTCATGTTTAATTTGTATTTGTAAAAAAAAAATTTTTTTTTTTTTAAAATCTGAATAACACAAAACCAGAGCAAAACTGTTGTGCCTTCTATTTATCTTTGATTACAGTCTTGGCAATTGTTTAAAGAAAAATAATAATTTTAAAAAACCCTAGATTTGTTCTATCAGGTTCAGAGTATGTTGGGAGCTACAGAATCCCTCCTTTCACGCTGTATGTCTTGGGTTCATTTGTTATGGCTTACTCGGAAATTGAGTCTCAAACTGGAATGCCTTTGAGGTCAGATGCTTCTGTAGAGGTTCTTTGACCTGAATAGTTCAGCATTTGTATTAAGTTTTATTTCAGTGTCTCTTCAGAATCCTAATCATAGCCCATAAGAAAGAATGTAACTTTAATATTTGACTTTGCTGGTGTGCTTGAGTGTGTACTAGTTTTTTTCTTTAAATCACAGCCATATGGTAAATTTTCTATTCTGTTATGGTTCCCTTTTATTGGTGGGCATGCAGTGGGCGTTTCTTGGAAATGGCCAATTTTTATTAAAATGTTTCTGGAAGAAAATTTAAAAAAAAGAAAAATCTAGTTGAGCTTACACTGATTTCTTTTTATCAGCTCAAAGACTCCCACAAAGGCAAAGAAATGGCTCTTAATCAATTTAATGAAATCCTGAGGCAAGTGTACAGAATCGCATGCACCCGTGCACACACCCCTCTCAGGACTTTTATGGAGACCTGAAGCCCATTATTCTTACCTCAGGTAAAGAACACCTAACTCAAGATATTAGAGTTAAAAGTCTTTACTGAGACACTCAGGTCTTCCGGAGTCTAGCTATAATCCACCTTTCTGGGTTTTTCTACCATGACAACCCTCTGCCACAACTCTGGATGACACTTCCCCAAACACACCACGGTACTCCCTCAGCCTAAAATGCCTACCTTTCTAGACCATAAGCACGAGGGCCACCCTGTAAGCAAGGGGTGGCAGGGGAACTGGAAGGAGTCTGGGTAGAACACCCAGAATGCTGACCTCTACACTTCATGTGAGAAAGCAAAAAACTTCTTCTATCTGTTTAAGCCACTATTATTTTGGGGCTTTGTTATCTGCAACTTAATCACCATATGAACCAAATTTTGTAGGGCAAAGTGCTTAAATACATGCCCCCTTTCCCAAAAGCTTGGAAGAAAATACACCAAAATTTTAACAATGGTTAACTTTGAGTTAACACACCATTTTTATTTTATATTTACCAAATCTCGTATAAAGATATGTATTATTTACATTATCAGAAAAATAATATATGTTTAATGTTTTATTAAAGGAAAGAAATAACAGACTGCAGAACTATTGGTAAATGTAGTAAGATGGCTGGCTCTGTGGGGACCTTTAAGGTAGTAATCTCAACTTTGGTGCACATTCAAAAATCCCAATGCCCAGGCCACATCCCAGAATAATAATTAAAATGGGTAGGTGGGGGGAGGACATGACAACGACTGACTAGACATTAGCTTTTTTAAAGCTCCTCAGTGATTCTGACACGCAGCCAAGGCTGAGAACCACTGTTTTCAGGGAAGAAAATGAGCTCCTGGAGGAAGGAACTGTGTCTGATTCATCTCTGTGTTCTCCGAACCTGACCCTGTGCTTGGCATGGAGTGAACACTCCATGAATGTCTGTCTGTGAACAAACAGATGGGCAGAGTGCAAGGGACACAACAGACTTCCCACATAGGACACAGGACACACATGTGAAGAGTGTGCCTCACCTCAATGGCATAGCAGAAGTCAGCACCAGCCGCGACAGCCATCATTGACAAGAGTCCAGTGCCAGTGCCAATGTCAAGAACCAAGGCCTTCTGTCCTTTGTCCTTCACCCTGCTCACAGCAGCCCGGATACCTTGGTAATATTTCATATTCTAAAAAAAGGGAGAAACAGCTGTTATTTCATACCAGTTATTATAAATAAGTGCTTTGTGAAGTTCTGAAGTCATGGTTGGCAGCAGCAGTGTAAGTCATGACCCTATAACCTCTGTGACTTACACTGGCTGAGTTGGGCAGGCCTCCTGAGTCTCCAGGGGCACTAGGTCAACCTCTTAAATTAAGCGATTGTCTCTCCCCTTCACATCCACTCTTCTATACTCTGCTTAGACATGCTGGGGCTAGGGCTCTGCAAACTACATTCTCCTCTTTCCAGCTGTTAGGACTGGACAACAGGGGAACTAGAGGGTGACTGGAAGGTAGGAGAAAGGAGAAAGCTTGTTCCTTCCCACATAAGGGCTCTCCTTGGGCCCTTCAGAGCTAGCAGCAGCACTCAAGCAGAGATTCCCCTCAGAGATCTGAGCACTAGCCTCACAGGACCTCTCCTCCACACATCTAGGTTCTGGAAATGCCAGTCTTCTCCCTTTGTGTCCCCAGCCCTAGGAAAGGGGACTGCTTCCTGCAATTACTATCACTAGGCTACCCTGGTGCCTCCCAGCCCTCCCACACCTGTGTAACCAATTCCCTCTATTAAATTCCCTCTGTTGAAATATGTAACGTTGCTTTTGGTCTCCTCACTGGACTCTAATTCATACAGCTTCCTGGGCTAAAAAATATTTTCCTCTCACAAAATCATTTCTTCGTTTTTAGTTCTGCTCCTTAGTAGCTTAAGCAGACACATTTTTTCCTCTATAAGAGTTTGGCTGATTAAGTACCCTGACCCTTCTGTTGAAAATAACTAAAAATGATGGGGGAAATATATGTAAATCTGTTTAAATGCACTGATGACCTTGCCAAGTCAGTAAGCAATATTAAGAAGCCAAACATGGACTTCCCTGGTGGTCCAGTGGTTAAGAATCCGCCTTCCAATGCAGGGGACACGGGTTCAATCCCTGGTCAGGGAACTAAGATCCCACATGCTGAGGGGCAACTAAGCCCATGCGCTGCAACTACTGAGCACACGGGCCACAACTAGAGAGAAGCCCACGTGCCACAATGAAGATCCCGCGTGCCGCAACTAAGACCTGTCACAGCCATACATACATACATACATACATACATACATACATACATAAACATTTAAAAAAAAAGAGGCCAAACACCTAGAAGTGGATTCACCTGAGTTGAGCCTTAAGATGACTCCCCTACCAGCTGACACCTTGATCACAGCCTATAAGAGACCCAGAGGCAGGGAACTCAAGCTAAGCTGAGTCCAGATTTCTGACCCACAAAAACTGTGAGATATGGACTTCCCTGGTGGCACAGTGGTTAAGAATCTGCCTGCCAATGCAGGTTCGAGCCCTGGTCTGGGAAGATCCCACGTGCCATGAAGCAACTAAGCCCGTGTGCCACAACTACTGAGCCTGCGCTCTAGAGCCCAAGAGCCACAACTATTGAGCCCTCATGCCACACTACTGAAGGCTGCACGCCTAGAGCCCGTGCTCAACAAGACAAGCCACCACAATAAGAAGCCCATGCACCACAGTGAACAGTAGCCCCTGCTCGCCACAACTAGAGAAAGTCCACACGCAGCAACGAAGACACAAAGCAGCCAAAAATAAAATTAATTAATTAATTTAAAAAAAAGTGAGATAACTCTTTAAGCCATTAAATTTGGGGATAATTTGTTATGCAGTAGAAAATGAATACAGGGCTATATTTTGATACGGGACTGGTATCAAAAAGGGAAATATTCTCTGACCACAGTACAATCAAGTTAGAAATCTCAATAACAAAAATGTAACTAAAGAAAAAAGTTGTTTTTTTTTTTTGCGGTACTTGGGCCTCTCACTCTTGTGGCCTCTCCCGTTGCGGAGCACAGGCTCCGGATGCGCAGGCTCAGCGGCCATGGCTCATGGGCCCAGCAGCTCTGCGGCATGTGGGATCCTCCCAGACTGGGGCATGAACCCGCGTCCCCTGCATTGGCAGGCGGACTCTCAACCACTGCGCCACCAGGGAAGCCCCAGAAAAAAAGATTTTTGAACATTAAGAAATTTTAAACTCACAGGTGAAAGACTAAAGCAAAAGGGAATTAGAAAATATCTAGGGGGCTTCCCCGGTGGCGCAGTGGTTGGGAGTCCACCTGCTGATGCAGGGGACACAGGTTTGTGCCCCAGTCCGGGAGGATCCCACATGCCGCGGAGCGGCTGGGTCCGTGGGCCATGGCCACTAGGCCTGCGCGTCCGGAGCCTGTGCTCTGCAACGGGAGAGGCCACAACAGAGAGGCTCGCGTACCGCAAAAAAAAAAACAAACCTATATATCAAAACTCATGGGATGGCTAGAGCAATATTTGGAGAGAAATGCATTAAAAAAAGACAAAAGATGAGACAGGCACTGCAAAATAAACTCCAAATGAGTAGATGAATAAAAATAATAAAGAATAATCAATGAATTAGGAAACAAATATAAAACAGAAATCAATGAAGATAAAATTTAATTATTTCAAAAGACTAAAAACTTGAAGAACCTCTGGTAAGACCAGTCCAAAAAAGAAAAGGAAAAAAATGGTAAAGGAAGAAAAAGAAGTACAAGTAGCCAAAAACTGGGAACGAAGGGCAGGTGATGAGGTGGTGATATCAGTATATATGCTGCAGAGATTAAAGAGTCCACCAGGGGGGTACTTCCCTGGTGGTGCAGTGGTTAAGAATCTGCCTGCCAATGCAGGGACACAGGTTTGATCCCTGGTTCAGGAAGATCCCACATGCCGTGAAGCAACTAACCCCATGTGCCACAACTACTGAAGCCTTAGTGCCCTAGAGCCTGAGTGCCACAACTACTGAAGCCCACACACCTAGAGCCCATGCTCCGCAGTAAGAGAAGCCACTGCAATGAGAAGCCCGCGCACCGCAATGAAGAGTAGCCCCGACCCGCCGCAACTGGAGAAAGCCCACGTGCAGCAACAAAGACCCAATGCAACCGAATAAGTAAATAAATAAACAAAAGAGATTAAAGGATATTAAAAACAATCTTTAGCAAATAAATTCCCCAAAAATCAGATGAAGTGAACATTATATTAGAGATTCTATCCAACACATTAGAGCAAGAAAAAATGAAATAAGATCTAGATAGAAAGGAAGAAAATTATTATTAATCACATATGAGATGAGTGTGAAGAAAACCCAAAACACCTACAAATAATTATTAGAATTAAGAGAACTGAGAAAGATTACAGGATCCCAAATCAGTAAATAAAAAACAAAGCTTTTAAACCCTTGGCAAAAGGAAGGATTTCTTAAATATGGGATAAAAAGCACCAGTCAATAAAGAAAATATAAGATAAATTTGACATTAAATTTAAGAACTTGTATTGTGAAAAAAAACGCCACAAACTAAGAGACCAGCAATACATATAACTGACAAATGGTTAGTACCCAGAATATATAAAGAATTCCTACAAATTACTAGGTCATAAAAGAGGAAACATGAATAGCCAACAAAAAATGAAAAAAGCTCACATTCAGCAGTGATCAGGGGAATGCAAATTAAAACTATAGTGAGAGACTAGTTCAATCCTACCAGATTGTCAGAGATGTAAAAATTGGTTAATACACAGGTCGTGAGAATGTAAATTGGCACAAGTAGTTTGGAAAAGAATCTGACATTACCCCTAGAGCTAAACACACCTGATGGCTGATGGCCAGCAATTCCATTCCCAGGTATACACACCCTAGAGAAAAGTACGCATATGCACCAGAATACAGTTACTGGAATGTTCCAGGTAGCACTACTTACAATAGAAGGAAGCTGGAAACAGCCCCAAAGCCTATCAGCAGAATGGGTAAGTAGTGATGTATTTACACAGTAGAATCTGTACAGCGGTGAAAATGAATGAACTTACAGCTACATGCAAAATGGATGAATCTCAAAAACAACGCTGAGCAAAAAGATAAGTCACAAAGAATAAACACATTATGACTCCATTGTGTAAAGTTCAAAAACAGGCAAAACTAAGAATTTATATTTTAAGGACATGTAGTAGGTGGTAAAACTATAAAGAAAAGCAAGAGAGTGATACAAAATTCAAGACAGTGGAAACTTCTGGAAGGAGGAAAACAAATGCCATCAAGGAACACATAAGGAATTCCAAGTAATGGTAATGTTCCATTTCCTAAGCTGAGTAGTGAGTCTATGAGCATTTGTTTTGTTATTCTTCTTTAAACTATACATATACATTTTATACTGTTTTGTGTGTCTATGTTATAACAAAAAGGTTTTTAAAGAATACGAATAGTACTAGACTTTAAAATGTCAAAGCCTTTAAAATAGTACTAGACTTAAAAAGAAAATGGAGTGATACTGTCAAAATTCTTAAGTGATTTCCAAACTAGAATCCAGCCTTAAGTGTGAGGAGAGAATACAGAAGTTTTTGGATAAGCCAAGTCTCAAAAATCTTACTTCCCACGAACGCTCTCACAGGAAAGTGAGAAAGGATGAGCTTCACCAAAGAGGGAGGGAACCAAAGAGGAATACATGGTATCCAGGAAATGGAGGACCCAATAAAAAAAGAGGAATGAAGGAAGTCTACAGACAATAAACAAGAATCCCAGGACGACAGATACACAGCAGGTCTAGAAGGCACCCAGTCCAGACTGCAGCAGGGCAAAATGATCCCAGAGACAATCTCCAAGAAGATGAAACTGACAGAATAGCTGATTGTTTTGACCTTTCCTTCAGAAAGGAAATTTATACTACTGGGAGAAAGTTTGGGCATAAAAGGATGAGTACATAGAAAACAAAGCAAGGGAATTCCCTGGCAGCCCAGTGGTTAGGACGCCACGCTTTTACTGCCGAGGGCGCGGGTTCGATCCCTAGTCGGGGAACTTAAGATCCTGCAAGGAGCAAGGCGTGGCCAAAAAAGAAAGAAAAAAAAAGAAAGAAAATAAAGCAAAAATAAGATATTAATAAAGAGTTATTCAAGAAAGAAAAAGCAATCAAAGTATATCACATAGCTCAACTGTGAACAGTGTTTACACATGCCTAATAAAGTCAACATACGATTTTAACTAACATGCACATTTATGTGTTTACCCCATTACAATCCATCAAAAGGACGTATTATCGTTATCCCTATTTTACAGATGAGAAAACAGAGGCACAAAGAATTTAAGTGACTTGTCTACTGAAACACTGAATATTAATTTAGCAAAAATTATAACTACATTGGGACAAACGGAGAACGAGTGGGAAGGAGGAGCTGAAAGAATACTAAACTCTCAGCTCTCACAGTGGGAAGTCAATAGATAATAGTTATTTAGATCTGGAAGTAAACATAAAACAGCTCAAAGAAAAGAAATGAGGTTGCCTCTGAAGGTAACCATTAAAAGATACTGTCTGGGGGATGATACACCAGGGGACTGCTTTTTTCTTTTTTTAAAATAAATTTATTTGTTTATTTATTTATCTTTGGCTGTGTCGGGTCTTCGTTGCTGAGTGCAGGCTTTCTCTAGTTGCAGTGAGCGGGGGCTACTCTTCGTTGCAGTGCCCGGGCTTATCATTGCGGTTGCTTCTCTTGTTGTGGAGCACGGGCTCTAGACGCACAGGCTTCAGTAGTTGTGGCTCGTGGGCTCTAGAGTGCAGGCTCAGTAGTTGTAGCTCATGGGCTTAGCTGCTCCACAGTATGTGAGATCTTCCCGGACCAGGGCTCAAACCTGTGTCCCCTGCATTGGCAGGTGGGTTCTTAACCACTGTGCCACCAGGGAAGTTCCCTCCCCCTTTTTTATACGGGGTGTTTTTCTATGTGTGTGTGTATTCTGTCTACCCAATTTTATTTTATTTATTTATTTATTAGAAATTATTTTTTATTTACTTATTTTTTGGCTGTGTTGGGTCTTTGTTGCTGCACGCAGGCTTTCTCTAATTGCAGCAAGCGGGGGCTACTCTTCGTTGCAGAGCGCGGGCTTCTCATTGTGGCGGCTTCTCTTGCTGCGGAGCACAGGCTCTAGGCACACAGGCTCCAGTAGTTGTTGCTCATGGGCTCAGTAGTTGTGGCTTGCGGGCTCTAGAGCACAGGCTCAGTAGTTGTGGCGCACAGGCTTAGTTGCTCCGCGGCATGTGGGATCTTCCCCAGACCAGGGCACAAACCTGTGTCCCCTGCATTGGCAGGCGGATTCTTAACCACTGCACCACCAGGGAAGCCCTGAGACTGCTATTTTCACAATAAGCCTCACAGAAATATTTGACTCCTAAAGTAACTGCATTTATGCTTTGGATAAAATCAGTATGTCATTTTATGTTATGTACTTTTTACCACGATGAAAGAAAAAAAAAGTTAAAAAAAACCAGGATGGCAACTGTTAGAACTGTTGAACTAGGAAAATCAACATCAAATACACTGTATCCCCAAAAAGCAGGAGGGCACAGTTTTGTGTAGCTGTGCCTGTGGGGTAACAAGAAAGAGAGTGGGACCAGGAGCTGGGCTGGGAGTTTCAGTGAGCTGATCACCTGAGAACCCTAATTAGCAGCATCCTCAAAGGTAAACCAGGGCCCGCATATGTTCCAAATTAATAACACTCATTAAATTAGCTATCACTTTTTAATTATCTAACTTTGAATCTAGAAAAATGGTGCAGATGAACCGGTTTGCAGGGCAGAAACAGAGACACAGAGGTAGAGAACAAACGTATGGACACCAAGAGGGGAAAGTGGCAGGGGGTGGGGGGGTGGGGATGAATTGGGAGACTGGGATTGACATGTATACACTAATATGTATAAAATAGATAACTAATAAGAACCTGCTGTATATAAAATAAATAAAATTAATTATCCAACTTTAAAGCTACTATTGGAGCCCTCTTAAAAGGCAATTGGTAGTATCTATCAAGAGTCCTGGGCTTCCCTGGTGGCGCAGTGGTTGAGAGTCCGCCTGCTGATGCAGGGGACGTGGGTTCGTGCCCCGGTCCGGGAGGATCCCACATGCTGCGGAGTGGCTGGGCCCGTGAGCCGTGGCCGCTGAGCCTGCGCGTCCGGAGCCTGTGCTCCACAATGGGAGAGGCCACAACAGTGAGAGGCCCACGTACCGCAAAAAAAAAAAAAGCAGGAAGAGGCCACTGAAGGGTTTTAACCAGAGGAGTAACATGGTCAGATGGGCATTTCAGAAAGACCCCTTGGGCTGCTGTATAGAGGAAGGAGAAGAGGGACCAACGCCAGTAAATGACGGCTGAGCAGGCAATGGGGCTGAAAGAACCATAGCATTTGATGACCAACTAACTACAGGCTCAGATAAGGAAAAGGGCGCCATCTGGCTTGGCTGACCAGATGGATGACAATGCCATTTGTCCAAATCCCCTGGAAGCTGGGTCAGAAAGGACCCTCACTGGAGATGACACTAAAATCAAAGAGGCTCACAGGCCCACGAGTCCAAGAAGAAGACCATTAAACTAGAAAGGATTAGTCAAAAGCCGGGAACAGTATTTGTTCCACATTCTGTAATTCCCCAACAGCTCAGCAAAGGCACTCAGATATTTGACAAAAATTAGAGAGGCACCTAGCCCCTCCCGTGGAGCCTACACACTAATGGTGCTGAAGGAGGTCCTTCTGTCATAGTGTTGCCAAGAAGTAGGCAAGCTGAGCAGTTAACCAGGGCTGGGTGAAGGAGACACCACCAACAACACAGCCTCATGACCAGCCCTGCCACGTTCCCTGATCTTTCTGCAGTGCACTGCTCAGTTTTTAAGTGTGGCCCTGCATCCTTCTACTTCAAGCCTCCCAATTTCTGAACCATCTGGATGAGGCTGACTAGTCAAGCACTCTGGTAGACCAGGAAATCCTGGGTTGCTAGCCATCATAAGACCAGAACTGTAACATTTACTCAAACCGACAAAGAAAACTCAGATGAAACAAAGGACAAAAGCTGAAATGTAATTCTGCAGTGAAAGCCAAATATGCTTTACAAAATACAGTCTGCAGTGACCTCTAGAGATTTTATTTTAAAATTACAAACTGACTATACAAGGTGAAACTGTGTAATTAAAGTATTTTTATCTAGAGATCATGGAAATCAGCTAGTATGGCCCACTCATTGTAAATTCTAATAAATGAGGTTTGCAGAGGTCCCATGTTTTCTCCAAGGTCACGCTCAAGTCAAAAACAGAGCAGGAAGTAGGACCCAGCTTCCTGATTTCCCAACCACTACACCGTACTGCCTCTCTGCATCATTCTAACATCATGTCTCTGGGGGAAGTTTTTAACCTTCTTGTAATGGAAGGTTTCAAACACCACATCAAGATAACAGTTTCCTTCTATACTTACCCTGTCTTTGTCATGCAGCATATCAGCATAGGATGACCTAAAAAAATAAAAAGACAGGTCAGAAACTTCTGCTAATAATGATAAACATCAACATATGAGAATATTCACATATATAAATATATTCTTTTATCAGATGGAACAAATATCCAGGCCCATTTTAAACTATTTTAATAGAGCTATAAGCTGTCATTCTCCTGTACTGCAGAAAAAAATCTCAGAGACAGATGTTTATTTTCAGTAAAGAATCTCGGACTAAAAATGCTGATAGTTAGCCCTGTCACAGTAATTCTATAGTCCTAGTATACTGATCATGTTGTACATCATACGATTTTTTCCTCAGGAACAGCTCAGATGTGTCCAATACTTTACATAATCTTGCATACATTTGTACATTGGGATGATCACAGATTTAACACTGGGGAGAGGAATCGGGGAAAGGGAAAGTATATGCCTGCTGTATATGTGAAGGGTATCATGCCTGGCACTTTCCCTTAGTTGTCATCAGGGACAACTAAGAAACGTTCACCAAACTACAGGGAGGAGAGCTGCTTATCCATATTTTCTATCGTAGTAATTCACAAACTTGAAAAATCTCTGGCAGGGTCAGGATAAGCCCCCAGAACTCAATAGGCTCAGCCCAAAGATGCTTTCTGAGAATTCCAGGTGAGAGTTGAGGCACTCTCATTAAACAGAGGACCTCCAGCTTCAGGTCGCCATCAGAATTAATGAAGAGCTTATTTTACATGCAGATTCCCACAATACACACAAAGAGCTTCTGATCTAGAAGATGGAGCTGGAGTCTGGAAATCTGCACTTGAACTGGTGCTCCAGGCAACTGTGACACAGGTATTTCATACTCTAAATTTTGAGGAACACTGCACCAAAAGCAAAGGCTTCTTATTTTTTTTAATGGCATACCAAGGTTTTTAACATTTGAACCCACCTGCGAGTGTTTAGTTGAAATCTGGTCCCTTCTACTTTTCTCCACCTTTTAAGGGGCATTTTCACTGCCCCATCTTCCCTGCCTCACACCCACTCACTCCCCTGACATCACTCTCCCTAAGCACCACCAGCTCACTCACATCACTAACATCCAGGATTTCTCTGACCCTGCTGGACACTCCCTCTTCCTGAAACGTTCTCTTCCTTTCTACTCTCTGGCCATACCCTCCTGGTTGTCTTGCCTCATCAGCTATTCCAGGATTCCTTCTCCAGCCCTCTACCTTTCACATTCTACACAATCTCTGAAAGCCTGCAATCTCTTCCAGTTTCAACTCTAACAACTGCAAACTGTCTCCAGACCCATATTTATCTGCCCAGTGGCATTTCCATCTGGATGTCCAAAGCCAGATACCTAATCTTCATCACCCCAACAACACCCATTCCTCCTGCGTTCTTCTCAAGAACAACAGTTCCATCCACCTAGTCACTCTAACCAGAAGTCTTGGTGCTTACTTAATTTTCTCTCTCTCCTTCCATCACTGCATCCAATGAGTTACCAAACTCAAGCTCTCTCAAAGCTTTTTCCTCCTCTCTCCACCTCCACTGTCTCAGTCTTGGGGTTGCAATATCCACCCAAATGCCCATATGGTTTTCACACTCTCCAACCCACTTTCCACACTCTCCAGCCCACTTTCCACACTGCTCTCAGGTTAATGTTCCAAAATGCAACCTCATCTTTTTTCTTCCCCATTTAACACCTCAATCACTCAGAAAATAACGTCCAAAATATTTAGAAAGAAAGTAATGTGTTTGAGCCCTGACTCTGTACCAGACATTGTATTTCATTCACTCATCAAATAACCATAAGAAAAGGGTATTATATGCTGAGATATACATATTGTTATACTGAGGTATATACTGTTATACTGTATATGAGGCATATATTACTACACTGATCCTCAGAGAAGTTTAGTAGCTTGGCCAATGTCAAGCTACTTGACGTTAAGAAGTCAAGTAGCTTAAGAAGTGGCTAAACTAGAACTTATACAATCCGGTTCCTCTTCCTGCATTTTGCTACCACCAATTACAACATGACCCCTGCCTACCTTTTCAGCATCCTCTCTCACCATAGCCCTAATTTTGCACCACACTCCAGCCACACTGACCTACTAGCCATTCCTCAAACTAGCTCATGTGGAAGTTTGCACATAATCCCTGCTGCTCAGAAAGCCATCTCCCTCCCTTTAGATTCAGGAAATCATTCAAATATCGCCCTCCCAGCCCAGTTGGTTCTTGCTGCTTCCACGTACTTTTGTGCCCATTTCCACTGACTTTTATCTCATTGTGTCATAATTTTTTATATGTCTGTCTAGTCCACAAAACTGCATGTTCTTTGAGGATGAGAACCTTATCTTTGTCATTTTGGTATTCACAGCCTTAGCACGGTGTCATATGCACTTAATGATTGCTAAACAACAGTAACTCATTTACATACTTTTAAACATCCCTCCAAAGGAAAAAAAAAACCCTCATTTTTTCCCACTTTTTCCATTAAAGAGAATTTAACTATATGATAAATGTGTCACCATTTCAGTGATGCAAGTAAATAATTAAATTTCATAAACTCGTCTACTACTACTACTACTACTACTACTACTACTACTGAACCTTGGGTCCTCTTTGGTCCACAAGACAGATCCTCGCGGACTCAGGTACAGCTGCCACAAACTGTCTGACTCTCCACACAGGCATAACTTTGACTAACTCCCACACAAACCTACTTAGCTGAGCACACCTGCTGGTGACCAACACCTGCCCTGATCAGAAGCACTGGGTGACAGCCTATTCCCCACTCAGACTGGATTCCAAGGCATCTGCTTTGAGATCAAGGGCCCCACCCAGCTGCAGCCAACTGTGGAAAAACCCTTGTTACCTTGCGATCTCCTGGTGGTAATCATAATGCTCATCCTCCTCCAGCCACTCCACAGATCCCGTGGTTGGGTTGGCCCGCCCACAGAAGACTTTCATGGTGCCAATTAGCTCCTCAGTTTTAGCATAGAAAAGCAGCCTTGCCAGCTGCTTGTAGACAGGTCTGATCGTCAGAAATCTCTTCAAATTGTAATGACCAAAAATGTAGAGGAAAAAAAAAAAAGAAATCAAGAAATAGACAAAAATGTCAGAGCCACTGAAAATATTTGTTAATCAGCATTTTAATCTTTCCAGCAGAGTTACTTGGTTTTATATTCAGCGCATAACATCAAATACTATTAAGACAAAAACTCAGAAAGCTATCTGGAAACTTCAGCAGTCCTCAATGATTCCAATAGGGTCAAATGAGCCTTACAGGTGCACCTGAGTACAGCCTCAGGTGAAGGCAGGTAAGAAGAGAAATAATGCAAAGGAAAGGGCTAGAAGGAAAGGAGAACACAAAGAGATTGGGGTGGTGGTAAACGAGTGTCACCAATACTGCCTCAGAAAGGTAAACACTTAGTTTAAGGAAAAATACAAAGAAAAAGCAATTCAAACCAACAAAGAAACCTCACCTGAACAAATCAGAGCTATATGCAAACATGGCTAATCCCAGGAATATAACATTGAGCCAAAAAAGAAGCAAATCACAGAATACAAATGATTCCATTCATATGAAATTTATAACTATTCAACATAGAACAATATATTCTTCAGGGATCACACTAAAAAGCATGGCAGGGAATGAGGATAGTGGTTACCTCTAAGAGGGAGGGGAAAAGGATGGAATCAACGAGGGCCACACAAGGGACTTCAAAAGTAACAGTATTGCTATTTTCCTAAAACTGGGTGGTGGGGGCTTCCCTGGTGGCGCAGTGGTTAAGAATCCGCCTGCCAATGCAGGGGTCACGGGTTCAAGCCCTGGTCCGGGAAGATCCCACATGCCGCGGAGCAACTAAGCCTGTGCGCCACAACTACTGAAGCCTGTGAGCTACAACTACTGAGCCCACGAGCTGCAACTACTGAAGCCCACGCGCCTAGAGCCGGTGCTCTGCAGCAAGAGAAGCCACTGCAATGAGAAGCCCGCGCACCGCAACAAAGAGTAGCCCCCGCTCGCCGCAACTAGAGAAAGCCCACACGCAGCAACGAAGATCCAACACAGCCAAGGTAAATAAATTTTTTTTTAAAAATTAAAAATTAAAAAAACGGGGTGGTGGGAATACAGGTGTCCATGATATTGTCATTCTTTATGCCTTACTATTTTTTATGATTACTTATCCACTCCATATTCAATTTTAAAAACAATTTTTAAAAACCTTTCTCCGTCTGAAAAGAAAACAGTCTTCAAATAAATGTCACCAGATGCATATCTTATATGGCCTGTTTCTCCAAAGAGATCTATTTCTGAGAGAGAAACACCAAAGCTCAAAGTCTGAAAGTACTTCTCAGCAGATATGGCCTCTCACAGTGCCCTCCCTCTTATCATTCAGAAAACAGCAAGTGTTCCACACTCCCCTTCATTTCTTGATAAACACTGATCCATCATCAGGAAACCTTAGAAAGAATGCTTACTCCACAGGACCCTAAACATTCCTAAGGCATTTTACTGGCAAGAGTTACTTTCTTTTGAAGTTATCTAAACTAAGTAAACACTGAATTCTTACACTAGAGGATGGAGAACAATCTTTTCTGAAAAGACTCAGGCAGTCACTGGACTGGTTCAAAGTAGTCAACTTGTCCTTCAGTAAAACTCTACCTCTAACTCTACTTCAGCATATCTATTCTCTAATTTAGTGGCTCTCAAGCTTTCTGACAACCCCAGTAAGAAATATGCTTTACCTTGAGACACAACATACACACTCACATGTAAAGTTTCACAAAACAATACTTAGTCCTCCTGTAGGCAAGACCCTCTGATATAGTCCACTGTATTTAATTTTAATTTTTTATGCTGGTCACGATCCACTAAATTGATTTAATAACTCACCAAAGGGTTGCAACCTACAGTTTGAAAAGCGCTGCTACAATCAGCTCTGCACATCTCTAATACTTATTATTAAAAGACAGAGTATCTAGAACTACCATAATATGTAATATGCTTTAGATAACCGTGTCCAACAAATGTTGTAGTAGACAAAAGTTTAAAAGATGGGTAGGATTTAGGTGGGTGAGGAGAGGGAGAAAGCACTTCACCAGATTAGAAAGGCTTAGACAATCATGCACAGTGAACTAATCCGTTTAGCTGAAGTTTCACTGAACAAGGAGTCAAACATGTTGGTGGGGTCCATATTGTGAAGAGTCCTGAAACCCTTATCCTGTGGTCCATGTGGAATCAACCGTAAAGTCACTTAAAGGTTAAGAGTATAGTAAAGAACTGTAATTTATGGAATTCCCTTTTCATCTATGATGTTGCAGAGGCTGTAACTAGGACCAGTGTCTTTTCAGATCTGTAGAGAAGTCACTGGTTTCATATAAGTCTAAATAAATGCTTGAGGACAGGAACCATGTCCTGTAACCTCTCTGGGTGAACACTAAACATCTTCTATGGATGAATCTCTTCGTATTATTAGTACTTGTCCTCTCCAAGAAGGAGCCCATACTCCAGATTCAGGGTACTCTAACCTCCTCCTCATTCTCCAAGAGCTGTGAACTCACGCGGTTAATGGAAATCACCATGCCAAGCCCTAATTGCTTTACTAGTCAGATTTCAGGGCAGACGTCTGGTTCATTTATTCAAAATTTACTAGGCACCTTCTGTATACCAGGCACTGTATTAGGACTAGAGGACTATCATAAACAATACAGAGGAGGTCCTTGTCCTCCAAGAATTTACAGACCCTAATGGGGGAAAGAGAGTAAATATATACAATTAAAGACTACCTGAGGGCAAGAAACCTGAGGACAAGAAAGGAAATATACAGGGCGCTATGAAAGAGAATAACAAAGTTATGGAAAGACTCTCTGAGGAAAAGGGCATCTAAGTTGAGGCCTACAGAAAAACCCAGGTTAAAAGCTGTGAAAGTGCAATGCTCATATTTCAGGAATCCTTACCCCAACTTTTCCAAGAAAAGGTCCTAAGATGTAAAGAACTAGGTGCAGAGTGACAAAAGCATGAGTGACTGAAGCACTTTGAGCAGAAGAAATGATGGGCGACTAGGGGTGGGCTTCTGCAATGTCGGCTGCAGAAAAGTGTTTGGACTTTGTTCTAAATGCACTGGGAGCCACTCAAGGGTTTTAAGCAAAAGAGTATCTACGTTGGATGTACGCTTTTACAGGGCCGCTCTGGCCAGTGTGTGGTAGATAGACTGGTTTCCAACTACTGAGATTTCCAACTACTGAGAATACTGTGACTGGGAAAGACCAGTGAGCCAGGGAACCGTGGCCCAGTCGGGGCGCGATGGCAGGAGCTCCGTTAAGATTGCGGCGCGGGTCTCTATCGCTGAAGGGAGAGGCACCAAGTACTATGATAAAGGTCCCGGCGGAGGTGCTCAGTCACAGGCCCAGCTAGAAGCAATGACCCGACTGGATGGCAGAGCCAGGGACCGCCTAGAACCCCGCACTACCGCCGGCCCGGGAGCTCTGAGCCGCCCCATACGGACTCTAGAAAGTTCCTCCAGCGTCCCGAAGAGATGAGTACCCCAGTGTCCCAGTACGACCATGCAACATTCCTCCGCCGAAGCCTTGGGCTGAGCACAGGATGCTGGCTGGACCCCACCCTTCAACCGCGACCCTACCTTCCCAACCAGCCCGGCGCCTCACCGGCCAGGAGAACAACTCAACTCACTTCCGCCGCCACCGCCATCTTGCCGCGGCAGGCGTGCAAAGGCGGGACTTCCTTGGGCCCGCTGAGCGTGCCGGGGGCGGGGCCCGGAAGCAGAACTGGAAAGCTCTTCCGTCGCACCCCGCGCATTCCCATAGTGCTCCACGACAGCTGCTATGGAGGTCGGCATGACAGCGGTCCTCCGCGTGAAGCGGAAACGCAGTGCGGAACCCGCTGAGGCACTTGTCCTTGCTTGTAAACGCCTCTGCTCCAGCGCAGTTGAGTCGGGAGCCCAAAAGACGCCTCCGGAGGATCTGGAGAGAGCAGCAGAAAATAATGTCTTCCAGTTGGTGGCCACCGTGCGCTCCCAGGTATAGGGCCGGGAGGGAGCCAGTGTGAAAGGGATCTTAGGGCGCAGCTGGGGCGCATCATTTTCCTTAACCATTTCACGAACCCCTGCTTATGCCGCCCTACACCCTCGCCTTTTCCCCCCTCTCCGCTCCCCGCAGGAGGAGCCAGTACAGCCGCTCGTGCGAGCCGCCCTGCGCCCGTCCCAGGGCAGCCAGCAGCGTATCCGCCGTCATCTCCGTGCGTCGGCTCGGGAGATCCGGCAGAACGGCCGCTACAAGGTAGTCTCTAGCCGCCGATCCTCGGGAATTCCTTCGGGCGGCTTGGGGTCCGAGGACGCGCCGGGAAGCCCAGAAGCCGCCGAGGACGCAGGCTTCCAGCTGTTGGACCTGGTCCACGAGGAAGGAGACCCAGAGGCCGCCGCGATCTCCTGCAAAGTGAGTACACGCCGGGAGTCGAGCTCTGGGGTTCTCGGGACAGAGTACGCAGTTAGCACACAGTTAAGGAGGGTACACATGGCTTCACTTTAGAGATGGATAATCCATCCAGCTTGATGGACATGTTTTACAGGTTAGATTATCCATTCAACAAGTATTTACTCAGCGCCCACTATGTGCCAGGCATGGTTCTTAGGTTCTGTGGATACAGCAGTGAGGACCTAACATTCAGGTAGAGGAGAGAAACATCAAACAAATTCAATGTCAGATGGTGAAATGGGCTATTGGGGGCGGGGGGAGCGTGCTCCCATTTCAATGTCATTTTCACTGAGAAAATGACTTTTGAGTAAAGACTTGAATGGCAAGGCACTGCGGATATCTTGGGCAGAGGGATTCCACACTGAGGAGCTCTAAGTGCAAAGACCCTCAAGCCGAATTTGTCTAGTGTTTGCAAGGTCATTGTGCATGGAGCCCAGGGGGATGGGGGAAGATAGTAAGGAATTTGGGGAGAGGATACCTGCTAAACCCTTTCAACTAGGTAGTTGCAAGGATACATTGCCTTTCACCCAGAGATGGGGAATCACTGGAGGATTCTGACCAACGTAAAGATAAAGCAGATGGGAAAACTCATCAAAGGGAGGTTAAAGGACCAGGCCTGGGTAGCATACCAAGTTTGAGGCAGATTTTGGATTAGAATGCAAGTCTTCTCACATTTAATTCAGTGTTACTTTTCTTTTTTTTTTTTTTAGTTTATCTTTGGCTCTGTTGGGTCTTCATTGCTGTGCGTGGGCTTTCTCTAGTTGAGGCGAGTGGGGTCTACTCTTCGTTGCGGTGTGCGGGCTTCTCATTGTGGTGGCTTCTCTTGTTGCAGAGCACGGGCTCTAGGCGCGCAGGCTTCAGTAGTTGTGGCTCGCGGGGTGTAGAGCTCAGGCTTAGTAGTTGTGGCGCACAGGCTTAGTTGTTCCGCGGCATGTGGGATCTTCCTGGACCAGGGATTGAACCCCTCTCCCCTGCATTGGCAGGTGGATTCTCAACCACTGTGCCACCAGGGAAGCCCCCAGGGTTACTTTCTACTAATTACATTTTCTAAGTTAGTTTTGTACCTCACTTCCAAAAAGCAAAGTCAACTACATGCAATAAGACCAAAGAAATAGAAAATTCTCAATCTAAGGTATGCCCCCTCTTGATAAACATTTTTCAAATCTCCTTTTAAGTTTTTGAAGTTTAAAAAATGAAATTTTGGGCTTCCCTGGTGGCGCAGTGGTTAAGAATCCACCTGCCAGTGCTCAATGCTGGGGACACAAGTTCAAACCCTGGTCCGGGAAGATCCCAAATGCTGCAGAGCAACTAAGCCTGTGCACCACAACTACTGAGCCCGTGTGCTGCAACTACTGAAGCCTGCACACCTAGAGCCTGTGCTCTGCAACAAGAGAAGCCACCGCAATGAGAAGCCTGCGCACCACAACAAAGAGTAGCCCCCACTCGCCGCAACTAGAGAAAGCCCGCACACAGCAATGAAGACCCAACACAGCCAAAAATAAAAAATAAATTAATTTTTTTAATGAAATTTTTATTCAAAATATATCAAGCAAAAGATATTTAATCACATTCCTATTATACCTGGATAACCATTTGGGCATAATGTCCATAACCACCTCTTTTACCAAAACTAATTCCACACTGCATCATGAGTTACACAGTTTTAAAAGCAAACCAATGTTCAGTGGAATCAAGTCAATTAAATAGCTCATTAAATCATATAAGAAAAACTAGTAGACAAGTTAGGAAGGATATGAACACAGATTTTCCCAAGAATGCAATACAAAATGTAAACACATCAAAAATGTTTGTGCAGAATGATTATTAAAGAACATAAATTTAAACTGAAAGCAAACTTCAGGTTTTATGCCTACTAGACTATCAGGAAAAGGGTTGCCAGTAGCTCTGCTGGCAAGGCTGTGATTAAAATTGTACGACTGTTGTGCTTAAAATTGATGCAAGCCTTTGGGAAAACAGCAGGGCTTTACAGTAATATCAGGCATCCTAAAAATAGATTGGAGCCTAGTATTTTAAAACTATTTTTATTGTTTGGATTCTAAAGCTGTCCAAAAATCTAAAGAGATTTTTTTGTTGTTGGCTGCGTTGGGTCATCGTTGCTGCACGCAGGCTTTCTCTAGTTGCGGTGAGCAGGGGCTACTCTTCCTTGTGGTGCACGGGCTTCTCATTGCGGTGGCTTCTCTTGTTGTGGAGCACGGGCTCTAGGTAGTTGTGGCTCGCCGGCTCTAGAGCGCAGGCTCAGTAGTTGTGGCACACAGGCTTAGTTGCTCCGCAGCATGTGGGATCTTCCCAGACCAGGGCTTGGACCCATGTCCCCTGCATTGACAGGCGGATTCTTAACCATTGTACCACCAGGGAAGTCTCTAAAGAGATTTTAAAATTAGTGAGAGCATTTCTCTGCCACATTACAGTGGGTTTCTTCTTAAATTGAAATGATCTCAGTTTTGGGGTTTTTTTTTTTTTAAGTTTTTATTTTATTTATCTATTTACTTATTTGGTTGCATGGGGTCTTAGTTGCGGCAGGTGGGCTCCTTAGTTGCGGCACACATGTGAGATCTAGTTCCCCAACCAGGGATCGAACCCAGGCCCCCTGCATTGGGAGCGTGGAGTCTTAACTACTGAGCCACCAGGGAAGTCCTGACATGATCTTAAGTTTTAAACAAAGTATATTTGACAACAAATCTGAAAAATTAAAGGGGAAAAGTTCAGTTCATTTTATTTAGTAATTTCACCCCCAGGATTTATCCTAGGGAGATAATTCAGCAGAAGCAAATAGCTATGGTATTAACAAAAGCAACTATTGGTGTACTAAGTAATTACGTGTCAAGTACTGTGTTAGGTACTTCCCCCCCCACTTTAACTCATTTTATCCTCACAAAAACCATATAAGGTAGGTACTTTTATCTCCATTTTTCAAATGCAAGAATTGACACATTCATTGCAATGTTGTGTATGGAGGCTAAAAATTATGTCTAAGAAATTGACATGTGCAACTGCTTGGACCATTAAATTGATAACCATGAAGACTGGAAAGATGGGAAAATACTTATTTATGTTTAATAATAGAAAATGCTGTATGTAGCATAATAGAAAATATAGGTAAACATACACAGACTAGACTTTAAAACAATTTTTTTATGAAAATAATATATGTTCATTACAGGAAATTTGAAAAAATAGTGGCAAAATTGAAAGTAAAAGGGCAGGGGCGAAGCACCCATTTTACCCCCATCCCAAAGATAACTGGAGTAAAATTGGTTTATTTCCTTTTGAGTGTAAAACTGGTTTATTTCCTTTTGAGTGTAAAATTCTATGTCTGGCGTTTTTCTGTATTGCTACTTTTTTTTTTTTTTAATTTTATTTTTGGCTGCATTGGGTCTTCGTTGCTGCACGCGGGCTTTCTCTAGTTGTGGTGAGTGGGGGCTACTTTCGTTGCGGTGCGCAGACTTCTCATTGCAGTGGCTTCTCTTGTTGCAGAGCACGGGCTCTAGGCATGCGGGTTTCAGTACTTGTGGCACACGGGCTCTAGAGCACAGACTCAGTAGTTGTGGCGCATGGGCTTAGTTGCACCGTGGCATGTGGGATCTTCCTGGACCAGGGCTCGAACCCGTGTCCCCTGCATTGGCAGGTGAATTCTTAACCACTGCGCTACCAGGGAAGCCCCTGTTGTTTTGGTTTATTTATTTATTTATTTATTTATTTTGGGTTGTGTTGGGTCTTCGTTGCTGTGCGTGGGCTTCCCATTGCAGTGGCTTCTCTTGTTGCGAAGCACAGGCTGTAGGTGCGCGGGCTTCAGTAGTTGGGGATTGCGGGCTTTAGAGTTGCAGGCTCAGTAGTTGTGGCGCACGGGCTTAGTTGCTCCGCGGCATGTGGGATCTTCCCGGACCAGGGCTTGAACCCATGTCCCCTGCATTGGCAGGCAGATTCTTAACCACTGCGCCACCAGGGAAGTCCCTGTATTGCTAGTTTTTGTAAATATTTTAATGGCTGCATAATTTGTTGCACTGAAAGCTGGGGGCTTGTGTGTTGGAACCAGAAGTTTTCTTGTGAGCAGCTTTGAGGTTGGTCAAGAGTCTGCACAAAAACTGACATCTCTAGTTCCTTTTGACTTTGGAGCAAGAAAGAATTAATTCCCTGTAGCCTGTAAATGATGAGAACATTGGTCTCCCTTTATCTGCCCTGGCCATGGGACATCCCCTGCTTCCCCCTGTATGGTGTCTGGTTTGAGATGCAGGGCTTCCAGTGATGAACCTGTCGAGAGTGACTGGCAGCGTGTCCCTCTGGTTTCCAAAGTGACCTGTGCTACCCTAGACAACACAGCCTCTTGCCACTGGAGCATATCTTACCTGGGCAAGTTCTATTCTGGGGCAATCCATCTCAAACTATCAGAAGAAGGATTATAGGGGAGGCCACTCCTCGTTTGTGATTAAAAGCAGGATGTCAGGGTGAGCACGCCAAGTGGTGGGTGATGACTGGTGGTAGTCACCAGGGTCCAGGAATCGCCCTTAGGCCCCTATAGGAGGCCACACAAAATGCAGACCCATTTGGGGGTCAACCATAGGGGTGCTGCTGTCGGCCTGTGGATCTCCAAGGGGAGAACGTCATACCAAAGGAGCTCAGAGAAGACCTGTAGAAGCAGAGCCTGGGGGCAAGACTAGCCAGCTCTGCTGGCTCTCCCCTTCCTCAGGCCAGTCTTCCCGTGTGCTCTCTTATGTCAGCCAAGCACAAAAGAGCAGGAAGCTATCTTGTAAGCTTCTATCTTAAAAAAAGTACTAAACTGAGAAGAGACTAGTAGGCCATGCGGATAAGAATTTTGAATTCAACATAGAGAACTGCAGGGAGGCTTCCTTCACCGAGGTCTTAGGTTCCTCCTCTTGGGACATCCATGTTTTAAGTTATGCGTGTATCATCTGCTGTTCTCTTTACAGACATCTGACCCAGATGTGATCCTCTGCAATTCTGTAGAGTTGATCCGTGAGCGGCTGACTGTATCTGAAGATGGACCAAGAGTTGGGTACCAGGAGGAACAGAAGGACAACTATGTGTATGACATTTACTATTTGGACATGGCCACTCCAGGATGGATTGAGAACATCCTCTCTGTGCAGCCCTATAGCCAAGAGTGGGAGTTGGTAAGGGGGCCCATGAGGCAGGGGCATGAGGTAGCCTCAGTTCATTTTCTAGTCACAGGCCTTGCCTCCCTAGGTTCTACTCCTGATCGCCATTGTTCTTAGTTCTTCTTATCCTTGCTTAAAAGGCAAAATTTATGCTAAATGCCTTTTAGAAACCTGGGTTTAGTGCAGGAATTTTGGGAAAGACGGTCTACATGGATAATTTTTGCTCTTAATGAGTCTCTTACGAGGTTTGCAACATAGTCTTGTTTATGCAGCTGGCCCTATGTAATTTGCAGGTTCTGTGGGCTCTGCATCCCCAAATTTAACCAACCACAGATCAAAAATATTCCGGTGGGGGTAATTCCAGAAAGTCACAAAAGGCAAAATTTGATTTTGCTGCACACTGGCAACTATTTACATAGTATTTGCAATGTATTAGGTATTACAAGTAATCTAGAGATGATTTAAAGTATATGAGAAGAGTAAAGCAACTATACTCCAATAAAAATTAATTTAAAAAATAAATAAGTAAAAATTTAGAAGAATAAAGTATATGAGAGAATGTGCATAGGCTATATGGAAATACTTAGCCATTTTGTGTAAGGGACCTATGGAAACAAAAGCTTTTTTTTTTTTTTTTAATTGTATCTTAAAGGGTGAAAAACCTTGGATTAAGAAAGCTAACATCCTGACGTTATTAAATTCTAAAATTATTAATGAGAAATTTAAGGTCTACCTCTCATCCTCTTATTATGAGAGAAGCACCCTATCCCACACCTGCACTATAACTAGTCTCACAGTCAGGTACCCACCTTGGACTACTGCATAGCCCCCCTCCTTTCTGCATTTCACACTTGGGTTTTGGCTCTAACCTTTGGCATCACCTGTAATCCATATAATCCCTCTCCTACCTGGCTGGCCTTCAGCAGTTTGAAGATCACTGCCATCACCTGCTCAGAGCTGTCTCTCCTCCGCACCCTGCTGCGTTCCCTTCTGGTAGAGATCAGATCATCCAAGCAGGAAATGTGGTTCCTGGAGCTGGACTCTGAGTAGAGTAGGGCTACTGTCTCCCTCTCATAGCTTAAGGTTACTACAGCCTCTAGCAAACTAACACCTATGTTTTCTCTTTTTCACACATCACCCTTAAATGACACCTCTCCAAGTTGGTCTGCTGATAACTTCCTGCAGAGCATAACTTTAGAGGTTTTGACTTATACTCATGTTTATATTGAGATGTGCAGGTGAATGATGACCAACAACCAGTGGACATTTATGAAGATGAAGATGATGAGAACAGTGAGAATAATTGGCGCAACGAGTACCCAGAGGAGGAGAACAGTGACGGAGATGAAGATTCCAGAGGTAGGTGGTCGCAGCCCTGGTTGGGGAGGGACTGATGGGATCTGGGACTGAGGTGTGAGCAAGGTTGACAGGTGTATCCTAGCTGGTTTTCCTTTTCTGCCCTTTGAGCTCCACCAGCTTGATCACAAGCTTGTGGAGCTGTAGGACATGCAAGGACCAGTGTTCCCAGGGGGGCTGCTGGAGGTATAATGTCAGTTAGGCCTGGGTTCAAATCCTTAGTTCTTTCATTGCCTAGCGATGGGTCCTTTCCCTCCTACTTTGAATAGAGTGCTGGAGAGGTTTGCCAGTAGGAGTGGGCCCAGGGTTTTCACAAACCAAAGAATTGTTGCATTTACCTGTGCAACAACACAGACGTGGTACCTGGGGGAAGAGGAAAGAAGGATGCTCTGGCACCACAGTTCTTTGACTTTCTTGGTGTTTGATGATAGAGGAACAGTTAATCAAGCTATGGGATATTCTATTGGGGAAGTGGCAAGGAACAAAATTATATTTGCAATATGACTACAACTATTATAACAAGGGAAAACGAGGGGAAATGAGGGGAAAATGACAAAGCACTCCAATGTTAAAGGACTTGGTTTACATGGTAAGAATTTTATTGCTTTTAAAAAAATTGTTCTATATTCTAAATTTTCTTTATTGAGCAAGTATTTTATAATAGGAAACAAAACAGACTTTTTTGAGAAGGGAAGGGGCTTTTGTGGTCATGTAGAAAACCATACAATTAGAGCCCATTCCTGTTATCTCATTCTAGTCTCTGATGATTACAACAGCCTCAGTGAAGAAGGAGACAACAGAGGACCACAGATGTGGAGCAAATACCCTTTGGATGTGCAGAAGGAGTTTGGCTATGACAGCCCCCATGACCTGGATTCAGACTGATGATCCTGTGATATCCATGAGGTTCTACCACAAGCCCCTGAGGGTTCTGTGACTGCAGTGTCAGCCACACTAGTTAACATCCTCTCGGGTTTCCTAGCTTAACACGTGGAAGGAAAAAGCATATCCAACAGCACCATTCCACCATGGTGAAAACTTGCACTAAGGGAGTCCGTCTTTTCTACTATCTGTAGGGACCCCCTTTGTCTCAGTCAAAACTGACCTTAGAGTCTGGGGGCAGGGGAGATGCTGTGAAAGTGAAGCTTCCTGGCCCAGACGTTTTACCTGCATTCCCATTCTCATCCTATGCCAAAGCCAATTAAGGGGAAGAGAGTCTCCCGTTTTGTCAGCACTAAGACTGGGCTTTCCCAGGCCACCTGCCTCCAGTAAAAGGCTGTTTCTTTTGATAGAGGGACGCTACAAGGGCTGCAGTGGGTCCCTTGTAGCAGCATAGACTGGATAGTAATGGCCATTAGGAAAGAAAGTAGAATCTGCCTGAGCCATGAGGGGTTTTAGTTAAAAGCTATCTCTACCTCCCTGCTTCCTGACTCTGATAATGGTTGTAAAGATTGCTAGTTTCCTCTGGCAGTGGTGCCAAGGAACAGGGTACGTATGAATCTCTTTAATAAAAACTAACTTTGAACAGGGGAGCAAGTAATTCCTTTAAAACCTTTTAAAATCTGACTATCTTATGTGCTTTCCCACCATACTCCCTGATCCCTTTACCCCCCACCAAAAAAGGGGAGGGGTTCGTGAGAAGTTTCAGACACTAAGAACTTAAGGCAAGTGAGGAAAAGCAAAGTACATCCTAAACTTGGCTTTCCATTGAGAAATGTTTAACTAGACACAGCACTCACCAAAGACAAACTACAGTCAACAGGACCAATTTTTTTTTACCAAAACTGGTATCTCTTGTAAGCACACTCTCTTTCCCTATTCCTTTCCAAACCACAAATGCCTTAACTCTGAGTTGGCAATTATTCTGCAGTGACGAATAGGTTCTATATCTGCACTGTGCAGTAGTAGCCATTAGCCACATATGGCTGTTGAGCACTTGAAATGTGATTAGTGCGACTGAGGAATTGAATTTTTAAATTTTATTTAACTTAACTAGCTACATGTAGCTAGTAGCTACCACACTGGACTGCACAGGTCTAGGGAAACAATATACAGGAACTTTGATTCAAGGTGTGCCCTCTTGCCCTGTGGCACAGACTTACTATCATATGGGAAGATAAATTACACAAGGAAATGTCTTCTTCCTGCCAATTCTAAGATTCCATAAGCATCTCTACTTTTCTATCCTACCTGCACCCATTTCACTTTATATTTTTTGTACATCTTTATCTTCTTATCTACAAGTTGTTAAACCTCCCAAAGTGAGTAATTTCCATGTGTATGTATACTCGGGCCCTACTGTTGCAGTTATAAAACCAACAAACAGACTTGGTTTCCTAACCTAACTATCCACTAAGGTGCAATTCAGTGCTGCAATAACAGGCAGCAACTTACAGATCTTAATACTAGTCATCTCAGTCTCCTGTAAGCATAGAAACAAAGGATTGAAAACCACTCTGCCGTTATAATGTGCTCACTGCTGTTTCTGTACTCATTTACAGTTTGCCAACATTAAAGGGCTGACAGCTTCACAAACTGTACCCACTGCAAAAGGGATTAGCACACCAGGAGAAGGATTGAAGGAGATAAACAACAAAGGCCTCGCAGAAATTAATTCCACTAGGAAGCTTGAGTGCTGTAAGGAGTCTCTGGCGTCCCTCCCTTAGAAGGTTTCCTGGGAGAAGTCTGTATCCAGCACAGAGGGGAAGAATGCGGTCACCATCCAGTAATGAGAGGAGGGTGACAGGGCTCACTAAGCAAGTACTAGGGCACCTGGAGTGTGAGGGCCTTGCTTCCCCCTGGAGCCACTGGGAGGCAACAAGTTCCCAAGATCCGCTGGTGATTTACTTCAGTAGAGAAAACTAAAGCCTGGGTCAGGGATCCTTCAAAGACAAGTACAGTCTGCTTGAAGAATTAGCTCCAGAGGATCCCTGGGATAGGTGCCAGATTGGGTCAGACAGGAGTCATGTTTACACAGTCTGGGCAAGTCAGCCTTTGCACAAGGCTCCCTGTTGTCAGGCAAATCCCCAACCCATGACAGTAGGAATGTACTCCCATGTTCTCACAGATGCATGCAAGCCCTGAACCAAAGGCAGCTGTGAGCTGCCCTAAATTGCCTTTATTGAGCAAGTGTGACCAAGGTTAGTCCCTTGTCTGCAACTGGGGCCGGTTTGGTGGAGAAGAATGGTCAGAAAGGTAGACTGCCTCATGGTTCCCGTCTTTATCACTGACCAATTTCAAAACCTAAGGACAAGAAGCCCATGGGGCATACCAAGCCAGCAGGTTCTTCTGGGTCCAGGATGACAGTGTCTGGAAGCATCACAGGACAGTTGTCCAATCCAGTGCAGCCATGTGGCCCATGAAGGAACATCCATTAGGGCAAACCTACCCCTTTGGCCAGACCTGGGTGCTAAAGCACAGCCTGAGCACCGGAATTAGTTGCTTCCGATCATGAATCTGCTGATGGAGGCTGAAGCAGCTTTATTTCGAGTCTTCACTGATCTCCACAGAGAGAAAATAGAAGTCTCCAAAGTACCAAGCTTTTCCTGAGACTGCAGCCCCACCAGACCTCAGGCAAGGGGAGGCAGGCAGGAGATGAGTGCATTATCCCGATGATCCACACCAAGGTGGCTCAGTGTTAAAAAAGCCTGGTGTCAGGGACAGAAGAGGAGGAGGATGCAGCCTGGTGTGAGGTTTTCAGAAAAATGACCACTTCTAGCACCAAGATGGGCTTGCATGGGTCTGCACAGCAGCCCCTCATACCGGCCCTTACAGAGAGGAACAAGCTACTTGTCACTTTGGGTCCAGGAGATGTTCTCTAAACCACTGACAGCTGAAAGAATTCAAGTGATTCACCTGAATCCTAGGACAGTTTCTGCCCTCTTAGAGTTCATACCAGAAACCCAGGGATATGCTTTTTGTCAACTAGAACAAAGACCTAAGGTCTCAAGTAAAATAAAGGATTATCTTTCAAAGTAGCAGTATTACCAGACCTCTGACTCATGAATTTATTCACCTGTCCTTGTGGAACTTGAGCAAGGTGCTTGTAACATGTGACCTATCTGTATACTGAAGTGTAACTGGTACATGAGTAAAAAAATCTCTAAAGTTCACCTCTGCAGGTAAGACTCAACAGAAGACTGTGCTAAAACCGAGCAAAACAATCTGTGGTCAGTCTGACCCACCACCACATAGACACCTCTAAGGTCAGAGGGACTTGCTTTGGGATACTTTGAATTTTTAAACACAATCAGCCTACTGCATCCTGTAGATTAATGAACACCAATGCTTTGCTAGAACTGGTGTCCTGGATTAAATAATATCAATAAATAATAGAATACAGCTCTCACCAGGGAAGGATTTTGAGCCAGAGGAAGAAATGGTAGCATTTCAGGCCTCTAACGTCAGATGCTTGGACCTGGTCAGAGGAAAACTTCCCATAGAGTAGCCCCCTTTGTAGAAACTCCTGGTTCAAACCTCAAATAAATTCAGAAACCACTAGCCACAGCTATTAACCTAGCACTCCCTCTTCCCCCAATGCAGCTCACCAAGTAAGTGTTTGCAAGGGCTGCACCTACTCACCAGGAACAAAACTAAGCAACCATTCCCCTATTCCCCGAGCCCTCCGCCACCACCACCCTCTGAAGTCCCTACCTTCGGGCTGACCCCAGACCCTGAGACCCATAGCTTACCGATGAGAGTGACCACCTGAGCAGGCCATCAGCCCTGAGCCCCCTTATGTAATGTGGGCCAACAGCCCTCCTTGAGTATAAGAGAGTTGGGTCCACACAGTCTTGTCATCTGGACTTCGGTGGCTGTGGCCACAGGTAGCGGCCTTCCAGGCCTCAGGGGATATCACCTCTGGCCTCTACTCAGTTTTCCTCTCAACCTGTCTCTCTTCAGCTACATCTAGCTCAGTCAGGACGCAAAAGCAAAGCTTCTGGGTGACTTTGGTGATAGCACCTAAATGAAAATAGAGAATAGAATTTAGCAAACTGACATTTAGCCACAGCCCCAGTCTGAACACCACAAGGCTGATTAAAAGCATGTGGTTCCCTCCCCACCTGTCCCCTGGGTACCCTGTACCAGGCTCACCCCCAGCAAGCCTCACTGTCCTCCATCCCATGCCCCACCAGAGTCTGATGCATGACTCCTTGTCTTGCTATATGGACTGAACTTTCAGGAGGGAGTGTTTTAACCCCAAAATACGAGTCTAAAGTTGGAATTAAAGTGATCATGTCAAGACCAAAAGGGGCGGTCAGGCTTCCAGCATATCACTAGTATGCGGAAGCTGTTAGCCACCACACCCACCTGTGCATGCGTCTTTGTATACACACACACACAAGGCCAGTGTGTGATAGGCAAAGAGAAGCTCACCAAGGACATTCCGAATAAAGAGTGGTCTCCGGGACTCTGGCAGATAAACACCCAGGAAGTAGATGGGGACCCCAGAGAGGGCAATCCCGATGCCAATGAGGGAATTGATGGTGTCACTGAAGAGGGGCACAACCACCAGAAACAAGGAGCATACGCAGAACACGATGGGAAAAAACAGGCTCAGCTGAAATGAAGGGAGGTGAAATATTAGATAAAGCAGGATGGGGGAACAGGAGAATGGGGTATGGGGAAGAAGTCACCTTGGGGAGATGGCCCACCCCTCCTAGCCTAGAGCCACTGACCTTGAGAGGCCGGGGCCGCTCGGGCTCCTTCCAGCGAAGGTAGAGCTGTCCAGCAACAGACAGACCCACAAAGAACCAGTAGCTGAAGCTGAAGTAGTTGATGAGCAGGAAGACATCCTCCACAGTGAGGTAGATGAGTGTCATGGTGCACTGGAGGGGGAGAGGTTGGGGAGAAGTGGGCACTGTCACCACCAAGCCACCCAGGAGACTCACCGTCAAGCAGTCAGCACCAGATCTGCTGACTTAGCTTCACCAGATTACCTCCAGGTCTTTTCAGTGATCCCTTGGCATCAGATAGGTCCATTCTTCGCAATGGCCTTCTCTCCTTCTTCTTTTGGGGGCCCTTCCTGCACTCAATGCCTCCCTTCTTTTTGTAAGCATTTCAATAACAAGCCAGACTCGGTTCCCCTTCTGATGGCAGACAGTGAGGCCCTCCTCACTGCAATGCACCAACCTCAACATGAATCACACTGTGCCCTCTGGAGACTGTTATACGTGGGTCCCAACTACCTGGCATACAAGTGGAGGAAATGTCTCCAGAACTATCTCACTGTCCTGGAGCCTTAGAAATGCAGATTAGCAAAATGGAACCATCCCCCTGGGAAGAAGTATGACAGGATTTGTCCTCTGGAACAAAAGAGTTCTAGAAGACAGGAGTCAGGGACTAGAGTCCTGGGACAAGGTTAGATTTGCTTTAACAGCCAAAGCAGTCTTGAGGGAAAAAAACGGAGCTGGAGGAATCAGACTCCCTGACTTCAGACTATACTACAAAGCTATAGTAATCGAGACAACATGGTACTGGCACAAAAATAGAAATATAGATCAATGGAACAGGATAGAAAGCCCAGAGATAAACCCACGCACCTATGGTCAACTAATCTATGACAAAGGAGGCACGGATATACAATGGAGAAAAGACAGTCTCTTCAATAAGTGGTACTGGGAAAACTGGACAGCTACATGTAAAAGAACGAAATTAGAACACTCCCTAACACCATACACAAAAATAAGCTCAAAACGAATTAGAGACCTAAATGAAAGACCAGACACTATAAAACTCTTAGAAGAAAACACAGGAAAAACACTCTTTGACATAAATCACAGCAAGATCTTTTTTGATCCACCTCCTAGAGTAATGGAAATAAAAACAAAAATAAACAAATGGGACCTAATGAAACTTAAAACCTTTTGCAAAGCAAAGGAAACTACAAACAAGACAAAAAGACAACCCTCAGAATGGGAGAAAATATTTGCAAATGAATCAATGGACAAAGGATTAATCTCCAAAATATATAAACAGCTCTTGCAGCTCAATATTAAAAAAACAAACAACCCAATCCAAAAATGGGCAGAAGACCTAAATAGACATTTCTCCAAAGACATACAGATGGCCAAGAAGCACATGAAAAGATGCTCAATATCACTAATTATTAGAGAAATGCAAATCAAAACTACAATGAGGTATCACCTCACACCAGTTAGAATGGGCATCATCAGAAAATCTACAAGTAACAAATGCTGGAGAGGGTGTGGAGAAAAGGGAACCCTCTTGCACTGTTGGTGGGAATGTCAATTGATACAGCCACTATGGAGAAGAGTATGGAGGTTCCTTAAAAAACTAAAAATAGAATTACCATATGACCCAGGAATCCCACTACTGGGCATATACCCAGAGAAAACCATAATTCAAAAAGACACATGCACCCCAATGTTCACTGCAGCACTATTTATGGAAGCAACCTAAATGTCCATCGACAGATGAATGGATAAAGAAGATATGGTACATATATACAATGGAATATTACTCAGCCATAAAAAGGAATGAAATTGGATCATTTGTAGAGACGTGGATGGATCTAGAGACTGTCATACAGAGTGAAGTAAGTCAGAAAGAGAAAAACAAATATCATATATTAACACATATATGTGGAACCTAGAAAAATGGTACAGATGAACTGGTTTTCAGGGCAGAAACAGAGACACAGATGTAGAGAACAAACGTATGGACCCCAAGGGGGCGAAAGTGGCAGGGGGTGGGGGGGGTGAATTGGGAGATTGGGATTGACATGTATACACTGATGTGGATAAAATGATGACTAATAGGAATCTGTTGTATAAAAAAATAAATAAAATTTAAAAATAAATAAATAAAATAGATTTGCTTTAACTTCAAGAATATGGAGTTCCCCCTACCTGTCTTTTCACCCAAATTATCAACAAAGGATTTAAAGCAAGAAGAGCCCATTCTAGAGAGAGAAAAGAGACCCTATAGTAAGAGGCGAAAAGTGGGGTGGAAGGTGATTAATTTACAAGACACGATGTCAGATTGCCCTAAATTTATAAATTCAGTGCTATCCCAATCAATATATTGAGAGGATATTTTGTTATTTTGATAAAATGATACAAAAGTTCATCAAGACAAATAAACAGGTGAGAATTGCGATGAAAATTCCAGGGGGGAGAGAGGAACCGAAGAAGTACCCTCAGCCCCTCTTCAGTTCTCAAATATTCAGTATAAAGCTAAATAAGGAAGCTTGGTGCTGATGCAAGGATGAGGAGGATGAGTTGAGATGACTGTACATTTAAGGGGCAAATCATGGTACTTGGCACATAAGAAGCACTCTAAAAATTAGCTATTTTTAGATGATAAAAATTTGAAAAATGTGGAAAAGTGGATTATTCAATAAATGATATTTGTACAGCTGGCTAGCCATTTGAGAAAAAAATTAAGTGAATGCCTACCTCACTCCATTCACCAAAATATAAATTCCAGATGAATCCAAAACTTTAAGTAATGAAACCATAAAGGAAAGAACTAAATGACAAGAAAATGAATTATTGTTCAAATCTTGGAGTAAGGCCTTCCTCAGGGTCCCTGTTAGCCTTTACACCTAATAATACCTTAGTGCAAATTAGAAAATGACAGTCCTTCTTCAGGACTCCTTCCATCTGTCAGAATACTTAATAATTTACTGATTTTGTTGAAATAAAACATTTAATGCCATCTACTATATATAAATCTATGATGCCTATGATATGAACAGAGGCCCCTAGGGTAGCTAGTGTACAACTGGCCTGGCTTTTCTAAATATGATTTAAAAAAAAAAAAAAAAAAAGGAGCTAGGAGGAGGAGGAAAAAAGGAAGCCACTGACAGAAAAGATAGATAAATCTTACCAATTCACATTTATATTCTTTTGTAGTATTTGCCTTCCCTAATATAACTATGCTTTACTTTTATATTTTTAAAAAATTGTAAGAAAAAGGAAGAAACGCTGAGAGGCTCAGGAAGTATCCCAAGAAGCTAGTACACTTCCCCCCAAACAGTCTTCTCATAAAGTTGGCAGGAGTACCACACAGATACGTCCAATCCCCACACTCCCCAGCACAGCTTACATTGAACAGTAAAGCAGGGATGGGTGTAAAACGCTCAACGTGGATCATGGAGAGAAGGTCCGGGAGGTGGCCCTCACGGGAGCCCACAAAAAACAACCTGGAAGGACAAAAAAAATGTGTCAGGAGGATCTCTATACTCAGCCATGCAGCCACACCCCTCACTCAGACAAACCAGGCTCAGCTCCAGAAGAAAGCAGGGGTCAGTCTCTCAGGAACCTCCCATGTTCTCTATGCATGACCAACCCAACCTACCCCCCTTTTTCCCACAGATGTCTCCACCATTACCCATGAATGCCCTACCCCACTGTTACCCACTGACACCCCCAGCCCCTCAGCTATGCAACCCACCATCACCCAATGGATACCTCACCCTGCCATCATCCATTGGCACCCCAATCCACTCCACCAGGGTACCCCACTCTGCCACCCCACACATTTCCTACATAACATAATGGCTTTTTGAAGAAGGGCAGCCAGACTTCTGATGGTCTGCCCTCCATATACCTTCCCTGAGCTCCTGGTATATGAAAAGTCAGGGAGAGCCTGGGGCTCAAAGAGACAACCCAAGCTTTCTCTCTGCACCTAATGAGCCCTACTGACTGGGAAACAGAGCAGCAGAGAAATGGAACGCCATCCAGCTAGTCAGCAGCATCACAGAGCACCCAGCACCAGGCTTGGGGGTGGGCTGAGGAACAAAAAGCTTCACAAGAGATGATCACATCTGGACTGGGAAGAAGAGTTGGGGTTTTCCAGAAGGTGAGTGTTGGGTGGAGACACAGCATGGGCAAAGGCAAAAGAGGCTTAGAGGCATAAAAGAGTATAGCCTCTTTGAAGGTGGGTGCTAGGATGCCTGTAGTCCCAGGATAAGGTGTGTGAGGAGAGTGCTGGGAAAAACCTGCTTATGAGGCCATGCTGTGGAGTCTGAACACACACCAAGAACCAGCTGTGGCTCTGAAGTAACACCCTGACCGGATTTGACACAGAGACTCTGGTAACATCACTGAGGCCAACTAATGCAGGGAGAGGCTAAGGTATGGGGGGATGGCCAGACATCTGTGACAAGGGCCCATAAAAGAAGAGGTCTGAATGAGGGTGGACACCCTGGCAGAGGACAAATCTGCTGGTCTTCTGTGTGTGCCCACACGTTTGAGCTGGGAGATGAGGGTGGACTCCAAGGGAAAAAATCAAGAGGCCAAGAGGCTGGGAATTCCCTGGCAGTCCAGTGGTCAGGACTCTGCGCTTTCACTGCTGAGGGCCCAGGTCCGATCCCTGGTTGGGGAACTAAGATCCCACGAGCTGTGTGGTGCATCAGCCCCCACAAAAACAAAAAGAGGCCAAGAGGCCAAGTAAGGAGGAATGACGGACCACAACCTCACAGCTGGAGACAAAGCACACATGGGGCGCATGTGAAGTCTGAGATACTTATGGGCCATCCAGGTGGAGCCACAGGAGTTGATGGTATCATGTGGAAGGGTGTCATAGGGCACGATGTTGAAGTTGGCTCACAAGGCTAATATCTGTACTAAAGTAGAGGAGAAATATGCAGAGGGAATGCTGGAGAGGATGTGAAGGTGAGGCAAAGGTGTCTAGTACAAAGCCGAAGACAGCTGCATGGGTAATAAAGAGAAAGTGAAGAAGGTAACACAGGCAGGAACGGTTGTGCATTATCTTGACATTACTGCAGTTCACTTCATGTGCAGGTCCAGATTCTTACTCTGAGTCCCCTACCCTCACCCTCACCCTCATCCTGTCAATGCCACAAGATAGCTGAGTGAGGTTAGAATATACCTATTACCTAAATATTTTGGGACAACTGACAGAGTCAGTTGGGATGTCCTGGGCCTCAATAAGGGTGAGACTATGGGAAACATCATCTTTGAGTGGGCAACTTATGAACAGCCACATGGGGTGCAACCTTGGCCACACCAGGCTGAGGTGAGGGAAGATGACACCATACTTTTTTTTTTTTTTGGCTGCGCCACACGGCTTGCGGGATCTCAGTTCCCTAATCAGGGACTTAACCTGGGCCACGGCAGTGAAAGCCCAGAATCCTAACCACTAGGCCACCAGGGAACCCCTGACACCATATTCTTTTACAAGGCCTTGATCTCTTTATTACTCTGGTTGCCCTACAGAGGCCCCAAGTACATGGACTGGGGTGTCAAAATTAGTAAGAAGAATGAATAGGACAAAACTATCATGAATTCATTCTCCTATCTGTTCATGTGGCAGATATTTATTGAATGCCTATTACACTCCTGGCCCTGGAGACACCAACATTTATAGGGTGAGTGGAAGAGAAATCAAGAAAGAAGACTTCCTCTTAGATATCAGAGGGTCACAGAAGCCATGGGAATAGTTTCAGAGGAAGAAGGATGGTAAATATCACTTGCTTCAGGGGTCCAGCAGGATAAGGACTAAAAGCAGGCTAAGAAGGAAGTCACTGGCACCCTCGACAAGAACATTTTTAAGGTAGTAGAAGCCTACCTATGGGTAGAAAGATGAATGACAGTCAAGATGCAAACCATTTCCTTTAGAAGTATGTCCAATAAGGAAGAGGGGAGATGAGAAACTGTTTTGTGATTTCTCTAAGTGAAGATGAGAGAAGCTTGTGCACAGCTGCCTCCAAATGAACATCCACCAAGGAGAAGGGCCAAGTGATGAAGTCAAGTGCTGAAGTGGGGACGTGCCGGAACCCTGAGACCAGGTAGCAGAATCAGCCTGAAGAGGCAGAACTGGTCCTCTCTATGAAACAACTGGAAGGACAGTGCTCTTACGGGTAAGTCTCTGTGCAGAGAAAAGAGCTGGAGCCTACCTGTCGGCCGCAGTGTTTTCTGTGATGTGAGGGGCAGACTCATCCTGTACCAGTACCCAGTATACAGCAAGTGCTCAATAATCATTTATTACACGAATGAATCCTGGGCCTGCAGCATAATCTGCAGGAGCCTAGAGTCTGGGCCCCAACAGGATCCCTCCTCCGAGCTACTGTCTTCTTCCCCTCTACCTCTTACCAAACTGTCCTCATCTCACACGGAAACGTAAGCGACCAGCACACAAGTGTTGTACAAAGGCAAGGACGCGCATGCACACGTGCATACACAACAGAGTACTAACCACTATACGATCATGGCCACACATGCATACACACACATACACACCCCGCATGTCCGAGAGAGGGCTAAGGGAAAGAAGGGCTCCGATGGATTCACCTAGAGCCTCAGAGAATTAAATACTGGTCTGTTATCGGTGAAGCAGAAACACAGTACCTTGATGAAGCAAAGATAGATGCGTTGAGGCCCCCAAAGCAGGACAGGGCAACAGCAATGGGAATGGTCCAGCTAAACATGCCAAATGTCTGGTCAGCAAATGTCTGGGGACAGAGCACAGAAGGGGCACTCAGCACAGGACACGTTTCCACAGCCTCCTGCACCTCTCAGGACAAATGTCGTCACTGCTGAGCA